>NC_045655.1:4334352-5728339 GCF_009829145.1 Chiroxiphia lanceolata | reverse complement strand
TATATCAGTGTGTTCTGACATCTGCGTGTGTCCTGTTGGCCTCTTGGGAGTGATTGCCACGTAAGAGAAAGTGACCATGTGCCTACTGTCTCCCTCTTCCAGGTGTACCCTGCATCCCAGTGACCAGTTGGCCTTAGAAGGCCCACTGTCCCGGGTGAAGTCCTTGAAGAAGTCCCTCCGTCAGTCGTTCAGGCGGATCAGAAGGAGCCGCGTGTCCAGTAGGAAGCGGCGAGGAGGTAGTGGAAATGCCTCAGAGGTGAGGGGTTCACCTTTTTGGGGTCCTGTCTGTTTACATCTTGGAGCATGCAGAGTCCTGATGAGACTGCCTAGAGCAGGAGGTGGTTTGCAGCCCTGCTATCAAATCAGTAGCTATTGGCATAGGGGGAAAATGGCAGTTTCTGGTGCTGCTCTCTGTTAGATAAAGCAGTCACGTTTTTAGAGATCAGCTCAGAAGACGAGTTCACTGGTATGACAGTGCTGTCCCTTTCTGTTGCTGCTGCTTTCTTCTCCCTGCTGTGTCTGTCCCTGACTGACAATATGTGTATATATCTTTGAAGGTGCAAGAAGCAAATGCCAAATTTGACCAGGACACATTGCAGGAAATGGAACTGGCTCCCGTCCAGCGGAAGATCGAAGCCCGCTCGGCAGAAGACTCTTTCACTGGCTTTGTGCGAACCTTGTATTTTGCTGATACCTTCTTGAGAGACAGTGAGTACAAAAAGCATCTCTCTTCTTCCAAATTTTTTTTTTTTTTTTTTACTACTTCTTCTGCCAAGGAATGTGTTAGGATTTACTGCCAGCAAAACTCGGCACCCCCTGTGTCCTACTTTGTGCCATGCTGAAAAACTAATATAGAACAAGAGCATATGTTGTCATGCAGAATTGTTATGTAGCCATTCTGGCTGCTGGCTAATGCCAGGCGAGTGGTAGTTCATCTTTGGATGAAGCCTTTATGTATGGTTTTCAAATGTACTGGAATGGCATCTGGCATTTTAGATTTAGTTTTGCCTTCTCTCATTACTCTGAAGTTCACTCCTGTCCCCAGCAGAGCCTTTTAATTTTGGCAGAAGTGGTGGCTGGTTGTGCATCAGAGCCCAAACTGATGTGTTACACAAGTTTACTCTGCTCATGTGTGATATTAATATGTGAAAAATGGATGTAGCAATTGTGGTGGCTCATGGAAGCAGCACTCTTTCCTTTGCTCACGTGCCGTGTCCTTTTTCAGGGCTGCTGGTGGACATGTGTTGGGAAAAGAAATGCTAAGAACCCGTAGTTTCCCTGGCAAGTCTGCCCTAATATAAAAATATTTAGGATGTAAACAGAGGGGGAGGATGTGTATAGCTGGGGACAGCAGTTATCCAGGGATGTCACAGGTGGTGTCTTGCTCATGGGCCTTTTTGTTGCTCCAGGCTCCCGCCACTGCCCGTCCCTGTGGGCTGGCACCAACGGAGGGACTGTCTACGCCTTCTGTTTACGTGTTCCCCCAGCAGAGAGGAGGATGGATGAGCCTGTCAGGGCAGAGCAGGGTAAGTGTCCCTTGGGAAAGCACAGCTCTAATGGATCTGAGCCATCGCTCACAGGAGTTACGTACAGAAAAGCTCAATTATTGCTGTTTATCAGAGAGAGTGGAGCCAAGTGTGGCAGTGTCTGAGCTAAGCAGTGCTCACTCTAGTGAATGAACTGGAGAGGGGAGTGAGTTCCAGCACTGCTTGACATTCCTCAGCCTCATTTCCTACTCACTTCAGAAACCTAAATTTGCGTCAGCTGTCACTGAAATCTATCATCAAGCCTCAGTGCACGTCCTTTATTCTGACAGCTGGACCCGTTGTTTTTATGTAACAATAGTTGCTGTTTAACACAAAACAGTCCAGTTTGAATGCCCTTTAAGTACTAAATCTTTTTAGGCAGCGTTTCTATAATCACAGGTCTCCAGCCCTGAGAGGATGCGAGTGAGTTTTTAACAGTGTCTCTGACTAGACTCCTGTTTGTTTTTTCTGTTTGTTTTCCCTCCTTATCTTGCCTGTCTAGCCAAAGAGATTCAGCTGATGCACAGGGCTCCTGTTGTGGGGATACTTGTCTTGGATGGACGCAGCACTCCCCTCCCAGAACCTCTAGAAGTAGCACATGACCTTTCCAAGAGTCCTGATATGCAAGGCAGCCATCAGCTGCTGGTGGTATCTGAAGAGCAATTTAAGGTAGGTATCACCTATTGAGGAAAGGAGGTGCATGTGGACCGTGCATGAAATCTGCTAAAGCCCTGTGCAGAGAACTCTTGGAAGTGCTTATTCTTGTGTCCTCAATAACAGCCCTGGGACAGCACTTCTGTTTGGTGCAGTCCATAAATCAGGTGTCTGCTGGAAAACTGGGTACTCAGCACATGCTGAACATAGAAATTTTATGCCTGTATTACAGTATGGTCTTTGGACAAGGTTGCTTCTGCTTTCGGGGAAGAGCTTTTGCTGTGGTTTTTGCAGAAGCAGGAATCAGTAGGTATTTCTCTGAAGTAGCTGAAAAGCTTCTCGTTTTGCACACTAACTAGTCAAACCCTGTTCTCTTTCTGTAATAGTTTGTAGCCAAATATGTAGGGGTTTTGAAAAAAAATAGGGGAGAAGCACAGTGTGCAGCCTGAGGGGTAAAACTGATATCAGAACAGAAACAGGTTCTCACACTGACTGTGGCTGATTCTTTCTTGTCCCATGAGCAGGGGGGTGACTCGGGTTACACCTCTTTGTATTCACTGTGAATGAAAATGTTGTTCAGGGGGGGAGCAGCAAATGTTCTGGGGAGCTGCTGCTGCCTTTGTGCAGGAAGGAGGTGTCAGTGTGTTGTTTCTGTTGACAGGTATTCACCTTACCCAAGGTCAGCTCCAAACTGAAGCTCAAGCTGACAGCCCTGGAGGGCTGTAGGGTACGAAAGGTGACAGTTGCAAACTTTGGCAGCTGCAAGACCGACGATTACAGCGAGAATGACCTGGCTGTCCTGACTAACCTGGGAGACATTCAGATCATCTCGCTGCCCTTCCTCAAGTTACAGATCCGCTACCCCTGCATCCGCAAGGAGGATGTGAGTGGCATTGCATCCTGTGTCTTCACCAAATATGGCCAAGGTAAGGTGGGCTTCTCCCGAACCATCTACCTCTGTTGTGTGTTTGACACAATGGAAAAGGGCTTAGTGTTTAGTGTACACATGTAAATATTTCATAAATGTGTCCATCTTGTGTTTCTGGCCAGTACCAGTTGCCAACAGGTACAGACACATGAATAAACAGGAGCAGAAGTGAGTTTATTCCATTACTGTTAATGGATGTGGTGGTTTTCAGCTAACAGGTTGGATGTGCCACATAGGTACCTTCCACCTGGCTACCCTCCTATTTTCTGGAGTGAAGGGAATGGCTCTCTAAGCAGCAAGCACTGGATAAATGGCTGCATTATGCCTCCTATACATGTCTGTGGCTGAACATTCACACTGCAAGACTGCAATCCAGCATCTTGTGGCTGCTGAGGATGGATCACTGCTCTTCAGTTCATTTTTTACATCTTTCTGTGCTGTTTTTCCTAAGTGTCCACAGGACTGTACAGTTCTCTCTCAGCATGATCTTAAATTGCACAGTCTCTAGGCTAACCAGTCCTTGGGTAATACCTTCCTCAGTGATCCCTCCTTGTTTAGACAGGAGGAAGTGCAAACCCTTTGTGCCAAGCGTAGAGCATGCCTAGATCTGTTCTTTTTTGGATCACCTTTAGATCTGCAACTGTATTCTTGGGCTTGAGAATTGCTTATACATTCCCAATCATCTGTAGGTTTCTATCTGATCTCGCCGTCGGAGTTTGAGAGGTTTTCCCTCTCTACCAAATGGTTGGTGGAGCCCCGGTGCATCGTGGACATGCCAGAAGTGACAACCAACAATCATGTGCACAACAAGTCTGGTGTGGAGAATGCTGCGAGGAAATCCAGGTGAAGTCTGGAAATGTAACCTTCTTCTCCCTGATGGTTTTCCCACCTGGAGTACATCTCACTGTGAATATTGTGGGCAGTTTTGGGCACCGCAGTATAAGAAGGATATGAAGCCATTGGAGAGTGTCCAAAGGAGGGCAATGGAGATGGGGAAGGGCCTTGAGGGGAAGCTGTGTGAGAAGCAGCTGAGGGCACTTGGTGTGTTCAGCTGGAGGAGAGGAGACTGAGGGAAGACTTCACTGCAGTTACAGCTTCCTCGTGAGGGGAAGAGGAGGGGCAGGCACTGAGCTCTGCTCTGTGGGCACCAGGGACAGGACCCAGGGAATGGCCTGAAGTTGTGTCAGGGGAGGTTTAGGTTGAATATTAAAAAGAGATTCTTCCCCCAGAAGGGTGGTTGGGCACTGAACAGGCTCCCCAGGGCAGTGGTCACAGCACCAAGGCTGCCAGAGCTCCAGGAGTGTTTGGATGATCCTCTCAGGCGCAGGGTGTGACTCTTGGGGATGGGCCTGTGCAGGGTGAAGAGTTGGACTCAATGATCCTTGTGGGTCCCTTTCAACTCAGCATATTCTGTGATTTGCTAGGACAAAGCAGGAGAGCATTGGAATTTGTATCCCTAAGCTGGAGTCACAAACCTAAAGCAAGCTCTGGCTTGCTTTGCTCGATTCCAAATGCTGTGTCTGACACGTGGCTCTCACTTCAGGGGCTGTGTGTTACTGGTGAGGCTGAGCTGTCTCTCTGTGAAGGAAAATCCAGTGTTCCTCCTCTCCCCTTGGAACATTAGCAAGTAACAGCAGATCTGAAACTCATGGAGATCCTTACAGGAATTTTATTCTGAAAGTTTAACAATGTTCTGTGGTGCCTGCAGACTTCTGCATCACCAGCATGTGGTGAAGCCCTTCCTACATTCAGCAAACTACTTAGTTGACGTGCACTGGAGCGTCTTGCAGCTGCCAAGAGTGTACAGGAATTCTTTGCACCCCTGTGCCTCAGTCTCAGTGATTGTTTTCTGCTTCCTTTCCTTTTTTAGGGGACCAGGAAAGAGTCCGTGTGACTACGGAGAAGATGGTAAGCAAAAAACTTAATTGTACTAAAGGTAGCATGGTGATGTGCAACCCCTGAAACATCTTTCCTATTGCTACAGCTGATATTTTTATACCTAAGACAAGGGAAAGTAAGGAGGGATGTGAGGGAAACTGGACACAGTAGTTGATAGCTCTGAAGTGATTGCATGTGGCAAGATTACTTTAAAGGATAGAACAGAGTTTTTGCTGGAGGGAAGAGGCATTTGGGAGGGTAAGGTCTGAAGTTAATCATGAAATTTTCTGTTATCCAAACTAGTATTGCTGGAAAATATAGTTCGTCATGTGAGAGACTTCAAGGGTTAGTTGTGAAGCATTCAGGAAAGTCAAAAGATACTTAAAAGGGGGGGAAAGAAATCCAGTTCCATTGTGGGTTTGCAAAACTGCACTTATTTCATAAGAAGGGGGAAATATTGTTAGCTAAAAGCTTTTTTTCCTACTTTTTTTTCTTTAGAAAGGAAGTCTGGGAGGCTGATGGAACATGCCTTACTCAATGATGAAAGTGAGTGAGATAAAGTCTTGCTACTGAGAGGGCAGGTGCCTTTCTGTGTGGGAAAAGAAGAAAGCTTCTGGGAATTTTATGGGTTCCAGTACTCAGTTCCAAAGGATCTGCAATTACTGGTAGAAATGCTGGGTTTTCTTGAGTCCTGGAAATGGGGGGTTGGACAGATAGCCATGCCCTTAGGCAGGGGTTGTTCCACAGAGCTGCATTCCCTGCTGAGATAAGAGCAGGATCTTTATTTACAATAGGACTTCTGTAAAATGACAGCTGGAACAGACAGTTCCTTTGGGGCTCTGGTACAGAGGGACTGGCAATATTTCCTCTGGCAAATGATTCCTTCAGTCCTGTGTGCCAGCTTGTCCAGTACAAACCTGGTGCAGCTGAAGAGGCAGTGGTGGTACAAGGTCTGACCTCTGTGTTGTGGGAGGCAGGTTTTGGAGGCTGTTCAGTGGGGAGGTGGAATGTGGTCAGGCTGCTGCCTGAAAGCAGATCCTCACTGGTTTGGCTCACTGCTTTAACCCTCTGCTTTCCAGAAGTGCTGAAGGAGATCCAGAGTACTCTGGAAGGGTGCAGAGGGTGAGTATCAACGAGCTTCTGTTCCTAATGGCTGGGGCTGGCAAGGGATGGCAGTTGGAGCTGAAAACGGGGATACCCAGTGTGGTGACAGGGATCCTTTTGCTGGAATCTGGACACGTGTGTGTCCCCCAAGCTACCAAAGAGCAATAATGAGAGGCAGGTTCTCTTTCACATGCTGTCCCTTGACGTTTTTTTATGAATAATGCTTTGTCTCTTTCTCTCCGAAAAGCAGGAGAGATCACATTCCCACATCCCAAAGGAACAGGAGTCTGAGTATTCGCATACAGGTTTCTATTTGTGATCTAAGGGCAGGCCACACGGGCTTAGTTGGTCAAGGATGGGACTCTGGAGTTTTAATCCTGGCTTGACACTGTCACTTGGATGTGTTCAGTGCCTCTGCTCCCATTCTGTCTGTACCATAGAGCTGAGCTACCACCATGGGTGCGGGGCTTTGTCTTACCTCCCTGGAACACTGATGTTCAGGTGACAGGGGGCTACCAAGTGTACACAAAGGACTACTGTCTGCAACGGATGCAGGAGGCTTGGTGGGATTGGTAACTGCTGGTGTGTGAGGATCAGTGACTGCCTGACCTGCTCTGCTCTGCACACTTCCTCTGGACACTACCTCATCCTGGTCTTCTGTCAGCATCTGGGAGTGGATGGGATGAGACTGCATTGCAATAAGGAAATCTTTTTCTTGTGTCATTGCAGGAGCTATGCAGAAAGAAATTCGGCAAGAAGTCCGTTAGGACATGGACTAAGTAATGGAGGAGGTAGGTGAGGCTAAAGATATTTGAGGCCCAGTGAAGTAGCCAGAGGAAGCAAAAAGTAGAATGAAATTTCTGTGTAAAATTCAGCTTATTTAAATGCTTTGCAATAGTGCAGAAATCTGACCTGAATTTTCAGGATGGGAAAATTGCTGAGTGGGTGAGTGGTGTATGAGCACTGTTCAGCTCCTTATGTGCCACACAAGTAAATGTGCTGCCTCAGTGTTAAAGAAAGAGCTGAAAATCCTTTGAAGGCTCCTGCCTGACTCTTAACCACTAAGCGAGCTGGTGAGGCAGCCAGAGCTCACAGCAACAACCTGAGTGCACCAACTCATGAGCTCTCATTAGCTTTCACCTTTTGGTTTGGTGGTTTGTTTTTTTTTTTTAAATGGCTTTTGCTTTCTTTCATCCTGAAGCAGATTGACCGGAATTCATCAAGGACTTCCCGGCATTGGATTGAGTGCCATAACACTACTGATTGGGCAAACCGTCCCTGGGGAGAAGGCACCAGTGCTCCCAGTGTCACAGACTGGTGAGAGCTGCAGCTTGGCATGACTGTGCCTTGCTGCCTCTGCCTCCCCTCTAGTGCCTCTTTAGAGACCTCTCCTCGTGGAGCCCGCCTTGCATTAGGACAGAAGTGGATCTCCAGGTCTGATGCACCACAAGCCTCTTGAGTACATCTAACATTCAAATGTTTGCACATTTCTCTTTTCTACTGGGCTGGGTTTTAAATTATAAATGTTTTACTGCCCTGGTGCAGGATTTTAATAAACGCACACTGTTACCTCCAACTTGGTTTAAAATTATTTTTTTTTGTACAATTTTTTAAAAATCTTAAGGGTATTTCAGTTTTAACGGAAACATTTAGAAATCTACTTTTTAAAGAAAACGTTAAATAATATATGCTAGATTCCTGTGACTGCTGTTTGTGGTATCTGAATGAGTAATTTTGGGGTTTGTTATGGTACTGTTAACTGGCTTTATGGATTTGGGTAGAATCTATTTTTGTAGCCATTCAAATCGGAGGAGAACTAATGGAACTTGATTTTTGTTTCAAGACTACGTTGCTCTTTTTTTTTTTTTTTGGAAATAAAACTCTGAATTCCCTTTTGTGATCCTTGTCTGCTCTCATATCTGTTCTTCCCTTCAGCAGCTGCTTTCACACTGGCCACAGGCTCCTGGCCACATATCCCTTGGAGAAGGTGGAGCTGTCCCTCTCTGAGCTGAGAGGCACAGAGCACCCTGGAGGTGAAGCCAGGTGTGCTGGGTTGGAGAAGATGCACGCGGCGAGCAAAGTGATTGTATCACCATCCTGCAATCCATATGGGATTGGGGATGGTGCCAGGAGAGGACACTGGCTCAGATGATAGTCCCTGGAAGGTCATTGCTGGTTTGTCCTGAAATAACGTGGGTGATAAAACGCTGAAGGGAGACACAGTTGATCTGGCAGTGCTGCTGTGCTGTCTGCCAGTGGGTTTTGAATTGAGGCTGGTGAAACTCAGCATAGAGCAGTTAGCTACTCTTTAAAATTCTGGTTCCTTTATCCCTGACCACTTTCCTGTTTTCCAGCTAAGAAAAAGACCAGAATATTCTCAGATTTCTCTCCTGTAACTTGCTTGTAGCACCATGAGAGCCAGTACAGAAGAACTAAATCCCCCCCAGACTGGGTGCTGAGCTGCCATCCCTTGGCATGCTTTGGAAACCTCTCCTTAGAAGCCCTCTTGTTTCAGGATCTGTCTTGATCTTCCTGAGCAAGGCTGAGGGATCCTTTCTTTCCTGCAGTGATAGGGTGGCACTTTCTATTCTGCAGAAGAAGATGGTTGCAGAGTTGCTGTTGTTTAGCTTGTGTTTCAGTCACCCTTCCTTCTAGAAGTGTTAACATCTCCTTTGAGACCTAATTTATTGCTAATGAGGTTTTAGAGAGCCCTCTCTCCTCAGTTTCTATTTCCTAACTAGCTTTCATTTCCTTATTTCTATTAGCTTTGTTATTTTCTTGTCTCTATTGCTGCAGGACTGAGGCTGACAGAGGGGTGGCCTGCTGTTTCCACCTCTTGTGCCAGGCACTGATGCAGCAAATTTACAGGAAATTCTAATTCAATCAGCAGCTTCTGAGCTGGTGTGATCTTGTGCATGTGCCTCATCCTGGTGCCCCCAGCTGCTGCTTTCTGCTCCTTACAGATGGACTGATTCTAATACCTTTTCTGAGTATTTATTTGTTGGCAGGATGGAGGGAAGACATGTGGCAGTCCTGCTCAGAAAGGGCAAGAAGGAATTTATAACTTCTCCCTACTTTCAGTGGCATAACTTGAAAAATCCAATAGGTCCACTAAAAGAGTGAGACAAGTCACAAAAATGCTATCATTTGTACACCTTAAAGGGCATTTAGATTTTAAACCAACAGCAATAAAAGTGAATACAGACTTGTTACTTTCCTCAAAGCACAAGCTAGACTACTAATAGGATCTAGTAGTTTAGGATGTGTGCTGATATATGGCAGATCTTTTTCTAGCAATGCTTTGGAACTGAAGGATTCACTGGAATAAGCTCCCTGACTTATTGTTGTGAGCAGAGACATTAAGAATCCTTTTAGAGCTGCTATGCCTAAAATACAGGAGAAATAGCAAAGAGGCAAAGCAGGGGAAGAGTGGAACTCATGTGCTGTGCTTTCAGTTGTATTCTGAGCTGAGCAGGAGAGGATGGAAAGCCTTGTGACAGTCAAAACTGGGGTCTATTTTTTGTGCTGTCAGAAAACCAGTAGCAAGTAAAATAGGTGATGGGATGAGATGCTCATGAAGAATGGAGTCTTCAATGAATGTCTGTAAGCAGCTTTTGAATGTAATGGGAAAAAAAAATCCCTCTGCATTTCTCCTTTTCAGGAATTGCCTTCTGAGCCTGTGGTTACCCTTACCCTGCCTGTCAGCTGACACAAATAATAACAGCCTGTTTCTGATCAGAGGATTCAGCTGCTGCCAAACTCCTCGAGCTTTGTGCCTACCTCTACCTTTCACTTGAACTCTGTGTCTGGGATCTGATGGAAGTTTGTTAGCTCTCTCCAAGAGCTAATGCTTAATGCTTGGAGGCACTCTGAGGGCTCGTTGGCCCTTATTAAGGTTATTGCCAGTCAGGCTTTGGCAGTGCTCCCCCCCTTCTGCTTTGTGCAGCCTCACTGGGCTCTGGCACTGGGAAGTGCCCTTGGCTGCAGGACCTGAGCTGCTGTTAACACTGACTTGAAAAAATCCTCCCTTACAGCCATGCTGGCAGTGTGTTCCCTAACCCTCACAGACCTGTTTCTCTGCTGAGGGGAAAGTCTTGGATCACAACTAAAGAACAAATTTTCCACATCTGAATACACACATATTGGGTACCTAATATGGGATGCTGTTTTATAGTGGCCTGAGTTTTAGGTCAAATGCTTTCTGGTAACGTGAGCTCTTTTGTAGGGTTGCATATTTGGTGCCAAAATTCTCTAGTCTTAGAAAAGCTTGGCCTGGAGCTCTTTTTTTTTTTTTTTTTTTCCTTTTCAATAGTAATGCAAGCTTTCCTCAGATGTTTAGCAACTGAATATTTGCTGAATTTGTCTAACACTTCCATTAGAAGAACATAATGTTGGAAGGAAAAGTACTTTTCATCTTAGTCATAAAGCCTGAGGCATGTCTGGTTAGCGAGAAAATGAATTATTTTTTTTCAGCTTAATTGGTCTGTTTCTCATAATATGGTTGTATCTATTGCAGCTCGAACAAATGCATGCCTGGACTGTAGTCCTGAATTCAGCCCCCAAAGAATGGCACTGCCTATGTGGCCTCATGAATTGGGATGTGTTTAATAAGAGCAGGACTGGGATCTGGTGTTGGGTTGGCACAGCTGAAGGATGAGACAGAAACAAATTTGCACTGAAGTCTAAAACCCAGCAGTCCTTGCTAAGCCACGTTATTTGACTTCGTGATCTCTAGAGCAAAGGCCAAGGTTGTGTTGCAGCTGAAGCTGATTCTCTGAGTTAATCCAGGTGGAAAAGTTCCTCCAATAGCTGTCACAAGCCCTTGGTCACAGGAAACTCAGTGCCTTCACTCACAGCCTCAAGCCCCAGGTGCTTGGATTATTTCCATGCAGCACATCAGCCTCTTCCCCTGACATGATGATGATGGGGTGTTTGACAAGCCTTCTAGGTTAGGTGCAGCTTCCAAGAGGACCTACAAATCCCTGTGTGAAAAGGCTGCTGTAGCAGTAGGATGGCTTTTGAGGTCATCCTGCTGTTGGTAATTTGTCCCAGCTGTCTGCTTGGGTAGAAATGGTCTCTCCTAAGCCTGATTTTCTTGTAATGAAACTGTTGTGTTTCATCTTGCATCTCATGAAGATGTGAAGATCATGAAGGTTAAGTGTTGGCTGATCCATGGGGATGGGAGGGGCAGGTTTGCTGGGAACACAGAGATAGGAGAACTTAAAGGCTCTTTGTACTTGTGGTCTGTTTCAGTAGAGAGGAGAGTAGCAAAAAATGTGCTTTGAGGCTGTTACCACTGCTCACCTCTTCCCCAACTACAAGAACCTGATGCTTTCCAGCTCTTGTGGCACAGCTGTTGTATTTGGAGCTAAGTTATGTTTTAAAATGGCTTTTTGGCAAGAGAGCTCTCTGTTTAAGATGGATGGTCCTTAACACATGCTGAGAGCAGTCAGGGAGAGTCACCCAAGGTAGGAAGGACCTGTATCTCCATGGGCATAGCACAGCCTGTCCCTGAATCTTCCCCTTCAAAAGATATGGATCTCTTCCTCCTGTTTGCTCCTCTGGCAAATGAGTCTGTGTACTATGTGCTTATTCCTACAGACTCTGAATGTTGTTCATTTGTTTAAAGTCAGTCTCCTGTTCCCTACTTATACTCAGGGCAGGGACTTCAAAATATGAAGCTTGGATTCTGCTCACACTCTGATTCCTTAAAGGGAATGTGGCTTTATCAGATTGCTGAGCTGAGCCCTTGAAGATCAGGCTGAGCTCCTAAAAAACCCAAATGTGCTACATGAGGACATCTCTGAGCTGCTGACTGCCACCCCAAAGTCAGATGTTACAGCTCAGGTCCTGGTGGGGGTAAGAGTTGAAGGAAGCAGGTTCAAATAAAGGTGTTATTTCTTATAGGTGTTATTGAGTTGAAAGTGGTTTAAGGTATTGCTGAGGGACCTTTATTCCAGACTGTAAGTTAGCCACAAAAATAGAATTTGGGAGAGGTATTCTTAAAGGATATGATTGTTCTACAGACAAGCACATCCTCCCAACTTCGTTCTGACACAGATAAGAGCAGATGAAACACAGGCTGTGACCAAAGGAGGTATCACAGTCCTTAATCAGTTTGATGACCTGTGATCTTGTCAGTTCTGTGACAGTTTGCTCACACAGTTCAGACCTCTTGATATTTGACTGTACTTTCATTATAGGTGGATGTTTTGAATGTAAATGAACAGTAATGAGGACTTTGAAAAAAAAAAATATCCAACTGAAGGAAATTCAATTCTGTCAAGTTAGGTCCATGAGGCCCAGGAAAGAATAAAACTAAGTGGCAGTCACTATGAAATTAATTTTTTTAAAAGGCTGGTTTAATTTTTATACTTAACTTGCTGTGGACTCCACAGCAGGTGCCAATACCCAGTGAAGGCTCATGAAGCCCTTGACTGAAAGCAGTGTCAGTCCAGGCACTGTGACATCCAAAAGAGTTTTGTTTGTGGTGTCACTGCCAAGACCTGTTTCTGCCTTTCTGTGTCTCTTGTTCCTGCTCCCTTTCTTCTCTTAGTGCACACCTAGTGCTTTTTTAATTTATTTTTTAACTAACTATAATAAAGTCTTGGAAGGGAATAGCCAGCAGGAGCAGTTCCAGGCAAGCAAGCCACTCATTTAAGAGGAAGTTCACCATTAGGTCACCTGGAAGGTCAAATTGCACTGAGGTGACCACCAGAACTGGTGCAAAGGAAGAAGCTGGGGAATACAGAAGACATTGGAAGGAAGGAGTGGCCCCATAAAATCAGTTTAGCTGTAACATGAGAACTCACTCTTAGCTGCACGATTCCTACCTTTATCTCTGCAAGCTTATTAGCATCTGCTGGGGATTTTCAAATACCTGGGTGTAATCACTTCAGTCTGGACAGTCTAGCATTCCACTTTGAGCCTTTGATTTATACATCAGGGACTCAGCTGCTTTCTGCAGAGCAGTCATTTCCCAGGGGAGAACAGCTCTGGGGGCTGTGTCCCACCCCCCACGACTGGAGGGCTCTTTGCTTCCACGTATAATTGGTTTGAAACCCGGTTCAAATCCAGGGGATTTCACTGGCTCAGAGGAGCTCTGTATCAAACCCATCAGCTATGCAGCCAAGGGGAACTGGGAGAAGGGCAGCTCCTCATTTGAGGCCACCCAGGGTCTTCAGTGCACCCAGAGTAAAGAGAAAGTCTGATGGAAGCAGAAACATCAAATCCTGTTACACTCTCCCAGGGCACAACAGCAGTGAAGGTGCAGGAGGATGGCACATGGGCCTGTTTCCTGGCCCCTAACCATGCCAGAGCTCCTGCTGCTGGCATTACTCTCCCAGGTATTCCTGTTGTTACCTGCTGCAGTTACCAAAGCAGCAAGACTGAGGTTAGTACAGCCTTGCCTGGCCTTGCCTCCTCAGTTTGCTCTTTCTAGACACCACAGAGGTCAGTCAGGGGATTAGGAGGAAGTCTGAGCCGTGTCTTAGCACAGTGAAGAGTCTTTGGGCTCAGACTCGGACCATCCCTGCAGAGGGGTGTGACACCATCTGCACAGCTGGGCTGTGGTTCTGGCTGACCCCTGGGCTGGGGCCGTGGGGCGCTGCCTCCCAGTGTAACAGGATCATCCAGCCCCGCTGAACGGCAGACAATTGGGCAACAAAGTGCTCCTGAAATATTTAAGGAGGCTGTTTTCAAACCTATGTAACTTAATTGTTTTGGTTTCCCCTTGCAATCATGAATACTTTATTTGGCTTCCTCAGGTTATTGCCGGGGAAGAGGCCCTTGGAGACCTTCTAGATCATCTTAAAATAGCTGGAGGAAAAGAGCAGAGACCTCACCAGTTTGAAACAGTGAGAGGTCAGGAATGAAAGGTCAGGAATTCTCTCTCAGTAGCCTGGGGTACAGGCTCAAGGGAGAATGTTTTCTGTCAAAATGAGGCAGCATATGATATGATTGATATGATATGATATGGAAACAACAGTGGAGATACTTTATATTAATGCAAGGCAACTGGGGTGGGGAGAAAATGCAAAAAAGAGGAAGATATTTTTAAACCAGTCTTACAGGCTGCAGGGTCCTGACTGGAGTGTCAATTCTACTTGAATAGAATGAAACCAAGAGGAGACCCCATTTATACATTTATGCAAGTTTAATCGTAAAGACAGATGTTCCTAAGAATAACTTTGACCAGTCTCCTTACCTGAACCACTACCAAACAAACAAGGTGGTTGTGAATTTATGTAAAGTGTCTTTTTTTTCCTGATCAATCACAACCAGTTTCTGCTCTTTAATTCATGTGATTTAGTATTTTAAAAAATTGAGTTACCTTTTCATATCTCTTTTCTGCAGTAGCATCAATGCTTTTAATTTATGTGGTTGACTTCAGAGGAATTTATGGTGAAAAGGTGGGTCTGATGTGTTATCACTCTCAAATAATGTTTTAAAATTGTAGTGGCTCAATACTAGATGAAAGGACCTGATATTTTGCATAAATGAAGGAATCTTCGGGAAACTCCACTGTCCAGTCTGCTGAAATCTGGAAGGGTTTCATCTTTCCTGGTGCTTATCTCCCTTTCCCTGACAGCATCATGCCAGGATCACTTTAAAAGGCAAACAAATGTAGTGTTCAGTGTGTGCAGAGAATTCAGGTTAGAGGTGCTGAGGCTCAGGCTTGAGACTGAGGTGGGGAGGGATTGTCTGCACAGCAGAGATTCAGCCTTTCTCATCTCACTGTAGCTCAGAGCAGACAGGAGTCTGATAAGAAAGTGAACATGATCAGTGGCTTCATCTTGGCCATCCCTGGGCAAAACCCAATCTGACATCTGAGACTTCTGACAAATCAAAGAAGCAGAAGGCTCTGGTTCTGCCTGGGCTATGCAGAGCCTTGAAGAGGCTCCAGCTGATAATGACATTTGTTAGAGCCACTTTCTCCTCAGGAGCTGTGAGGAGTTGGATTTTTCAGAGCAGTTTCTCCTCCCTGCCATACCCACATTAAAAGCTTAGAGCTAAAAGCCCCGGGGGCTTTTTCCCAAGAGTCCTTGAGGAATTCATGATCCAGATGGCATCAGTAATTCTGGGCTTTGCAGGAGAGGTCTCCTCTCTGCAGAGAGTTTTTTGTAAACAGTTCATAAAAGAACGGGATGAAAGAGTTAACTAAGAGAAGTGGACCATCCAGTGAGGAAAAGCTTAGGTGCAGTGTTTAAGTTCTCCAGCTCAACCCCCGGGTTTTATTTTTGCTTCTTGGTGAAGGAGCCCTCAAGGTACAGTACATAGCAGCCACAGGCTCTTGGAAGGAGATAGACAAACAGGTCCCACCCAAACTAAAGCTGCTGAAGGTCTGAAATCTTATCTTAACAGCACTCATCACATTTTATGTTTGGGTCACTTGTTCTGCTGGCTGGCCACACCTGAGTTTATCTTGTTTAATCTCCACCGTCTCTGGAAAGGCTTTTTGGGAGAGGGTAGCCTTAAAGAACCAGGGACATCCTCGGAGTAGTTAAATCTGCACTGGCTGTGTTGTCCCTTTGCAGCCTGGTGAGTGCAGGGGGAGGCTGCACGTACAGACCAGACTGTGCATTTGTGTTTGCTCTCTTATCTGGTTTCTTGAGAGCAACCTAGGCAGGGGAAACCCACACTGACTTAGCCAGCAGCACTGCAGGGACACCATCACCTGCTGTGAGTAACCCCGACCTGTCTGCAAGCAAGGGGAGAACGGTTTTATTTGGAAACTCGAGCTGAAAGGAGATTTAGTCATTCTGCTTGATTTGGACTGAGATTTAGGCATAATGAGGGCAAAAATGGTGCCAGTTTTGCTGTCTTTTCAGTGCCGAGCTGGAAACTACTTTCCTGTTGTCAGCAGAGAGCTTGATATTGGCAAGGAGAAGGGAGCAGGGGCTGAGCTATCCGTGCTTGGCTCCCTGGAATAAAACTCCAGGGATGCAGAAGAAAGGGGCCTATGATTTAATCCCTTTTACTGGCCTAAGCTTGTTTCAAGGTAGTATTCACTGTGCCTTGTCTGGTAGTCTCTTGCCTATATTATAGCAGATGTGTTTTGGTATTGGAATTGACCTCTCCTTGTCAGTCTGTCTTCGGGGATGCACCTCATCATACCACATCTGAGCCTGCCTCTTGCCTAGGTGAAATCCCACCTCTTCTTTTATCCCAAACTCTGCCAACCAGCTGGTGATGTTGCTGGTTGAAAAGTTCAAAGGTACCACGAGAAAGCTTGAATAATTAATGCCACTTTCCTTCCATATACCTGTAATCATCTGCTGTTGGGACACAGCCCAGCCAGAATCCATGTCAGACTCCACAGCTGGGAAGGCTTGCAAGGAGGCTGGAGCAGACTCTGGGCTGCATGGAAACAAGGCACAGGAGAAGGAATATGTTACCATTACATGGATGTGACCTATAATACTGGGGATTCAACGGAATCAGGGCGGACAGTGTAGGTACGTTGCAAAAATTACTGTTTGCAGAGTGATAAAAGAAGGACTTTGAGCAATTTCTACAGATGAATGAAAATAGAAACTTAAGAATTAAGTTCCAAGTATGTCCCTTTAAGATTAATGATTGTACTTTTCCTCTGTGTGAGTTGGGAGAAACCCCTGTGTTTAGGGAAGATGGGACAATTCCCTACTGATCTTAAAATAGCAGCATGAGCTTTTTGCTCTTTTTATCTGTAGGTTCATGCTCTGTTTCTTAACAGTACTGAGGTTCTCTTTTTCTCTGATGTAAGTTATTTCTTCTGAAAAGGAAGAATGAAATCATATTGTTCTTTTTCCTGTGGTGATTTAGATGAAGTTGGTGTTAGTGAGGGGTGCTGAAAAACTGATGAGCAGGATCTTTCACCTGCTCCAGATGGTCCAGGGCAGTTAATCAGAGCAGGTCTGATGTCAAAGGAATTGTTTATATAAGCAGTGATTCATCTTCCCATTCCCAGTAATAACAGTGGTGTTACAAACCAATCTGCTCTAAAACCCTGTCTCAGAAGAATTGTGAACTCTAGTTTTTCACTTTCTAACCTAGATTCAGTCTGGGGTCCTGTCTTTACAGTGAGTCAAACCAAAGTCCTGTGTCCAAGCTCCCTACAAATTTGGGCTGTGTTCCTGACCTTCCCCATCATCCAAGAATTGCAGCATTTTTGTTTTGTGGAAGGCTTTAGCTCTCCAGACACATGACTATCTAGCAACAGCACATAAAAGCAGACTTTTATTATTTTCTCCTGCTTTTGGCACCATAGAGAAGCTGTATCAACTTTAAGCCCCCAGGAGAACAGAATATTAACAACTATTCTGTACTGAGGATTTAGGACCTAATTCAGCTGCCATTAATCTCAGCAACAAAAGTCTTTTTGCAGGATTTAGAGATCTAGGCCACTAATATTGGGGTATTAAGTGGGGGGGGGGGGAGGAGGAGGGCTGAAATAAGGTGACCAGACACCTACGTATTTTAGAGAGTTCTGTTCAAAGAGAGGGATGGAAGAGGATTTGGTGTTAAGAGATGAACTCTGCACTGTGCAACACATGTGTCTGAGATGTTTTAACTCTAGACCAGAGTAAAAAAGTAAGCTTAGAGGGAACCCTAAAGACACTGTTGAGGAACTCTCAACTGTATGTAACTGCTTTCAGGGCAGCAGCCTTTTGCTTCAGTGTCAGAGTTGCAGGTGGGGAAAAGGGAGATGCTGTGTGTTCCTCACTGCAGATTGTTCTGTCGTGCAGAAGAGTACAAAATGGGTAGTACAGGAAAAACACCCCCAACATTTGCAATAAGACCATGTGCCTTACACACAACAAGTGGGCTTTTTTTTTTGGAGCATCAGCCTTCCTGGACTGTGTAAATCTGAAATGGGCTTTTGCTGCCCTCCTTGGAGTGACTGAGGTGAGGCAAACTTTGATTCACACAGTTTTTTCTTGCTGGTTTGCTCTCAGAGTACTGGAATGTATTTTTCAATGGCCTTTTCAAAAAATTTATTTTAATGACTTTTAAGGATGCTTGGACAAGTTTCAGTCTGCGAGCAGGTCATTAGATGTTCTGGAGAATGGTTGTATTTCCTTCCAGCAGAGTAGGCTGCCTTCCTGAGGTACTAAATGCTAAAAATTCTCACTTGTCAGCCTTTATAGCACCTGCAAAGATTTAAAGCTTTAAAGCTTGCTGAATAGCAATCTTGACTGTGTGCTCTTTCCCCATCCCCTTTAGGGCGGGGAGATGCCTGTGGATGGAAGCAAGTTTCAACAAACCTTGTCCAGAACTCTTTTGGGCTTGTAGCCTGTGTACTATAAAAGCAAAAGTGAAGCAAAACCTGAAACAAAATAATCATTATTTCTTAAACTGCAGTGTGGCCAAATCTTTGTCAACTGTAGAAAATCATGGACAGTTGCCTGTGGCAAGAGTCTTAACAAAAAAAAAAAAGGAAATTAGGGTGATTCATGACAACCTGGAATAGAACAGTCAGTCTGGCACAGGTGAGGTTCTGCAGACATTTGGCTCTATAGAAACAAGGTGAATTAGTGCTTAGGAAGATCTGGCCTCCCTTTGTAGCTGATTTCACAGCAAAATGCACAATGTTTCCTTTCATAGGTGAATTGAGATAAGCCCTCACATACTCCTGAACGCTGGAGAAATGCCTCCTTCCCGATCCGAGACTCGGCAGAAAAGGGCTGGAAAAGAGAAAGTGTTGAATTGTGAGAAAAACATGAGCTCCCCAGGAGACTCAAAGATCCACTGTGGGAGGCAGAGGGAAGGGAAGAGTAGAGGGCAACTGAAGGGCAAAGAGTCACTGCCTGGACAAGGTGACACCCTTGAAGAAGAGCCCTTAAAAATCCAGAGTCTGGGGAGGCTTCAGGGAAGCAAAGAAAATGGCCATAAAAAGTTATTCCAGGGAAAAAGAGCCTACAAGAGAAATGATAAAAGTGAATCTGGTTTGGGAAGAAAACATGGAGAACGGGTCATGTCCAGGTTGGAGGGGAAAAAACAAAAGGCCTGCAAGCAACAGGAAAGGACATCAGGGCAGGAAAGTGAGGACAGCAGTGACAAGGAGGGTAAATCCACCACAAAGAGTAAGAAACGCAGTTCTAAAAAGAAGTGTGGTAAGCGTGTTGGTGTCAGGGGAAAAGTCACTGAGTTGGAGTCTATAAAGGCAATTGCAGAGCAAAGTGCTGAAGGCTCTTTTTGGAAGCAGAACCCACCAGAGAAGGCGCAGAACCCCAGGGGAAAGCACAGAGGGAAACATGGCTTTAAGGAGGCTTCTGGGCAGAAGTCAAGTCCTCAACCCCAAGGCAGTACAGCACAGGGAAAAGGTGAGAGGATTGGGAAAAAGAAAGTTGAAAAATATGCCAGGATTGTCATCACTGAAAGCGAAGAAGAAAATTTCCTGGAAACCTCAGGTAACTCCTGCTCTGACTCCAGCAGTGAAGGCCCTGGGACCCAAGAAATGGGTACAAAAGAGACTGTAGTGGGCAGCAGTTCCAGCAGTGAAGAGAAGAGCAGCTCTTCAGAGGAGAAGAGCAGCTCAGAAGAGAAGGGTAGTTCTTCAGAAGAGAAGAGCAGTTCAGAAGAGAAGAGCAGTTCAGAAGAGAAGAGCAGTTCAGAAGAGAGGAGCAGTTCAGAAGAGGAAGATGGCAACAGTGAGAAAGAAGCTGTGCTCGAAGGTCCTCCTGTGACTGAAGGCAAAGGCTACAAGGAAGTGGTTGATGAAAGCAATGAAGCATCTGTTGAACCTGAAAGGGAGCAGGAAACCACAGATGGGAAAATTGCATCTGAGGATGAAGGCACTGAATGTGCAGGATTGGAAGCAGAGGAGAAGATGAAGAAGCAAGATGACATGCTGACACAACCAAAATGTGTTCTAGCTGAGGACAGTGGGGCAGATGATGAGGTAAACATTTCAGAATTCCAAGTTAAGAGTCTTAAGAACAGAGAAAATAATGAAGTAGACAAGGAAAATATACTAGAAAACAACAGAGTTCAAGATATATCTAAAAGGGGACATATAAATTCTGGCAGCGCTGGGGAGAACAGAACTGAAGAGACCACTGATGAAGGAAAGGAAAATGCAACAAAACCCCTGCCAAGTGCTGTGAAAGCAAAACTCCATGTTGGACTTAGCAAAGTACATCAAGGATCTGAACAGGAGGAGATGGTGAACAATGAAGGCAGTGTTCTGGAAGACAGCCCTTTGCTCTCCAAACAGCAGAGGACTCTGAGGGAGAAGTCTGGGAGGTGTGAGATCGCAGAACAAGGTGAAGAGGTAGCACATGGACAGAGAGACAGTTCATCAGACTGCAGCAAGCAGGAACTAGCAGCAGTGATGCTCACAAAGAAAAGTTCTCAATCCCAAATCCCTCTTAGTCTGAAAAAGAAGCATAAAAATGGTGAGACCAAACTATTACCAAGCTGTAAACTGATTCCTGTCCAGATGGCTCTGGGAACCAACTCAGACCTGAAAAATGTTGAAAGCATCTGTTCAAAACCCATGACTCTAGAAACCCTCAGTAAACAAAAAGAACCTGACATAACTCAAAGTTTTGGAGAGAAAAGATTAAATACTTCAAGCTGCTCCATGATTGTTAAAAAATCATCTGATAAGCAGCTCCTTGGAAAGAAGAAGAAAGTTGGAAAAGTTACTGGAAAAGTTAAACTGAGTTTGGGCCAGACTTCAGAGGCAAAAGAAGAGAAAGCAGAAAAAGTGCTTGCAGAGGCACCTTCTGAAACAGAACATGGGCATGACTGGAAAGGATCCAAGCACTTGCACACTCATTCTACTTTTAGAAAAGTCACCAGCTGGCTTGGGCAAAAACCTGCCAAGAAATCAAGGCTGAAAGCTCGTCTGCTGAGCGTGGCACGTGCAATTGGTATTTCAAGATGGCTCTTGAAGAAGTTTGGGAAGAGGAAGAAGAGCAGCAAACCTTTTGGATTCAGAAGTAGAATGGCAATCCGGCTTCTAAGCACTGCTGGGTGGGTTGGTCGGTCGGGCAAAGCCTTCCCTGGTGCAGCTGGACAGCTGGGGAGGGCTGAGCCGAGGGACAAGGAATCTTCTCCTCCATTATTGGAGGGCAAAAGCAGTCCTAAAATGGCAGAGGAAGTAGGACACGTTGATTTGCCTTCTAGTGATTCCCCTCTTCATGGAAGCAGTTCCTCTCCATGCTTGGATGAGAAGAGCAATGCTACTGATGCCAAGTTTGCTATTGTATTCCCCAGAGTCCACAGTTTGGTTAAGGCTAAAAAGTCCTTATCCAGGGCCTCTGGGAAGGGTTGTTCCCTAGAAAAACTGAGATCTCTATCAGACAGAAGATCTGTCACACCTGTGCAACAGGGTAGCAGATTCAAATGTGACCTTCCCAGATCTTTGGTGGGTCAAAGCCAGAGAAACAGCAAACAGGGCTTCCTTCTGCATGAGGAGGATCCAACATGGACATCAGATTATTCCAGTGAGGTGGATGTCAAAGGAGGCTCGGGTGTCCTCCAGACTGCAGGGTCCGTGGTCACGCCTGGTGTTCACTGGTCTCAGCAGCAGGCCCAGGGCTGTGACCCTGCAGCGTGGCTGAACTCGGAGCTGCTGCTGCCACGCCTGACCATCGAGAACCTGAGCAAGTGGGCCATCTACAGGGACCCACAGCTGGCCAGCAGCCGTGTGAGGAAGGTCTGTGAGGAGCAGTGGGAGGCAGAAGATGTCACTGATGACGTGCTAGAGCTGGAGTTCATGCAGAAACAGGTACAGGTGCTGTCTCCAGTACTAGAATGAAACTGAACTTCTCCTGATTGTCAGTAATGTGTCTGTGCATTTCAGGTGTACAGGTGTGAAGACCCCCGTGCAGAAGTTGAGGAGATTGAAGATCTAACCAGACTGGAGTATGTGTCCTCAGTACCATTCTGCACTAGTTCAGGTCACGGGGGCTTGATTGTTATCCTTCAAAGTTGGCTCAACAACAGAAAGCACGTTATAGATCTTGGGCTACCATGGGAGGAAACAGAATTAATTTGATGCATATCATAGCTGAGTAAGGCTACTATTAACACATGCAAGTGAAGCTTATATCTGACCAGTCCTTTCTTCTGTTTGTAGGGAAGTCTCTGAGAGCTCAGTCCTGCTGTGCCTGAAGAAGAGGTTCCACCACAATCTCATTTATGTATGAGATAAACTGTGGGTGGTGGTGTTTGGTTTGGTTTGGTTTTCTTCAGTACTTTTTCATTCTGAACAATGAGCTGTAAGAGAAAATAATTGACATTATTCCATCAAGCTTTAATAGTGCACCAAGTAGCTCAAGAGCTCGTTCATTAAAGTGATAAAAAGGATACACAGCTTTTGCTCAGAAAGCAGATAACATGAAATATTGGGGGTAAAATCGGGAAGTTTAAGAGCTTCTCTGTAATTTTGCTATTCACTGGCATCCTGTGAGTATACTTGGGTTCCATTTTAGCCTCAGCTGCCCCTGGTGGGACTCTCCTACCTTAGCAAAGCAGTTCTGAGTAAAAAATTGCAGATCTTGAGAAGTTTCTGCAAACATTTCACAGTGTTGCAGTCCAGATCTAGTTCTGGATGGCTAAGTATTCTCTTTTTTTCACTTACTGGCTCAGGTGTTCAAACCTGTGCCTGTAATTTCATGTGGACCTGGGAGAACAGACAGTGGCCAGAGAAGATGACCACAGACCAGTGAGTGCTCACTTATCCCAAATTATTAATGACAGAGCTTTGAAAATGACACTGAAAAACTGTGCTCTGGATAAGATGACAGTATAGTCAGAATAGACAGTATTCTTTTAAAGGGCATTTAAATCTTTGTACTAATATATGTGTTCGGTTGCATTCCTCATTCAGAAAATTCAAAGAAGCCACCAGACTTTTTTCCCCTTTCTTATTTTTGTCCTAGACTTACATTGGGCAAATTTTGGTTTCTGTGAATCCTTTCAAAGACCTGAGTATCTACTCTGAAGATGTGGCTACCCAGTACCATCAGGGGACTCTCTCAAAAAATGCCCCGTATGTTCCTCTTTCTCGAATAACTCCCTAAACCCTGTTCCATTTGTGCTCCAGAGCATATTTTATGTTCCCCCAGTTGTGTGATAGAGCAGGATGAATGTCACAGGAAGCGAACAACCCATTTGGCAAAGTTGTAGTTGCTTGGACCTGTATCTAATGTAGACCCCGATGAGTAACCTCTTGGTGCTGTGTTTGTGAGGTAGAAATGCGAGGTCAGCTAATGGGGGTTTTCCTTCTGTCCATGCAGACACGTCTTTGCCATAGCAGAAATGGCCTACACACTGTCCCAGTCATCAGGGCAGGAGCAGTGTGTCATCATCAGGTAGGAAATGAGGTACTTTCCTGAAGGCCTGCTAATTTCTTTATGTAAAACTTTCATCTTTTTAAGTTGATCATTCTGGCTCTTGTGTGAGGGCTCTCAGTAGAGAATCCGAATAAGGTGGATTTTTGTTTCACATCAGTTCAGAGGAGTGGAAGAGAAAGCATTTGGCATTCCACAGTGGAATCTTATCTGGGACCATTTTGTCAAGTTGTCTCAGTGTTTCAAGCACTAGGTGATAGATCTTCAGTTGTAAATCAGTACAACCCCACTGATTTGCTGTAACTGGGCTCTGATGTGCCTAGATTAAGTAACTCTATTTTGATACCAGCTTCCTTACCTCTTGTTCCTCCAGTGGACACAGTGGATCAGGTAAAACAGAAGCTGCCAAAGCAATTGTGCAATACCTGACCCTGCTGTACCAGAGATCAGACAGCCACAGGATCAGACAGGTAAGAGATAACAGAGGTTGGCTGGATGCTGTGGTGGTTGGGCAAGGAAAAGAAGCCAAAGACAGGAGAGAGAGACCAGGCTGATGTTATTTCTTTATTCCTGTTCAGCTGAGCTGGACTTTAGATGGCTTGTGGTCCAAGGTGAAGCTCCCATAAAGACATGGGGAGAGCTGGTGCATTTGTAGTTCTGTATATTAATATCCTTGAGGTCTGGTGCTGTCTAGAGTGCTGTATCTTTTTGAACAGAGATATGATACCTGCCCTAGAGAGCTTATATCAGAGTCTGGGAGGTGAATCTGAACAAACACAGAGCAGAAGGAAAGCGAAGGATCATAAAGAGCTCACAGAGCAACTTGCTGCTGGCTAGAGATAATGATACCAAGATACATTTAAAAAGAGATTTTTTATTCAGACAAGAATTATATCACTGAAGTCCCATTTTTCTTAGATTTATAAACTAATAGTTACTTAAACCCTGTTTGGTTTAAAAATCTGTGGTTGCTACTGAAGTGTCGTCTCCCTCTTTTCTTCAAGCCCTGCCATGTGCTACCCATCCTGGAGAGTTTTGGAAATGCCAGAACCATCCTCAACGACAACTCAAGCCGGTTTGGAAAGCTTCTGAACATCCACCTGCGACAGTGAGTTGAAGAAACCCTGTGGGTGTTTCCTTCCACTGCCGGGGGGTGCCTGGGTGAGGAAAGGTCGAGCAGTGCTTGGGGCTCAGGCAATAACCCTCCCTCCCCTTCACTCCTGTTATCATCAGGGTAGGAAGAGGGTGAGTTTACACCCCTATTTTACCCTCAGGTTTCCTCCACAAAAGAATGGATCTTGCTTCTCAAGATGAGTGTTAAATTAAGAACACAAGGATGGCTGAACTGGTTATACCAAGAAGCCACCTAATACAGTGTGGTGTCCCCAACGTGGGCCACAAGCTCTGACTGAGACAAGAACAGGCCAAATACCTACAAAACTTTTCTCTAACAGTCTGTGAGCTCTTGACCATTTGCAGCAGCCCAGGAGTTTTCCCGAGTCTCTTGAGGTTTTCCAGTATCCTCTTGGACTCATACAAACTTCAGGTATCTGCAACAGCCTTTGACAAGTGTTCCACAGGTCTAACCAGTTCTGTGAAAAACACCTTTCTGTTTTGAACCTACCTCATTTCTAACCTCTGTGTTTGGTTTGTTTGCTCGGGTTGTTTTCTGGCTGTTGCCAAGCACTGAGCTGACTCTCTCATGTAACTGTCTGCCATAACCCTCAGGTCTCAGTCCTAGGGAGCAGTGGTTAATTTGGAGGCTGTGTGCTTATGTGTGAAGCTGGGCCTGCATCCATCACTTTACATTCATCTACAGTGGATTTCATGTGCCATTTTCTTGCCCACTCAGTCTGTACTCTAAGGTCTGTCCGCATTTATTGACAGTTGGCTTTTATCTTCACTGCCTTGAATCATTTCATACAAACAGGAAGCTTTGTCACGTTGTTGTTCAGCTGCTCTTTTGGGTCATTTATCAAACCCTCAGTTACACTCACTGGTCAGGCACAGACACTGTGTGGTTGCCTCACACTGTTAACAGGATTCTCCTTTACTCCTATGTCAGGACCTTCCCTCATGCTGTAGTTGCTTGGTTTCCCTGAAAGTCCCACACCTTTGTCAGAATATTTTGGAAATTCAGGTAGACTACACCCCTTGGATCATTCTTATCTACAGAGACAGTGATCTGCAGAAAACCTGTTCCTGCCTCTGACAGGAGCTGTTGTTGTCTTATGCTCAGTGGTGTCGTGGTGGGAACATCCATCTCCCAGTACCTGCTGGAGAAGTCCCGAGTGGTATTTCAGGTGAGGACCAGTGACTCCCTCTCTCCCTTATTATTTAATCTTAAACTTACTGTTGAGTAACAGGAATAGGAATAAGTATGAGAATTGCCTCCCATTTCAAGAGAACAAGAAATATGTCCCCTCTGTGTAGCACAGGGTGATCACTTATTTTATTTGGGTAAAATAGAAGGTCTCTCTGTCTCAAACAGCTTGAATGAAGCCATTTATTAGGGATTACTGAGAGTTGAATCTTAACTCATTTTTCTTTATCTCTGGAGTGTGGGAAAGGTCAAATATTGTAGCTGTGTGAAAAGGACTGCTCTTAGATAGAATGTTCCTAAGGTGTCAATGAGAAAACCTGGAAACTTTTCAGATTAAATGGTTCTGGCCTTGTCTTGCTGACTTCAGAGTCTGTGTCCTGCTCTTTGAGTGTATTCTGTAGGGGTTTGGAGCTGGACATGAGTCAACTCTATGAATGTGTCCCCTGTCAGGCCCATGGTGAGAGGAACTACCACGTGTTTTATGAGCTGCTGGCTGGGCTGCCCGTGGAGCAGAAGGAGGAGATGTACTTGCAAGAGGCAGAGTCTTACTTTTACCTGAATCAGGTGAGTGAGCTGAGGATGCTCTGCAGCAGCTGATGCAGTGAAATGGCCCAGACATCACTTCTGTTTTGGTAGTGAGACACTTACTTTGTTTCCTTGCTAATGTGTCCTTCAAAGGACATGCTAAAGTCTGCTCTGTTCCTTCCCACACCTGACCAAAGAAGCAATACCTTTTCTCTTCCGTGATTCTTTTCTCACCTTTCAGGGCCCTTCTGCTCCTAAGCAAGACATTTTAAAAAGGAGTCATTGTGTAAACCCATGGCTCCATCGTGTGGTGAAAAAATCCTTTCCTCCTTTCCTTTCCTTGCATTTACAGTTTATTGTGGGACTGCAAAGAATCGGGGGTATTTCTTTCTACCTACTGCAAAAAACTTGCTTCGTTGCCTGAGTCAACGGGTGCAAATTCTAAACCTCTGAAATGTACAGTTATTTAAGTTGGAAAATTGTTTGCTTATGTCAAGTTTATGTTTGCTTATGCCAAGTTTATGTTTGCTTATGCCAAGTTTATGTTTGCTTATGTCAAGTTTATGTTTGCTTATATCTTGGAACAAGTTTTGGTTTTGTCTGATTGCGTTTTGGGAGGTTGTTTGTTTCATTTTCTTGTTTGTTGGGTTTTTTTTTTTTGTTTTGTTTTCCACACTCAAGGAGTTCACAGAAGTAGCAAGAGATCTTTCCTATTTCAGCCCTGTGAGTCAGCTTTCCCAGGTGGGAGCAGCAGCTCTTCACAGCAGCTGTGGTCGTGTGAGGAATCCTCTATGGTGATTGCTATCATCTTGCCTTCAGGCAAGGAATGGACAAGTACCAATAATGACTCAAGGATGGAGGGCAATTAGAGGCCCATCCCTTGATGGGTGACGTTCGTGGCTGGCAAAGCGTTGTAAACCAAACGCTTCAAGGTGATAGTTAACAGGAATGTCTCGGTCGGCTGCAGAGAAAGAAAGGAAAAAAGATCAGATTATGCACAAAGAAGTTGGTTGAGACTGACAAAATCTCTCCTGGATCTTGGTCTTGGCCCAAGGGCTGCCTGGACCTCATCCTTGTCTCATTAAAATCTGAGAGTAGCTTGCAACTTTGATCAAAGAATGCCCTTGTACACAAACAGGTTCCACAGTCCCCCCCAGCCCGACCCAGGATTTCTGTGAACTTTAGGGCTGTTGTTAGGAGTGTCCTGTAGAGATAAGCTCAAGAAGCAGAAACATGATAAGGCCGTGTTGTAGTGAAGCTCTGAGGCAGAGATGAGACAGGCTGTAACACAGGGTGGCTCTCTGGGTGCACAGATCCACATTTGCCTTGACACATTAGGTCCTGGTACAATCTGGGGTGGTGATTCTGCCATGACTTATTTGGAGTCGATTCTGGCATCCCTTCTTCTCCCAAGCTGCACCCCAGCAGCGGGCAAGGGGGAGCTGGGGTGCTTGTGCTGGAACCATAACAGAAACTTGGCATGTGAGGGCAAGAGAGATCTCACTCTCAAGAACTCCAGAGAGAAGACAGACTGGTCCATCACAAATGCTGAGCTCCCACTAGTGGTGCCTTTGGTCTTTTTATTTCAGATTTCTCCAGTTCTTAAGACACTGAACTACTCTGAAGTTTGCTGCTGGTGGCTCAGCTCCAGGCTGGGGCAAAAGGGGCTGATCAGGATTATCTGTCCCTTTCCTCTCAGGGCAGAGCATGTGACATCCTGGGGAAGGAGGACAGTCAGGACTTTCTGGTCTTGGTGCAAGCTCTGGAGGGGATCTGCCTCTCTGAGGACCAGCTGAACTCCACCTGGGCTGTCCTGGCTGCCATTCTGCAGCTGGGGAACATCTGCTTTACCTCCTGCGAGGTACCTCACCCTCGGCAGCTTGGGAATGGGTTATGTGTGCTGAACGTTGCTGTTATCCCACATGATGGGACCAGGGACATTATTCCTGATTGAAGATGACATCTTTTGAAGACTATTCTGTTCTTTTTATGTTGGGCTCTGGACTGACCTAGACAGGGACAGAAATGGGAGGCAAGCAAAGGTCATTAGAGCTTGAGTGGCTCTTTGAAGAGCCAAAATAAACCCGGTGTCTTACCCGGGTTGTTTTTGGTTGTGACCAGCTCTGTGCAGCTGAGGTGCTGTTGAGAATATTGATACCAGTGGGACTCGTATCCCATCCACAGATGAGTCTGTTGTTCTCTTTTGTTTAGAAAGAATCTTATGAACATGCTGCCATTGCCAGTGACACTGAGATCCAGATTGTGGCCAATTTGTTGTGTGTCTCAGCAGATTTCCTGCAAAGTGCTGTCACTCACCGTGTCACTGTGAGTACCATCTTGGTGATTTCTTATTCATCCTGAAGCACAGGATGTCCAATGCTCTGTCAACAGAAGGGCCACCACCTTAGAAGGCCCAAAATCTGGGAGGGAACAGGACAAGTAAAATGGTTAGAATGAGCTGAATCCCTCAAGGCAGCTCTGTAAAGATGCCAGAACTCACATCCAGGAAGTCTCTTTGCTGACATGAGGTGGCTTCAGCCTTATCAGTTTGGCCAGCTGAGTCACCCCCAGAAATGTGGCAGCAAAATTTTCCGCTTACTTTTGCCTTTGATACCTGGGTAAATTCTCAGGCCAAATAGGAAAAAAACCCAAACAATCAATTTATTAGCTGGGTTGTTTTCCTTGTGGATTTAAAAAAAAAGAAAAAGAAAAAGAAAAAAAAAAAGGTGTATTTGTGAGTTAATAGCAGTAAATTCTGGCTCTTTATGTATCCAGGTGACATCTTATGACCGGATCTTCACCCCTCTGTCTGTAGAAGGAGCCATCGATGCCAGGTGACTTCTGCTGTTGCCTGGGTTGGTGAGATGCTCCCAAGAGTCTTTGCAGTAATTAGTTTTACTGCCCTCTCCCCCTCAGGGACTCCATTGCCAAGACTCTGTACTACCTGCTTTTTGAGTGGCTGCTGCTGAGGATCAACGAGTGGTTGGCTCCCTGGGAATCAGACTGTGCCGTGGGAATTGTGGACATACATGGTTTTGAGGTTACTTTGCCTGTTCTTTTGCTGTGGTCTGGGCTGTGAGTGCTCATCAACGCCTTTGAGTTTTTTACTTAGGACTCCTGTTAAAATCTGTGTCTCAAGGAATGATGAAAACAATGGAATTATGTAGGTGGGGCTGTGCAGCCAAGAGATCTCTTCTTCTTCATGCTTTTTCACAGCTTGTCTTGCCTCTTGCTGTTCAGCCTAGTCAATAAACCAGGCTGAGATCTTGCAGACCAGACAGAAGATGATTTGAACTTCTGGGGGGTTCATTCACACTGATCAGAACCAGCTGCCTGAACCAGCAGCTCAGCTCAGCACCAGCTGAGGCTGTGCAGCATTTACAGGAAGCCACAGGTCCCTGGCTGGGCGTTGGAAAGGATTATCCTTTTTTGTCTTTGCAGGATCTCGGGTTGAACAGCTTGGAGCAGCTCTGCATCAACTTTGCCAACGAGCACCTCCAGCAGTTTTTCAGTCAGACTGTCATTGCCCAGGAAGAGGTAAATGGAACTCAATGGAACCCCCACAACGTGTTAAGGCAGCACAGATGGAATGAGCTGAGGTGTTCTCAGCTGGAGAGGATCCTTTAGCAGTGAATAGGAAGCTGAATGGACCTGGCCCTCTTAAGCAGTATCCATGGAATTCCAGTCCAAAGAGCTTATTCAATATCTTTTACTAGTCCTGTGGTAAATTAAGGTAAAATTAAGAGAATGAGAGTTTGTTAGTGCATTGCTCCCTTTTGCAGGTTTTATAAGTGAGTTGGTCAGGGTGAAGGATCCAGGACCTCAGCCACTACTTTTAAAGCCTGTTTGGCTTCTTTGGAGCATTTTATGTACCACTTATATACTGGGGATGAAAGTGTATTTATCACATTTGTTGCTTTTTACAGTTCACTTTACCACTCTGCTTAGCAGCCTTCCTCTCTTAAATTAGGACAATCATTAGCAGCTTTAGAAGAAGTTTCATAAGACAAAACCAGATAATTCTAGGCAAGTTCCCAACAGCAGTGGAACGCCAACTTCCTGATGAATGAACCAAATCCCTCTTGTTAACTCCCTCCATTTGCTCTTGTTTGCATGGCTGGATTTGGTCTTTAACATGCAGGAGGAATACAGCCAAGAGCAGTTAGCTTGGATTCCTATTTCCAAGATGTGCAGCGAGTCGTGCCTCGATTTCCTCACTGCAAAACCCCACGGCATCTTGTGTATCCTGGATGACCAGACATCACTGACTCAGGTGAGAAGCTCTTGGCCCCTCGTGTAATCCCTTTCACAGGATGATTATGGTGAAGTTGTTATCCAGACTGAACAGCTACTGTGTCTGCACCAGTATTAGATGGTTTTTCCTTTGGTTTAACAGCAGCTTTTCAGTCTGTTGAATACGTTGCAGCAGCAGGGAATATTTGTCATCTCCTTTACAGGCCACAGACCACACTTTCCTCCAAAAGTGTCACTACCATCATGGAAACAGCCCCTGGTACACCAAGCCCAAGCTGCCCTTGCCAGTGTTCACTGTGAAGCACTATGCAGGCCCTGTCACCTACCAGGTGAGCCGGCAGGGGCTCGGAGCAGCTGGAGCAATAGCCCAGCTTGGAAACAAGCTGTGGGTGTCCTGATGGACCAGCTCCCAGTCCTGTGACCAAAACCCTCCCTTAGTAACTCCACATCCCTCTAGAGCATCAGTTTATCACAAGTTAGGAGATTCTTATCAGGAGAAGCAACTTAGCTGCCTCTGGGCAGAAGCAAGATAGTTGTTGACCTCAGTGACACAATAGCCTGCACTGCGTGTCCCAGGGTCCTGGAAGTCCAGGAAAGCTATTGCTGCTGAAAAGAAGTGAGAGGTCAAAGCCTGCTGGGCAATGTGAAGGGAAGAGGAGCAATCCCTCCTAAAAGCAGAAGTCATTGTCCCCTCCACTCTTGGTGGCAGCAGGAAGAGCCAGCTTCATTCTCCAGGGCTTTCCCCTTGTACCCCCTTTCCAGCTCCATGGCCCCAGTCAAGGTGTGTGTAAGAGGGGTGTTTGCCTGTCTGCCTGGTCTGAATGGTGCATTAAGCCACACTTTGCCTCTGCAGGTCCACAAGTTTCTTAATAAAAACCGTGACCAGCTGCGTCCAGAGGTGCTGGACATCTTCTCTCAGAGCCGCCTCAAGGTACTGCAGTGGTTCAGACACCTAATGAGCCACACCTGTTGCAGACACCTAATGAGCCACTCATTGCTTTCACATGAGAAGCAGAAAGGTCTTGATCAGATGTCAGGAGAACCTGGAGAAACCATGAAGAGTTCTATTTTACTGAAGGACACTTGGGAATTGAGCAAGTTGTCTTTGCCTGTATTTGATGCATTTTATATAAAATGCACAGATTGCCCGAGGGTAGTTTCAGGTAGAAGAGATCACTCTTTCCTTGTAGTTCAGGGAATTTTGTTCTTTTCTTTGTTTTTGCAGGTGGTGTCTCACATTTTCCAGAAGGCTAAAGCTGCCTATAGTCAGCAAAGGAAGCTGGGGCCGAGGGGAAAAGGGCTCAAGCCTCAGACCTCCACACTGGTGTCCAAATTCCAGGAGTCTTTGCAGGACCTCACAGCCAAGCTGAGAAGGTGAGAAATGCTGTTGCACCCAGAAATGTGTGAAGTCCTGTAGGGTCAGCTCAGAGAGGAGGGTGATCAAAGGTTCTTCCTTCTGTTTTCCAGGAGCCATGCCTTCTTCATTCGGTGCATCACCCCTAATCCCAAAAAGGTAGGGCAGCACCCTGAGCTCCTTGTGGAGTACTTCTGTTCCTTGAAGTCTATTTTTCTCCAACAGCTCTCCTTTCACAGCTGGGATTTGAACTTCTTTGCTTCGTTTCCTAGCTTGGGACTTTTCTTCCCCTTTCTCTGTCTCCCACCCTTCCCTGTGGCCATGTGAGTTAACCCTGTGCTGGAGGAACAGAAGCCACTGTCATTTGGACACCAAACAATGCATTGGATTTTGCATTCCATTGCTCAGAGATCATGGCAAGATCTAAACTCAGGACAGGACAATAGAAGGAGGCCCTTTCTAAACTCTCTGCCTTCTGCCTCCTTTATTTTTATTTATTTCTTGTTTTTAATTTTTCTTCTGCCTTATGTTCACAGCTGTCAAATATCTTTGATGTGGAATATGTCACTTGTCAGCTGCGACATTCTGGGATACTGGAGGCTATCCACATCAGAAAGGAGGGATACCCCATCCGTCTTCCATTCCAGAACTTCCTGGCCAGGTACAGGACTGGGATTCCCCAGCCACTCAGCCCTGGATGAACTTGTCAGCACACTGTGATTTCTCTGCGGGCTCCAGTTACAGCCCTGGCTTCTGTCACATGGACACCTCGTCTCCCAGGTATGGGCTCCTGGCTGGGCGAGGGCTCAGCTGCCTGGAGGAGAGAGAAGGCTGTGCAGCAGTGCTGGCTCGTGTGCTGGGGAACCCCTCGGATCTCTATCAGATTGGAGTAACAAAGGTGATGCCTACAGAGAACCCCATCTTAACCCACAGGCCCAGCCACCAATCCACTGTCTGTCAAGGCATGGAGATCCCAAGGAGAGGATGTTTCATGCCTTCCCCTCTCATGCTTTGCCTCTTGTCTCAAGGAGGCATTTTCAGCATTTCAGAGAATCTGACTCTGCGTTGTTGTAGTAGCATGACCAACTCCTTTCTACACCCAGCATTCCTTAATGGAGATCTGGGCTTCTCCCTTTGCTGCCTACTAACTGTCATCACTCCTTGATTCCTTGTCCTCCCCAAATGCATCCATCTCTGTCTCTGCACCTGTGCCTCCTGCTCTCCCCAGTCTCTGTAGCAGGAACCCTTAAAGGCTTCAAAGAGAGAAACCAGCAGCTTTTATTACTGACCAGCTCTTAGAGAAGCTGCCGCTTCCCTCATGGGTCAGCAGCTGCTGCCTTTGCCCAGGTGTTTCTGAAGGAGAAAGCCAGGCAGCTGCTGGAGCGACGATGGATCCAGAGGCAGAGCTGGGCTGTTGTTACTCTGCAGAGGAAATTCCGGTGCCTCCTTCACCGCAGACGCCTCCGTGTCCTCCAGGAGAAAGTCACAGTCATTCAGGCTCACTTCCGAGGCTACCAGGCAAGGTCAGGAGTCAAAGGCCAGGCCAGGAACAGCCCTTTGGCCCTGCCCAGGACAGCCAGGTGGGGATGTGCCTGGCCAGGCCCCCCCTCATGTTGGCTCCTGGCCTGCTCTATGTGTGTGTGTGTTGCTGATGCTTCCCTCGTTAGCCAATTCCTCTCTTTTTTCATCCCTCTAGGAAGCGTTACAGGAGGCTGAAGAAGACTTTGGTGCAATTTAATACCATGATTTTAATCTCCAGACCTTTGATTCAAAGGAGGAAGCATTGCCAGGTAACAACACTCTCCTCAGGACAAGGTGTACAAAAGGAGCTATTTCTCTACTAAGCAGAGAGAGCTGGTGACTAAACAGAGAGGCCAGGGCAGAGGTGGCTTTAGAAAGTTTACTGGAAACAGTTCAGTGAGATGTCCTTCACTCTCTGACTGACACGAATGTAGTCAAATGAAGGACACACAGAGACTGGAGCCTTCTCTTCCTAGACAGCATTCAGAACTGGCAAAGTTAGTACAAACACAGCCTAGTTGTGTGTCTGGCTGTGTGACCTTCTCTGGGCTGCCCTACACCAGACTACAGCTGATTCCATCTGAGGTCTTCAGGGCTGCTGTTCTGCTCAAGCTATGAGGAGTCACTCACCTTGCTCTTTCAGTTCCCCAGTTCAATTTCTGGTATTTTCCCAGATGGTGACTGAAATGCAAGATTTTTTCAGTCCACAATGATCCTCCCCTGATCCCTTAACAGCTACCTCAGACTGCTCAAGCCCTTGGCCTTTTGGAAATCGGATGGGGTGAGAACAGGAAGGCAGCTTATTGAGAAGACAGAAAGTTGTGTGCAGGAGAGAGCCATGGCTGTGTCAAATGTGTAGAATGTATTTTGCAGCAGAAGTTATTAAAAAGAAAATTAAAAATACGAAATCAGACCATTCATGCTTAGAGCAGCCACTAACATCCCCATCACTATCCCCATAACTACCAGCACTGCTGGCATGGCTAACAAAGGATGGGGAAGAGGGTAGAGGATAGTCATGGGAGCCTGCACAGGTGCCTTCTGCCATGCCATTCCCAGAACAGTGTGAGTTTCTATTCCGTTTTCTGCCCTCCTACTTGGACAGGATCCAGGCTTCTTTCTCCCAGGTAACCACAACAGCACAGCTCCTTTGAATGCATTTCTGTTACTTCAGTGTTTGCTTGCCGAGGTCTCTGTACACACAGGAGCAACAACAAAGGTCTCAAAGTTCACCTGCTGCAAAGTTCCTCCTTTCCCCCCACCCCTCAGCCCTGCCCTTTGGACTTTAGCATGTCACTGTCTTTCTCAGCCCAACCCTCAAAACCTCCCATCCACTCACACTGACCTGCAACACTGACAAGCAGGAGAGAGAGAAAGGCAGAAACAGAGACCCTCCTTTTCCATCTTGGAGCAGGAGTCAGGTGAGTGATGAAGCTGGGGAACAATAGAATGGATGGGAAAGGGCAGAGCTACAAGGGAGTTTGGCTTTTGGTATCCCTCCTGCCTCTTCTGAAGGGTTTCCTCTCCATGGATAAGTCCACCCACCCGTGTTCAGGCTGTGCTATCGTGTTCTCTGACGCTGGAGGAGGCAGGTGAATGTTTCTGACAGCTCCTGTCCTGGGACACACCAAATGCTCGGCAAGGGAGGGAAGGTGTGGCAGGATGCTGGGTAGGTGGTGGAGGCTCTTGCTGTTGGATTGTGTTGTGCAGGGCAGGTGGTGTTTCAGCAAAGCTCAGGGCTTTGCCTGTGTGGGGTCCCAGGAAGGCTCTGCAGCTGTTCTGTCATTTTGTCTGCTGGAGCAGGACACCACCTCCTTTCCACCCACAGCGTTTGCCCTCAGAAGTAGCTGAAAGTGACTTCATACACATCTTTTCCCACCCCCCATCCCCTTTTCCTCTCCTAACAGCAGGAGTTAGAAGAAAGGAAACGAAGACAGAGATCCCTGGCCAGTGGTGACACAGAGAACAGTCCCAACCAAGGAATGGTAAGTTGTCAAAGGGTCTGGGAGACTCTGAGATAACAAGCCAGGTTATCCAGGTGTTCTGCCTGCCTTGTGCCTCCTCAGCCCAGGTGTGCTGCATGTCTGGAGGGTGTACAGATGTGTGCTGGAAACCTTGCAGCAAGAATGCAGGTTAGACTGGTTAAAGAGCCTTCTAACACACAAATATCTCATTAGTTCAGCGTTTCCCAGACCCTGGGCATCACCAGGCATCATGAAGTGGTCCTGAGGCAGAGCACTGTCTTTGTTCAGAGCCTGGACCTGTTCTTTGGAGCTGGGAGGAAGATTATTTTTGATGATCATATTCTATTATGAAAGGCAGGAATGAGACTGTTTTGCATAAATGTATTTACAGAAGATGTTGTGGAGGAAGGGATGTATTAAAGGCTTCATAAGAAGATTAGCCTGTATTTACACTGCTAACTAATGTCACTATTTGTATGTTTAGACCAGGCACACATTTGCTGTGAGGTGTGTAGTGAGAGAATCTGAACTGACATCATCCATAAGTTTGGACAGATTTGTCGGTAACAACAGGAATACTTAGCACTGGGTGGGTGCTCTTGTAATATCACCTGCTTCCTCAGGTGTGGATCCAGGACTGTGGAATTTCACAGTCCACTTCCTGAATACACCATTGAAAAACAAGACTTAAAGTCAAGTATCTTCTTGTGAGCAAAATCAAACTGATCAAAAAAGCTGTGAATGTGTCTTTAAGCATCACTGAGAGATTACGTGGAGAGAGGTGTCAGAATAGTGTGATGGTGACAAGAGACTTTACTATGCAGATCTTCAAAAAAACCCACAAAACCCCTCCAAAACTCATGCTTTGTGTCTTTGGCTTGGTTTCATTGTGCCTTAATCTGAGTAGTTCTGTCTGAAATGCCCTGAGCTGACATGATATGCAGACAGTGATGCTGATACACTCTGCTGCATTGGCTCATTTATTCCTACCAATGCAACCATCATGCAAGGTGCAAACCAGTAAAAAATCAAGGCTTATTTGCCAGATTCTCATCTGAATTACCCAGGTACAGGTCTGAGTTTCCTTTGGAAACTCCAAAATAGTGTTGTGCATAAAAAAATCAGAATCAGATCTCTATTTATTTATGCTGTACCACTTTTGGATATTGAAAAATAGAATTAAAAATGCCAGAAAAAGGCACAGCAGGAAACAGCCCTTACCCTTCAGCTGCAGCCTCCTCTGTACAAGATGCCAGATTTGTTAGTAATGAGAGATGAGTCAGAGAAAGTCAACTTTACTGTCATTCCCCTTGTGGCAGTTGATTTTTTTTTTTATTTAGGAGTTGCACTTTCCCTCCTTTGATGGCCCACGACACACACCTGTGTTACTGTGATACTTCCCTAGTTGTGAATGTTGCAGAAATTGCTGGTTTGGCTCAGATGCTCAGCCCAGGCAGCTTCACCCAGTCCCAGCAGCACAGTTCAGGGTTTCTCTGTGGTTCCTTTGCTGGCAGTCCAGTGACTGACTTGCCTCTCTCTTGCAGGACGTGGGGCTGCTGGAGATCCCTGCAGAGCTTGCAGCCCTCCTGCAGTTCGTTGAAGGTGAGAAATCCCCCCCCCTTCCCTCCCTTCCCTGAACTGTTTCACTTCCCTGTGTGTTTCCTCGTTTATAGCAGTGTCAGTGTGTGTTTGTTCTACCTGCTGCCTGTCACCCAGGTTGGATTTGATTTATGATCATTGCAGTGTAAATATGATAAAGGCAAATGGCACTGTGAATATTGTTTCCCAGCATGACAGAGTGGGAAAGTAACTTGGGCCAGGGGGCAGAACACCAGATTAAAAATCAGTATATTTGTTCATTTTTCAGCTCTTATGAGCTGGGCTGATAGAACTGATGACATGATGGTGCAGAACTCTGGTCAAAGTTATGTGACAGCAAATTGCTCAATGAACTCGGGTCTCTGGCAGAGCTGAACATCTGGGGTGGGAGAACTCAAACACATCTTTTATCTACTCAAAAATATTTAGGGAAGTTGAAGGTGAAGAAGACAAAACCACAATTTTGGCAATTTCAAATAAATATTTTGGGGCTTAATTAAAAATATTTCCTCAAAAGTAGTTACTTCTTTTAAAATAGAAGGAAGGGGAAACAGCATAACAACTTAGTGATGCAACATTGTGACAAGTTGGAATGTAACAATGCGTCAACCCAAATATGTGACAATGTAACAAGTTGAGTACATGATAATTTTTAACTTAAGGATGATATAAAGTATCAACTCAATGATCTCCATTTTGTTTGGTTCAGAAAGTTTTTGGTTCTGTTTTCAAATCACCAAAATAATTCTTGCAGAAAAATTTTCCCAAACTGTTCACCTGACGTTGAGCATTAAGTTATTTGCAGTTGTGTTTCCTCTGTAGCTCTTTGTGCAATGTGAATATTCAAGTTGCAAATAGGTTGAGGCAGGATTTGCCTCTTTGTGTCGGTGTAGTGTCAAACAAAATGCCAGTGGTGCCTCTGGCCCTCTGTGAGGTACAGGGGGGATACAATCAGGCAGAAGAGTTGTGAGCTGGAGCAGACTGTGCTGGATTCCCAAATAACTCACACTTCATGGCACAGCCCTCTAGGGACTATCAGCTGGTCTAGTGAGCAATGTAACCAGAGAGGAGCTCAGGGAACACTGAAACTGCTGGAAATGAAAGCTGCTGGGATGTAAACAGGGAGGATGAGGAGAGCATCCAGGGACACGTTTGTTTGGAAACAGAGGAATGCACAGGAGTTGTGCTGCACTGAGAAATCCCTTCACTTAGGAAGATGTTTGCTCCTCTCTTACCCATTATAACCCCCTCATCTTGAAGACCTCTCATTTACTTGTTGACTGAACAGTTAACAGCAGGATCTCAGCGTGAGCTCAGTGTTTCCTGCCTTGTAAATGCTGCAGAACAGAACTGAATCTCCACGTGCTCCCTGCCCTCTCAGTGTTCCCTGGAGAAAGAGGTCTGAAAGATCAGAGCTGTAAAATCTCTCTCCTAAAGTGAGGCCCTGTGGTCTCAAATGTGTGAGGCTGTGCCTGCTTGGGGGTCTGAGGCAGCAGGGATGGGCTGGGTGTCCCTGGAGCCAGGGGCTGGCACAGAGGCAGGGTGAGATGCCACATGTGGCTGGGTGAGCTGTGTGTGTTCTGTCTCCCACCTGCCACAACACCAGATCTCCTTCTCTTGCAGGTCGACACCAAGCACAGACCAACCAGATAACTGAGGCATTGCCTCCAGAAATCAAGGTCAAAGATGACCTTTCCCTCCCACCCACCATCAACAGCTATCCCTTTTCCTCCTTCGTTAAGTCACATTTCGAGGTGGGAACTCTTTTCTATCTCGTCATTGCTTCCCCACTGGGCAGACACACTAGTTCTAGCAGCACCAGGAGCAAACTCTGTTTCCATCCTGTTGTTTCTTTGTAGAAGCCAGATTTCCCTGCCCTTGGTCAGCCTCTGCATCACCCCTTAACCCAGCTGGGCACCGAACACCACGAGAGTGCACTTGAGATCAACAAACTGGTAAGAGACGTCGTTCTTGACCTTGTTGAAGAACAGGCGGGCACTGACAATATTGTGGTGCCTTTATACAACAAGTTGCTGATGGTGGATACTGTTCTTATGATACAAGGGTGGAAAAACAGAATAAATTTCCCCTCCTAGGCCCTGCAGCAGCTTGGCAGAGATCACATGCAGCCCCTTAGGGCTGCTGTGTTCTTGGTGAGGCACAGACCAACCACAGACCACTGGGATCAGAGTGAATTGCCTGGTGATGTAGCCTCAGAATTTGGCAGAACACATAGGAATCAGACTGCTAAACCTTAGTTTCCTGCTATTCCAGATTCAGTAGCAATGACAGTGTAAGGGAGGTCTGTCTCCTCAACCGCTTACTCACCTATCAGTCATAAAAAATTTGATTTAACCCACGTCTTTTCCATGATGTGGTTTATAGTAAATATATCAATTGCATCTCAGGCTCACGGTTGTGTCACTCAACAGGGGACAGTGAAGTGTCATATAAAGGCTGGAAAAGGGCAGGATTTTGTCATCAGGAAAACTGGAACCACACCCCAACTGTAGTGTTTGCATGAAGGGGATGGTGTTATTGCAACTCTGTGGACGTGAAACAGATCTTTCTTTACGTTTTTCTTAACAGTTGAAATATTTGAAAATAGAATGAAACTCCAGATAATTTCTAAGTAAATCTGGTAATCCTTTTGAGGATTACATAGAATTAAAATAAGCCCATTAAGAAAGTTAATACCTAAACCCAGTCTCTTGTTTTGTCCTCACAATCCCAATTATAGAAGAGCATAAGCTTCAATAAAATCTTGTGAAAAGGATTGTGTTTAAGCAGAATACTATTATTTTTCCTGGAGATCAAAGGCAATTTTTCTCCATTGCTAATAAAGCAGGGATTTACTACAAAGATTTCCATGAGAACTAAACAACCACCATCCCCTGTTTTTCTCATTGAATCTCTGACACCCTTAGTACCATTAACTGTTTCTAGAAGTGTTGTCACTCTTAAATGTTCTTTCCAAAATATTTTAGAAATATTTTAATTAATGATACATTGAAGTGTTGAGGATGAAAGAAATTATTCTGCACCTAAGGGTGAGAAATAGAAAATACAAAAGCATTGGAGATATTGATATGCATTGAAGATATTGATATGCATAGCCAAGAAGCTGAATCATTGCTTCAATGAGTTTGTTGAGACATCACCTCTCATACTACTTGGTATAATATTAACTATACCAAAGTCTTTTCAGCAGTCAGTGGGCTCAGTAACAAATGTCCTGTGGTAATCCAGGTGTGTATCTAAGCCCTGCCCAAAGAAGGGGAAGTATTTTGCCCAAGACCAAATTCTGAGTCATAAATAAGAAGAGACTTGAAGTCATCCTGATTAAAAGTCAGAGTTCAGTCTCTACAAATGTTGCCTCCCAAATTCCCCAGCACTTGGGTGGTGCACAAAAACATGAGAACAGACTCTGATCTGAGTTTTGCCTATTCTTAGGCTCACCAGCACCGTGACATCCACAACCCAGGTTGTCACCTTACAACACAGTTTGGGACAGAGGATGAGATTACAGCCTGAGCTCTCTCTTTTTTTCCCCCTGGATGCCTCTAGATCTTGCGGTTCATTGGTGACAAGAGCCTCCATGGCTGGCAGGAGGTGCTCCTGGGCAACTACATTGCTGGCAGAGGTTTGAGTAACGCGGCTCTGCGCGATGAAATCCTCAGCCAGGTGGTTGCCCAGGCATGGAAGAACCCAGATGTGGAGCACAGCCAGCGAGCCTGGGTCCTGATGGCAACTGTGCTGAGCTGCTTTGTGCCTTCACCAGCACTGGAGAAGCCCTTGCTGAAGTAAGGGGGAGAAAAGAGCAATCCACGCCTGCACTACGGCTAAAGGGATGAGCAGAGTGCTAAATGCAGTTGCCTTTCCCTAGATTTGTGTCAGACCATGGCATGGAGGGCTACAATGCTGTCTGCCAGCGCAAGATCCTGACAGCAGCACATCACACACAGACAGGCTCTGCATCCTCTCGGGCCTACCCTCCCACTCGGCTGGAGTGGACAGCAAACCAGAGGAGAGGGAAGATTGTGCTGGATGTTCATACCTTTAATGGTAACTCATGCTTCTGCCCCCCTGCTGTCTTCCAGTCCCTAAGGACGTTTCCAGTGCAGAAATCAGCATTTGGAAAATACTTCCCTCAACTTAGTAAGGAGGGATCAGAACGCTGATTGCTACTGGCTGGTGCAACCATGGGGGATACAAGCATCTGAATCTAGACCCAAAGCTTGTGAAGTCTGGGCCTGCTGGGACCTTCTATTGAGGCAGAGGGATGAGATTCTCCTAGGTTTGGGCCCATCTCACAGAGGGCTGTTCTGGTTGTGCATCTCTTTGGGTTTGGTTTTCCTGTTCCCCAGGAAAACAGCACAACCCAACAGCAGCAATTTATTGCAGGGACCTTCTGCCTTTCTCTCTTCTCAAATATTGCCTTATGCAGCCCTTGCTCAGGAGTGTGTGAGACTTTCCAGCTCTGTGGAGTGCAGGGGTTGCTTTGGGTCCTGTCAGGGAGGCTGTGGGGATTGACTCTCTTCTCTGTGCCAGAGGAGGTGTTCTCAGCTGAGGTGGAGTCCTGGATGACTGGGGAGCAGTTTGCAGCCTGGATCCTAAATGCAAGGTACTGCTAGAGGATGGGAGAAGGTCTGGGGGTGTGAAAGAAGCTGTCACTAGTTCTAAGGTTCAGACTGGTTGGGGCTGCAGGCTGGCATTTATGTGGAATAGTCAATCCTTACCCACTCCACCTTGTGCTCTCTCCTTCACCCTCCTTCTGTGTGCATACACTGTGGGCTTCTTTAGGAACAGAGGAATCACTGTTGTGATCTCTTAGAGCAGCTTCTTTAAAAAATAAAATAAAAAAAAATCAAAAGAGAACAAATCTTGAATTATTCTAGTTGTGGGTTTTTTTTTTTTCTGACACTGGGCACTTAGTAGTTGATTCACAACATAAATCTAAAGGACTCAGGATAGACAAAGCAAGAAGAGACTGAATGCAATCTTTTCCTTCTTCTCCCTTTCCCCTGCCTACCTGGACATCTTTCCTCTCCTTCCTTTCCCTCTTACCAGGGGCTGTGATAAGAAGACTCGAGGGTGGTCTGTCTCCATGTTAACTGGCAACACATGGCAGGACCTGCTGGGCTGTGACTTTGTGCTGGACCTCATTGGAGAGATGGAGGAGACCAGCAACTTCAGCAGCGCTTCCCAGTCCCCAGCTGAGTTCCCCATCACTCTGGAAAGGGACAGGAGCACCTACCAGTTCTCTGACCTGGATTCGTAAGTCACCTCTTCCTCCTGCCCCATCACTTGTGGCCCTGTCACCCCATGGTTCATCTTTCTGGTCCTCATGTGATTTTCCTCTTCAACAGGATCCCTCCTGCTCCAGGCATCCAGGCCCCTTCCTTCCCACCCCCTAGCCTGCCTCCAGAATTCATGGATCTCCATCCAGGTAACCTTCAGCCCAGGACTGTGGGTGACTCTGGGAAGGGCCAGGTGGGCCCCAGCAAGGGAATCAAAGCAGAGGGGGAGTCAGGTGATTCTTGTTGATGTAGAGCAGGGAAGGGCTACTCTCCAAAACGTGACTGTCTAACAGGGACTGGAGGCAGGGGAATGTTCCTTACCTGCCTTGTTCACCAGACTTCTCTCTGCTCCCAGATCCAAGGATTAGAGATGACCTGAGGAACCCTGTAGGCCTGGATCACTATGTGGATGATCTCTTCAGCCCTGTGCTGCATCAGGGCTCCAGACTATCAGTAAGTCCCCTGATGTCCATTCCCACTTTCCCTCTGCAGCTCTCCTGTCCCTGTGACTCCCTCAAGCATTTCTTTGCCTATTCACTTCCTCTGCTCAGCTCAGACTTGCCTCTGGATGTCTCTCCCTCTCTGAGCTCAGGTAACTCTGTTTTTTCTTGATGCAGGATTTGGAGAACAGGGACAGTCTCACTGGACGCATGAAAGGAGGTGGGAAGATTGGACCCACAAGGAGAGGAATCCTTCCTTCTACAGGTCTGTAAGGGGATGGGGACAGCTGGGAACACCTGTGGGGCTACAGGAGCTTCAGTGAGGACAAGTCAGGGAGCCCCTTAAATGCTAATTATTGCATGAACCCAGCTGGTTCATGAAGAGCACTGGTCTGTGGTACATGTCATCAGAAGTTGTACTCCTCACTTGCAGGTGCTGGGAGCCAGATGCTTTGGGGAAGGTGTTAGGCAAGGGAACCACCTCTGTTCTGCTTTTAATTTCTCTCTCAAGTTGGTCTGGGGGTCAAGGCAGCAGGTAGCTTGTTTCTGACCCAGGCCACCTCTTCCCCAGGCAAATGTCTGTGAGTCATGTATTCACCTTCTATTCACCTTGTGCTTTCACAAAACAGTTGGTGCCTTTATAAGGGGAGGTTTTTAATGTTTCTTATTGCTTCCTTACAGAATTTCCCATCGTCTGTAGCTATTCCTTGGGTTAGTAAGTCTGAACCCTGCAGAGGTTCTGATTTGTGTGTTTGGTTTCTTTACTTTTCCTCATTGTGTGGAACTAGGACTCAGGCATTTTCAGCAGGGTGGAGTCAAACACCAGTATATTAATGGCACTGAGAAATCTGCATGGGTAGGAACACACCCAGCAGTTTCAGACGGGTGGGGAACATCCAGTTCAGTCATTACTGAGACTGGGACTATTTTTGGCTATTGAAGAGGCTCTGGGGCATGACAAGGACTATTACAGATCACTGGCCCGAGGTCAGTTTGCCATTTGTGTGGCTACTTAGATGAGTGAGGGATGTGATGATCTTCCCATGGCATCCCAGAGCCATTGTCATTGGTGAGGACATGATTCAGCAGACCTGTGCTGTGTGCTGACTCCCTCCTGGCTGCCCCTTGCTCTGCTGCCTTCTCCCTCAGTGGGATTTGTTTTGTGGCCCCATATAGGACTTGCCTGCTGAGAGAAGAGGAATTCCTTTCTCCCCACAGCTCCTTCACAGAAAGTCATCCAGGCCAGGGCTTGTTGTTCACCCACCCTTGCTGCCTGCTGCAAAGAGACCAATATGGATGTGACAGTCCCACTCCCAGAGATCTTTGCTCATCCCTCAATAAAACCCCTCCTCTGTAATTGTACATAGGCAGGAGTTATTAATATATTTCATTATGAAGGATGGTGGTGTCCTAAACTGCAGAAGCAGGATCTGGATACTGCTGTTTAAAGTCTGTCAGGCCACACATTGTTCTTAGGGTTTTTTTCCCTACCTAAGTTTTGGTGTGTCCTGCTGTGGTTGGTGCATGTGGAGAGCCCCAGAGGCGACTGTTCTGTGGGATTGCTCAGGACCTGATTCCCCAAAAGCTCTGTGCACATGGTCTTTTGTCTCTAGGCTTCTCTGGAATGGCTCAAGCACCAGTTTACCAGCCCATGCCTTCCATGATGGGGATGCCAGCAGCCATGCCCATGGTGCCAGGGGCTGGTGGGATCCCACCTATGCCAGGTAATAGCAGTGTAGCTACAGAGGGAAGGGATGGAAAGGGGGTGTCAGTGGGGCCTATGCATTTCAGTGTCAAGTAGGAGGCTCAATGAACACTCTCCTCCTGGCTGATGCTCAAACACTGTGGGGAACAATCCCCTGTGGGCTCTTGCAGATGTGTGTGTGTGTGTCTTCCACAGCCATGGTTATGCCCCAGCCCATGGTTCCAGCTATGGATCCCAACCAGTTGGCAGCACAGCAGCAAGCCTTTATCAACCAGCAAGCCATGCTCATGGTGAGTGGGAGGGACTGGCTGGGAGGGGCCCAGGAGCTGGGGCAGAACAACACACTGGTGTATGTGCCATGGAGGGGGAGCCCTGCTCCCCTCCTGCCTTAGGCCTGCCCTGTGACACTCTGTGCCTGTGTGCTGGGGGTGAGCTCTGTAAAGCTGGGATTACCTAAGGCTGCAAAACTGGGAACTCCCTTTTTGCCCCTTTGTTTGCATGGGGCCACTGAGGCACCATCCGTGAGTGAGTCACAGGGACAAGGGCAGGCCCTGAGAAGATTCAGTGATAATTCCCATGGGATTTACTACAGATGCAGATCTGCAGCGTTCTGCTTTCTGTACAAAGTTCTTAAGTGCCTGATGGTCCCAGGTTATCTGGCAGCTGAATCTTGAGATGGTGTCAGGAGCTGTGCATCCTTGGCTAGGTGGGAGCAGACTCCCTGTCCATTACACGGGAAATTTACAATGGAATATGTAAATGTTCTGTGGTTACCAAGTGAAAGAGTGGGGCAGTCTGACTGATGGCTGGTGGTTTTGTGCAGCCTGGAGCTCATGGACATTGCAATTCCTTCCTCCAGGCCCAGCAGATGACCCTTCAGGCCATGAGTATTTCCCAGCAACAGCAGCAGCAGCTGCAAAAGTCTCTTGAGAAGTCAAGGCCGAGAGTCTCAAGTCTACCACAAACCCAAGCCCCAGCCACTGCCCCAAAACCCAAGAAGCCTCCCACAAGCCAGGATGCTGCAACACCACCAGAGTCTTCAGAACCACCAGCTAAGGCATGAGAAACAAACAATGGTGGTGAAGTTGGTTCGAATTTCTTGTTTGGTGTTTGCTTTGCTTCCCTCCCACCGTGGCCATGGTTTGGCAGAGAGGAGAGCAGAGAGCTGTGCTTACCAATGATTCTGAGGCCTTTCAAACTCTGCCTGCTGAGTCTTTAAGGCACGGGGTCAAACCTTGGTGGCGTTTGCTCTGTGGAGGTTGGGCTGCAGTACTGTACAATTAATTTCCAGCTGGGCAGAGTTTTTCCATAGGAAAATTAGTTACTCTGAGATCTTTATCTTCCAACAAGCTGCTTTGGTCCTCTAACATAATCCCTCTTCTCTGGGTTTGGTTGATGATTGCTTGTGTAAAAAACTAATTTCTTGGGACACTCCCAGATGGGGACAAGTTCTAGGTCAGAATTTGGAGAGAGGATCACCTCTGAACTGAAGGGCACTGTGGAGGTTCCTTCCTGCTGGTTAGTGCCAACTAACCATGTTGTGCACTGCCTGCAGGGTTATGACTACACAGGAGATGAGTTCTCCAGCAGTGGAGATGATGACTCTCCTCGGGAAACCTTCCAGCAGAAGAGACAATATTTTCAGAAGATGGGTGAGCATCTACCACTTTGGGAATTTCACTCATGATAACACCTTGCTCTGCAGCCTCCCTGGCATAACAAGGTGTTCTTGGCTCCCTGTCTGGAACCAGCCATGCCTGGCAGGAGCTGCTGGCACTGTGTTTAACAGGAGTTTTGGGTGCTTGTTCAGCTGGCTACATTGTGGGGTGTTGTGGGGACAGTTTGCTGGAAATCTTTGGGCTTTGGACAGCCACACTCTCCTTCACCTCTAGAAACATAGGTTTGTGCTGACTGAGGCAAGAGTGGGAACTGTGCCATCAGTGCTAGATTTTGAGTGTGGTATTAAGTAGTTCAAGTTCCCCTTTCTATGCAGGAGAGCAACACATCCGAGTGAAGAAAGTCAGGCCTCCTACCAAAACCTGGACTCCACCAGCAAATCCCCAGCCAGAGCAGGAGGAGGAGAAAAGACAGGAGCAGCAGAGGAAAGAAGTGAAGCCTGTCCCCAGACCAGAGGCAGGTAAGTGGAGACTCAGGCAGGCTGACAAGCAGGAACTTTCCAGGAACATCAAGCCAGGATACAGGCAGAGGAAAGGATCTGGCTTTTCTGGGAGTCTGTATCTTGGCAGGACAGGAGAGAGAGGAATTTCTGAGCTTTGGGAAGTGGGATCCCAAAGCAAGGCAGTGGAAGGCCATGGCTAGTCAGCCTTGGGGTGAAAGAGAGGGAACTTCAAATGAGACAAAGGGGTTTCTCCTGTGCCTTTGCTGGTCTGTTGGTTAAAGCTGTCACCCCAATAGCTCCTGCTTCCCCTGTGCCATATCCTGAGCCAAAGCCAATAAAGCAGACACCAAAAGTGAAGAAGGAGCCACCTGCAGTGAAGCCTTCAGGCCCCGAGTCGCGTCCTGCGCCGAGCCGCGAGATCGGCAACATCATCAAAATGTACCAGAGCCGACCAGCCCCTGAGCCCCAGCCCATCGAGCCTGTAAGGTGAGAGGGACCCACCACGTGGGCTGGGAGGGGATGAGTGGGACTGTGTCTCAGCACTGCCATGTGCTCCATCGTGGCCACAACCCCTCTGCAGCCTCTGTAACTCTGTTTCCTCGCAGGAGAGTAAACAAGCCGTTTATAAGGAGGAACGACCCCAAAAATGAGGCTCTGGCCAAGCTGGGAATGATGAACTCCTCATCTTGCCCACCAGTGAGTTCTTTGCTTTCTGGTCACCTTAAGAGTTCAGCAGAGAGAGCCTCTGTATCCAAGCTCCAACAGGCTGGGAGCTCCCTGGTCGCGCACTCACAGCCAGGTGATTTCTTGTCGGGTTAACAGATAGCTGGGAGCTCATACCATGGTGCTGCCTATCCTAAACTGGGTTCCTGAAGAACCATCTGAGATCCTGAAGAAAAGGCTCAGGAGCAGCAAGTCCTGTTGTGGACTATGTTTAAGGCTGATCTGGGAGCAAGCAATTCATGTTCTCCACATTTGACACCAAGGCCTTAGCCTGTTAATGTCCTTTTTCCCCTTCCTGGGGAAGGGAACTGGAGGCTTCAATCTGAAATACTTGGTTCTCTGGGTTTGGCTGGTCTTCATCTCTTTGTAGACTGTGTGTTGATATAAAGGTCCAGATGTCCCTGTTCACATAGATCTTGCTTCCAGGGATGGTGTGCTGCCCTAGGGATGATTTATAACAGCAGTGTCAGGACAGAGCAGAGGAATGCAGAAACAGACTGGGTCAAATAGTTTTGCTGTCTTGCAGCCATCTCCTGTGCCACAAGAGAAGAAAGTACCTCCACCTATCAAGCCCAAGCCAGGCTCAGCTTCCAGCTCTATCAAGGAGAAGCAGTTGCCTCTCCTGTCCATCTTCAGGCCAGATTCTACCCCACCAGCATCTGAGAGTCCTCCTGCTCTCCCTCCTCTCCCACCACTGCCTTCACCTCTAAAGCCTGAGGACCAAGGCAGGCAGGAATCCACAGAGAGGGGTGAGTATTGACTTCACCCATGTGGGATTGGGTAGTGGGGCAGAGAGGGGATGGGTTTGGAATCAGCCCAGTGGCCCTGGAGAGTCTTGGCACGTGTTCTGTCATCAGTCAGCTGTGTGAATCCAGGGGGATTGTGCAATCAGATCTGTGTGGAGTCAGAGATGTCACAGTTCCAGTCTGACCCAGGAATCAGCTTGGCACTTCCCTGCTCTAACTCTTCCCTTCTGAAAAACACAGCTAAAAATAGAAAGATCCTTTGGGCTTTATCACGGTCCAGTCCACAATACTTTTTATTGCCTACCTGAAGCATAACTACTTTATCAAAGTAGCAATTGACAGGTGGACTTTAGACCAGGGAGGAATGGGAAGCCAGGTGTTTCATCTGACAAAGCCTCTGGAGGGACCTTAGAGAGGCTGAGGAATGAGGAATGTTTCTCAGAGGGAGAATGAGCCTGAGAGACCTTGGACTTGGCCACATGAAGAGTATTTGGATGTTGCCCTCTTAAAAAAAGCACAGCTAATGCTTCCCAGCAGGAGTTTTGAAGTGTTATTCAGTCTTAGTTTTGCCTCTGAATTTCAGCGGGAGCCTGGAGCCACAATTCATTTTATACTTGAATACCTGTACCAATGTATTTCAAGCTGTTTAAAACTCTCATCAACATTCCTTTTTATAACATACAAGGAACAGTCAGCCAAACACATCACTGAAGTACTCCATCCTGCAACAGCTTCTCTGGTATTAAAGAATTTCCCTTTCTGCTCCTCCTCTCTTTAAAGGAACATTTCTTCAGCAAGTCCTGTGAAAGTAAATTGAAGTAACTGGATTAGCCTGAAAAATCCCTACATGCTTTTGCATAGGGACATAGAAACAGTTGAACTAGGGGATTTACTACATTTCTTGTCTAAGAGCTCTGAAGTTTTGAAAGTTTGAAGTGCTTAAATGAAGACATTCCTACCTCATAAAGCAACAACTTTGAACTGTTGCCTTCAGACTGAGCCTGTCTTTGATAGATCTGCAGAGAGACAAACAAGTGCTAGCACCAGGTGCCTTGTACCAGAACCTTGCAGCCTCCAAGCTCAGGGCAGAACTTTTATGTCCCTTTGAAACCTTCAGCAGCTTTTTTGTAGTAACATAAAGTGAAACCTGTGCCTTCAACCTCAAGCACAGGGGTACTGTTTTTCCTGGGAAGCTGAGTGCTCCCTGTCCCTGGAGTGCTTATGTTATGAACACTGAACTTTGTGGCTAATACAGGAAGTGTAAATGCCATCAGAAATGCTGAAAATGACTGGTTTGTGCTCACACCAGCTGGTCACTGACCTTCAGGAGGGTCCCTGGCAGTAATATTCAATCAGGCACCAGGCACTCTCCCCTTTCTCCTGGCAGGTCCTTGGCAGGTGGGAAGGTTACCCTGCAGCCCTCAAGGCCCATTTTCACTGCTCTTTCTCCTCACACAGACTCTGCTGTAACAGTAGCAGATGATGATGGCATCAAGACCCAGCTGTACAAGCTCACCACCAGCGTCAGCTTCTCCTATGCTGATCCTGCCTGGAAAATCTTCCTGCGCAAAGAGGTGCAGTTCAACAGCCGAGGGCTGGCTAGGGGGGGAGGGAACTTGTCACACCTTTGGTTAGAATATGTTTTTTGTAGGCACCCAATGTAAGACAAAAGCACAAAGATAGTTCTGTGAGCAGGTGACAGGCACAGGAGATGGGGGCAGGGGATCATGTCATGGGGGATCTGGGTCCTGCCCTGCCTTACTGACACTTGTGTCTCAGTTTCCCTACCTGTCCTTTCCTCCTCTCCAAAGCACTGAGAAATCCAAAACTAAACTGTGTTGTTACCTGGTGTTTTCCTGTTAAAATAGTACAAATGTGTTTAAAATCAAGTATTGAAGAATGCACTGAACTGACCAGGGTTCATCCCTTGGTCTCCCCACTCAGGTTTTGGTCCTCTGCTCCTGGTCCTTCTTTTCATGTTCACAGTGTCTCTTCCCTTGCCTGTCCTCACCTCTCTCTGGCAGCAGGGCATATGGATTGCAGAACATCCCTGGGGAGCTATTTCTGCAGCATCTGTAACACCACTGTTGTTTTTATCCTCCTCTTGCAGGTGTTTTACCCCAAAGAAAATTTCAGCCATCCTTATTGCCTGAACTTGCTGTGTGAACAGGTATGCACCTGTGTGAACAGGTTTGGCTCAAGGCCTGTTGTCTCTCTGGGAACAAAACATTCCCTAATTATGTTGCATAAGTTGCCTTCACTTCTCCATCCCAGCCAGTGTTAGTCTCTTCTCCAGGTCTGTCCAGTCAAGCCCCTGTTCACTCCTCTCCGAGTCTCAGTCTGTTTAACAGCCTCAGATGCTCCAGCACAGTCAGATGTGGCCTTTGCAATGGAAGCCTCTCTGTTCCCTTCCTCTGCAGATCATCCGTGACACTTTCTCCAACTCCTGCTTTCGGATCTCCAAGGAGGAGAAGCGCAAGATGAAAGACCTGCTGAGTAATTAACAGCCCCATCATCCCTTCCTCCCTGTGCCCATCTCAGCTCTTGGTTTGAAATGAGAAACTGGCCTCCAAGCCCTTTCAGACAGGACTTCTCAGACAGAGGAGTAATATTTGTCACTGCAGCGGGAAAGCACATTTTTGTGTGCTGTGGAGTGAAGTGTAGGAATGTTTGTTTATTCCAAATGGCCAGAAAAGGGCCCTGACATTTCTCTGACCCAGAAAATCTTAGTTCTGAAATGGTTTTTTGTGGGGAGAGGAAACTGAAACCTAAGGATGAGATTTTCAGTTGTCTCAAAATCCAACTGTCATCTTTGACTGCAGCTTCATGAAGAAGGGGAGGGAAACCAGTGGTAGACTGATGTGTGCAAGTAATGTGGTGTCCTTACATCTCTAATGTCATTTTCTGTGCTGTGAACAGAGGGGGGCTGGTGGGAATGAGCCCCTGGGCAGAGGGAGTCTCAGCCATCTTTGCCGTGCTGATCAAATATCTGCTTTGTAACCCTGCTAGCGGAGTTTCAGGTTGGCAACGATGTCCAGTCCATCAAGGAGGATGGAATAAAGAAGAGGATTGTACTGGCTGCTCGGGATAACTGGGCCAACTACTTCTCCCGCCTCTTCCCAGTTTATGTGAGTCTTCATTTTCTCACCAGACCCTGGGCTTGCTTTAGCTGTGGCTCCAGTTCACCTGGGATCTCTTTCTGTCTCCCTGCCTGGCCACACATCACTCCTTCTTCTGTGCCTGCCATACTTTGCAGGGTTTGACACCTCTGTCAGCCCAGGGCCTCCTTGTGTGGCACCTCCTTCCCCTGCTGCCACCTGGCCAGGTGGGACACAGCCTTTTGATTCTCTCTGCTGCACTTCCCTTACAGGGTGAAGAGGGAAGTGATGTGCAGGTCCTGGGTGTTTCTCACCGGGGCATTCGGCTGCTGAAGGTGGAGAAAGCAGCCGCGTATAATCCTGAGCACCTCAAGATTCTTCGCAGCTACTGGTGAGCAGAAGGGCACTGGATGCTGCAGGGTGATAGTTTGGCACTTGCAGGGTGTTGGGAGGCAAACTGAATTGCTGAGCTGAAAATTCCAAGTTGCGCTGTGCTCTCTAGGACTGTCCCAGGCCAGCTGTGACTCACTGACCCTCCTTCTAATGAGTTTGGCTTTTCCTTTTCCTTCCTACATCGTGCTTTGCTTACAAGCAAGTGCTGGGGGTGAGTCAGCTCCATGTGTGTCATCACAGGGAGCTCCTCAGGGTGCTATGGTGAAAGCTGTGAGCAGCCTGTGGTGCTATTAATGTTGGAACACACTGCTGGTGAAAGGCCACCACGCTGAGGCATGGCTCCATTCTCAGTCCCTGGAATGAGCTCCCATCCCCACTTTCTGCATCCCTGACCCTGGCAGGAGGAGCCTGAGCACACTGACTTGTGTTCTCAGCTTTGCAGATGTGCTCTCAGTGGAGCTGAAGGGCAGCAGTGCCCTGGAGTTCTCTCTGAAGACAGAGCAGCTCCTCCTGCACTCTCTGAAGGCTCCGTGCATCAAGGCCATGGTGGACCTCTTCATGCAGGAGCTGAGGCAGGTGAGGGAGCAGCTGTAGTGCAATAGGGAATGAAGGCAGTTTCCCCCATGGACCTGAGAGCATCCAAGGGATGACGTGAGTCCTTCCCATCCTTGGGACAAGACCTGACCTCCCCATTGTTTTCCCCCAGGACACCAACTACGTCGTCGCTCTGCGCAGCTACGTCGTGGACGACAAGAGCCTCCTCAGCTTCAAGAAGGGCGACCTCATTGAACTGCTGCCCATGCAAGGCGTGGAGCCAGGTGAGGGGCCTGAGATTGGCAGGATCAAGGGCCTGCTGGATCCGTAGTGCCCACAACCAGAGAGTATGGACTCTTAAGGGCAGGCTGGCATAATGAGCCTCTGCCTGCAACCCACCTTGTTCCAGCTGCCTTAGCTATAGGGGTACATGTGTTACCTTAGGATGCAGGAAACCCTGGCGAGTCTGACGACCTCCTTTGCCAGCAGAAAGCTTCAGTGCCCACTCCTCTTGGCAGCTGCCATGGTTCCTGACTCTCTGGCCCCTGTTTCTGCAGGCTGGCAGTTTGGCTGCACTGGTGGCCGCTGTGGTCTCTTCCCCACTGACCTGGTGCAGTTGGCTGCAGCCCCTGATTACCTCAGCACCAACATGGACAGACGTGCAGAGCTAAGGAAGAGAAGGAAATCTTCCCCAGAGAGCAGAAACACCAGCAGGGAGGTGAGCTGTCCTTGGGGAACATCTAGGGGTTATGGCTGGGTTCTGTGAGAGCTGCCAGGGTGGGTCCATACCTCTGGTCTGACCTCCAAGGCCAGGAAGGCTTCCAAGAGGGAAGATGATGATTGTTTGATCCTTGGAGACAGAGACACTCAAATACTATCATAGTGGGAGGGGAGGCACCACACATAGATGGAGTCTGGCAGGTGAGAACACACACTGCAATTCCTCAGCTGACTTTTTTGGTGATGTCCCTGCAGAGTTCTGTGCTCAGCCTGACATCAGAACTTGACAGCACCATGTTAGTCCCTGCTGGTGATCGTTATACCATGATTGACTTCGCCACAGCCTATTTCCGGGAGGCTCAGTCCATGTGAGTAGGCTGTGGTCCTTCCCCAACAGGCATACACAGGACCTGTGTAGCCTGAGCTACACCAGCCTATTTCTGGGGGTATTTCTTGGACTACATGTTTCCTCTCCTCTGTCTAGGCAGGGACTGCAGGGGATGTCTGCTGAAAAGAAGAGTATAGCTGGCCTGGTCCGGCACACCAAGGTGAGCCCAGTCTCTCCCCATGGATACAGCCAGAATCCCAGCTCCAGCATTGCCTCTAGTTTTGTCCCCACACAGCAAAAGCACAGAGGACAGATCCTTGGCTTGCAGTCTCTGGAGAAGTGTAGGTGTCCCCTACTTTTCAGTGCTGCCTGCAAGATTCTGGGAGCTTGAGTCTTTGGTGAAACCTGCAGCACAGCTCTGTGAGATCCACCTCCCCAGTTTATCCTTGTACTCTGGCCCCATAGGTCCCAATCCAGAATTCTTTGCTCTGGTACTCTGACAGTGAGCTGAATGAGCTGGCTACAAAGAACTTCCAGAGTAAGTACCTCCCTAGGACACAAGAGTGCAGAGGGTGGGAGGGACGAGTGGGATGCTGTGGTGGGCACACACAGGCATCATGGGGCTGAGTAGGGAATGAAACCTGTGTCAGGGGGGCCCCTCCTAAGGCACTTCTGCAGTTCATAACCACCTGTGTCCTTGTTGAAAGCGTCCAGCAAAATGTACTTTGCTTGGAGTGCAAAGTGTCCAAGAACACACCCTTGCCTGGGCTGTGGACAGACTACACCTATCCAATGCAAACCTTGGAACAGGAAAGTTTTCAGGACAGTTTTTAGCCCTCTGCCAGCCCCATGGTAGGACCACCCCTGCTTAGACCTAGATGTCAGCCTTTGCCTTGCAGCGCTGATGCGGCTCATGGGAGATCAGCCCAAGCACAAGGACCAGACTGAGGTTGAATGCATCTATGAAATCCTTAAGGTTTGTGATCTTCCCTTGGGCAAAGTGCTGAAGCACCAACAGGAACAGAGGGCCAAGGCCTTGCTGGGAAGGGAGAGAGCAGGGAGAGCCATAATGCATGAGAAAGGGAGCTGAAATAGGCTGATTAAAACATATGGAGGGGAGGGGCTGCATGTAAGTGGTTTCCCTGGATATCACTGTCTGGGTGAGAGCACAACCTTCCTCTCCTCTCTCCTTCTTTGGGTCTAGATAGCATTGGGGACCAGAAGCTGAAAAGCCCAAGCTTTAAGCCAAATGGGCAGAGCTCCAGTGCTGGAAGAGGAAGGGCACAGAGGTGACCTGGGGGCCACTCTGGTGCTCTCCTCTCCTCTCTGATGTGGTTTTCTCCTCTCTGAATGCAGCTATGCAAGGAGAAGGAGCATTTGCACGATGAGATCTACTGCCAGGTCATCAAACAGGTCACCCACAACCCTAACCAGTGAGTACCAGAACTGGCAGCACCTCTGTATGCACAGCTAGAGAGGAACCGTCTGCTTCAGGGACACCAGGGCCAGGGGAGAGGGTGTTCCCTGATGCTGTGCTGTCCCCAGTGCTCCAATGCTGGGGCTTTTGCTGAGCACTCAGGAAATTTAGCCAGTCACTGAGTCTGACATTTTCATTTCAGTGGACATTTGTCCTTGTTTTTCTGGCTGCTGATATATCTGGGCCTGGGTAAACATCCCTGGTAGCTCCTGGTAGTGGTGCTGCTCAGAGCCCTGATTTCCTCCTCACAGCCCTGGGGAATTAATACAACAGTCAGGGACTGGCTTGACCCCACACTGCCCTGTGAAATGGCAGCAGTGGCATCAGAGTGGCCTTGACTGTTCCCTTTGTTTCCTGTTAGAAGGACTGAATCAATCCCTTGCTCAGCATAAGAAACCTCTGACCAAGGGCTGCCACCCCATTTTCTGCTGCCTGCCATAGGTGTTCAGAAGGGCAGAGGCTCAGTTCGAGCTGCTAGGAGCAGGAATTGTCTTGTCCCAAGGTGCCCACAGTCCCTTCTGTTCCTCAGGGAGAGCGTGCTGCGTGGCTGGCTGGTCCTGAATCTGCTAACTGGATACTTCCTTCCTACTAAAACCCTGATGCCCTATGCCACCAAGTTCCTGCAGCTGGCCAGCAGTGATCCATCCAGCACCCACCATGGTATGACTGTCTGTGTCCTATAAAACAAACATTCTAGTTCTAATCTTCCCATCCTGTCATTCCTCTGTTCTCCTGCTGTCCTGGATGCTGTCCGTGCCTGGCTCCTCATGATTTAGATGTGTCCTGGCAGATGGGAGTTGAGGTCAAGTCTCTTTGGTCTCCTAGCAGTGACCAAGGGTTAAATTTGACACAGCCAGGGTGACCCAACAGCACAGGACACAATGTTCAGTTCTCTCTTTGGCTCAGCACATGGAGCTTTTCCCTCTTCCTGCAGATATAGCCAAGATCTGCCAGAGCAACCTGCGGAAGAACTTCATGTACGGGGGCCGCCGAAACCTTCCTTTCCCTGTGGAGATGGAGGCACTGCTGGTACTGAGGGGCAGGGAAGGGGGGATGCTGGGAACAGGGGGAGGGCAGAGGGTTGCCAGGAGGTGCCATGTGAGTGTGACAGGGAGCAGTTACTGCTCCATGAGAGGAAATGGATCACGTGGATGTAAGGGAGTTTGGGAAGTGCAATGCCACGGAGCGAGCAGGAATATGGGCAGGGAAGGGGCAGGTACTATGGAGAAGCAGTGGAAGGCACAGATGAGGAAGAAGAGGGAGAAACAATTGTGGGGCTGGTGGGATCCTGCACGTCTTGCTGCCTAAAGACTGTCCCTTGCAGAAGGGGCACGGTGCCCGCCGGCTGGAGATACTGATGCCTGGAGGCATGGAATACCTCACCAGGATCAGGACATTCACAGTGAGTTTTCAGCTGTGACTCTCTTCTTTGGTCTGGACTCTGAGCCACACCAGGGAAATCCCTCACCTGCCAAGGGGTAATATGTCTACCTGCTCTGGGGCTGCTTTGGGCTTGCCTGGTCATGGTATTCATTTTTTTCTTTCCTTGCTTCAGGTGGCCAAGGAGCTCTTGCAGGAGATCTGTGAGCAGATGGGAGTAGGTGAACAAGAAGAGATACAGGACTTTTTTCTTTTTGCTATCAGGACTGACAACAAAAATCTTGGCAAGTAGAGACCAGCATCAAGTTTCTTCCTAAAGCATTCCCTGCAACAGAGAGCACCATGGCTCTGGCTTTGAATAGTTCTCTGACCCTTCCTGGCTCACAGGAGGTTCCCCCTAAACAGCTTCCCTCTGTATTAGGGTTAAGGATTGACCCTTCTCAGGGTCTGTGTTGCTTGTTCCTGAAAGAGGTGTGTGGGTCCGTGTCCCTTTGGAATGGCTGATGCTTGGAGTCGTAGGGGCAGAGTGGAACAGAGGTGTGCAGGAACTGTCCCAGGCCATGGTGCTCAACCCACTGCCTCAGCACCAAGAGGGGTGGATGACCCTCTCTCTGTGTAACATGCAGGTAAAACAGTGAAGCCAATAAAACCAGAGGAGTATCTCCATGATTACCTGCTGGAGGACAAGATGGTCACCGTGACTTTGCGCAGGCTCACCTGGAGGACATCTCTGCACTTCGAGAACCAAATCTATACAGACGTCCACTATGGACAGGTAAGAACAGCAGGGCCCTCTCCAGGGCTCCCTGACAGGGACAGGGGTTGTGTTCAGGCCAGTGGGAATGTCCCAAGGGGGCTGGAAAAGCAGGAGGTCTTTGGCTGATCAGCTTTGTGTGCTGTTTCTGGGAATGACTGAACACTGAAGCTATGGATGCACGGAAGGCAGTGTGCCTGTGGGCCCAGCCTGGGAGCTGGGCTGTTCCACACATGGTTTGTGCAGCTCCACAGGCTCTTCCTGAGCCCAGCCTGCCTTTGCTTTTGCATTATCAGCCCGAGTGGGATGTGTTATCATCAGGAAAGACAGGATGTGGGTCTCTGCAGCCTGGCACTGCCCAGACCTGCCTGTACCTTCTGGTAGGTTTAACAAAGGCCTCTTTGCTGTGCTGTCTCTCAGGTGCTGTGGGATTACCTGAATGGGAGGATCCTGCTGACCCAGAGTAAAGAAACAGAGATGCAGGTGGGCCTTTTGGCAATGCTCCAGCACTGGGCCAAACCAGAGCAGCAGAACTCTGCTCCCTCCGGGTACGTCGGGGCCAGGGTGGGTCTCTGCTTCTCTGATGTTGGCACCACAGGGGTTAGGAGCAGGTGCCTGGAAGAACTTCTGGATAATTAAGGAATGGACAGTTCTGGAGAACATAAGCTATTAATTAATGTCATGTAGCAACTGCACCCAGTCAAGAAATTTACCCCCTATTCACACCCTTAATGCTGGCAATCTCTGCTCCACATTTCCTTTTGTGACTTCTCCTGAGCTGAGGGTCATGAGGGTGCCATGGGCATTTCATTTGACTGCCATGGGTTTGTAATACCAAGAAGGAAGTGCATGAGCTTATAGTTTGGGTGACTGTTCCTTTGGGTGACAAAGGAGGGGGTGGAGAGACTCATTCCCCTCACAGGTGCCAGAGGTTTCAGCCCTGGGCACCTGAAATCTCTAATGAGATGCCTCATTGGAATGAAATGGGAATGAAATTGTCCCTGGATACTGGAAAGCTTCTGTCCTGCAGTCCCAAGGTGTATATTCACACTCTTTGCTTCCTGTATCCTTTGCACTTTGTCTCAGAGTTGAGGTCAATGTCTCCATCAGATTCCCTTAAAGCACCAGCAGCAGGGAAAATAGCATAACCCTGCTGGGCATTGAAGAGCTTGTGCTGTCTCCAGAAAGGAGGGATTTCTCTCTGCGCACTACTCAGTGGTGCACAGATGATTCCTCCATGGAAAATGGTGGTCTCACTGTCTCTGTTTCCTTCCACCTGATCCAGTGCAGATACAACCTGCTGTGCTTTTCCTCTCCCCCTTCACCCTTCCCCTCAGACACACAACTGAAAATTGCTGCCTCATCCCCTTTGTTCCCTTAATCCCCCAGCTGATGTTCTATTTTAGCTGGGCAGGGGATGAATTAGAATCTCCTTGTTGGCACAGGGAGGAGCTGAAGAAATACACACCAAAGACCCTGCAGCACTCCATCAGTTCCATGGCTCTGGAGAACCAGGTTGACACATTGCTGAGGACAAGGCAGCCCCTCCAGCCACTGGATGCAAAAATCCAGTTCATAGGTGAGAAGACATCCAGATCTGCTTCAGTTGTCCATCCTGAGCATGATGGAAGCTGTTCTGAACACACACTTTTGGGACAGTTCATGAGGTTGTTGAGGATTCTTGGAGCCTGGAACAGGCCACGGCAACAGAATTCCCTGACAGCCTCTCACTGTGGTTTGGAACTTGTTCTCAAGCACAGGAACAGGGTAGAAGTTCCACCTGTTGTAGAATTCTGTGGCAGATTTTCAAAGCTCTCTGTAAGCTGTGTTTTAATTGACACCCTGGCTGCACATCTGTTTTCTGGTAGGAAAACAATGGCACATCCTTTCAGGCTGCTGAGAATTGAGTATCAGCAGCCTGGTGGGGAGGGAGAAGTTGTCAGTCTTACTTTTTAATGTAGAAAAGCTTGGGAACACTGGCAGTTTTGACCACCTTAGGCTGGTGTAGTGGATTGCTGGCCGAAAGCTGCTCCCTTCAGGCCACCTTTTGCTTTCTTACAGAACATATGATGAAATTGCCTTTCTTTGGCTACACCATGTTCATCGTGGAGAGAGTCAGCGATGAGACGATCCCTGCACCCTGTTTCTTTGGTGTGAATAAAGAGGAGATCATTGTGGTGAATGGCATCACTAAGGTATGCCAGACAATTACACCCAGTGTCTGCCAGATATTAACTTTGAGTTTTAGAAGAACCTGTGCAGGAAGAGGTTGTACTTCTCTATATCGCAGCCACTCTCTAACAGGAAAGCAAGAGACAAGAGGGGTAGAACAGTCATTAGTGCCATGTGCTTTTTTGCAAGTCCAATGTTCATGCTAACAAGCACAGTCCACAGTAAACCTGTGTGTCACATTCCTTTTTGTCCCAGTGCCATGGCAGTTCCAGGGCTGTGCTGTCAGCAGGAGCCTGACCTGTGTTCTGCACACACCACCCTGTGCCCCAGACCTTGCTCAGCTTTCACTGGGCTCTTGAGGCGACTCCTTCTCGTGGAGAATCCGATGGTTTAATTTGTAAGGACTGCACCAGAGAGTGGTCTGTGGCTTTTCTCCTCCCCAGGCCGTGTCCCGGGTCATTCCCCTGAAGGAGGTGCAGAAGATGCGCACCCTGAAGCCCACGTTCAAAGATGGACTTCCCGGCTTGGAGCTGAACTACGGATCACCTGCCACCCCCAAGACCATGTGGATTGAACTGAAACAGGTGAGATCAGCCTGGGCCTGCAGCTTCCTCTTGGCAACTCAGGAATTGCCCTCCACTGCCTGGCTGAGCCTCTGCTGAGACAGTGCTTCTGCTCTCTCCTGCTCCACAGAAGGAGGGAGGGGGGTCACTGCATTTCCCAGGCTCCAAAGTGCAGCTTTGTTCCAGCACATACCTGATATTTAATTATGGAAAGTGGTTTATGGGAATATTTAATTATAAGCAGCAGCTGTTTCTGGGGCAAAGAATGACTGATGCTGATTTGTGTTTTGACAGGCTAAAGAACTGTACCACACGCTTGTTGTCATCCTGGACAAAACAGAGCTCCACTCCTAGAGCCTGAAAGGAGGAGAATGACCAAGGAAAACAGCTGTGTCTCTCTTCCTTTGTACTTGATCAGTGCTCCCTGACCTGCCTTTGGCAGAGAACACTTCCAAAAGACAGCCATGACCTGAGAGAGCTGCTTTCTAGGGCTGCCACCACAGTGTTTGTTGATGGACTGTACCACAATCTCACCCCTGGTGACCTGCCATTCAGTACTTCCTTGAAGCAATCCATGCTGTGGATAAACAAACCACAAGGCCCTCTCCACACCACAGTTCCAACAAAGAGCAGCTGAACCAATGCAAGCACTTGCCTTCAAGCAATGCAGTGTGGAAGTCCTCTTTTCTTTTTTGAATTAATTAACATTAGCAAAGCCTGGTGCTTGCTAGAGATTTGTGTATCTCAATGCCCAGCTGAGGCTATGCAATGCCTGCACTGGCTGCTGGTGTTTTCCAGAGGCCAGTTTTGTCTCTGCATTGATATGCATAAGGCCCTGGAACAGGACTGGTGAAGCAGGAGTTTACAGAAAGCACCTTAATTGAAAAGCAGATCAGTGTTAATAATACAATTAGCACATATGCTGGGGCACAGATTGAGCTGCAATGGTACGAAAGTTTATTGTTAATTAATTTCTCACTGACATAATTATATGCATCTGCTTCCCTCTACTATAAAGAAGTCAGTCATGTCTATGCAGCTGTCAGGCTTCAGTGATGGCTCCATGCCCACAGAGGAAGCATATTCAAACAGCACTTATATTGTAGTAGAGTGTTTTGGGTTGTACAAAAATGCCTAATTTATTTTTATTGCCCTTTAGGAAATTGCAATAAAGTAATCACAGATATGTTTTGAAGGTGTGGTGTGACAGATCTTGCATCTTAATCCAGGAAAACTGACCTGCAAGTAACAGGCAAAGCTTGAGGAAAAAAGGCTGTCACTGTTGGCAGGGGAGGGGATAGATCTGAGGGTGCTAAGCGCAAGCCATGAGGCACAGCTGGATTCTTGTTGGTGAGGTGATTCCAGCAGGAACTGCAGCATCTTCCCTGTCAGGTACTTCCCTTCAAGTGCTGCTTAATGGATCTTACACCAGTCTGTATGAGTGAGTGGTTAAGAAAAAGCTTCCAGGAACAGTCCACAGCAGCTATAACATTATTTTATTGTCAGTTCTGCATATACTTTAGTACATCTAAAAAAATACATCTGTGGAGTACAATGCTCCAAAAGCCTGACCGATGGCCTCTCAGCTGCAGATCCCTCAGCAGCACTAGTGCCTGAGGCCACCAGCCTCTGTGGGCATGGAACAAAGGCAGAACCCAATAAAAATCCAACAGGAGGGACTTGTGCCAGGGAATCAGGTTAGGTCCCATATAAACATAGCAGCAGAGACACCACAGTGTCAATTTGAGGGCCACAGCAGTACCTGAACCAGTTCTAACAGCAGCATTGCCCTCTGTATTGCAGACTTTTGGTGAGGCACAGGGGGCAAATATGGCTTTAGGGGTTATAAGAAAATGCTGGAAAGTGCTGTTGAGGTTAACACTGAAAGAGCATCACTACTTAAGTTAAAGGGCAGACAAAACTAGACAAAGTTTAAAAAAAATTCACATTAAAAGAAAAAGAATTCCAGTTTCTTCACCCTCAGAAAGTAGGCATTGCCTGCACGGTAAGAACAAAACACTTCCCTCCTGCCCTTCAAAGGAAAACATTCCATGCAGGAACTCAACCATGGGGTTTGTCATTGGCAGCCCTGAGCAAAGCATAAGAACATGTAGCATAAGGCTTCTAGTGGTAACACTGAAATAAGAACTAAGACAGGGAGTGAGGGGAGGAGCCATCTAGGAACAAGATGCCATCCTAAAGCAGAGTCCCAGCTGGAAAGTCTGAGCCCTTCCCAGACTGCTGCAGGGAGTAGAGGTTGGAGACAGTGCAGAACATCTCAGGCAGCAGCCCCTAATAAACACAGCAGATGCAACTTCACACCTCTTGGTCCTCGAGGGCTTCAGCACCCCAGTTATTGGAGAAACTCTCTGTAAGTTCACAGAAACTGGTTTTCTGGAACTGTTTGTCACTAAGGACAGAAGTGAGCAAAAATGCAGTGGGAGGAAAAAAAAAAAAATCTCACTTCTGCAGTCTCACAAAACCCTCCATGGCAGAGTTCTTCAAGATCCCCTGGTCATGCTGCTGGAGGAAGAAAGACAACCAACAGGATGCACAGATCAGCTCTCCCAGCTCTGCAGCTCCTGCCAGTCTGCCTCACTCTCACACCTGACCCTTGTTTTGAAAAACTCCTTGATGAGCCTCTGCGCTTCCTCCTTCACTGCAAGAGAGGAAACACCACCTCTGAGTTGAAATTTAAGACATCTGCCACTCCTAAAGACATCCATCCACCCCAGGCTCTCAGTGCTCTCACCTGTCTTGCGGGCAGGGTTCTGCTCCTGGGTCAGTAAGTGAGACAGGTGCCGGGCAAAGCCCTTAAACAGCTCCTGCAGAATCAGGGAAGACAAAGAGCAGAAAGCAGACATCAGTTACCAGACTGTTCCCATGTTTGTCTTGCCCTCAGCATGGGCTGGCTGCAGCACACACCATTCCTAGACTGAGACTACAGGGGTGTTGCACACCTGCAAACACACCCGACCCTGCAGTGCTGGCACACACAACCTGCCTTGCAGGACACATCAAGGAAACTACACCAGAATTGAACTTGAGCTGTTGCTGCTCCACAGGTGGGAGTTAAAAGTGTGCCAAAGCTTAATGTGAAAACATGAACAACCATAAATAAATGTGGAACTAACATGATACCACTCCAAACATACACAAAGCTTTTTGTGGGAGAGGTGAGTTCCTGCACCTGGAGTCACTGAAACAGCACATACCAAGATGCAAGTTGGAAATGAAATGTGGTATCCAGATCATCTCCCCCCTTCTTAGAGCCCCAGATCACTATGAGCTGTAGTCTTCTGCTGAAGAGGGTCGTGAGCTGTGCCCTACCTTGGAAGCAAATTTGCCACCCTTGTAGAACGGGGTCAAATATTTGACAACGATGTCTGCAGTGTCTTTGAGGGACACGCCTTTTGTCACTGGCTGTATGGTCTTGCTGGTTCCTTCTTTATCACACTGTTCTAAGTTTGAATCAAAAGTCACCTTCTTCTTTGTTGGACCAGCACTTTTGCATTCTGGCTGGGACAGAATAGAAGGTTTTGCCACTGTCCGCAGCCGCTTTGTTGCGGGACTTTCCATATCCTGCAGAGGAGACAGAAAAGAATCAAACCCACCACTTCCTGGAGCAGCATTCCACTTCCAAGCACCCACTACCTTCCAGGACAACAAATCTTTGCAGCATCCTGCAGACTCTCCCTACAGTGAATACCACGTAGGAATCTCTGTAACCCATTTTGCTGTGCAGACATAATACACTATTTGCCACACAAAGGGACTTCGAGAAAAGCCCTTTAAGAACACCACATTTAAAATTACCCCGTGCTCTTATCAGGGCAGTTGATTGCTAGACCCTCTCGTATACAGGAAAAACTGACTGGGAATGATTTTTCAGGATCTCTACTGAGAATACACTCCTTAGGAAGAATCAGTCATGTCAGGAGTGCCACATGCCTGTTCAGTTTGAAAGAAAAGAAGATTGCACTGTTGCAGAGACAGCTGCCAGGCAGTCTCAGATGCCAAATGCAGAAGCAGAGACTGAATGGCAAGGCAGGCTGTGAGTACAGGTCACTTCCAAATGGTTCCGTGTGTCATTGGCCTGTGGTTGTTCCCTGAACTTGAGAAAGCAGCTGCTAATTATAGTTCATTACAGATCTGGAGGGGGTCGAGAGACTCATTCCAGGCAAGTCACCAGCAAGGGCACAGTCACATGTGTTGCACACAGGAGGAAACAATGCAGTGGAAGGGAAGCTCTCCACTGCAGCCCAAGGTGCTGCCATGGCCCAGTGGGCAGCAGTGAAACACCAGGGATGCAACACAACTGGGGTTCTCCTCTCTGGTGCAACTGCAGCTGGGCCCTCCCCAGATAAATAACACTCTCAGGTGAGGTTCAGAGAAGGAGCATCACTCTCAGAGAGAAATATGGCACGAGATAATCAGAAGAAATAGAGGAAATTAGCATTCATTGAAGCCTTACCTCAACTGATCCTGCCCGCTTCCCACTCTCACCTTCCCCAACAACAGGTAACTCAGTTTCTGAGACATTTTCAGCAACACTAGTGGGAAGAGTGGAGAGAAGGCCAACTGTAATTATTCCACAGAGAAAATATCCCTGTATTCACTGTTAGTGGCTATGAGACCCTCCATGGTAAAGCAAGAGTCTCCCTCACCCACCCAGAGATCTCATACAGATTCCCAGTTTCCAGGACAAGTCTGGTGGGACTCTGCAGCTTAACAGGGCAACATGGGGAGCAGAGAGAGAGGGATTTTACCTGGACTTTACATCAATTTCTCCCTGAAGGAGTTCAGATTCAGCAGCCTGCTGGGTCTTAAAATCCTCCCCCTTCTCAGTCTGTGTTACTTCTGTTGCTCTTAGTTCTTTATTCTCTGCCTGGGACTGTCCAGTCAGATCTCCAGAGACATCTCTGCCTTCCTGAGGTGTTGGTTTCTCTTGACACGTGCTTTGAGAAGAAACCTGAGGTAGTGTGCTTGCAGAACAGCCCTCCTCCTTTGCTGAGCTGCAACTTTTGGCTTTAGAGCCACCTTTGGAGAGGGAGAAGAATTTGGAAATATCCTGTGATTCTTTTTTAGCTGCTTCTGCGAGCATTTGCTGCTTCTTGCTACGTTTGGACTTCTTAGTGGGGCTCTCCCAAAGTGCAGCCTTTGTGTCTAGACTGGGTTGCTGTCCCTTCTTTTCAGGGTGTATTTCTACCCCAGCACTCTCACACATTGCTTGGGTTGCTGTTTCTTCCCTCTGGACAACAGTGTTTCTGGTGTCCAGTTCCAGGCTGCAGCTGCTGTTGTCTTGCCCATTTGGACAATCTACTTCTTTTTTGACAGGCTTTGCATCACTCTCCTCCTGGATCTTCAGCAGTTCTGAGGCTGTCTGGAACAAGTTGGATTTCTTTGGAAATCCTGCTCCCACACGCTTGGGTTTGAACTAGGGAGAAAGGAGGAAGAAGAAAGTTTGGAGGTGATATCCCTATGTGCAGAACCCTGAAAGGAGCTAGGTTTCTGCACACAATACACCACTGTGGACAGCTGTAAGGTGAGGGAGGCTCTAAATCTGACTTATCATCACACCCATCAACTGAGACATGAGGGAAATGCATTTGGTTAAATTCCCAGGCTGGTAGTAAGGAAATAGCCATCCTTGGCTAGAACAAGATGAGAAAGAACTTATTTAATCTATGGCCTGCACATAGATTATGTTCACTAATAGCAACCAGTATGACAGATAGACAGGGAAAAGCAATTACAACAGAAATATACAGCTATGGCCACAGAAAGGATGTAAGATAAATTAATAAAAAAGCAGAAAGACAAAACAAACCATTCCCTCCTGTCTATCCCATCAGTACTCACTGAGTAAACCTGGGATGCAGGGAGGAAGTCCTGTTCTGTTGGAGACCCAGATTTTGTTTCCAAACTGCTGTTGCCACCAGTTCCAGACCCAAAAACTGAGAACAACTCTCCTTGTTTGGAGGCTTTGTTGATTTCTGCTACCTGAAAAGAGAATGGAAATATCCTCCAATGGCCAGAAATCTTTATGCATTCCTGCCTTTTTACGTACTAAGAGCCACAGTGGCAAAACAAACATCTCCCCCGGAGAGGCGCCTGCTTCAAGAACAGAAATATCTTCAGAGAGACTGATGGCAACCAGGTAACCTAAACCAAGGCTTCTCTAGTGTCAGCAGCAGCCTGGGGAATTCCCCATTCCCTTTACTGCTAGAACAAATCTAGATAAGCTTGCACTGGAATGTAGGTTTCCAGAGCCTGTAAAGCCAACAAAGATGTGAAACCCAGGTGATTCTGGGCCCTCTTGGAAACAAAGTCAAGAAGAAAGATTTGGAAGACACCCAAGGCAAAGCAGAGCTTCTCCTTTGTCTTTCCCACACAAACTCTGCCCTATTTCCCCTCGAGCTGAGGCCACACCACATTCATACAGCAGGTGTATGTCCCTACCTTCTTTAGCACAGTTGCCTTGTATGAATTTGCCATTTTGCTGGTCTGGAAAGCTTCATACTCCATTTCCACTGCACAGGCATGAGGGTCTGACCTGTAACACAGGCTGGGGTGATTTCTGGCAAGACACATCTCTATATCTGCAAAGGGAGCACTAAGGCTTAAGTATCTCCCAGAAAGTACAAAATTCACTCCCTCCGGTGCAAGAATAAGTGATAGCTTCCAGTTATACCCTAAGGGATGCAGTGGTGAATTGCTGAGAATGGAAAGGGTGATGAAAACACTTTCAAAATCCTTTTGCCCAGAGGCTCAGTTTGAAAAGTACACTATCCCCACCTTGTGGGACAGGGAAGAATTGCGGCTCCTGGAATCAAGCTGATTTAGCAATCGGCCAAAGGAATCCTCATATCCGATCCTGAACATCACTAACAGAAAGATGCTGTTAAGTGAAACTACATCCTTGGACAAAAAAATCTTAAAAAGCATTCTTTGAGAATGTTAATTCTGCTCAAGGAGAGTAGGCCCTGTGTTAAGAGACCCAGTATATACCCCTTTTCTTCATCTCATACCCTTTTCCTCCTGCTGCTGGATTCTTCCGGTTGTTGCTCAAAGCTTCTTCCAGCATCTTCAAGCAGTGTTCCCGTCCCTAGGAAACATGGGATACTCAGACATGCTCTACAGAAGTCACAGTGCCCCTTGGACTTCCATCCCTGAAGGAGTAAGAACAGGGCAGGCAGAATCTTTGTGGCTCTTTGCTGGTCAGTCATGATTTACCTTCACTGTGAGCTTTGAGATCCTCCTGCTGCCAGCGTCCTTAAGGGGACAGTCTGCACCTGCCACAGGAGAGGCATTTGGAAAATAGTTACAGCTGGGCTGTGGCTGATCAGAACATCTCAGCTGTCATGGAGAGGTGCCAGTCCAGTACTTCCCGGCATTCTCCTCCCTGCACAGTCACCCTTTTTACCTGGAAAAGCTACACACTCCAAAAGAGGAGGCAGAAGCCAAAGTAAGATTGTTCTCTCTGACTGAGAACATCTACTTTGGAGTTTATGACTAACAGCTTTCCAAAATTTTCCAATCTTAGGAAACCCAAGTCTATCCTGCTCCCCACAATACCAACCCCAAAAGTTCCCAAAAAGCCTGAATAGAGTAACCTGACCTACCAGGTATTCTTTTGCCACAGTGTAAGAACTACACTGCTAGACAGGGCCCCAAGCAGCACAACTACAAATACCAAAGTTTTTTAGCAGTTTCCCTATAGCCCACTTATTATTATTATTACTATTATTACTGCTGCATAACTACTGCAGAAACAGCCTACAAAGTCAGGTTAGACAGTTTTTCTTCTCTCTTGCTTATTTGAACAAGTCGTTCAGAAAGATGCATTCCATATCTTCACGCCAACCAAAGCTAAGCTGTGATCTATCTCTTCCAGCCAAGCTTTCACAGCCAAAAGCTTAACCTCTGTGCCTGGGGACTGATACCTCCAGTGGTGATGCCATATAAATTACACACAGCTGCAAAATACAAGACTTTCTTCTCCCAAAGAAAATCCACTATAAATCAAAGAAGGTACTTACTCGGAGGAACAAAATCTTCCTTTTCTGGTTCTTTGCCCTGGAAGAAAACAAAGATCAGTCAAACATTTCCATTTCTGCAATGCACATGCAGGTCTAGAAGCACAGGAGACATATTTTATACCCCTTCTCCAGGGAAAATTGAAGCTGAAGTTACAAAAGCACTGAACAGGCACCAAAATAGGGGAAAGAAGACAAAGAATGAGAATCGGAGCCAAAATTTCACCTTTGCTATAGGAATATATAAGAGAAGCTGGCAGGGGAAATTTGTTTTTACTACTACCAGGGGTATTAAAGACAACAGAATCCTCTTGACAGCACTGCAGAGAAACCAGTACATGAATCAGCTGCATTTCTTCCTATTATGGGACTGGCCCAGAATATGGAGAACACGGAAAAAGCAAAGGTACAAAAAACAAAAGACAACAAGCAACAACAAGATGCAATAATTTACTTCCACTAGTGCCAGGAAGCCTTTATGGCTGTAAGACAAGCTCACAGCAAACAACCCAGGCATCTCTTACGAACCAACACCGACTCACCTTGCGCAGACTCATCTGCTTCTTGTAGAAGTTGTCCCACTCCCGCTTCCGACGCTCTTCATTGTCTTCATCCCAATTCCCACTGCTTTCCTCATCGTACCTGGATAGGTCGGGAAAACAAGAGGAGCAAGCATTTCTGTAGCTGCAGCATTACCGGGGGGGACAGGTTTGGAAAGCCTAGGTCACCCCAGTGATGTTTCCCACATCCTTTCTGAACAAGTCTTAGCTTTTAGTCTCACTGCCATCCCTCAATCTGGACGGCTGAGAGTGTCCTCCAAAAATTCATGGGATTTGTTAATTCCATGAACTTTAGGTAGCGGTGGTATGAACTGGTAGCACTTAACTAATGCTCTGAGAATGGAGGGCTCCATTTAAGCTCTTCGAGATTGTCCCATGGGGTTGAGGAGTCACTGACTCCTGCCATATACCTAATCAGTCACTACTGCCCTGGGAGCAGAGATGGCAGAAAGGGCACAGCATCCATTCCTCAGCCTCAGCTGTTCACAGCCTGTTGTAGTAAATGAAATCCCCATCACTAATGCACTGAAATGCAGCAGCTGATCCTCACCACATGTAGCCCAGGAGTTTGCTGCCTCCCACAGCTGCCACAGCCAAAACTTACAGGTATCACAAATCAAAGCTTTAGGGCTGTTGACTATTACAACTTCCAATCAAACAATCATAGGAAACTACAATCAAGTCATGGAGAGGTTCAACAAATCAAGTGGCAAACACGGTGCTGTACAACAGCACTGGCCGTGAGACCAAACACAGTCTTAGGTCACAAGTACCAGTTTCCTCTGACTCAGCCTGAAGAAAAAAGCCACCAGTTTCAAGCTGTTTAAGGTAAAGCAGGGCCAGTCCAGTCCAACAGCACTGTTTATCCTGGCAGAGCTTCACGGGCAGTGCCAGCAGCGAAACTTCATCCTGACAAAGCTGCACAATCACTGCAGCTCAGCCAGAGAACAAGAAGGAGAAGTTGTCACCTTCACACTGCCAAGCATTTTACAGAACTAATCACGTTTTCCACTGCACATATTCCTTTTGCTGTCAGCCTGACAGGAAAACACTAAAATTTCACAATCTGCAGAAGAATTTGACACTGGCACTCCATTGCACCCTCTGTGGTGACTAAAGTTCTGCCAGTGGCCCCCAGCCTGCTGGCCCACAGGCAGCTGTACTGAGTCAGGAATGAAATCTGGATCACGTCATCTTGGTCTCAATTTAAACGTTTTTGATCCTTGTGACTGTGAGCAGCCTGAGCCCACTTGCTGCCTTCAAAAAATTTCAGGCCAGTTTCTTGAGCCAATTACATTCTGCAGGGCAATTCTTAGGTCTGTCAAAACAGCTCTTGGCTCTCTGGGACACGAACGTGAACAAGGCTGCCAAAGTGTGTGGAAAATGGAATTCCAGCTCCTGCTGCCAGGAAGTTACAGGAAAATACCATCCACACAGAAACATGTGCTGAAAATAGGAGTGGCTGGGCCTGCAGCTGGGAGATGCTCTTTTCTCTGATAGTTCCTATGAGCTGAGTTTTATCTCTCCAGCACAGACCTGCTAAAACCTCTGCAGCCTCTCCTCCCGCCTTCGTACAGCTCTGGGTCGTAGGCATCCCAGGAGGAACCAGTGGGCCCGATGCAGGTTTTGCTCCAGTTGTTGGTGCAGCGTTCCAGTGACTCCAGTTGCCTCTTCACTGCCCCTGGGTTCTTGCAGAAATCACAGCACTTGTTACAAGGTGGGGTGACATCACCGAAGTACTTGGCTATGGCAGCGTGGCGACATCTAAACACAAGGGGAATGATCTGGTCGTTATTTTTATTCATGAGAACTCCACCCTCCAAATGCAGGGTGTTTTTTGATACAGATTTGAGTCTTTTTTTTTCCCCCCAGAGAATGCCTGTTCCAGCAGGAATCACAGGGCTAAGTGGAGTTCTGTTCCTGGCACATTGCTTAAGGTCTCTCTGCCTCCACTTCCCCACACATGAAAAAACACTGACGTTAATCTCTTCTGCTAAACCCTTTTAGATCTTTGAGACCTGCAAAAGGAAGTTTATGAAATATGCAGTTATTAATTCTGTATCATTGGCCAAATATATTCCATGTCCTATCAGCATGGCTGTAAGATAAATATGTGAAGAGGCCCTGTTGATCCCTACACCTCAGAGTGTATCTGTATATTCCACATTGAAGAGCTTCTCATTTTACTGTTTGTGGTTTGAAGGTGAAGAAATCTATATCTGAAGACACAGGAATGCAAATTAAATCCCAGAATTAGAGTCCAGACTGAGGTCACAAGGGAGCACCATTCAGGTAACACATGCCTGGGTCTTGATCTGCTCCCATATGCTCCAGATCAGCAGCTAAAATTGGGGTCCTACATCCATGAAAACCAGTCCATTTACTCATACAGTATTGCACAACCAGTTTACCAGACTTAGCAAACCAGCCATGTGAAAATGATTAGATTCTTCTAGAAATCTTCAAAAGATTTTTGGCATTGGTTTTGGGTATGTAAAATAGAGTTTGGTGACAGAAATATGCTCATTAGCAATACAGGCAGGAAGTAATTTCTCTTCTAGAACACTCCTTAATTTAAACCAGTGAATACACTGATTTCACTAAAGAAGAACCAGGAAGTTACTTTTTTTGGGTTTTTTTTAAGAAAGAAGAGTTTAGAGGAGCTTTTTAAAACTTGAGTTGCACAGCAGAGGTGGCCAGTTGTCTCTCAGTCAAAATGCTGATACTAAATACACAGAAACATCTACTTCATCAGGCATTTAGAGATCAAATCCTGCAGCCAAGAGGGAACAAGAGTTATTTTAGAAGAGAATTATTTTACTACAAAGAAGAACAAAGTGGAGATTTTTCTTCTCTGCCAAGGAGTGCCCTAGTTGGCTTACCAACTTCATCTGCAAAAAGTGGGTCACAGAGGGGAAAAGTAAGAGAGTGAGCACTTCATTTATTCTTATTATAAACCCTTTAAGGCACGTCTGAACTTGCCAGAGATCCAACAAACGCAGTTTTCTTCTTAGCTCGCGTGTGTGTTTGGGGGGGGACACACAACTGCACGTCTACCAAAGCACCACAAACAAACCCTGCGAGGGTCTGCAGAGGCTGCTCTTTCCCACAGCCCGGCAGGTTGATGTGCCAGGGGGCACAGGTTACAGATTCCTGACTCCACAGCAGTGCTGAAGCACAAAGGACCTGGCACTGCTCAGGTGAGCAGGCTGCAGCAGTGTGACCTTGCTCTGCACGGTGTAGGGAGCTGAAGGCTGGAGAGGGCTACGACAAAGCTGGCTTTATATCCCCCTGCAGAGCCACACTGACTCACTCTCCTCTTGCACTCAAAGAGCTCCTTTCACATGGTGGGGAAGGGTGGGGGGACTGGGATGGGGGCAACACATTCGATCCCCTTGTCCTGCCTTTCCAAAAGAGCTACTGGTGCTGCCTGCCCTGCCAATGCAACGTGACTATAGAAATGTCAGCGAGCTGCAAGTCAGCTTTTTGTTTCCCCAAAAGAAAACAGGCAGGCATTCTCATTAGCCCATGGCTCTTTCTCTCGCACGCACTGATCTGTATGAGAGTTAAGCGAGGCATACAGTAATGGTCAAGCCCTCTCCTCACTCCTACAGCTTAATCACCAGGCTTATGCTGGGGAGGGACATCCACACACACCTCTGTCCCTAAAAGCAAACAAGTGAGATGCTCCAGGGGAGGGCTTTGGTGGAAGCAGAGATCAGCTCTAAACTCACTGGAACTTAAAGAGTTCTAGTTTCTAACCCATCAGCCCTGCAAAGCCAAGCTCTTTCCACCCAGGTTCTTGTAACTGCCTGTATCTTCCTGAAGAATTACCCCATTTCACACAGCCACTTCCACAGCCCCACTTCAGCCAACGGTGCTCAGGACTTGGGTCATAACGGAAATTCATTTGCAGAACTAAGATTGCAATCCTATAATTAAAGTCAAAAGGCAAACCCCAGAGTTACTAACAAGGATGCTGGGGGTAATCACTGGATTACAGCTTAACAGAACACGAGAGATCCTGAAACATAGTCACTTGTGCATTATCATCAGAGGGGAAAGCTCTCCAAGTCATGTGGGCACCTGACTAATACCCACAAGATGGAGATGATTTACATAAACTAATGGTAGTCTGTATACATGCCCTAAAATTATTTCATCTTTTAAATATGCAACTGTATTATTTGTCTCCCCTCACCCTTCAACAGCTGATCACTGATCTTCATGTCTAAACAAAATTATTTCATTTGAGGCATCCTGCCCTGATTTGACATTATGGAATAGGATGAAGAGCAAATAACAACCAAGTTTATTAACACGTTTTTGTCTGTGGCAATACATTTCAGGAAAGTGCTAAACTGACCACACCTGCACCTGTGTGAGTTTGGTAGTCCTTGGTTTTACACATCAAGTAAAAACAGGAGCACCATTCCTGCAATTAGTAGAAGCAGACAGACAGTCAGAGAGAAGCAAAGTTACATATCCTGAGAGAAGCTTTGCCTCTCCCAAAATTTACCAGAAAAAAAGCATTCCCTCATATGAGGCCAAGGGTACATCAGAAATGCTTCCTGAAAAAAGCATCTCAACGAGACATCAAGTCTTGGAATACAGCCAAGAAGTGAAAGCATTAAAAAAGATAAAAATCATGTGAGGACAAAACAGTTACGCAGATGCCATTTGTTGAGCGAAAGCCACTTAATAAGCTTTATCAGACAGAAGAACAAATCATGAGGTTGATGCGAAATTCTAATGTTGCACCTCTCCAAATGACTGTATCCTTTTAACATCACCCGAATTTCACCTCTGAGACAAGACAGTGGGTGTCAGCTGTCCCCAGAACACAAGAAGGAAAAACCACGGTATCAAGAGAGTAAATGACTTGGCCAAGGGCATGGAGCAAATTCACTGCCCCAGCATCCCCTGTCCCTGGCAGGTCTCTCTTACAGTGCTGCACTGTCCTCACCACTTCTTGCTCTGCCCCTTCAACGAACACATGAGAAAAACTCCTTCCCCCAGGAGTCGGAAGGAAACCGGGCAGCATAAAGAAAAGTTACTTGCTTTAACACACCCCCGAACCATCGCAAGGAAAGAATCAAGTCTCACTCCGGAAAAAGCTGAGATTAAAAGGTAAAAAAGAAAAGACCTCTCTGTGGGGAGATGCACAGAGGAAAACAGCAACAAGTGCGGGCCCCTGGGCGCCCCGGGGAGCGGAGCTGGCACAGCGCTGGCTCAGCCCCAGCCCGCGGTGGCTCCCCGCCGCACGCCCTCCCTCCCTCCCTGGCACACATGTAACACGAAACTTCGGATCTCCAGGACAACCAGTAACAAAAAAAAAAAAAAAAGGCAGAGACAACAGCTGGCTGTCAGCGGCAGAGCACAGAGGAGCCGAGCGAGGAGCGAGACACACGCCAGGATGAGGGGAGAGATGACGTGAAAGTTTAAGACGACGGAAAGAAAAACAAGAGGAGAAGAAGAGCTGGCGGCGCGCTGGGGTAAGGGCTGAGCTATCGCTGGTGTTCGGGCACCTTAACCTTCCGCTGGTTAGCGAGGAGCTGGTGGAGCTCTCACTGCGGAATGAGCCACGGAGCAGAGCTTGCGAGCCTCAATTTGTGTGCGAGGGGCACTGAGGAGCAAAGGCGGCAGGGGAAAAGCTTTTAAGCGGATTGCAGAGAGCCGCGCTGCGGCCGCCCTGCAACAAAAGGAGCTGCCCGAGTGCTTCGGGTCCGAGCGGGACCGAGCAACTTTTGTTGGTTAGAAAGCCTGGCTGCTCAGTTTTCCGTGCTGCTACAGAACGTGACCTTCGCTAATAAGCAGGTCTAGCACGGGGCACTGTCCACAGCGGTGACCTGATATAGCAATAGCGTGGACAAGAGAGCTGGGCTGCCCCTGTGAGCGAGGGCTGTTCGTGCCTGTAGCGAGGAGCTGCCAGCGCAGGCAGGCGTGTGTGAAACCAAGCGGGTGCCAGCCACAGCATTTCTCCAGAGCTCCTCCCAGCTGCAGCTAAGTTTTATCCCCCAAATCCTGGAGCAAACAGAGAGCTTAGAGAACAAGCCTTGGTCGGGGAACTAACATATTGTGCAAGTTAAGCATCTGTGTCCAATAGAAATAAATGGAAAGATTTTACACAGCTTCTAACAAGGACATTCTAAAAAAAAGAATTCAGCTGCGGTGTATGCTGGTTTACTATTCAAAGCAGCATGGGAACCCACTGCTCTGAGAGACACATAGATGCACACACACCGTCGATGGTTTACAGTAACAAGCCGTCAAGTTTGCATGCCGTGAAAAGGGAAGGGAGAGGCGAAGGATCCCCTAAATACATAAAATTACGGAATCATAGAATCATTTAGTTTGGAAAAGACCTTTAAGATCATTAAGTCCAAGCCTTGGTTTTACAGAGGTGTCCCACAACCTTGCTGTCCCATCTCCATTTTGCTGCTGGGGCAGCTGAAGGGGCGCTGGCAAAGGAGACCCATCATATAAACCCCCTTTTTCTGCCATATGAAGTTGATTTTTCTGTGTTGAAGCTCTTGCAGCTCCTAGCACTGAGCTGGGACCCCCTCAGCCTCTTCCAGGAGGAGCATGGGCACTCAGCTGTTTACAAACAGAGAGCCAGAAAGCCAGTTCTCATAGAAAGACGTCTTCCCGATCCTACACATGCCTGTAGGGAGGAATGTTAAGGATCAGGTATTTCCACTTCTCTCCATATCCATTAACGTGGAAGGGAGGGCAGGTCTTTCTGACCTAAGTGTTGTACAAACATGGAATTGGAACTGCCTGAGTGAGGGGATGTAGTAGTTAAGACCCACACGCCTCCAGCCTAGCCCTGGGCTCAAGGGGATGGAGGGAAGTTTCCACCCTGCTAATGAAGGGTCTGTGTAGGTTGGTTGCTGCAGTTAAGATGGATTCTCAAATAAAGCATGTGAAAAAACAAAGTTTAGGGAAACAAAAACAAAAAAAAGGAAGGAGGGAGGAGTGAGGGGAGAAGGGCAGGGGAGGGAAGGAGGTAGAGAAACATGCCAAGTTTTCCTCGCCAAAAGAAAATGTTAAAGGCTTTGGCTGGGGGGTTGTCCAGCCGCAGCCGCGCTGTACATGTGTGTGGGGGAGAGGAACAGCAATATGAAACACATGTCTGGATAAAAGCAGCAGGACATGGCTTGTGTTACAGCTGTCACAGTGCACAGGCCTCAGCCTCATTACAACGTGAGGGCGGTTATGGGAGCGGAGGAACAAAATAAACCCGGTTTTGATAGAGCAGATCCTTTCTGTGAGACAACCCTCTGATCACACAGCCTGCAGTGGGCCAGAGCAGAGTCACACATGGACAGCAGGGACTGTGAGAGAGCTGGGTGAGGAGAGCAGCACCCAGCCCTCACCTCCACTGGGGCTCTCACTGCTTTCCCACACAGCCACAGCTGATGTGGTTCAAAACGGCTTCCTCTGGGGAAGCAGCTGTTGTAGCCTTTAGTTTTGAGTTGCTACACCCAGGTGTCATCATTACTAGGATCAGTCCGTCTTATTTCAAAAAACTCAAAAATGCATGTAACTTGTGAGACCTGGAGGTCTGAGATCAGTCAAGGACAGGGCACAGAGGGGGCTGTTGAAAGGTGGAGGAGTTTCCAGCACTCCCTGTGAGCTCCAGCTGCCAGACCTCAACCACCAAACTACTGACAGATCCCACTATGTGAAGTAACTACAAGGCTTTCACAGGCACACAGCTACCTCTCTGTCAGCTTCCTGGGGAATGGTTATTTTGCTAATATTAGAATAGACTTTCAGGCTAGATTCAAGCATCACCAACCCTAAAAAAAGTTCTCTTGTAGAAGAGCTACAGGTTTATTTTTAAAATTGACCTTTTCCTTTCATTGGATGGCTCAGTGCTTTGGTCTCCCCACTTAAAAAATTCCTAGTAGTGAGGAATTATCTCGTGGGGTTTTGTGGGATGGACTGGAAAACCAGGGTGCTCAGTAGAGGTGTAAAGACTCTCAGCTCAGTGCCCCAATGGGTACCTCAGCTACTGAAAATGCTATTGCAGGAAATTCAGTGCCTTTTTATATTAATCTAATATTTGGTTGTAGGGGAGAGAAGGGACATTTACAGTGCTGCCTCAAAACCCACCTCCAAATAGTGGGTGGTGGTGATGACAGGGTATTCCAGCCAAAGGGCTGCCCAGTCAGGGCAGCTTTATAATCTGAAGGAATGTGTGGCCTTCTTTTCCAGACCAACTGACAAAGTCAAAGCTTTTCTCCCATGACATCGAGCTGCAATTTACCAGTTTGGGTGTGTGCTGTTAAAGGGCTGAATTCTCTTGATACTGGAAACTATTTTCATCTGCTTGGGAATGAATTATAGGTCTGTCTGGCACCGTTCACTCCTGTTTTAGGAAAAAAAGGGCTTGTCTGAACTATAGTTAAGATTCACGTGGCTGGTCAACTACAACCGTGGCAGCAAACATTGCATTAACAATGATGAGGGAAAACCATGCACTGATAATACAACTCCATTTCTATGGCCCTTTTCATCTCAGCAGTACACTAAAAGCTTGGAACAATAAACAATCGTGCAGGAATTATGACACGTTATGCCAAACTGCATCCAGACTGTAGTCACACCTAGCAACCCACATTGTTCTGGAACAGGAAGCACTGCAGACCTTATCCAGATGAAATCAGAAGCACATTTCAAGAACAAAGCTGGTAGGTTTTGAAACTGGTCAAAGCTTCACGTTCTTTAGAAAGTGGCCAAACACAGTCAGAGTTTATTTTGGAGTTTTAGATCAGAATAAAAAGCATCCCCTCCCCTTTGGCTGCTCAACACCCTCCTTCCATGAGGCTAGGTTTGCCTTCTAAGACTTCCCACAAAATAAGCTACCACAATCCATACAGGCTTCCCATCCCTGTACGGATCCAATTTCAACCAATTTGACTTGCCTGAGTAAGAACAACACAAAGCATTTGCTTCTCCACAGTCAGTCTTGGGAAAAAGACAAGGTTGCAATGGGAATATTGTCCTGGCATTCTGCTTGATGGGCACATCAGGAAGGTTCTCCTTTGTAAGGTCTCTGGAGCTTTGGTGCTGTGGACAGTGGGCACAGTGGAGGAGATCTGACTCCACTGGGACCTGCTGCATTAGGACTAGAGGCACTGACAGCTTCTTGTTCCCAACGAATTCCCCCCTCCGTTGGTCTCCATTTTTAGATTACCTGAGCAACAAATCCACACAAAGCACAGTAAAAGCAATGGATGAGGATCATGGCAAGAGCAGTAGACCCCCTGTGGAGCACAGCTGGCTTAGGAACAAACAAGATGCTTTCATCTACTTCCAACCTAAATGGGCTCAGTGACCAAAGTGTAACAGGCAGTGAGCAAGTAAAGGCCAGTTCAGTTTGTAACTGCAACAAAACCAGGGACTTATTGTCTCCTATCTAAAGATTTCCGAGCATGTTGGAGACTTGGACACACAACAATTAACAAGCAAACCTCTGATGATGCTTACATGTTCCAACTCTTTGCAGAGATGAAGTCACCCAACAGAGGGATGGGATGACTTATCCAAAGTCACGCCACCAGTAAAACATCACTGGCAGGCCAGGAAAACTGCTTCTATTTACTAACTTCCAGTCCTGGGGCTAAACCACAAACTCAAATGCATGTCCTTTGCACTTAAATAGGCTGCTCAAATACCACCAGGGTTATGAGTAAACAAGTGTCTCATTCCTCAGCAGTAAATTTCAGCTCACCCACTCCCTCCAGTTCAACTGTGGATGCACCTGTGTGCACACACAGATCGGATGCAGCTTTCCAAACCAAAGACACACCAAAAAACCCCTATCAATTTGCATCAATTCCAAAAGATTTACAGCAACCTGACTAGGTTTAAGCAGTGGCATGTGGGACCCCATCACACATGGTCATCCCAAAGCTCCTTTTGTTGCTTGAAGCCTGGAAGCCCTCCCACACAGCCAGTTCACAGCACAAAGGAACCTTGACTGAGGCTTTTCTCTCAAATGTCTAGATTGAGGCTTTTTAATGGCTTTAGTCTCAAAAGGACTGAGCAGCCAACTCCTTTGAGTGCTTCAGTATGGCAGAGTCCATTAAAACAACTCAGAAAGATAATTTCGGTGCTATTATGGCAATTTTCACAGCTTTATTCAGTGGGCACAGCAAGATGAATCTGCATTAATGCTTTCTGGGAATCTGAATCTCTATAAGCCCTGAACACAGGCCATGCTCTTTGGTTTTACAGGGTCATGTAATCCTTGCAGCTGAGCAGCACACCTGCAGCTGTTACCATTCCCCTGCATCATTACTGTGCTCTCTCTTTTCGACCAAGCCTAACAGCTCATGACACATGGCAGATTGGGCCTTTTTTTCCTCAGAAAGAAATAAACCCAAATTAAATGATTTATTGTATTCCCTCCTCTGCTGTGCCTTGTAACATAGGGAAGGGCAGAAAGATTTGATGATCTAGTTCAACTGGCAACACTGGATAGATGAATTATTTCTTAAAGAACAGCCAGAACAGGATACAGCTGAAATCATGGATTTCAAGCTGCCACCCCACCCCAGCAGGAAATTCTAACCTGCCTGTCACAAGACACCAGCATTGAGTTTACTTTCTTTTCCACCTGAGTTTCTCATCTTGCCTCTCTTCCCCTTATTCTCACTTCATGTGAGCTCTGGCTACAGCTGTGGAGCAGAAGTTCCTGACATTGGTCTAACAATGTGTTATGAAGACCACACTGCACTGTGGTCATTCACTGTTTCTTCTGTAACAAGTTCCATCAGCTTTGCTGCCCTACAGCCATGTCTCCTCTGCTCTGGAGAGGTCCCATCCTCAGTGGGTGAGGTTTTGAGGAAGGAAAATGATGAGCAGGGAGAAAAACACCAGCAATTATGTTTGCTCCAAGCTCCACAGAATCTGTGAGGTAGTAACTTGGGTGGCTCTTCTAGGCTCTAAGCCAGCACTCTAACACTAGAAAGTAAACTGTCAGTTAACCTACAACCTACACACCTACAACCTTAAGTTTTAAATCTCCCAAGAGTTGCCTGTTTTAGTAATAATCATTACAATTACTGCTTCAGTAATGAATATGCTGACCACCTTTCTGTTATTACTGTTGGTGACAGTAGTAACAGAACTGGGAGCTTCCTTGAACAGAGTATAACAGAAAAAAAGGAATTAATTCTTAGAACTCGACTCTGAAATTTGTAAGTAATGTCATCACTGTTGTGTTGTACAAGAGGAAGATGGATAAGTGACACAACACTATTCTTACCCTTATGCTAATTTCAAGGGTGAGCTCTTGGTTTCGCTGAAATCAAGTGGGAAAAGGTCAGAATCAAAACCAGTCCTGAACAAAGACTTTAAGTCACAACTAGAAAGGAACATACAAGTAGAATGGAATATACAGAATATAACTGGTTTTCTTGGGAGAGTTTCACTTTTTTTTCTTTAAGAATTATTTTATTATTCACCCTTTTGCTACGCTGCACAAGCAGAAATCCCAAAGCAGCGAGAGCCCTTGGAACCAGAGTGCAAGTCAGAAGTGCAGTCGAGCAGAAAAACATTTGCTTCCTCACGGGTAGATTGGAGACTGCACCACCAGCATCAAACTTTGCCCCTGATGTAGTTCAGACCAAGGTAAACAAGCAACATTCCTTGCAAGTTTTAGAATAAAAACTCCTTCACTTAGCTCCAGACCAGGTTCCATGGGCAGGGGAGTGGCCGTTACTGAGACATGCTTTTTCATTTCAGACTAAGCACTTTGCTAATCCAGAGCTCTACAATCCTAATCAGTAATTTTACACTGTATACCCAAACTTCACAAGCCTGGTTCTTATATTTGTTCCTTCTGGTGCAGTCCAAAGCATGGCATGGAAGGTTATTACAGCAGATTCCTTACTAGGAGAGCTTCTGGACAGGCAGAAACACCTCCAAAGGGAACAAACATTTTCAGGATCTTAGAGCCAGAATTTTTTTCTTTTTTTTTTTTTTTTTTAACATTTTTCTTCTAGAGCCAAGAACAGAAAACACAAATCACCTCTGCTTCCTCCACCATCTCTTGGAATGGAAACAAAACTGAAAACCTGCTGACACAGAATCCCACAGCACGGTGCAAAGGATAAGGCAGCCGTTTCTGGAGCAGCTCACTTGGGGTATGCAGTCATCTGGAAAGAACTATTTAGCCCTAGTCTCAAAAGTGACCTTTTCAGGTCAAAAGGCCACAGCTCTGCCTCCCTGCTAAGTTGCACAGAGATCTTTCTGTAGATGTAGATTTTCCATCCACCCCCATCCCAGCTGGTTCCGATTTTTATTCCTTAGCTTGGGTTTAAAAGAACAAAGAAAAGCCTTTTTGAATTGCATAAACATACAAAACTTAATTTAACTTGGCACTGTAATATTTAAGCCCAGCATGCAAAGAAACAGCCAAGGTCTCTCTGTCCTCAGTGTGTTTAGAAGAAACTGAACTCCAAGCCTCCATTTGTTTGAGTAACTGATCCAGATGTGCAGGAAGGAATTAGCTGGCTTGTTCTGGAAGTGCTGTCTTGGTCACTTGGCTTTGTGTTATCACTGAGACCAGGACATTAAACTGCAATGTTCAAGTCCCATAACCCAGTGATGACTATTACAAAACACACAAACTAGCACATTTTGATATAACAATGACATAAAAGTTATAATCCATTCAAGTGTTGACCTGTCCAAACCCTTGTTTTAGGTGAAACTATGGATGTTTCTCAACAATATCCAATTCTAGTTCCTGACTGAAGAAAAAATTTAGCATCCATAGGTCTCCTGCCCACTAGTTTTTGCCTTCCCAAATCCTGCTCATGGGGCAAAAGATCAGCAAATATTGGTGGCAAAACTGAGGCACATAACTTTGATTACACTAATATTTTCAGTTACAGTAGCTCCTGATGATCACTCTGAGAATAAAGAAGGTCTAAGATTAATGAGTAGGATTAACCTCCCTTGTGGAGCATCTCCCCAACAGATCCAGGGGCTTTTATTTGCTCATCACCAGCACTGATGGGTGGACATCCATTGTTCAATTCATATATTGCTCAGTTAGAATGTAGCTTAAAATGAAACCCTTACCTTTCATTCATCTGTAAGAACTTGAAAAGCACCCATCTGTCCCCAGGGAATGCAGACTTTAAATCTTAATATCACCATACAGTAAAACTGGTTGATAAAACATTATTAAAGGTATTGTACTGAGGTGTTGAAATAAGTGCCTTAGTTTTTGAAGGGGCTTTCTGTAGCTCAAAGTGCAAGAAGCCTTCAAGGGAGTCTGCTTTGTGTTACTCAGTAAAAAACAACTGAAAACTATGTACCACTGGAGTTTAGCATTTGGAATTCAAGCTGAGTTAGAACTGCATTTCTTTCTGGAAGGACAAGTTAGCACAACTAGAAAAAAAATTATTTTCATTGGCTGAAAGCCAAGGGCAGGCACTGTCCAGTTCTAACTCTGTGCCTGCTGAAATAAGTGTCCTTGCAGAAGAAACACCGTTTTGCCTTTGCTTAACAGTGCAGTTGACAAAACATCCTCGAAGCTGGATTTTGAAATTAAAACAGTGCTAGAACACGTAGACAGTTAATAGTCCTCCACCTTAGCTACTGGGAGCAAGGACTGAGACCAGATAAACTTGTTTTCCTTGTGATCACCAGCTGTATAAGAAGGCTGGCAGCTCCCTAGCATTAGTCAGTGAAGAGGTTTATTCTCTGTTTGGTTCTTCTACAGCATAAAGCCTGGAGAGCTTGTGACAGAATGTCTACTGAAACCTTTCTGAAGGAAATTCAAGGCATTGGTGAGAAGTTTCTCCTTAAGCTCCAGAAACTGCCCAAGGCTGAGCCAGTGGAGATTGTCTGCTTTTGTGTGGTTCTTCTGTTCATTGGTGAGTTTATTGGTGGAGGCCAAGGGGTGTCAGAATTTCTCTTCTATGGGGGCAGCTTGTGCCACACTCTTGGTTGGTGGGTTGGTGGTGTTGGCAATTGTTTTTCAGGCTGTGCTCTGAGGCCCAGGTTAATTTCTAGGTCATTTTTTTAATACTCAGCACATATCTCTACATGGATGCAGAGCATGGCAGGCCAACAGTACAGCTTTACCCAAAGCTCTCATATTTAAACATTGGTTTAAACAGCAGTATTTTAACCAAACCAGAGCTGCTGTAATGTTTTGATGCATAGGAGATAGTTTATGACAAATGGTATTAGGGCATCTCCCTGCCACAAGACACTTAAGTGAGACTCCGAGTGTCATTCCTGTTCCTGGCTCAGTGGAAGCCAGTATGCTTCAGATGAGCCTATTTATTCCCCTCTGGTAATGGCAAGATCCCTCCTGCTGCTCTGTGTGGGGATGGCATGGAAGGAATAACAAAGAACTGCTTGATCAAGGGGGATGAAGTTTGTTTATATGATGGGAAAAACAAGCAGGAAGGAAGACAGGCCCTCCTCCTCAAAAACACAGTTTGCTCCCAGACAAAAGGAAGGGTGTGTATCCAACTGGACACTCCTCCCTGGGCTGGAATTCAGAAAGTCACACCTGCTGCTTTATTTTGTTCATACCTACAGCTGGTTCCCCACAGGTTCAGATACCTGGCAGCCCAGCTCCAGGCTTTGAAGGAACACATGCACACACACACATGCACGTTCACACACTGTTGTGTGTTTTGCAGGATGAAACATGTCATCCTTTTCTACTCCAGATAAACTAATATATCCCTCCCAACACCAACCATCATGGCTAGAGGAGAATATCAGGAAGTTAGCCCACTGCTTTGTGAAACAAAACTCTGCATTTGAAGTATCTATTTTTTCAAGCTAAATACAGAAGAAAGAGTAAAGCCAACCCAGTCACAAATATCTATCCTTAAAGGCTACACTGCATGCTCTCTTCAGAAATACAACTGACAGTTTGAGCAACCAAACCCTCTTGAGTTGCTTCTGACACAACTATGGGCAGAGTTGGATTTTCATCCTTTCCAGGCACAAAGCTCTGCTCAGTAACTGCATGTCAGCTCCTAAGCAACAGCCCATGAGGCAGGTGAAGATAAACCCCCACATGGTGTGGTATGTAGCTCTTAAGATCTCAAAATACCAGGTAATGATTGTCCAGATTAAATGGATAACCAATACAAGTGAACAGGAACTTAGGAGGGGGGGAGTTGGGGATATAAGGCAAAAAAAAAATTCACAAGAAACCAGGCTTTGTTCATTTTGCTGCTCAACAAACAACTTGCAGGAGGCATAGGGATTGCTCCAACACCATGAAACAATATCCTTTGCTTCTCTTTCCAGTCACTGTTCTGGTGCTCATGATCATTGCCTGCAGTTGCTGCTGCTACAGCTGCTGTGGCTGTGATGACACCAGAGGTAGGAAGAGCCAAGTCCGCCCGACTGCCCGCTCGTGAAGTGCAACGAGGTGACACAACCCACTATCAAGGACACGCATGGACATCATGATTCAGTCCTATGGGAATGACTTTCCACACTAGCTCACTGAAAATGGCAATAACAATATTAATTAACATGACTCAAAGGACCAGAAACCACAGCGTAGAATTCCTTCTCTCTGTGACAGCCACCACTGTGACCAGAAAGGTAAAGCTCCTTTACCATCACTGTCTCCCTCTTCTAGGGTGGGATGGGGTGGGAGGGCATGGACACAAGTTGCTGAGAAAAGAGACAGCTTTCCCAAAGACAGCCCTGCAGCTGGGCCAGCCAAGGATCCCCTCTGAGAGCACGGGGCCACAGACCAAAGCAGAGAACACGTCCAGGACCACATGCCAGGCAGTGCCTGCTCTCCTCACAGGTGGCTAACCCAGAAGGATGGTGCTGGGCGTTAGCAAAACTCACTGACATCACCACATGCTCAGGTGATCATGGATCAAGCCCAAACCTGCTCTCTCAAAAACCAGCTGCAGGAGACATGTTTAGCTATCTGCTGAAAACAACAAATCATGGACCTTCTGATCCAGACGTGCCAGCTGAGGCTCTGAGAAGAGCTGGTAACAAATGCTCCTGGTGTCATTTCATTGGTGTTACAATGAGGTGAAACTGCCAAAGAAAAAATTCAGATCACGTGGAATATTCTTTGTAAACAGAAAGGCGAAGGCAAAAGGGAAAAACTCACCAACACCACAGCTTATTTTGATCGTACTGCTGCTAAACGTGCTCCCTCCCCACCCCCCTGTGTGGTTCTACTGCTTGTTGCAGATGAATGGTTCTTGCAGAGCATGGGAGCTACAGGAGATGAACAAATCCCTGCCCTTACTTGAGGGATCTGTGGCCTGACTCCCTGCACTGTGTGCAGTTTATTTTAGTGGACATAAACACTATGCCAAGGGTATGTTTATGAGCAGGCACAGAGGCATTTTGGAGGAGTGACACGCACCGTGGTAACCGTCACTTCAGGGTATGTGAGCAGCAGCTGACAGCGGGCACGGTGACAGAGCAGAGCCAAGAATGGGCTGTGCTGCTGGAGTTAACAAGTGCAAATAAATCCCTTTTCCATGCTGCAGCCACTGTGTATGTTTGGTTTGCGCTCCGGCGAACTTCCGAAAGGGATTTATGTACGTACAAGGCTGTGGCACAGGCCACGACTTCCACAGCTGGGACAGCCCAATGGAAGGCTGAAATACTGCACAACTCAAAGCCACTGGTCTTTCAGCACCAAGTGTGGGACCAAACACCTTTTTGAGAGGGTATAAAAAGTTACATGCACACAGAGAAGTCACCTTCAGCCCCTGTATCCCAAGTGCTAAGTGCAGAGGAGGCAAAGGGGTTACACATGTATGTACCAGAGGCAACATGGAGCTAGGGAGAATAGAATCATCAAGTTTTTAACAGTGGGCTTTTAAATATTCTTTACGCTTCAAAAGGGAGAAAAAATAAAGAAAACTTTGTAAAGAAATGTCTTTTCTCTGATGCCTGCGCTCAGATTGGTAAAAAGCACATTATGTCAGTAGTTTCTTATGTTTAAGAGCTTTATTTTTTGTCAACAAACCAGATGTGGGTATTTGGCATTTTTGTGCTGCTGCACATTGGAATATATCTGCAGCCAATGACATAGAAAATAGTCTAAGAATCAAAAGAAAAATAAAATTCCTCAAACTACCGATGTTACTTTTAAATTAATAAAAAGGAAAAACCTTCCAGCAGAAGATGAGGATGTTCCTCAGAAAGTAAATAGTTGAGCCCCAACTTGGCAACTGCCAACAGCAGACTACACTAGGATGAGCCACTGCATGCACAGTTACACTCAGACTAACAAAGCACTGGGCTTTATTAGGCTGTCCCAAAGCTTTCACTGCCAACCAGCATGTTAGGGTAAAATAAGCTCAAGCACAGCATCAGTTTAGTCTAATCAACATTCAGAGGTGCATCACACCAACCTCTCAGATATGTCATTGCTCATTTCACTCACAAACAAGTGGTAATCAAGGTGGCATCGGCAGCCTCAGAACCTCTTTTGCAGGAGACAGACTCAACAGATGTTTCTGTATCTAAATTAAGTCACAAGACCCGGGAATGAACAGAGCTCACTTTCTTTCCTAGCTGGTGCTAGACAGTGCCAGCTACAGACATGAACAGAATCCCATTGAGAACTGTTGGAGCAGCATGGAGCCAGTCTGTGCTAAGTCAGGAGGAAGCTCAGCAGGCTGGACACATACCAACAACTGACAGGTTGCTGTCACTGGGAACAAGCTGCCAGGCCTTATCTCAACAGGAAAAGCTACAAATGCATGTTTCCCAGTGGTGGTACAAGTTAAACCACCGACAGATACCAGGCAGGGGGACAAGAGAAATGGCTCCTCTCTTATCGCTGCCGCCTTAAGTTCCTGAATTAGAAACTGAATAAACACAGCACTGTTAAACAAAGAGAAGGACAGAAAATTAAGCAATTATTTAGAGGATTCAGGTGGTTTTCTGGAGCAGAGGAGCAGGCACCATTTAGAGGAGTCTCTGGACCAATTTCTACACACTTGTCTGGACCTCACAGGCCTAATGTTCTGCCTTGTACCATTTTGTACCACTGCACTCAGCTGGGCTATTCCTGTAGCTGAGATTTAGACATGCCAATTGCTTGTCTGGACTGGGTGGGGTCTGCTGCTTTCTTGCATGCAACTTATCAGGGTGGCCTGAAAGATGCCCAGCAAGTCCCCAGTTTACTGCAGCCCTTCAGCTTCTGCCAACTACAAACGTGCCAGTCCCTGAGTCCCTCCTCACCACCCAAAAGAGCTTTTGTGGTTTTGGCTTCAATCCATACTCATACATAGGGACCTGTAGGGAGCACTAGTGAGGATGGATCCTCTGTTTCAAAATGCAGAGGGAGATTCAGAAAAGCACAGACTAAGGAGAGACAGCTTCAAACACACCAACTCCTGCACACGTTGTGAAAACTGAGTGAGCTCGAAGGAACTGCAAGGGAATACCGTTACTTCAGTCCTGATGATAAAAGTGTTGAAGTTGATTCTTTCCCTGAGGAACCTCAAAAAGCCAGCAAGGCCAGCCCCTCCAGCAGAAGTGGCTGAAGGTCTACTGATGACTCGATGGAATAGCTTCTGTTCTGTAACATTATCCCTCTGGTTTCAAAGCGATTTGCTTGGCTTGTGAAAAATAAGTTTCCTTTTGACACACACACAGTCTCGCGCACCACACTCCTCCTTCTCCCCTCCCACCTCTCTGCAGAACCATCCCTCGGGTCTTCTCCAGTCAGGAAAGCAACAGGGAGGCAGTTTTATTGCAGTTAACAGCAGTGCAATGCTCTGTAACGGATTTATTTCCGTGAACTGTCACAACGGATTTTGGACTGCAGGGCAATCTTGTTCATGGTCTCACTCAGGGTCCAGGAAACACAGCCTTTCTCTCCACCACATCCTGTCCAGACAGGACATAGTGGGCCTTTTCAGTCACTGCAGCAGGTGTAGGAGGGGATAAAGCCACGGAGAGGAAGAAATGTCTGAGCAACAGCTGAATTAGGACTTTTTATTTAGCCTCAAGGTCTTTGATTTGATTAAATTAGCCACACCTTTGCAGGAAAATCAGCTGTTAATCATTTACTGCAGCACCAAGGTAATTTCCAGGCTACCTCTGAAAGTCTCAAGGCACAGTAAGGGGTCCCTCATCACAGGCCAGGATCTCTTGGAGGGGTGCAGAGGAGGCAACAGAAGAAATACCTTCTACAAACACAACAGCTTCAGGTATTTATAAAATCTTCATAAAGATTAGTAAAAGATTACTGTGCTTAGTAAAAGAGAGAGGAACTTCCTGGGGTGTGCAGTCCCACAGGGTTCCTGCCTTTGGGTCTACAGAACCAGTATCTAGGCTGCCTCCTTTCTGAAGGCAAAGGAAGCTATTCAGAACAGCTTTCCTGTCCCGTGTGCCTGTTGGTTAGAGACTGAGCATGGTGATCTGCCATCAGTCCAGAAAACAAACCATGAACTGAATATATTTGGCTGCTGAAAAAGAAACAAAACCTTCAGCAAGTGCAAGCTTGTGCTTCTAGTCAAATCTGAGCTGCTGAGGATGAAACACGCTTTACGGGACTAATCCTTTTCCTTACAGTACTCAGTATACCTAAGGGGCAGCAAGTCAAACAAATTTTCAAAAATAACAAAGATCTCTTCCTGTATTACATCTGCATAGTTGCATTTGCAAGAAAGTGTGAGAAATATTCCACCCTTTCCCTTGAGAAACAAGGAACCTTCAGTAAAACCACAAGATGCTCACAAAGAGATGCTGGATGTTCTTTAGAGGGCCGACAGCTGAGTCATTATGCAAAGTATCAGTGAAAAAGCAAGTGTGTAGAACCCACTGAGATCCCAGTTTAAATTATTACTGGACCTAAGTACTTCATGGAAGGAAAACTTGTGCTTCTATTGCAGAGTAACAGAAAGCATTACTAAAGCGAACTCCATTAGCAGGACTCCCTTTTTAACATAATTAGACTACTCTAAGCCTTATAAAAGCAACAAATTGTACATGATCTTTGCTTATTGTTGGTGGGTGGATTTTTTTTTGCTTGTTTGTTTTTAAATAAGTCTTCATTTAATCTCCAGTGTGTTCTCAGAGTTTCAGTCCCCAACTCTATTTTAGAGATCTTTCTAATGGTATCAAGGAAGTTCTCCCACTGAATACTTGGTTTTCATGTATAGGCTGTGCAGCTAACAGAGGTGAAGGGTTCATACTGAACATGCTGGAGACACTATATTATTTAAAATATTGATTAACTATGATTAAAATAAACCTCAGCTGCCAAAATCTTGTAGAGCCAGAAGCTTTTCCTCTTTACATCTTGGTAGATCTGATTGTGAAACAGGCCTCAGCTGTATTTCTTCTGGTTTATGCTCCCATTTCTGTTTCTGCTTTTGGAAGGGGGATGCCTGTAGGCACAGACAGCATTCATACCTGTAACTGGTTTTGAGACTGTGCTCAGAGCATAGAGAGGATACACCAACACCTGACACTGTTCTTGTCTACCCCCAGCAGGGTGGAAAACCAGCATGTCATCAGCGCAAGAGGCATCCTCAGTTCTGGAAGACCTAAAGACACTGATTACAGCAAGTGACTGGAGTCTTGGAGGGCTGGTGGTGATTGGCATCTTCTGTCTTGTTTTTATTGCTCTCATTTTATTTGCTGCTATCTTTGGGTGCTGCACATCTTCAAGGCACAAAGAGAGCGGCACATAGACAGTGACGTAACAACATGGTACTTGGAGCAAGTCAGCCCAGCTACAACCTGACTGTGTTGTTCACAGAAAGCTTCCTCATCCTCTCTCCCTGGGCGATTATTTCTCCCCATGCAACTTTCCTGCATCAAAAGCAATGTCCCAATGCCTACAAGTTGTTCTGCAGGTCCACAGCAAACTCGGTACATTGGGCTGTCTGTGCTCAGGAACTGCGCGATTCGCCAAATACCAAAGTCAACTCACCTCTGTCTGATTTTCATCTTTCAAGCAAACCCACCAGTTAGAGGTGGCTACCCCCTAAAACTGATTGTCTTCTGCTGCTGCAGCTACATGGTTTGTTTGGTTTTTTTTTTTCACCTTGCAAAAGAGCAATAGGAAACTCTGAGCACTGAAAACTTTGTCTAAACCCACTCTGGAAAAGCAGCTTATACCATTGTTCTGCTGTCATACTCAGACAATAGCCTAAATATACTATGCAAAAAACTTGCTTGCCAGTACACAATCTGTCTTCATTTGTTCTTATTTATAACCTTGCAAGGTCAGAGTTTAAGGTTTGCTTTCACTGTTTGGATAGTAAATAGAACTGTATTAATTCAATATGTAAAAAAGAAATGCACCATGGCATTTCTTTCCATATCACCTCAGTGTCCTGCACAGTTATGAGCAGGGAGGTCAGTCAGTGGTGCTGCAAGATGTGTCATGGGGATGCACATGGCATGTTGTACAGCAGGAAGAATGGACCAAGCTAGGGGTGGGAAGAAAAAGTATGGGAGACGTGATTTCTAATTAGGTCAGTGATACTCAGATTATTATTCTGAGGCCCTGGCACAGGTTGCCCACAGAAGCTGTGGTTGCCCCGTCCCTGGAAGTGTTCAAGGCCAGGTTGGATGAGGCTTGGAGCAACCTGGTGTAGTGGAAGGTGTCCCTGCCTATGGCAGGTGGGTGGAACTGAGTGATCTTTAAGGTCCCTTCCAACCCAAACCATTCTATGATTATACAAACCCCAGACACAAACAGCCCTCTGATCACTGAGCTGGTAACACACAGCAGAAGGAGCAGACCTACTCAGCCAAGTGGATCAAATTCTCAGAGCAAGAAGCCTCCTAGAAGCTACTTCACAGCACCACCTCAACTTTAGGCAAAGACATGCTCCTTCAAGTGCCCAAGTGTCGTGTCATATTTCAGTACAAAAAGGACTATCCCATAAAAAACAGGATTTGTTTACCAAGCATGACAACAAGGACAAACATGACAACAGGCTCACCAAGGCATCAGAAAAAAAGCACATTACATTCATGCTGAAAAAGTTGTCCTAGACTCAGGTGTGAAAAGTGAAATGAAATGCAGAACTTGTAAGCAAGACACATGAAGACCATTTCCAGTTAATGAACACACACTGCTCTCTTCCTGACAAAATTAAAGCTTTGATGTCTTATCCAGCATAAAACAGCAATTAGTACAATTACAGCTTACAAGGCACGCACTAAACCTGAACAATGCACGCTGTGGTTGCTAGTCTGCATTTAGGTTGGGCATATCCATAATTTAAGCCTGTTTCTAAAACATTCTAAGCACCTGTAAGGTCAATGAGAATCACAGATACCCAGTACTTTGCAGGGTAGAGCCCCTGAGATTTACAGAAACATTAAATCTAAATGCTTCCATCCTATGCTGATTAGGCTGTCTGTGTGTCCCCTTAGGAGAGAGGTGATGCAGTGAAGGAGGAGAGAGTCAAAACAAAAGCAATTGCAACTAAGTCAACCCATCATCAAAGATAGAACATTGTAAAATACATCACCAGAGGAGTTATAGTTTAACATCCCCATGTCACTTGGTGAGGCTCCAAGACCAACATCTCACTTAACTCAGAGGTGGGAGTGATGAGAGAACTCTCAGGGACACCTTCCTCAGCCCAGACAGCAAAATATCAAGCAATTAATTCAGTATTTTTTTTCCTGGACATGCAGGATCAATCTCAACCATAACAGTTCCCTGGAAGGGACAGGGCATGGTTTCCCTAACATTAACATCAGTGTTTGAAAGAAGTGTACTCACCCCAGCTCCTCACAGAAGTTCACAATGGCATCAAAAGCTTTCATCACAGCTTTGTCAGATTCTTTTAAGGTGCCTTTTTTTTCCTGAAAGTAGATGGGAACAGGAACTATAGTCTTCAATTTAAATATAAACAGGTAAAGTAACTCTAGCAATGACCAAATCCAACCCTTCTGATCAATATGGCAAACAGGTACAGACACCTCCCTGTCTCTGCTCCAGATTTCTGCTCACCCACATCTCTCATACAGAGCTGGGTCTGGCAGCCCTTTCCCTTCCTGCTTCACTCCCTTCTGCTGTCCCTTGAAACAGGGCTCCAGAAGTTCTAGACCCAGAAAACCTCATTTCATCTTTGATTATTCAGAGGTTACTGCAGGGAAACCAGACTAGAGCAAAGGCTGAATATCTGGGCAGGTGGGTACTCTTCTGCAGCTCTCACCTGGATGTTGGAGAGCTCCTTCTTAATCAGGAAGCTGACTTGATCCCGGTCATTCCTTGAGTAATAGAGGCGGCAGCAGGATGGCTTCCCATCCCTCCCAGCTCTGCCAGACTCTTGGTAATACCCAGCCATTGACTTGGCAATATTCCAGTGGGCAACAAACCTGCACAGGATAAAACAGGAAACACGAGGCTGCAGGTTTCTCAAGAGCATTTCTCACGTTTGTAGTGTTTGTGGGCACCAACAGCAGTAAAAAGTAGGGCAGCAAAAGCATAAAAGACAGAGAGGATTTAGCACAGCAAGGGATTTTGCACACAGAAGTTTAAGTCCTCTTAACACACGGGGGAAAAAAATGCATCTGGACAACAGGTGAGCAGGATGACATGCCAAATGGATGGAAAAGAATGAGCACACGAATATCCCAAACATGCAAACAACTGTACAGCTATGAAGACTGAGAATAAAGGCATTGGATTAAGGAGTTTGGGAGATTTTACCATAAAACACAGCATTCATTAAAAAGGGGTTTTTTTGTGGAACACAATTTCACCATTACAAAACAAATTTTTAAATACCTGATTTTCAAAAGACACTTCTTTGCCAAAGTCTGCATGGGAAACTGTCTCACTGTGCTCACTTGCAGATGAAGGCACCTTTCCTAGCCAGCAAATATGACTATAGAATCATTACTACATTTTATGTAATCTCTGAAGGAAGGTTTTCAACACACCACTGCAAGACTGCTTTAAACCTGCCAGTACCTGACAATTCAGCAAGTCAGCTTATACCTGCTTTGAGAGGATTTTACAGAACAGTAACACTGCCAATTTTTTAAATACCAGTCTGCCTCAAAGCCAGCATGTCCCAAGGGCAGGTATGATGCATATGGGTGTAGCTGAAGATTAAATGACAAAAGCAAGCAAACATGTTTCTTCAAACACAAACACTCCAGGAACAGGCCAAGCAGGAACCATCAGAGCCCCACATATTTAATGCCCATCAGGAAGGTTACTGAAGAAATTGATAAATAATCTTAAGCAAAACTGAATTAACAGTGGAGAGAAGCAGATTCCATCCAAAAGAGGCACCACCTCTGTTTTCCCTTTTGCCCAAAAGAGTCACCTCCAGAAGTTGTCAGACCTGATCTTACTTGATAACATATGCACAAATACTCATAAATCTCCCAGCACAGAGCAGAGGCCAGGTAGCAGTGCCTTGTTAACTTTGGTATAATGTCCTTTAAACTATTTTAAAAACATAAATTACTATAGTCATTTTAACTCCATTCCTTGGAAACCAACCAGATTACAAGTGTGTTTCAGCTGTATTTCCCTCTCAATCAGCCATTGATCAATCTCTAACATTTCAGTTACTCTTTGCTTTTTTTAATGACGACTGAACAGGGCAGAGTGGCTTCAGCAGGTCCTTAACTCATGCTGCTGTCCTAGGAGACTTCTCATTTCTCTGTTGGGTGACATGCATCAAGGAGTGAGTAAAGTGGTCTGTCACTGTTTCCTGGCAGCAGTGACACAGACAGAGGGATGGCACAGTTGTGAACTGATGGGATTGTCTCAGCGATGTCCTGCCCCTCTCCCACAGTGTTCAAACTGCTTTATGTGGATTTTAGAGTAAAGATCAGGTCTGTTGTGGGTGTTGTCTGAGCTGCACCTGAATGATCCCCCCATGAAGTGATCCCAATACTCACTCAGCACAGCTATATTGCAGGGCAGGAATTCTAACACCGAGTCCTTGTGGTGACAGAAATCCCAGAGGAGCAGGAATTGAAACCATGTCCAAAGTTCTGGCCTTGGACTAGAGCTGTATTTTTATATGGTTATTGCCATTTGTGAACTGCTATTTTTTCCCCTTGCATTGCAAGAGGAGAGAGATCTCCAAAAAAAGGCTGGCTCTGACTACTTTAGTGGAGGGTGCATGAATTATTTTAAGTGATTTTCTTCCCACTGCTTTTTAACGGCAACTGTTTCACTAAGGGAAGTGAAAGAGGCAGCTGTGAGTGCCTTGAGATGGCTCTCTCTGAAACCCTGGGGGTGTGGCAGAACAAGCATTCCTCCAATTTTCTTAATTTTGGGGATGACTGGCAAAGAGGAGCTCTGCTGCCTTGTGTTTGATTTCTTTACAAAGCCCTTCCAGGTTTGTTTTTGCTGCTTCTAAGCTAAAACCTCCCAGCTCTGATTTTGTGGGTTTTAGCAAGTGTTCCTCAGGCATTTGAGTCAGGTGTATCAGTTAACAGACTGAGACTTTGCCTTCCCACTGCTCAGGTTTCAGTCTCTGGTGGTGCCCAACACTCAGCCTCACACACCTGACGTTTGCTTTGTCTACTCCCATTCCAAAGCTGATGGTTGCAACAATAACAGGGATCTTCTCCTCCATCCATTCATTCTGGATGGAAGTCCTGTCAGCTGGCTTGAGTCCTGGGAAGGGAAAGAGAGGGAAGGAATCAAAAACAGAAAGCCCCGAAAATAAAACAAAAAACCCAAACAAACAAACAAAACCCCCAAACACAAAAACAAAAAACCAAAAACAAAAAACAAAACCCCCAAAACAAAAAACAAAACCCCCAAAACAAAAAACAAAACCCCCAAAACAAAAAACAAAACCCCCAAAACAAAAAACAAAACCCCCAAAACAAAAAACAAACCCCCCAAAACAAAAAACAAACAGAAAGAAACGAGGATTTTCTCCTCCTCCATTCCCTCACTGCAAGCCTCACTAAAACTGACTGATGTACACACTCCTTTCTGCACAACTGGCCTGGCCTGTGACCAAGCAGAAGTCAGCAGCAGCTGTTTCTATTCCAAAGAGGAAAACTTAGCTCCCCTCCCCTGGGATAAAAGCAGTTGTTATATTTAGGCCATGCAAGATCCAAAAGTTCTGGAGAGAGGGGAATGCCATTCTGGTGAAGGCCCTGCACTTATCTCACAGACCTGACATGTGAGCATCAGACACAGTGCAGACCATGCCTAGAAAGCTCTTTTCTAGGCAGCCCCAACCCAGGCCTGAGAGGTGGCACAGTTCAGTTGTTCCAGCTCCTGAGAGATGCAGCAGTACCTGCGTGATAGGCCTTGGCTTTCACCCCTCGGCAGCTCAGTTCAATGGCCAGCTGGTCACACACATCCCTCATCCTGCAGTACACGATCCCACAGCCCGAGTACACCTGGAAACAAAGTCCATGACACTGTCTGAAGCCAATCAACAAAGCTGCAAATACAGTCCCAGGCAAGAAGTGTCTCACTCTGCTGTACAAATGCACTCAGGTGCAGAGGTTACAGCTGAGCTGCTGAGTTAGTCTGGGAATTAATGTTAGAGCAGGAAATTAAACACATTTCAAATGCTTCTGTTCACCCTCACCACACTGCAAGAGCAGAGCACAAGCAAACATACAATGATCACCCAGGGTGTGACAAACCAAGGTGGAAATGCTTGTCCCATGTTCCTAATTTATGTTGACTTAGAGCAACCCCTTTCTGAGGGCACAGAATCACAGAATCATTTAGGTTGGAGAAGACCAAGATCCTCAAGTCCAACCTTTGACTGATCACCACCTTGTCAACTAGACTAGAGCACTGAGTGCCATGTTCAGTCCTTTCTTGGGTACCTCCAGGGATGGTGACTCCACCACATACCCGGACAGTCTGTTCCAATGCCTGACAACCTTTTCCGTGAAGAAATTCTTCCTGGTTAATTTTTAAAATTAATTAATTTATTTAATTTTATCACATTAATGTTGTCTGCAAATGTGACACCACATCCCTCTTAGTGCTGATCTTCTCTTTGGCTGCCCTGTGTCTGCTGTCCTCTCCAGGCTACCTGGAGGGTGCTCAGTGGCCTGTTTTCTGGATGTCAGAAACCATGTAGAACATGGTTTCTCACCTCAGAAAGGATCACAACCTTCACATTCTACCTGTTTTAGAGGAACTAAAAAACATACATGAGCACTTTTAGAGGACTTAGAAAATATACATTATCACTTTCCTTCCTGGGACCTCCTCCTTCCCTGCCACAGACCTGGCAGGGCCGTACCAACCACTGGAATATCAGTGACCATTCAGACAGATTTTGTCCAGTTTAGCCTCCTTCCCTAAAGGTAAAACCTACCCCAGTGGTGTCCTTCACTTCGAGCGCCTTCAGACAGAAATCCTTCAAGTTGGCGTAAGGATCAGCCAAGAGCTCTTTGAACTGCACATCATAGAACAAGTTGGATCTGAAGCAAGGAGTCTTAAACGTGGAAAGTGGCTGCTTTAGCTTGAGAGCTGCCACGATGTCCTCCTGGACCTGCCTGGTGGCAGTGGCAGTCAGGGCAACACAGGGCGTGCCGGGGATGCGGGTGCGCAGAGCGCCCAGGCGCAGGTAGTCGGGTCGGAAATCGTGTCCCCACTGGGACACACAATGAGCCTCATCTATGATCAGGTAGGACAGGAGGTTCCTGGACACCAGAGAGTTCAGTGTTGGCTGGAAGGAAGAGGCAGCTGCCATCTCTGGGGTGATGTACAGGAGCTTTACTTGGGGCTTCTCACTTGCTAAGTCAGCCAGGATGGTCTTCTTCTCCTGGGCAGACAGTTTGGAGTTCAGAGAGCAGGCTTTGATCTTCAGAGCCAGCAGGTGATCCACTTGATCCTAGAGCAAATACAAAACTAAAACTAAATGAAAAGCAAGTGGAAATAAAGAAAGACACCAGCACCAAGAAAGATCCATCTTTTGGTCCATTTGAGTTACTCTGCTATGCTACTTCTCTCTAACACCCAGGAGGTGACAGACAAGTGGAGAAAAGGGAGGAAGGCTGAGTTATAAAAGCCATCATGTTATTATTAAAGAAAAAACCCATCCTTTTAGAGAACTGTAAAGCATCATACCAGAGATACTCTGCTCTCCTCGCTTATCACCAGGGTAAGGAAAACACACTGAGACATCAAGAGCATCCAGAGGCAGGTGAATTGCAGACTCATGAGCAGAAAGACAAGAGGCAGCCGTGCTTCCAGTCTCCCAAACCCCTTCCCTGGCTGCTTTTCCACAGCTAACAGGAGACAGTTACCTGAATCAGTGCAATCAGAGGTGAAATGACAATGGTGATGCCCACTGCCAGAACTGCAGGAAGCTGGTAGCACAGGGATTTCCCTGCCCCTGTGGGCATGCACACAAAGACATCCTTCTCACCTGCAAAAACAACAGGAGAAAGCTCAAGGCCACTGAGTGGTGGGGAGTTCCCGGGGCTCAGAGTGGAGGGGTTGGACAGAAGGGCTTGTAGTGTGTGAGAACAGAATGTGTGTGCATGTACTGTGTGGCATAATCAACAAAAGACACTCCATTTTAGGTTCTAAAAGCACAGCAATACTTTGCATGCCTGCAGTGCTTTCCTTCAAAGAGTCTCTGATTGCTTTGCAAACATTTAGAAACAGCTGTACAAAAGTGCCAGAAGTTACACAGAAACCAAGATAAAGAGAAGTTAAACGAGTTATTCGTGCTGAATCTCTTCCAGAGGAGCTGCTTCCATTCATTTTTACAGACCTTCAGTTACCAGATTACCAGCCCCATGACAGACCTTTACAAATCCTCTTCCCAGAAAGGTCCCTCATACAAAGGGTTTGGAAATCTCAACCACACAGATAATCTCACACACTGAGCAACTGTCACTGCACTGACCAGCACCAACCTGAGGGCAGGGAGGTGCCAGTGACACCATGTTAACAGGCAGGGACACCCTGCACACAGAACTCTGCTGTTGGCTGCTCTGTTGTCAACAGCAAATGGTGATCAGTGAAAACTGCGATTATACCCTGAGTTGGGCACTTTTCTGATTCACACTGTAAGAGCTGCTGGGGAAGCTGGCAGCTTGTCTGTGTGAGCTGCCTGTCCCACCCCCAGCAGGGTGTTGGGAGGTACATTAACACCAGCAAAACCACATTTCTGACAATGGCCTCGTGGTTCAGAGAACAGAGATCAACCATGTCAGGACATCAAGTCTTCTACTGGTATTGTCTCTAACATGAGGGCACTTTTACTCTGAAAAGGTATAAATGTAAAGAGTTTTGACCTCATCTGACCATGAACGTGCTGGCAGGTGCACCTTAAGTTTCCTATTTCCTGGTTGATGCAACAGTGATGTTAAGAAACCAATGAAAGGAGAAGAGGCAGAGCTTGTGCACAGCACGTGCTCGTGTTCCTGTGCCACCAAAACCACATCAGAGCAGAGGAGGGCTTGGAGGGCCAGGTGATCCTGCTTAGATTAGTTTCCTCACAACAAGCACAATCCCAGCTCCTGCAGTGTCACCCCTACGGGAAGAAGGACAAGCAGCCGTGTTCCACAGCTCTCCGATGCCAGGCCTCACCTCTCGCCACAGTCATGGTCGCGCTCTCCTGCAGGGGAGTCTTGAAGGACTCGAACCCGAAGACCTTCCGCAGTGTTTTCCTCACCCTGCCCTCCAGGCCCGAGGGAGCCTCCCTGCTCATCCTGGGGACTCTGCGAGAGGAACCAGAGCTCGTCCGAGCGCTGCCACCTTTCCCTGCCCCGTCCCACCGCCGCCTGCACCGCCTCCCCCGGGGCTGCCCCGCCACGCTCCCCCCTTCTCTGGGGCCTCCGGGGTGCTCACCCAGGCCCCTCACTGAAGGGTACCCCAATATAGTTTGCTCTGAGACCCCACGGGGCACGGGTCGGGCACAGCAGAGCGGGGGTGACTCGCTGCCCCCCAAACCCGCCTGCATCCGACACGGGGGGGAAGGCGGGTCTTTCCCACCCACCCCCTTCACAGGGGCTGTGCCCTTCTCCCCGGTCCCACCCCCGCCCCGTCCCAGCCCCGCTCCGCACGCTCACACTCGCTCACAACCCGGCAGGTGCTGTCGCGGCGCCACAAGATGACGTCAAGAGCTTCTCTTAAAAGACCCGCACCCACAACAACCAGCCCGCGCCCCTTTTATTCCCCCCCCCCCCTCCTCCCCTAAAGCCCCCGCTCCGCCTCGATGAGCGATTTCTCCCCCTGCCCGTGAGCGCGGAGCCTGCCCGGTGCCCCCGGAGCCCGGTGCGGGCGGAAGAAGGGCGGTGTTGCCATGGCGACCGCCCCTCGCGTCATCGCGGCGCGCCGGAAGCGCCCCCGCGGGCGGGGCGGAAGATGGCGGCGGCGAAGCGCAGCGTCCTGTCCTCGCTGGCGGTTTACGCCGAGGACTCGGACCCGGAGTCGGACAGCGAGGCCGGCACGGCGGGGAGCGACGGGGGAGCGCCTGCGGGTGAGGGCGGGCAGTGGGCAGGGGGCCCAGGGCAGCTGGCGGGCCAGGGCGCCAGGGTTCCCCCCGCGCGCGGCCCACCTCGGCCCGGCGCCTTCCCCATTGTGGGGGGAAGGCCCCACTCGCCGCCGCTCGCTGCCACCTCCCCTTTCGCCTCGTGATTTACCTTTCTTCTTCTTCAGGTGAGAAAGGAGGCCTGGTCTCAGTTGGGTACGGAGAAGATGACTTCACCCGCGTGGATGGGGACGAGGAAGGGTACGAAGAGGAGGACGATGAGAACAGCAGGCAGTCAGTAAGTACCTCCCGTGATCCCTCGCACACGTTGCAGAGGCTTTACTCTCTCTCCAAAAAAAAAAAAAAAAAACCCTGAGTAGTGACCTGTGATGGAACCCGGAATATGTGACTCCTGGTGTGGGTTTCAGCACTTTCCAAATGCTCCTGTCCACGTTGTTTTCAAGTGCAAAGCATTTGCCTTGGAGCCCCTCTGCAGCTTGGCACAGCTCGTGTTGCTCGTGACTGTGTTGGTGTCGTTTGACTCTTTTGTGGGAAAAAGGCTGTTACAGCCACACCAAATAGAAATTATTCCTTAAGCATAGTTGGCACATATGAAAACCTTTCAAGAGGACCACACTGTCAGCTGGTGGATTAAAAAGAATAAAGTTCTGCGGTGTCTTAAGTTATTATTCTGTGCATAACTCAGTCCACTCACTGCATCAGGTTACCTTGGTGTGAGTGTCCTGTGTCCATGTGAGTGGCTTTTGTCTGTCTCAGGTGCATGGCACGTGTCTGGCATCACCTGAACACTGGGATAACTAATGTGTGGTGAGACAGGGCATGGACTCACACCCTGGGGGTGCAGCTGTAACACACGAAAGGATCTGTAGTTCTGTCTTCTGTCTGTGTGAGAGAAACAAGAAGTTTGGGGGGGAAAGGGGGAATTTGTCTGCTTTTTTTCTCACCAAACTTTTTCTTACCACTAGAAGTTTTATCTTGTTCCTGTTCTAGTTCTTTCTTCTACCCATAGTAAAAAAGCTCAGGGGTGTTTCTACAACCTTTCCTCACTGAGCTCTACTCTGTGTATGTTAGATCAGACCCTGAGGAGACACTCACTGTTCCTGCCATCTGTTTGCCCAAGGAGCAGACAAGAAATTTGTCAGTGTCTTGTTCTTGCTTTTAGTTTTGTTCTGTTGCCCCTGGCATCTGGCTTAGCAAAGCACTGAAGCTTCTTTACTGCTTTAGGGATTCTTCTTTTTATATCCAGCACTCGTAGAACCTCCTTCACTGAGGTCTCTTTAGTTCAAAGAAAGCCCTGGGTGTGATGAACTGTGTTTAGTGAGCACTGTAAATGGCTTATATGTGGAGTAGCTTTGTTACGCACACAGTTTTTAGTGCAGGTTGCAGCTGTGCCATCATCTGGGAGGTGTAGGTTGCTGTTCAAGTGATGACAATCCATTAGTCACTCTGGTGTCAGCCATGGAACTGTGGTTACACTGCAGGTTACACGGGGTACTTTCTGTCCAGCTTTGTTGCAGAAGAGCAATGCCTGGGTTTTTTTGCATTAAATATTCTCTGAGCAGAATTGAAAACTTCCTTGCCATTGCTGTGCCAGTGGCTCATATTGGTTATGAGTTGTCTTTAGAAAGCAGGATGAGTTGGACTCAGGTTGGGTTTTGATCTAAACTCAGTGCTTATTTTATCAACCTTAATAGTGACTGAAAAGCCTTTTTTTTTCCAAAAGCAGTTCTCAGTGCTTCTGCTTTGTTTGTTAATGTTGTTTTAGTGATACCCCCTGCTAGGTTAGGAGAGCTGTTTCAGTTACCTGTCCACAACATGAATCATTCAACCCATTATTGCTTTGATGAAAATTACTTTTACCAGTATAATGTAGGTGGGACTGTGGAGGGAATTGAAACCTCACTTGTGATAAACACCAAGTTACTTAGTACTACAGTTCTTTTCTAGTTACAGACTCACTGTAATTAAACTTTGACAGTTAAGACTGAATTATTGTCCAATGTGCATCTTTCAGAAAGAAGCTGAAGAGTAACTGAAGTGAAGGAGTTTGGTGTCTCACTTTTGTGGCAGAGGCATCTTAACTCAGGCAATTAAAACTTATTGACATTATTGTGTGGTCAGTCTCTAGCCTGCCTTGGGAGAACTTTCTTGTGTACTAACACTCTGAGGTGGTTTCTTATAAACTCTTCCTTTCACTTGCATTTATTATTTGTTTCTTTGTTTTCCTTTTGAAGCTGAAACACCAAGTTCTTGTTTTAGGGCCAACGTTGAAATCTGTGGCAAAGTTTCAAGGAAAAAACATTCTGCTGAGTTGTTTGAACACGAAAAACAATTTCTGCTCCTCGAACTTCTTTTGAACCCAGAGTATGTATTTGTCTAGAAAGGCAGGTGCCTGTAGGATCCCCAGTGAGGGAGCTCCCAGAGCAGTGGGACAGCAAGGGGACCAAACCTGGAGCTTACTTCTCACGTGGTGTAGATTTTCACATGAGGCTGTGTTCAGTGTTTTAAGCTCTCACAGGGCAGAAATTTGCCCAGTTCTTTGTTTCATTTCTGGCTAGAAAAAAAAAAAAATGGAGTCTGTTCCCTAAAACACTGCAGTTTGTCAGTAGCTCCCTTCTGTGGAGGTTCATGTCATCAGCAAGCGAGGCCACGGGAGCTCCACGCTCACAAGGAAGATGTGGTGTCTGCTGGATCACCAGATCCTTGGACCTTGGTGCTCTCCAAGCCTGCATGTGTGGTTTGGTGGCAGGCCAGCCATGTGTCCTGTGTGTGTTGCTGATGCTTGAGAGTATCACAGGTCTTGCAAATGCTGCTTTTTCTGTGGGTACTGCTGAACTGGAACACCACCAAAAGCCCGTCTGCCACTGGAAGGAATCAGAGTTACCAAATGACAAATGCTTTTTTTTCCCCAGTTCTGTTGCTTCCTGTTGTCTAGTTCTGAGCATTCTGGAGCTGCATGAGTTTTGCAGGGGACATCTGCTACTCAGTGATGTTTTTGCCTACAAACTCCCCTCAAACCAAACAAACACTTCTTCCTTTGACTGTAGGACTTGTTCGCTGGTCACGAGTGGGTGGGGTAAAACTGCCTTCCCTGGAAAGGGGCTTGGACTTCTGCTGGGCTGCTGAACACGAGCCCTTTGCTGTAAGTGCAGTTACTTGCCAGGCCTGCTCTTTAAGCTTAATCCTGTAAATTCTTGTCTTGTAGGAAGATGACGATTCAGAGACTGAAAAACCTGAGGCTGGTGACCTAAAGGTATTTGAAAGTGTGGTGGTGTGGTGGGGGGGAAGTTCAGTACAAGAGGAATAGTTCTTAACAGCATGGCTTGGTGTTTGTTTGTGACCTGTAGATAGTTCCACACTTTGCTTTTGTAGCTTTAACATGATTTTTTGACTTTAGTTCTGGCTTCTGCCAAAGGTAGTTAACAGACTGATCATAAGCAAGTTCTGCATTCATGAATTTAGTCCTCTCGTGCACTAGATCTGAGGTAGGTTGTCTGACAGCAGCTCAGCTGTCTTGCAGTGATCTGGGAGATGTAGCATTCAGTACAGAGCTTACAGAATTCTGTTATGAGCAGTTTTAGTTGGAATATTTCATTTAGAACAACTTAATGAATAATTAATCTTATGCTCTTAGAAGTCATAAAATATATCAAAATCAATTCAGTTGTCTCTGTCCTTAACTCTGTTCTTCTCAATGAAGCAGTTTTGTAAAGGTTGTATTTAAAATTTTAAGAAATGAAATAAGATCCCCAGGTGATAGCTATCAAAAATAGTTGAAATCATCTTTGCCTTGGGTTTACACCCTATTTCTGCTGAGCAGCAGGTGTTTAACAGCACACAGGAACATAGGTCAGGCTAAAAGCTGGAAGACAAAAGACCAAATCCATATGAAACTTTATAGAGTGCTTAAATTTTTATGTGAGCTCAATACAAGCAGTCTTGTGGGATACTGAGTGATTAACAATTGCAAGGGCATTTATTTTATCCAGCAGCTTCCTCAAGGATGCAGACAGTCTCTAAACTCTGCTACAAAAGCCAGAGGACTGTGCTGCAAAGTGAAATTCTGTAGAGCATTTAATTTACCACAGAGCTTTGATAGGATAAAATCAAGGCAAATGAATATGTTTAGCTGTTCTACTTGAGTTAGTTTTATAGCAGCACCTTCTTCCAGGTTTCTGCAGTTGAAAATCTTGGCAGCTGCACTGCAGCTGGTAAAGTCTCAGTGTGTGAAATATCACCAGTGCCTTTGGCATCCATTGGAAATGGAATGCACTGTTCCCCTTCCTGTGGCAAGAAAAATTTTTTTTTTTTTTTTTGGAAAACAGGAAAAGGTAATCTCCCACTTTTATCCTTTTTCTACTTCAATATTTTTGGCCCTTGTAAACATGCTAGCAAGATGTTTCTGTAAAAACTGCTGGATTCAGATGTGTGCTGTGAAAGAAAAATACAGGTTTTCCTTAAAAGATAAATTTGCTGTACATCACCACAACCTCTTGTTGTAGGGCCCTGTAGCAAGAGTCTCATTTCACTTTTAAAGAAGTGCTGTAGGACTTCAGGGCAATGGAGAATAGATCTGGCAGAGGGAGAAAGAATGAAATTGGGACTGTAGTAGCTCTTGTCTGAATGATGATGCATTTCAGAAATCTTACCACTGAATTGGGTGGCTACTGCTTTAATATCTTGCTGTCATTTCATGTTGGCTTTTTAAAAAAGCCTCTTGGTTTCAGTGAGTTGTATGTGCTGCTGTCCAGGTGCATTTTGTGCTTCTGGAGAAGAGCTCCACGTGGCCACAGAGCAGCATTTCAGCTTCAGTGGGCAAGCAAAGAAACACTGGGGAAAAAAAAAGGCATTTGATGTGTTGGGCAGACTCTGCAAGAACTGAAAATGTAAATTAAATTTAATAAATAAGTAAAAATAAATAAAAAGAAAGGTAAAATGTAATTTCTGCCATCCCAGCATGGTGTGAAAGGTGAGGATTTGAGAAGAGTAGCAGGGAGGCAAATCTGAACTGAGTCTGAAACTCAGCAGTTTCAGACTTCCATATCATCCTTAATAGATGTCTTCATACATAAGTAAAAAAGGGAATTGTCTCCTCTGGCCTTTTGGGGTATTTTTTTTTTGAATTCTAGCTAAACAGGCAGCTGGCACTTGGGGAGAGGTGGCTGTAGCAGAGCAGGTGTGGGTGTGTGAGGCATTCCAGGGACACTGGTGGAGTTGCACCAGCCATGCTGTTAAGAAATTCACTTGGGATGGGGAGGGAGATGGAACATCTTTGTAAAATCGGTTTTACTTGGAGCAGTTGCAAATGTTTCCTATCCCCTTTTTCCACCAAGTGGCAGTGTTCTCCTCGGTCTTCCTCGCTGCTTTGAGCTTGCGATATCTATGACAACTTGCAAGTGTTGTAGTTACTGTAAATCCAAAGTGCAGCAAAAAGTGAGGCCCTTGGTTATAACTTGCTGGCACTTTTGGGTAACTTTGTTTTGTCCCAGCAGAGTGCTGTAGCTGTGATTGCTCTTATCAGTTTCATGGAGACATCAGAGATCTGGAAACATGTTCAAATAGATATCCCAGGCCCTTAATATGTGGTTAGGGCTTTTCCAGGGTCTGAATCCTTTAAAATGCATGAATGAGAAAAAACCTTTGCAGTTCATCAGTTAATTGTAGTCATTTCAAGCCCTGAATACACATTCAGCCTTTTTTTTTTTCTGGTGTTTTGCTTCTTTGTACATAATGTACATATTGTGAATGAGCAACTTTGAGATTATATCAGGAATAATTGACCAGGACACTTGATCCAGGTTGTGTGGAGGAGTTCCCCTGTTGCTGGTGGATCCTCTGATTTGGCCTCATCCTGCACTTGGATGGTACCAGACACAAAACCTCCAGAAGGTCCAGTTGGTGTCAGTTGTGGGTATAGACTGAGGACACAGAAAGTGGGGAATGATATAAAAACTGTTTGGTAAAGTGATGATGGGAAGAGTGGAATTTGTAGCCTGTCTCAAAAAAACCCCACTGGGAAGATACTTTTACCCCTCCTGTGGAGTTTGTTTATCTCAGTTTTTTATCTTGATTCCAGGGTGTTTGCCCTTATTGGCCTCGGTGAAGGTGCATCTGTCTGTCTGTACAGCCCTTGTTCCTCTCCAGAGGGAAAGCCAATAAAAAGGGCTACTTGGGGCTGCAGCTTTCCTGTGGGTTATTTTTTTGCCAAGGAGCAAGTCATTATAAGACTTTTAAATTCCAGCATTGTGATGTCAGACTGCTGTTTTCTGTCTGCTCTCGGTGAGATGGTGGAGAATTTTCTATGCACCTGTTTGGGGGAAGGTGTGTGCCAGGAATAGGAGAATATTTGAGCTTCATCAGTCATCTGAAAGCATTATTCCAGAGCAGACTTCTGGAATTCACAATTCACTGTTACTGAGCATCTGTGAATTATTCCCAAACCTTGTGTGCTTGCAGCAAAAAGCAGAATTCTCCTCTTTAAGCAGCAAATTCAGATATATTGCATCCTGTATCTGCATTTTGAAGTGCTGCAGGCACTCATGGAAGACTGGAGATTCAAATCTAGGTAGAACTTAATTGCTCTTCCAAAATTCACTCTGGATGGATGTGCTCAGGCTCTGGGACAGGACGTGTTTGTTAATGATCAGGATCCCTTTAGGGTTCCCTGCTTTTACCTGAGCAGTCACCAATTGTAAATAAGCATCTGCCTTAAAAGCACTTCAGAAACAAAGCCTTCTGCTTAGAAGAGAAAAAACCCCATCAACAGAAGCTGTTGGCAAAGGCATGGTGTTCAAAAGATGGAATCCCACAGCCTGGATGAGTTTTGTGTCCTTTCCCCAGATGATGGAGCTGTGGGTACGGAATGAAGGATGTTGTGGAAGTGGATCTGAAGTTTGGTGTTCTGCTGGCAGTGCTGGTTTGGAATGAGGAGGGTTAACAGGCTGTGCAGCCAGTGCAGGTTGTTTGGGCTCTGGCCAGCAGCTGGCTCTGGTTACAGCCCTGATGCAGTAACAAGATACAAGCCTTCAGAGCTCACTAAGTGGACCAGCCCTGCAGGAAGAAGGAAAATCAACCTTAAACAAAACACTGACCTTGTGCTCCAAGCCTCACCTGAGGGGTTCTGTGCTTCACATTGTAGGGCTGGATGAATAGCAGGTTGCAAGTGTTGATCAAGGCCAGAGCCCAGCCCTGCAGCTTTGGCTCCTGGAGCTTTCACAGAGGGAAATCATTAACTCTTGAGCCTTGATTGTGGTATCAGGACCAGCCAGTGCAGGAAAACTAAGAAATTTGCCACTCCCTTGGCAAGTGAATGCCTGACACATGGCAGCAGTTTTTCAAAGCAGGTGGCTACTTTGATGTTTTCCATTTCTGGTTTTGTTTTAAGGGTCCCCTCTGCATCCTTGAGGCAACCAAACTGGGATCTAGCAGAAGGCTGTCAAATTTTCTAAGCATGTCTGAGTACCACCTCTTGATAAGCATCAACTCTTTATTATGCTTGGCTTTTATTGATCCAGCATACCTGTAAAGTAATTTTACTGTGTTATGATGTGTAGGTGTGTACTAATACTTAGAGGCTTTTGACTGCAGTGGTTTTATTTTATCTTGCCTGCCCATTAGCCTGTTTGTTTAAATACCAAAATTATCTTGATTTAAAATAAAAGTGGTAAGTGCTAAGAACCAGTAAATGGGTGTGTGTGCAGTAATGTAATCCATGAAATTAAGTCCTATTTTGATAAGGCATATTAATTTTTTCTGAATTCAACATACATTTGTCAAGCCAGGTTCTCAAAAAATGCTTGAGCCTACTCATTAACTTTCATCTCAGGTATAATTATTTTGCTCCAAAGAAGGGGAAAAGTATGCTTGGGAAAGGTTGTATCATTAAAATGGCCTTTATTATGCATAGCTGTGAGCATACCTTTTTGTAAACACTTTGAAAGCATGAACTGTGCAGGTTCCAGGGCTGGGGCCAAGGTTAGATCTCCAGTGGTTTGTTTCCTCACTCATTCCTTTGCCTGGGAGCACAGCCTGAAGGTGCCAGTGATAAGCACTGCAGCCTCAGATTCATCTTTTGCTGTGTTTTAAATTCCTTTTAATATAATTGTGTAAAATGCCAACTGTGCTTCCAGCTCTTTGTATTTTCCCCTCATTTTAGGTTTCACACGTGGATTTTCAGAGCTCTGTGGAGAAAACCAGGGAGTTTGGCAGTGTAGTAGAGGTAACTCAGCTGTAAGTGCTGTTTCTCTGCAGTGAGTGCCCAGGCATGAAACCAGCTGATACCTGGTTCCTATTTTTAACTAGGTAAACTTTAGTTATTGCCAGAGAATATCAGGGGCAGTTAAGGTTGTTTCGCATGCATGAAAAAAAAATAGCATTTGGCATCTTGAATTATTTTACCCCCTTGCCACACGGACTGCTGTCTCCAGCTCTGTCTGAGAGGGAGACAGATCCAGCATTGTTGGTCTCTGAAGCTGGAATACCTAATGTAGAGCTCCTGGCTTGCATCCAGTTCTGGAGCTGTTTGGAAGATGAGACATGTCCGTGGACATGCTTGTTCCTTCCTCCCCGCCGGGCATACATGTTGTGGCAGAGTCTTCACTCCCTGCAGTGCTAAATACCAGGGATTACTGACACAGGTGTGGCTTGCCTCTCTCCAAAGGAAGAGCCAGGCTTTTTCTGTTTGTCTTTAAACTTGAAGAAAAGTCCTTTCTGGAGCTGCTTCCCCTCACACATTTCACCTGATAAAGGTCTGAGTTCTCCGAGTGCAGCTGTGTGGTTGCAATGATTTCTGTCTGCTGTGCTGAAAGGGGCTGTTCTGAGTGTGCCTGTCGGTGCATGTCACAGTGAGAGTCTGAGCAGTCAGCACAGATGGAGGATTGCCTCAAATACCAGCGAATATCTGAAAATAGCTTCTTCCAGCTGCCCTGTTCTGGGTCCAGAAGGAGCAAAATCTGTAAAAACTCTGTGGGATCCATTCACAGAGGAGAGCATGTCCCAGTGAGGTTACTTGCTCTTACTCCTTGCTTCCAAAGCGTGAAGAATTTTTAGTACTATGTACTAGGGAAGAAAGCTTGTGCAAGAAGTTAATTTTGTCAGCTCTCCTGAGCCCTTCCTTTGCTGCTGTGAGGCTTCAGATTTTTCCCAGCCCAGCTTTCCCTTCTGCTCGATTCTGCACTGCAGCAAGCTGTAAAAAAATAAAATCATCCAAGTAGCTTGACACCTCCGCCCTGTCACATGGTGGTGGTGCTGATACTTCACCCCTGAATTCCTGTTTCCCTGTAGGAAGCAAAAGTGACTTGGAAGCAGAATTTGTGGGCTCTGCAGGGCAAGGCACCTCTACCATGGTGGCTTCAGGGGAGCCTGCTGGGAGCTGTGCTCTGGGCTGCAGCTCTTGTGCTCCCGTGGGCTGTGCAGGTGGATTTGGGAGCAGGGTTCATCATAAGGCAGATGTTATTGACTCCACCTCCACATGGAAAGCAAAAGCTCTGGCACACAGTTCCTTGACTGGAAATTACTCCTAACAAATAATCTTTGTCAAATATTGAGATAGCATATGTCAGGTGAATGGAGTCAAGTTTCAAAGAAGCTATTTAAAGGCTTTATTCTATGAATGCTTCCCTTCTAAAGCATTTTCTCACTGAAATGTTTTGCCAGGTTGAGATTTTTCGGTGTTTTTTTCATTTCATTAATGAATGTGGATTTTTCGACTTCATTTAGCTGGAAAAGTAAAAGGCAGTGCCAGCTACACAAGTTCTTTATTTTGATAAGATGCTTAAGGAATGTCTCAGGAGTTGACTCTTTCATGACTTGTTCTTCCTTCCCTATTTGTCTGTGGCAATGGAATCTCAAAGTAGGTAGATTTGTAAAGCCTGTACGAAGTGTCACTAGGGGTCAGATGTATAATTTTTTTCTGATGGTGGCTTATTTCTGAGCTCCTGTGCTTCTATTGGTATCTAGATCATGGTCTCTACAGGTTTTTCTAAGTTAAATTTCTTACCCTGTACTGGGCACTTTGCCTGGAGCTATGTATCAGAGCTGGCAAACAGGATATGGCTGTAGGAAATGTGCTTGTTTCAAGCTTTCTCTTGGGATTCCTCTCTCACAATACAAGAAAAAAATGAGGGGAGGAGAAACAAAAGCACTGTACTTCTGTTCCCTCTCCTTCTCTTCCCCAGACTCTAAATGCACTTGACATGCACCCTGTTTGCCTTCAGCCTGGTTGCACACCAACATCAGGCAGATCTGGTGAGCAAGAAATGAAACTGTGGTTGTCATGCACTTTTAATATTAAATGAGAAGTTCCTGGTGTTCTCTTCCCATTAGCACTTCTGATCTTTGTAGAAAAAGCAAGAACATAATTGGTATCATGTTCCTTTAAAAAGGAAAAGAAAGAAAAAGAAAGGATAATAAAAAAGCACATGATCCAGGGTTTGGAGTTGTCTTTCTCTTGCTGCCTGCGTGTAGACGTTCCACCTGCTTGCTCTGGCAAGACCATCTTCTCTGTCAGCTTCTAACACCTTATGCTAAGTTATAGTTTTTTTCCATCATGCTCAGCCAAATGAGGCTGTTGATATGTTGGGACTACAAGAGATATTCTGAATTGTAGAGAGGGGGGGAAATTACTAAAGCTTATTGCTGGTGCTTGCTCAGATGAGAGAAATCCACTGTAACAGCTGTTGCAGCAGCAGGTCCACTGGCTACTGGTGGAAGGACTGTACTGGAAATTTCCCTACAATACTATCTTCAAACTAATCCACTGCTTGACAACAGTGTGACTGATCTATAAATTTTGTGGGTGGCAGTTTAAATTGATGTTAAATTACTTTATGTGCAAGCAATCAGGTGAAGTAGTTGGGAGAGAGAAGAAATTCTGCAACACAAGAGAGTTCTCTGAAAAAAAGAGAAAATGTTGAGGGGTTGGTACTGTGGAAGCTTCTGAGCTAGGTTTTTTTTTTTTTTAATATTAACTGGAAGTCAGTGAAAAATGAAGTTTTTCATTTTTGAGGTCTCAGTTGGCTGCAAGTCTGGGAAGGCAATTAAGCAATGGCAAATCTGGCATCAACTTCCCCACTTCCTACAATTTGCATCTTAGTTAAAGCATCAGGGGCTGGTTTTGTATCTTTTCTGCCTTCCTGTTGCAGTTTGAAGTGCACCTGCACTGACACATGCAACTACTTCTACCAGAATTTGATGGTTGAATTTGTGCCTTGTGGTGACAGTTAATGCCAACAGTTACATTGGATGTGAGCGTTGCACTGGATTTATGGATCTCGTTTCAGGAAGGACTTAGCGAGCATTGTTTTAAGTCAGTCCATTCTTTCCATTAAATAAAGCTGTTCTGGGCAAGCCTTTCCAAACTGGAATTCATCAGTCTCAGATTCATATTGTTTTTGCTTCCTTCCTCTAGTCTCTGTTCCATGCTGTGAGGATTGTGTTTGGTTGTTTTTATTTTCCATGGAACCTGAGCAGGCACTGGTTTTTATGAACTGTATGGAAACACTCTAGGACTGGAAAGATGGTCTGAATTTCACCTCAGTGAGGTGAAAGCTGAGGCCAGAATGCAGCATCTTCCTTATTCATGTGCACACACACACACTCCCCTTCAGCTTGCTCTTCTTTAACTGATTATGATACATGAAAACCAGCAATCTGGGTGCTTATCAGTCAGGCTCTTGCAGGCAGCGTCGCCTTGTCCAGGGCTTGAAAAATGCATTTGTCTTGGGAAAGTGGAAACAATGAAAAACCTTTTCCTGAACTCACAAAGGAATAGTAATATCATAACTGTTATTGGCTATCAGTGAGCTGATGTGCACAATTGTTCTTAGAGGCACAGAAATTGTGATTTATGTTAGTGGTCAGTTAGAAGGGGGGGTAAAAAGGTGGTGGGGGGGTTCTCGTTGGTTTTTGATTTTTTTTTTTAATTTTTTTTTTTTTTAATTAATTTGGCTTTGCCCATAGCACGCTCTTCAGAGTCTGCTCTTTATTAGTCTCCAGATCAGGGGAAAGGAGTCTACCTCCTGCTTGTCTTTGTCTTTCAGTCTTCTTCCAGCTTGGCTCTGAACCACCACGGCATCCCTTGACTCCTCTCAGTGGGTCTGCTGGAGCAAGGCCCTCTGGCTTTAGGCCCTTAAACAGTTGCTCTTGTGAGATCAAGGCTGCAAAAGAGATGGCAGCCAGAAAACCAACTTGCTGAGTGCATGATAAAGTACAGTACTGCCTTTTTTTTTTTTTTTTTTTTTTTTAAACTCAGTCAAGCTATTCTTAGAGATCATCATGTAATGCTAGATGGGGTAAAATGACTGGAGAAAAAAAAATTAACACAGAACTCGGGGTTTGTCCTGAGTTTTGTATTTTCATGATGGTAGAGAGAATTTCCAGCATAAATAATGTGTCCAAGCTGACTTTGTGCAAGTAGCAAGGGGCTGGCTGCAGAAGTAAATTCAGAGATGCTTCCACACAGATTTTCAGAGGTTGTGCTTGTGAAAATTTTACAGTATAGGTGCTGCTAGTGAAGTCTTAATTTATTGAAAAAAATAACAAGGTTTTCAGAATTCATATGGAAATGAACCCATTAAATTTTGCCTTTAGCTCTGGGATACTTGAAATCTCTACTAATTTCATATATTTACTCTGATAGAGAGATTTCCCCCTGCTTGGAACCATTTACCTGCTTGATTTTGTGCTCTTCATGTGAGATACTGATACACAATGTGGTGGGTATTGGTGATGTAATCTATAAAAGATCAAAAATCTAAAAAGATCACCTTTTCCTAAATATGGATTTAGGCAACTTCCCTATTTGAAATTCAGTTACCTTCCAAATTTTCCGTTGTTTAAATGCTTTGGAATTCCTGTACAAATCTTTCATCCACACGTAAATATTTCTTCGCTTTCATAACCAAACTGTGCAGTATTTATTGTACCTTATTTTTCCACTTGGTGATTCTCCATTTCATTCAACATAGTGTATTAGATTAGATCTGCAGATTTTTTTTTTTTTTTAGATGCTGTCTTTTCTAATTGGTTCATTGTATTCAACGTGTGTCTCAGACTTAATTTAGCCTAAGGGAGTGCAGAGCAGTTCTTTTTGGGTGATTGGGTTTTTTAGGCTGTCCTACACTCTGGATCTTCAGTAGATACTCAGAGGTTTGAACAGGACTTCTTAAATCTCACATCTGCCAAACTTTGGTCAAGTTGTTGCTGCTTGCCTCGGTTTTCAACAGCAAACTGAGCAAATATGAACAAGCACTGTAGGAGGAGTCGGTCATCCCTTTGTTTTCTGAAGGCTTGAAAGGAGTTTGAGTTAATGAAAAGCTGTGTTGATGTCTTCAGCTTGTTAATGATGGAGCAGGGGGTGTAGGTGCACAGTAATCATCAGTAAGCAGAATTCATATCCCCTGGGCAGTGAGGTGTGGCTCTGATGTGTTGGTGAGCGTGTTTGCTTTTGCTTGGTGTAGCTCTGGGCTTTCTGATGTCTTGGCTGTGGCCTGGGGATGTGGGGACCAGACTTGCTGGAGCTGCTGTGGTGGAACGAGTGTGGGCGATGGGAGCCAGGGGAAAACACAGTGGGGCCTGATAGGACTGGCTTGATTTAGCCTCTTGCAAGTGGGGCAGGCTTAAAGGATGCAAATTAAAGAACAAACTTGCTTCTGGTGAAAGCAAACTCACTGATGATTCTGGAAATTCTTAAAACGTGCTATTTAACACATCTGACATTTTTGGGCATTTTTGTCTGATGTACATAACAGGAGAGATTTGGGCCATCAAAGAATCTCTCAGCATACTCATTCATGTTTCCTGAGGATTGTGTGCTTATGCTTGGTACTAAGTCCAGACATCTACAGGAGACTTGAAAATGGGCTTCTGAAAATGTCAGAAAGGCAGCACAGACCCTTGCAAACCTGTCAGTGTCCCAAATAAGAGCACAGCATTCTTGGGGGTGCTTAGCACATCTAATGCAGCTGAATTTGGCTTGCCACTGGGTTGCTTAAGTTCCTGCTTGGCAGAAATATTGGTGATTTGGGGGATTTTTTTCTCTTACCTTTGTGTTCTTGGATGGTAAGAGAACAAGTGGGTAGAAGGAGATGGGAAGGATAATGGAATAATAAATACAGTGCTGGGTATGAGAAAGGATCAAGAGGTGCTCAGGGATATAGCCTGTCTCTTCCTCTTCCCTCTCAGTCCACTTAAAACTTTCAAGAGATAAGAGCACAGGATGTAATTTAGTCAAGGTTGGAACACAAGCAGTTCCCTCCTTTCCCTCAATAAACATTTGCTTGTCTCAAACCAAGGCGAGAAATACTTGTAATTACCCATCTAGCAAATTCTTCCCCTAAAGGCAATAAAGCAGCTTTCTGACCACGTGTGTTTACTGCTCCTGAGTCATTGTATGTGCCTGGACATATGTTACCTTGCATCTGTGGCTCTGTGAACTTCTCCAGCCTGCATGTTCATCTGAGTTTGTCCTCACAGTCCATTAGTTACCACAGAATTGTCCCCACTTTTCCAGTGGTGACCTGAAGCTCACTGTGCTAATGCCACCTTGATGTGGTTGAGTCTGCCCACGTTATATCCTACACCATGTCCGTGTAGGTTTGTGGAGAACACAGCCCACATTCCCTGCATTCCTGTCCAGTGCTCTCCCCAAAGAGAGCTACTTCTTTTGGCATAAATTTTCTGCTTTGAAATGTCATGCTTCTGTTTAGATTTTTCTCTGCCTGTGCTGCTGAAGAGATGTTGATGCACACACCAAGTGCATTATCAAAGGGTTGGAGCTGTAACACTACAGTCCGTCTCAGAGGGGCCTGGGGCCTCCCCAGCTGGCCAGGGAGAAGATGCATGTTCCTTTGTGTACTTCTTTCTTTTTCTAAAATAGCTTTAGCCTTGTATTTCTGTGATCCAAGTGTACTAATGGAGAAATAGTGCCTTTTTTTTTTTTTTTTCTTCCATGAATGGCTATAAAAAGTGCCTTGTAGCAGTTAGTGCCACACAAAGAATTTGTTTTTCTGCTTCCAGAGGGCTTTGGCTTCTCTGAAAATAGGTGGATTTTCACAGTGAATTTGGCACAGGCTGTTCCCACATCTGGCTTGGTGACCTCGCTGCTCTCCCCTCACCTGATGCATCTCTCACCTGACTGGAAATGGAGTAAAGGAGGGGGTGAGAGAGTGGTTACTAAGCAGCAAGGAGGGAGCATTATGTGTGTGTCAGGTTGAATGAATAGCTTCAGTGTTTGGAGGCACTGAGGAATTTTGGACACACAGTCCAGTGAGTCACAAAAGGTCTTTGGGAGGGAGGCAGGGGGGAGAGGGCAATGTTGGGATACAGCTGGTACTGTTTCAGAAACTTTGTTTGTGCTGAACTTGATATTGCTTGTGACTCTCCTGGGGTCTCCCAGAAACACCAAAATATTTGGACACTGGTCTCAGTATGGGGAAAACATATTGAAGAGTATCTTATCCTACATAAAGCCTCCTGCTCAGCACAGTCTGGTGCAAACATCTGCAACTGAAGTGGGGATTAGCTGCGTTGGGAAGATCTCCAAGCAGAGCGCTACAAGTCAGTGGAGGTTACCCTTGAGTTTCTGGTAGAGCAGGTTGGTTATATCCTGCCTGGAAGGTAGCAGCCAAGAGAACTGACAGTGGGAAATGGGAATACAGGATCTGCATCACCACCACACACTCCCTGGCATTTTGGTCTGTGGGGGGTTTTTTCAGCCAAAGCCCTGAGTGGTGCAACTGCAGAAACGAATTTTGGCACCACACACACACACACACACACATCTGGCAAACCTCTGCACCCCAGGACCCTGGAGAGGCTGATCAGGTGCTGCTCTGAAGTCGTGGTGCTCTGGCTCTGGGAGAATCTCAGCTATTTCCGTGTTCCTCTAGGGAATACATCGGGCTGACCCTGCACCGGCCTGTGGTTGGCATTCCCAGGACTAGAGTAGTTTTCTGTGGGTTGGGTCCAGCTTGCTTAACTGTATTTACTTAACTGTGCTCCAAAACATTGGCTCTTGCCCAGTGCCAAGGACCAGTCACCCAAAATGAAGAATCTGTGGTTTGATCTGTTTTGAGGAAAGGCTTCAAGTACAACAGTTTCTGCAAAATTCAAAAGGAGCTGAGTGTCCAGGACTCAGTGAAATAATGCCTTAATTCCTTCATTAAGTTTAGACTCTAGCTTGGAAAGGACATGAAGCATCCTATTAGGCTTTGACTCTCCATGGTACAGACATTGCCTTCTTATCTAATAAATTGTGTTTCATTCTTAATTGTTATTCTTTTGTCTCAGATTTAATGTGTAAATTTCTAAAGAAATGAACAACATAACTTTTTAGGTTGGATGCATACCTTGACTAAAATATGTTTCTTCCTCCTTTCTCCCAGGAATTCTCAGAAGTGGAGAAAAGAGATCCTCAGGAGCTAGTTGGTAAGTTCACTCAGAAGTGAATATTCACATATTCTTTTCAAACTAGACTTTCTAAACCCTGGTTTGTAAAAAGCACCTTCCCTCTGTCCTGGCAATGCTGTAGTTTCAAATTATTGCCTGCAATGTTTTATCTCACTGGAATGCTTTCAGTGAATTCTTGTTTTGGGAGAAAGGCACCATGCCTTAAAATATGAAAATAGTTTCATGTATTATATGTTTAAAACATCTATGTAAAGGGCAGCGTTGGTGTTTTTTTGAAATGAGCTTAAACACAATAGAATAGCTTTGTCTAGACACCTCTGTGAGAGCCAGTGGAACCAGCAATGATGACACTTTGTTCTGTGGCTTCAGAAACTTATCAAAAGTATCCATATTTAGATATGGTCCACTTAAAGATTTATAGCTGCTGTGCTGACAGTGTACTGCATGTGTTCTAGTGGTTACTAAAACTTACTTGATTTTTGTGGCATTTCACTTATTTGTTGCACCATTATTAGATTTGGAAAGCCCAGGATTGTCAGCTTGAAATACAAAATCCTCTCTTGGTCTCTGTGGAGCTGTAGAGAAACTGTATTTTATATTTCGTCTGTGACTATCTTGAACTAACCCTCTGTTCCTGAGGTTACTAGTACAGTTGTGTGATATCATGTAATAATATCATTAAAAATTAATGAGTTTGGAAGTTGCTTCATCTCTCAAATCAGCTTGTCAAGGCTCAAGCATGGTATTTCACCTATGAAGTGTGATAAATGTAAATTAAAACAGCAAATACTCATGTGCTAAGCTGTGGTTCCTACAGCAGCCAGCACTCTGAAGCTTTGGAGTTCTTTCCAGTTGGCCTGCCCAGACTTTGCACCAGCCCAACTGTTATATTGGATTTTCAGCCTTTACAGGGCAAAACTGCTTTAACCAGTCTCATCATAAAATGCAACAGAAATGTTTCTCCAATCTACTGATCTGCCTCAAATGCACACTAGAAACATGGGTGAGGCAACAGAATTTGGGGTAAAAAGTAAATAGGAATGTCTGAAAGCCCACTGCCCTTTTAGTCTCTGCTTCACATATGGGTGAAGTTGCAGTTGTAAAGCAATGCAGTGGGAAGTCCTTTCTTAGTGAAGGTGTTAGGCTCAGGTTATAATTTTCTTAGTCTCTTCCCCCAATGAGTGTCCCATCCACAGGAGATCAGAAGACAATCTCAGTTTGTCTCATGACGGCCCAGATTTGCACACAGGCTTAAAATCTGCACAGAGGGCACAGATTAGTGTCACAACTCATGAGTGAACAGTGTTGGTGAGTCTGAGACCTGGATTGAGGTCTCTTTGCACTCTTACCTTTAATATCCTTTCCCAACAGCAGCACACACAGAGCAGTGGGTAGGCTGGCTTTGTGCAGAACCAGGTTATGAGAGGTCAGATACTTGCCATGCTGGATTCTGGAGGTCTGTTGCATTAGACCATATCTTATCTGGCTGAAAAGGAACTGTTGCAAGAGCCTCATAGTTGGTGTAACCTGACAACCACTCCCTTTCTGAAAACTTGGCCTTTCAGAATTAGACTTCTTTAATGGAAAAAGTGCAGAATTTTCTGACACAAAGCAAGTAACTTCCCCCATCTGGAGGACATCTCAAGTTTTGTCTATCAGTATATGGAAGTCAAAATCATCCTCAGACAGTTTTCCACGACTGATTTTTTTTTTTGCATTAAAAACTTGTGGGCCTGCCCTTCTCAGAAGGTAACCTTGCATTTTTCAGTGTCACCTTTATTAAAGTCACGGTTGTGCAGTTGCTTAAGTACAGAAGAAATGTAGGCTCCTGCCAAAAATCCTGTTTCTGTTTTACCTCCCCCAGATGCATTTTAAAGTCTGTGTGCTCTGAGCTGCTCTGAGAGTGGGAGCCAGCTGAGATCCATCTTCATTGCTCTTTTTTTTGTTGTTGTTTCTTTCTTTTTTCTTCTTTTTATTTGTTTTTCCCCTGTGAGGCTTCCAGCTGGATCCTCTCCCTGATCTGCTTAGTGCATGCTAGGTGAGCACTGGAGCTGGCACAAAGAAAACAGTAGGGATGAGCAGCTGGGAAGGGCATGGTTGTCCTGCCTTATGCTGAAGTAATGATCACATAATCAATGCCTGAAAAGAATGGGAGGGAAAGTTTTAGCCTTAACTGCCCCATGTTTGAGAAGGGAAGTACATATGAAGCTTATTTTGATAGATTTCTACCTCAGCATTGTCCTTTTGGGATTTTTGTACTGCTCTGAACAGTTCATGGTGCTGGCAGGACACTGCAAGTGCTGTTTCCTGCAGCCTTGCAGAATAATGCTTTTAGGATGCAGGTATTTTTGCCCTGAAGTTCTTTGCAGCATGGTTATTTACCTTTTGGACTGTAAGAAAAGTTCTCTGCAGCCCTCAGGATGTCTGAGCACAAACTCAGTGTTCATGAGAGCAGAAAGGATGGCTGAGTTGCAGGTCTCTTTCTACATTTCTCAGCCCACGGAGCAGAAAGGGAACTAGTGTCCTTCCATGGATGGGTGACTCACTGGCATGTTGTTGCCTCCAGTTTTTCCCTGTGATTTGGCTGTTCTGGTGCCAGGAAATCAGAAACCCACACACCCTGGTTTATGCCAAGCAGACAGAGTGCCAGAGAATGCAGTTCTAGAGACCAGGCACCACCGGTTTGCATCTCTCCAGGGGAAAACCACGTCCCTCTGATCACCCTTTCCAGGTCTTTCCTTGTTTTTTTTTGCCTAGTGTGACCTTTAGAAACAAACTGGCACCTGAACTGCCTCTAATCCCTTGTGACTGCATAAAACACATGGAATTGAACCTTGAAAGGGATGGGAGTTCTTTGTCCTGCCTGGGGAGCAGTGTTATTCAAAGAGCACTGAAGCAAGATGCTTTACCAGACCTCAGATGATCCACACCTCAGTCTGTCCTGTACACCCATTATACTCTCTATTCTTCTGGCTTTCTCTGCACCAGGAAAACGTTCTTATCCATCTGTAGGAAACAAAACTCCTGTGTGCCCTCCATCCATGTCTCCAGCACAGCCTTTGGGCTGAGAGCAGTCATTTCCTTCTGGAAGGAAGGGCATGGTTTGTGCTGTGACACTTTCTCTCCTGCTATGCAGATTGTCTCTGTACTGTTGGACATAGGTCAGATAACCCATCTATCTCAAACTGAAGCAGATTTAATGTAGCATTTCCATTTAATTATCTGCCTCACCAAAATCTGTCACACAATTATCCTTCGTTGACGACTGAGAGGCTGAATCTTTGCTAGGTGCACCCTAAGTGCTGGTGCCCAGCAGCAGGATGCTTTGAGAGGCATTGGCTCCTACTTTCTTGAACCCTCATCTGAATTTTGGGATCTGCTTCATGACCTTAGTTCTTTGACTGGACTATAAATCTGATTCGGGGAAGATATTTACTTACTGTGAGCCAGAATCTGGGTGTGCCCGGACTGATTAATTGTGCCAACAGCCAACTTCCTGAAGTCTCCACTTGGAGATCCTCTGGGCTGGGAGCCTGCAAATCACAGACCAATTAGAGGCTGCAACCAGTGTCACCTGTGACTCATGTAAATTTAAAACTTTGATCTTGGCAGGAATAACAGGATGCACAAAGCAGTTGGATGTATCCGGTGAGGACACACCTTGTTGCTGGCTGTTCATCTGCAAGTTACTGCTGTATGGATGTGTTTTCAAAGTCCCAAGGGCAGCTTTACACCAACATGTTTTATACAGGAGCCTGTGGCCATATGTGCAAGTTCCAGGATTATTTTGAATGATCATCCCAGTTGCCCTTTCCTCTATGGAAAGAACTGGTGGAAAGTTGCTGGGGAATCAGCCATTCTGCTGTCTGTTAGGGGAGGGAGTTTGAGGGCTGCTGGAGGGCATGGATTATTTGTACTTCCTTACTGTAAATGAGCCCAAAGGCATTAAACTCATCCTTAAACTCATCCTTTTCTTCTTAGTGATGTGGCATCTCAGTCTGGCTGCAATGTGATGAAAGAATTGAGTAATGCTGAATATTTGTGCTCAGTTTGTGAGGTGCACGTATCCTCTCTGCTGACTCAGTGTTCAGCTACGTACAGCTATGGTGGGATTGCAGGAGAGAAAGATGCATTAGTTCTAGTTCCTTGTAAGCTGTTAAGAGATGCTTTCCCCCATCAGTATGATGTTGATAAATGATGGCTCAAACAAAGGAGGAAATGAGCACCAAAACTTCATCAAAATATATTGTCTCATTGGGAGCTCTTGTTCTGCCTCCAGTATTATTTCTGTTTCAAGAGAGCTTTGAATGGGTTACTGAACATTCACTTATGACTTTAACTTTTTTTGCTGGTTAGACAGAGGTCTTGCCCAGAGTTCCTGATTTTATGACCCCACAGTTCCCACAAATGTTTTGTTTCTCCGTGGCTCTTCTGGTCATCTGCAAAGACAAGGGAGCCTATGGGATGTCTAGTCTGGAGCTAGGCTTGATTTTTTTGAATTCTTTTTTTTTTTTTAGGTCCTTTCTTTGCCTTAAGAAGTCCATATTTAGTGGTTGTTTTTCTTTTTTAATGTTTCTGCTGATGCTGTGAATCTCTTAAGCCATTAATCAGCTTTCACCTTTCCCAGCAAGCCTAGTGTGCCGTGTATTATGCTCCTGTCTTTGAGTTCCTGAAGCTCTAATTAAACCAGAGGTTTCCCCATCCCACCAGCATCTGTAACCTATAACAAATGTCTGCCTTGTTGTCAGGGAGCTCCCTTTGCCTGCCTTTCTGTTGGGGCTCTGGCAAGCTTTCCTCATTTCTTAGAGGCATCCTCTTAGTAAATGCCAAAGGACACTTTTTGTTCGTTACTGGCAGCTGCTGAAGAATTTAACCCTCAGCAACATCTTGATCAAACAGAATGAGTGGTCGCCTGCCAGCTTTGCATCTCCAAAGGATGTTGTCCTTAGTGCTTCACATTTTTACAAAAGACATGGAAACTGTAGTAGCACTGATCATGTGTAGTGTTGCTTATCTGTAGCCTCAGCTCTCCTGAGTTCCAACACTGGTGTCTGTCCTTTGGGCCCTTTTGGCCTTTATTCAGAGTTGCTGAGCTCGGTGAGCTGGAGCTGCAGTTCAGGCAGCTTCTACTGAGCAGTGTATAGCTGAGGAGCTGACTTGGTTGATATGACCTCTGTGCTGCTGTCAGATCTCTTATCCACTGCAGACCAGCTCTGGAATGTGTTCCCTGTACAAACTATGCTTGAAAACAGTCCCAGCTGCTTAAAGGTGGCACAAATCTCTGCTCCAAGACTTGGCCAGAAAACTGCCTGGGTTTCCCATAATAGTGGGAAAGTAGCAAGCAATAGTGGGAAGCACAGCAGTTTCTTTTGCTGATAACTCTGTAAACTAATCTTTAGAGGGCAATCAGGTACTTTAATAGTATATCCCAACACAAACAGCTATAGAAATCTGGCAGACTGTGCTGGTCTGTTCCCAGTCCTGCAGAACGAGTTGTTCCTTCTCCCAGTAGTCTGTCTCTGTAAGCAGAGATCAAAGTGCCTGTTAAGGAAATGTTAACTTAGGGATGAAATGTAATTTCTTGTGGTTAATTCCTGACAGCCCTGGGGATGGTTGTTCCCTTCTTGAACCATTTAGGTTCATCTAGGTATGTCTTGATCTAAATAGGACCCAAAGTGATTACCTCCCCCAAAATGGCAAAGAGCCAGGCTGCATAGAGTCGATCCTGTGATCCTCCACATGCATGGTCTGATCCTCTCTCCAAGAGTGCCCTGGCACAGGCTTTGGCAGAGACTCCAGGTTACCTGCACTGTTCAGAGCAGGACCTGAAGGTGTGTATGGGAGACCTGGAGTAGTGCAGGGTTGGGTATGTGGTGCACAGTGCAGGGGTTTAGGGATCCATGCCCTGACCCAAACTTTATTCCTCTGAAGATTCTTTGCTTTTGAGGATCTTATCAAGAGTTGCAGCTGGAGTGGAAGTAGCTTAGCTTTTACATTTCCATTTGGGGACGAAGAGACCCCTGAAAATGAAGCTTTAAGCATGGGTATGACACAGAACCACAGTTGGAGGTAGTTATCAATAAAACAAGCATCTCATCCCTCTTATAATGATGTAACCTTTAGACTAGTTGCTTCTTGCTCAAGCATCTTGAAAACACCACGATTACCAGTTGGCAGCATTCCCATTACCTTTGCCTGTTGATTCCCAATGACAGAGTGGTGCCAGCAGGGACATAAAACAATTTAATGACTTGCATGGCTGAAACTCCCTTCAGTACTGCCAGAACTCATGCCCACATTGCTCTCTCCAGCTTCTTTTTCAGAGAGAGTGCGGAACATGTCTCCAGATGAGATCAAAATCCCTCCTGAGCCTCCTGGCAGATGTTCTAACCAGTTGCAGGTTGGTATAAGTCCACTTCATTCTTTTTAAAGGCTTGTAGTTCAGTAGGGAGAGGGGATGTTTGGGACCTCTGCTCAGTATTTTTGCACAAGGCAAAACTCCAGTATTAAAGCTGGGTTTTACCACACTGAGTTTATGAATGCACTGTGTTAATGCTTTAGGCTTTACAGCAGTTCTAGTTTAGGAATACCAGAGTAGCTTAGAGCTGTTTTCCAGTCTCTGTGGGTTATTTATGCTTTAAAACAGCTCTTGGTCCCACAGAAGCAATGTTTACTGTGAAGGCTGCTTTCCTCTTACCTCAGCAAATCCAGCTCTGTAGAAAAGAACAAATCATTGTTTTCCATACAAGCCCAAGAATCCCCTAAACTGGAACAGATGAGGCAGCAATGACTGGATTCCTTTTCCACCTACATCTCTCTAGATGATAAACATTTAGAGGGAAGGCTGGTAACTTAGAGGCAACAAAACAAGACAGATGTATGTCTTCTCCAGTGCACACCCAGACAATTGCAGTGGCCAACTTTGCAGTAACCTACTGTGTTCTCCTCCTCATGGAGTGCAAATGAAAAGAGCAGGGACTGCTGTTTCCTACCACCCATTTGAGTTTTATGTCCAGTTTTCCGCCCAGTAGAAATACAAGTAAAGAATCACTTCTGGAATGCTCTATAAAGTAGCTCCTAATGTGCAGTGGTGATTCAGAGTGACTCACCATCCAGATGATGCTTTCTTCTTCTCCACACAGTGTACCTGGGCACACCCATCCCTCCTCTGGTGCTGTAGGAGGATTTCACTGTTCTGACATCAATGAACTGGGGTGCGTTAGATCTGAAGAATGCACAGAGCTTGAGAGAGTAGACAGAATAAAGCAGAATTTTCCCCCTTGCACAGCAGTTTACTGTGTTAAATCAAAGGGGAACTTGTCCTCTGTTAGCAGGTCAAACCACATCTTAGAGCACTTTGAGCAAGGAGATGGGATTGTTCCTCAGAGATGCGAAATGTTCTGGGCTTTTCAGTGGTGACTTGCTCTTTTGTCAAATTCTTCCTCTAATAAACTTGAACTCTGCCAAAGGGAGTATTTCTTATTATAAAGTTGACTGAGTAGTTCCCCATCTGTGGACTTTGTGAACCATATTGTTACTCCATGGGGAGAGGCCAAAAGGGAACACCTATTCATTCACTTCTGCTCCCCAGATTCACCTCTTTGCGGTTGTTCCTTCAAGCCTCACAATGTGTGTGCTGGATGTGGAGATTGTGTGATTTCCTCTTGCTGATTTTGTGGCAACCTGATGAAAATTTATCTTACGAAGTTTTTTTTTTTTAAGGTTCTTGAAATAGGAGTTTCATATCAGCTCTTAACAATCCTCCTTTATTCAGGCTTCAGCAAGCCCTCAGACAATAGTCAGTTCTGTGTTTGAGTTGACTGTCCAGGGAGGGAGACATGAACTGACTTATCCAGAAGCAACAAAGGCAAATTGACTCAGCTCTCCCATCCTGAAAGACTGAAGGCCCAGCCTCTGGTCTTATTTAATATGAGAAATTAATGTTCTAAAGAAAAGATGACAGAAATTACTGAGGATATTCTCCTGCTAGTACCACTTAACTCCATGTTCCATCTGAAAATTCCTGCCTTTGCTGTCAGCATCACATAAAGTAGGAATACTTTTAAGTACTTTTATCCACCTTGCTGAGGAAGAAAAAAATCATGTTTGATTTGAAAGTTTTTAGTCTCTTTGGAGAGTGGACTGCTTGACATTTCCAATCTAATTTAAAGTTGCCTTTTGCAGGGGCTCGGGACTTCAGTAAGTTATCCACAGGCTTTGTAACTATGTGAGTGATCTGCAAAGAGGAGCTGATTCCATCTGGCTGGTCACTTGTACCAAAGCAGGGATTTACAAGTGCACTGTTCCCAAGAGTGTTTGGCTGCCAGTGGGCACCACCAGCAATCCCTGATGATCACACTGGGTTTAGTTCTCCAGCAGAACTTGGCTCTGCTCATCTGTTACCCAGGCAGAGCCATGAGCTTTGCCTTCTGGGCAGTGTAGCCCAGCACACCTGAGTCTGAAGGTGGGTGTGGTGGTTCCTGCAAGCTGTGGGAGAACCTCAGTGGATTTCAGAACTGGCTTCTGCTCTACAGTCATGTCTATAAAGGGAAATAACAGACTGGGAAGGAGGAGCCTGTGCTTCTGCCTTATAGGCAAATCTTTAATCACTGAAGCCTTCAGTAAGTGCAAATATCAATTTCTTTACCAATCCAGACAGTTCATGAAGCTCCTTCAGACCTTAAAGGAGAAAGTGTCTATTAACCAGCCTTGGGAAGAGGTGGAACCCTTGCTCCACTCAAGGGAGGTCACTGGTTCACTTGGCTTGTTTCCACGTGTACACTTTTGTTAGTCAGCTGTTGGGCTGCTCCTTTTCTTACTGGCTCACCCTGTAATCTTTCCCCTGTAGGATAAAATTCAAAAGCTATATGAGAGGAAAATGAAAGAGGGCATGGATATGAACTACATCATCCAGAGGAAAAAGGAGTTTCGCAACCCCAGGTGAGCCACCATCTTCTCCTGTGTGACCAGAGCACCACAGAGCAAATGCCAAGAATATCCTCTTTGTTGGAGTTGTAGCAGAAAAAGGATCCTGAGCAAGAAGGACTACTGCTTACAAACAGTTTATGTCTCTCATTTTTGTGACTGAAACAGTAAAACTCTTCTTTGTGTTCTGGGAGACAACAGCAAGTGTTGGTGTGATGGTTAGATTTTAAATGTGAACACTTTGAATGAGTGAAGCATTTTAGAAGATGTGTCTGTTCTGGAGCTGGGAGATGTTTGGGGGAAGTGGTGAATACTGTGGTTAATGGGATGCCACATCCATCACAGCAGGCATACCTTCCCTGGTTCTGATTTCACCCTTGCAGTGTGAGGAGGTGACAAATTCTCTTTCTACTGACACATCTGAAACGCTTCGGTTTACTTCTGCCTCTGTGTTTCTGTTTTGAACTCCTGTTTTTCCTTTGCAGCATCTATGAAAAGCTGATCCAGTTTTGTTCCATTGATGAACTTGGTACAAATTATCCAAAGGTGAGGTGCAGTGCTTTTGGCTGGAGAGGGAGTGGGTAAGATAATAGAGAGGTGTAAAGTCTTACCTGAGGCTTTCTTGAGCCTGCTCGCTTAGAGGTCCTTTAAGGGAACTTCAGTTTGAGACCCTGCATTGAAGTGAGCATTTTTGTGTGGCACTGAGCCTCAGTGCCTCCAACTTTGCTATAATGGTTCTGAACAAAAGCTGCTGAAGTGTGTAGGTATAAAGGAAACTCCTCAAGGGGGACTGAAGCTGAGCAGCAGAAAAATGCATGACTTATCCCAGCATACTTGTGGCTTCAAAGCTGTTCCTTCATTCACAACAGAAGGTGGTCCCATAAAAGAAGGTCTGATGTGATCTTTGGGATACAAGAAGAAATCAGTCATGATTATCATCAGAGAACAGAAATGCCTTAAATATTTTTGAACTGGGTTTTGTGTCTCTGTGGAAATAGCCCTAATCTGACTTATTTTTTTTCTTTAGGACATGTTTGACCCTCATGGCTGGTCAGAGGATTCGTATTACGAGGCACTAGGTAATTCCAGGAAGTCTGTCCTTTTTTGTCCTAGCTTAGGTCTTTGTGTTTTGTACTTAATTAACTGCACTGGAGTCCCCACTTCCTTTATAAATGAGAAGTCATCACATGCTGCTCTTTAACGACTTCATTCTGGTTGGATGTGCCTGAATGTTATTGATGCTTCATCAGTTTGGAAAGAAAGCCTTTTCATTTAAATTGGTTCTTCAGTGTTTTCATCTCTTAAATCATTAATTTAGTGCTGTAATGTTTTGATTAAAGAGCAGTAGTTACTTTCATGGCGGTTTAATTTTCTATACAGAATTTGAAGGTTTGGATTGTTTATGATGGGAAGTGAGTGAGAGAGAGCTGTGGGTTTTTACTGTTCTTAGTGCTTCACATCTTCTGATCTTTCTCAGCCAAAGCCCAGAAGATTGAAATGGACAAACTGGAGAAGGCCAAGAAGGAACGCACAAAGGTAGCTCCTCAAAACCAAAAGAAATGGAGGTGCAGGGGTTTTGTTTCTTTGCCTGCTGAAGTTCCTTTTGTTGCTTTGCCCTTCCTGTGCTAATACTGCTTGTTTTTCCCTGGTTCTCTCCTTTCTCCTTGCATGTCCTTTCCCAAGCTGCACAGATCGAGTTGTTTGCCCTTCCTTATAGGTCCATTCCTCTGGGTTGTTTATTCCACTGGATTTCCTGCTGTTTTGTCAGTATTTTTAAACCAGAGCTCTAAAAATGGTATTCAGTAGGCCAGATAAAGGCAAGATAATGCATAAAGAACAACTTTTTTCTTAATCTCTGACATTTTGCCTGGTGGCATAGCCTTGTTACAGCTTAATTTCCTCACCATATCTCAGTGTGAGACAATATCTGCTTTCTGTTCTTGATATTGCCTTCTTGTATCTGATTTCCAGAAATATTGGGCCTATTTTAACTTTGTGCATTTTGTGACAAGCCCAGCTAATCTTATAGATGCCCCAAAAAGAACACAGACAGGCTTTGAAAGATTTTATTCCTGTCCTGTATTGCCTTTAAGCCAGTGACTGGCATGAGAAAACTGTCTGATGTTAGAGATTGCCATCTAACCTTGCAGAAGGCTCCTTCCATATTCGGTGGAGGGTTTTTTTGTGCAGTGCATGCTCTGTCTTGCTGCTTGTTTTGGTTTTTTGCACAGTAACCCAGGCATCTCATTACATCCTTGCCCATGTCTGCAGTTTTGAGGCTGCAGTGCTGTTGTGGCTCTTGTTGCCAGGTTTCCTGCCATGATGCAGTCGCAGTAAATTGTGCAAGTAGGGGCTTGTCTTGCATGTTTCTTAAAGGAAAAAGGATAGGAACTTCTGACTGTATAAATACAGTGTTTAATGGCCAGGATGTATCCTGTCTGAGCTGTACCAAATCCCAGTTGACACACACACTTTTATTGCATCAGATTTAGGAGCTGGGTTGTAGAAATCCTTAATTCTCATGGCTTCAGTACACTTTGGCCTGAGGTCTGTATCTGTCTTTCTGCATGATGGGCAGCTCAGAGACCAATGTCTTACATCACATTGAAGCTGTTTTTAAAAAACATAGGTACTGTGGGTTAAAGAAAGGCTGTGTATCTTAACACTTCTTTTTTTTTTTTTTTATCTTCTCCTCTTTTTCCTATGTGTCTCTCCCTTCCCAGATTGAATTTGTGACTGGCACTAAAAAGGGTACAACAACAAGCGCCACTTCTACAACCACCACAACAGCCAGTACCACTGTGGGAGGTAAGGAACAGTTGGGATTGTACCAATTAAGCTGCAGTAATGCTGGGATTAGTGCTTCCTGGAAACCTGAAGGCTCCTTATTGATTGTGTATATAATGCAAGAGTGTGTTTTTTCTAGGGGTTGTTGGACTAGCTTTCCTCTAGTCCCTGTATTCCAGGTCTTCCCTTCTGGAGTGAAAGACCAGGGCCAGGTGGGATAGTGAAGAGATTTATTAGTGTGTCAAGAAACCTGCTACTGTCTGTGATTGTAGAGTATTCTTGGGACTGATATATCTCAAGAGGTTTGGAAAGACTGAAAATCACTCTCCTGCCTACAGCCTGCATTTTAAACTGAAGGGAAGGGAGAAAAACCACTGGAGGTTGATGAGTGTGTCCTGTGCCTGTAGTTGAGCAACTGGGATACGTGTGCTCTGTTAAAATTAACAATGCTCTGGGGCAGGGAGGATCCTGGCTCCTATTTGGCTGGAGCTCAGGTGTACAGTTCCACTTTGACTCTCGAGGTACAAAGTTGCCTTTCCTCCTCACCACTTACTGCCAATGTATCCTGAAATTAATGTGAGGGGGAGTTGTCTAGGATATTAAGGGTTGGCCAGTCAGGGTGTTAGGAAGGGACTGGTGACCTTTAACATAATGCTAATCCTCATTTGCTTGATTTAATCAAATTCACAGATGCCCAGAAGAGGAAGAGCAAGTGGGACTCTGCCATCCCCGTAACAACGATAGCTCAGCCCACCATCCTCACCACCACTGCCACACTGCCAGGGGTTGTCACAGTGACAACCAGCGCGAGTGGATCCAAAACCACGGTGATATCAGCTGTGGGCACCATTGTGAAAAAGGCCAAGCAGTGACTGGTGTGCTGGGCCTGGATTTTTGGACTTGTTTATCATTGAAGCCATTGTTCTCGGAAGGGAGGGGTAGCTTTCACCTTTGGTAAAGGATGGCAAGATTCTTTGGAACAGACCACAGTTCCCCTTTGGAAGACTGGGGGCAGGAGCAGGAGCAGGCATGCCAGCTGTGTGCCCACAGGAATGGACCTCTGCCCACAATGCCTCTGCCTTTGCTTGCTGTGGGAAGAACCAGCCTGTGTGTTGTGCTGGAGGAAGGTGGTATCTGGAGTCAGCTTGTAAAAGTTCGCTTATTAATTACTGCATTAGGGTCTTACCTACTTGCAAGTTTGGTTTAGGGGGCAAAACAAAAGAAAATAAAATAAAAGGGCAAGTAGTACAGGACTATCCGTGTTATCCTTGTGTATTCCAGGTCGTGCTCCAGGCTTGCAGCCTGTGATAGGTGCTGCCCTCTGTACTCCAGCTCAATTCTGAGGGAGTTAAAGCAGAGACAACTGCTCAGTGTCCACGTTCAGATGTGTAGCAGAGACCTGAAGCAATCTACATCTGTGAATGTAGGCTCACCCTTTGTCCCAGCACTGCCATCTGTACCCGTGTGCTCTCTGTGTAGATCTTAGTGACCACCTGTGAAGGTGTTGAACTGTTGAGGGAACTGTGCTGGAACAGTCCTGTTATCGTCTCTCAAGGATGAAGATTTCTATGCAGAACCCTTAAGCTGTAGAGGTTTGATTTGTGAACTCATTTGCAAAGACCTGTGCAAAAAATATTTCCATTGCCGTGGAATGAGATGGGACAGCAGATAAGCAGAGGAGAGTGTCTGATCCTAATTGTGATGTTGTCAGTCTTTGTATTAGCTCGTGATGTTCTGTGAATGCACACATGGCAGTTACTGCTTGCTCCACTGTTGTGATAAAGTATTTTCAGTTGAAAATTTTATTGTATAAAAATTTAAAAGTCTATAAAAAAACCCCTGGTGTCATTCATGTGTCTGCATTTCTGTTAAGGTAAATTCCTGCCCAGAGCCTGTTTTTTCTGGTGCTCAAGCAGTGATAGGAGAGATGTTTGCCAGATCAGTAGAAGTGTAAATTTCTGATAATTCAGTGGGGTTTTTTTTCAGTTTTTTTATGTAACTTAATATCACTCTTGATCAAGACTTTGCATATATGGAGACTTAAGGCAGAAATAAGAGGTCGATATTCTGCTTTTATATAATTTTAAAACATGTTAAACACTTTGTCCTGGCAGTCATTTTACCTTTAAAAAAAGCATCTGTGTATCCAGAAATGCTCACGGGAGATAAACCAGGGGACTGATGGAAGTAGAGCATGGGGAGTTGGGGAGATGGTGGAGTCACTCTTTTAAAGCAATAAAATATTCAAAGGCATGAAAATAGTAAGATTGAAACATCTCTGTTTAATTTTTTTTTTTTTTTGCATTGGGCTGCTGACTTGACTCCTGCAAGCTTGGATGAAAACTTCCTGAGCTCTTGCTGAGGTGTGCTGAGCAGAGTTGCCATGGGGCACCTGGAGCAGCAGTTTCCAAACTGGCTTATGCAAGAGTCCTGCAGGACTGAGCTGGGTCTGGCAGCTCCTGAGCTCCCAGGACTCTGTGTTTGCTGTCTGCAACTTGAAATGGGCGCAGTTTGGTTTTCGGTTTTTTCTCTCTCTCTTCAAAAAGTTGGAGTGGAGATGCCAACCCTTGTGTAACAAACTTGCAGCCAGTAGCTCGCTGCTCTTGTTTGCCTTGAGTGTTGCTATCAGAAGTAGTAGGTGGATACGAAGGTTGGAAGCTGCAGTTCTAAGGAAAAAGCCTCTTTTCCTGAGAAACATGATCTTACAGGTTGGTGGCTTGTGCTGGGCTGTGGTCAGTCAGTGCCCCAAGGAAGGTGGAGGGAGCTTCAGGTGCACAGGAGTGATGTCCTGAGGGAAAAGGATCCCTTCTTGGCCTGTGAACCAGGGCCTGAAGCCCTCAGGAGGAAAGTTTGACGAGTTTGCTTTAGAATTCTGTGGCTGTGCTCGTTGCAGGGCTCTGTGGAGCTGCTGAGGGCTGGGGAGACCCACTGAGGGTGTCAGTACCTGTGTGTTAAACAGCCCCAAAGAACAGTTTAAAGGTTCCTTATGCTGCTGCAGTAGTGATTGCTCTTCAGGCTGCTCTTCTGACTCCTAAAAGCTGTGGATACTCATTCTTACCTCCCCTCTCAAGGGAAGACTGACCATACTCGAGAGTAAAACCAGTCCCATTTTCATCATTCCTTAGTCTGAGAACTACAAGCTCATGGTCCTTGAAAACCACAGGGCTTCTCTCTGCTTATCACCTTCCTGAGCACGGCTGTCTCCCAGCTTGAGTAGGTTTGTCTTAGCTGAGACTCCACACTCAAGTGTCTCTGCCTCGGAGGAGAAAGGAGAGCTGCCGTAATGAAGTCATCCTTGGCAGAGCTGGTTCTGCTCTCACTCGCCCTTCTGAAGTCTTCTCTCCCACCTCCTTGCCCCGAGGTGTTGATTTTCTTTCCTATTTGCTTGTTGTGATTTAGAGGTCTGCCCTCCTTTGATGCTGTTGTGGGAAGGGATTTTGTGCGCTCAGGAATCGCTTTTATTTTGTGTCTGGCCGGGTGCTGCCGAACCCAGAGAGCAGGTGGGGAGGGCAGCCCTTGCCAGCCCCACCTCAAACCGTGGAATTGGAGCACCTGAAGCTATGTTTTAGTTGGATTGCTGCTGTACTGTCTGGTTTATGGGAGTTATGTACTGAGACTAACAAAAAAAAAAAGAAGTCTTCCTTCCCAAGGCTTCGGGCTGTGCCAGGGATTTGCCGATGACACGGTCGGCTCCAGCAGCACAGAGGTGATTGTTTCAGCCAACACCTGCACGAGCTCCTTTCCAGCTCTGCAGCACTGCAGGGGAGAAGTTGTGGAGCCCCTCAACCAGATGGGCTTTGCAATGTGCCCAGAATGTTATCAGGGGGTAGGGGCTGCTCACTCCTGTTGAGAGGTGTGAGCCTGGGGAAGCCCAGAGTTGTTACAGACTGTTTATGGTTGGAAGGGTTCACTGGTGGGGTCTTCCTAGAGCACAGTGCACAGGATTGTGTCCTGATAATACTTGAATATCTCCAGAAAGGGAGTGAGATGCCTCTCAGCAGGGTTCTCCAGGACTGCCTAATATTAAATGTTTAAATAACTAAATTGCTGTTGAAGTTCAAGACCCCCTGGAAGGGCAGTGGGATTGCACCAAAGTCTCCTCTTCCTTTTGGAGAACATTTACAGCAGCACATTTCTGCAGAGCAGTTTTCCATGTCTGAGCCTTGCCGTGTGCTGCTGTTCCTCTGACTGTTTATATTCCACTTCCTTCCTTTTGTTCTGAGCGAGAACCATGGACACCAATGACTTCCAGTATTTAGTCCTTGTTTATTTGGAACTTGTCTTTGGCTGGGGCCAGGCTCGTGCTTTCTGTTGCCAGTAAACAGCAAAGCACTGGGATTTCACAAGGAAAGGTTTTGCCTTTTCACATAGAAGGCGTCTGTCTGTCTGTCTGTCCGCCGCCACGTCTGTAGGAACCAGCATTAGAAGAGAACAAGGCTGACTTTTGCTGCAACCATAGAAGGTGAAGCTACTGGTGTTTTTAACCTCTCTCCTCTTTGAGTAGCCTCTTGAAGTGCTTGGAGAGCACGACAGAAGGTTCAGCCTTTGGCAGCTGATGTATCCCTAGAAGGTCCTGCTTTCCCTGGATGGATGGATGGATGTTAGGATTGTCACAGGCTGAAGTTTTATCCTGGATCCTTTGCTAACATTTTCCCCTCATGTTGTTTCAATGTCCCACTTACCTCTTGCTGCAGGTCTTTCCCTGCATCAGGGATGTTCAGCAAGGAGATTTTCCTTTAGGTACGTGTCCATGACGAGGAATATCCATTGGAAAACAGTGGGTGTGTTTAGTTAACACTGTCTCAGGGGAAAGGCTGAGGAAGAGAATGTGACAGGATTTCATCTTGCACTTTTAATTACATGGGGAATTATATTAAGCATCATTTAGTGCAATAAATTATGTGCACATTAATGTACATTAATAATACATTACTGCACATTCCTTTGATTTATACCATATAGCAGGATATTGCCACTATGGTGTATGGTGCAGCAATGGGATCAAGTATTTATTTTTCTTTTAGCAGTGTGTGTTGTTACAGAATTAAAAAAGGGGATGAATGTGCTCCAGCAGCAGGATTTTGGCTGTAACTAATCAACAAAGACCTAGAAAAAGCCCCAAAGCTGTCCCCAGGCACACTGTGGTGGCAGGACAGAAAAAAAGAAAGGTTCTATGAGAATTGGCAAGGCATTAAAAAAACCAAGAAGAAAATAATTAACCCTGGTATCACTGGTAATTATCAGTAATTGGCACTCGGACTGCTAGTCTCAGCAGAGGGAGCAATAATTTAGTGTGAGCTATAAAATTACTTGTTTTCCCTCCTTGGGCAAAAATTTATAGGCCACGTTGCCACAGCAGAAAATCACCGATTTATAAATGTGAGGTTCACCACGTACACGGCTGTGAGCTGTGGTAGAGCCAACTGAGGCAAAATCTGCTCCTCCTGCCTCTGCAGCCCCTGTTCTTAAAAACAGCAAGTTTGTGTGGCAAAAGCCTGATCCAGTAGGCAGGGAGTGCAAGGTATGGAACCAAGGCAAGAACTGGAGCTCACCAGGTGTTCTTTCCGGGTGGAAGTACCTTGGAGAAGCTGCCTGAAAGGCAACCCATAAAACAGCCTTCTTTTATTATTTTTTGGTGGTGGAATTACCTTGATATTGGAAAACCCTGCAAATATCTATTTAAATGCAGCCCAGTTATAGCTCTCTGGGAAAACTCATGTTATGTGGGCTCAGAGATCTCTTAGGGGCTGGGGGAACAAGTCTCAAAGAAAGGTGCAAAATTAGTATCTCAGGCTTTTCTGGCAGCACCCGGGGTGTTTAACTGGGCTCCTCCTCACAGCTGGAGATGTTCAAAAGGGGCTGGTCCTGCCTTGCTGCTCCAGGATGAAGGGGAGGGAGATGGTGTCAGGAAGCCTTGGGGCTGTCAGGTGAGACCAGAGGTCCTTTACAGGAGCCAAGATAAACATCCTCCATCTCAGGTTGAGAAAGGAGGACATCCAGAAACCAAGGACACGAAACACTGGGAGCAGCCAGCTTCCACCACAAGATTTTCTGGTTGGCTTCAGGATTCTTGGTAGGGAACCATCACTAAAATAACTGGGCTTTTTTAGTAAAATGCTTCTTGCTTGTAGCCCGAACTGTCTTTTTCAACTCCAGTGCCTGGCAGCATTGCTTACCTCAGTGGGATAAGAGGAAAATTGCAGCAGTGGGAAGTGGGCATTGCTGCTGGACAGGACCAGAGGCAGGACCAGGAGAGGTGAGCAGACATCTCTGCAAGCACCAGCACAAGCTCCCCTCCTGTCTTGGGAACTGAAGCCCAGTTTGTCTTCAATGCTCAACAACATCTGCTGCAGCTGTGACCCCCTGAGGCAGAGCAGAACCCTGTGCCTTCAGCCCCTCCACAGTAACAACCTGCCCTTCACCAGCAGCCACCGCTGCACCTCGAGCATCAGCACCTCCTGTCCCTGCTCTCAGGTTGTAACCAATGTCTGTTGTGGTTTTAAAAGCCCAGAAACAAACCTCCTTCATTTTCAGAACTTTTGTTCAAATCTAGGAAATAGCATCTCCAAAGGGGCTGGGCTGATGCTGAGGTTGCCAAGTCCAGTGTTGGGAAACGAGGAAATACCAGACCTGAACTGCCCGGGCCATCTTCCGCTGCACCCCTGCCTGTTTCCCATGTGCTGCAGCTTTTAATGGCACAAGCACATCCTCCTTTTTCCTGGGGCTAAGACAGTTTACACATATTTACTTGAGCTCCCTGTTTCTTGTAGTGAAAGAAATCCTGCTCCTCACACGCGTTTCGATCAGTGCTGTGTATCAGCAGCCTCTGTGATGCTACATTGACAATCAAGAGCACAAAAGTGCCCTGCTTGTATTTTTAATCCCCAAGGCAGGCAGGAAATATTGCCATTTTTTCATCTGGCTGTTGCTATTGTTTGTGTTGAAGCTGAGGGGATGCAGTTTTCCTTGTGAGGATTTATCAAGGAGCTGAAATGCAGCCTCTGCCCTTGCATCTGCTCCGTGGGAGGGTGAGCGGGTCTGACCTGTGACAAACCCCCGACTCTAAAGCAAAAGGGTGCTGTGGGGCAGAAAAATAACCTCTCCTGAACTCCAAACCCTCCTCTGCTGTTCCTTGGGGAAGGGGTTTTGGATTCAGCCCAGCAGAAGGACTGGATGCAGTGGTGGGATCGCTGCTTGTTGCAGCCGTGGGTGGTGGTGGATGCATTAGGAGCAGGTATGGATGGGTCTCATGTACAGGGCTACAAGGGGCTGCATTGACCCTCGAGCCAGATTTATTGCAGGTGGGGAGTGGGCTGCTGTGCTCATGCCCTGGATAAAGTGGGATGCAGTTCTGTCCTCTTTGCAAGCAAGGCTGGGTCGGCAGTTGTGTGGTTGTCACTGCAGGAATTTACCTGGTGTTTCAGCAAGGAGTTACCTGGGCACTGGGTGTGACACTGCCACTCGTGCCAGTGGGAAATTTGGAGGAGAAACCCCTGGCGAGGAGGGGCTGGGGAGCTCCCTCAGCTCTGCCCTGAGCAGGCAGGTGAGGCCAAGCAGCCCCTTCCACACACCCTTCCCACGGCAGCACCTTCCCACTGCCTGCTCAGCCCTTTTCCTGTGGGATGGTGCTTGTGCGGAGGGAGGGTCCAGGGCGGCTGCGAGGGCTGTGCCTGCCCGTCCAGGTGTGCGAGGGAGGAATGAATGCCAACCCTGCGTCACGGGCACCCCCTCCTCCCTCCCAGCTGGGATAAAGCTCGTCCTCACCTGGGGTCCAATCTCATTTATCGCAGCTCCCACCTTTCCTCCCTGCCAGCCCCTCGGGAGGAAGAGGCGGTAGCCCCGGGACAGCGAGGGGAGCGAGAACAAAGTCGATAATTGACTGGAGGGTACAGAAATCGGCGGGGAGTTATGTGGGATCGCGGGCTCGCTGCCCTCCCCGCCGGACCGGGAGTTGACGTTTAACCGGAAAGAGAAAAGGGACAGAAAATAGAGAGGAGGGAGGGAAAAAAAAAAAAAAAAAAAAAGAAAAAAGAAAGAAAGAAAAGGCCAAAGCTGGAAATCAAGTTGCAGCAGTGAACCAGCACGTTCCCCCTCTGCCTTTGGAAGAATTTCTTGGCTTGGTGTGTGGGTGCCTGTTATTCGGGCTGCGGCAGAGGATTTGGACACTGAGTCAGACCCAGCGCTAATGAGGTTTGTGGAATTAATTCATCTGTGCTCTGTGGTGTCCAGTTCGCTTGAACTTTGCTGCGTTGATTAACTGGGGGGTGGAATAAGGCGCGGGGCTCCTTGCACGGGCAGGTAGGCAGGACAGGGAGCACGGGGGTCAGTCAGCCCCTGCCTGCTCGTTCCCTGTGTTTTCCTCTGGTTTTGGCTGTCGGACGCCGTCTCGTGCCTCTTGTCTGGCTGGGAAGGGCAACCCCTGTGTCCCAGCAGAGCTTTGAGGGCTGCACGGGGCAGTTTTAGTCTCTGAAGGTATTCGGGAGCGGGGCTGGGGGTGGCAGTGAGGGTACCAGGTGGGAAGGCAGAGCAGAGCCCTTTGGGGACGGGTTGTTGCGGGTTTCAAAGGTTGCCCACTTCGTCCTGCCTCTGTCAGCCCACTGCCAGGGGGAAAGGCGGTTGTGCCTCGGAGCCGGCACCCAGGGGAGCCTCTCACAGGTGACAATGTGCAAGGTCAGCCGGGCTGCGGGTGCCTCCGACCCGCGGAGCCCCGGAGGTTGTTTTCCAGGACGAGTGGCTGCCTGAAACCCCCTGCGAGGCAGGAGAAAGGAGAGGGAAGTCCCTGGAGGGAAAAGCCAGGGGAGAGTGGGGATTCGGGGTCGGCTTTGCTGAACCGCAGGTGTCCAGGTGGATCTGAAAGGGCCAGGAAATAGGGAAATGGGCAGAAGGATTGGTGTGAGGGAGCTGACAGGCATGGGTTAGGTGGGGGAAAAGAGGGATGAGGAGCATCCGTAGAGGGGAGGGAAAGGAAAAGTGTCTTGAGGGGCCAAAGGAGCGGAGAATGTGCCAGGAGCAGCACGTGAAGGGAACGGGAGGGTCCCCGGGGCTGTGCTGGCATTTGGGCAGCTCCCCAAGGAAGGTCCTGACCTTCCTGCCTGACCCTCGGGGTTTTCCCCTGCCCAAACCCAGGGGGGCAGAAGGAGAGGGTACTGCAGCCACCAGCCCTTTGCCAGTACAGGGTGGTGTTGGCCACAAACCAGCTCTCAGCAGCTCCAGGTGGTCCCAGGCTGCGTCCTGCTGTGTTTTGTCCCTCGCTGGAGGATGCCGGGGACCAGGTCTGGGGTCTGGAGCTCAATCTGAGAGCTGAGATCTCTCCCTTCTTGCTGGAAACAGCAATGGAGACACCCACATGGAGCCTTCCAGCTGCAGGAGCTCTCATGGGGAAGGAGGGGAAATGGATGGGGAAGGCAAACAAACCCAAAGATCAATATGATCTTGTGTTTAAGAGATTATTTGATTTGCAGGTCAAGTTTTTGACAGTTTTCTGAGGGTCTGGCTTGATAATTTCCAAGTTCTGGAGCACGGCCCTGGCAGCTCTGTGCCACCACGTGTGCCAGGGAGGGAGAGAGCATGAGTTGTAGCCCTGAGCCCACAGCCCTGCCCTGGGATAAGAACTGAGCCTGCATGAGCTGCTGTGGCTGTTGCTGTGCTGCCCATCCTCAGCACACACAGATGTTCCTCCAGATGCCTCCTCCCATCTACGGGGTCAGGCCCCTGCACAGCCCCCACACACCCCTCGGCAGGACAGGGGGGTTGTAGCCATGGAAAGGGCAATTCCCACAGAGGGAGGAAAGGCTGCACCAGGAACTCTGGCATCTCCTTCTCTTTCCTGCTTCTGTGTCCCTGACCCACCTGGTGTACCCTGCATGGAAGGTGGGACCAGACTCCTGCCATGGGCTCCTGACTCATCATAACCTGCTACTTGGTCCCTCTCCCCCATCTGACACTCCAACCCTGTCCTCTGTCCCTTTGCACCAGTGGTTTTGCCTTGCCTGTTTTTTTGGGATGAGGTATCCAGCCCCAGCATTTCCAAACCCCTGGCATCTTTCTGGGACAGGTCTGTTGGCTGTGCCAAGGTGCAGGCAAAGGCTGGGGGTGAGGGAGGAGACCAGGAGAAATGCTGGAGCAGTGGTCTGGGATGGAGGAGGATGTTTGTGTGCATCCAGGAGCTGCTCCACCTCGTTCCTTGGTTTTGCACAAATGAACAGATTTTTTTTTCCCCCCCATTGTTGTCATCATGCAAATCCAACCAAATCCTGCAGCTTTCCCAAAGTGAAAGCGATGTTTTCCCTTCCAGAGGGCACTTCTGATATCGAGGAACGGCTGCTCCCATGTTTTTGCACAAACATTGCAGGCTGCATTCCTGCAGGGCCGAGTGGCAGCAGATGCTCTGTGCCACCAGTGCCCTGCCCACTGGCACCTGCCCAGTGAAATCCTTGGAGGCTGGTGGCTCACAGGGCAACAGGACTGTTAATACTGAGCAGAGTTTTATGGCCTTTTATCTCAGCACTTGAAAAGTGGTGACGGCAGTTTGTGTGTCCAAGGCCCAGGGTGTGTCCGTCCATTCCTTGGTGACATTTTCCTAACTAGTGATTAGAGGAAGATGGATGAAGTCCTTGTGAGCTGAGCAATCCAGTCCCACACTCAATCCTTTCCTCATGGCCCTTGTCATGCCGGGAGACAGGATTTGGTGGGTGCTCAGGGGATGTTTTCACTGTGTTTTCCCTTCAAGGGCTCAAAGGACTTCCCTACCCTTTCATCTCACCTCTAATTGGCACCTCCCCGTGTCTCCATAGCTCCGGGGCTGGCATGGCTCGCTGGGGTGGAGCAAGGGAAAAAGGGATTTTCCTGGCTTCAAAACCCATCTGTCTTGGTAGCAGGGGGACAGGATGTTTGCCAGCAAGTGCTGGTGTGAGGACTGTCCCTGAAGGGGGTCACAGGCATGTCCAGGGAGGAGCATAACTGTTGGCTTCGGAGCCAGCGCTGGGGCTTGGCCAGGGGGGACAGGGACCACCCAAAGCCAACCCTGCAAAGGGCCTGAGCTGGGGATGGTCAGTGTGGCAGGGAGGGAAGCAGAGGGACTGCCTTGGTCAAATGATACCTTTTACCCATAAGAAAAAAAGCACATTGGCTACAGAGCACATTGGAAAAACAGCACATTGACCACAGGTCCTGACTAACGGCAAAACTTCCCTGGGTTTCCCCCCAGAGATGCTGCCCTGAGGCTTCTGCATTTCTCATGTTTCAGTCATGGGGCATTAATTCCTGTGATAAATCCCCCTGGGCACAGCTGACGAGGGTGAATGAGACACCAATGTCCTGTCATTTGTTATCCATGTATCCAGTGACTGTCACGGAGAACCAAGTGAGAACACCAAGGGAGGTGTCCCCAGGTGTCAATGCTGTGTTGGTTGGAGCCCTGTGCCACAACAATTTCTGCATTCAATTCATTTCCATTGGCTTCAGTGGGCAATGCAGGGTGCAGAAGCCAAGTATGACCTGGTGCTGTTGAGACCAGAGTGGGTCTTTCCAGGGGTTTCCCTGCACCCCAAGCTGTTAGTAACTGAGTCATCAAGTGACTGCTCTGTGTGCTGGCTCTTCCTCAGGGCACTTGGACATCTTTGCTGCATGCATTTTCTTCCCCTGTTTTAAGTGGTTTTTACATCCTTTTCATTTATTTCACAGTCAGGGCTGACACAGCAAGAAGCCATAAGACAATTAATTTGCATTATATTTCACACTTGCACCTTCCAGAAGGGAGATGCTTTAAAGATGTCTTTACACTGTTTTATTTTGGTTTTTTTCTCCTTGGCTGCTCTTACTTACCCTGCCAGGTGCCAAAGCCACCCTCTGGCACAGCAGCAGCAGAGCTTGAGTTCCAGCTTTGTCCTTTTTGTTTACCATGTCCAAACACTGACTTCTGGATGGCACTGAAGTCACATGTGGGTGCAGGGAGAATGGTTCTCTCTGTTTAGGATTTGACCTCTGGATCCACATCCAGGGGTCCTGCTGCCCTGGACAGCACAAAGGGGAGCTGCAAGGCTCTCAAGACCACGGATTCTTTCAGCAACTTCAAAACTCCAAGTCTGGCATTTCCCAAGGCCTCACCCTCTATTTGTTGTTGGTTTGACCATCCTGGAAACTCTTAGCGTGATAGGAAATAGCTGAAGGGAGGGGTCAGTTTTGTTTCTGGGGAGAGTTGTGGACAGTCACTCTGTTTTCCATCTCTTGGCTCTCTGCAACGTAGCAATCCATGTGTTTCAGGAGGAAGAGGATGGATGTGCCGGTGCCGGCGTGTGCCAGGCTGCTCCTCCTGTCCCTGCTCTGTGCCACCGGCCTCTGCCAATGGAACAAAAGTGAGTGGAGCCCTGTCAGCTCTGTCTGCCATCTCCCCTTGGAGCTGCCCCATGAGGACTGTGTGCACCCTTCCTGGGCTCCAGAAATGCCAGTCCTCATGCAGAGAAGACCCGTTGTGTGCTTTTCCTCACGGTTTCCAACTTCCCAGCGTTTGGGGCCCCTCTTTTCCTACGCCGCTGCTGTTTTGTAGCCAGTTTCCACCAACCAACCAGGAAAAACTTCCATCCCTCTGTGGGATCTGCCTTTCTCATGCCCTCCCACAGCTCACTTTGTTTTCCCCATTCCTGATGCCCTGGTTTTTCCTGGTAGATAACCGCTGTGTGCTGTCCCGGGCAAAGAGCTGCACCGAGTGCATCCGAGTGGATAAGGACTGCTCCTTCTGCACCGACGAGGTGAGACATGGCAGGGCAGGCTGGGGCTCCACTTCCCACCCTGCTGATGGAGGGATCCCACCACCTTCAATGGGAGAGGGACGTGAGCAGAGTCAGCTCCCCCTTCTCTTCTGTGGGAAGCATTGAAATGTGTGTTTCCTTTGGTAAGGGACAAATAGGGAGGGAGGGGAGTCCAGGGCAAACTTGCAGGGGTGCAGAGGTTTATTGGAAAATGCTAGTGTGCCATAAACAGTGTGTGCAAGGGATGGAGGAAGACTTTTATCCCAGACAACCCAATAACTCCCTGGTGGTCACATAATGCTGCTGCTGGGGAACGTCCCCAACTCTCTGCCCTGCTCCTGCTCCCAAAAGCTCACAGTGGTCTCAGCAGAGGACCCTGCTTCCTGACCTGTGTATTTCCCCCTTAACCTGGTGGACCTGGTGCTTTCTGGGGCTCTGACGTTGGTTTTGCTCCCTTGGCAGAGCTTTGAGGAGCCGCGCTGTGACTTGCGGGACAACCTGCAGCGTTACGGCTGCGGGGAGAGCAGCATCGTGAGCACCCGCGGCGAGATGCAGACACAGAAGGTGGGTGCTGGGGACACAGCCCCTGCTCAACTTCTCCTGAGGGGTCCTTCACATCCTTCATCCCCCTCTAGGGCCTTCATCAGGAAAAAAGTCTAGATCTCTGCTGACTCAAAACCAGTGCTCTGCTTTTGCTGGCTGATGGACCCGTTGGGCACCGGCCCTGATTCCTCTGGGCTGGGGTGGCTTTTCAGGCAAAACAGATGTAAGCAAAATGCCAAGATATGGAGGAGGTGCTCAGCTGGACACGTGTGGACATGGGAGGCTGTTGTACAGTACACGAGGGAGGGGAGCAGGATCATCCCTGCCTTTGCACTTCCCACGCACCTCCCTGTTCCTTGCCTCCTCCTCATTGCATCTGCTCAGGAGATGGAGTCCACCCCCTTCACGTCGCTCTTCTTCACAGAATTCCAGTATCAACATATCCCTGAAGAGGACCCAGGTGTCCCCCCAAGGCATGTACCTGCGGCTGCGAGCTGGGGAGGAGATGAGCTTCAACATGGATGTCTTCCAGCCCTTGGAGAGCCCTGTGGATCTCTACATCCTCATGGACTTCTCCTACTCTATGTCTGATGATCTGGACAACCTCAAAAGCATGGGCCAAAACCTAGGTGAGACCAGAGCTGGGAGAGGAGGGGAGCCAGCTTGATGAAGGCAGGCAGCTCTCTCCTGCCTGCAGCTGTGAGTCCTCTGCCAGCACCAGAGAGAGGGATGCAGCTGGCAGTGGGCTGAGAGGTGTCTGTTTTAATTACAGTTTCTTATTACCACTGCTCTGTGCAGCCCTGTGGGGGAATGCTGCTCCTGGCCCTGCAGGGATCATCACATGTGCTCTCTCCTCCCAGCCCAGAGCAGGGGCTGGTGCCCCACAGAGTTGGTCTGTGCAGGGGCTTTGGCATCTTGAATTCCTTGGTGTTGGCATCTTGAATCCCTTCTGCTGCTGCAGAAGCTCCAGTTTTGCAAAGGGGGCTGCCAAACAGGGTGTAGGTTTCTACCCCATAAAAGACAAGCCCTAAGCCCAAAGATCTTAAAATCTGACAGTTTGAGTCTTACCTAAGGCCTGACCAGCAGAGAAGATGCCCAGGACAGGACTTCATTCCCTGGAGCGGCGAGCTCATAGGCATCTCTTTACTTATGTGTCTCCTCCTCCCTCCTTTCCCCTCCTCCCAGCGGAGTTCCTGCAAGAACTGACCTCCAATTACACCATCGGATTCGGCAAGTTTGTGGACAAAGTCTCTTCCCCTCAGACAGACATGAGACCCGAGAAGTGAGTGAGCCCAATGGGTCCGTGGGGTGGGAGCAGAAGGGGAGGGCAGGTGCCTTCTGTTTCTCTGTGGCTTTCCTAATATTCATGGTCTGCAGTGCAAGGTCCTTGTCCACCTGTCTCTCTTCATGGCCTCCCCATCCCTCAGGATTGCTGTAGCACCGTGCCAATGCCTGTGCAGTGTCCTCTTCTGCTTTCAGACCTTCCCTGCATGCCTTGTCTTCTCCTCCATCTTTTCCCTCATTCCTTCTACCTCTCAGTGCTTGTGGCTTGCAAGCTCAACTCCATGACTTCTCCTGAGGGACTCCCTGGCCCCTAGGTGTTTTCTCCACCCTTCTTCTCCTTGCACCAGCCATCCCTTTGCTCCTGTCCTTGCAAAAACCCCGGTTCCCCTCCTCTCCTAGGCTGCGTGAGCCCTGGAACAACGCCGACTCCCCCTTCTCCTTCAAGAACGTCATCCGCCTGACCAGCAACATCAACCACTTCAGCCAGGAGCTCCGCAAGGAGCGCATCTCCGGCAACCTGGATGCCCCTGAGGGCGGCTTTGATGCCATCCTGCAGACAGCTGTTTGCAAGGTGAGGGTGGCCAGGCTCGCAGGAGCCGTGTGGGCTCTGCTTCTAACGAGTGGAGCTTGCTGATACCGGGTGATGAGCAGAAGGGCCACACGCTGGACCCCAGGTTATATGTTCAGCTACAGTCAGCTCTTGCCCTCCCAGCCACATGCTCCAAATGCCAAGCTGTTTTGCATTCCCAGTTTTTCCTAAGCCTTAGAACATGTGTGTTCTGGTGTTTGATCCCCAGCACAGGAGCTGCTTGCTGGGCACTCTGCGTGTGCTCTTTGCTCCATCCCGCTCTGTGCCTGCGGTGGTGAAACTCTGCTCCCTGGAAAACAGCCCACTTGGGCTTGGCTTCTTGGCTGAGGGATGAGCACAGCTCCAAACATGTCCAGAAAAGTGTGGGCTTGCCCCCTGTACATACATGTGCCTGGCATTGAGCTGCTGGGTGGGAGACACCCTATGCATTGGGGGTGCCTGGATTCCTGGGACCATGTAGCTGGCTGTGTTTGCTGCCAGGTGGAGGTGGTGCCTTGCCCCGTGGGTATTCCAGCTCCTGCCAGTGCTGACTGTAAGTGCTGTGCAGGAGCTTGGGGGGCACAGAGATAAAGGTTGCTTCTCCCCCTCCCTGGCTGCAGGATAAGATTGGCTGGAGAAAGGACAGCACTCACCTGCTCGTGTTCTCCACCGAATCTGCCTTTCACTACGAAGCTGATGGTACCAACGTCCTGGCAGGGATCCTGGCAAGAAACGATGAGCAGTGTCACCTAGACAGCCGTGGCACCTACGTGTATGACACCAAGCAGGACTATCCTTCAGTGCCCACCCTGGTGCGCCTGTTGGGCCAACACAACATCATCCCCATCTTTGCTGTCACCAACCACTCCTACAGCTACTACGAGGTGAGGAGACCACGGCAGTGATGCCACGTGGGCTTACATTTCCTCCAGGGCCATTGCTCCTCTGCCTCAGCTTGGCTGTGAGGAGAAAGTGCTCTTCCATCTCTTAGCACTTAGTTCCCAAGTGCTAAACCAACACCTCGATGTTTTGGAGGGTGCCACACTGTGTTATGGGGCTGCTCTGGGTTGTGGGATGTCTCAGGGTGTATTATTGGGTGCAGGAATCGGAGCTTCTAGAGGTCTCCCTGTACTGGTTTCTGTTTCTTGTAAAGAGCACAGAGCTGGAGAGTAATTTAGGTTGGAAGGAACTTTTGGAGATCTCTGGCCCAAGTCCTGTTCAAAGTAGAACCCACTCTAGTGCTAGAGAAGGGTTCTCAAGGCCTTGGCTCAGGGAGGTCCTGTCTCCCTGCAGAAGCTGCACAAGTATTTTCCCATCTCTGAGATTGGGGTGCTCCAGGAGGACTCTTCCAACATTGTGGAGCTGATCCGTACAGCCTTTGAGGTAACGGTGCTCTCTGGGGCTTTGCTCTGGCTCCAGGGAGGGCAGAGGGTGGGCACCTCCTACCCAGGAGAGCAGCAGGAGGCAGGATGTGGCCCCTCTGGAGCAGGCCATGGGGTGGTCACAGGGTACTGCTGAAAATCAACGCTGTGTTTATCTTCTGCCACCCAGCGCATCCGCTCCAAGATGGACATTAGGGCTGACTTCACTCCCAGGGCCATGAAGACAGAGTTCACCTCCACGATGTATGAAAAGACAGAATCTGGCTCCTTCCACATCACCCGTGGGAAAGTGGTAAGTCCTTGGATGGCCGTGGAGGGGGAAGGTGTGTGTGAGGGGCTGAGCCCTCCATGTCTGGCAGGGCTGGTCCAGCAGAGCTGGCTCATCCCTGCCACATGTCCCTTCCTTCAGGGCAAGTTCAAGATGCATGTGAAGGCACTCGAGTACGTGGGTGGGCAGCACGTGTGCAGCCTCCCCGAGAGGGACCGGCAGGGAGTTATCCAAGTGAAACCCACATCCCTGAGCGACAGCCTCACAGTCTCAGCCTCGGTCGTCTGCGACGTGTGTCCTTGTGAACAGGTACAGGGGGAGTGTTGCAGAGAGAAGTCCTCCTCCTGGCCACCCTGGGGTGGGAGTGCATTGGCTGGCACATGTGGGGTCCCTCAGCAGTGCCCAGCAGAGGCTCAGCCTGGCCAAGGATCTCCATCGCTGCCTGTACCAAGCTGGGTGTGCTGTCTCACAGCAGAGCTTGTTCTTCAGGGAAAGAGTTTGCCCCCGGATCTGCCCTTCTGATTCCTGAAATGGTCCTGGGGACAGCTGAGCCCATTCAGCAATGCCTCTTCTCTCTTCTCTTCCAGCAACAAGAGCTGAATTCACCCAAGTGCAGCTTCCATGGGAACTTTGTTTGTGGGCAGTGCATCTGCCACCCGGGCTGGTAAGGACCATGTCCAGCTCCATGTCCATCCCAGGGGTCCTGCTGGGTCTGGGGACCCACAGTGACACAAGCTCCTGCCCCGGGCATCCTGCCCAGGACCCTGCTGTCCTCTGCTCTGCTCCCACCTCTCTCAGCATCATCTCCTCCCTGCCAGGCGAGGGGACACGTGCGACTGCTCCCCGGCATCGTCCCCCAACAACGAAGCCTGCATCCGCCCCGGGGACGTGGAGCCGTGCTCGGGAAGGGGCGAGTGCCTGTGTGGGAAGTGCCAGTGCTACTCCGAGGACCTGGTGCAGCGATTCGACGGGGCCTTCTGCGAGTACGACGTCCTGCAGTGCCCCCGCACCTCCGGCTTCCTCTGCAACGGTGAGAGCAGCTACCCCGGCCCCAGCAGCCCCCAACTGGGACACATGCTGGGTCTGGTGCCACAGCAGGGTGTCCCCGCACTGGTGGCACTGGCACGGGGGGTTGAGTGACCAGTGATGGGCTGCGGGGACTCTGTGCTTGCAAACGTGAGGGAGGATGCCGTGGAGCCTGCTTGCACCCCGACGGAAGTGGGGGAGCTGCAGGCAGGGGCGTGGGAGCAGCACAGTGCTGGGCACTGGGTGACTCATCCTCTTGCCCCCAGATCGTGGTCGCTGCTCCAGGGGCGCGTGTGCGTGTGAGAGCGGCTGGGAGGGCCCGGGCTGTGAGTGTCCCACCAGCAACGACACCTGCATCGACAGCAGAGGGGTAGGTCCTGCCCTGCCAGACCCACCACAGGTCCAGGCAGGGCTGTGTTGAGTTGCCCCGATGCTGGAAGGTCTGGGCCACTGGGGCTGGCACCTTGCTGACTCCCAGTGCCCTGGGATTGCTCTCAGATGCCAACTGACACCTCTTCCCTCCCAGGGCATTTGCAACAACCATGGGAGGTGCGAATGTGGCAGATGCATCTGTGACATGGCCTCGCTGTACACCAGCTCCACCTGTGAAATCAGCTACTCCCTGGTGAGTCCCTGCGGGTTTGTCAGCTCTCCTTCCCACACGGAGCCTCAGGGAAGGAAGGCAAGGTGGAGATGAAGGCACATCTCAGCCAAGAGCAAAATCCTGCTTTGTAGCCAAGGGCTTTCTTCACCCTCCAGTTCACCAGCAGCAACTGCTGAGTGTCTGTCTGTGTTTATCTACACCCTGGTGAAGGGCAGAGGTTTGAGCTTGGTTCCTGACTTGTTCTGATTTGCCTCAAGCATGGGAAAAAAATCATTTCATAGAATCATAGGAAAGATTGGGCTGGAAGGCACATTAAAGTTCCCATGGGCAGGAACACCTTGCACTAGACCAGGTTGCTCAGGCCCACATCCAACTTGGCCTTGAATACATGACAGTCTCGTGCCTCAGTTTCCCCATTGACAAACACAGGCTAATCCCACAGTGGGGGTGGAGAAAGCTGGCTTTGTCATGTTTTGGAAAAGCCTCCAAAACCATGGGAGGAGATCTAATTGCTGTCCAAATGCAGGCTGTTGGCATAAGGGCTGGGCTCCTGGGCTTATAAAATGCTTTTTTTTAAGCTGCTTGTTCTAAGTGATTCCTCTCTTTGACCTTGCCCTGGCACTGGGGTGAGGACACAGCGCTGCCTCTCCAGCTCTGGATTTCATAGGCAATGCCCTCCCTTTTCCATGGGCTGTCTCCTGACTGTCCCACCCCCATGTGCCCAGGGCTTCCAGGCTGTGTGCGAGAGCATCCGGGACTGCGTCCGCTGCCAGACCTGGGGAACGGGCAGCTTGAAAGGGAACTGCAGCACCTGCCACCTCCAGATCCAAATGGTGGAAGAGCTGAAGAAAGGTACTGTGAGAAGCAGATCTGGGTGCAGATGTGTGGAGTCTCCTGTGCCCCCTGCCCTGTGTGTGTTTGTGCACATGTAGGGCTGCTCCCCAAGTCTTTCCTGACCCTGGTGACTCTGCAACCCTGTCTCCTCTCTCCTCAGAGGAGGCTGGTGAGTACTGCTCCTTCCAGGATGAGGATGATGACTGCACCTACCACTACTCCCTGGAGGGAGACCCCAGTGTCCTCCCCAACACCACCGTCCGTGTGCAGAAGAATAAAGGTGAGCAGGAGGACAAAGGGGGGGATGTCCAGCCTGGGCTCTGGAGCAGAGTGACCAGCTCCACAGCACCTCCAGTCCCTGCTTGGTCCCTTTGCTGTGCCCCTGGGCAGGGGCAGCTACAGGCAGCACTGCCCTGCCCACCCTCCTGCGTGACAGGGGTGGGTGACACTGGCTGTCACCAGTGTGAACTGCAAGGAGTGGAGTGTGGCACCTTTAGAGCTCAGAGCCTTTCCACTGCCAGCGTGGGCAGGGATTGATGCGGGGTGCTGCACAGCCCCTTGGGATGGCTGGATGTGAGCAGGGCTGTGATAGATCTCCCTGAGCAGCAATTCTTATTGTGAGCGCCAAGAGAGGGGTTTCCAAGCTTGACTGGACTGTTCCATGCCTCAGAGAGCTGTGGTCCAGCCTTTCCCCTTTGTCCCTGCCTCCCCACTCTCTCCCTGCACACCCCACAGAGGGGCTGATGCCCGGGAGTGACGTTGCTGTCACTTGCAGAGTGCCCACCAAGGAGCTTCTTCTGGCTCATCCCACTGCTCATCTTCCTCATCCTGCTCCTGGGGCTGCTGCTGCTGCTCTGCTGGAAGTTCTGTGCCTGCTGCAAGGTGAGTGCCTCGACTGGCTGCCCCAGCCTGGGGAGAGGACCAGATAAAAGCCAAAAACATGACAAATTCCTAGAATCTACCCAGCCTCCAGCATGGCCAGACTGGTAGGAGCTGAGTCCCAGTAGTGTCCAGCACCTCTGGTGTTGCTGACATGAGAGTTGCTCTGGGATTTTTGGCTTCCAGAGCCCCATCCACCCACTGCCTACCCAACCCTGCTGATGTGAATCCTCTCAACTGGAAATGAGGGGGGGGGGGGGGTTTACCCTTGGCTGCAAAGTGATTGTGTATTTGTCCATTTGTTTTCTAGGCTTGCCTGGCCCTGCTTCCCTGCTGTGCACGAGGTACTTGCCCTGTGACCGGGGGAGAGAGGGATCTGTGGGGTTCACTGCCTTCCTGGGTTGGAGGGGAGTGGGATAAGCATCCTTCCTCCTCCTCTCTGAGCTGGGGAGGTGGATCAGGGAGAAAGCTCCTAGCAGGGAGCCTGAGCCAAGAAGCCCTGGAGCTTCTGCTCTACTTTTCCTCCCTTCCCCACACCCTGGGGTGCCCTGCTGGGAATCCCACTTCTGGCTCTCCCTGACCAGTGTCCCTTGTAATGCCCAGCTGGTGAAGTGTGTCCTCCCCACTCATGGACACCCCTTGCCCTCTCCACCCCACTCCCCTACTGACATCCCAACGCTCTTGGCGTGGTGGAAACCCTGAAGATTCCCCAGAACAAAGTCTCTGGTGTTGGGATGTCGATGGCTGGCCTTGTCCCAGTGTGCCCAGGCTCTGACCCTGCCCCTGGCTCTGCAGGTCGCACCGTTGGCTTCAAGGAGGACCACTACATGCTTCGGCACAGCCTCATGTCCTCTGACCACCTGGACACGCCCATGGTGCGCAGTGGATCCCTCAAGGGTCGGGATACTGTCCGCTGGAAGATCCACAACAATGTCCACAAGCAGGGCTTTGCCTCCCCCCCTGCCACCAACCCCAAAGACCTCAGTGAGTACCACGTCTGAGGGACAGGGCGTAGAGGAGATGCCACGGGTGCCTTAAAGGACCTGAACCCTTGTTGGTGGCCCCCAGCTCCAGCAGCCAGAGTGTTACCTCCAAGCCCAGTTTCAAGGGAGGTTGTTTCTTTACCTGCTTCCATCCTGGGGGAAGCTGAGCAGCACAGCCCAGTGTCCAGCCCTGTAGCAGGACCCCTGGAGACCTTCTGACAGTCTGGTTGCGTGGTAGATGAACACTGCACATGTCTTGGTCTCACGAGCTCAGTGACCCAGCCTTGATTTCACTACCTCATCAGTCCAAAGCCACCACTGGGCACTGTTTCCTTTGCTGGATCTGGCAGAGAGCTTCCCAGTTATCCCTCCAGTTCTCAGAGGGTTTTCTCTGCCGGGGCAACAGGGTTTGGATGCTGGTGATGCATCTGGACACCGAGCATCCTGTGTGTCCCTGTGCTTCCAGCTTTTGGGTGGGTTATTTCTCTGAGCAAGAAGGAAGGAGTGGGAATTTCTGATTTGGGAATTTGTCTTCCCAGTTCCCTATGGGCTGTCTCTGAGGCTGGCAAGGCTTTTCACGCAGAACCTGACAAAGCCGGACACCCGGGAGTGCGAGCAGCTGCGCAAGGAAGTGGAGGAGAACGTACGAGCCTGGGCACGAGGGGGGCTTGGGGTGGCACGGGGGGACAGCCACACTGAGGGGATGTCTGTGGCACTGGAAAGGGGGAGTGCCCCTTCCCTGTGAACCTGCCCCTTCCCTGTGAACCCAGACAGCTCTTGAAGGGAAGGAGAAATTTTTCCTCTTTCTGATAGAAAGCGCAAATTTCAAATCTCATCGTAATGACAAGATTTGAGGTTTGCTTTGGGCTGTGTGGTCTGAAGCTCCTGTTTGGATTCAGTTTGCTGCCTCTTGCCACGTCCTGGGGAGAAACCATGTGATGGTCTCTGCCTGGTGTGGGAGGGTGAGGGGGGATGTCCTGGGGTGGCCAAAGGGCTCTCATATCTGCTGGCAGCAGTGTCTGTTCGCTGAGCACATCCCTGTTCAGCAAGGGATATGTTGTGAAAGTCCCTGTTGCTCCTTGCAGCTGAATGATGTTTTCAAGCACATCCCTGGCTGCCACAAGCTCCAGCAGACCAAGTTCAGGTGAGTCAGTGGGAGAGAGACCTCCTGCAGGGCAGGGTTCCCCCAGAGCCCTGATGATGATGGGGTGTGAAATCTGGGATGTCGGGAAGGCGCGGTCTGTGAGACGTCACTGGCACAAGCCTGGAGTGCTGCTTCACCCACCCAGGACTGCAGAGCAGAACCCACCCAGCTGTGCAGGAGATCTCAACTACCTCTGGCTTTGGACCAGCAGGAGCAAATCCTGATTGCATGGTGCTTAATGGGAAAATTCCCATTGGCTTCGAAAGTTTCAGCCTGGTGCAAAGCTAGGAGTGCAGGCTGGGAGAAGTCTGGGGATGCCACTGCTGAGCAGGGAGTGGTATCCCCTCCCCACGGCCTGATAAAGATGTGATCTCCCCTGCAGGCATGTTTCTCATTGCATTGGGAAACCCAGAGTGGGAGAGAGCAGCCAGGCAGGAGAGAACGTGCTGGGGCCACGGGCTCTGTGGGATGGGTTGGCACCCGCAGGGCAGTGCTGCAGCTCAGACCTGCACAGGGCAGTGATTCACCCAGCACTTTGTCTCTCCAGATGTGTTAGTCACTCTGATCTGGTTTTTTTATTCCCCCAGGTTACAGCCCAATTCTGGGAAAAGGTAAGAGTAACTCACAGCCCTCTCTTGTGCAGCTTCTCCCTCTTTGCACACACACGTGTGGGGTGACTGAATGCTCCACACCTTCAGTGGCCCCAGAGCTGTGGTGTGACATGAGCAACTCTGGTCTCAGCTTTTTCTTGCCTTTCTCGCCTTTCTCTTCCCCCGTCCCAGGCAGGATCACACCATTGTGGACACAGTGCTCACTGCTCCTCGCTCAGCCAAGCCAGACATCATCAAAGCTGTGGAAAAACACGTTTCCCACGAGACTTTCAACGACCTGAAGGTTGCGCCGGGTTATTACACTGTGACCTCAGACCAAGGTGGGGAGCAGAGCCCAGTGCTGCCTGCTGGCTGGGCGTGGGGGGGCATTTCCCACCTCTAATCCTTGCCCTTCCCCCAGATGCTCAGGGGATGGTGGAGTTCCAGGAGGCCGTGGAGCTGGTGGATGTCCGTGTCCCGCTCTTTATCAGGGAGGAGGATGATGATGAGAAGCAGCTGCAGGTGGAGGCCATCGAGGTCCCCAATGGCATCGCAAAGATCGGGCGCAGGGTTGTCAACATCACCATCATCAAAGAACAAGGTAAAGGGCTGTGACCGTGGCATGGGGAGGGTGTTTGTGTTTGGGTGTCCTGTGTCCATGTGGTTTGTAAGGAAGGCGCAGTCTGCATATTGGAGCATGCCCAGGTCACAGAGCACAGACTTGCTTGGTGACTCCTCTCTGAAGTCACCTGGGTCTAAATGGAGTATCTTTTAAAACATCCAAAGGAGAGTCGTCATTCCTGCTGACAGAGACCCAATTATTTGACCATTACAGATCTAGGTGCTAGAGGTTCCATGACAGATCCAAGGTTGACCATGTGCCTCTGCTGCTCCAGTTCATAGATTGCTGGAGTGAAGTAGAACCTCTTTGCTGTGCTTGGGGCAGGTAAATGTCCCCAGCACTTTGTCTCTGCTTCCTGCCTGGCTGTTTTGAGCAGAGAGAACAAACTGGGAGTGATGAAATCTCCAGCCCATGCAGTAATACTTCAATATAGTTCAGCACAGTTCACACCCGTGGGTGAAGGGAACTCTGTTCATGGAGGACACCTGAGTGTTTGTAATGTGATTCTTCATTTATTTGCTCTACACATTCCTTCCCTCCTTCCTCTTCCAGCCAGCAGCCTCATCACCTTCTTGCAGCCAGCCTATTCCCACAGCCGCTTTGACAAGCTGGCCAAGATCCCTGTCCTCCGGGAGATCATAGACAACGGGAAATCCCAAGTCACCTACAGGACCCGGGACCTCACTGCCAAGAATGGCAGGGTAAGGGCAGTGCTCATGGCCCTGGCAGGCAGGAAGGAATGGGAATGGAGAGCTGGGAAAGAGCCAATGCAGAGGGTTGTAGAAGAGCTATTGATCAGCCTCGAAGGGGATGTGGCTGGGAAAGGGGGGACCCAAGGCTTGGGGTTAGCACAGGGTAGACATTCCTCTCCATCCCTTGCTCCCTGTGCCTCAGGGATGTGAAAGGATGCCTGTGCCTGAGGCAGAAGGTACCAGCTGCCCCTGGAGCTGTGGGCAATGTGGGGCAAATGGGGATGGACTGGGAGATGAGGGGAAGCTCTCTGGGAGCCTCCTCATGGATGCTGTGGGTTGTAATCATAGAATTATAGAACGGTTTGGGTTGGAAGGGACCTTAAAGATCATTGTTCCAATCCCCCTGCCATGGCAGGGACACCTTCCACTAGACCAGGCTGCTCAGAGTCCCGTCCAGCTTCGCCTTGAACACACCTCTTCCTTCTCCTCCACACACTTTCTCCTTCTCCTCATCCTGCACCTCTTCCTTCTCCTCCAGGACTATCTCTTCACAGAGGGTGAACTGGTCTTCCAGCCTGGGGAGACCCGAAAGGAGGTGCAGGTGCCCTTGCTGGAGCTGACTGAAATAGATACCCTCCTAAACAACTGCCAGCTCAAGCAATTTGCCATCGACCTCCTCCACCCCAAGTACGGCGCCAAGATCGGCCGATACCCCCAGACCACGGTGACCATCGCCGACCCAGGTAGGGGTCGGCAGCCGGGGGGTGGGAATGGCAGCCGGGGGTGCGGGGACCCCCACGCCAGCCCAGCCCACCCCGAGGGTGGTGTACGGAGCTCCAGCGCTGCTCCTCGCCCGAAAAGCGGCAGCGAGGACGATCCTCCCTCTCCGTCCGGTAGAATTGGGCCTCCCTCTAGAGGCACGACCGGGAATAGACAGCGGGTGGGAGGAAGAGGGATAACATACCTCGCAGACGCAAATAGAACGGATTCTTTATTCCTTTTCCTTGGGAATTCGAATGAAAAGCTATAGAAATATGGGAGAGGTGGGACTTGCCACGAGCAGTGCTTGGTGGTTCCTGTGGCTGGACTGTAAGGAAAACTGTAAGGGATGTCGTCAAGTGGATCAAAAAATAAATAACGTATTTTTCACAGCATGGCAGGGCAGTGCTGGGGAGATGCACACTTTCTTGTTGTTTTCCCAAGGTGAGGACTGGCACTGATGTGGTCTTTCTTCCTTGTGTCTACAGAGCTGGTGGATGGTGTCCCATCAATGACTGGCCTGGCCCAAGTCCCCCAGTCCCCCAAAGGCCGCCTGAGTGCACCACTTAATCCCAATGCCCGTGCCCTCAGCTCCAGGGAAATCAGCTTCAACTGGTTTCCTCCACCGGGAAAACCTCTGGGGTACAAGGTAAGGGGTGAGTGGATCCTAGGGAAGAGTGTGGGTCCCATCCTGCAGGTGTTTCACATAAATCATTTGTACTGAAGGGATCCAAGAAGACACCCAAAAGAGGGAGCAAGTTCACTCCTTCTGGTCCCCTCCATCCTTGAGGGACCATTGCTGGGTGGATGTGGGATTTGCAGGAAAGATTCCTGGTGGTTTCATCTTCCTTTCCATCACTTCCCATGAAATGCCCAGATTGTTGTGGCCTCCCATTTCAGAGGAATGGCACAACACCTTTCCAGAGCAGATTTAGTAAGAAATGGGGAACTTCTCACCCATTATGTGAGGATCTGAAGGAATCACAGCTTGCTCTTGCTTTGCCAGGTGAAATACTGGATCCAAGGGGACCCTGAGTCAGAAGCCCATCTCATTGATGTCAAAACACCATCAGCAGAGCTGAGTAACCTCTACCCCTTCTGTGACTATGAGATGCAAGTCTGTGCCTACAACGCCCTGGGTGAGGGGGCTTACTCTGACATCATCCACTGCCGCACACTGGAGGAGGGTGAGCTGCTCTACATCCTTCTTCCCACCATGTAGGGAGCAAGTCTGTGCCTTTGCACCCCACATGGGGTCAGGACTCCAGCCCTGAGTTTCTGATGGTCTGGGGTCAAGCACTGAGCATCTCCCACTGCAACCCAGCTGTGATCTGGGGAACTCTGGGCATCTGCTGGCGCTTGACTTGCAGTAACCTGGACCCTCTGCTCTTGCCTTTCCAGTGCCCAGCGAGCCTGGTCGCTTGGCTTTCAATGTTGTGTCTTCCACTGTGACACAGCTGAGCTGGGCTGAGCCTGCGGAAACCAACGGGGAGATCACGGCTTATGAAGTCAGTTATGGACTTGTCAACGAGGACAACAGTAAGAGCTCATTTTTGGATGGGTCAGTCCAGCCAGGCTGAGGGGCAGGAGTACATTTTCCGCAGGCTGGGTTGGTCCCCAGCAGCAGCAGAACCAGAACAGCTCCAAGTATGTTTCTTGTGAGAACTGGGATTTGGAGGGGTTGCTTCTTGATGGAAGGAGTGCAGAAAAATCACCAGTCAGGATTTAATCCTGCAAATCCCAGAACACTCTCTGTTCCCATTCACTTCCATAGTGTTTTATGTCGATTTTCATCTCAAAAACTTAGTTCGCAGATCTAGACCTAGGGATAGGGTGCCAGGAAGGTGCTATTTGTGACACACCAGCAACAGGAGACCTGTGGTGTAGGTTGACTTCAGCATTCAGTTTGGGAATTTCCCTGGAATGATGTCACGCCTGTTGTGAGCAGCCCAAAGAGCTGCTGCACCTCATCCCAGAGCTGGGCTGTGTCCTGACACCAAACCTCAGCGAGCCCAGGGTGGGGTGCTGTGGGGTCCTCTGTGTCTTGTGGGTGACAGGCGTGCCCGTGTTTGCAGTACCCATCGGCCCGGTGAAGAAGGTGCTGGTTGAGGACCCGAAGAAGCGCATGGTGCTGATTGAAAACCTGCGGGAGTCGCAGCCCTATCGCTACACAGTGAGGGCCAGGAACGGTGCTGGCTGGGGGCCTGAGAGAGAAGCCACCATCAACCTCGCCACGCAGCCCAAGCGCCCCATGTCCAGTGAGTCCCTGCCTGGGTGGGGAGCAGGGGGGCAGGAGCAGTGCTGGGGAGCGCTCCCCGTCACCCCCAGCTGCCTCCCCGTCCCAAACATCCCCTGATGTTTGCTCTGCTGCACCAGCCACCCCTGGGAATGCTGAGGGCCAGCCTGAGCGTGGGAGAAGTGGCTCTTTGCTGCTTGTCTAACAGCACTTTCCACCTGTCCTGCAGTCCCCATCATCCCTGATGTCCCCATCGTCGATGCAGAGGGAGGTGAGGACTATGACAGCTACCTGATGTACAGCACGGATGTGCTCCGCTCTCCGGCCGGCAGCAAGCGCCCCAGCGTCTCTGATGATTCAGGTATGCTGCTCTGAGTTTTGCAAAGGTCATTTTTAACATTCAGTTTCCTCAACAGCAGCTTTGCTGCACTGCTGCACTGCTCCTTTCCTCCTCTCTGAGATGGGGAGATCCAAGTCATGGAGATGGTGGAGATTCAGCCTTTCCAAAGCTCAGTAGCTGCATCCATGGGAGCACCTGACTGGTCACGGTGTAAATAAGACCAGTGTCTCCTTGTCTTAGCCATGAGGCAAAGAAAAATCTCAGTATGGGGTGGGAGAGGAGCTTTCCATGGCCCTCCCTGCTCATCTTCCCTTCCTGTTGCCATTTGGTTGGATCACAAGTTGGTGTCAGCAAACAAGCACTGGCAAGAGACCTCTGAGTTCCTTGGATGCTCAGGGTCTTAGCAAAGCCAATAGGAGGGAACTCAGCAATGCTGGGAAGGCACTGGCCTCGCTTCCTCCATCACTTTGCTCTCTGAATGAGTCTGACCCCCTGTTTTTGTACTGGGACAAGGAGAGGAAGATGGGCCATAAGGCAGAAGACGAGGCTTGTCAGTAGGATTTTCTCTGGGGGTCTTCTTTGGGAGGGTTCTCAGGGCCTGGGACCCAAGAGCGAGTCCCTGGTCCTTTCAGAGAGCCAGGTGATGGAAACATCAAGAATTGGACCATCCCAAGCACACACCAAGGAGTGACGAAACCTCTCCTGAGCAGAGGACGATTGTTGCAGACTCTTCGTGACAGGGACAGTCGTGTGGTGGGACTTTGACTCTCACCTTTTGTCACGATGGACATGGGGCTGCAAAGCAGTCTGGGGGTTGAGGAGCCCCATGCCTGTCACGCTCCCACCATTCTCCATCCACCAGTCCCACGACGGTCGCACCGCCTGAACTCATCAGCCAACACTTGGCGGGATGGGCTGTGAATGAACATTGTTCACACCAGTTCCTGCCCCTTCCCCTCCCCAGCAAGCAGCACGGAGGTGGTGGGTAGCCCACCCTGCCCCCTGCAGGTCATGCCAACACCAGTGCTTGCGTTGTCCCAAAAGGCTCCAGGTGGAAATATGTGCAGCTGCTGGGAGAAGACCTGGACCTTCGCCGCATCACCTGGAGGCTCCCCCCTGAAACCATTCCCCGCCTCTCTGGCAGCAGCCGCCTCTCCTCGGACGCCGAGGGTCTCCTCCACGAGGAGGACAGCGACGTGGTTACTGGCAGTGTGAGGAGGAGCGGGACACCCCGGCCCCAAGCAGGTGAAGGACGGCTTCATTATGGCACCGAGTGTCCTGTCTCATCCTGCTCTGAGCCGAGGGGCCAGTGGATGGGACCTGCCCCAGTCCGTGTCCCCGCCCTCCCCTTGTGTGCCCATCCTCGTGCTGGTGTGATGCACTGTTGTGGTCTGCTTCAAAACCTTGTCCTGGTGTGTCTGCTCTCAAGAGTGTCAAGGTAACCCCCATCTCGGCACGGACTTGGGAGCCTGCTAGCAAGTTGCTTCTACAAAAGGCTGGACCTTCGAGGCAGGAGCAAACTCAGATGATGGCAGTGCCACTTCCAAAGGCAGCTCTCCACCCAAATTAAGTGCCCTGAGCTTCTGGGGCAGATCTGCTGGACCGTTAAACAGAAATCACTCTCTCATGGGTAGCTGATCTCTCCTGCCCCCCTGGGAGGGGACGGGGGTTTGTCGAGGACCAAAACAATGGAGTGGAGTTTGCTTTTCAGATCCAGCTGAGGTGAGATCCAGAATGAGATTTGGAGAAACCACCTCCATAAAGGGTCATTTTCCTTCTTCAGCCTCCTTTTTAAATCTGAAATTACAAACCTGTGCTTGCATCTAAGGAGAGATGTGAGAGAATGTGGCAACAACCACAGGGCAGTGCCCCAGCAAGGCCGAGGTCTGGAGTTACCTTGGGCACCAGGGCTGTGTCTGGTGCTGGGTGTTTTTGTTTACCTCTTTGTTTCTGCATCGTCACATCGGGTGCCTGTGGCTTGTCCCAGATGGAGCGCCCCAGAACAACCTCCTGGAATGGCTGAAGCTGGAACACAGCCAAGGCAGGGGGCACCGTGATGCCTCCTGCTTCCTCCCCGTGGAAACTGGAGCAGCAGCTCTGCCCACAGCCACGTCCCTCATGGTGTGCCTTCTTCCACAGAGCACTTGCTGAACGGCCGCGTGGACTTCTCCTTCCCCGGCAGTGCCAGTGGCTCCCTGACCAGGACAACCAACACCAGCTACCACCAGCTGAGCTCCCACGTGCATCAGGAGCACAGGGTGATGGGGAGCTCCTCGCTGACAAGAGACTACTCCACGATGCAGATGGGGCATGGTGAGTACTGTGGCCATGGGACCTGTCCTTCCCTTCCACCCTTGTGGCTGTCTTTGGATCTGTGCCCTAAAGTCCTTTTGGGGTGAAGACTATGTTCACAGCTAAGGAGGCCTATGAACCAGAGGTCAGGAAGGTCATGTCCTCACCACTGATGTCTTGGTGCTTTGCTAAGGTCCCTCTTCTCCTAGACCAGTTTGGAAAGGGTTCCCATCCCTAGCATGCTGAGTGCTCAGGAAAGGGAGCTCCATCCTTATCCTCACACCACAAAGCAGTCCAGGAAGAGCTCGTGTCTCTTCTTCTCACTGTGTCTAGCAGCGTGGTTGCCTTTCAGCTCTACGCCTCTATGTCAGCTGTGCTGAGAGAAGGTTGTTAAAAGATTCCTCAAACCTGAGCTTTAAAAAGTCATCTGTGCAGGAACCGGCACCTGGGCTGAACCCACTCTGAAGTGTTTCCAATGGTGTTTTTCTCTTTCTTCTTGCACTGCTTCTGTAGATTACCCAGGGACACTCCTCCCTCCCATCCGTGAAGATGCTGGGAGGACGATCCCACAGCCCTGGGATGTGGGTTTCAGGAGCAGGGCAAAGGTGAAGGGTTACTACCCCAGCATTGGCTTTCGGGACTCTATAAACATGACTGATGGGTCCACAGGGATTTGCAAGTACATAGGTACAGCTTGTCCAGTGTCTGCTCCCAGCCACACATCCCATAACAGCCAAGCCACTGTCCATCCATGAGCTGTTGCCATCCACTGCTCACTCCAAACCTCCCCTCCATGGCTTGCTGTGTGCTGTGATCTTCCCCCTGACCCAGCCTGTGCCTCCATCACACCATCTTTCCATTTGCAGGTGACTTCCACTGTGTTTCAACCCACCTGGACTGATTAACACTCACCACCACTGCTGCCACCGTGCTCTGATTAGCTCATTGTTCCCATCCTCTTCATTCCTAACAAGTTTGTTGTTATCAGTCTTACTCCACAGGCCTTTGGAGAACTCTTGGGGAGAATGTGTGCTCCATATGAGATGTGCCTCTGCAAGCTTCTTGGCCAAAGTCCCTGTCAGTGAGGGTTTTCAGTCCCTGGGTGTCACCTGGGAGGCTGCTGGGCTTGTCATGAACCTTGTGTCCCAGTGAGCTGAGCTGAGAAGGAGCCAGAGCACCCAGTCCTGATCCCAGCTGCCCCTTGAACAGACCCTGGAGGTGTTGGGCTGCTTTATCTATAGAATAGGGCCAGTCTTAGCAGACCTACACCTGAAGAAGTCTGTGGAAGCTGCTGGCAGATTAGACAGGGTGCTTCGGGGTAGGTGAGGAGGGTCACACACAGCACCCAAGCCCCTACTCTGGTCTCTCTACCACAGGGGCATGAAGCTTACCTTGACTTGTCCCACCCAAGGTTTGCACCCCAAGGCCACGGGATATCCCTGTAGGTGTGCAGAGCCAGCCAGTCCCCCCTCATGACGGGTCAGCTTGCAGAGATGACATCTCACCACATTCTCCCTGAACCATCAGGACCACCCCATGCTTGCGTGTGCCACTCCCCCTTCTCCCCCAGCCCTCTTAGCCCCCGTTCCCCAAACCTCCACCCTGACGTTCCCTTTCTGTCTCAGACTCCAGGAAGCCTCTGGGCATCCCTGACACCCCCACACGCCTGGTGTTCTCTGCCCTGGGACCCACCTCCCTGAAGGTGAGCTGGCAGGAGCCACGCTGCGAGAAGGAGGTGCAGGGCTACAGTGTGCAGTACCAGCTCCTCAGCGGAGGTCAGTGAGCAGGACCCTGCTGGTGGGGGGAGTTTCGGGTGGTGGAGAGTCTGGTCTGGGTCTTCTCCTGGACAATTGGCTCTGGGTGACCCTGCTCTGAGTAGGGTGGGGTTGGACCAAATGACCTCTCCAGAGGTGCCTTCCAACCTCAACCATTCTGGGATTCAGGGATTGGTCCCAAACATGATTTTTGTGAGGAAATGTTTCAGCTTTTGTGCAGGAAATGTTTCAGCTACTCCACAGCTCCCATTCCCCGTTTCTCCTGTGGGGGGAACAATTTCTGGGGTTGCTCCAACCCTCCTCCAAAAAAAAAACCCTTTGACTCATTCTCCACCAAACATATTATTGATGGTTTTTTCAACATGTGGAACTTGAAGAAGGGACTGAAATGGAAATATTTTTACATCCATTTTGGGGCAGTATCAGTGAAAATGTGATTCTTTTTGTCTGAAAATTCTTGAGTTTTCAAGAAGCTGTTGTTTATCCTAATCCTTTTTTGGAAAAACCTCTCGTCCTCCACTACCAGTTGCTGGTGGCAAGGTGTGATGGAGGTGGTCAGGGAGGGACCCTGGATGGGTTTTCCAGGCAGTTTGTTTGAGATGGGGTTTAGGCAAAAGCCATGGCTCTGTGTTTGTGCCTGCAACATGGTGTTGACGCCCCCTTCCCTGTGCATCCCAGGAGAGGTGAACAGAATCACCATCCCCAACCCCAGCCAGAACTCGGTGGTGGTAGAGGACCTGCTGCCCAACCATTCCTACATCTTCAAGGTGAAGGCTCAGAGTGAGGAAGGCTGGGGCCCCGAGAGGGAAGGAGTCATCACCATAGAGTCCCAGGTGGACCCGCAGAGCCCGCTCAGTCCTGTACCAGGTGAGGCAGATGTGGACAGAAGGGTGGCACTGATGTCTCTGCTGCTGTCTACAGTGCTGGCCTGTTTTCTCTCCCCTGACCCATCCTGAGCATTCCTTTCTCTCAGTTAGGAACAGGACCTCCTTTCCCACGCACTTGCTCCCCACTAGCTATCTAGATAGAATCACACAATCACAGAAATCATTAAGGTCGGGAAAGACTTCTAAGGTCACAAAGTCCAACCTGTGACCAATCACCACCTTGTCAACCAGACCAGAGCACTGAGTGCCACATCCAGTCGTTTCTTAAACACTTCCAGGGATGGTGACTCCACCACCTCCCTGGGCAGTCCATTCCAATGTCTAACAACCCTTTCTATGAAGAAATTTCTCCTGATGTCCAACCTGAATCTTCCCTTGTGCAGTTTGAGGCTATGTTCTCTTGTCCTGTTGCTAGTTGCCTGGGAGATAGCTGAGACCTTCCAGCTCGTTCCATAAATGCTGTGTGCAGGTCCCTCCCACTCTCCCCCTCACCCCCTCTGTGATGTGACCTGTCCCTCATGCCCTTGCAGGCACACCCTTCACACTGAGCACCCCCTGTGCTCCTGGACCACTGGTTTTCACAGCCCTCAGCCCAGATTCCCTTCACCTCAGCTGGGAGAGACCCCGCGAGCCCAACGGGCCCATCTTGGGCTACAGGATCACCTGTGAGATGCTGCATGGAGGAGGTAAGGGGCCAGGCTGAGGAAGTCCAGTTCCATGGGTAGAGCTCAAGATACCTCCAGCAAAAGCTGCAACTTGCTGCATTTTTTCTAGGACCAGTGACAAAGTTGTCTGCCTACGTCAGTGCAGACAAAGTGGGGACATGAGGCTGATCCCAGGCCTGGGAGCTGCTGCCTCCTGATGCTTTGTGTCATTGCATGGTCTGGTGTAACAAATGTGGTGGGAAGTGGAAGGACCTGTTGCTTATTGTAGCCAAAACCAGTGGAGGTTGGTTGCTGAGGTTCCCCACTGTAGTAAAACAGGGTTGTCTTAACCCTTAGTAGAACTGGGTGTGATCCTACAGTCTGTGGGTGGCATAAAACTCAGGGAAAGCCAAGGCAGCACTCAGAGTTGGGGGGAGTGTGTTTGGAGGGACCTTCATTCTTGTCTGTCTTTACCTCTGTCTGTGTGGATTAGGGGAGCCCAGGACAATCTATGTCGAAGGAGACAATCTGGAAACCACCCTGACTGTGCCCCACCTGAGTGAGAATGTCCCATACAAGTTCAAAGTGCAAGCCAACACCACCCAAGGCTTTGGGCCAGAGAGAGAAGGCCTCATCACCATTGAATCTCAGAACAGAGGTACAGTACCATGTCTCTGTGAAGGTGCAAAGTTAAGAAACCTCTCAGAGAAGGCAACAGAATTCCTGGAGTCCCTTTCCAGCTCCTCCTGAGCTGACTCCTGGTGTGTGTGAACTGTGCAGGGTTGAGGGGTTGGAAGCTCCTTGTTGTTTCCTGGCTGGCTCAAGCCTTTTCCTTCTCCCAGGTGCTTTCTCCCAGTTTGGAGGACAGCAGTACATGAGGGAAGAAGTGTACAAATTCCCCACCGAATACACCACCAAAACCAGCATCAGCCATTCCTCTTTGGATCCCCACTTCACAGGTAGGGGCTCACTGTTGCTTTGAACCCCCCCCCCCAGAAAACAAAGGATAATTCTGCTTGTCCAAAGTTCCGAGGGGGTGCTTTTACCTGAAGTGCCAAAGGCAGGGAAGGAGAGTCCATCAGGTGGCATTGCTGAAGATCTTACACCTCTTACTTTCTTACATCGTGTTCCTGCTCTGCCCCAGAGACAGTTGCAGTTGTTTTTCACATGTGCTGCCCAGTCACAGGGGGAAAGCTGAGTTCCCAAGTCCTTCAGCACTATCACTAGAGACCAAACCATAGCTCTTCCTGCAAGGTTTGATCTCTTTAGAGCAGTAAAAAACAGAGTGGTGCGACAAACATCTTTAATCACATCAGTGTAGTTTCCCATGTTGTCCCACTTAAACTCCTGGGTTCACACTGGAACACCGAGTTTGGGAGGTGTTAGGAGATCCATCTGACTGACTGACATAGCAAAGTACTGAATCACTTGATGTGGAGGGGTTTTCCATCAGTGAAAGTGGTATTTAAGGGCAAACTTCTGCCCGGGATCAGCAGACAGAGCAGATCCCTGTCCCTGTGACCCCGCTCTGAGCGCGCTGTCCTTGCAGACGGAATGCTCGTGACGAGCCAGCGAGTGGAGAACACCAGCAGCACCCTCACCCAGGAGTTTGTGAGCCGGACCGTGATGTCCAGCGGGACCCTCACCAAGCAGGTGGAGAGGCAGTTCTACGAGGCCTGAGCCGGGGCAGGCTGAGCACCAGCGGGACATTTGGGATCACGTGGCAGAACTTTGTGGAACGACCCAAGGGCGCTTCCTCCAGATGCTGCTGCGGTGCCTGGGCAGCTCCTGCTGTGGGTACAGACCCTCCCTGGCACTCCAAGCTCTGGACTTCTCCTTTGGAGCCCAGTGCAATCAGAGCTCTGGCACAGCTCGGTCATCAGGTGTGTGATGATCAAGCTCATCCTTCAGGGTGGAAATTTGGGTGTCTCCATGGCTCCAGCCTCCCCAGGTAAATGGAGCAGAGTGCTTTATTCTCAGGTCCTCAGTTTTGAGAGGAACTCAACTGGGAAAATCCTGATTTATAGAGGGTCACAGTTTCCACCTTTGCTCCAGGCTCTCTGGCAACTCACCTGCCCACTGGAGAGGGTGGTTTGTTCTGTGTGGAGTTTTTTTTATGAGAGTTGCAAGGTAGGGGTTTGGGGTAACCTGTGCTTTCTTACTGCACCTAGTTGTGTCTGTCCTTCACTGCTGACATTTGGTACCACTATAGCAAAGAATAACCTTTTGTTTGTGTAGTGTTACTCATTGATGGCCTCTGATGCTTTTTTTTTTTTTGGCATACAATATTGTACAGTTTTCATAGTATATATATATAAATATATATAAATGTATTTTATTATTTTATACAAAAAATGGAGGTGGATAAGATCTATGCTGAATGTAGGGGCTACACTGGGACTGTCTGTGGCTGCTGAGAAACATGAATAACTAGAAGAAGTTTGTTAAGGGCTTGATTCAAAAGCCACTTGAACCCTGTGATGAGCCTGTTGATGAGCTGGTGGGCTCTGCCTTGGACTTTATATCCTCAAGCACCAGAGACTCCTGCAGAAGGGTGCAAGTGGCCAAACCTGCTTGCTGCAGGGCATCCACCAGCCAAGTACTCTCCAGCCATGGCACATGGGCACAGAAGGGGCTGGAGGCTGCCCAGAGGTGAGGGATGGGGATGGCCCCGGTGGCAGAGATGGGAACAGTGCTGGGCTTTCTTACGTGGCTGATGTGGACAGTGTGAGATTTCAGGGCAGATGATGCTGGGTATCTTTTAAAAGACTTCTTGTCCAGCAGCAACATCCATAAAGGGACCTGTGATCCACCAGTAAGCACAAGGGAAGAGCAAACCTTGGAACAGGAGGTGCTCCCATCATCCTGAGATTCCTTCAGTCTCAGCTTCAGCTCTCCTTGCACAGTGCTGGGCTGAGCTGAGACCTTGCTGGGCTTCATTTCCTGACTCTGGGCACGATGCCCAGCATCTCCCTGCCCTCTGCCAGTGAGAACAATTGAGCAGCACGTTTCCCTGGCGTGTTCCAGCAGCACGGGAGCAGGCGAGGAGCCTGCGGAGAGCCAGGAGCCTGCCCAGAGCAGCAGCTGCCACTGCCCCAGGCTAGAGCTTCCAACCAAAACAGCAGCTGCCTGGTCACCCTGGCAGCATCACTGGCCTGGTTTCATCTGGCAATGGACCTTGGCTTTTCTTTTTTTTATTCTTCCTTTTTTTTTTTCTTTTGGTTTTTGTTTTTTGGGCTTTTTTGGCTTCTTTTTTTTCTTTTGGAATCTGAAGAACTCAGCACTGAGCATTCCCTCTCCTCTCCAGGCTTTTCATTTCACTAGGAAGGGTTGTACACCTTTAAGCCAAAGATGCACGTGGGTGAGTAAAGTCCACAGGAGTCTGCAAGATTGCAGCCGGAGCTGGGTCAGTTTTGAACTTGGCTCAAGAGATACTTTATCAACCCTGTGGTTTCACTGTGCCTTCAAGAAGCACTTATTTCTCTTGATCAAGAGCCAGTGGCATTAACCTGCCTGTCTCCCTGTTCCCATCACCCCTCTGTGGTTGGGGTTTCCTCTCCAGCTGACACGTGGACTGGCACAAGGACTCTGTGCCCCTTTTTCCCTGTGCTTTTTGGTCCATGGTAAAACACTGGAAACTGCCTAAAAAGGGAGCTCCGCGTCCAAGCATTTTAACCAAAGATTATCCCCTTATCCAAGAGCAGAGCCTGGCCATCAGCTGCTCTCCAGGGAATCATGTCCTCCCCACATCCACCATGGCTTGTGCACTAACCCATGGCTGTCGTTTTAAATTCCATCTGGTCATTAGGGCTGGTGCTGTTTCAGCCTTTCCAAGGCAGATCCAGAGCAGGTCTTTGATCAGATGGCTTCCTATTGCACTTAATAAATGTTTTCTCTACAGTCTGCCTCTTCCTTTTTCTTTAAAAAAAATCTAAAAAAATCCTCCCCCCCCCAACAGCCTCCATCTGCAGCAGACAAAGGACATGTGCCAGATTCCCAAACAGGAACTTCTGCCAAGTGCAGTGCCTGCTGCTCCTCCACTGCTATCCCCTCCTGCAACTGCAGCTCCAGAGGCACTACTGGACCCCACAGCCCTGGTAATGGCTCATCAGTCCAGTTCAAACTGGAGTTAAACCAGTCTCCTCTGAGGAATGGTCCCCAATGACTTTGGATCAAGTGGGTGCAGAACTGTGCAAATGCCTTTATTGAGCAAATGATGCAGATGGACAAACCGACCCCCTTGGGAAGCAGGGAAAGCAGCTGCCTCTGAGAGACAGGCAATTCCAGACCAGGGATCTCAGGAGGTGGTTGCTCCTCTACAGGGGCAGCTCCTTTGCCCCTCCAGAGGGCTTGGTGAGGTAGAAGGTAGCTGTGCCGCTGTATTTCTCCTAGGAGACAAGAGGAGCAGTCAGTGCTGGTGCTCTGGGAGTGGGCTGGGGGATTCCAGAGACAGGGAGAAATGCCCTGCTGGTCAGCCCAGCACCCATCTGACCCCGTCACCACCACTCCAACGCAGCCATGTCAGACGCTCTTTGGGGACAGCATCTTGTCCCAGCCACTGCCTGGGGTCCCATGGTCCATCCACAGCCTGGGGCAGGGAGGATACCAACACACTCCTCAGCTGACCCTTCAGCAGCACCTTATGGACCATTGTCCATGATTTTTTCCAACCTCTTTTTGACCCTGATGATGCTCCATGGCCTCTGCAAGCTCCCCCACCCCAGCCCTGGGCAGTGCTTCCTCAGCTCTGATCTGCTCCTAACTCATCCAGTGCTGCCTGGTTCTTATTTTGGAGGATTTGAGGGTCAGTTCCACACTCACTCCATCTACCCCCTTCACTGGTTTGTAATTCCTGGTCACGTTCCCTCACTCCCAGCTTTGGCAGAGGCACAGACCTTTTGGTCTCTCCTCATTGCAGATCTTCCTCAGCCCCTTCTTTATCCCCCCAGTTATTTACAGGGTGCATCATGATCTCACAGAGCAGCAAAATGAAGCTCTGCCTCCTTCATAGTCCCCACATTTTGCTGGTGTTTTCAGCTACCAGTACACTCTGAGGTGCTGATTTAGAGAACACTGGTGATGGCACTGAGATTGTTCTTGGGCTGTAACTGCCTGTGTTAAGCTCAGCATTGCTCAAGCTTAGCTCAGATCACTTTTCCCTAGATAAATTTGGCCTTCCTGAAGCTCACCCAGCACCTTTTCTCTCACTTCCTCAATGCAGTGACACCCTTGGGCAGGGTTCTGTGATCAGCACGGTGCTGAACTGCCTGCAAGAGCTTAGTGGCACCAACAGACAGGGTTGGTGAAGCCCATCCAGGGCCATGAAAGGCCCAAGTGCCTCAGGAGCACCATCTCAGCCACCAGGTCTTTCCAAGCTGTGCCCCTGAGTGTTCCCTTGGGACCCTTAAGTCAATCTCCTGGCACTTTTCTGCTGCATACCTGGATGTGTTGCTGGGCTCTCTCTGCAGCCCCAGCTTCCAGCAGTGTCACAGTGCAGCCTCCAAAGCCTCCCCCAGTCATCCTGCTGCCATAAACCCCATCGACTTCCAGAGCTGCTGCTACCAGCTCATCCAGCTCGGGGCAGCTCACTTCATAATCATCCCTGGAGAGAGGAGACCCGTGGTGAGCCCTGTCCTGCACCCTGCCCATAACCACTGCACCATGAACAGCTGACACCTGTGTCCTGGTGCAGCCACTGCCGTAGCAAACTGCAGCGATGTCAGATGCTGCAGACACCAGTGCAGCTCTGCCTGTAAGTGCATGTATATGTGAGGAAGGCTGTGAGCATCCTTGGTGCATCCTCACCTGAGGGAGTTGTGACTCTCCACCATCAGCCTCCCAAACGTCCTGTAGTCCCTGTCCTGCAGTGCCTGTGCTGCCTGGGCTGTCCGTGCTATCTCACCGATGACGTGCCTGGCGCGCCGATACACCTCCTCGCCCAGCCGGCTCCTGGCCGCTGTGGAGACACGTGTGTCCCTGCAGCAGAGCCACCCAGGGATGCTGCTGCAAGCAAGCACGGCTACATCCTGCAGCCATCCTGTGCCAGAGCTCCTCTAGGTGTTGGCACACTCCCATCCTGGTGCGTGCACCCAGCCACCTGTCCCTGGTGCTACCCCACGGTCTCAGCTGGTGCCACAGGGCATCGAGCTCCTGATGCCCCAAGAGGCTGCCAGAGCCAAGGGAAGGACTGTCCCCACCTTCCAGCTCAGCCATGGTGGCATCCCTCAGGCTGGCCTTGCCGAGTGCTGCTGCTGCCTCCTCGCAGTGCCGCCGGCGCGTGGGGTACTCGCTGCCCGTCAGCGTGTGCCGCACGTTGGAGTTGGTGATGAGCACAGCCAGCCTGGCATCGCTCAGTGGGACAGGGACAGTCTCCAGGGACCTGCAGCAAGAGTTCAGCGTGGGGCCATGTGCCCATCCCCCTGCCCGCTCCAGCCCTCGGACACCTGTGTGAGGCCACGTGGCAGGCAGCTCCTGAACCACACAGGCAAAGTCCAGGTGGTTTAGGATTTCGCCCGAGTATTTCTCTCCCTTCCCAATTATCAATTTCATAACAGTCCCTAACGAAAGTGACAAAGGGACAGGCAAGTAGGAGAAAGGCTGCAGGAGGAGGAATCAAGCCAAGGAGGAATTAAAAGGCAGGAAGACCCATCCCCACGATGAGATTTTGGGCTGGGTTCGGGGGTTAACCCTTCCCTGCACTCCTGCACTTATGTCATGGCCACAGAACCAGTTCATCCCCACTCAGCTGCCCAAGGAGGTGGGCACAGCACCGTGAGCTCAGCACTCAACCCTCACCTGCAGTCAATGAGCAGAGCGTGGCCTTCCTTGCCCATCACAGATATGAACTGGTCCATGATCCCACAGGGCATCTCAGCAAACGTGTGCTCTGCTTTCTGGCATGCCAATGCCTTGGCTACCAAATCACCATCATCTGGGCCAGAGTGGAGACACACAGGTTAGCAGCTCCAGGACCCTGGCCCCTTGCCTTGGAGCAGGGGGGGCCAACACGGAGGTAAAGGGCTGTTTTCCCATAGAATGGGGTTTTGCAGCTGCAGGTGCTTGCTCCTGCACCACTGCGTGCCATCCATGCCAGTGTGGGTCCCCAGATCCAGCTGGATGTGATAATTTAACACTGGTATCTCAGATCTCTCAATTTTTGGGGACATCAGGGTAGGGAGATGCTCCAAGGGGAACATCCTCTCATGCCCCTGGCCTGTCCCAGGGGTGGTCCATGGATTTTAGAGGTCTGGGGAGCTCAGGCTGGATGAGCCAGAGGAAGCACACAGTCACAGCAGTGCCAACTCTGGCTGCAGTGGGGAGTTGTGACCCACTCCACAGCGGCGTTTCCCCAAGGGCTGTGGGATCTTGCTAAGGGCACCCCCCTCATCCCAGCTCCCACCTGGAAACAGAGACACTAGGGGTCAGGACTGGCTACTGCCTTACCAGGGCAGAGCTGCTGGAGGAAGGTGTAAGTAGCCACCTCCAGAGCAGCCGAGCTGGAGAGGCCCCCACCCAGGGGGATGTCACTGGCGACCACGGCACTGAACCCTGGCACAGCACCACCTGTGGGAAGAGAAGGGAGGAGGGGGGCTGTGAGCCCCTGCAGGGCTGGGGGTGCCCCACAGCTCACCGGGAACAAGAGCAAGGAGCCTCTGCCCAATATCCCACTTTAAACCACTGGGTGACCCATGGCAGAGTGTGACCCGGGCACCTGCTCCCAAACACAGGGGGCTTTGGAGCTGAGAGCATCTCTGCTGGAGCCTGGTCCCGGCAGAGCTGTAGGTTTGCAACAGTGCTGGAAGAGCCCCTGGAGCGCACCCAAAACCAGGTGCTGAACACCAGCCCCTGCAAGGGGGTCTCTGCCCCACCCCTCAGCCTGGGTCTTACCCCGGTAGTGCTGGATGACGCCCTTGACGTAGTTGGCCCAGCGAGGCCGCCCCGGGCTCAGGGAGCTGCCGCGGTGGGGAGCTGGGAACTGCACCCTGTGGGGCTCGTCCGCCTCCGCCGAGGTGGTGAGGATGGAGATGGTCCCGTCCTGCGTGGGGGATCCCACCAGCACCGTCCCCAGCTGCAGAGCCTGGGGGTGGGGAAGGTGGGCTCAGACACCTTGACATCCCCATGGGTGGCAGGGGACAGTGGTGGCTGCTTCGACTCACAGCTGGAGCACCCAACACATGTTCCCCTTAACTCTGACTCCACAGAGCCCCCAGCGTATGGTCTGGCTCGCAACAGAATTAAACTTTCTGGCTATTTGTTGCCACACAGGAACGGTCTTCCTGCTGAATGTTGTGACAGACCCCCCCAGCTCAGTGCCAGGGTGCTGGCTGTCGGGCTCCGGGGGAGTGGTAACCACTACAAGCATGGGAGAGGCTTCAGGAAGTTTTCTTGCCTGCCAGGGAATTCAGCTGACCTGCTCCCACGCTCTTCGGCCTCACAATAATTAGCTGCATGTTTGATTTAGGACTGAGCCAAAGGGAGCTCGAAGGAGCTCGGAAAGAGCAGGAAGCTCCTGCTGCTCCGAACCACCTCCACCACCAAAACATCGCTCTCCGTGAACAGGAAATTGTTTGACGGGGTTGCAGAAAAGAGGTGGTTGGGAAGGGGGAAATCACATTCCCCCAGTAGTGAGTGAGGAGCTGCTCTGCGGAGCCCCTGGTGCTCCGGATCCTGCTGCGAGCTCCGGACTCGGCGGGGGGATCCCGCAGGGTCCTCGACTGAGGGACACATCCCCGAGGTAGGGGACATCCTGGGGCGAGGTACCCCCCGGGGGCTTTCAGAGGGGACCCGGAAGGGTGACATGGCGGGATGCCGGGGCCGGGGATCCCAGGCTCTTACCATGGGCAGCACGAAGCCGCCGTTATAGTCGGTGTGCTCGCCGATGAGGTTGACCCGGCCGGGGGCCCACGCCGCCAGCACCGCCGGCCCCCCGAAAATCGCTTCGTGCGCCCGGCGGGCAGCCGCCAGCAGCGGGGACGGACCGGGACCCACCGGCTCTGCCATGGCCGCACCGCACCGCCCACGACCGTCCCGCACCTCCCCCGGGTTCCGCACCGCCCCCGGGTTCCGCACCGCCTCCGGGATCCACACTGCCCCCGGATCCCGCACCGCCCCCGGATCCCGCACCGCTCCCGGATCCCGCACCGCTCCGGGATCCGCACCGCTCCGGGATCCGCGCCCCTCCTCCCTCCCCTGAGCCTTGCACCGCCTCCGGGTCCCGCACCGCCCCTGAGCGCACCGCACCCTTCCCAGGGTTCTGGGAAAGGCTGGTCGTGCGTGGGCAGCCCTATGGGCAAGGGGAGAGCTGGCCCCTACACACCCCGTGTGTACCTACGGCGGGGCCAGCGCCGGGGCTTTTTAACGCATATATATCCAAATACGTATCGCAGAACCTGTCCTAATATATGTACAGATAAATATGCGTCTGTTTGCACGGGTGCCTCTCTTACATATGCGGCTTCTGCCGATACAACGTATGTAACATATATGTATCGATAGATATCTGTGTCACTGTCTGTGTTATCCCTGCATACGTCAACATCTGTGCTTTTGCTATATGCTCAGGTACACACACCTGTGTGTGAGGTTCCCCCCCCCGGGCCGCTCCCGGGGCGTGGCCCGTTACCGGTTCCCGTCCAGCCGCCGCCGCGGGACCGCTCGGCCCGGGGAGACGAGTCCATGGCCGGGAAGGAGCCGCTGCTGAGCGCCCTTAAAGGTGAGCGTGGGCCCCCTGGGGCTGTTCCTGCCTCTTCCAGCAGCGCTGTTCAGGGACCGGCCCTTGGCCGCGCACCGGTACCGGTCTGACCGGACAGACGGCGGGGCCGGGCTGGAGCTCCCCGGGCCGGGCTGGGGCTCCCTGGACCAGGGACTTTGAGGAAGTTTACCCGAGTTCCTGCCCGGTGTGGCAGCCGCAGCCGGGGAGGGTCGAGCCCTGCCGGGGTGTTGGGCACCCCCCTACCACCAGTCCCCCCCCCCCCGGGGCTATGCAGAGCTGCTCCCGTGGTACCCCCCTGCCCTTCCCCCGGCTGGGGCACCCACGGGTGCTGCCTTTTCCCTCACTGAAGGTGCGGTGCTGCAGCTGCGGGAGGTCGGGGGGCCCTGCACGGACACCTCGCCGCACCTCGTGTCCCTCTGCCAGCGGCTGGAGAGCATCCTGCGCAAAGGGCTCCGACGTGAGTGACCCTTCGTGCCCGGGAGGGGGGTGGCAGCTCCCCGGGGCCCGCGGCGAGGGGCCTCGCGTGCCCTTTCTCCCACAGAACCGGCTTGGGGCTTCCGGAGACGAGATTACTGGCACTGGCTGGAGCAGCTTCCCACGGGGACCAGCGGCAGGTGAGCGTCCCCGGGCAGGGCTGGGATGGAAACGTGAGCTGTGGGGGTGTCTGTTGTGACATACTCATCCCAAAGAGCTCCGGTGCAGGGAGGATGCTCCCAGGCGCTGCCAAAGGTGCTTCCCCTCTCCCCGAACAGGCCGACCCCTCTCTCCGTGAGCATCCAGAGAGCCGGGGGCTGTGAGCGGACACGGACGGCCCAGGGCCGTGGGCGGTACTTCCTGCGCTTGGCCCTGCAAGGGAAGGTGCTGGCGGTGGCCGTGAGGGAGCTGGCACAGACCCCCGGACTCCTGGAGGTGCAGCACGTGGTGCAGTGAAACGGGCCCACATGGGCAGTGAAATGGCAGAGTAACGGTGGCGTTTCACTGTGTTTCAGTTTTATGATCCAGAGAGCTCCATCCTCGGCAGTGAAGGTCTCCGGGGTAAGATGGTGGCGCATCCGAGGTGGGATGTAACCTGTGTTATGGCAGTGCACTGCTGCAGGGGAGGGGGAATAGTCCACTGTGATTTTTCTAGTCCAGATTTAGTGCTGGAATCTAAATATGCTGCTGCGGCGATGGAAAAAGAGGTGTAAATATTTAAACAGGGTTTGAATCTGTCTCGGGTTGGCTTTGGTGTCATGGGATAGGGAAACAGCTCCTGAAGGGTCTTCCAGTGTTATTCCTTCATATGTTTAAGCAGACCTAGTGGTCTGGCTCGGGGGGAGCCCATTACAGCTGGACCTGGGCTGAGGGGTCGCACAGGATTTTTAGATGGCTGTATTGCCTTGACAGGCTGCAGCACTCCATCCATCTGCAGCCGTGCTCCTTGAGGGGGCCAGGCCAGGGTGGAAGCCTTTAATCTTTTGATTATGATAAATAACCCTGTGTTAAACCTGTACATCGATGGTTTATAAATCACCTGCGCTGCTGGTGCGTGAGCAGATTGTAGACCCAGCAGAGTGATTGCAAGGCTTGTGCAGGAGAGCCTGGGCAGCTTTGCTTTGCTTGTAGGGTGAGAAATGGAGAGCGAGTCACTCGTCAGCAGCGTTTGTTGCAAGCCTTGGTCTGAATTAGGGCAAAGCAGGTGCCAAGCCACACCTGTGCTGGCAGTGGGAGCCTGGGATGAGCCTCCAGCAGCAGCCTGGGTGCTGTGGTGCTGGAATGCTCTCAAGGCCTCGCTCCCAGGGCTCATTAGTTACACAGAAAACGGCTTTATTCTGTCCTCTGCTACGTCCCTGTGAGGCTGTAGCTGCCAGAAACCCTGCAGTGACACTGCTTCTCCGTCCCCATCCCTCTGCAGAGCCTTTCCTCTCGCTGCTGCTGGTGCTGACAGAGATGGATTTCTCCCTGGACCTGCAGGTGTGGTGATGAATCAGGGGGGTGGCGGCTCCCAATGCAGGGCCCCGGCCCCCTCCTGGCCAGGACCGATGGCACTGGCACTCCTTTGTTTACAGAATTGCAGCTTCTTGGACGAGAGCTGGCTGCTGCCGGTAAGGACTCATCGCTCCCCGGAGCCATCCTCCTGCCACCTGGCCCTCGCTGAGACATCAAATGAGGGAGATAAGGAATGATTTGGTGGGGAGGGACTGCCACGCACCTGGGGTGAATTGGCTCAGGTTCACCAGCACGAGCAGAGCCGCCTCTGCCACCGAGGTGGGATCCTGCCAGGTGCCTGGGCTGTCACCAGGAGCACATCCCAGCATTCCTGGGAGTAAAACCAAGCAAGAGTAGTACCCAGGCCTAAATTGCTGCCATAAGTGAAGTTTTCCCGTGCTCCCTTCCCTGATTTCTTGCCCAAAAAAATCCCCATTTCCCTGGGCTGACACAGATTACGTGTCAGTTGGTTTGCTCAGTGAAACATCAGTGTGTTACTGAGAACAGCGGGGATGCCTTTATGTCTTTTAAAGATGAAGAGCATCCCTCCACTGCCCTTTTAACCCAAAAGAATCCCCAGAAAGCTCAAGGCAGCTTTAGGGGTGCTCACGGTGTGCTTTGAGCCGTGGTGCTGCCGCAGAGCCAGGGATCCTGCTGGGTTTTGGATGTTTCTGACAGCAAGTGCCCCCGGCTGAGCTGGCCCTGTTTCGGGTCCCTGGCTAATGCGATGTGACAGTAAGTGCTGCTGCAAACAGCAGCGGCTTTGGGGAGGGGTGGCCACACTCCCCTGGCTGCGTGGGGACATGTGGGGTGAGGGAGGAGGGCTCTTGGCTAAGGGTTCACCTGCTGCTTTGCCCTCCCATCCGTGGAGCAGCTTTGCCCCTTCAGGGTCTGGGCACAGCCAAGTGCTGAGAGAGGGCAGGGACAAGCAGCCGCTGATGGTCCCAGCTCAGCCTGGGGCACTGTGGGCCAGCCTTTTCCCGGGCTCCCAAAACCCTGGTTTGGCATCGGTGCCAGAAATGATCCAGGGCACGGGATCCCAATTCTCCCCCTTGTCCTGGTCATGCTCCTTGGATGTCCCATTGCCAGTGCCAAAGCCACTGTCACTGGCCCCTCTCTTCCAGGTGTGCAGCACTTACGAGACAGTCCCATGCCGAGCGCTGGGGATGGTGCTCAGGTAGGAGCCTTTGATCCTACTCTCCAGAGGAATCTGGTCACCACAGCACTCAACCCCCCCCCCCCAAAGGGGAGATAAACAACCTGTGAGGGTCTCACCGGTACCTGCTGTCCATGAGGTGGCTTTTACCTGCTTCTTTGCATGGGTGAAATGTCATGGATGGTACAAAAGGGCTGCGGGAGCCAGGCAGGGTCCCTGGGGCTGAGCCGGGGTTCGGCCTCACCCCCAGGTATGTGGAGGGCCGAGTCTTTGTCACCAAGGTGCTCCCTGAGAGCCAGGCGGAGGTGGACGAGGTGGTGCTGGCCGGAGACATCCTGGACGAGATCAACGGCTGCTCGCTGAGATACGCCCACAGTGGGCAGGTGGGTGGGCAGGGAGGGCCAGGGTGGCTCCCCCTCCTCTGCCCCCCATCCTACCCTTTGCTTCCCCTCTCTCCCTGCAGGCTGGGGACATCCTGCAGAAGCTGAAGGGACAGCCGCTCATCTTCCGCCTGCTCCGGTGGCGGTGGCACGATGGGCAGGTCTATGAGCCACTGCTGCCCTACCTGAAGGTCCTGAAGGAGAAGGAGCCCCACTTCCAGCTCCAGCACAGCCCCCGGCACAGGGGCGAGGGGGAGCCACGGCAGCTGCGGGGGGGCAGGTGGGTCTGGTGCCATGGGGAGCCCCCAGGCTGGGCTGGGGGTCCTGCCAGCGGGGTACCCCTGTGCCCACACTAATCCCTGATCTCCACTCAAGGCTGTGGGGCCAAAGCTGCCCCCGTGGCCTTGGGGTGGTGGGGGGATGGGAGCATCTTCCCCTGCAAAGAACAGCAGGAGGGATGTGTGGTGTTCCTCACCTGAGCCCTTTTCTCCCCAGGCTGCTCTACAACCTGCAGTACCTGGGCCAGACCAGCATTGGGATGGTGAGGCTGTGGGGCACATAAAGATGCCATGGGGTGAATCATCTGTTCTGTTTTTTTTTTTTTCATGAGCCCATGGGTTATTCCCTCCTTCTCATTCCCTTCCAGTATGGTGGCAAAGAAGTGCTGGAGCAGGCCATCCCTGCAGTGCTGGAGGGGCATTTGGCAGTGCAGGTGAGTGATGGGGCTGGGCACATCCTGGGAAGGGCTCTGTGAGAGAATGTAGGGAAATAGGGTCTCTGCCATGCATATTTTTTTTCCTGCCAGCTCCAGGTTTGCTTGGCCTGGCTGAATATTTGCTATCCTGCCATCCTTGTGGGTTTTTTGCAGGTCAGAAGCATCTCTGCAGCCAGGATAGGAAAGGGCATTAAGGAAAAAACATACAAGCACCTGCAGGAAAGCACTTGGAAAACTGGGGGGAGGCTAAGCCTGGTTCCAGGGGTGCTTTAGGGCTCAGGTCACTTTGTTGGAGCCTTTGGTGGGTTATCTGTGAAAATATGGAAGTAGGAGAGCACTGGGTGGTAAAAAAAGGCGGCACAGGGAAAACATCTTGAAACAGCTGAGCTTGACTGTGCTTCATCACCTCTGTGTTTGGATAATCTCTGTGGGTGAGTGTCTTATCAAAAACAGAGCTCAGGGCTGTGCCCATCGGGGCTTCTTCCCCCTCACCCCCCCCCCCGCTTCAGGAGGTTTTATTTGATGTGAAGGAGGCAGAAGTCCTGGTGCAGGAGAAAGCATCTTCCAAGGTAAGCAGGCGACACCCAAGGTCTGTGTGAGTCCCAAGGATGCTGATGTGGCAGTGTGGGGTCCTGGGGCCAGTTTAAACCGGGAATGGGGCTGGCAGGGACTGCCCTCAGCCCCCAGCCCCGTCCCCCTGCTGTGCCCTGCGCAGCTCCTGTGCCGCCATCCCTACCCCACCATCTCCTGCGTGGGACGCTGCACGTGGAGCAGCAGGATATTCGCCTTCTGTGTGGCGTGAGTGCTGCCTGTGGGCCCTGGGAGGGGGGTATGGAGGGATGGGGGTCCTGGAAACCAAACGAGCGGGGTGTGGAGCAGCCGCGGGGTCCCCGATGCGGTTGCGGGGCAGGGCCGGGCTCGGGGCCGCGCGCTCTGCCGGCTGATGGACGTGTTTCCATTTATAGCTCTTCCCCGGAGAGCCCTGACAGGAGCACGTTCGACTGCCTGGTGTTTGCAACGAGTTCTGAGCAAGAATGCGAGGAAATCGTTGGGAGAATCGGTAAGGGAAGGTTTGTGCCTTCAGATATTGTCACAGTAAGACCGTGGAATACCAGGAATTGCTGGTTTCAGTCCACCACGTGCAGGATCTGTCTTAATTCTTTTTGTTGAGGTTACTGAGATGAAGAGATACTTTGATAGTCTTTTTTTATTTTTTTTTTTAAAGGACCGCTAGACAATGATTTTATTTTAAGAAACAGCTTCTAGGCATACCCAGATGGTTCATTGTTTCCACCAAGAACTTGGATGCAATATTGTTTTCGAGGGATGTTATTTTAAACATACTTTTCCTGCAGGAGCCCAGCCTGCTACTGCAGTTCAGCAGCAAACCAAGCATTCATAAATCCCGTCGCTTGGAATTTTTTTTCATTTGGCCTAAATGGAAGCTGCGTGGTGCTTCCTGAATTCCATGGGTTACTGAGGATCCTCAGATTTCTCATGGGGAAATTGTCCATGGGGACATCCCTGCCAGTTGTCCCCTCACCAGACTGTGCCCCCAAAGACCTGCCAGGTGATAGACCTGAGATCACCAAGCCTCATCTAAAGTTCGAGCTGGTGCTTGATTCAAAGCAGTTAAGTTTACAATTTAGATGCAAAGGAATCTTTTTCCCTACAGGTCTAGCAATTAGGAAAATACTTGTTTAAAACCTTGCCTTGGATCATTTTAGAACTGGTTTTTAGTAGGTTAATGCTGTTAACGAGGGCCTGGGTTTGCTCGGAGTGGTGTAGGACAGGGAGGTGAGGAGGAAGTTGTGTAGGAGTGCGGGGTAAGGAGTGTCTGTTCCTTCAGCTGCAGGATTTAAGCACACGGAGTGGTTTGTCTGAGGAGGGAGAAGCTCATGACGAGGCACTGGTGTCCCAGCCTCCCCCAGCAGCACATGAGGGATGCAGGCCCTGGCTCCCAGAGCAGGATTTGGGATGGTTTTCACACCAGTGTCACGCCATCCTGGTGGGACAATCACGGATGGCCACCGCTGACTTACGGCAGACACCGGTAGGAACTGCTGCTGCTCTTCCCTCTGAAGTGCCACTGCTGCCATAGCACTTTAATTTCATTGGAATAAATCAAGCCAAGCTGGCTCAACTGCTTCCCTGTGCTGCTGTTCCATGACAACTCCAGCACTACTAGTGCAGCCTGTTCTGTGAGGGCCTCACCATTCAATTTAAGTATTAATTACCTGCTGTTTGGGTGCAGTCTGAGCACTTTCCTCCACCACAGCCCAACCAAGTCTGGCTGCTGAGGAACCTGCCTGAGCTGAGCCCCAAGTGAAGGTTTGAGTATAATCCCACTCTCATCCAAAAATCTGGAAACGAGACTCTCTGAGCACCCACCCCTTTGCTCAGCAGCCCATCTGCTGCCAGGGTGTATAATTAGCTGTTCCCCTCACACACCATCCCACTGTGATTATCCGGGACTGTCACGCAGCCCAATCCCACAGGAACTCTCACACCCCCCACCCTCAGCACCAACAGTGCTTGGGAACAAGCAGGTGGTTTTGCTTCAACTCCAAAATAAACTTCCCTGCATCCACCAGAAAGAAAGGAGGAGAAAAAAACCTTTTAATGCTAGAGTTGCGTTCTGATAAGCTTTAGAAGAGACTCCCAAAGAAAGCTGCTGCCAGCCTAGGCCAGTCCTCCTGGACCCCACAGCCGCTCTCACCGGCCCAACTCAATGACTCCAGCTACAGAAAAATCTCCAAAATCCTCCAAAACCGGCCAAAAATTCTCCATTCTGTTGACAGACGAGGTTAACTTGCCACAGCAGCAGTCCAGGATTACAGGGATCTACTGCTGACCTCAGGAGCCAAGAGGAAGCTTCTTCCAGCCCATTCAAAGCAAATGACAAAAAGACTCCTCACATGTGAATGTAAAACATTTAATTTAAAAATGTTGACACTACAATATATAAAATAGCTATTATAAATGCACATAGTGTATTCTATAGCTGCCAGGTTTACGTTTTTAGGAAACTGTAAGTTACACTGTGGTTAAGACTTGTAGTTTCACCCTCTGAAGGAAGTCCACATTTGATCACAGTGATGCATGGTCAGACTAACAGCCCCAATTGTTAAACACTTGGATCAAGTCATAACCAGTTTTATTGCAAAAGGACCCTGTACACATTTATATCAATTCTAGTACCTTACAAGTTTAGCTACCCAACAAGTCATTAACATACAGAAACATGCATGAGAAGCAAGAAAGAACACCCATCCCTTCTGCATATTAGCAACTTGTCACTCCCGAGCCCGAGGCTCAACATCACTGAGGTTTATGTGAACAGTCACTTTTAGCATTCATCCTGAGTGAAAGATGGAATGACTTAAGTACAAATGCAACATATTATAAACAATTTCTTACAAAAAAAGTCACAAATTAAAACCAAAGTATTTTACAGAATTAACTACAAAACACCATAAAAACAGCCTTCACTTAAGCCCTCTCTCCCCGTATCCTGCGAGCCAACTGGATATCTTTGGGCATGATGGTGACTCTCTTGGCATGGATGGCACACAGGTTTGTGTCTTCGAACAGCCCCACCAGGTATGCCTCGCTGGCCTCCTGTTTCAAGAACACAAGAAGAAATGTCGTTAGAACCCCTCAGCGCAGCTCCCCCAGCGCCGCGGCCCAGCCGGCCCTCAGCAGTACCTGCAGCGCACCGATGGCTGCACTCTGGAACCTCAAGTCCGTTTTAAAATCCTGGGCGATTTCCCTGACCAGCCGCTGGAAGGGCAGCTTGCGGATCAGCAGCTCCGTGGATTTCTGGTAGCGACGAATCTCACGGAGCGCGACGGTCCCCGGCCTGGGTGGAGAAGGAGGGGGGGCGGGTGAGGCGGGGCCGGGGCTGCGGCAGCTGAGGCCGAGCCGCGGGCCTTACCTGTAGCGGTGAGGCTTCTTGACGCCGCCAGTAGAGGGAGCGCTTTTCCGGGCCGCCTTCGTGGCCAGCTGCTTGCGCGGCGCCTTCCCCCCGGTGGACTTGCGGGCGGTCTGCTTTGTACGGGCCATTTTTCCTCACTTACCTACGGTAGACACGTAACGCGTGACACGGGGCCCGGCTGTCCCCATCCACCCCCCCCGCCTCAAGGCCCGGCGACACAGCGGCCAATCCCCTCAAGCTCCAGATGCCGGCGAGCTGCCCCCCTTCCCTCGCGGCGGGCAGGCGGCCAGCGGCCTCCCCCGGGGACAGGGAGGAGGAGTCACGGTTACCCCACCGCCCCCGCCTCGCGGCCCGGCCGCTCCCCTCCCCGGGGGGAAGCGCGACTGAGTCACAGCCGCCTCCTCCTTCCTCCCGGGGCCGCCCCGGGAGAGGAGAGGGGGGTAGGGGGGAGCGGGTGGGGGATGGGAACCGGCCGTGACTCAGGGCACGTAGGCAAGGCCCGCTCCGCCGGCCCCGCTCCGAGAGGAACGAAGGCCGCAGAAGCCTCGCAGCACTACCGCCTGCCTCGGGGACGCGCCCGCCGCCCAGCACTCACCGCTCGGAGGAGAAAGAAGCGCCGCTGTCCGGTAGCGCTGCGCGCCGAAGCCGCTGATGCCGGTGGGCTCGACCCGCTCCGCAGCCGCCGCGACGCTCACTGCGCCCTCCCCGCCGCGGGGACGCAGATTTTATATGGGGGGCGCGCGCGTGGCGTGGTGGCGTCACAATGCCCGGGAGCAACGCGCCGCGCCATTGGCCGGGACCCCCGCCGGCGCCGCTGCGTCACCTCACACAAAGGCCGTGCTCCGGTTCCCCCGCTCTGATTGGGCGCGCCGCTGGGCGCTGATTGGTTGTTAAAGTAGGCGCCCGATTGGCTGTTGTGAGGGGGGAAGGAGCCAATCGGCGGCGGGCGGTCGCTCTGCGCGCTGATTGGCCGAAACGGGGCAGGGTTTGGATCCTACCCTTTGTTGCGAAGCTCCACAATGGGAAGTCAATTGGAGCGGGGCGAGCGGCGGTTGCGCCGCGGGATCCTCCGGGCAACCCCCGGCCGGGCCCGGCCGACCCCGCCGCCAGCCGCCCTCCCCGCGGCCGGAACTGCGGAGCCGCCCGGCGGGGGCTGCGAGTAGCCGCAGGGTCCTCCCCGCCTCCGCCCGCGCTCCCCCGGGAGCCGCGGGTGCTGCGGCCGCTCGACCCCCGCGCTCGGGGGTGTCGGTGGGAAGCCCCTGGCAGGGGACGGGGGTCTGGCGGCGCCTCCGGTGTTTCCAGCCTGGGTTTGTCATTCCAGCAGCCAGGGAAGGGTTGTCACGGGACTTGGGTTTAGCATTGCTGGGCTGTGACACCCCCCACCCCCCCCCCCCAGAGTCAGAGCCTGACCCCTGGCCCTGGGAAAGGAACGTCTGGGGGTTGGGGCTGGGCCTCTCTGAGCTTCAGTTCCCTAAATCCCACTGACCCTGGGGGTCGCCCCCATCCCTAATGCAAATCACTAAGTTTTCTTGCAAGTAGGAAACCAGAATCCATGTTCCCTGTTGGTACCATCTTAGCATTTATCTCCCTAAGATAAATAGCAATTCAATGAAAAAAATAATTGTCTTTTGGGGCAAATTGCTGCCTTAAGTTCCACCTTGGTTTATATCACTATTTTGCTGTATTTGTAGAGGCTCTGGAGGCAGGTCCCTGCCCCCCACGGGAAGGGTTCCAGGATCAGGAAGAACAGGTCCCAAATGCCCTGCAGTCGTAGCACGTAGAGAACATACACGGAACACAAACAGACGCTCCCAAAGGTGTCTGTGAGCTTCCCAAATCGGAGCACAGCTGGAATCACCCGGGTTTTGCATCCTCAGGCTCTGGGGTCAGCGCTGGCGTGGTGGGCAGAGCTGGGATTGCTGGGAAAACGTGTTGGGAATGTGTTGGGAGCGTGTCCTGCTCCTCCACCCGCTCGGTCGCTCGGGCAAACACACCAATATGGTGCGACAGGACCACCACGTGAGCCCAGGCTGTCGTCTCCCACCCATCTCCTCCTGTCTTCATTTTCCAGGTTAATTTCCTCTCTCGTAGAGGGAAAAGGTTAATTATTTATCAAGACACAAAAAGCTGCGTACCCACAGAATGGCTTGGGAGGCTGTGGGTAAACACTCGCTGCGTTGGTTTGGAAAATGAAAAGTGGAGGATTTCCCTTTCATCTGGGTTGTTTCACGCTTGGGAAGAAGAAATTTAGGAACCGGTTCTGACGGTGACAGCTCTTAATACTTTTAACTTGTTCCTTTTAAGAGCTCCCTGCACTGTCACTAATGCCAGGAGGCCGGGTGGAATGTTTGTTACTCCCGAGATGTTTCCTTTTCCATGTTTTCAGAGCAATGGCTGCTTAAACTTCTCATTTTGGAGATATTTTAGATTTTTTGCCCTCCTGAAGCCTGGAGAAAAGCCATGTGTCCTCTGGGATGGAACAGGCTGAGGGACAGGTGTGAACAGCAAAGCTGAGGAGAGCAAACCAGCACATGTCCCGACCGTGGAACGAGGGAGAACTGGGAGAGGAAACAGTGTCAGCACCAGATTGTAGAGCAAACATCAGCTACGAGGGATTGGGAGCCTGTGGTTCCCAAATCCCTGTGGACAAAGTGCAGGCTGATGGTGTTTTCGGTGTGATTCCTGGATAATTGAAGGGTTTTCCTGCAGGTTCGTGGCTGACAGTGATTCTGGGTCGGGTGTGTGTGGAGATATACACACATATTGACTTTGGAAAAGTCCTGCTTGACCAGGAGCTGTGTCATCACAGTGCTCCAGCCTCCCGTGGAGGGTGGCTGGATGAATAACAAGGTACTGATATCCTGTGACTTAATTCCTGCGAATGCCTGGGAATGAGCTACTAAACCACCCCAGCACAAGCCTGCCTGCAGCAGATGCTGAATCAGAGTAATTAAGAATTAAAAAAGGTGATTTCCCTCCCCAAACAGCCGCAGAGGCCTCAAAGTTTATTATTAACGTGTCCACCCTGCGTGTGCTGGCACAAAAAGAGGTGTTTGCCCGATAAATCCCGTGTGCCCTTTCCCACAGCGCTGGAGATCCCGGTGCCAGAAGCGGTCCTGTGTGGAGCCCAAGAGATCAAAGTCCTATTAAAAGAAACCCGTATCATTTCCTCTCCTAGGGGAGAAGTTAATTGGTGGGGGAAGCGCTGCTCCACACGGGAATTTCGGCCGATTCCTTGGACACGGTTCCTCTGGGTGGGGATTTTCCCCCCAGGGGGCCTCAGGTGTGATCTGCCACGACCCAGCAGCCAGGTGACACTGGTGTCACCTGCTCCGAGGTAGGTTCTTGCTGGGCCTTCCTCCTCCTCCTCCTCCTCCTCCTCGCAGTGCTGTTCCCAGGCGCTTCCTGCGAGGCGTTGTCCTGTGAGTGGGGAGGGCCGTGGAGGAGCGACGATGCCAACACTAAAATAACCCTCCCCGCGTCCACGCTCGGCCCCTGAGGCAGAGGAAAGCGGGGGGGGGGGGGGGGGGGGGGGGGGAGGAAGGAAGTGAGGCCGCCGGCCAGAAATAACTCCGATCCACCCCCTCCCCGGCCCCCCGGCACTGCCTCTGCCGCTGCCTGCAGGGGCCGGGCTGAGCTACCCGCGGGGTTCGGTCCCGTCCCAGGGGCTGGGTGTCCCCCCCAGGGCTCGCTGCAGCCCCCGGGGGTCGGTGTTGTCCCAGGATTTCGGGTCCCGGTGTCCCTCCCCGGCCCCGATCCCGCCCCACCACCGGGGGGCGCCCCAGCGCTCCGCCCCCGCCTCCCCGCCCCGCCTCGCACTACAAATCCCGCCTCGCCCCGCGCGGCAGGAAGCGCGGGGGCCGTGCCGCCGCGGGGCGCCTCTGGGAGTTGTAGTCCCGCCGGCCGGAAGCCACCGGCCCGACGCGCCCCGCGCCGGCGGGCGGCGCGCGCGCGGCGGGACTACAAGTCCCACCCCGCCCCGCGCGCCCCGGCCGGGGCGGCAATGGCGGCGGCGGCGCCTGCGCGCGGCGCCCTCCGTGCGGACCGCGCAGAGTGAATAATAAAGGTCTCCTCGGCGGCGGCGGCGGCGGAAGGCGGCGAGAGGGGCGGGGGAGGCAATGTCCAAGGGCCCCGTGGCGGGTGGCCCCGCCGCGGCCGGGCCGGCGAGCGCCGCCAGCGCGCTGCAGGCGCAGCCCGAGAAGCCGCAGCACTACACGTACGTAGAGCCGGGAGCTGCCCCGCCGCCGCCCGCGCGCCAACACGCGCCTGACGTCAGCGTGCGGCGCGCGCGGGGGCGCGCGGGGGGGGGGGGCGCGCGGGGCACCGGCTGGAACCGGCCACGGCCGGCGCGGGCCGGGGGAGGGGAGGGGGACGTGAGGGGGGGAAGGATGGGGGAGGGAGAGAGGGAGGGGCGGGGGATGAGCGACAGCCCCCCCCCGCCGCCGTCCTCACACACCTCCCCCGTGATGCACCGGGGCGGCCGCGCCTCCCCTGGGGGGCGAGGGGACCCCCGGGTGACACCCCTGTGCGGGGGTGGGGGCCCGTCCCCTGGGCTGTGAGGGGATCGCCGGACCCTCAGCTGTCACCCCCGCCCGGGAGTGATGGGACCCCCGGAGCCTCGGGTGACACCCCTGTGCGGGGGTGCAGATCCCTCCTCCCGGTGCGAGGGGACCCCCCGCACCCACTGCTGTCACCCCCGGACCCTCCGCTGTTACCTCTGTCCGAGGGTGGGTGTCCCTCCCCTGGGGTGTGAGACCCTCAGCTGTCACCTGTGTCCGAGGATGGGGGTCCCTCTTCCTGGTATGAGAGGACCCCTGGAGCCTCAGCTGTCAACCCCAGGCCTTGGGTGACACCCCCGTGTGGAGTGGGAGTCCCTCCCCTGGGGTGTGACGGGACCTTCAGTTGTCACCCCCAGACCCTCGGGTGTCACCCCCTCCCAGGGTGGGGGTCCTTCCCCTCCTGTGCCATCTCACATGGTGCTGTGGTTTGGGCAGTTGCGGTCCTGGTGAGCTGCCACCAGGGCTGTCACCTCCATCCTCCACCCCCTGGAGGGCTCCCCGGGGCTCCTGGGCACCTGTGGATGGAGGTGTGAGGTGATGGGAGGCCCCCGGTCGGTGAGGGAGGGCTGGAGCGGTTTCCTCTCAAGGCAGGTGTTTTTGGGAATTGCACACGTGGAGAATATCCCCACTGGAAGTGTCACACCGAAATCACGAGGAGTGTTTGCCCTGCTCCCACCTCTCCTTGCACCGCTCGGGCGTGATCCCACTGTGTGTGTGTCACCTCTATCCCAGGGGATATTCCCTCAGTGAAGGCATATTGCTGGAATGTGTCTTCCCTAACCAAAGAATACCATTTCATTGTGTTGTCCCGAGGGTGTACGACCCCTCAGAGCTGTGTGGAGATGGCCAGTGTGTGATAAGTCGTTTGGGTTGGAAGTTGTGGTGATGATATTCCCTTCTCCTTGTGCAGTAAGGATAACGGGGTAGATTGGGAGCGAGCGTTTTCTTTGTGACATGGGCTGGTGATGGACGTGTATGGATGGAAATAGGTCAGATGTTGCCTGCCCTTAAAAGAAGAAAAGTTTGGGACTGTTCCTCGTGAACAAAATATGTGTGTTGAGCTGTTTGCCCTTATCATTTTAGGGTGTTGTCTGAAAATTGTCCTGCAAATACCCGTATCTCTGGCTCGTGTCGATGCCCCCACCCAAAGTGAGACGTGTGTTTTGTTAACTTCTAATTCCCATTTTCATAAAGTTGGTGATGGACTTCTTCCCTGCGTCCACACTGGGATGTATGGAATAAAAAGAGCTTCAAGAAATTTGTAGACACTGATCTGTGCAATCTTTATGCTGGGATCACAGGCTGTTTTCCATCCCTTTCCTTCAGACCGTTTGGAATACCAGGTCTATGGCAGAATGAGGGCTCCTGGGTTTTTTCTCCATTGTGAAGATCCTGTTGTGATCTTAGGGAGATGGCGAGTCACAGCCTCGTAGGTTATGTTATTTCTGGTGGGATCTGCAAGTTTGACAACTTTATAGGAGAAATGGGCATGGAGGAGTCTGCTGGGAATGTTGCTGTAGAGGTAAAAGAGGGAACAGGAGCTGGCTGTAGAGGTGGAGTGACGCCAGTGATGGAGAAAGAATCGATCAAAAGTGAGAGGGAACACAGGGAGATGAGTTAGAGAGTGTAAGCACACTGGGTGGAGGAAGATGAAGGTGATAACCTGGCTGAGCATGACCATGGAAACAAGGATATCGAGGATTAGGAAAAATAGAGGAAGAAAGAGTTCCAGAAATGGGAGGAGACTGGGACAGAGGAGGGAAATGGGACAGCGTGCAGCAAAGCTGGTGGTGAAATCAGCTTATTTCCAGGGGGCAAAACTTGTGTTTTTCAGATGGATGCTAAAAATACTTCAGTGAAAACAGTTGCAGAGGAGCTGAATAACCATAAGTGAAGGATGGGTTTGGGGCTGCCGAGTGCTGACAGCGGGATGCGAGCCATCCTTTGGAAGTCTTGGATTTCTGCACTGGGTCACATCATACTGTAAACCTCCCTCTGATAACATATGGGAACTTATTTGGTGGTCGTTCATGTGAACAAGTTGTATGTTGTCAAAATGTAAATATTTTCTTCCTTTTTTTTTTCTTTTCCTTAAATACAGTTTGTTTCCATAAAATGACATGAAGGTTACAAGTTGTAAACTAGAGTAAGCTTAATTATCTGCATACTTTGCTGTTCCCTGGGGACAGGCAATCTGGTGCTGGGGATCTCTTGGAAAGTTTTTGGTTATGTACGTGAGGAAATGTTCCAGTTTCTCTATTAGTGTCGATTTCTAAACTCTTGGTGTTACTTGCATGAGATTTTAATTACTTTGGACTGCAGTTCTTCTGTCGGGGAGCCTTTGTATTTGTTTGGATGTGCAGCAAAGGGAAATGTGGGGAAAAAACAGAGCTGGTGATGCTCTCTCACACCATTGGCACTGTTTGTTAGCGGAAGAAGAGCCTGAACTTCCATGATTTGTGTCCTTTGGTGGCAGTTGTAGCGTGCAGCTGGATACTCCCGGAGACAAGTCCCTGGTATATGCCAAACTTTACTGTTTAATTATGGATGGCGTGTTTCTCATCTGGGGATCTGGTATTGTGCGTGGAGAACCTCAGTGAGTAATGAAACACCCCACGGCTGCTGTCGTGTTCTCTCTGGGTTGCTGGATTAGGCGTCTGTTCGTGGGGCTGCTGCTTGTGATCCTGCAGCTCTTGTGGCAGGATGAGGCCAGCATCTTCCTGGGAACCACAGAGTGAGACAGGCTCGTTCCTGGGGTACCTGGAGGCTTTGATGTGCTCTGCAGGGCTTGGATGGCGGTGAGGAGTGAATTTGGCTTGGGTAGGCTCTGTCAAACCTCAGCTGAGGGTTGGCTCTGCACCGTTTCTCAGCTCTGACTGGCACGTTATTGCTGCAGGTATCTCTGTCTTTAATGTGTGTCTACAAATGTGGGTGAGAGGCTGAGTTCAAAGAAACTGAAAGCAAGTGATCAGTCACTGGAGTTGTAGGCATGGGGTGCTCTGGTGTAGTTTTGTTTTGGTACAGTCTGTTCATTCTTGGCTGCTGCCTTGTTGGTTTCAGTCAGACTGGATGCCTTAATTGTGAATTGTAAAGATTGTTTCCACTGCTTGGGTGTTTATTGATCTGGCAGAATTTAGATAAGTGAAAGTGGAGCAGTCCTTTGTTCACTGTGCATTCACCTGAAAGTCAGACAGTTTAATAACTCTGCAGGAAAGCAAACGTTCGGGTGGAGATAAATTAACCCATTTAATAAAAAAAACAAAGAGTCCCTTCAGTCGAGTCTGTTCAGAGCACACACTCTCAGAAGCGGGGCTGAAAATATCCTGATTTAGGTGATAAACTTTGAGACACAGGTTTATTGGGCATAACCCGGGTCATTCCTACTCAAGACAGTTCTCTTGAGTGTCTTAAGTATGAGCAGCCATCCTAGAAGTGAACTTCAGGATTCCACATCCCCACCAGCTGTACCCTCACTTGGGTTCTGGATGAGATGCCTGGGAGCACATCCTGCCCTCCTTTGCACTGCAGCAAGATAAGCTTTGTGATTATGCCTTTGCAGCGTAAAAGGCAAAAAACTTGTCTTTCCTTTTGCACGAGGGGAGGAATTGTGGGAAATTCCTGAAGGATTAGTATCCTGTAAGTCCTGCTGGAGCTGCATCCACATGGCTGGTCGGGCTTGTCATGCAGTGACTGCTGGCTTGTGCTCACCCAGGCTTTGTCTTGCAGCTACTTCAGTGCCATTTAGAGGTGCAAGGACCAGAGCACTCGAGCGAAGGACGTTATAAATGGGGATGAAAATCGGGTTGCTGCAATACTTTGGTTATAACTGAAATCAAAGACACTCCTGTGTCTGCGTCGTGCCTTGGCCGGTGCTTTCTCAGCCTTAAATGGGAGCTCAGATTAGGGCAGCGATGGAAATACGGGTGAAGAAGAAATAAAAATAGCAAGATCATAGGTGTGCTTGGATTCCAGTGAAAAGCTTGCATGCAAAGTCTTATTTATCTCAAAACCTTACGTTTAAATTCTTACTCCCAACCAAGGGCACACGAAAACACACCTCGGAGCGTTTGGAGCAGCACAGAGTAATCCTTATCTTCTTAGCTGTGGTCAGTGTCTTACCACTGGCAGGGCAAACGCAGGGTGTCTGATCTCAAGTGTGCAGACTGAGTGTCTGTGAAAGAAAACCAAAAACCAGATGTGTAGCTAACAAGTTCTCAGAGCTCCTGCTCGCTCTTCCAGGGCCTGTAGCATTTGCCTGCACAGTCTGTTGGATTATGCATCTGATGTGCTTGAATTGGGTGGTCCTCACAACCTCGTGGATGGGTTGAGGCTTTTAGAATTGTTTTTAGAAACCTTTTGTGCTCTTTTCAAACCACTAGAACTCTTAAAATAACAAACTGTTGCCCTAATTCTGCTTCAGTTTTGCTGGTGATAGCCCTTAGATCAATAGGCTGATATGGACTTATGCAAAAATAGAAACTAGTGCATTTGTTTAAATAAAAAACCAAACAACTAAATAGAAACAAAAATGAAACAAAATGAAGAAAAAACCCCCAAACAACACAGAAAACAAAAACAACAAAAAGAAACTTGTCTGCTTTTAGGTTTCAGATTTGGTAATGCCCTTAGGAGAAAACACAGAATATATAAAATATATTATTATTGTATTATATGTAATATTAGGTAATATCTTTAGGAAAGCACAGAATGAGTCAATACTTCTAAACCTGGGACTTACCAGTGTCTACTACATCATTACCTGCAAAGTCAGCTTATCAGGGAAGTATAACTTTGTTATTATTGCTGGTTTTTAAGTCTGTATGAACTTCACCGAATCCAAGTCCACTGCCAGCTGTTATTAGGAAGTGTGAATAGTTGCACAGGAAGCTGGAAATATAAAGTGCTGGAGTGTGAACAGGAAGAGCTGCCTTCAAAATATGTGCTCACCACCGAATACATGTGCTGAAAATAACATTTTAGACTTTATGGTTCTTCAAAGGCCGAGTGTTGAAAGGCTCCAGCTCGAGAGAGGGGCTGATGAGGGGCATTTGGGCCCAATCTGTGCAGGACTGGGCTGTTCTGCTGATAAATGCACTTGTTGGGGCAGAAAGGTGCTTCTCCCTCGCGTGGAAGTGGGGCTGGAGCTGTGGTTTACTTGCTGCATTTCCACTTTGTGAGTACTTTTGGGTATCAATCTGACAGGGAATTCACTTACAGATAAGTGCTTTATAGGCAACATATCAATATTTTGCAGAATGAAAAGCTTTACGTGCTGCTGTGATGTTTTCAGAATTAGTTTTGGTCTGGCAAGGTTTGGTGTTTGGAAAATCCAAAACTCTGTGAAAGAGGGGAGGGATTCAGTCGTGCAGAGTTTTTCCAATGTGGAAAATGGGCCTTTAATTTTCAGTTCAGTAAAAATTATGATGTTGATGCTTATACATTGCTGACATTAGCATATGGGATGGGGTTTTTTTGTGGCATGGGAGACAAAATTAAAATGAATAATTCTTGTAGAGAACCTAAGACTCTATGATCCTTGTGGGTCACTTCCATCTTAGGGTATTGTATGATTCTAATGGGAGCTTAGGGTTTCCCATTATACCAGTTTTTCTCATTTTTTAGGTTTATGTACTGGTAATATTTTTTTATATCACATGGCTTTATTTTAAGGAAAATTCTGTTGGAATTCAGTATTTTATTGTCTTTAGGCCTATTCTTTCCACCGGAATAAGGTTTTAATAACTTCTGGGAGGAGCTGAAACGTGCAGCCTCCTCGTTACGAAGGATCTGACCAATGTCCTCTGGACAATCCTCCTGCAGTGCATTCCAGCATCCCTGCCTGGCTGTGATGTTCCTGCCCCTGTGACAGCGTGGCAGGAGGGAATGTGTCAGGACATCAGTTAATCACACTTACTGTGTGGCACATTAGCATGAGCTGTCACTGGGGGACTGTGTTAATGCACCAGGCTGTGAGCCGGGGCAGCACTTTCCCTTCTGTGATTCCCAGTCAAAGGAGCTGTAATTTCCGAGAGAGGAGCAAAACAAAGAGGCAACAATGTCTTCGGTTGCTGCATCCAGGCTCCTGAGAAACCTGCTTGTCAGGACACAAAGAGCTGCCTTCACTGTCACAGGATGCTGAGGTGGTGTTTTGTTCCTTCCATTAAAACTTCATAAATCTTCTTGAAAGCACCAGAAATGGGCTGAAAGAGGTGGTGAGAAGTTACCTGGTCCATCCCTTTTCCTAGCAGAAGCACCTACAACAGTTTAGCTAAGAATTTTTTTAATCATCATTGATTTTTAATATTGCGTCAGCTTCCTCTTTAAAAAGTCCTTAAATTAGATTTTGGTGAAATCACGAATTATAAGAGGGAGTAAATCACAGTGGTTTCTATCTTATAAAGAATTCATATACTCTATAAACTTCCTGTAAGGTTCAGCACATCACTTGCAAATCAGGTGCAAAGTTGTTGCTGAAAGCTGTGTGTGCACAGAGCCAGCCAGCAATTCCTCCTGTGTCCTAAATTAATGAGTGGTCACGTGCCACAGGCTGTGGAGCAAGTGCAATTTCCAAGCTACCTTTTTTCTCTAATTTATTGAGAGATAGTTTGTCTTTTATATCAGGGCAATCAAAAATACGAAGCCTCAGCAGGAGGGTACAAAGGGAGATGCTGAAGGCTTGTACCTTCTCAGACTCCTCCTAGTGATGACAACCAATTTAGATGCTTGTGATGATTTTCTCAGCAATCTCGTCTTGTGTATTTTGATCAGGGCTTGATGCAGTTAATGCCAGTTTGACATTTGAAATATCAGCTGGAATGAATGTTCCCTTGAGATGAATACCAACAATTTCCTCTTTCCTCAGCTTTGGTGCAGGCTGCCTTCTGACTCAGACCCTCACCCTGCTATAGTGTTCATTCAGGTTTAGAAGGTGATTGTTACAACAAGAAAAGTTCTAGGGGTTAATTGAAAGAAATATTTTAACCACTAAAGTGCAGTGATGTTAATATAAGAGCCATCTCACTGAAATGCTCAGTATTGGCCTGATTCTTATGTCTTATTAATAAAAGTCAAAGACAATTATTTGAATGGGGTTGTCAGAAACTTGCACCAAATTTGGGGTCAGACAAGAAAAATCTTAGACCATCCCTGTCTATCTGTTGGTCGGAAATTGCAAATACGTTTCAGCAGAGCACACTGGCTTAGTAAGGCTGATGGCACTAAGTGCAGCTAAGAAATTAATGTTGAATTGCTTTTTATCATTGTAGGCCTCAAATTGCTTTTGATGAATATGCAGCCATGCCCATATGGAAGGGAAAATAGCTTTTTGAAACCATACCTGATGAACTTGGGAGTTGGAACTAGATGATCTTTAAGGTCCCTTCCAACCCGGGTCATTCTGTGAATCTGTGAATATCTGCAAAAATCTGAATTAAAGACGGTATTGTTTTACTTGTTATCCTTTGTCTTCAGCATGTCACCACAGTACAAAGAGAAGCTCTAAGTCTAAATATGATCAGAAGTGATTTTTTTTTCTCCTCTAAAATTTTCAATAGACTGTGAGTTTTCATTGATGGCACTTGACTGTCACAGCAGAAATACAAACAGCAGATGCCTCAGGACAACTGTGCAGCTTTACAGCAACAAAAAAAAATATTGTTTGCACAGTTAAAATAACATGAAAGTGCCACTAGATTTATTCATTTATTGATTAGTCAAAGTGGGAAATGAGAAGCTGTGGTACAGCCTGGGGTTTGGCTGCTTTCCCCTTGGAGGAGAGCTGGGGTGCATCTCGATGTCAGTGTGCAGTGATGCTTCTTTGGACACCAGAGTGTGTAGGACTTTTATTTGGAGGTGTTCCTACCTTGTGGAGTGTCTGAAGAGTCTACTGGGCTGTAGCAGACACAGATGAAGTCTGATTTGAGTGCTGAACGGAAAAGAAAATCGATTGAATGGTTGACATTGATTCTTCAAAATCAACCAGTAAGAGATGGCTTTTATCTTTGTGCTGGCACATGTATTATGGATGCAGGTTCATGCTTGTTAGATAATCACTGTGTTTTGTTTCAAACTCATAACAGAAAATGTCTGTTCACAAAGGAAAGCCTGTGCAAAGGGGCTGCTGAATCTGGTTGCTGTTTAACCTGAGAAGCGGCAGATGCCATTTCATTTTCAAATGTAGCCTGGGTGAGGTGAGAGCACCGGAGAGCTGTCGTGTCTTGTGGAGTTTTGGTTGTCTGGTTTTGGTCCTGTGTGAGTACAGCCCTTCAAACAGCTCAAGTTCTGTCTTAAAACTGTTGTGAGCGTAGGACTGCAGTTGATCTACGAGCTGCCTGTTAAATCATGAGGGTCTTGGCGTGGCCAGGAGAAGGAAGGCTACTGTGCTCTACTTCCAAAGCACCTCTTGTGAGACAAGATGCTGAGGCTTAGCTGCCTAAAAATACTCATAACAATCTGTAACTGAAACCCTGAGCTAAGGAATGGCTTGTATGGAAATAATGTTTTTTTGAATTAGCCATTATGAATTCTTGCATGTGGGATGTTTTGTTTTAGGGAACTAGCAGAGTGAGTAACACAAGTTTTAAAACAGCCCAGCCCTGTTCCCAGCCTTCACTGGTGTTTCTGCAGTTGCTAGCCCTGAGTAGGATTTCTTAGTGCTTGATTGATGGTGAGAGAAGTTCAGTGTGAGAAAAAAACTTCACTGGAAGCTGGAACTTTAATTTTTACAGCGTGGAACATCAGGATGTTATTCAGACTTTTAATTCATTGTAGCAAACCTTATGTGTGTTAACCCCAATTGAGCTTCACCTTTCTGGAGAGACATTTCCATGTGTCTGAGCCTACAGACACTAATGCTGGGATAAAAAGCATTGTCTATCCCATCTAGTCAAAACAGGAGAGAAGATTTATCTGGATATAAGATGAATAGATAAGTCTGTGGATGGAGGTTTTTGTGAAGTAATTAGCATTAAAGTATTTAATTGCACATATGTTGTGCTAACAATTAAAGCAGGTCTCAACCTTCAGCAGTGTGCAGCTGTCAGGATGCAGTGAGCGCCAGTGTTTTCCCTGAAAAAGTTAGGCAGGCTCAACCTACTGAAAAATAATCATTTCCATATGATCCTGTTCTCATAGACTCAGCACTTACACAGGTGCTGTAGGGAAGGATTAATGGCAACTAAATAGTTTGTGGAGCAGAAACCAGCCCAGAGAGGGCTGAGGGCTGTCTCAGTGGGGGTGATCCATGTTTGAAAACAGGGAGGTGTGCTTTAGGCAGAGTTTACATAAACTAGCGGTGTCAAGTTGCAAATATGCCATTTAAACCTAGAAAGATGGGCTGTGTGTTTAAAATATTGCATGAACTGCCTAAATGTTGAGTTAATTTTGAGGTCATGTCAAGTAATACATATTCATGGCCAACTAATTTTGGAAAAAGGAGAACAAACTCAAGGAAATGTAAATGTAGGCTCAAGGCTTTATGCAGAATTCTAAGTCTTGCTGAGTGGCTTTTAAGGAAATGCCTCTGAAATGTTAGTGCCATTAAGTGTTTGCTTACACCCAGGCTTGGATTGTTTTAATTAAGAAGGTGAAAGCTCTGAGTAAACAAACACTTGTGTTTGAAAAGGATTTTATTGGTATGGCTGGGTTATATACATTTCATGGTCTGCTAACGCAACAAGTGCTTTCTGAAGAGAGCAACGCTGTCAAGAAATGACTCAAATTGGGTTTTTTGTCGGGTTTGAGTGACACGACTTGATGGATTCCAAGCTGAAGGGATGCACAGCTCCAGGGAAATCTGAGCAAGCCTCTCTTCCCCGACACCCGCAGACGGGAATGCAGTTGTAACTCTGTGGAGCTCACGCCTTGGCTGCTCACAGATGTGATAAATGTTCGTTTTATTGAGTTAACTCCCAGCTGAAAGCTTTGATTTTCTTTCCTCATCAGGGCAGAGTATTAGTGAGCTACTTAGTCACAGCATTTCTTTCAAAACAAAGCCATTTTTGCTATAGCTGTGGAAACCAAACAGTGTTTTGCCTGAGACTGGTGCAAAGCTGTCTTCCTGTGATGGGCTGGCACCACGCTGTAGTGTCTCTCTGTTTTCCCTTAGTTTTTCAGTGTAGACAAGGCACAACTGTTTGCCTGACGTTTTTCTTGAAAAATGTCCTGATAGTTTCTGATAGTTGCCAAAACATGTTATTTTTAGCATGAACTTTTGCAGTCACTCAGTTAATGTCCCTATCTATGAAGTTTCGGTGGTACAGAATTCATTTGTCGTGGCTGAAATGAATTAGTTGTGTTCTTGTCCACCTCGTGATCTCCTTTAAAATCCAGAACTGGAGTTACAGTAGGGATCAGGTTACTGTTGAATATGAAAATGTTGTGCATTTTGTTGTGTCATCCCTACTTTTCTGTAATCTAGCAGTTTGTTTTTTACCTTCTGCAATATGTACTCTCCTTTTCCATTTATTTGGAAGCATCCAGCTCAACTCTACTTGATAAATCATTCAGATCCTAGGAAAAGGAAAACTTGAGTGCTGCCTTCCTATTTCTATAACAAAAACTGGTGGAGCCTCGGGCTATGGATGTGAGCAGTTGTCATTTTGACCACTAAGGTACACAATGAGTTATATGAAGTCTTAAAACAAAAAACCTCCACGACCAAACAAACCCAACTCCATGCATCTGTAATAAGTCTTTTCAACTCTCACTTTCTTGATTTGCCCTTAGACTGACATTATTGTCAAACTCTAATGGAGAAGGGGAAATCTTAACAGCTTTAAAATCACACAGTGCTGTCTGCTGTGTGACCTTTTTCCAGTTGATGGTTCAGTTTATTTAGGTGATAAAGAAAACACTGAGGCATGTGAAGTCTATCTTCTTGACAGATGTGAGCTTACTGAAACTTTTCCCTCATCCTTTTCTCCTTCCCCACATTCACGGTCAGCCTTTTGTTTTTATAAAGTGATCCATATATTTGTCTTTGAGATTTAAATGCTTTCTAATCTTTCCAAGGTTTTCAGAACTGCATCTGGCTGTTGAGGGTGTGGAAAGGCAGATGGACTGATGGTTGTGGAGATGTCCTGAGTGAGAGATGTTTGCATTTTGTGTGAAGTGATGCATGGCTTGGTGTGAAGTGTGAGGGCTTGGTCAGGTCTGTGGGGTTATTTTTCTAAATGCCATTAAATATGGAAAAAGGGGAAATAGCCAATATTGGTGAGCCACAGTAGCTGATAAACCTGATCTAGTGGGTGACATCCCTGCCCATGCAGAGGGGTTGGAATTAGATGATATTTAAGGTCCCTTCCACCCTAAGCCATTCTGTGATTCTGTGATAAAGATTAGTGGTAAAACATGCTCAGAATTTTTCCTAAAATTATGATTAAAACTTTCAAGATTGCTGCTAAAAGTGTTGTTGTTTGATGTTCAGCAGTGATTGGTGTGAGGCTCTGTTTCAATATTAGATTACATCTGCCAGTCAGTAAAAGATATTATTTATTGAAAGAGACTTGTCTTAACATCTGCTCTTACTAGAAGGACACTAAAAATCTCGCAGAGGTTCAGGCTGCTGGTGGTCTACAGCTGCTGCTTGGGGGATATGGTCGACTTGTGCCACCCCTGGGAACAAGGAATTGCAATTCCTGTGAAGTTAAATTGTTCGTTTCACTCTTTCCTCTCAATTTCCAAGAAATATCGAGTTGAAGTTTATGTTCCCATTCAGGAAGCTTTGCACTGAAATGCCAGCATTTTATAAGGCATTGTGGGAGTGCTGGTATCAGACTTTCCAAATTATTTTGGGCTGATGCTGTTCTTTAAATCCCCATTTTTTTTCCCCCCTCTTATTCTGAAATACTCCTTTACCCCAAGAGCAAAAACTTCCAGGCAATGTCAGAGCTGCATATCATGGGTTTTCTCTGTCAGTAATATGTTAAATGAAAGGTGCATTAGTAGGATTTTTATTGAGTATCCTGTTGGAATAAGTAGGTTCTGTCATGCACTACTGACTCATTTCAATTGGAATACCACAGTTCAGTAAAAGAAAATAATTGAGTCATGGGTTTCTTACTTAAAGTGTGTCTGATATCATCTTTTGCAATAAAATTTTATGAGGGTGAAATGAATTTAGAAAGCTGATTTAATATGGACAGCTCTTTTCCTCTTGTGCTGGGGTGGCTCTTTGAGCTTGAGAAGAAAATGGCAGTTTTGAAAATATTTCCAAGAGACAGGCATTATTGGATTAGAAATATCAATATCTATAGTTAGATATTTTCTCCTGGGTTTTGCCATGCTGTCTCCTGTGCAGACAGTCTGTTGGGTAAGCGCACCCCGGTTTGCTTCAGATAATTTTATCTGTGTTAGCTCAAACCACTAATTTAAATTTTTCAGTGAAGCTGGTAGGTTTTTACATATAGATATATATATATTTTTTTTTTCCCCCCTGAACTGAATTAGGAAATCTTTCTCCATCCTGGTGTCTGAACAGATCAGTGCCAATAGGAGCTTCCACAGAAGGAAAGCTGACGAGCAGATGAGAGCAGTGACCTCTGTCAGTCAGACTGCATTTTTCAGGAAGGATGTGAACTGAGACCACCTGAAACTTTATGAGGAGGTCCACGGCCTCATGCAGTCCTGTCTGAAACAGCAGGACATCACTGATATAAAAATGCCAGCATTCCCATGTACTTTTGTGCCGATGAAGTGACATCTTTGCCAGCGTGATACTTTGCTGAGAGAAGGCAGACAGGACTAAAATAAATGGTAATGGCAGAAGAGCATTTTCTTCCTGATGCCTTGAATTTTATCAGGAACTTAAGCCTTGGTTTGAAGGGAAAAAAAAAACCAAACAAACCAAAACCCAAGACAAAACACACAACCAAACAGTTTATTTGTAGAATTCTTGGTTAAATTTGCCTCTGTGGGCCCTTTTGGACAGTGCCAAGTACTAAGAATCTTTATACAAGCCTGAACTAGTGATTAATATAAATGCTACTGGTGTAAAAGCTGTGTGTATTTGACACGGGAGTGATACCAGTGCTGTTACCATCCGCTCAGCAGGGCCCTTGACTGAGGTGCTGCAGCAGTTCCACGGGTGTAAACACACACCCACACGTATGTGAAATCTCCATGTCGGTGGTGTTAGATCTCACTATTGCCCTACATTTGCTGACAGTGTCCTAGTCTGGATTAGCCAAACAATTATCTCATGGTTTTGTCTCTGGTGTTGTATTGATGCAGAAGGTTCAGATCTTGTTTATGAGCCTCTGCGCTCACTTTGGTCCCTCCTCTCTTCCTGGGAGGAATTTTGGCAGAAAGGGGGTTGACCAGGAGGAACAAGAAGGGCTGCAAAGGAGAGGGGCTTGTCTTGGGACCTCCATAAAGATTTTGAACAGGGTGTTGGAAGCAAAGGAGAGCCTGGCTTTGCATTACAGAAGCAACAGGAGTTTGGAAGAGTTGGTTTTAATCCTTTCATTTCCTTGCTCCTCCGAATTGTTTCTCTCCCCCTGTCTTCCTCATCCCTCTGTTACAAAGCAGGGACTCTCTCTTGGCATCAGTGTGCATCTTCCAGTGATTTCTGGGAGCTTAGGGTAAGGCTTTTGTGAGGAATTTGGAGCTCAGCTGCCTTTGTGCATTACCAGCACATTTTCCTGAGTTGAGCTCACTCCCCTGCACGTGTGACTTATGTCAGGGTTGGCAGGAAGTTGCAGCCCTGGAAGTGGGATGGATGCAGGTATCCTGTCCTACTGAGCTGCTTGAGTGCACCAGTGTGAACCAGTAAATCTGCAGAGAAACAAGAGATCTCTGCAGTGGCAGGTGATGAACGTGGCCAGGACACGGCTGCAATTGTGGCATGTAGAAATGAAACTTCTGGGTTAGAGTTTCTTCTTGGTTTTGCTCTTTTTGTTGTTTGTTTGTGTTTTTTTGTTTTGGGTTTTTTTTTCCCCCCTCCTTCTTTCTAGGTTTTTTTTTTTTCCTTGCAGAGTAATCACTGCCCCATCTCATATCCCACCCCAGAGGAAGTGGGAATTTCAGCAGAGTAGCATTGGGGTTTTTCTAATACTTTGCCACTCCTGTTGGTCTCTGGAAGTTCCCAAAACTACCCCAAGAACCTCTCCTCTTGTCTTCCTAGTGAAAAAACTTGCATATCCAGTAGCATCTGTCCTGTTCAGCAGCAAGTTCAGTTCAGCTTGGGGACTTTGATCTACATTGTTCTAGCCAGTCTTGTCCTATTTGTTTAGAATTGCATTCATCTTTGTTTACTAAGGCTAATAAATGGTAACATTTCCTCCAGGAATGTGGGTGTTGCTGTTGATGTTCACGTAGTGTCAGAGGAAGACAGTGCTATGTGCTTTCCACTTTTTTCAAAAAATTATATTAGTTTGAAAATATTACTCATATTGTTAAAAAAAATTAAATATAGAAGTAACTCCTGTATAAAACAGGGGTAATAATTCTTCTGCCCCTCATGTAGGGGCAGTAGAGTTTCCTGAGAGGAGTTGAGAAATGCAAGTTATCATTGCTGGATTTCCTCTTCCTGTACAGACACAGCGTTTGGCTGACACGCTGTGAAGTGTGTACCAGTTATCAACATGTTTTCAGCTTCAAGGGTCGTTCAAAAATTCCTTTTCTCAGCTATTCTGGGGGAAAAAAAAAAAAAAATTATAGAGACCATTGACACCAGAAGGATCTGTCATGACAGTGTTCTCTACGTTTTTGTTTAGAGCCTTTGCAAGGAGGCTACTGAAATATTAATGGCTTTCTGCTTTGTGAGACAACACATTGCGGCAGTGAGAGCTGCCTATCCTTTCTGTCTTCCCAAAACACATGTGGTTTAGATGCCTTTCGTATATTTTAATACAAAGTGGCTGGTTGAGTGGTCCGTGTTCTCCCAGAGGAGCCAAAACTCACTTCATGGATCAAGAAAATAAAGGGCTATAAGGCAATTTACCATTCAGGCTATTGTGGAGGAGGGTGATTTAAAACGTTGTAGTGGCTTGGAAAAAAGAAAAACCCAGAGCAGTGATTGAAAGGCTTGAAATGAGGGAGTTAATGTGACAACTCTCCTTTTCCTCCAGTCTGTTGCAGAGGTGATCATGCACAGTTAATGTCTCGTGTGGAGCTCTGGTACCTGTTTGCAGGACTTGCTTTGAAATTAAGAATGAGACATCACTTATTTAATAGACAGCATTAAAGAATGACTTTCTGATGAAGCAAGTTAGGTGTTAAACACTTTTCAGGTGAACCATTTACTTATGTAATTATCTCTCATTTACATTATAATAAATGTTTCTCCGGGGAGTTTAGCCAATCATGAAATGCAATTAATTTTCAAATGCTCTTCAGCAACAATTGAGACACTAGAGACCGAAATCCCTCGTCAGTGTGTACATTTTTAAACTTCCCTGCTAAAGGGAAGCTGTTTCAGCTCAGCTGATCGTACAGTTGTTAAATTCTAGGATTTTTAAGTGTTTTACATGTGCCTGTCACTGCAAGTCTGGAGTGCTGTGCTCAATACCCGGCTTGTGTAAACCTGGTATCTCCCCTTAGTTTCCAGAGCATTGAGTAGGCTCAGGGTGCTGTTCCTGAACTTAAGCCTGGGACTTGGTGAAGATGGAGGAGTTCAAATGCTCTTGATTTCTGTCACAGATTCCAGTTGCTGTGTGATACCAGCTGGAGCACGTAGCCAGCTGTTTTGTAGTTTGTCCATATATAAAGTGGGAGTAACACAAATTTCGTGTCTCTGAGGTGTATGTGGAGATGTGGGAGTGCAAGCAGCTGGTTGGTGATTGTGGACAGCAGTCTAAACATCATGCTGCTTAAGGTTACTTAATTCGCTTTCTAACGAAAATGTTAGAGTTGCTTTTGAGCACTTAGTGTGCTAATAAGATAAAATAATCTGTGGAATTCCTCCTTCTACAACTGTATTTGGTTCAACAGCTTAGAAAGCTTTTCAAGAATGGATGAATTTTACTGCAGCCTTCAGTTTTCAGGCTAATTGCTGCTGTGGCTGGAGTAGGGATCTCCATTTGAATGGAGCTGGATTTTTAAGAGTGAACAGGAGCAGAGTGATGTTTTTAGCCCTTACCTACGCTGAGCAGACCTGTTTCTGCAGCTGGCTCTGGTTTTCCTGCTGTTAAGCCTTGGGCCCCAGTGCAGATACTGTTCCAGCCACGCTGGATTGCAGGGGACAGATGGGCTTGGGTAGGGAAAGGCTTAGAGCCGCTGCGGAGGCTTCCAGCCCCGGGCGTCTGCAGATCCGGAGCTGTGGAACCTGCAAATCTCACGTATTTAGAGGCTGAAGAGGAGGAAGAGCTTTTATCCTTTCATGCTTGTAAAATCCAATGTAGGAAAGCTCTTGCCAGTGATACTCTCTCTTCATAGCAAACAAATAAAACCACTTTGGTTGAATTTGTGCATTTTCCCGAGGCTTTCTCTTCAGCTGGGGGTAAAGAGGAACGGAGGCTTTATTTACAGATGTTGCTTTCAGAATGAGCCTGGCATGATGATATTATCTGTAAATACATCTTTGGGCATCAGACATCTTTCCATTTATTTAGAAATACGAGATAAAGATTGTCTGACATGGGAGTGAATGCTAGAGAAAGTCCTGTACTCCGTTTTGTTGCCTCGGAGTACATACGCAGTTTAAAATGAGTCCGTATCTGCTGTTATATCACCCTGTTGCTTCCAGCAGAATACTCGCATTTTGATTTTGACCTACAAATTTTGGTACTCGCTGTTTACACTGACCTCTATATGCAGGACATCAGAATGCTTCTGCCTTGTTTGTGGATGTGTCTCTGACACCGAATCTGGTGGGATTTGGGTCCGACCTCCATGAGCTGTTTGGGTGTTCCCCATAAATACAGGGCAGCCCGTGGGTTTCAGCAGCGTGGATTTTGTAAGCACCTACACACAGATCACAGTCAGATCATTATGTTGATCTAAACCATTTTGTAATCCTCTACAATCTGGGTTTAGAGACTGTTATTAGTGTCACAAATAAAAGCTTGTGACTTCTTTAGTTCTCAGGATAAAAGAAGACGTGTACTATCAGAGAATTACATATTAAAATTAAAGCAACATAAACATGTGGAAGTTTGAGGTTAGTTATCCCACTTTTTATGATTGAGCCCTGAATTGACACTGTTGCAAGAGAGAAATTGATTCATTTTAATTTCATAGTTGACCATGTACTGAAGAAGCTGAGTTAGACCACAAGGATAAGACATGAGTTTTAAAAATCTTTCTTTCTCTATCACTTGAAGCTTTAAACATGGCTCAAAGAAATATATTTTATTTGTTTTTTTTTTTAAACTGAACATACAGGAAGGAAACCCCTTTTTGCCCTGGCGGGTCACGGGTTTGGAGATAGAAATGCATAGAAAGGTACTTAAGAGTTCTGTTTTCTCACAGACTGTTTTCTAAGCTCATGAAAAGCCTCTTCAAAATGATCCCGATAGAAAGTGATTTCAGCTCTTGTTACATTCCTGTGTGTAATGGATATCTTGCCATTACAGACACAAGCAGCTCCCAGCCTCCATCACCGGGAGCGCCAGCAGGGAGGGTGTGGGAAGCACAGCTGGCATCTGTGATGGATGCAGCTCGCTTTGGCCTGGCCTCTGTGGGGTGATCGGACATTGCCCTTGCCCTGCATCCCGCTCCTGATCCCCTGCTGCTGGGTGTGTGCCCGCAGGTACCTGAAGGAGTTCCGCACGGAGCAGTGCCCCCTGTTCGTGCAGCACAAGTGCACTCAGCACCGGCCCTACACCTGCTTCCACTGGCACTTCGTGAACCAGCGCCGCCGCAGGTCCATCCGCCGCCGTGACGGCACCTTCAACTACAGCCCCGACATCTACTGCACCAAGTATGACGAGACCACGGGAATCTGCCCAGAAGGAGATGAGTAAGTGAAGGACTGCACCCTGCTTTTCAGGCATTAGGCTTTTGGGATCAGTCCAGGTGATGATTCCAGCCAGTTCTTGTGGAGATGAGGCAAGTCAGCAGTAAAGCAGCTTTGTCACAGACGTAACATGAGACGAGATGTAAGAGCTGTGACAGCGGTCTGTGTGCTCCAGGCCTGCTAAGGGTGACTTAGATGGGAGTTTGGCTCTTGGGAATTCACTGTCCCTGGCATCTTCAGCAGAACTCAGGTGGGAAAAACAGCTCAGTGACAAAAAAACTCTGTTCCTGTAAGTCCCTGACTCTCAAGTAACAACTCTTGCTCACTAGCAGGGTAACTTAGTTTTTTGCAGATAGAAGAAAAAAGGAGGAGTTTTGTCCTCTAGTCTGCCCCCTGAGTTATCTGTCCCCAGCTTTTAAAAACATACCAGTTTATTTTGTCTTCTGGAATTTTAAAGAAGGCAGTAGGGAAATGACAAGTACCCAGAATAAGGCAACATGAGGAAGAGTTTGGTTTTTTGGGTGTTCTCTCCTCATGACTATGATAAGTTTAACTGGGGCAGAGTTGCAAAGTGTTTCTGCTGTGGATGTGGCAGACCCCAGCAATTAAGGGGTTAACCCAGTAATATAACTTTAGCCATGTGACAGATATGGAAGAATAAATAGTGTAGCCAAACTGTGGTCAAATATGGGGAGTGTTTTATGTAGAGATGTTGTAAAAAGATTGAATTTCAGTTCCCTTTCATGGTGCCAGTATAAACACACAAAAATGCTATTTATTGGGAAAACAGTATTTTTTTCTTTTTTTTTTTTTTACCCGATTAAGTAAAGTTTTTGTGACTAGAGCAGAATGGAATAGTCTCTCAGACTGAAGCTTCGATTTCAATACTTTCTTCCTTGTTAGAAGAGATCTGGAAAAAAATGGAAATGGGATATTTGTGGGCTTTGGCTTCTAGATCAGTGGTTGATATCTGGCTTGCACTTAGTGAATGAAAGCAGTTGTCATCTCAGAACTCTTGCTGATTTATATTTTTAGCTTGATGCTGCAATATCTAAACTTTGCCTATTCCATTTTTTTATTTTTTTTTTTAAATTGTCAGGATAGCTTGTTCCTTCTCTGCCTAAGAGGGGAAATAAAACACAAGTTAAAATGATAAGTGTTGTAATTCTCCTTTCTTGTCCCATGCTCTGCATAAAGGCTGCATCTCTAGGTGCATCAGCAGGAAACAGTAACAGCACCAAGTCTAGATGGGCTGCTGAGGAAATGGTATGTGAGGTCCCTTCAATCCCAGCCAGTACCTCAGGACACCTTGGCAGTGTCCTTGCTCTTTTCCAGTCCCTGGCAGTCACTAGACCGGAACCATAAGGATCTGCTGGCTTAATAATCCAGTTGTCTTTTTGGGAGGGAAACTACATCCTGTGCAGTGACAGGTTTGGGAGTTCTCTGTAGCACTGGGACAGCATAAAAGAAGGGGCAGAGTTAGCAGAGGTGTTGCCAGCTGCAATGTCCTGAGTCACATCAGCACTGTGTCTTCTGGTGGTGTTGAATCCATCACCCGCGTGGCTAAACTTTGTTCTTCCCCTCCTTCCCTCCCTCAGGTGTCCCTTCTTGCACAGAACTACTGGAGACACAGAGAGGAGGTATCACTTACGCTACTACAAAACTGGAATCTGCATCCATGAGACAGACTCCAAGGGAAACTGCACGAAGAACGGAGTCCACTGCGCGTTCGCTCATGGGCCCCATGACCTGCGCTCGCCGGTGTACGACATCAGGTGGGGGCAGGAAGTGAATTGTTATGGAAATGAACTGTTAAATCGTGTTGCAACTCTGATTTTATAGCAAACAGCCCCGTGTCTGCCTCCCCCTTACCACATAAACTCATGCTTTGGAAAGCAGCGCAGGGAAAAGAGGGAGTGGAGGTTGGGGCTCTCTGTGGAAAAGGTAATTTCTGTACCCAAATGAAAAGTGAGGTGATTGAAGGACAGTACTGCTTCAGCATGAAATGGAGTGATGATGAAATATCCCTTCCTAACAAGGCAAATCTACAAAATCTCTAGGGAGGATTGTCAAAATGGGGGAAGGGATCACACTTTGGAATTTCATGGGGGAGTCAAAATAGTGCATCTGGAATTCCCAGGGAATTAAGTTGTTTTTTTTTTATTTCGGTTGCTGTTCAGCTAAAGATATTCTGATAAAAAATGCGTGACTGAAACGCACCCACTTAGGAAATGCCTTAGTATGTCTGTTTTTATGCACACGTACCTGACTCTTCATCTACTCAGTCTGTTCGTTTACCTCTGTCCCCAAAGGGAGCTTCAGGCCATGGAGGCTTTGCAGAATGGTCAGACAACATCTGAAGGAGGCATAGAGGGTCAGTCTGCAGTCGCTGCCAGCCATGCCATGATAGAGAAAATACTCAGTGAGGAGCCAAGGTGGCAAGGTGAGTGTCACTTAGGATCTGTGGGGCTGGCAAAGTCTGGTTTCTCTGGGGTGCTTGCTCCTGTCAAAAGCTTTTGTATAGTAAATACAGATTGTGGTCATCTCCCACTGACTGGTTGCTTGTTTTGCAGATACAACGTATGTGTTGGGAAATTACAAGACAGAGCAATGTAAGAAACCCCCCCGGCTCTGTCGCCAGGGTTATGCCTGTCCCTACTACCACAATAGCAAAGACAGAAGAAGAAGTCCAAGAAAACACAAATACAGGTACTGTGATCCTGGATATGCTACTTCCCAGCTGAGTGGTGCAGTGTATTGGAAATCTGTGATGAAGGAGCCAGGATTTTGACCACTAGATAGTTGTTTTTAGCGTATCTCCAAGGCAGGAGATGTGATGGACTGTTATTTCTCACTGGGAGAAGGATAACAAACTAAACAGGGAGTTTTCCTGTATACAGGAACCAGTATCTCTAACAAATGAATTGTTAATCATGTTACAACTCTGATTTTTTAGCAAACAGACCTGTGTCTGGCTTCCCCTTCCCACATAAACTTCTGCTTTAGAAAGCAGTGCAGGGAAAAGAAGACAAAAGGAAGTTTTAATCCCCATCTAGAAACAAACTCACACAACAGTGTTTTCATGGTAAAGGGTTCAGAATCATCAGGCTGCTTGTTGTGTGTGCCTGGTGATGGGGATCATGAGGCACGGGGTGAGCAGGACTGTAGCTGGACATGCATTCCTAACCAGCTGCTAAAGGCTCTACTTTTGAGGCTCCAGGGTGTTCTGTCACTCAGCTGTCGCTGGATTTTTCACCGTACTGTGTCTCCCTGAACGCATTTCATCCAAATTATAGGCCCTCATTTCCTCCAACACAACAGAGCTTTTGTTGTGGTCTCAGTGGGGCTTTTCCTTAGTTCCTTTTTGAAAAACATAGGAGCAGACCAGAAAGCCAGGAGAGAAAATGCCGTGGATGTTCTCGCTTCCCTTCCCCACCCCCAGCATTCACAGAAATTTTTTGAATTGGCACTGAAATTCTGTGTTTAAAAAAATTAAACAGACGGAGACCAAAGGAACGTTAATCCCAACACTTTCAGGAGGAACAGGAACACTAAGGCAGTCTTCAGGCAGCAGCTGTGTGCTTTCTGCCCCTGCCTGGGCCCTTTGGGAGGGGAAGAGGTGAAAGCTTCTCCCCTCCAGATCTCCACTCACTCCTGTGTTTTCCCCACCCCCAGCTGATGTGGCTCCTCTCATGCCGGCTGTGCTGGTGCTGCTATCTGCTTCCCTCTGCTGTTGTTTGAGGGAATGGTTAAGAGCATAAAGAGCAGGGGAAGTAGGTCACGGCAGAAATTCAGATCTAGAAAAAAAAAGAACTGTTCCTGTATGGGAGAAAGAAAACGGACTTGCCTTTTCTCCAGTGACCTGACTCAGCCTCTTTTCCACATGGCCACACTATAAACCTGGAAACATACTGCTGTAAGGGTATTATGTGTTTTAGGATTAGCCAATTAACTTCTTAGCTTTCTATGAAGGTGCAGTTCCAAAACAGAAACCAGACCCAGCGTCTCTGACACTAATCACATCAGCTGCTAATATTGTTAAGTTGTGTGTGTTGGTTCAAGTTGTGTTCTGTTTCAAATAGAGAATTAAGCCATGTTTCTTTCATTGGGAAACTGGAAGAAGGGGAAGAAGATGCAGTAGCAGCTGGGTGGGGGCTGGGGAAGCAGCAGCCCAGCAGATTGTACAGCTGAGGGTGGGCAGCCAAACCTGCCCCCTGATCGGGGAATTTTAACATCATAGGATGGTTTGGCTTGGAAGGGACCTTAATGATCATCTAGTTCCAACCCCCTACCATGGGCAGGGACACCTTCTGTTAGACCAGGTTGCTCCAAGTCCCATCCAACCTGGCCTTGGACATTTCCAGGGATGGGGCAGCCACAGCTTCTCTGGGCAGCCTGTACCAGGGCCTCCCCACCCTCACAGGGAATGATTTTTTCCTTGTATCTAATTTAAATCTACTCTCTTTTGGTTTAAAGCCATTAGTCTCAATCTTGCCACTCCAGGCCCTTGTCCAAAGTCCCTCTCCAGCTCTCTTGGAGCCCCTTTAGGCACTGGAAGGGACTCTTAAGGTCTCCCCAGAGCCTTCCCTTCTCCAGGCTGAACAACCCCAACTCTCCCAGCCTGTGTCCATGGTGGAGGTGCTCCAGCCCTTGGAGCATCTTCATGGCCTCCTCTGGACTTGCTCCACCACATCCATGTCCTTCCCATGTTGGGGACCCCAGAGCTGGATGCAGCTCCAGGTGGGGTCTCAGGGCAGTGGAGCAGAGGGGGACTCACCTCCCTCCACCTGCTTAAAGTAATGAAAGCACAAAGCTCATCTGTGAGTCTGATGCATTCTCCTGCTGCCTTATTTACACAGATCTTCACCATGTCCCAGTGTGAAACACGGAGACGAGTGGGGAGATCCCAGTAAGTGTGAAAATGGAGACTCGTGCCAGTACTGCCACACTCGCACAGAACAGCAGTTCCATCCAGAGGTACAGTAACCTCCTTGCTCCGTTTGGTAGTTGATAGAAAAGCCAAAAGCATTCCAGTCTCATGAAATAAATTAGTGTACCAGGTGGGAGAACATGTGGGCTGCTTGTAGTGTAGTCCTGGGATACAGAGAAACTGCATATTGGGAGTAAGCCGATATTCAGCTGCTTGACAGATTTTTGTTAGGTAGACCACATGGGAGGAGGTAAGAAAAGTGGGGAAAAACTCAAGTGTGAGAGCAGTCTCATGTATAGGGCCGTTAGGAAAGCACGATGTGGGTCTGCACGTGAGCGTACGGCATCTGTTTCCTTGAATAAAAGCTTGTGGTTGATGATGATAGCACTGAACACTACTGAGCTCTTGGTTGTCAGCATGCCCAGAGCATTCCAATATCCTCACAGAAAGTGTAATTAAGACCTTTTCGTAGTCTGCTTCATGTTACAGTGTTGAAAAGCTTTGTTGGGCCCGTATCGGCAAAGTAACCATTGTCACCGCCTGTCAAACTGGGGGGAAAGGGAATAATCCATTTGCTACAATCATTGTCAATGGTTTGTTATTTTCCTTGCAAACATGTGGCTGGAACTTTCTGTGCTGTCATCTGTCAACTGTTTCCTACCTTTTGCCATTTGTAATATTCATGGAGCTTCCAGTAAGACTGGGGGACTTCACCTCTGGGTGAGCTGGTGTGTGGTGGGTTGGTCTTTGGGTGAGCTGTAGCTGTGATGGGCATATTTTGGTGTTTCCAGAACTCTAGTGGGTTTTCCTTTCTTTGAAGCAAAGCACTGAAATGGTCACCCTGAGCTCTGCTGGCCTTTGCACCTTTTATCTCTGTCCCTCTACCTTGCTGTTGAGTTTCTTCATAGAACTTCTGTTCCTGGGCTGGTGGTCACTGTTATTTTCTGTTCATGTCAGTTGTTGGGGTTTTTTTTGTTTTCTCCCATTTTTAGATCTACAAATCCACCAAATGCAATGATATGCAGCAGTCTGGCAGCTGTCCCCGAGGACCCTTCTGTGCCTTTGCACATGTAGAACGTACGTGGACTACTTCTCTCATCTTTCGTGGGTATTTGAGCTATGGAGAGCTTCTGACCAAAACAGTTTAAGATACAGGGCTGCAAAACCAGAACTTCTGTGAAGGTTTTTCAAACCAAAGTGTTAACTTTGATAATTTCTGTAAAACCATACGAGTGTGGAAGGTGTTGGCAGAGCTGGAGGCAGTAGGTACTCTGTAGGACTTGACCCTCAGCTCACTGTCTCTTGAAGGATCTCCCTCTGTTCCCTCTCACCTGCTCAGTTCTCTGTGTCAATTCAGGAAGATGGAAATGGACAAAACTGCTTCTCTTCTGTGCATGGATGAACTGTACCTAGATAAGCTGCAAAGTGTGCTTTAAAAAGCTGAGGGTAAAGTTGCTAATTGTAGATAATGTATTGATACATTAAAAAAAATTAAATGCTGTCTTGCTATTTATGAAGTTTTACTTAGAGTTTAAATCTTTAAGTCAGGTTGAAGAAGAAAAATATGCAGCTTTTTTCCTGCTTTTCCTTAAATCCTCTTCTCTCAGTAGCTCCCTGATTTATTGGGCATTATTTCAATCCTTACTTTAATCATCTAGTGATGCTGTTTTGATTGTGGGAGTTCTGTATACAGGTGGGTACTAACATTCATAAATAATGGTTAGTTCCTGTCCTATGGCTTCTTCTTGGTTTCTACACTCCAATCTCACTGCTGACTTTGCAGCAATTAGAGCAGGTTACTCAGAACTCAGTAGATTGGCTCTGATATACTGACTCACTACATGGCCTTGAGAAAATCTCTTTGTTATTTGATTATCCTTTGTAAATGAGGGAATTAGTAATTGCTGCCTTTGTCAAGGAATGGGGAGAGTAAATTCCCTACAGGTTATACAGTTCCTTTTATAGGAGGCCTTGTTGGCAAGCAGTAATTATAGCTGGAGCTGTGGGCTGTAATCGCCCAAAACACAGGAGTGCAACTACACAGTGTGATCCAGCAAGCTTTACAGAATGAAATCTTGATAAAGGAACAGTGTTTTGCAAACTTCCTTTGGTATAATGTAGTGTTTTTGATTAGGGATGCCGTACTCCTGAAAATATTGCTGCATTTGATATTATATTACTTCAAGGGAGAGTAACATTCTGTGGCACTTTGGTCATTCCAACCTGGTTATTTCTTGTGCTGTCTTATGGAGTTACATCTTTTAGTCCTTCCTTAGCCAGCTGAACACTGAGGGCCTAATTCAATTAAAATATCTGCTCCAGGCATGACTTTTGCTGATTATTAGCAAGAAATGTGTTGAAACCAGCACTTCAAAGATACTGCAATACAGGTGTCGTGTCAGTTCTATAACTGTTTCTGTAAAGATGCTGACTCGTGTTAGATGTAAATACTACAAGTCTACAGCATCTTTACCTTCTGAGCCACTGACACTTTTTTTTTGGTAATGTTTTGTACTGAGCACAGATGGAAACTTAACTCCCTCAGCTAATTATAATGCACCTGTCAACTTTATGCCTAGCAATGAAGGAAGCTCTGCTTAGTTCAAGAGAGCTGAATGAATAACACACAATTCATGCAGGCAGGGAAGATAATTTTGGAGCAGCATTAATGGACTAAAGAGCAGCACAGTGTATCTGTGATGGCAGTAATAATGTAAGGAGTATTAGATGAGTGGTAGCCGTTTGCCAAATAAGGTTTCTCTTTGTTTCTATACTTACAAACAGGCGCTTGTAGAATATTTTTTCCTCTGAGGAGTATCTAGGTATTCTTGTTCCTAAATGTCTGGTGCCCCACTGCAGTTTTACAGCTTTGAGTAATGTTGCCTGTGCTTATATCCCTTGCAGAGCCTGCCCTCAGTGAAGATCTGCAGCAATCCTCGGCCGTGTCCAGCCCCACACAGCCAGGACCGGTGATGTACATGCCGTCGGCAGCTGGGGATTCTGTTCCAGTCAGCCCTTCCAGTCCACATGCCCCAGACCTTAGCAATGTATGTAGCCCTGTGGAGAAGCCTTGTCCATAGTCTGGGTTTCTCTGAGTCACTGTTCCCTCTCCCAAGAAGACAAATCTTAACTATCCAAAAGCCCAAAGGATATGAGATTTTCCTTCTAGTTCTCAGCTCCACACTTTTTAGAGGGATCTGGGTTTTTGGTTTGGTTTTTTTTGGAACATACATTCAGTGACTTTAGTATTGTCCTCTCACCTCCAAAGTTTTTAAGCCTTCCTTTCTGTGCAGAGTTTGTTGATGTACTTTCAGGAAACTGGAATATATCCGCACATGAAGCCCAACTCCTTCCTGTCTGAGGTACATATTGGGCTTAGTTTCCAAGTCCTTTAATTAAGGGCTGTGAGCCAACAACCTCTAAAGTACATAACTACAATTGAGTTTGTTTACATATGTAATCTCAGAGGCTTAGCCTGTGCATATTGTGTTGCATTATAGGATATCCTTAGTTCCCTCCCTCTCCTACTGCTGGGGATAGCTAAACTCTGAAATATGTTTAAGTGATGCCCCAGACTGTTGGTAATACTTTATTTTAGTTGTCCATACAAGAAGGGAGATGTTTAAATGCTGAACAGATACTCACAGTAAGATAAGAAGCCCATGGAATGCAAGTCTGCATTTTTACTTAGGTTTTTTTCTGTTTAAGTCTTTCTTGTTTGCACTGCTCTTGATAAGGTGTGTAACCTTTTCAAATGGTTGGTAGAGGTTTTGAGGAGGTAAAATGACACGAATTTAACTCATTTGAAACTGGTCAGAATGGGGTGAACTCATTTAGGACCTCTGTTTTATCTTATTCCCTCTCTTTTAAAAGAGAAGCTGAGTTTGATTTTATTGGTGCCAAAGCCAACATAACAGTTCATAGTTGTCCTGAATTTGATTGCAGCTAGAATTCCAAACAGATCTTGAAAAGTCTGGATGTAATATTGTCTCTTACTAAATAACACTGTGGAAAGCAGTAAAAACCAAAACCCCTTCATCTTATGAACGTATCATCTAAATTCTCTGAAAGCTGCAGAGAAGTTGAAGATATCTCCTACTTATTAGACTGTTTAGGTCTTTTCTATCTCAGGCTCTTAGTCTTTTAAACAGTCTTTCCTAATCCTTGGATATGTGCCAAATGGCAACACATGTCTGTCTGTGACTTCATCACTCCACAGGGCATCTGCATGTAGCTTGCAAACAAATATGGCTTTGCTGGTGATCATTTTACATGATGAATTAATCACAGAAAAAAAGGTCCCTGTAGCCACCAGCCTCACGTGGCCTGTTCTGTTTTGTATTTGTACTGTAGGTGTGGAATAAATCAGGAACTCTGCCAACTAGCCCCACCTCCACCACAGTGAGTAGTATCTTTGCGACTGTAGGGAAGCGTGGACAGCAGAATGTCTGGATAAAAATAAACCCAAAACATTGTAGGCTGCTCCTTTTTTTTCTTTTTTTTTTTTTTCTTCCCCTAATGCCAGCCCAGACTGTGCCACATTTGATTCTGTGATGTCTGGAGCACAGTCATGCTTGTCAGCGCAGGTGAATAGTTTTTTGTCCCAGAGAAATGGGATATTTGCATTGATCCAGGTGGACACATTCTCTAAAGCTCATCTTACTGCTGTCTGTGGCTTCATCTACAGTGCAAAACTAGCCTTATTGCATGTGATTGTGGTCCCTGGTATTAGTCCAAAGAATGGAACTGTTGGAAATCATTGAGGTTTTTTTAATGCAGCTGTTGATACAGCTTTAATGTCTGCATTAAAGCTTTCAGATTTCCAACTGGAAAGCAAAAAATAAAATATTACACAATAGCTCAGATATGTTTGGTTGTTCTGACTGCCAAAGCACCTTTCCAGGTTCCACACTACTACCCAGAGTCAGACAGGATCCACTGTAGCCTAAGGAAAGAGAATAGAGTTATGTTCAGGTTGGAAACTTGGATCAGTCACATCTGAGGCTTCAAAAAGGATAAATGTCATTAGAGCTGTAGGTTGGATTTTACAAGACTGTGCTCCGAAGGAGCGACAGTAAAACCATAATTGTGGGACTGTAAAAATCCAGTGGAGCTTTTCCCTGTTTTTTTAATTACTGTTTACTGAAAGCTTGTGTAGTTTTGTTGACTGTCAGCGTAATCAGTCTGCAAACAGTGAAGTGAATTGAGCCCTTCCATGGGGTGCCTCTCCCCTTCATGTCATTGCTCCTGGCTGGCTGTACTTTCCTGACACTTGTTCCTTCTGTTAGATTCTTTGTAGGAACAGCAGTCTTGGAAGCCCATCTAATATATGTGGGTCTCCTCCCGGTGCCATTGGAAAGCCCCACAGCTTGGAGACCATTGGTTTTCCTCCAGACTCAGTAACAGCAGCCGGCAGCTACAAGAAGGCACCGGGGTTTGAGCGAGAAGATCAGGTGGGGGCCGAGTATTTGAAGAGTTTCAAATGCCAGGTTAGTAGGGAATATTGGCTGGAAGAGCTGGGGGGATGAGGAAGAATGAGAGATTGCCCAGTCTAGCTTGATTGTGGTTTTTATTTTCGATGGAATAGAAGTGGGAAAGCACTGTTCTCATGTGCATTTCCAGATCTCTGCTGTTGCTTTCAGCCTTCCTTCCAGCCCCTTTCATCTTACATCCATTCTTGTCTGCCTTGCTGCCATCACACATTCTGTTTTGTGGAAGTGGAGCTGCTGCTTGTTTTCCCAGCCCCTCACAACTCCTGTCCTGTGTTGACCCTCAGTAGCTTCCCACATCACTTCTTGGTCTTTCTGTTTCCATATTTAGGTCCTTACCAAGAGTTGCTGTTTCTTTTGCTGTATTGTCTCATTGTCTCATCCTTCCTTCTCTGTTCCCACTCCAGACTCTTACCTTGACCTCTATGACTTGGTTTGTCTTCTGTTTTCACTGTTCATTTCTCTGGTGTATTAAAAATGTCATGTTAGTTGTATCTTTCCTCTCTGGCCCTATCATTCTGATCCTTGACTCTCTCCTGTGGCTTCTGTATTAAATTTCAATTCCTCATTCTCATTTGAAGAATCCTCTGAATCTTACCCAATCCATATCTTTTAATGACATTCCCTCTTATCCCTTTTGGGTATCCCAGTCTCACCTTGCTGCTTCCCCAGTCTTCTTCCTGGTGTCATGCCTTATTCATAGTGCTCCCTAGGCTTGCAACAGTCTCTTCCATCTCTTTGCCACACATGAGCTTCTCCACAGTCAGCTTCTTACTGTGAATTTGCTTTCTTGATGTTACAATGAATAGTTTCTCTGCACCATCCCTTCCAACCTGACCCCAACCCAGAGCTTCGGTCTCAGGTTTTATGTCTCACTGGGTTTGTAATTGTAATAGAACAACATCTTGATTTAGGGGGAAGGGAATAGCTGCTTGCATGAGGAGGTGCCTGCAAAAATATCTCCAAGTTCTTTTGAAAAAAAAATAAAATATAAAAAGGAATAAGAATGCCAGGTCTGTGTTGCCTGAGAACAGAGATGACAAGAAGAGCTGCTTTCTGCCTGGCTACGTTTAAGCTCTTGTCTGTGCCATTAAAGAAGTCAGCCTTAATGAGTCTGTACTGCTGCTTCTGTATTGCACTGCTGTGAGAAAACAGTGGAAATATCCCGTCCAGACAAGGTCTTGCATAAAGTAGTTGAATTTAGAAGCAGACTCCATGGGGTTTGTTTTATTTATTTTTACAGCTTTGGGAAAATATGACCAAGCTTTGCAGTAGGACCAAGTCTTGAACACTGTTTAGTCTAATTAAAATGATGCAGTGACAAATCCAGATTAAGCTATATGCATGTGTGCTCTCTTATAAATGCTTCCATTGTCTGGCTTAACGGGGATGTGGCTTAGGAAACTGCAAATTGATGCAACACGTCTTTGGGGGTAAAGAGCAGACCATGCTGTGATCCTGGCGCTTCTCATGGGCACAGCAGCTTGTAACAGTTGTTTAGAAACAAAAGAAAAAGCATGTCCTCGTTCTCTGTGGCCTCTACTGCAAAGGAGGAGTGAACCCAGAGCTGAAGGACTGAGAGAACCCCTGTCTGCTGCCAGCAGAGGCAGAGTGCCAGGGAGGCCCTGCTTTGGAGAAAATGGGCAGCAAGCCTAAGCCAAGGAGAAAGGGGTTGGAGCATGAATAGGGCTTTTAAAAGGAGGGCCAGAGGATGAGCATTTATATCTGAAGTTGGATCTGTGCTACAAAGATGCTTTATTCACATAGCTTCTTAATTATGTGGCTTTAATTAAGCAAAACCTGTGTTAAATGACTGGAATAAATAGCTATTAAGGTATAGACAGAAGTAATCACAATTGCCTTATGCTAACCTTCTACAGACAAAATTAGGTGTCTCATAAGTGTCCTGATTTAATTTTATTTTAATCTGTAATTACTTACTTTTTAAATTCTTCTGTAATTCCCTTTGGCTGCAATGGGCACCAGAGATTCTCATGTACCCTGTAAATTGGACCACTAATTAGGCATTTAACTTTGTCAACTCCTATATAAAAACGTTGGAGTCGCTCTGGCTCAGCTCTGCAATGGGCTTGTCATTTTTCCTCTGTAGAATTAGTACAAATAGTTTCTATCTTATTAGAATGAAAAATACACCTTCTGTCTTAATAGATTCCACATAGTTTGTGGTAAGGCTGAGCCAGCAGTTAAAGCTAAAAATACTTTTCCCCAGTCCCAAAAGATTTAGCAAGCTGGAAAAATGCTGGCTGCACTGGAAGGACTTGAATGCCACGACCAGGAGGTGTTCCCAAGTCCTGACACACAGCACAGTAGGTTTGTTCCATGCTGGTCAGAAAACATTTAGTTTCACTCGTAATTTATGTCCCTTGTCCTCTTCCCTGACTGCAGCAGAGTGAGCTGGAGAATTTCAGTTTGTCCTTTGAATTTTTGTCTCGATGTGTGCCTTTTCTAATGTTATTCAGAGCTAAAGGAGAATGGCTTAGGGGTGACATTTGGCTTGCTCGTGTTTTGTGAAGTCAGGGCAGTGGGAATTGGGACTAACATGGAAATGGGTTCACTTTTCCCCTCCTTAAAGGAAAAAAACCCCTTCCAGTACGACTAAACTGCAGCAGAGCAAACTCCCTACATTGGCAGGAAGCCTCTCAGTGGGGGCACGGCTGTGTAAGTGCCTTCCCTTCAGCTGTGACGTCTGTGATAGCACATTTTGTGTTCAGAGGAGTGTCAGGGGGGGTAGGGATGTGTTGGATAATGTAGCAGGCGTGTTATCAGACACACACAGATGCACTCACGTAATGCAGCTCCCGCTCACAAAGGAGAACAAGCCCGTGATGGGTTCAGTGGCAGTTCTGCTGTGTGTAAACACACTGCATGTTGTTCAGGGAAGTGTGAGAGAGTGGTACCCACTGCAGAAGGATCTTTGTGTCCATCTCTCAACTGCCTGGCTGCCAGGCTTTGACCTCCCCATCTGCCCACAGGCGTACAGCTGAGCAGGGAAAATGATTTAATGAAGTAAAACCAAAGGATGAATTCTTCCGCTGCTCTTTCGCCTGTCTGGTTATGTCATCCCTCTCCAGCAATCATTTATCTTTGTCATGAGACTGTTTAAGCCAAGAAGTCAAGGCATATCACTTCAGGTCAGCGGGGTGTCTCGTGTGCTGCTGTTGCACATCTCCCTGCAGAGATGGTGCCTTGCCTGCATTTGGGATAAAAACCATCGTGTGCACTTTATGTCTGGAATATGTCTGTGTTTCAGACTGGGGAGGCTGGAGAGGGAGTAAACAAGCAGCACTGACTCTCAGTACTTTTTTTTGCTCCCTCTCTGTGCCCAGGGGCTGTGATTGATCTCCCTGTGCCGTGTCACAGCACGGGAGGAAGGGAGCAAGGTCTGCAGACAGACTGTTACACACTGACAGGCTCCTGAGGCCACTTCCTTCCCAACTGAGTTCCATCAGAATTGACTGATGTTGCAAGGCAAGAGAATTGATATCCATTAAGGATATAGTGCTGGAAGGTCCTTAAGCTGAGTTTTTAGGCTGGAATACTAAGTGTATGTTGGCATTGTGAACTTTTGCAATTCCAGACAGTCTTAACCTCACTTATGTTTTATAGCTTTGAGCTCTCATGTTAATGGATGGGGGAAGGATTTTTTATAAAATCAGTTTTAATGATGTTTTTTTGAAAGTTGATTAGTTATCTCTGTATTTTACTTTGCAGTCCTAGCTGGGAGCTGGAAGAGTTTGAGCAAAAACGTAATCTACAGACTTTATTTTCCCCAAGCTGAAAAATATTTACATAATTTAAAAATGTAGTATGCCTCCCACCATTTCTGGCCCTTTCTGGTTTTTAGATGCTAGTAGGGCTGATGAGTTAGTTATAGCAAGGCAAAATAATTCATTTTTGATCTTGGTTCTTAGGATGTGCTTTGTGGTAGCAGGGGACTTAGAGCAGCACTGAAGGCAAATGTCATTGTGACAAGTCTTTGCATAACTCTAGGGGTGATATCTTGGTGTACAGAAAGCATAAATTACTTGGAATGTTTTCAGTTTGCTGTGCTTTCCCTCTCTCCAAATTCTCTAGTGCCTTGAGCAGACCGAGAGAGGAGTGGACCGTGTTTCCCATTTTAAATTTTGCTAAATAATCCCTCTGCTTATCTTTTGTTTTGTTTCTTTACTGCAGCAAGCAAAAATGAAGTCCCACTCACTGGAACACAGGAGCCAGGAGCAACCTTTGTTACAGCCCAAACAGGTATGGTACTGCCAGCAGGGCTCTGAACCAGCTCAGTGCTTCCACCACCACTGAGAAATCTCTGTGGATCCAGACAGCTCTGCAGGGAGTAAATAACAGTCCAGACACCATTAGGGATGCTCAGCTGGAGGGATTACTTTATGAGGATGGGATGATTTGCTGGAGGTGTTATTTGTCAGTAGTTAGACCTGAATGAATTCAGGATGGATTCACAGGGCTGGACTGTGCTAGAGAGAGTCTTCAAATTACAGAAAATTGAGCTGGAATGGATCTCTGGAGTCATCTGAGTTCAAGGATTTGGCAAAGGGAATTTAATATCAGGTTCTAAGTCGTGTGCTGAACTGAGTGAGTGATTGTGTGGCCCATGCATGTGATTGCATGCAACCTGTGGGTCACAGGAGTTAATTCTGGGGCAGCCTGAAACATGTTTAGAATACTGGGGGAGGGACATGGAATGGAGACCAGTCGACAGAAATTAAAGAAAAGCTGTTAATCTCTCCCCACCCCCAGCCCAGTAGTAGCAGTAACCATCTGTCAGGTTGGAAGCAGGCAGGAAACAGGTTTGCTGCTGATCTGTGGCTCATTCCTGCGTGTTTCTGAAGGGGTTCTTCCGTAAAGATGTTTTATGTCCTTCCTCTTTCCCTTCTCAAACTCTTGTTTCAGGACATTCTGGGTATTCTCCCAGTGGGGAGCCCACTGACATCCAGCATCTCCTCTAGTATCACCTCCAGTCTGGCTGCAACACCCCCGAGCCCTGCTGGCACCAGCAGCATTCCAGGCATGAATGCCAATGCCCTTCCCTTCTACCCAACCAGTGACACCGTTGAGTCTGTCATAGGTAACTTTGCTTTTTTTTACTCATGCTGGTAGGGCTTCCTCAGACATGGACTGCCAGGTATGAGAGCCGGAATATCATGGGTGTTCCAGTGACCTCCAGTTTTCCGTCTCTGTCAGCGCTGGCAGATTCCCGAGGCTTGTTCTGTGACTGTGACACATCTGATGTTTTCTGCAGGTCATTATGGATGAAATTCACCCACGGGACCAACTGAAGGCCTCTGAGCCACTTACTCAGAATGTCACATGGTTGTAAAGGGCCTTAGTTTTAGGTTTGTCAAAGTGACAAAGAGGTCTTGGACTAGGCAGGAAATCACAGGGGCATTTTTCCACAGTTACAATCCCTTATGTTCCAAATGACAGTTTTATAGCCAGGGCTGCCTCCAGGTGGATTGTAAGGACTTGCCCTTCATAGAGTGTAGGACAGAGGCTGAAAGAAAAAGGAAAACATGAGAATCCAGAGAGTGGAGTCACTCTTAGATAGGTACAGGCTTTTTGGTCACCTGTTTTTCTTTTTTCTTTTTTTCATTTTTTTTTAATTAAATGTAACATTTCTGAGGTGATCTCACTAATTTGATAAAAATAATAATAGAAACGAGTGGGCATGTGTGGGATGGAATTATACTGATCATCATTAGTGATGAGGCATGTTCAAACAGATATAACACTTGCAGGCATTAATAAGGTTTATTTTACCCTATCTTTGAACCTCAGAGATGTTTTTCAGTGTTCCCTTCTACTTTTTGGGAAGGTAGGGACAAAGCACAAGCCAGACCCAGACATGCCATAAGCCAGTGTTCCTGCATATTAGAGACAGATTTAGGAGAGCAGTTTGGGGAAGGCTTATGGGATCTGCTGTTATTTCATCGGATTTTTGTTTTCATAAAACATTTGGGAATACTTTGAGACAAAAAGAAATCAGATCAGGTAAAAGAACCTGAATTGAAAAGCTGCCCATGACTCTTCTGCCAAACAGTCTCAGAATAGGGCATAGAGTAGGGCCCTGACAAATAGAGAGTGCAGGCTCCTCTGCATGTAGGCTCTTTGGGCCATCCTATCTCTTGAAGTTGTTGGTCCTTTATAACATAATTGGTACCTCTGTGTCTGGCAGAGTCTGCCTTGGATGACCTGGACCTGAATGAATTCGGAGTGGCTGCCCTGGAGAAGACATTTGACAGCAGCACAGTGCCCCACACGAGTGGCATCATGATAGGTACATGAAAGCAACAGAGCTTTCTTTATCTTCTGCCAAGCAGTGTTGCCCAGTCACCTCAGTGGAGCCAGCCCAACCAAGCTCTAAAACCAGTCCCAAAATAACATTGGTTAAAACAGCAATTATAACAAACTCTGGCAACCCCTGAGCATCTTTGAAGTGAGAGCTTGCCCTTACTGACTAGCAGAGCTGAGTTGTTGCCATTGGGCCCAGATGTCTTGGGGATGTTTCTTGAGACTGAATGGGACTTGCTTGATTTTTTTTTCTTTTTTTTTTTTTTTTTTCCTTTTTTTTTTCTTTTTTTTTTTTTTTTTGAGTGTGTAAGTGGACTCTAGAAGGCATCTGATAAATTTAAAAACCAAAGCATAACAATTTGCATCTTAAGCAGAAAGTTCTCCCTAGCTGTAAGAGGAAACTCACTGACCTGGTAATGCCATCCATCTGTCACAGAGTGTCGTCATGGTCTGCTGGTTTGATTCCTGTACTGTCTGTCTCATTTTGATACGTGGAGGTAGGCTAAGGCCTCTTCTGCCTGTCTCTGATGGGTGTCCAGGGAAAAACAAAATGTCTCATAACTTTCTGGAAGTGGTGGTAGTTTCTGGCCGCCCTTGCTGTGTAAAGCAGGTGTTTGAACGGGAGCAAACTCTGGTTGTCTGAAGGTTTCCAAGGGAGCTGCCCTGCCTGGAGCTGTGGAGGTAGGAAGGGAGCTGTGGAAAGAGCCCTAAAGAATATCACTTCCACTTCCCTACCAAAGGTTAGAGCCTGGTCGGAGAGTTTACTGTACCTACTCCTGCCAGCCCTGCTTCTGCTGCTCCCCATCTGCAGTGCCTTAGGGATCCTCCTTCTCCTTCTGTTCCCATCAGGGCTGGTGTTACCTAGTGATCTTATGAGAAGGGAGCAGGGCTGAGACCTCCCTTAATCTGTGTGGCAGGCAGACTAACCTCCAGTGTAAGGGAAGTTGATGTCTTTTGAGCTTAGGCTTTCCTTTATTTGGGTTTTTTATTACTGATAGATCCAGGCACTCAGGTATATCTGAACTACCTAAAGCTAGGCACTGATTTTTAGTGGTTAAGATCATGACTTCACCTGGCATGACAGTCTTCTCATTGCAGGTTATTTGGAAGCATTAGAGGCAGAGACACATGTTTTAGCAGTGAATTTTTCGTGACAGAGTGTTTTACCAAATTCATCTTCTCTAGGCTGACAGGGACTGAACTCTGCTCAGGAAACCTTCTGTTGCTTTGGCCAGTGAAAGAATGATCCATTCAATCCTGGAGGGTCTTAACCTACGTGGGTCGTGGGATGGCAGCTTCAGTGCTCCTCTTAAAGGCCCCTCTAAAAGAGGGGAATAAAACATGAGGAGAAGTGGAGGGAATCCCGAGGGGCTTAGGGAGGAGAAAGGGAACCTACCGCCTTCTGCTCTGAACTCCTGCCCTGTGCCCACACCTCATGGTCATACATAGCCATCCTCTCTGTGTGTTCTTTGTCCAGGTGGGAGTTTGCTGCAAAGTTCTGCTCCTGTAAATATCCCCGGGTCCCTTGGAAGCTCTGCCTCCTTTCACTCTGCCTCTCCTTCTCCACCGGTCAGCCTCTCATCGCATTTCCTCCATCAGCCCCAGGGACACTTAAGCCAATCAGAAAACACGTTCCTGGGGACATCAGCTTCTCATGGATCATTAGGTAAATGCACAGTGTGTGTGTCCCCATGTACATGCCTGTCTGTGCCATGTAAGTATTTTCTTTTAAGTTAGCTTTAATTTTAATGTGTTATTTCACTGCTGTCATTTGTATCTCTTCTTCCCATGAGAACAGCAATGGTACTAGAAGCTGCTTTATGAAAAATCAGCTAATACCTTGTGAGCAAGGGAGCAATTCCCTCTACTTTCTCTGTTTCTAGGCTGAGAGAAAGGGGCAGATAGGTTAATTGACTTGCTCTGATGATGCCTTTCAGGGAAAAGATCTCTGCCTTTTCCTGACAGCAGTTCTGTGCTGAGACTTCATATAAAACTCAGAGCTGGGTCCTCAGCTTTGCTTAGTTAAGGTAGGGGTTGCAGTTTGCCTTTGGGGCTGCTTGTGGGTCAGGTTGGCTCTGAAAGCTCTAGGGCAGACTTCGGGCATTGTAATTTTTCTGTTTGATGCTCTGCACCAGATTTGCAGTGTGGACTTCTCAAAAAGTTAATTTTCCAGCTTTGTCCCCTTGGCTCCTTCTCCCCCCTTGAGAATCTCTTTCCTGTATGAGGGAGTGAAGGGAGGAGAAAGTGCTTTGGAGCTTCAGCTGTATCAGGAAGAATTGGGAACTGAGGGGACAAACTATTTTGTAATCAAGACACAGGGTTGCCATGAGAAATAAAACTGTTTGGGCTCCAGGCTACAGTGACACCAGTTCCACTCATTTCTGTTAATAACAGTAAATATTAATTCTCTCTATTGATGCTAGACATAAATGCCTCTTCAAATTTGAGATACACTTTAATCTTTAATATTCAGCTTAACCTAATAAAATGATTACATGCTTTTGTAATCTATTTCAGCATGCACTTATCTGTGTAACTGCATCCCTTGTTTGCACAGCCCAAACCCATGTTTCCATGCTTGTCATTGCTGTTTGTTTGGCTTTAGCAGCTTTTACAATTACTGTAATAAGAGACATCAGAGGCATCTCAGCTATTAATTAGGGTTGAGGCTGGCTGTTTGTCCCCGTTTTAGTTAGGAAAAGAAAAATTGCTGATAAGGCCTGGTTTTAATTTCAGAAGAAATAAGAGTTATATTTTATCTTGACTATGTATTTATGCAAATGAAAAGCCAAAAAAAATGCAGGAGATTCACAAATGCATTTTAATAATTTATTTATAAGAAAAAGGTTAGATATTTTCCTGAAATACCAGTTGGTGAGGTTTTGAGAAGATATATAAATAGTCACCTAGCAGTTGGCAATCTGGAATCTCTCTGTTCCATTTAAATTACTGAATGCACATAAGTAACGTGTAGAGTGTGTAGTTATTATTTTTTTTTTATTGCAATTGAGTGAAAAATACCTAGTCCTGGGCTGGTTTCCACTGTGCTGATGCAAAATGCACAGAGAAGGCATTCCTGACCAAAGAGGCTTGAGACTTCAGATGTGAAATGAGAACAGCAGGTGGAAAGAGAGAGTAAAAACAAATTGCAAGATCAGCTTGATCAGCATTATGGCAGAATTTGTGGCTTGCCAGCATCCCATTTAGTGCTAGATTCCCATTCAAGAAAACTGAAGTTTAAAAAACAGAATGTGAGTCCATTAAATGGAATCGAATGGGGTTCCATTAAAACTTCTTTCTTTTGACTGAGCACCCTTCAGAGCAGCTGAAATGATCTCTGGTAAGTGGCCTGAGCCAGCAAAGATCCTTTGCTGCTCTGCTAAATGAGTTGTTAATGTGCCTTGAGCCCTTGGTGAAGACAAGGTACTATTTTTCAGCTGCATTTTTGTAACTATTTGTGTCTTGGCTGGTACTAAATGGGTGGTGGTGGGTTAGACCTTGGTGAGAGGCCGTTGGCTCCAGGGCTCACTTGCAGACACAGTTCAGCTGCTCTAAGATCAGAATTATCACTTGCAACTTAATTTAGGAATGTTCACAGCCAGTGGTGAGCACCATAGCATGAAAATGATTCCCACATCAGACGGGAGCAAACTGTGTGGGTAAGAGTCCACACTCTGTCTCAATATTACCTTTTCCTAATAGTTCTCCCCTGAGTACAAGGTGTAGGTAATTCATTTAAGTGAAAACATTTTTGTTATTAAAAGAGTACAAACATTGGACTCAGTGGAAAAATAGCTAGTTTTGTCTACACCTGATTTCCCACTGCTTTGTCTTCCTAAACCTTGAATTTCTTCCTGAAAAGGGAATTTATTTGAACAAGCTAAAATAGGGAGGTGTTTAGTCAGTCTTCTCTGATGCTGTTCACTAGCTCTGTGCTAGAACTCTGCTGAGGATGAAGCTGATGTAGATACTCTTGTCTCTCTACCTTTTTATAAACAGGATTTTCCAGTTAGTTCTGTTTTTTGCACGTGGAAGCAGTGATGACTTGGAGCATTTTCATGCCATTGTTTGCAAGTGAGACTCCTTTTCTAAGCCCCAGACTGAGGAGCCAAAAGCAGAAGTTTCTTAGGGTGCAGTGTGAGAGGAAGCACCACCTGGGCTGTGTGAACCAACTGTGGTGGCTGTGCTGCATGGAAAAGTGGGAATGTAGTAGCAGGTCAGGGGTTCTCCTGTGAGAAAGGGGATTCCAGGTGATCATCAGCTCTGCTGTAGAATTGATGCTTCTAAAAGCAGTCTGATTCAAGAGTTGCCTCCACTCAGTATCCTGGGTCCTCCACTAAAGATGAGGTTTAATGGTGTGAAATTTCCCTATAAAGTTCCTCTGTGATGGACTCCGGGGTCCTGGGGATGAAACTGATTCTTACGGTGAACTTTTTATCCTGTTGACACGTTTTTGAATCCTGGATTTCACAGGGGTAGGGAGGAAATGGGGAAATTGCCAGCACCTGTGACATAACCCTCTCTATTTCCCTGTGAAACAGGTTTAAATGGGATGAACAGCAGCATATGGGAACACTTTGCTTCGGGGAGTTTTTCGCCCAGTACCTCACCTGCATTTCTGTCAGGTCCAGGTGCTGCGGAGCTGGCACGGCTACGACAAGAACTGGATGAGGCCAACGGCACAATAAAGCAGTGGGAAGAGTCTTGGAAACAAGCCAAACAGGTACTTGGGCAACTCCTGGGAACAGGGATTAGGGAGTATAGAGTAGGAGGGTGTTGGCCTTTCAACAGGAGCCCTCCAGACACTGAGGTGATGGATAGAGCTGTAGGTTTTACAGATTCTCTTCAGCATTCTTCTTCTTTCCCATCCCTTGGAAAGGGGGGCTGAATCACCGTGCCTGACGTGGTTCAGGTGCTGGCAGTGCAAGGCCCGGTGTCATAACAGATGCACTGAGGCACTTGACAGTGTCTCAGACCTGCCAGTTGACTTTGATCCATGGTAATTTGCCAGCATGCAAAGTTCATCCCCTGAACGGTGTACGCCAGATGTGTAGAACCACAGCCCAACCAGATGGGATGTCTGGAATGAGCAGAGCCTTGAAGCAAAGCTCCAGACATGTTTCAGAATTTGGGAGCAGGGCAGATTGGACAGAACTGGTGAGAAGTGTATGGAAGTGGATTCTTTTGCCTGGAATTCTCTTGGGAGACTGAGTTTTCAGGGTGCTTCTTTTACCCTCTTTGTTGGAACTCGTAGGCTTGTGATGCTTGGAAAAAGGAGGCAGAGGAAGCAAATGATCGCGCCAACACGGCTAACATGGAATGTGAACTGGCCCGGGAGCAGAGGGAAGCCTTGGAGCTGCAAGTGAAGAAACTGCAGGAGGAGCTGGAGAGGATCCACACAGGCCAGGACCCACAGTTCCTGCGCTCCTTCTCTGACCTGGAGACGCTCTCGCTCTCGTCGCTTTACACCCTTCAGAAACAGCTGCGGGCAAACCTGGAGAAGGTTGACAAGGTGAGTGCCAGGGGTTTGCAGGGCTCTGCTCCCTGTGCTCCTACAGATCTCAGCTTTTCCCCTTTTCTTTAATGTAGCCAGAAATCAGGAGCCCTTCAGAGCACTTCCAGGTTATGTAAACACAGTGAGTTTTAGCCAGCTTACAGGAAAATGCCTCCACCTTTATGCCTGATGTGCAGAGTTTGGGTCAATCAAAGCTGCTCTGCTGATCCTAAACCTCCTAAGTGGCATCGGGCCGTGCTGCTTCGCTTTTGCTTCAGGAGATGGGCAGCTGCAAGTCCTTCCCTGCTGTCCCCCCAAACCGTGGAGCCCCCTTTGCTGACGCTATGCCCTGTCCCCCTCTCTTGCAGGCGGTATTTCAGATGCAGTCAGTGAAATGCCTTAAGTGTCAGAAGGAGAACCGGGTGGTGTTACCGTGCCAACACGCAGTGCTGTGTGAAACCTGCGCCGAGGAGGGGGGAGAGTGCCCCATCTGCCATCCCAACAGGCCCCACTCTCTCCAGTCGTGACCTTCCAAGGACACTTGTTCTAATCATATCGTATAGAACTTTTTAACTTTATACATACGTACATATATATGTATGTGTATATATATATATGTATATATGTGTGTGTATGTGCGTGTTTGTGCATGTGTAGGGATATGCACACACAGGCACATACACACATGAAACAAAAAATTAGTTGCAGAGCACTTTTTAATATTTTACATCCCGTATCTAAACTGCCCCTCACCCGTGCCCCACTAATTCTAACTCTTGATGAACTTTGAGAGCTGTTTTTAATACAGATCAAAGGGCCATTTGCAAAGAGTCTGTGTTTCTCCTCTTTTCTATTTAGGTGATAACAAATTTTTGACTATTTCCAGAAGGACTTAGAGTGGGCAAGAGGGGCTTCCATGTGCTTTCCAGAGGAAGAGTTGAGATCACGGGGAGGATCGAGGTGGATTGAAATGACTTGTTCATGCCTTCGGTCCCCCTGCTCTTTCACTGACCCAGCTTGGTTAAAGCCGTCCTCCCTGATGGAAGCTCTGCCTGGTGGGCCTCACGTTGCCCATCTCTGAATGTGCAGGAACTTTGTCTGTCATTTAAGCAGCAAAGTTCACTTTTTAAATTTTTTTACGCTCTTTGTATATTTGTATGAAAAGAAGAAAAGAGGGAAAAAAAAAAATAATTCTATTGGACCTAGAGCAAGCCAAGCCCCAAAATTCAGTGACTGGTGTTCATTGCTGATACAGCCAACATGTTCCAGGTCTGAGCAGCCTTAAAAGTATTGCCCTTGGGTCAGCTAAAGCCCTTTATGAAGGAAATTTGGATGCAGAGGTTAGTTCTCTCCAGGCACCCCTTTGTCTGGTGGCTGTCTAGAGATTTTTTAATGTTTCAGACCAGATCAGTTTTGTTTTAGCCACAGGGACCCGATTCGTAGTCACTGCTGAAGTGCATGAAACAATTCCAGGGAGGCTGAGTTTTGTTAAACAGAGTTGATGTTGCCTGTGTCAGCAGCTCAAGGTTGGTTTGTGGACTGCTGGCTCCAGAAAGCCTCGTGTTAGAGGCGTGTGTGGTGACAGAAAGTCCAGCAGGACAGGGAAATGCCACCACCTTTTCCTGTCCAGCAGCTGAGCTTTCCTGTGATTTTTTTTTTTTTTTCCTTACCAGTGTGTCCGTTGGATTTTCACATCAGGTGGATTGCAGTAACCTGCTGGGATCTCAACCAAAAGGCCACTCAGTTGGACTAAACATTTTTATTTTGCACAGGGATGCTCCCGTGCTGCCCCTCCCTGACCTGGAAAAGCACTGGAACCTCCAGCAGCCCACTATTGTAGGAAAACTGAATTTTTACCAGAGCCTCTCAGAAAGCTTCATATTTAATACAAACACATAATTAGGTTTGCTTCCGTAATTCCACCTTTCCTCTCCATGGAAGGGGTTAATATGCATTCCCAGATGATCTCTTAAGTGCAGCTCTGTGTAGTTCTTTTTTATGTTTTCCCATTAACTTGTTTTTGGGTTTTTTGGTAAAAATGCTTTTTTTTTCATGTGTATTTTATTGTAACTAGCATCATTTTTTTTTAAATTTTTTTTAATGGAGAGACACTGTTGAGTGACTATTGTGGCTATGTTGTTTGGTTATAGCCTTTGAATGTCTGTGCCATGGGGCAGCACATCTGCCTTGGTCTGATCTTAAGGAAAGACCTTTTATTAAAATACATTTCTCTTTTTTTTTAGGAAAAATAAAAAATAAAAAAAAAAAATTTAAAAGTGGGGGGGAGGAGGAAAAAAAGCCCAATTAAGATAAAAAATTTACTAAAAAGTTTTTTTGTAACTAACTTAAATCATAGGAAATAAACTCTTGAATCAGGACTTTAATATTTATAAGCAGCAGAGCTGATCAGCCCGTTTTGGCTATGGTTTGTAACACTTTTTATGAGCATGGGGGTTTTTCTGCTCCTCTGCCTCCCCGGGGGCTGCTCAGGGTGATGCTGCCTTTGGCCAACCCTCTGTTTTCAGATCTGTCCAGCACCAGCCCTGTGACTGCAACAATTCCCACAGGGGCTCTTCACTTGTCCCTTCAGCTGGAATTTGTCCCCTGGTGGCACCTGGGGGCTGTGTCCATGGGAATTCCAGTCACGGGGTGATGCAGGGCTGGGGGGTTGAGGGGGAAGAGCTGTTTGCCCCCAGTTTCCATGGGGTGCATTTGCTTAGGCAGGGAGGGGGTACAAGGAAAATTCCAGGCCAGAGAAAATATGTTTTTCCCTTTTGAGTAAAACAGTTTCTCTGTTTTAAAACTTATACTGAAGGACCAAAGAATTCAAAATTTCACCTGTTTGTGGCCCTTAAATTTTGACTTTCCATTGCCACACTGCACTCATGGCAGAACAGCCTGAAGGAATTAGCACTCGACCCTTCCCTTGCTCCCACCCCAACCTCTCTCAGCACTCTGTTTGCACAAGCACATAGACTGTTTCTCACTTTCCTCTGGTTCTTGAAGCAACACTTCCTAAATTTAGGTTTTTATTAATTTGTTTGCTGCTTTAAAAAAAAAAAAAGAAAAAGGAATATCTGAAATGTGAATTTATTTTCTTAAGCATCAGATGGAAAAGAGAACTTCATCTTTGCATATTTTGTGAATGTTCTGGGGGGCCACTTTTATGACAACTTCCAAACCAAATGAGGTGAGAGCAGGGGGAAGGGGCAGCATTCCTGACCCACTCCAGCAGTTTTTGCTGCCTGCCCTAGGCAGGAAGGACAAACCATAATCACAGCACTGCAGTTAAGGCTTAAGAGTCTGTGATCAGCTTCTGTATGGTGTGAAAAGAGCTGAAATAAACCTGGTGCTAATAAGTGCAGCCCCTGTCACGTACTGTCAGGCTTCCTTCTGAAGCAGGAACTCCCTTTACAGGACACACAGTAACACGTCAGAACTGAGGGGGCTTCAAGACGAAGTTTGGGTCCACGAGGCTCCCTGAGGAGCAGCCCAGCCCTGACCACGTCTGGGTCCTGCCTCCTCACACAGACTCCTCATTGGATAATGACATTTTCCTCCCCCAGTTTTTGGGAGCTTCAGAAGTGTTGAACCTCTGTGACTAATGGTGCAGGTCAGGCACTTCTGAATTAAGAGCTGGGGGAAGGGAGTTGTGGTTGTGTTGTGAAACCACAGTATCCTAAAGGTCAATAAATTTTTACATTATTATGGAAAACCAGTCTAGAAGCAGCTGGCTTAGGACAACACTATGCTGGGTAGATGGAGAGCAAAAAGCAAGGCTGGAGCTGTAGATGAGAGCCAGGAGCTGAAGGATTTTATCATTTTGGGCTAACAGGAGCACTTTTAGCTCATCTCCAGCCTTAGATGCTGTAGCCATGTGCCAGCAGTGGCAAAGACCCGGTGACACAGGAGGGACCTGGGAAAGGTCTCGGAGCTGGAGCACATTTCCTTAAGCAGATCCCCACCCCAGGGGGGGTCAGTGCAGCTGATCCCCTGCTGAAGGGTTTTTACACTTTCTGTACATCTCTGAAGCTGAACCTGAGCCACTTGCAAGGCTTGTGCAGCTGAGACAATGAAGAGAATTCCTTACCCTGGGAGGAAGCCCATAACACTGAATGGACTCAGTCATCCATTGCTGTTCCACCAGCCTCCAAACCTCCTCTCTTCCTCCTTTTCCCCCATCTGAGAAGGAAGAATATTACCAGTGTTTTCCTCCAGAGTTGTAATAATCCTTGGAGTGATGGCCAACAGCAAAATAGATGTTACTGATGTAAAATCTAGTATTTTAAAGGTGAAATATTCCTGCAAAGTAGTGACTGCATCGGAGAGATTTCTGGGGCTTCCCCACTCCGTAGCTTCCAATGTTAAAACAAAATAAATACAGTATACGTTTTAAAAAAAATAATAATAATACACACTGCAGTATTTCTGGTGGCAATTCTTGCCCAGTCCCTTCCCTGCTTTCCCCAGGAGGAAGGGCACTGGGCAGAAGCGCCCCTAGTCCGTGTAGAAGTTGGCAGAATGGTGATCAGTGGTGTAAAACGTGTTGTTGATTCCATGTATAGAACTGTGATTTCAGCTGTCGTTCTCTCGTACTCTGTAAATATGTGTTTTGGCTGTCGGAAACCTGGTTTAGACTCTTTTCTTGGCAGAGTGAATTTTGCATGTGGGGCTGGAAAGAACTCAATCTGTGTCACAGTTTCCAAGGGCAGGATGGATTTTTTTTTTTTTTTAGAGGACAATAAATTTTTATTTTTTTGCTAAGAAAAAAAAAATTATAAACCAAAGCGGTGTGTGCGTGTGTGTGTGCACGTGCCTGCCCAGGTGGATGTGGGGAGGGTGGGGAAGTCTGGGCTGTGGAGCCCTCAAAACACCAGATCCATGGCCAGTTTTGCCTTTTCCCTTTCACACAACCAAGAGTAATTTCTCCCTGAGCTCCCTTCTGGATCAAGCCCCTTTTTCAGGGGGTTACCTTTCACCTTTCTCATCGAGGTGCTGTGGAAAAGGGGGAACACCGGTGGGGTGCAGGTAGGTTGGTCAGAGACCCCTTTGGAAATGGCAAAACCACAAAAAGAGTGGTTTTATCACCCAGATTCTTGAACTGGATGTGGATTTCTGTCCTGGAAGAGCCAGGCTGGGCAGAGGTGAGCCAGTACCTCTGTGCCTGCACAGCAGATACAAACAAGAGTTTCGTGTGTTGGCACCAAAAAGAACGTGCCTTACCTATGGATCCAAGAATTAATTTAGGTCTAATTAATGCTTCAAAGATGTGTCAACCACTTCCCATCAGTCCAATCACAACAATAATCTGAATCACCCAGTTTATATTAGAGACTATTAGTAACACAATAAAAATCAGTAAATGTGAGTGCCAGTCCCCTTCCCTCTTGTGTTCCAGCAGTCTGTCTGTGTCAGGTTCTTCACCAGGATGAGGATGATGATTTCTTCCTCCTCCTCAGTCTTGCATTTACCAGGAGCTGGTTTTTTGTGCTTCAAGCCATATTTTCTCATGCTTGGGCTGTTCTCTGGTCCATGGGGTTAGTGACACCCTGATTGATTAAGGTTTATTAGTCCTTCCCTGTAAAAAAAGATATGATTTCTTCAGGGGTGGGAGAAGACCCACCCAACTGCCTGGAGCTGAGCGAAAAATTAAGCTGAAAGACCTTGAATAATACAGTGCAAACAACCTCAAAACAGAGGTCAGCCCGTGGCACCTGCTCTCTGGGACACACCTGGGTGGTGGCAGCCCAGGGCGAGTTAGAGCACAGTGATTTTTAAACAAAGAGCTAAAAATTAAGCTAGAAACACATTCAGACCTACAGCCTCATAGAGTTAAGCCTTGTAATAAAGCATGAGGTTGGTTGTTAACAGGTGCCAACTCCAAATGAGCTGCAGAGCTCAGGCTTGGGGTGCTGAACCCTGCTGAAATGATGCCCCTCAGGACAGATTCTCCACAATCCCAGACCTGTCTCTGGAATATTATTTCTCTGCAGTGAAACGAGTGATCTAAGCCAGCAAATGGCTTCCTTGGGAGCCTTAATCCCTCCTGCTGTGGGCTCTGTCTGTCACACAGATACCAAAGGAGCTTTTTTTTTTTTTTTTTTCCCACCCCCGCATCCAGGATTTGACCTGAACTGACCCAGCGGCTGCTCTGCCCACCGAGGGAGCAGCTGCTGCTCAGGCACCCGTGAGGGTGATGCTTTTAATACCCTGGCCAGCTCCCAGGGACCCTCTGCAGCTCAAGAACAGCCACCCCCTTGCAGGGTGGGGATAGAGGGAGCTCCAGGTGTGTAATTAGTAACAAGCACCAAAAACCCCAACAAATAGTTACAACCAGCTGTCCTGCCAGGCATTTTTGCTGTCGCACTGGGCCACCCCACATTGCAAGCACCCTGCAGAGCTTCCCAGCATTTCCAGAGGGACCCAGGACCCTGGCAGAGGTTGGGGGTGACACTGGGGACCTGCCCCCTGTGTCTGGCCTCCGGCAGCCCCAAGTGCCTCCTGGTTTGGCTGCCAGCACTGCGATGCTCTTTATTGCTGCCCAGGCTCCAGCAAGCTCCCAGGCTCCCTCAGCTCCAGCAGGTCGATACAATTGGTGGTAAAATAAAAACAAACAAACAAACAAACAAACAACAAACCCAGACACAAGAACTATACACATTTCAGTAGCTCCCACCACATCCCAAATGCCTTGTCCCACCCCGCTGTGCTGCTGCCACAGCTGCCCTCAGCACAGAGCCACTGCACAGACTCAACCCACGCATCAGCTTTGTGGCTTTTCATTTAAAATAAGAGGCTTATCCACAAGAAAAAGAGGGGAAAAAAGATTTAAAACAGTAAAAAAAAAAATAAAATGAAGGCAGCTTTGGACATGGTTGCACTCAGACTGAATCAACTTGGATGTGTTTGCATTGCCCTGATGCCTGTTGCAGGCAGGAGGGTTGGGAACAGGGCCAGGAGATGTGGCACAGGCAGTGACAAGCTCCTGAGGAACAGGCAGGGACAGTCACAGTCTTTCACATCCCTCTTGTAGTGTTCCTAGTCCAGACAGGCGAAGAAATCCCCTGAAATCCATGTGCCCACCCTCCCCAGGCTCATGGGAGTGTTGCTTCCCAAAGGTGGGGGTGAGATGGGTGCTGGGAGGTGATGGGGGGCACGGAGGTCCTCTCTGTCCCCCCTAATCCCTGTGGATGGCTCTTGCTCCAGCACCACAAATCTCCTGGGATCCACTGGCCAGACCCCTCATTTCAGGACCCTCTTCTTCTGCCTCCCTCACTCTGCCTCCTTGGACTGTGTCTCCTTGGACTGCTTGGCTCGTTGCTTACGGAGCTTAACAAAGGCCTGAGCCTCTTTGTCCCCTTTCCTGGACTCCAGCAGCCGGAGGATCTCGTCCCCTGCCAGAGAAGAGGGGAATGATGTGGGAGATGCTCACCACAGCCCCCTCCTCATGCCACAGGGCCAGCAGTGGCTTGGCAGAGCACCACTTACTTACCATTGGGTTTGGGGTGGGTGAGGGGGAGGCGGGTCTGGGGCACCCGTCCCATGTCAGCCTTGTCCTCATCATCATTGAGGCCGGGCAGGTGGCAGAGGGGGAAGAAGGCTTCACCCTCCAGGTCATTGGACCCCAGTGTGTCGTAGTCGAACACGGTCAGCAGCAGACAGGCCCCCTCCTGCCGGCACTTCTCCGGGGGGATCAAGCTGCAGGGGAACGGGATGCTGGTGCTCATCACATCCCACCCCCTCCATCCCGAAATGCAACCTTCCATGCTCCCTGGGAAGCCACCCCCCCTGCACTGATCCCAACACCTCAAAGCACAGGGCTCCAGCCCAGCCTTGCACCCACCAACAGCACCCAGGTGTTGGGGGTCACCCCCAGCCCAGCTCCCACCGTGGGACCCCCCAGCTGAGCCCCCACTGGGGTGCAGGGGGTGAAATCCCCAGATAGGACCCAGTTCCTGGAGCAGCAGCCCCATGGCAGGGGCTCGATTGAAACCTGAGGGGCTGCAGGGACTGGGGGGGCCGGTGGGTGTCAGTCCCTACGTACAAGTCAAAGGCTTCGTCGAAGAGGGGGTGCAGCTCGTTCCTCTTGCACTGGGTGGTCCGGGCCACCACCTCGGGGAACTCGTGCCGGGGCTCCAGGGTGAGCTGGACAAAGGGGTCGCTGGAGCCTGGTGGGGTGCAAACATCAGCCCTGCCCACAACCCCTCTGCCCCTGCACAGCGGGATGAACCCAGATGGGGTGACTTGGACACACTGGGGTGGCTGGGGGTGGGGGGAAAGGGGGCTCAGGGCACCCTCACCACAACCCCCAGCCCAGCCCATGCTCCTGGGAAGATGCAGGAACATCCCTAACCCTGCCCACACGTCCATCGGCCACAGGTGGCTGCAGAAGGAGTGACCTCTCCTGGAGAGCTCCCCGAACGACAGCCAGCCCGGGAGAATGTCCCTCGTCACCCTGGCATCATTTTTTTTGTCTGCAACTGGGTTGCACGATGAAGAAAAGCCACCTGCCCTGGCTGCTGCCTTGTGCCTCAAGGTGAAGGCAGTGGGGTGTGGGCACAGTGTCCTGCCTGGTCCTGCCTGCCACACCCCAGACCACCCTGGATCAGCACAATAACCCTCCCTCTTCCCCAAATCCATTCCTTGGATGCAAAAGCAAATCAAGAGAGTTACTCCAAGCACTGTCAGTATCTCTCCTACCCAGGGGACTGTGGACAGGGGCTCCCCGGGTCAGTGGGGCCCCCCAGCCCACCCAGAGGAGGGTCTTGGGTTGGTGGGGCCCCCCAGCCCACCCACACCCACCGTTGGAGTCCAGAGGGATGAGGTTGGCAGCGTTGAGCACTTCCACACGGAGTTTCTGCTCCGAAGGGCGGTACAGAGCCTTGATCGTCACGGCCCCAAACTTCTCCGAGCTCGTGTCCAGCTGGGCAGTGGGGTACAAGAATAAGGGTGCTGCCCTTCAGCACACCCAGGGAGGGCATGCATGGGGCCTGAGCAGAAATTTTTGGGTACCCAGGAGGTGATGGAATCCTCTGGAGTGCAATTGAGCCGCCTCTGGCTCAATTGCCACCACTGGGGCAAAACCAGCCCAAACAGCCCCAGGGTGGGGGGAAATTCCACATTTCCACAGGCAGGCTGTGCTGGGCAGCCTCATGAATGCGAGGTGGGATGTGGGAAGGGGCTGGGAGCACCATCCAAACTGCTACCTGCTGCTTGATCCTGTTGCTGAAGTATTTCTGGATGAGCTTGCGGCTGCTGGCGGAGCAGAGGGCCAGGTGGGTCTCCAGCGACTGTGGGGAGTGTGAGAGGTGATGGTTGAGCACACGGACAGATCCACAGCCTGGTGTTCCTTCCTCCCAAGGGAACTCTTAGGGAGCCCCCCATCCCCACCCCTCCGTACCAGGAAGGCTGCAGTGTGCAGGATCTCCAGTGGCAGCCCACAGCCCTCGCCGTAGAAGCACAGCTCCAGGCTCTGGGGAGAAGGATCCTGTCAGCCACCAACCAAACCCCCGTCCCTGCCAGGGACCCCCTGTTCTCCCTGGGTACCTTCAGGGCACAGTGCAGCCTCTTGTAGTGCTGGGCTGAGGGGACCTGTGGTGCTGCTGCTGCCGAGAGCACAGACAGGGTGTGGTGCCAGAGGAGAGTGAGGAGGCTGCAGGGACGAGGGAGGAAGGCTGTGAGCAGGGTCCAGTGGGTGGGTTGAAGGGATGGTCCTCAGCTCAGGGGCTTTGCAAAGCCCCAGAGGGAAGTGACTCATCCTGCTGGGCTGAGCAGCCCAAAGCAGGATGTCCCTGTGCCCCATGGAGCTGGGGGGACACTCCGGCCTGAGGGACGGTGACACTGATGGCCTCTGCCATCCCCAGTGCCCTGGTCACCTTTTGAAGTTCTCCTGGACCAGATGCTCGTTGAGATACTGCAGTTCCGACTCCAGGAACTTCATGAGTGGGATGATGGACTGCAGAGAGAGGAGGGGGGCGTTGGGGAGGGCACAGGGGGTCGTATCCAGCAGGGGAGGATCCCAGAGGGGCTCCTTCCCACAGGACATGGGCAGGCTGTGCCTGGTCTGGTCCTGCTGCTAACACAGGCATCAAGCAAAGCATTATGGATGGCCCTGAAAAACATGGTCCAGAAGGGGCTGAATCAGGTACTTACATCCTCAGGCTCCTTGGTGTTATTAGAAGATGAGAGCTCCTGGATATGTCTGGCAATGCCCTTTTCCAGCTGCCAGGGAGAAACACAGGAAGGCACTTAAGACTTCGCCCTCTGCACCAGCCTCCCCACACCCAGGTCCACATTGTCTCCATCCCAGGAGCACTATGGGCTCCAGGACGCCTTGGGTGAAGCTGCTCTGGGCCAGGCAAGGGCCAGGGGGGGGTCAGTGGCTGGTGGTCACCTTGGTGGCCAGGGCCTGCACCACGTCCCGGACCTCGTGGTCCAGGCAGGACACGGTGCTGTCGAGCTGGTGGTGCAGCGTGTGCTGGATCTGCTGCCGGTCGATGACGGCCCCCGTGCGCTGCTCCAGCTGCGCCCAGTCCAGCTGCGTCGGGAGCCTCAGGATCAGCACCCGCAGCTGCTTGATGTTGTTCACCACGATGCAGAGCTGGGGGAGGTGGGTCTCCTTCAGGGTGTCCCACAACCCCTGGTGCATCCCTCATCCCCAGTCACATCACTATCTCCATCCCCATCTCCATCCCCATCCTCATCCCCATCCCCAGCACTACCCCATCTTCATCCCCTTCCTCATTCCCAGTCCCATCTCCATCCCTATCCCCATCCCCATTTCCATCCCTATCCCCCTTTCCATCCCCATCCCCATTTCCATCCCCATCCCAACACCACCTCATCTTCATCCCCATCCTCATCCCTAGTCCCATCTCCGTTACTGTCCCCATGTTCATTCCCATCCCCACCCTTATCCATGTCCTCATCTCCATCCCTCTCTCCCCATTCACACCATTTCCCTTCTGATTTTCCAGGACTATGGCTATTGGGGGCCCACTGATCCCTATGAATCCCAAACTGGGGATGTCAGCTGGGTTCTCAGCGGCTCATCTCCCCCTTTGCCCAGAAACCGCAGCCAAATCCTGCCTGTCCCAGAGCAGTGCCCCCATACCAACCCTGTTGGCTGCTTCGCCCTCATTCTGCTCACTCAGGGACAGAGCCTCAGCCCTCTCCTTGATGAGCCGGCAGTACATCAGGGAGATTTTGCACATATCCTGCAGGAGAGAGAAGAAGCCAACAAGATTGAACCAGGCAGCACCAGGACCACCACCGGGTCAGGGGTGGGATAGGGACCCTGTCTGTGGACACATATCTCCAAGAGCAGGAGAGGAAACTCTGGGTGCTGATGCCCAGGTGTACAAACCTCCACGAGCTTCACCATGATCATGAAGGCTTCCTCGGGGTCCGGCCAGTTGAGCTGCTGCCAGGTCTTCACGATCTGGGCGTAGCAGGTGGACAGGTCAACAGTGGAGGTGCTGTGCTTGTTGTGCTCCCCAAAAGGCTTCAGCTGAGGGGCAGGGAAAGCAAATGCAACTCGTACAGAAAGATGCCAGCCCAGAGAGCAGAGCTGCTCCTTTGCTTTGTGGCTCTCTGGCCCATCATCAGCCTCATATGTCCCTGTGTCATCACACAGCCACTTTGGAGAGAGGAGGACATGAGGATGGGTGGAGCAGCTCCCTGCTTCCCATACTCCAACCCAGCATTGCTGGACCCCAGTGAAGAGGAGAGAGAAGCCTGTGGGCCCATGGCTGCCTTCCCTCCCCTCTTCCTAGAGGTTGGAAGCAAAGGGGATGCTCATGGCATGGCCCAAATGAAGGCTCCTCAGCTCACATGGGCTGCCAGAGAGCAGCGAGGGAAGGGGCACAGGGACACAGTGTGGGACCAGGGTGGGATCAGCTGGTCCAGGAAACCACATCCTTTGTTATGCATTTGGGTGAGGAACCTGCTGCTGGGCTGCAAGAGACACCTACGTGATGGTCTCAGTGCTGTGAGCCAGGCACAGGAGGAAGGAATGGAGGAAAGCTGGAGTGTCCCCACAGGGAAGAGGGAGATCTTTTCTTCCCCACATTACCTGGTCCATCTGGACAGCTCTCTGAGCCCTCTCCAGTGCAGTGTTGTAGGCCTTTTGCAGCCACTGGGGCACAGCTTCCTTGAACCACTGGTGGAAATTGCTCAGAGCCAGAGGTCCATCCCTGTGGATGAAGGTACCAGCTTCTCCAACTGCACAGCAATGGCATGGGGCTGTCACCCCTCCTGCTCTCACATCACCCCTCCTGCTCTCACATCACCCCTCACACACAAGCAACTGCCCTGGGGTGGAGGCAGCACTGCAGCAACTGTGATAAAGAGAAACCTCCCCTTGTCTGGAAGTTGAGGTCTCCATCAACCCACCCAGAGATGAGCCTGAAACCCCTCTGGTGATGCTCCCATCAACACCAGACACCAACAGCCTGGTCTGCCTGGTGTGTAACTGGTGATGTAGGTGAATGGGAAGGATTTGGGGTTCCTCTCAACTGCTCGATCCCTCCCTTTGGCATCTCTCCTCTCTCTGGCTTGGATACCTCCTCGGGAGGAAGTCCTTCATCCGATAGAGCTCCTGCAGGTTCATGTAGAGCTGGAAAAGGCTCTCAGCTGTGGGCTTGGACATGCTGCTGTCGACCTCGTGCAGTTGCTCCTGGACATGTTCTGCAACCTGGGAAGAGGGAACTGTCAGTGAGGGTCTGGCTGGGAATGCTCCTTCTGGAGTCACAGGGTGAGGGTCAGCTCAGGGGATTCTTCTTCCTTTTTGGTGGCATTTCAGGAGATTCACTGGGTGAAGTAAGCAGACCATAGGGCACTTATGGGCATGCACAGAGAGATGGGGACTTTCCCTGCCTTGCTGTTTTTCCAGGCTTGCAACAATCTGTTACCACCTGAAGAGTGGCCAAAATCTTGGACTGGCTTTAGACCTTAGTCCCATGAGTGCAGAGCAGCCCAGGCTTGCTCACCAGGCTCTCCAGCTCCAGGTAGGCAATGGAGAAGATATTCAACTTGAAGGTGCTGCAAGAGAGAAATGGAGCATCAGGAGCCTGCCAGTCCCAGCCCAGCAAACCCAGCCCAGCAAACCCACCCAGACCACGCCCTTGTCCTGAGGGCAGGGACAATACAGGTCTGAAGGGCAGAGGTGGGACCACAGATGCTACCTGTGGGGCCCAAGGGCCATGGAATGAGGCATCAAAGTGCCCTGTTGCTTGGAACCTACTTAATGAAGAATTTATTCCAGATTTTGTGGCACTGCTGGAGATCTTCTATCACCTCCAGGAGGAGTCTGGACAAGGCTTTTCCATTCTCCTCCATGCTCTGCAAAGGAAGGAACAGCTTGTTTTGGATGCTTGGACATTTTGAGGTGACTTTACCATGTCAGGGAGGCAGAGATGGGAACTGACCTTCACTATGGGCTTGAGGTGCTCCTTCTGCATGTGAAACCATTCTGTCGTGCCTGACTGCAAGAGAGGAGTCCTGATGGGATGTCAAGGAAGCAGGAGGAGCAAAGACAGCTCTGTCACTCCCTTCACTCTCCCTGTCCCCTGGGTGGGGTCAGGACCCAGCTCCGTGTGGTGGAACCACAGGCTGGGACCACCAGTTTGAAGAGGGGTGGGTATTTCCCCCTCCATGGTGATCCATGTGGATTTGATGAGGTGTGGGCATTGGGCAGGGGATGGAAGGGAAGGGAGACCCAGAGGGTCCCACCTCACTGGGTCTGGGGTGGGTGAGACCCCTGGTACCTTCAGTGCCGTGGAGATCATCTGGGGCAGGTCGGGGCTGAGCGTGCACAACTCGTGGAAAGCTTTTGTTTTGCACATCTGGACCAGGACCCTGCAAAGAGAGAGCCTCAAGTGAAACCCAGCACCAGCCACCAGAAACAACCACCTCTCTCCCCAGAGACCCTACCCAAACAGACAACATCCCCCATGGGGAGCCCAGGATGAGGGACAGGACAGGACAAGTGTTACAGCAGCCTAGAAGGAGTCAGGAAGGGCTCACAAAGGTTTTTGCTCAAGCTCACGGGCTTGTCCATCACGGTGGCAAAGTCCTACAACCCCACACTCAGCTGGCAACGGTGCCTGACTCACCGGAGCAGGGACTGGAGCCTCTCCTTGGACCTCGGGACAGAGAGGGGGAAAATGATGCGGTACCTCCGGATGAGGGAGACCCCGTAGGTCAGCAAGGACTGGAAGGACTCGGCCAGCTCAGCTTTCTGGGGAGAAGAAACGTCCCCCTCAGTGACAGGCAGATGCCTGCAGGACCACAGCACCACTGCGGAGGGAGCTGGTGGTTCCCATTCCTTTCCAGCCGGCTCCAGGGATGGGAAAACCCCCTGATGCCTCGATTAGCTTCTCCCTGGAGGGGCTGAACTGAGCTTTGTTCTTAAATCTCATTGCTATGCATGAACAATTCAGGGTCTCAGCAGGGCACAGGGATGCTCTGGGAAAACAGGCAGGGAAAAGTAGGAACTGGGTCATATGTAAGTTTTGCAGGGGGTTGTGATCGACTTGATGGCAGGGATGGAGGAGGGGAAGGTTGCACAAAGGGGAAGAGCTTCTCCATGGAGAGGGGGGGAACAAACCACAGGGAAGTGTCCTCCAGCTGCCCCAGCACCCCTGTGCCCTTCCTGGAACACCGGGAGTGAAATGGCCCTGGGAGCTGGGAGGAGAGGCTCGGGGTTGGATGCATGAGGCACCTTTCCCTGATCTCTGCCCACCAGCGGTGCCAGAGCCCCCTCACCTGCTCTGGCCTGAGGCGCTCCTGTGCCCACTGGTACTCGATGCTGGTGATCTGGTGCAGGAGGCAGTTGCTGTTGAACTCGAGGCTCTGGTAGAGTTTGCTGTATGCCAGCCACTTCCTGGGGAGGAGGGAGGGCTGGGATGAGCCCCCAGAGTGTGGGGGCACACAGGGGTCAGCGTGGGGCTCTCCCACCCACAGTCACAGGGGCAGGACCCAGGTCTCCTGGGTGCAGGGGGCAATACCCACCACACTGAGCTCATGGGGGACACCAGCTGCAGTCAGACAGTTCCAGGGAAGGCACTGGGGCCCTTAACCCCCCAGGAGACTCCCTGAGTGTGGGGTACTCACGCCATGACCTGGTGGAAGTCAGAGATATCCTTCTGTGTGGCGTGCAGGTACAGCACGGTGCTGGCGTGGCTGCTCAGCTCCCCATCCCAGGAGATGCTCCCAGCCTGTGAGGATGGAAAAGGGGTGATGTGTCCTGGAGCAACACAGGATGAGCAGGAAGGGGGAGATGTGGGGTGTATTTGCAGGACCATGGGAGGAGTGTGTGTCCCGTAAGGATGCCAGGCACAGGCAGAGATCATCCTGACCCTCGTTCCCATCACATTGCACGATGTGTCAGGGGCAATGGGCTCCAAAGGAAGCCCTCACCCAGCCCAGCTACTGGAGGGCTGCTACTGGCACTGGTACAGCACCAGTACCTGGTGCTGAAGGATCTCATAGGACACCAGCTGCTGCAGGAGGTGGCGATGGACAGTGTAGCTCGGCTGTGTCCGGCTGCTCGTGGTGGCCCTCTGGGAAGAGACAAGGCAGAAATAACCATCACCTGCCTGAATATGCAGGGGCACAGTCAGAGCGGGGACATAGGAGTCAAAAAGCACGGAGATGGAGAGCCAAGGGGTGCAAGTGCACCAGGAGCAGGGTCCCCGTGCTGGCACAGAGCTCAGGGAAGGGCCCAGCACGTGCAAACCCTGGTGCTGGGCACCTCTGGTCCTGGGGCAGGGATCTCTGACCCCAAGATAAGCCCCAAAGGGTGGGAAACTTCCCATCCTGCCAAGGTATTGGGAAGGGAAGCCTTTCCCCACCCTCTCCCACCTTCTTGTGGGTCAGTAGGAACTGCAGGTGACAGTCTCCCCGGTTGGGATACGTCTCGGTCCGTGGCTCCAGCTGGTACCACTGGTCATTCCAGCAGTGCAGGTCCTGGAGGCACAGAGACAAGGATGAGCTTCAAGCAGCCTTCCTAGGGGAAGGATCCCACTCAGGGACCAGTGAACCCTGATCTGTATCCATGGGACAGAAAGATTGTATTTGATTAAAAATACAGGATGTACAGTGACTGAGTGTGTTGTAGTGACTGTGGCACCTGCCACCACAGCGAAAGACCTGGCATGAGTCTGTGGCTCTGAGCCAGGATCCTGGTTGTGCTGGGTGCTATCACAGTGCTGGGATCCTGCCTGGACCCCTAGAGGTTTAACTGGTGCCTGGAGAAGAGGATGAGGCACCCTGGCACTCACCTTCAGCCGAAGGACCACATTTCCCAGGAAATCATCCTGCCCTTTGTCTTTGCGAGCGTCTTTAAAGATCCTGAAAGGCACAGACAAAGGAGGGGGTCAGAAGGTGTCCTGCAGCTGTGACCCAGCCATGGCTGAAGGGAATGAAGGGTGGCACAGACCTGCCGCCCTCCCTCCCTCCCTCCAAAGGTGATTTTTAAAATCCAGCAGACAAACAAGCATTTTCCAAGCCCTCTTCCCTCAGCAGCCTTGGGGTCTCACCAGCACCAACCGTTTGAGGCCGTGGAGGTCCGTCAGCTCCCCCAGCTTGTGCCGCATCGACTCCACCACGTCCGAGTCCCTGCCAGGGGAAAGGGGGAAATTCAGGGAGAAGCAATGGCAGAGGAGGGAAGGTACAGGAGAGGGGAAGTGTCAGGACAGATGCCACCCCTAAAAGCAGCCAAAATCTGCAAGCATGTGGCTTCTTTCCATAAATAGAACCTGGGCTCAGGATTGGCCCTGCCTGGGCTCTCTCTGCTCGTGCAGGTCACATCCTGCACTGAGCACTGCTGCAGCAGAAGGTGATGGGAAAAGGGGTTCCCAGCTGGTTTCTGGGGCTTTTTAAAGGGTGCAGGTTGGAGGACCTCCTCAGGGACCCTCCTAGGAGGCAGGAATCCCTCAGGGCAGGCTCTTGGGGTCACTGGCCGGGGATGCTGCCACTCACCACATGTCCAGGTGGAAGCTGGCTGTCTCCACATCTTCAAACTCCCTGCAAGGCACGGCAGGATGCTATTACTCGAGTAACATGAAAGTGGTAAAGCCCCTCATCTACCCCCAAGAGCCCTGGCCACCCCATCCAGCCCCCCAACAGCAAAGCCAAGGGGTGTTGGATTACAGGATAAACGTCTCGTCCCACACCGGGCTGAGGGTCTGGCTTATGACTTGTGTGCGATGGATCTGGTCTTCAGGGATGAGGTCTTTGACCACAGCCTTCATCCTCTTCCTGTGGTCGGGGTGGGCTGGCTCCTGGCTCTTGGCCTCGATGCCCAGCAGGCAGTACGGGTCGCTGAAGCCTGTGAGGGCAGAGCCGTGCAAGTCCCAGTCGGGAGCAGCAGCTGCCCCTTTTCCCATGGGACACCCACCCGACCCCACTTACCACTGACATCTTTGCCCAAAATCCCCTTGGCTTCCTTCACAGTTGCTTTCAGGCAGTAAATTGGGCTCTGGAAGAATGAAAAAATAACCATTGATGTGCGGGGTCACCAACCCTGCGAGGAGGGATGGGGCTCGAGCAGAACCACACCATCAGCTTCTACCCAGGCAGTGACAACCCCAGGGCACCCCAAATCCCGAACACAGGGGCCAGGAGGCACTGCAGCCCCCCAACACCACCCCAATACAGGCCCCCAGCAGCACGCTGGGGAGAGGCCATACCTCCAGTTCCATGACCTGCTGCATGATGACACTGTGCTCCTTCGCATCCATGCCGAAAGCCTGTGTGGATATCAGGGCTGGGAATGGATGCTGCCCTCTTAACAGGGCTGGAGAGCAGCCAGGGGCTTCCCTTCACTCCCTGGGAGCCAGCTGCAGCTCCAGGAGAGAGGAGAGGAGCAAAGAGCTCAGCAGGAGGGCTGGGGACCAGCTGAAAGCTCTTGAGGGAGAGAGCCTTCTTCCCACCATCCCAGGCCTAAGATAAACATTTCTCCCCAGGGCTAACATTTCCCAGCCACAGGCTGTCCCAGCCCTCCAGCTGGATCCTGCTGTTACATCTTTTAAGGCGCTCCTTAAAAACTCCCTCCCCGTGATCCCCACCATCCCCTTCAGCTGGGAGGGTGGGCACATCAGGGGACAGGTTTGGGGGACCCCGTCAGGAGGGGACCCACCTTTTGCACGTAGGAGTAGAGCTCCTGGGAGTCTGCAACCTGGTGGGGCTCGGGCTTGCCCAGGCGGTGTCGGATGGTGTAGAGAACCTCCTCATAGAGCTGGTCCAGCTGGGGGGGGACAGTGCTGACACCTCATGTGGAGCCAGGCTAGTGGGGACTTGCTCCATGCATCCCCCAGGATCAGTGGGGTGTCCCCCTCACACTTCTCAAAGCTCCCACTGGTCCCTGCCACCCCCCTGAATCAAGCCCTGCTCACCCACCACTGCCTGTCCCTGAGGAGGAACTCCAGGAGCTGAGCCATGTCCCCAAGCCCCAGCAGCGCTGCCACCCCCTCCAGTTCCACCAAGGGAGACCGTGGTGGGGCCTCGCTCTTACCTCTGCCTTGGAGAACCGGTGGGACAGATCCATCTAGAGAGAAAAGAGAAGCAGAGAGGTTGCCCGTAAGGTCTTGTGGTACAGGGTGGTTTGGGGAGGAAATCGTGGCCGGACAGGGCAGGGCAGCCAGGAGGGGGTGGGATCATACACTGTCCATAAGGGTGGGATGCCCCAAAGGGTGCTGTGACACCCCACAGGCACCCCTCAGCCAAGGGACCACTTTCTCTGTCACCCCCCAGCAGGGTCACCCCCAATCCCTGCTAATTGAGGAGGGGGCAGCAAGGATGGCAACAGCCATTTGGGGTGACCCTCAGGAGGTCTTAAAGGCCAACTACCCTCCTCTCACCCCACAGAGCTGCTTGCTCCAGCAGGGCCAGGCTGGAGAGCAAAGTGGCTGAGGGAGAGGGCAAGTGGCCAAAGGACAGCAAGGAGCTGCAGGCTGGCCAAGGAGATTCCAAAAAACTTTGGGATTTGATGCACTGCTCCATTCCCTCGCTTGAAGGATGACCAGCAATAGCCCTGCCTTTCCAAATGGGAATTAAATTAAAAGAGCCATGTGATGAGGCACTGCCTGACTCCCATGGCACTCACCCAAGGACTGGCTGGGTGGGTCCTGCTGCCCACGCAGCCCCTGCCATTCCCCACCTAAAACGTCACCTCCCACTCATCCCAGCTCTGTGTGGGTCCAGCAGGGAGATCAAACCACTTCTGCCAACCACCTTTTCCCTAGAAAACCAGCTCTCAGCCCATCCTCACCCCTCTTCCCTCCCCAAGGCTGAGCTTGTCCTGCATCTGCTTCTCTCACCACGGCCTGGATTCAGACACACCACAGCCCAGAAACTCATTCCTGCTGCAGAGCCTGGCCAGGTGACAGTGACTTTGCCACTGCCATGAGCTGGGTGATGCCACCAAAGGAAGGGGACCAGTGCTCCTGTGTCATCCATTATGGATCCCAGAGCTGGAGCCTCTGGGAGTACAAGGGGGTGACGCCAGAAAATATAATGGAAATTTTTGAAATGCATTTGGGCCTTTCTGTGTCAAGCAAAGTTCCTGTGCCTGCTCAGCCAGGGCTGGCAGGGCTGCATGAATGGATGCACGAGCCCTACCTGTGGGTCAGCCCAGGCCCCAAAGTGACCTTAGGACACCCCTGATAGAAAAAACCCAACCCCGAGCTGGAAACATTAACATTTGCTTATGGCAAATCTAGGGCTGGCATAATCCCTCAGCCATCTGGACTAAATTCAACTCTTCCATCCTCGACAAATTTAACCCTTGAGCTACTTCTCTCCCATCTGCCTCCTCACACCTTCTTTCACCTGCTGGTGGGTGCTGGGGGCTGTGGTGGCTCCTGGGAAAGACCCCTGGAAAAGGGGGACCCATTGCATGCAGGAGGATCCCAGCCTGCTCTTGCCTGCCCCTGACCAGGGACCATCCACCTTCCACTGCTGCTGGCACTGTTCTGCCTTCACCATGGCATGGGGGGTATGGTCCCATCCCGAATCCTTCAGCATCACCACAGGCAGTGCTACCCCATAGCAAGGTCATGAGTGCAGAGGGGAGAGAAAAAGGACTTCATTCCTCTGCTGCCATCACTTACCAGCAAGGCACAAGCATCTGCTCTTTGCCCAGCTGTGGGGTAGCATGAGGAGTAAGGTAAGGGGAGGAATTGCTGCTGATTTGGGGGGCAGGTCCCTGCTGCTCCCTTCTGCCATCGGGCGCAGCGGCTGCGGGATCTGCTCCGAGTTTGCCCATATGTGCATGGGACCGGTTAAGCTAAAGCTGAGCTGAGCCACCAGGATGTGTTTACTGCTGCTAATCCCCACGCCAAGAGCCCAGCTCAAATCCAGGAGTGTTGCTTAAATCCAGGTCCAGATACAGCCACCGTCATCACCCCACCCCAGTAGCTGCAGCAGTGTCAGCGGTGCCCGAGGCCAGCCTGGCTGTGGAGATAGGGGCATTTGGGAGGGAGGACAGGTCTTGAGGAAGGGTGGGTCATCCCAGGAATCCAGCACAAGGGATCAGGCCCTCATGCTCCCAGCAGCACTGGTCAGAACAGACACCATCCGTCTGTCCACTGCAGAGGAAGTTGGTTGGATTGGCCCAGGGTAGGGCTTTTGGGAAAAGCTGCTGGCAGGAGGGAGCCCAGAGGGGCTGTGAGGTGCTGGGAAGCTGTAGCTGAGCTAAGAGGGGACCCTCAGTGCCAGCACAGAGCTGCAGCCAACCCCGCACACACCCTTGGGTGCACGTTTACACGGGTTTGGTTCCCCCATCCCTCGGTCGCCCTTGCAAAGCATCACATCCGGGACATGGACTCCATCCCTTTTCTCTCATTCCCCTTTTACAGCCTCAGCACCCAGCTCTGCACCTCAGGGTGCAGACCCCCTCCTGGGGCCATTGTACCCCAAACACACTCCCCAGCTCCCCGGGGTCAAGGCCACCTACCTCGGGGCTCTCGTCCCTGGGGAGGGTCCCCGCGGGGGTCTGGCCAGCAGGATCCATCTCCGGGGGAGGCTGAGCACGGCAGGGGAGTGGTTGCAACTCTGCCTGACGCTGCTGCCTCTCCCACTCACTCTCTTGCTCAAAGGAAACCACAGACTTTATCTCGCCGTGGCCATTTTTGCAAGCGGAAATGCACACAGGGCTCCTTCGAGAGCAGCTTCCCAGCACCCCCTTGGTGACAGGGACCTCATGGAACAGATGGGATGGGGGCAAAAGAAAGGTGTCACACCCAGTCTCTACTGTTATTTATGAGTAAGGAATTGGGAGCAAGTGGACAGAAATAGTTCTGAGATGTCAAAGCCCAGCAGGGAATGGGGGTGATGAGGAGGATTGGTGGAGGCAACACTGAGGATCTGGGCTCTGATGTGTATTTGGGATCTGTCAAGCCCTGTGAGCACAAACAGAGACCCTGCAGAAAGCAGAAGGTGTCTTCAGCCCCAAAGGATGGAGGGGATTAAAAACCCCATGCAAAAGTTGCAGAGTGGGAAATCCTTGTGACAGCCAAATGTGTTGGGCTGAGAACTGATGCAGTGAGTGCAGGTGCCAGGGAAAGCACTGGGTGCCAGGGACAGCACTGGGAAAGGGCGTGTGGCCTTCTTCCCAAAAAGACTGTCCAGACAGAGCTGGTTACTGAGAAAAAAAAAGCAGCAGGAAAAGAAGTTAAACACTCGTGCTTTACCATCAGCTTTCATTCCTGTAAACACTTTATCTGATTGCAGCTCCCCAGGCAGTTGCCTATCACAGACCGGCAGCGGTGCCCCCCCCCTCCACCCCCCGTGCAGATCCCTATCAGAAGCCTGGGCTGGTGGCAGACGGGGGGAAGGCATGGGTGGGCACCAGGAGATGGCCAAGGGAAGAGCAGGTTTGCTCCTGGATGTCTGGCATACCCTACAGGCACATGGAAGAGCAGCCTTGCTGGGGCTCCCAGGGGCTGTTGAGCTGCAAAAGCATTTGCTGCTCAGTGGCCAGACCCACAGCCCAGGGAAGGACAGGGACATCAGCCTATGCTCAGTGTCACTGCTGGGGTTTGGTGTCACTGCCGGGGCTGCTGAGGAGCCACAGGCCCTGTGCAGCGAGGCTGTGACCACGGCTGATGCTGCACCCTCCCTTAAGGGGAGTTTTGTCTTCCCAGCCTTCCCGTTTCTGGCCCATGGACACGCCTGGAAGCCATAAACAAGATGCTTCTGATGCAACACAGGGGGCAGAGGCTCCACGTCGGGATCAGTGGTGCCTTGTAGCCCTTCAGGGATTTCTGCTGAGTCCAAACAGGAAACCATGACCATGGAAACTGCACTGGACAGTTTTTCCCCCTAACTACTGTGGAAGGCATCACAATCCAGCAGCACGGAGCCCGTTGGCTCCAACCAGGGCTGCAGGAGGATGCTGGCAGCAGCATTGCTGTGAGAGGACAGGGGCAGGCAGCCAGTCCCTTTCAGCCTTGCAATCATCTAGTCCTCTAATTAAGGCAGATTGCACTGTTTTAGCTGCTTTAGGAGAGACAAAACTTCCCTTTGCCCTGGAACCCTGTAAGAGCAGGTTGTATTGGCAAGAGGGGTTCCCTGAAGCTGGGAGGCCAGGAGATGGAAAAAGGGCTGTGGGCACTGGGGGATGGTCAGATTTTCTTTGTCCAGGTCAGCCAGCACAGGGCTGAGGCCAAGAGGGGCTGCACAGCACACACACAGTGGGTTGCCAGGGGCAAGGGCATGCCAAGGTATTCTGTGGAATAAAAATCCAGAGATACAGCGAGACACTGAAAAGCTGAAATCCATCCCTGAGATTGTTCAGCCTCATCTCCCAAGGTCTGAAAAAGCTGCTTGTTACAGTTCTGCTCTCTCCCATGTCAGGAGGGCTCTGGTATTTGTCCCCAGGCACTGGTGCAGTACCCCAGTACAGAGGAACTGGGTTTCAGTATCCCTTCTGCACTCCCCAGTTTGGCACTGGAGCTGCCTCCTCAGCCCATACCCAGTGAGGATGCCCATCCCCTTTGCTGGCAGAGATGCTCAGAGGTGCTTGCCCAGCCCTGCCAGCCTCAGCCTTGACTTTATCCAGCCTAGTTGGCTTCACCTTGGCAAACAGCTTAAAAGCATCTCCTCCCTGGCAGATGGAGGGGGAGGTGGTGGAGGAGCCTATTCCTACTCCCATGACACACACAAATGCAGTTTAATGATCTGGGACATCAGTGCTCCCCTGCAAAGTGTTGTCAGTGGGAAATAGAGACATAAAGTGCATGATGGCCTTTGGAAACAATTGCTGTCATCTCTGCTCTTAGCTTTGATTGCAAAAGCAAAATCTGGTCCAGCAAAGAGCAGCCACAGAGATAAAGGCAGGATGTGGATGCAACATCTCCAAGCTCCTCACACCTTTTGCTGCTTCTTGCCAGCAAAAAATAGCAGAAGTCAAAGAGATGTCTCTTGCCTCAACCAGCACAGAGAGAACAACTTAAAGAGTTTAGTCAACCCTCAAATCCACCTCCCTTCTCCTTGTAACGATGAAGAAATAAAATCCACTGCACATAAATACTGGTAAGCATCAGGCAGTCATTCTCTAGCCAGGAGTTGGTGGCTGGGCTAGAGTTTTGCAGGCTTTAGAGAGGAAATGTTCACCTTTGGTGTGGAAGTGTCTGTTAAAAAAGAGTTTCCCTACCAGTTCCCCAGCTGGTCACTGCACTGGTTTGCAATGCCTGCTGGAAATGCTTGGGCACAGCCAGCTCTCCCACCAGAGGCCAGCACGGTCCTTAGGAAGGTCTCTGTGCAGGGCTCACATGGAGTTGAGCTTCCGTGTGTGCCAATGGAGAGCAGGTTTTGTTTGGTGACCAGGTTTCAAATATCCTTTTTTCCCCCCTCGATTTTACCAGCAGCCACCTGCTCCACAAAACACCGGTGACAAAAATCACTGAGCTCCCATATCTCATTATATTTGCACCTTGAATTAATCCTTGTCCAGGAAACAACAATAAAAGTTGTAAAAACAGTTCCACAATGAGCACAGATTTCTGGTTAGTAGAGACAATCCCAATAACCTCTGTGCCCCAAACGGGCAGACAACTAGCAAGACATCCCAGACACCCAGGTCAGGACTCTCCAAAGGGAATGGGTCAGCATTCCCCAAACCAACCCTCCCTCCCCACACCATCAGTCTGCCTCCTAAAATAACTACCACAAACACACACAATATAGAGTGAAGCCTTACATTCATTTTAAAAACAACTCATCCCAAAGGAAAAAACCCTTTATACCTGTCCCTGGTATAAGTAAAATCCACAGTTCACTATAACCAAGAGGATTATAGGTGCTGCTGAGAAAACAGATCTCCGAAGAACAAGCATTATCATCCTCTTTAAAGGGAATCATGTTCCCTTTTAAGGAAGGCTTGGGAGGAAAGGACCCTCTGCCGGCGTTAACAGCAGTTTATCTCCTACCTCTTGGCTTGATAGTCCTGGAGCTGCAGCCTGGCCTCACCCTTATCTCTCAGATGGAAACGGGCAAATAGTCAAAAAATTGATTTCAACATGTCCCTCCCTCACTTCTCCTTTTAAACACGGGGTCCGATGACTCTGCAAAACCCGGCTGCGCCTGCCCGAGGTTGGCAAGGTGGCCAGTGCAGGCACAGGACAGAGGAGAGGAAGGTGGTTTCGAAATGAGAAGAGGGACATCCCTGTTCCCCCCCCCCCCGGGACTGCCCAGATGGGGTTTCTGCCCAGGAACCACTGGGTGCTGTGTGCTCTGGGATCAGTGATTCCATACCCAGGAGGGATGTCAGCCATTCCCCCTTCCTTGTTTACTGGGGGGCCTTCCAGTTACTGCTGCCCCAGCCCCACATCTCTCCTGCCACAGGCTCTCCTGAGAGCTTTGAGGGCACCTCACAAAAACTGATGGCAGCTGGCAAGGAGTGAGGGAACACACAGCACCTCCCACATCATTTGGGTCATCTTAGGACGATGTCAAGGCAAGCTCCATCCTTCTGGGAAGAGCAAAGGGGACTTCCAGCCACCCACATGGGACAGGGCAGTTGTGAAAGCTCTGTTCCCCCTGGGAGCCCTGTGCAGGAGAACAAGACCTGCCAGAGCCATGGCAGGGATGTGCAAGGATGACTCCAAGGAGGTCACAAACTTCATGTGTAGTCCCCACTCATTTGCCTCACAGCACCTTGTGAGCACTTGGAAATGTTTTCACCATCACTGTCATGTGCTCTGTGCGCAGCAAGTATTTCTTCCACTTCCCCCTCCTAATGAGATGAATTCAGTGTCAGACACTGGATTTATCAACCCCTCACTGCAGGGCTGGGGCAGTGGCTGCTCTCACTGTAGGGACAGTGGGGGACAAAGATTTCAAGGCCATTTTATGAGCTGGTTTGGGGACTGAGTTGAGAGCAGGTGGAAGAACTTGGGGCTGAATCCCAGACACCCTCCATGCCTCGTGGTGCCCATTAACCAGCTTATCCTGGAGGATATCGACCACTTTCAGTACCAGAGTGCTTCCCCCACAGGTTTTCCACTGACAATTCTCCACACACACATTTCAAAGCCCCTGAGGAGCCTTCCAAGCCCTGTGGAGCCACAGGCTTCGATGACGGGAGGAGGCTGCAGGGCTGAACCCCTCCCACCACCCCCAGATTCCAGACATACCAAAACATGGAATATTATTGCAGTCAATCCATGCCATGGGGAGAGTGACTCTGTCCCAGCCCTTATGGAGCAAAGTAGGTGGAGGAGGAGGAGCAGACACAACTCGAGCAAGGGAAAGGAAAGGTTTAGAAAGATGGGATTTGCTGAACAGAGCTCGCAAATGGAGCCAAGCTGATACCTTCTGCTCCGGTATCCAGAGATCATAGGAAATGTCAGGCAGGCTGGGAGGAGGCAGCAGAGATGGATCCTGGATCGTTTACACCCCGAGGTGTGAGATCCAGCAGCCCCCACCAGTGCGTACAAGTCCCTGTTCCTGCTCTCTGTGACCTGGGTCCTTTCACATCCCACTGGGGCCTCTTGGGGTGGCTCAGTGCTGGCCCCTGAGCAAGGAGGGTGCTGAAATACCGGTTTCCAGTTCAGTCTCATGGTGGCAGCTCTTGGAGCTGACTCACTCAGGAGAGCAGACGGGTGAGTAACACCCACTACGGCTGCAGAGAGAGCCCTTGACTAAAATAAAGATCCCCACCCTGCGCCTTCTGGCATTTCACACCAACCCACAAACCCCCACGTTTGTCACTCGGGCTTAGCTGTGCAGCTTTAACCTGAAACCGCCCCCTGGTCACAGCCTGCCTTGGCTAAACCCACCTCCACCACACACCTGGCAGCTCTTCACAGCTGGAGGAGCCCGTGATCCGACCGCATCAGCAACACGAGCCACTCCCCGGCCAGGGCTGGCCTTGCTCCTGGCTGCTCCGGGAACACTGGATCCAAACTTCACCCCACGCCTCCTGCCACCTCCAGCAGCACTTGAGAAAGGAGACAGTGCTGTGAGCCAGAGCTCATAAATCACGGTGTCCATCACGTGGCAGAGACGCAATTTGACCGTCTACAGTTCGGAGAGTGGCTTGAAGTCCTCACAAACCTCAAAGGAAGGCACACAGGAAGAGCATAGGGAGGTGCTGGCCAGGTTGGGTTAACCCCAGTCCCTTTGACTGCTCAGTGCATCCCCCCAGCTAGGAAAAAAATAATGCAAAATAATGATTTATATGCAGTAAATTGCACTGAGTTGGAGCAATTGAGGTAAAATCTGGGCAGAACAGTGTGGAGGAAGAGGAGGGCTCTGCCTCTTCCTTCATCTGGAGGCAATCCTGGGCAAGCACACACAGGATGGGGTAATCCTCACAGGGTGAGGATCCTTAATCCTTAAGGATGGGGTAATCCTTCCAGGGTTAAGACCTTCCCCAGCCCCCAGGGACAGCACCAAGATTTCAGGGCCAACAGTAGGAAACCTCTAAGTAGCACCCGCAGTTCCTGCAGCAACAGGTTTTTTGCATAAGATCTCAAAGCACTTTGGAAACACTCAGTTACACCACTCTCCCCAAAGGAGGGAAACAGCCACCTTTTCAGCACAGGGAGCAGATACAAGGGGCAGGGAGAGACTTCTCAGGTGAAGAGCCTGAGTCACACCAAGGAGACAGAACTGCACATGGTGGTGGAAAATCTCTCTCTGCCAAAGGATTCAGCACTAACTGTTCCCTATGGCCCCTCTTTTCCCTCAGTAGTATAATACCATCCAAATACTGGAATTTAATGGTACCAATCTGGCTTTCACATGACATCCTTCTGCTGCTCAGCTGGTTAATCATTTAAGCAGGGTCCAGACCTGGAGACGTGTTAATGCACAACATTTCCTGCTGCCCTACTCCCACCCCACTCCAGAGCAGCAGCAGACTTTCAATTGCACTTCCCTGCTTTAATATTTAAAACCTTTTATGTGGGCAGCAGGACCAGCTGACCCTTCCATGCTTCCTAAGCCCTTTCCCAAGCAGAGAACAGCTCCCATTTCCCGTTAGGGACATGGCACCAAGTGCTGAATATCTAAGCCAAATCTGGGGGTTCAGGCAGGGATTCTCACCACCATCTAAAATTGTGCTGCTCCACTCAGCCCAACACCTGCATGAGCCCTGCTTGACTGGGTGACTTGCCCCAGCCTTTTGGCCCCACAGCTTCAGCATTCCCAAAATGTGCTTCACTTCCCATCAGCACACTCCAAACACGCAAGAATACCATGCTCAGTCTCTTTGTTTTGCTCCTCCTCCCCTCCCCACAGGCCATGACCAGCTCCAGCCCAGGAGAATGGGAACATTCAACCCCAAACCACTGTGAAAAGCCCACAGTTCAAAAGCCAGATTTAGCTCAGTGACACCCGTGCTGAGGAAAGGAATATTTCATTTATTCCAGCCTGACTCATCCTCTAAATATATTTCCCTTTTTCCAAACAGCAAACCTCATGGTGTCTCTGCAGGTCTTGCCCCTTGTCCACGCTAAGGGAAGAGACTCAGCTTGAAACACGGAGCCCAGTTCCCATGGGAGCAGGGATCTAAATGTTTCTCTCCCAAGCCCCTTTAGCTGAGGAAAGATTTTTAAAAATCCTCTTGGATTTGTTCTGGTTGCTGGCCTAAGAGCTGCACAGGGAGCTGGGCTGGGCAAGAGACCTGGAAAGTCCGTGCAATCTGTGTTTTCTAGGATTCTCTGTCTGGGAGTAGAGGGTAACTGGGACAGAGCCAGTACAGAGAGGTTTCTGCAGCATCTTACAGTTGAATGGATGTGATTGAGGAAACCTTGATGTGAAGTAATTTAATTCACAAAACAGGATTTATTCCGTTCCTAGTGGACTGTAACGTTTTATCTCTTAAACGTTTTCCTGCTCCACCCACCTCTTCTACAGAAAACCAACCCAAGTGGCTCAGCCAGCCTTAAAATGCAGTAAAACAGCCACGTGGGAGGACAGGAGAGTCAAAAGGGATGTAAAAAAGAACAGAATCTGGAAGATGTCCACCCTGGCTGGTCAGGGGACTCGAGAGAATGAAGGCAGCCAGTGGCAGCTGGGAAGAGGAATGAAACCAAGGGAGGTTTGGATGTTACCTGGAGAGCAGCTTCTGAGTAACTCCTGCTTGACAGGTGCCAGAGGAACCAGAGGGGCTGATCAGGATCTGATCCCACGTGGAACACACCTCTCCTGCCCTGCCAAGAGACACTCACACGCCTCGTTCGGCTCAGAGGGAGGAACACACCCGGGAGGAAGGAGCAACAGCTCCTCACTTTTCCAGGGAGAAGAGACACCAGGAGCACATCTGAGGGAGCTCCAGCTAACTGGGCAGAACTACCCAGGCATCTCAGCACACTCACAGGGGAAAACACCCAAAATTATGGATTGCTCCTAATTAGAGACATTTTAGAGGCATTAATTATGCTGTGTCCCTCAGCTACCTCCTGCAAAGTACAACAGTAAAGAGGTTGCAACTTTTTCAGGGACAACTGGTCTGGAAAAAACACCCGGGTGACACATCTGGGTAAAGTGTAAAGCAGTCACTGCACCAGCCTCCAACAGGAATTGTGAAATAGGCTTTTGTTGAAAGATTTTAACATCTTATTTTCATTTCACAAAGTCAGCCAAGACAAATCAAGCCACTGATGTCAGCAATGAACAGCCAAGAATAAAATCCAAGTGATTTTGCTGTTTAATTCTCCCTCTCCCCCATCTAAAGCTACCAAGTCACCATCAAGTTTCCCCACTCACACACAGATGCCCCAAGTTTTGAGCTGATTTCTGTTTATTTCACAGTCTTGGCAAAACAAATCTGCATTCAAAAGTTCATTTAACATTAATATATTAATCAAACATTTTCAAAATAAATACTTTTTTTTAAAATAACCATTTCTTTACATCACTGCAGTAGCAATTCTAGAAAAGTCAGTGCACAGATAGTAGCAATTTCATTAATCAGCTAAACTCAAACAAAAAGAAAACAAGAGGTGGACCTTTTTTCTCTCCAAGCAGGCTGCATGCAGCAAGTCTCAGCAGTTCCCTAGCACAGGGATCTTTCATCACACTTGCTGGGAAGGATTTTCTCTCTCATCTGTCAGAAGTCAGTGAAGTGTGACTTGTGCAAAGCTTTGTACAACACAAAAGTTTCACAACCCAGATTCTGGTCAGTCCTGCAGAGGTTCTGCACTGGAGTTGTTGCTAATGAGACCAAGGAGTCAATGCTATGGAAGGAAAATGCTGGAACCCTTTGAGGAATCTGTATTCAAGTGATTGGGAAGTAAATTCACAGCTGGAACAGGAACACTAACAGCAATAAACAACATTCAAAACAGCAGCTCAGTTGTACCTTACAGCTTATTCCAAAGTTTTGCATACTCTCTCAAGTGCTTCCAGGGCAGAAGAAGTAAAGTAACTACTTTCTCCTCCTTAGCTGTTAATTCACCAGGTAAATCCCAGCAGCAAGATGCTTCACTGGCCAAAAAGTATAACTCGTGTTACAACAAAGGAAAAACAAAAGTGCATTGTAGACTATAAAGAGAATATTCAGGACTTAGTGAGTCACATAACTGGAAAAAAGAGAACAGAAACACTCATGTTCCCATGGGATCTAAACTAGTCAGATGCTACTAAAGAACCCTGTAAAGAGCAGTGTTTTGTCTGAGGAAGGGAAGCTCATAAATGTTGTCATATACAGCATGCAGCAGGAGAATTTGGAGGGCTACCAGATTATTCACTATGATTGTCAGGAATGATTTAGCTAAAAAAAAAAAAAAAAAAAGAACCCAAGGAAGTTGAATTCTATCTCCTTTGAGATGCCAAAGGTTCCCTTTGAAGCCCTTTCTTGGTAGCAGAGGGAAGAGTTGGATGTGACACTCTGAGTTGACAGGAATAACCAGAGACATCCCTGTGTCCAGAGGTGCTCTTGGATACACACTAAGGTAAAATCAAGACACCTCCCACCCCCCCAAGAGCCTTGTTATGAGCATATTAATCAGCAGTTTGGAGCAGCTGCTTACTCTAAAGAGGTATAATTTAAGTATCAGAAGAAACAGAGCTGAGGGAAGCAATCATAGATGAAGAGAACCTCCAGTTGTAGCGATGCCGGGCACAGGGAGGAGGGAATGCTGCAGGACAGCAAACTCCCAGAGCTCCAGAGGTGACCCAGACTGCTGAAATCCCTCCCCTTGCTCTGCACAGACCTACTACTAGAGCCCCTGAAAGCCATGTGCCTTGGGGGAAGGCTCTACTCCCTCAGTGCTATGGACCGTGCCCCAGAATTCTGCCAAAATGGGAAAAAAAAAAAGAAAGCATCGAGTTGTGGAGAAGTTCTGTGTCAGCTTATTGGTTTTTCTTGTCCTCTGGTGGGAAGTATGGAGGAGGGGGTGGCTGGTCCTGGAATAAAGAGGATAAAAGATCATCAGGTCACTGCTAAGAAAAAAATAACCCCCCCCCCCGAAACCCCAAGACAGCAAAATCAATTCGGACAAACTCTGCTGTGCCACTGAGAGAAGAACTGCCAGACACACCCTTGGGCTCACCCTGCAAACCCAGAAGGACACAGGAACTCACCGTGGGCATGTAGACATTGTGTGGGTTGCCTGGGCTGTAGTAAGCACTGGCAGCAGCCTCAGCAGCCTTTGCTTCAGCTGTCACAGAGAGAGAAGTGATAGGTTTAGGGACACAGAGAACTGTTACAATCAAACAAAAACTCCACATGTTCCTGGCCATCAAGTGTTACTAATAAGGCATGATAGAACCAGTGCTCGAGTTGCAAAACAGCTACAACACACACAGCTGAGCATTATCTCTTCCAGTTACCACAGGACTGTCAACTCCCAGTGAAAGAGACCAAGATTTGGTTTGGAAATGTCAGCTGGGCCCTGCCTGCCACCCATAAAATGCTAACTGCTGCCTTGCCTGAATACAGGCAGTGCCCTTTAAACAGGCAGTGAACAAACCACCCTTCCTGGGAGTGAAAACACGAGGCAAAACAAAAATCAGCACAAGTTTATAGCAGCTCAGGGGATTCGTGTTTTAAAGATGGAAATTTATGAGGATAAGCCAGATTCTCTGTTTCTGCAGAGCACAAAAATCTTGTACAACCCTGTGGAGCAGTGCCACTTTCCAAATAATAATTCAAGGGTGAATAGTTGTTTATTTAAACCTAAGAGAAGTTAAACCCTTATCTAGAGAAATATCCTTATCTACAAGAGATCTATGGCTGTGTCCAATCACAAAAGCTCTTCCCCTCCCCAACATGCAGACCTATGAAGAACATGTTCAAAATCATTTTAATAAATCCCAAAGAGTGAAAAATGAGACTGGTATTTCCCCAGCTCCTTTCCATCATCTAGTTCTCTGTTCCATACTGTTTAAACAAAAGTAATCAGGTTAGAGTGAAACAGGGGAAGAGGGAGCAAATATCACCCAAGACACATTTACAAACTAAAATGGGCTAGAAACACATTTCACCATCAATTTATTTGTGTTCATCCATTAGGGCAAGATTACTACCACAGGAGAACCACAAACTGTATTTTTTCTGTCAAAAGAAGAATAAATCCAGCTGTGAAATACCCACTAATGGTGTCTACCCTGGAGAGAATCAGGCTGGCCTCCAGACTGAGCTGGATAGAGAAGGCTGGAGACAGAGGAAGGGCTGCTTCCTAATCCCTCTCCTAAACAACTTTAACTTCTAAAGTGGAGCTTTTAAGTTCCCCAAAAGAAAACAGGCAAGAAGCAATGTCTGTCTTACTGGTAACAAAAGTGTTGTGAGCTAATTCACCTGGACACCCTTTTCTTACCTGCAGGAGTGGAGGGCAGGTCTGGACCACTGACAGGGGGTTCCATGGGCCCTGGATATGGTGGGGGTGGGAGCTGCATGTAGCCCCTGTCTCCATCAGCCATAGGAGGACCAGGATAAAAGTCTGTCAGGAAAGGAAATCACACAGCAAAAGACTTAAGTCCTTTGGGTGGAGTTACACAGCCAAAAGAAGCCAAGACAAACATAATTAAACTCAAGAACAGAAGTTGTATAAAGTCATCAAATCCAATCTAAAATACTGTGTGAAATTTGTGTTCCCCTTTTTACCTATTTTACCAACTGAAACAATCCCCATCCTCAACTCCCAGACTTACCAGGAGGAGGTGGTGGGTATGGATAGCCCCCGTTGGCTGCAGGTGGTGCAAAAGCATAGGATCCATTTGGCATGTAGGAATAGCCATAAGCTCCACTGGGTATTTCACCTCTGGAGACTGGAAAAGTGAAGACAAGACCTCATGAAAACATCGAGCCTGCATCAAATGAACTCCAACAAACTTAGGGAGTCCTTATGGGAAAAACAAACAAGTGTCACCCCAATAAATCTGCTGTTCACTGGATGGGAAAACGGTGTTTTTAAAAGCAAGCAAATTTCAGGTAAAGCCTGAAGCTCACACATATTTGAATCCAACCTGCTGCAACCTAGAGCTGCCCTTGCTGTGTGATGAAGGCAAGGCCTCCTGAAACCACAAAACCCTGGCACAGACCAGCAGACTCCCATACCTTGTGATGCCACGTGCAGCATCCTCTGCCCAAACTCGATCGCACCCCCGGCTGAAAAGGTCATCTTGAACGTGGCAGATCCTTCCCAGCCACCTGGGGGAGGAAAGACAAGAGTTCAGAAGCCAGGAGAAGCTGTTTCCGTGCTATTTAGCTTCCATGCTGTAACTACAGATGCCCTGCATATAATTCTTTAAAGAGCTTATCCCAAAACTCCAAGGAAAAATAAAATGCAGATGAAGTGGCAGAATTACGCTGCCATCAGAAAAATTCACAGTGTGGTACTGTCCAGGTCAAGAGACACCTGCAGAAGAAACACCCATGAGGGAGACCTTCAAAAGCTTTCTGGAGTTGTGGCTGTTGCCACACCAGCTGCCACAGCTATCAGGAGCACTGGATTTGCTCCTGCTTTGGATAAGATTAGTACAGAAGACGGGGATTGTGTTAATCCCGTTTGCTAAAAAGCCTTTGCAACTACACCTGTCAGCTACAAATTAGTTTGGGAGTTTGAGTGTCCAACGAAGCAAAGAGCTTAATGAAGAACATGGTCCACATAAATCCATTAGGAGTCCATAGAAGATATTTCAAGTCAGGATAATAATAATTAAAAAAAAAAAGAATTTGTGACATCTCACATTACAGAATAAAAAAGGAAAACATGCACAGAGTCACAACAAAGCATCAAAGCAGAAGCTGTGGCAGAGCTGAAACAGAAACAAGGAGATTAAAGAGCCTTTTTGAGCTAAACCAGACTCTCATGGCTGTTAAGGCAACATCATCATTAGGAGAGAGGGTCTCTGGGGAAAATTCACAAAGATTTAGCTAAAGCCCTTTGCCTTCACACAGTTTAGTTTGTCTTTACTGCCTCTCATGCTGGATGGTCCCACTCTGCTCCCATACAGAGGTTCCAATGCTGATTTCAGGGTTACAGCTGAAGGCTCCTAAGCCCTGAGCTGTGATTTCTGTGCCACAACTAACAGACTGAACAAAGCTGAGGATGAAAGCTTGCTGAACTCTGTGCCTTTGGTAAAAACAATGGTCAAACCCAAAATTACTCCTGAAACATCTGCCACAGCCTTCTCATTGAACATAATGTGAAACAGCCCCTTGAAGATTCCCCCTAATTTCAAGAGAGTCCATTCTCTTCAAAGTGCCATTTTCACTGCCAGGATGCACCACAGCAACAGCACAAGAAACACGATGGAGAACAGTGCTCTGGGGATCTGCACCTGAGAACACAAACAAATCCAGGAAGGATCCAAGTCCTTGGCACAAGAGGACCTGGATGCAGGTGGGACAGGTGACCCCAAGTGACCAAAGCAAAATCACACCTCACTGGCTGACTCCACTCTGATGTTTATTTGCTGAGATCACTTGGATGAGTGAACTCAGTATTTTGCAGAGGGCAGGAATGAGGTGGGTTGCAGAACAGACCTGGTCACTGTAACTGAACAGGGAGCTGATAAGGGGAATGTTTTTAGCTGCCAGTTTCAAAGAAAGAAACACATTTTATCAGGACTGTGAAAACCCATTTGGTCAGTGTTCAGTTTTGGTTACCCAGGACTTTTCCAGGAATTGAGCAGCTGAACTGAGACACAGAACATTCCCTGTCCCATACATACCTCCTGCCTCTGCTTTCACTGTGCCCTTGATATAATTTGCTCCAAACACTGGCTGCTTAATCTCACAATCCTTCAACAAATAAAAGGGCATCACGAAAGACTGCATTGCATCCTTCCCCTTGGACACAAAGATAACCTGAAAAGGGAAGAACATTACAAAAGCTCCTCAAAACAAGCAGGAAGCACAGCCCAGAGTTATTACCTTTCAATGGACTGAAACTCCCTCCCACATCATCAGTCCTGCAAGCCAAAAGCTACACAGAACAGCCACAGGGGTAAACCAAAGCCTCAAGGTAATAAGGCCTTCCAAGAAGTGCCTTGCTCAGATAATACTCCTCCCAGCTTCCAGAGAACCACTGCTCCACACAGCCATGATTTAGTAGCTGTGCTGTTGCACTCAGCATTTCCAGACCATTGCTAATTTCCAATTTGAAGATGCCTGATGGACTAAACAGCTGCCTGTACATGGACTAATCAGATTTATTATCTTTTGACAAATAGGTGGGATATGCAATGAATTCATAATGCTTCCCAGAGGCAGAGGGATGAGCCCCACTTCAAGCAGGAGTAGATTATCCCGACTTTCATGCATTGAGGACATTTAAATACAGAATGGCAGAGAGCCTTTATCTCCTTACCCAGGACAAAGCCTTTCACCACTTACCCGGTAGGGAGTCAGGAAAACACTCCCTTTCTTGGTCCCTTTGAAGGCCTCTGGCATCGGTTCCATATCACTGAAGGTAATTTCTACATGGTCATAGGTCATCAGAACACTGCCAACCAAGAGAGAGCAAACAAGAGTTAAGGCCTAAGGCAGAAATGCAACATGCACACAAAGTTTACTGACCTACCAAAGCTGCCTGTTCCCTCAGGCCCGTGCTGAGCAGACAACATCAGTCTGGTTTGCTTTTTTATTCTGTTGGCAGCAGCAACTGAAGGAGCACTGGCTGCTTGTTCCCTCCTCGGTGTGCTGACACAGCTGCTGCTGTTTGTGTAGCCAGGCAGGGAATCCACTCAATTGAGCTGATCAAGACCTCAAGACATTTCTTTTCTTGTTTATTTATTTATTTATTTATTTTTGAAGTTGTGTTGCATTTCTTTATTTATTTATTTATTTTTGATGTTGTGTTGCATTTCTTTCTTTCTTTATTTATTTTTGAAGTTGCGTTGCATTTCTGCTGGGTCAGTTCCCTAATTCAGTTCCCACATGACAGGGGAAGGGCTGCAGGAGCAGGAACTGCTCGGCCTGGCTTATGCAACGCTGGTTTTTGAAGGTCTCACCACAGCTCAAGCACGTCTGTCACAAAAATGTGACCAAAAGGAACTCCCCCTTCCTTTCCACAAGACCTCATCAACCTGTGTTGCCTGCACCGATTCCTTAATTCTCAGTTAGAAACTGACCTGATTAAAACCTTGCACGGACACAGCAGGTAACTTGTATTGACACAACAGCACCCACATCAGGGACTGTAATCCCTAAAGCTGCAGAAACCTCCACCACCTCTATCTTTGGCAGCTGGCGTGTTTCCATCCTCAGTCACTTGCCTTTGCCTTCTGCCAGCAAGTACCTCTCCCTCCAGGAAAAGCTCTGGAAGTACAGAAGGGCCAGTTCTGCCCAGGCTGCAGCATTCCAGCTGGATCAGCCTAGGCTGCCACAGGACAGGCAGTGCCCGATCCAGGGCAGGCTCACAGCTGGGAACAGCAACACTTTTAAGCTGCTGCAGTTGTTTCAGCAAATGCAAATTCAAGCACCAGAGTCGATCTTACGAAATTCTTCCAAGAAAGGCCAGATCCCAAGGGGAAGTCGGGCGCAGAATTCCTACGCCGACGCTTAAGTGGCCCCACGGAAAGAAGCCCTGAAGGATGAAGCCCTGAAGGATGAAGCCCTCCCTCCTTTTCCCCCGAGGCAGAGGACTCCTGTGACTGCCACGTCAGACCCAGACAGAGGGTGCGGGCAGCCCTTGGCCGCGCACACGGAGGCAGCTCTGTGCAGGCTTGCCGTTTCCATGGTTATATCCCAGCACCTTTCTCCAGCACTGCTGCTCCTTCCCCAACACACGGGGCCAGGAACCAACGAACAACGCCGGGCATCTGAACCAGGACACGATGCAGGTGCAGCAGGCGAGAGCATCCCCGAGGGGAGGATCCCAGACCAACCGGGTGGGAGCTGGGCTCTGCCAGCCCTCCCTGGGCACTGGAGATGGCGGCGGGAGACTGCTGAGGCCCAGCCCAGCTCCCCCAGGGAAGGCCCTGGGGCAGGGGAGTGCGAACGGCCCGCAACCCGCAGGGAGACGAGGGGAGGACGAGCAACGCCGGCACCGAGAGCAACGCCGGCACCGAGGGGGAAGGCAGGAGGAGGGCGGGGGGGCAGAAGGCAGCTCCGCGCTACCCCCCGGCCGCCGCGGCCGGAGGAAGGGAGAAGGGGATAGCACCTCACTTCTCGCTGTTGTTAACGATGACGCCGCCGCCCTCCGAGTGGTTCTTGTTCAGCGCCATCGCCGCCTCCTCCTCCTCCTCCTCCTCCCCACAGCATCCACCGCGCTCTGCGCCTGCGCGGGAAAGGGGTGACGTCACTGGGCGCGCGGGACACACTGGGAATTGTAGTCCGTTCAAAACATGCAGCAACGCATTCCTCTTTTCTGCGCGGTGCACGCTGGGAGTTGTAGTCCGTACCCTCCCCGCTAAGAGCTTTCTGGTTTGGCCGCGCGGTGCGTTCTGGGAGTTGTAGTCCGCCCGCCGGCCGCCATGACACCCACACCCCGCCCCTCGGGGAGCAGAACGTCATGGCGCCCGGCGGCGCGCCCGGCGGCCCGCCCGGGGACTTGCCCGCTGTGTATAAATAATTGCGATGTCTGGTGGAGTAAAATAAAAATAATCCCGCGTAGCCGGTGGTTCTGCACACAGAATGAGGTTTAGCCCCTTTAAACAGCGAAGAGGCTCCACTTCCAACAAATTCTTTTTGTCATTCACGTTTAAGGCGCTTCTCATGTTTGCACACTCGCAAACGGATTTTTGAGCCTGATGCTGGGATGGTTTCCGTGCTGGCATCGAGCACATCCGAAAATTACCCCTTTATATTGGGGCGTGTGGTAAATTGGAAGGACTAACCGGATGCCCGATAAACAAGCAAGGACTGTGTGTGTGTATGTGTCTGTCTGTTTGTCTGTCTGTTGGGAATCTGGGAGCAGCGAAATACCTGTGGCATTTGCAGAGCTGCAGGGAGGGTCTAATCTCCTTCCTCCAGGTGTGCAAGTAGGAGGAACTCCTAAAAAATTAATGATTGCATAGTTTCATTAAATACAGGAGCCCTGCAAAACTATTCAACTGTTTTGAAGGGCTCCCTCAGATCAATAACTGACAACTCTATATCAATAATACACAAATAAGAACATATATTACCCTAAATTATACCTTTTTCTATGGGTTTGAGCTTCTCCCTGCAGGGTTTGTAGCCCAGCCCTGTCTGAGTGCCTGAGAACCAGATGCGGGGTAGGGGGGAAAAGCAGAGAAACTAAATAATGGAAACAAGATTTAAATAAATACAGTGACATAATCTGTACGGTTCTTGGCAAGAAAAGAACAAGTTTGTGCTTTTCATATCCGCTTCTTCAGTAAGCAGTAAGTTTCCCTTTTAAGAAACAGCTCTAACTAACAGTCCTGATTCTTCTCCTATTAAAGTCAGGAGCAGAATCCACTCGGCTGCCACCGAAGTGCCCAGCTGAGGCATTGCTGCTTCGCACGAAATATCAAATAACAATCAAATAACTCACCAATTAACATTTTTCTCCTAGCTGCAGCTGGCATTTGGTATTAAGAAATGCAGTCTTCACTTAAAAAAGGATGCTGGTGTAATTGCCAGTGTGTGGGGGAAGCTCTAGACCTCCTCATAGCATAGAAAACCTTGAAAATTTATACTCTAAAACTTGAAAACACGAAGGGAAAAAAACACCTAATCTGTTCATCTTTGTTGTTTCTGAGGACAGACACAGAAGAGAAGACTGAGACAATTCATTGTTTTGAATTGCCCAGGGCTGACAATATTGTTATTGGATTTTATTATTCTTCCGCTCCTTTTGCAGCCAAGCAATAAAGATGTGTATTTGGCACAATTCCCTTAGACAAACTTGGAAAATAAAATCTGCGTACAGGACACAGAAAAATAAACACGAGATAATGGGACAACTCGAATGGTTTGGTAATTAAAGGAAAGACAACCCAGAGCGATATCTGTATGGTATTTAATGGCAAATCATAATCTCTAACATCATTATATTATTCTGTTACCATTTATTCACACACTGTAAAATACTCTACAGTAGCTATATTTAAAAAATCCTAATTAAAAAGAGGAACACTCTGTGACAGCAGAAATAACTCAAGGGAACATGGAAAGGCTGTTTAAGTTGCCAAGTGCTATCAGTCCATCTAAACTCATCTCGCACCGCATTTAGCCCTTTGTTTACACCAAAATCAGGGATCCAGAGCTGGCGTTGTGCACGTTTCCCAGTCATTCCAGTTTACACCCCAAATTATTGGCAGCACGGAGCAAACTCCGATCCAGCTCCCAGGGGGATTGCTCCTGTCTTAAATCGGTCCGAATTTGCTGCATGCCCTAAACCAGGAGGGTTTATAGCGCTTCCAACCAGGATAAAAGCAAGCAGCAGGAAGGAGAGGGTTGGATAGCACTTCCCAACTGCAGCACACACACAGGAACCCCCCCAAACGCTCCGTGGAGCTGCATCCCAGCACCCCAGCTCCCGAGGCAGGGATGAGTTCAGCCAAAACAGCAGCACAACCAGGCACAAAGCCTGAACACCAGATGCGTCCTCCTGAGCTGCTCCCACGTGGTGACAGGATGGAAAGAGACAGGATAGAATCACCCCAAACCTCCTAAACCCTGAAGGAGTTCAGAGGTTTGTGCATGTGCATTGGGCAACACGGGGAAGGGCGGGATGCGCGGCTCCAGCGTGGGTTTCCCCTCGGAGCAATCAATGCAAACGAAACAGGGCAAAACCCAGATCTGCTGTGTTTACTCTGGCAAAACTCCTCGCCGCAAACGGTGGGAGTTTTGCCTGAATAAATGAGATTTAGGGCTCAGACAGAGCCGAGACGGGGGCCCTCATGTGACATCCCTTCCTGCAGGCGAGCGGCAGAGAGGAAGGTCACCTTCCTCCTCCTCCCAGGAGCACGGGCTGCTGCATGCCTCTACCTTTCTTATCCAGTAAGGAATTTCCGATCCCAAGTTCCCCTCGGTGTTCACAAAGCAGCAGCGACGCCTGCACTGTGTCACCGCTGACATCTCGTGCAAGGGCTGAGCTCTGCAGGAGCGCCGCCGGTGCCAGCCAAACAGAGCAGGTTTGGAGCTCAGGGCACAGGGAATGAATTCCCATCTGGACAGAAGTCTGGGCCGCATTCCCACCAGCCAGGAAAGGCCAAGATTTCAGCTGAAGATTTCACCCTGGAAGCCCTACTGCTCCTTTCCCCACTGCTTGCAGCATTTTAGGAGTCACCGCATGTGGAGGAGGAGGAGAAAGAATTTCCAGACAGATCCCAGCAAGCCCCTGCCCTGGCAAGGGGTTGCCTGCATTCAGACCCTTCATCCATTCAGATGTCCCAATTTTCTGGGGACTGGCACCTCTTCCTATGCCAGCAGGAATTGGCAGCGCTGGAAAAGGAGTCACAGTAAAGGAGCTCTTTAAGCCTCAGTGTGTAAACGTGGCTTTACATGTAAACGTGGCTTTAACTTCAAACCTCTTGGCTTTGTGCCTGCCTTTTATTCATGTTCACTTTTTTCCCTTGGCTCCCCTTGAATATACCACTATGATTTCCAGCTTATCCTTTGGGGAAAACATATATATATTTCATATATTTAGCTAAAAGGGCCATTTTCCACCCCTGCTGACTGTTGCTGCGTCATCACTGACTCGCTCATGCCAGCAAAGAGCCCGACCCTCTATATTTTCTCTCTAGGTGTATATTACACAGCACTACAATTCTGTAAAGCAAGCTTTGGGAGGTAGGTAGCAAAATAATCCCAGAAAAAACAAACTTGTGGAAAGGTACACTGTGCTGAGACAGGGGCTGCTCTGTGCCACCCATACAGGCAGTATTTCCGTGTTTTTCTTCTGAAAAAGCTCCCTTAGGACACATGAACTGGCATTTTTGGCTCTCAGCTTCAAGTTTCCACCTTTCCTGAAGGGAATAGTATTCTCTCTTGCTTGAGAGTAGTTTTTGTTAATTGTTACTTATTTCCAGAGCCTAAAGGGTCATTTAGTAACTGACTGATGCTGCACCTTTTATTGATGCGCTCACAGCTGTCCCTAAAACAGACCATTCGTCCCTGGGACATATTCACAGCACCTCTGTCACTTAAAAAACTCTCTAAGCTAAAGGGCACATTTGCAGCTCATGTACCCAGGACTCTTGAAGAGCTGGGAGTTTAACAGCATTAAAATCCTTTAAAATAGTAGGGTCAACAAAAATGAGGGGGGAAATTTGGCTGTAAAGCTTCGGGAAGCAGTTCCCAAGGAATGCGTCTACCGAAAGCACATCCTCAAAATTTGGTTTGTGCTGCTCCCCTCACCATCTCTAGACAGGAAGTTTCTCCCTTTCCCAGCTGGGATTTTCAGCTGTGGTGGGGATCAGACCTGTGGCCACAGGGCTCCAACACACGCCGGACCACGGCTTTTCCAAACCAGCCTGGCCACAAAGCAGCATCCAAAGCACCCACTGGCTGCAGTGCAAGGAAGGGCACAGATCTTTGTTTCATGTTTGCAGCACTAGTGGGTGGCCAGCCCAGCAAGGAGTGGTGATGCATCACCACAGCATCACCCAGCACCCTGCCAGGCTCCTCCACATCCCTCTCACCCACGACAAGGCACGGCGGTGATGTGGGCACTGCTTTGGGGTTTCACCTGGTCCACACTGGGCTTGCTGGGTCAAAGGCACTTCATAAGGAGCATGTGAAAGGTGTCAGTGAGCCAGCACTTAAAAAAGCATCAGTGACACAGAGCCCGAGATAAGGCACAAAGCAGAGCATCTGTGCAAGTCGCCAGGGCAGCGTGAGCACATGGGAAGGAGGGGGACTGGGCAGCTGGCCAAGGTACAGCTTCAAACCCATGTGGCACTTCTCCCAAGCAGCACACTTTACCAAGAAAGGCTTGTCACAGTCCCTGATGTCCAGAAAGGGAAGCTGAAGGGCAGGGAGCAGCACAGAGACTCACCCAAGTTCACTCAGCAGCCCAGCGGCAGAGCCGGCGCTCGGATCCAGCCCCATCCTGGCTCCCAGCCCGTGGCTCTGCCCGCCAGACGGCTTCATCCAGCCCTGGGTCACCAACAGCACAGAGAGGAGGGAGGGCTGCCACAAAGACAGACAAAGGGAGGCCGTAATGGTGGCAGGAGAGACTTTTCTGGGCCTTCCCGTGCTCCCGCTGTCCGGGCAGTTACCGGCGCTTTAGCACCGAGACACAGTCCTTCTTCAGCGGCCCGATCTGCAGGTGGGCATCGACACTCTCCAGGAAGAAGGCTGGTTTCAGCTTGCACGAGAAGAGAGAGCCAAAGTGGTGGTTGATCTTGTTCTGGAACGGGTCAGCCTTCCCCTTGGTGAAAGGGGAGACCTTGAGCTGCTGCAGGCAGGTCATCTTGGAGTCCTTGACTCCGTAGAAGGTTAAGGCCTTTTCCGAATACTCCAGGAAGACCCCGATCGTTTGGAAGAACGGCTGCTGGATGACGGACTCAAAGCCCCCAAACCAGGCCACGTAGTTCTGCCCGTTCCACTGGAGGCAGCAGGACCTGTCGTTGCGGCCCAGGCGGCCCCGGTTGTAGGCCTCCCGCGGGTCGAAGTCCTCGGCGATGACCCCGATGCTGACCCAGCCGTCGATGAGCTCCACCTCCCAGTAGTAGTTGCCCCTGTTCATGAGGTTCAAACCCAGCACCTGCTCGCAGTTGATGAAGCGGGTCGGGCTCTCCGGGTAGGGGATGGGGCACAGCACCCGCTTGGCCCCTTTGGTGCCGAACAGCTGGATGAACTTGTCAGCCGTGTCACTGTCCAGGTCAATGATGAAGGCAACTGGGTGGGGCAAGAAGGAGAAATGAGGATGAGGAGGGAAATCCTCCCAGCCCTCCCTGCTCTGATCCCTCTGCCGCAGCCTTTGACAAATAGCGTGATCCTTTCTGACTTGTCCTGTCACTCCCTTTGCTTTTAAATTCCGTGTCAAATTTCAGTCAATGAGGATCAGAGACTGAAAGAGCTGATACTCCCATAAGCAGGATGAATACAGGGCAGAGGAAGGAACAGAGGGGCTGCTCAGTGAGCTCAGCTATGATACCATGACATCAGAGCATCCACCTGACAGAGTTGGGGTAGGAAAATCCCATATAAAAGCAGGTTTCAGGTAACCACAGACAAACCTGGCAGGGAGGGACCCTGAGAAGACAGGAGACCAACCAGGCACATCACAGCCACAAACTGACTGCTCCTTGTGCTCAGCTTGCAGTGCACTGTGGCTCCCACAGGAGCAGATGCAGCCCCCAACATGCAAGGCCATATGAGAACCACCACTGGATCACAAACAGAGGGGATCTCCAGTGGGAACAGCCCTGAATATTTGTTGCTATTGATTGCATTGCATGTCTGAACCACGGTGTGTCCCAACCCAACAGCAGCAGCAGAGCACACCAAGCTGAGCACAGATCCCAGTGGGCTGCACTGTGCCACCAAGGCAGATCTTGTCCCCTGTGGACATCCCTGTGGTGACCCCATAACCCCTGTAAGGCTGGGGGGACACACACGTGGAGTGTGGGAGCTCAAGCCCAGCCCTGCACCCTCCAGCCTCAGCCCCTTGTGTCCCACCCTGCTCAGCCACTGCATGATCCCTCTCATGCTGCAGCTGACCCTCACCAGCCCAGTGCTCTGCAGCAAACAAGGCAGATGCACAAACTCTGATCGAATTTAGCAGAGGATCCAATTTTGTCAAGGGCTGGAAGGTGGCAGGAATGACACAGGATGCCTGCAGCCCCCCCACCCCGGGGAAGCTGGGCCAGCAGAACCACAGACATGGGAAAAAAAGTATCACCAGTATAACCAGATTATGACTGTTGTCAGGAAAGCAAGGAGGCTTCCTTGTTTGCCAAGCAAATATTCCTCTGGTGGTGGCAGCGCTCCTGCCAGCCGTCGGCTCGGGATCAGCGCCGGCCGGGCATGTGGGAAGGAGAGAGGAAAGGGAAGGTGGACCTTAGCAACAACTGTCAAAGCAGAAGTCCCTCGCTTACATTTCAGGAAATAATCACGGCTCTCCAGGCAGGCGGGATTGTTTGACTTGTCTGGAAACCGGGATTCGGCCAACACTGCAGAGACAGGGACGGAAGGGTTTGCATCAGCAAAGGAACCAAACCAACAAGGGTGTTACTGGAGCATCACCCCCTGCCCAGCACCCTGCTGGGACCCAGCTGACGTGGTCCCCGTGCCTCCTGCATCCCCACTCCCCCTGCACATCCCTGATGGCTCCCACACACAAAAGGACAGACACCACCTTTGCCACCCCAGGGAGACGGGCAGGGGGGCAAGGAACTGGCTGCAATTCCCATGGGAATCTGAGCAAATGAGTGAGGAGAGAGCTCAGGTTAAATGAGAGAGCACGGGAGAGAGCTGCCACATTGGCTTTCTATCCCTGGCAGGTTTGGGAGATCACAGCCTGCCCCATGAAGAGGATCATCTATCCTGGGAAGAAGAGTCCCCTTTCACGGGAGGCCACTTTGGCCACTTGCCCTCTCCCTCAGGGCCCTGCCTAACTCCCAGGCTGTTTGTTGCCTCTCCAGCCTCCGGTCTCTGTGGAAAAATTCACAAAACCTCAAAGAGGCGTAAGCCCAGACAGGGATTGTGCAACGTGCAGGGAACCCGTGCTGAGCAGCTTCCAGGGCTGGAGGGAGAGGGGCCAGTACTCGTGGGGGACATCGAGCCCACAGACATCTCCCAGCTATGCAGGGAGGCGGGGGAGGGTGATGGGGAGACCTCCAGGCAGAGGCACTGGGTGAGCACAAACCTTCCTCCATCTCCTGGTAGTTCAGCCCGTCAATCCCTTTCCCCTGCAAGTGGTTCCACTGGTTTTTGCAGGCAGTGGACAGCACATCCTTCACAGCACCCACAACTTGGGTGCACTTGGTGAAGTTCAGCTCATTCTGGAAGCTCGGAGCTGGGGAAAGCTTTTCTTCCATGGCTACTTTTAAGGCCTGAAATTCCTGAGCCAAAAAAGACGGAGTTTCAGGAGTTTTCAAACAAGCCAAAGTTGTCTCTTGTTCCGCAACCCCACCCAGCCCTGAAGGATTTGGGAACTGGCAGCTCTGATGGACTTGGCCCAAGGACAGCCTTCACAAGGGAGGAGAGCTCTTTCCCAGCCACATGTTCCTGGAACCCGCTCTTAGCTCCCTTTCAAACCTGGACCCAGACCATGCCCACCTCACATGGAGCAGCATCTCCTCCCGAAAAGGTCTCCTCTTGCTGGGCTGTCAGGGAGGAGGGAAGGCTAGAGGGGGGCAGTGGGGCATCCCAATCTCTTGTTCTCTGCCCCTCACACCCAGGTACCCAGCCTGGGCAGCACATCAGCTTCCCCTGAGTCACAGACAGGATGGAAGAGAAAGTCTTGGCTGCCTGGTCCTCCTGGGAGTGGGGAGGGGAGAGGACTGTGCCAACAGCAGTGAGACTCTACAGCCCACATATCCCAGGGCTCCTGGCCCCCAGCTCCTCAGGAAATGGGATAAAACCCCAAAAGACAATACTACTGGCTCCTTCTTGCCCCATCCCACCTGGAGGAAGTAGATGGTGTCAGTGCTGGTGACGTTCTCCAGGTTTTGCTTGCCCTGGGCCAGCTTGGCTCGTCTCTCCTCCTTCCAATGGAGATCAGCCTCAGCCTCCCCCAGCATGGAGCGCTCCCCAGCCTCGATGAAACCTGTCACCTCCTTCTGGAAGGTTGCCAGGACCTCAGAAGCTTCTGCAAAGAGCCTCTCGACCCTTTCCTTCTCCTTCGTGGCAGCACCCTGAGTGCAGTGAGAGAGAGGTCAGGTCCCACAGGCGAAGGTGCAGGAGGGCACCCTTGTCCCTTGCCCAGCACCCACCTCTCAGCTCTCTGGGGTCCCCCTGACACCCCCTTCCTCCAAGAGCTCAGATCATTTCACAGCTCAGCTATCAAGGGATCTGGCTGGGCACAGCCACTTACTGCTGCACCACGCCTGGTGTCCCCAGGCAGTGAAGTGACGTGGTGGCACAAGGGCCAAAGGGGCCCAAACCCCTGTGAGCCCGAGGAGAAAAGGTGCAAGAGCCAGAGGATGCCCTGGCATAGTCCTTGCCCTGTTCCTTCTTCCAGGTTGCAAACAAAAGCAACCAGAGATGCCGTGAGGGTTAGCAGAGACAAGGAGCAAGAATCCTCAGGGATCCTTGCCAGGGTCACTGTGGTTTTATGGAGCACGTTGCCCTGTGAGCACCAACTCTACACCTCAAAAGCTCACAGCCCCTTCCCCTCGCTCCCCAGCCCAGCAGAGCTGCACTGACAGAGCAAAGCCATGGCACAGTCACCTTAATGAGCTCCACCAACTTCTTGGCCTGTGCGATGGTGACTGCCAGCTCTTCCAGCTCATTCTCCACATCGCTGAGGAATTTGGCTTGTTGGGCCTGCAGACACAAGGGACAAACACTGAGCTTTGCCCCCAATCCCACAGGGAGCTGCAGGACACCCAGCCTCTCCCTAAGTTCAACCCTCTCTGACCACAACCTTGCTGTCAGGCTTCGGGAGAAGGACGCAGGGGGAACCATGAGTTGTTTTCCTGTTTTCCTTCCCTGCAACATCCAACCTGCAAACATCCCTTCTCCCTGGGCTGTGAAACTAAAGGAGCAGCTGGGCTACAAAGGGTCATGTCCAGTTCCATGCTCCCCACCCTGGTCCCAGCGGAAACCAAACAAACAGGAATTTGAAAGCAAACCCATCGGGCAGTGATTGCAGCAAGCACAGCTAAGCTGTGTGCTCTCAGTGTGTATCCCAAGGCTGGGGAAAATCCACCTGGGACTGGTGGAGAAGCTGAAAGTCAGAACTGGACCACTCAGAAACACAGCACAGAGTCCCCTGGGGGTTTCTCTTTAGGAGCAAAGCAAACCAGCTCTGGAGCACAGAGGTGCTGCATGGCTGCAAAGGAAGCACCTTCCGAACACGTCGTTTCCTGGCTGCTATTGTTGGCGCCAGCCATTGCCCATCACGAGCTCCCTGGGGAGCCAGGAGGGCACTGCACTTCCCAACCGGGGCAGATCTCCGCTAATGGCCCTGCTCTCTGCAGTGCTTGTCCCCAGTGAGGGGATACAGGTGCTTTCCCCGTCCATCCTTTCCAGCCTGCAGCGCAAGGGCAGTGGCAGAGGCCATCTAGGAGATGTTAAGCAGTGTCTGCTAAGGTCTGACAGCTCCCCCGGGCTGGGATCACACTCAATTTCTATTTTAAGGCACCTGATGACTAATAATGCTGACAAAAGGGTTTTCCTGCAATCCCAAGAACCCGCGAGGGAGTGGGAGCTGGCTTGGGGCTGTTTCTGTGCTCCCTGCCAGCATGTCCACAGCCCCTGGGCTCTTCCTTGGAAAAAGCAAACCCTACCAAGGTTTCAAAATGCCTCATCCCGATGCAGGGTGTCACCACACCGCAAGCCTTAAAGACTCCCATCTGCCTGCAGCCCACAGAGGCCCCACACATTTGAGGCACCAGCATCCAGGAAGGCAGCACCACGTCGGGCTTGGAGCCCCGACTCCCGGGGAGGTTCGTGGGTGTGAATTTAGGAGGTGACTCAGTCACATCTGGGAATGGGAGTGATGGAAAAAACCCCGCTGCCAAAACGCCGGGATACAAAGGGCTGGGGGAGCGGGAGCGGCGGCCGGGCAGGCTGCCAGGAGTCGGGAAAAACCGCCTTGACGGAGCTGTGGGAACAAGACGGGGGAGGCGGGTGCCCCGTGACCGCGGGGGCGGCCATTGCAGGGTGTCCCAGGCACCCCCACCCCAGCCCTACACCCACGAGATTTCCACAGTGGGAAAAATCCCCAGGGGCCGGCTGGCAGCGGGTCCCCAGCTGCCCATCCTGTCCCCACCTCACGGGGTTCCCCGACGGCACAGCACCCTGTCCTGTGGGGTCCCCCGAGGGGTGTGGGCTACAGCACCACCCCACACACGCCATCCCACCAGCGCGGCACCTGCACACACCCCACGTGGCGATTTAGGCTCCCCGCTGGGGACACGGGTGCGGCATGAAACCCTCCAAGGGACGGTGCACTCACCCCACCCAGGACACCGCCACACCAGGGTCCCACCCACGCGGGGGACCTCCGCGCACCACCCCCCCCACCCACACCCACCCGCACGCACCTCCTTGTGCTCCCGCTCCTGCTCGAGGGGCACCACGTCGTGGGCGCGATGCTCGTGGGCGCGGCAGCGGGCGCACACGCAGGTCTGCTCGGCGCGGCAGAAGCCGTCGAGGGGCTGCAGGTGGCGGGGGCACAGCCCCTCCTCCAGCCGGCGCAGCGGGGCCACGAGGCGGTGGGCGCGGAAGGCGGGGGCGCGGCGGTGCGGCTCCAGGTGGGCTCCGCAGAACGACGCCAGGCACACCAGGCACGACCGCGCCGCCGCCGCCCGCGACCCCGGCGGGCACACGTCGCACAGCACCGCCGCTCCCGCCTCCCCTCCGCCATCCTCCTCCTCGGCTCCCGGGGCCATCGGCGACGGCGGGGACGAGCCGCCGGTGGCGGCCGCCAGCAGCGGCAGGAGCTCGCAGAGGGCGCGGTTCTTGCGGAGCCGCAGGGACGCGGGGACGGGCTCCTGGCAGAGCGGGCAGCGGGCGGCCCCGCCCGCCCCGCCGCCGTCGGGGGGGCCCGGCTGCTGGCGGAGCGCCCGCAGGCAGCCCTGGCAGAAGTTGTGCCCGCACGGCACCGTCACCGGGTCCCGCAGCACGTCCAGGCAGATGGGGCAGCCGAGGGGACCCTCGGGCAGCCCCGGAGCCGCCAGCGCCAGCCGCAACGCCGCGGCGGAGGACGGCGGGGCACTCCCGGGCGAAGCATCCATCCCTGAACGCCCCGAGCGGCCCCGGCCCCGGTCCCAGCCCCGGCGGGGGCGGGCGGCTGCCGCGCCCCGCCTGCCCGCTCCGCCTCCCCGCGCCCCAGCTGGGGCTCCGCTCGCCGCGGGGGCTGGGGGCTGACCCGCACCATCACCCCCTGGACCTGGTCCCCAGGCACCCGCGTTCCTGAGGGTGTCTCACCCCCTGGACCTACTTCCCAGTCACTCGTCTTCCTGGCGAGTTCTCACCCCTGGGATTTACCCCCACCGGGCATCTGCTTCCTCTCCCCGACATCTGCTGCCTTCAGGGAGATCTGCCTCCCAGCCCTCCGGAGGATGCCACCCCGATAAAGATGTACTGTCCCCCCAGCCTCTGGGGAAGGCCTGCCACCTCCTAAAGGATCTGCCCCACTGGGATCTGGACTCTTCTCAGGGTTCTGCTGCTCCCAGGGGAAGCTACTGCCCTTCCCCAAATCTCCCATCCCGGGAAGCTGTAGCCAGCCCATTCCAAAACTACCTCAAAGGGTCTGCTGTCCTCTGTGAGCATCCCCTTACCCCCAGGACCTGCTGCCACCCCACTGCTCCCCAGGAGCTGCTCCCCACCTTGAGGCCATATGGGAGGTCCTGCCCCCCCCCCCCAGTGCATAGGTGCAGGTGCTTTCCTGCCAGCCCCTTGCCCTTGGACCCACATCAGCCATTCCCATGGAAAAAAGGGCGGGCTCAGTCCCTGTCCCCTCTTCCTCCAGGGCCCATAAGACACCAAGCAGAGATGGGGAGACACCAAAGTGCTTTGAGTGTGAGGATCTGCCTCATAAGTATGGTGTCTCCAGACCCCTCCTGTGCAGACCATTTTTTGGATAAGTTCCCAGGTCCATGCTGGCCCAAGGACAGGGCTGGGAGGGTGGGGAGGTGTGGAGTGAAGGAGGAAACATGACAAGAAAAATCCCATCTGTTCTTGCAGAAGGGGTTTGATCTTTTTAAGCCTTTTGTCCCCAAAGGAAACAATGATGTTATTCATTCCCCATGCATTTACCTGCACGTCCCCAGCACCTTTGATCCCAGTGCCCAGTTTCACCCCGTTATCCCTCACTAGCATTCCTGAGGGAGCGGGAGGAGGCGCTGGACCTGCAGTCTCGCCCTTGGAAAAGCTTCAATCAAAACTTCAGAATTTTCTTCTGTGCCAGATCAGCCTTGGGGCAGAGCCATAGGAAACCAGGTTTCCTTATCACAGTGCTGCGGTAAATAAAGGACCTTTTGGTTCTTCCGCCAGCTGGTCCCTCCAAGGGGATGGTCACCAACCCCTCGAGGACACGGAGGGGCAGGATGGGGCCCTGCAGGGATGGGTGCAGGAACAGGGGCACTCAGCTTCCCTCCCCTTCCCCCTATGCTGCTTGGTCCTGTATCTCCCACCAGCACTAAGGTCAAAACTGTAGGGAAATAGAGCTTTATTGAGAAAAGCAGTATCGTACAAAGAACTGCAGCACAGAATCATTAACAGTTCCTCTGCCATGTCCAAGAGTGGCAAGAGGGGACTGGGAGGGGTTGGGGGAGCAGGACCTGCCTGCATGTGAGGCTGGGGGAGCACAGGGCTCCCTCTGCATTGTTCCGCAGCACCCTGTGGCAGCAGCACCCTTTCTACGCTCTCCCTCACCCCAAATATCCTCCAGGCTTGGGAGGTTTGGCAGGGTTAGGAGAAAGAGGAAAACTTAATTCTTTCACTCCCTGTTTCCCCCTTCCTTGCTCCGTCTGCAGGGACAGGCACCCACATGTGCCCCCCCTCCCAGTGACCAGGGGCTTCGCCCCCAGGGTGAGCTCCAGCCCTGCCTCCTTCCCCTTCCCTTCCTCAGCAGCGTGATATTTGCATATGCAAATTAAATCGGTTAATTTTCATGTCTGTCCTCATCAGCTCTCGTTAAAATATTGCATCACGTGCCATGCCTGCCTCGGCATCAAGGTCCCTCCTGCACTGTGACAGGTCCTGGCTGTGGGTTAGCTGTGGCACCAGTCTGGCTGATGGATCAGTGTGGCGGCTCTAGCTGGGTCCCTCCAGCACAGCGTCACCACTCGGCCCTCACAGAGCCAAAACACGGGGTACAGGGGCTTCGTGAAGACATCGTGGAAGGAGTGGATGAGCTGCATCCTCTCCCCGAGGCCGTAGAAGGAGAGGAGCCCCTTGCCATAATCCAGGCTGACCCCCAGGTTCTTGTACAGCTGCTCCTGGATTTTCTCCGCCTGGCCGTTATGCCAGGCCAGGTAACAATCCTCCCGCACCTGCAGCCCCCACGAGCCCCTGTCCAGCCCGATGTTGAACTTGTGGCCCCGCTGCTGCTCCCAGGGGAGGCCCCAGTAGGTCACCCCGAGGATGACGGAGTGGCTGGAGATCTCCACCTCCCAGTAGTGGTGTCCGGCGCCGTAGCTCTGCGTGCACAGCACCTGCCAGGGCTCGAAGTGGGGTCCCTGATCCCTGTACATGGGGATGGTGCAGTGCTTGGCTTTCCGGGCACCTCTCGACAGCTCCAGGTACTTGTTGGCCGTCTCGGGATTGAAGGTCAGGTTGCGGTGGTCTGGGAAGAGCAACAGCATGGATGGGGCTGAAAAGCTTTATCAGATCTTTATGCCCCTGGTGTGACACTCCCCCCCCCCCCCAGCAGTGATGGGCTGGCTCCTGAAACAGAAGGGAACAAGTTTGTTTGGAGGGGAAGGTGAGCGAGGTGAGATGAGATACCTGCCCTGGAAGGGAGAGAAGCAGCCCAGAGAGAGCTGGCAAGGCACTGAGACACGATGCTTCACACAGTCCTTGCACAGCTCAGCTCACAGCCAGCAAGTACCAGTGGCTCCATGGCCATTTTGGAAGAGATCTTGGTTTTACGAGCAAAAAATACGAGCGTGGGTGGCGAGGGGGGGGAGAAAACCAGGCAAATAAATATAGTATTGCAGGGAGTTACTCTCTTGTGCATGGGCTGTTGTAACTCCTGCCATGGGCATTCACTGGTCACCAGCACATCACCTTCCTCCCACAACAACCTGGCCCACAGCTCACTGGGCTCCTGCCCTCTGCCCATAAATAACGGGGTTTTTCCTATTAATAACCCTAAGAATGTTTTTTGTGGAGCTAATAAAAGGAATTAAAGGTCCCATAGGCAGTGATTGCCTCGCTGGCAAGAGTGACGTGACCAACATTCCCTGAACTTTGCCCAACCCTCTTCCCAACAGGGAGGAGATGGGAAAAGGAGCAGTGAGGAAATCCCTAAGGAACTGGAGCGGGATGGGCCCGGGAAGGGAAGGGGATATGAAGGACTGTGACAGGGAATGCTGAGGCCATATCCCTGGATGGAGAGCAATGACTGCAGGTAGGGCACTGGACTAGGGCTATGCTGTGCAGGGCAGTGACTGATCCAATACCAGGCAGCTCCAGTTTCCAGGGGAAAGCACTCCCTGGTGCTGCTAATCCCCCTAATGAGCCCTTTCACACACACACAATGTCCCCCAGCCCATCCATCCTGTCCCACATTTAGGGAGAGAGATTGGCAGAACCGTGGAAGGAACCCCTGTCCCCGCAGCCACAACCATCCTTCTCCCAGGGAGGAGCCCAGCTTGGTGACATCTCTGCCTGCTGGGGACCCCAGCTGGGTCCCCCTGTCCCTCCAGACCCTCCTGTGCTCCTCACCTTTCAGAAGCTCAGCTCGGAGCTGGCACTTGGGGAGAGGATTCAAGACCTTCACTGCCGGCGCCTGGGGATGCACTGGGCCTGTGGAGGATGGGAACAGGCATTTTGAGTGATGCCACCCAAAAAACTTGTTTCTTCCTGGCTTCATGGGAGGGGGAGGAGGAAGAGGAAGTCCATCATATCCAAGCCTGGGAGCAGGTATGTGCCCACTTGTTTCAGCATTCCCAGCAAGGAGGGGACATGGGGAAGCCACCCAGTTCATCCCACCCCATCCGCTGAACAGTAGATGTGTCCCCATCCCAACCCCCTGAGCCTGACAGCCAAGTCCCTGTCACCATGATGTGGGCCAGGCTGGGATTCAGGATGACTCGGTAGCCCTGAGAGCAGTAGGACTACCTTGGCCAGCAGGACTGGGGGCTTTGGGGGCCACAGAACCAGGCGGGTCCTCCAGCAGGAGCCTGGAGATGCCGGTGAGGATGTCAGAGATGGGCTTGAGCACATGAGCCACATCAAACTCCACAGGAACCAGCGCCTCTGGGCTCTCCAGAGGTGGGAGAAGGGGGAACTCCTGTGGACAGACACACAGACAGCCATGCACCTGGGGAGGACTGTGCGAATCCATGTGCACACTGTGACTCCCCAGTGGGTGACAGCGGGATCACAGCACTGCCCACACAAGTCCCACCAGAACAGCTCTTCCCCACAGCCCCATCACACCCCTGAGCCGGGCTGAGGATGTGTTCCCCCTGGGAAAGGGGCTGAACACACCTCTGCCCTCACTGAAAGGGTGCAGGGCTGGCAGTGCCCAGGCACAGAGTGACACAGCATCAGGATGGTACCTGGAGGAAGGTCCTGTGGTCAGGGCAGGCCAGCAGGCTCTGAGCCCTCTCCCTGTGCTGGCCAAGGACATCCAGCCTGTCCTTCAGGAGGCTCCAGTTCTCCTCCACGCGCCCCAGTGCCACCACCTGCTCTTGCTCGATCTTGGCCACCGACTGACCCTCGAAATCCTCCAGAGCTTTCTTCAGGTGGGCCAATTTGCTCTGGATCCGAGATTTGAGCTCCTCGGAGGAGTCCTGGGCAGGGAAGAGCCATAAGAGCCAGTGTGCTCCCACCCACGTGCCCAGCACAGAGGAGGCCACAGCACTACCTTGATGCTGCGTGTTTGCTCCTCCAGCTCCTGCATCGCCAGCTCGATCCGCTCCGATTCCTCCTGGGCTTTTTCCAGGGACCCTTTTAAAATGATCTGTGAAGAGAGGCATCAACAAAAAATCAAAAGACCCCCAAGGTCATCAAGTCCAATCTTTGGCCGAACACCACCAACTAATCCACAGCACTAAGTGCCACGTCCAGTCCTTTCTTCCAGTTGTGTTCCGTTGCACATCCTGCAGTACAGCACTGCTGCCCACCTGGCCCCCAGGAGCCCTCTCAGGGCTGCAGGACAAGGCTAATGGGGAGGGAGAAGCCTTGGGAAGGGAACACTGCATCAGGGTCACCAAGAAGTGATTTTCTGTGCTGTCTTTCACCTCTTTTTTATCTGTTTTCTCTAGATCAGAGGATCATAAACACATATATCACCGTTCATCCAGCGCTGCTGGATTTACCCAGCTCACTGCTGCTCCTGACAGCATCTGGTTTCTCAGGGAGCAGCAGGGCACTGGTGGCACCTCCTGGCAAACCCCCTGTTCAGGTGAGGCCAGGCGCAGCCTGGCACCCGGAGGCACATCATATTCCCCCAGCAGAGCACGGGACAGTGAATGCCCGAGCTGCTGTGACTCCCCTTACTCGCCCTCCCATCGCCCCATCCCTGCCGCCCATCGTCCCCACCTGCTTTTTGGACCGTTCGTTCTCGAAGAGCACCAGACGGTGCCCCTGGCACTGCTGGACGATGCAGACGCAGCAGATGCAGCGCCGCTCGTCCTCGCAGTACAGCTCCAGCGGGCGCCCGTGCTGCGGGCACAGCTCGCCCGGGGCCACCTCGCACCTCCCCGCGCCCCGCGCGTCCCCGTCCCTCGCCAGCTCCACCACGCTGTACAGGGTGACGTTCTTCTCCAGCTTCGGGCACTGCTCGAAGTCCCTGCGGCACTCGGGACATGTATAGCCCGTCTCGGCCCCGGCGGGCGCCCGCTCTCGCTTGTGCCAGTGGTCGCTGATGCAGCTCTTGCAGAAGTTGTGGCCGCAGGGCAAAGTCACGGGCACCCTGAACAGGTCCAGGCAGATGGAGCACATCAGCTTCTCCTCCAGCTTCTGCGAGACGAGGGATGCCATCCTGCCTGTGCCGGGGATCGGGGCGAGGAGCCGGGGAAACCGAAACTCAGCTGTGCAGGGGAGGAGGAGATGGTGACGCTGTGCCCAGAGGCGGGTCAGGGCTCCCAGCCGGACGTGCTCTTAAAGAGACACCCAGTGGGAGCCCGCTGGCCACGCTGGGTGTGCCACACGCTGGGGAGACGAGGTGACAGGGAGGGTTGGAGCTGCTCCCCTCGGGGAGAGGGAGGGCTGTGAAGCAGAGCAGGAGGCTCTGGAGAGGATGGAATGCTGCAGTGGCAGCACAGGGACACACGCAGGAGGCTGACAGGGATCAGAGTTCACGGAGCAATGTGTACCTCCGTGAATGTGTTTACACAGGTACACATCGATGTGCAGCTGGATTTCATTCCTTTATTGCCCTTTCAGGGAACTCCCAGGCATCCTCATCTCTGCCAGGGCTGGATCCCCGAGCAGAGCACGGCAGCTCCCTCTGGCACAGAGACCTCGGTACAGTGAGAACCAGCAGAGAGAGGCATCCACCGCTGCTGCAGCCACGTGTCACCTCCTTCTGCAGGGACACGGCTGTGACACGCACCAGCACCAGCCAGGGCCAAATTCCAGCCTTGCACCGTTCCATTTTGAACTCCAGCTCCTGCTGTTTGCGCATGTCCCCGTGCACACCCACCACACCTTTTCCTACGAACTTCCTTGCAACACCCGAGCGCATCAGCACCCTGAAACACAACAAAGATGTCACCTGGGCCACCAGTCCCTGCTCAGGGGGCAGGTGGAGCCTTCTGTGTGAGTGTCTGTGCACTGCACACCTTCACCTTGTCACACAGTTCAGTTTCAGGAGGAGCACCACCCAAAATCCCCGCCCAACCCTTATCTCTCCACCTGCTGCTGTGCTACTGCTTGCACGCACTCCCAGGCTGCTGACACTGCAGGATGGCCTCAGTTGGCAGCAGCTCTGCAGCCTCCCCTCATGAACAGCTTCACTTTCACCTGCACAGGTGAGGGGAAGCAGGGAGCAGGTCTGTGGAGCAGCCAGGGTGCTCACCAGTGGGCTCCTGGACGGTTGGAGCAGCTTCTGTACCACAGGTAGGCTCAGAGCCACCCCCCAGACCACCCCTGGGACCTGTCACAACTCCCTGCATGTTCCAGCAGAGCTTCAGTCCCCAAGACATTTCTTTGGGCTGGATCTACAAATTCTGACCAAACGTTCAAAGCTCAGAGAAGGGCATAACACGACCTGTGGGCACCCCTCCAACACCCTCCCCCAGGCTTAAACCAGACCCCAGAACCCTTCAGGGTGGGAGGGGAGTTCAGGGAGCTCCAGGGAAGCTGTAACAACCTGGAGTACCAGCAGTAAGGGAACATTTCAGCCCCGTCTCAGGTGTTTGCTGAGGAAAGGGGGACCTGCAGAGAAAGTCACTGGGAAGCAGAGCTGGGAACAGGCAGCTCTAACAGCGGGAGCATGTTGGTATTTTAGGGATTAAACATGTGAACAGGGAGAGCCCTGGAGAGCACAGCAGAAAGCAGAGGAACTCCACAGCCTCGGAACAAGACCAGCAGCAGTGCCAGGACACCACCACAGGTCTGCCCCAACCCCAGCAGCTGTGCTTGTGCTCCACCTGTCCACACCCAGTACATCCTGTCCAGGGAGTGAGGGGAAGGACACTGAGGTCCGTGTGCTTGGGCAGCTGAAGCCAGATCCACAAACACTGACCTTGTGCAGGTTTACCACCTGTGTAGCCAAACACTTCCCAACCTACAGCATCCAAGAGGGAAAGTGGTCCCAGCCAGGCGAAGGGCTGCCCTTCTCCCCTGTACCCTGCTGAGCTCCCCAGCTCCATGCCAGCTGGCTGGGATAACAGGCTCTTCCCAATAAAGACAGCTCTGCCAACATTTCTCAGAGTGTGTTTAATCAGGCTCATCTCTCCAAGGGGACTGCACAAATAAAGGCTGACACAGCCCTGAACTGCAGCGCTGTTAAGAGGAGGAAATCCAGGCTGTCCTGGCTCTGTTTGTTCCCTAAACAGGCAAAAGGAGAACTGTGATCTGTGCAGAGAAGCAAGGCAGGGCATCTCTGGGGGGACTCTACCCTGCCAGCCACTGATCAGCTCTGCTGCAGAATCAGGAGCAAGATTTCAGCCTGGATTCACTTCGAATGTCCTCGTTAAGCAGCCTCTTGACCATGCAGCTCCAGCACTGTGAGCACCTGCTGCCCTTGGCTGCCTTTCCCAGGGGATCTGGGAGCTGAGGGGCTGAGACTTTGTCACCTCCCTCCAGAGGCGCTGAGGGAGTGCACAAAAGCTGGGAGGCAGCATCCCAGCAGACACAGAGCACTGGGAGGGGGCCAGCTCCTAGTAAATGCCGTAGGTGGGCTCCTCCGTGTCCCGGTACCTGTCCAGGTACCTCAGGGGCTGCTGGCGCGGGAACTTCAGCTGGCGAGGGTGGTACACGGGCGGGCGCACGAACTCGAATATCGGCTCCCTCATGTCTGCAAAGGAGGGACCCACAACCTCAGCACGAGGGCTCAGATCCCAATCCAGGCCCCCTTCTGCCCCCACGGGAACAGGGCTGCTCATTCCAAGCAGCCTTTTAGAGGTTGTTCCCTCAGATTGCAGTTTGGAGGAGGGTGGCTCAGGGAGGACCCAGTCCATGCCGATCCCGGACACATCCCAGGACCGAGCAAGAGCCAGCAGCCACATGGGATCGTGTCCCACCCACCCCCTCCAGCATCCCCACACACTGCATTCATTCCTTACTGAGCAGCTGATGGAAGATGGAAGTGACAGAGCTGTCCCACCGGCACTGGAAGAAGGCCAGTCCTGCCGGGGTCATGGCGTCCTCATGCTTTCTGTAGAAGTCAAACGTGCTGAAGGTTCTCATCTTGAGGCTGTAGCTGGAAACAAGACACAAGCACAAGGGCTGAGGTGAACCTCTCCCTGCAGCAGCACCCTGGGAAGGCAAGTGCTCCACATCACCCCAGAGCCTATGAAACAGAGGGAAAATGGAGCCAGCAAAAGGAAATCTTCCAGTGTCTCCAGCTCTGTGCATATTTCTGCCCCAGTCCAGTTCCACAGCAACAGGACTCTGTAGGGCTGGGATTGTGGCTGCAGGGGACACACAAACCCAAAGCAGCCCTGGAGAACCCTGTGGAGTGACAGGAACTGCCCTCCTACCACAGTGACAGGCAGGTGAACACAACAAGCAGTAAGTAATAGCAGAATTACCACGGCGTCGGCCGAGTGTCCTCGCGGAAGTCGATGGGATGGTCTTGCTTGAAGAGAAGGAAGATGAAGCGATGGTAGCCAGTCCCCATGGCAGGGAAGGGGGGCAGGTAGTGGCAGATCTCCTTTCCTGACTTGATGTCATTGCCTGGGATGTTGGTTCTGAACACAAAGACATTTATTTTGCTGTGTATCCACTCATTTCCCTCCAGCAGATTCACCCAGGGTTGCGAATCACTCTGCCACATTTTGAGGTGACTTCTGCCCCATTTGATAAGGGAACAGATAGCAGAGGCTGCTTTCACTGGAGGAAAAATCCCATCCAGTGACTGGAATGCCAAACAGCAGCAACACCTGGAACTCCTGCATCTCCAGCAGGACCCAGAACAGGGGGCTACAGGAGCTCATGGCAGGGGCACCAGGGAAAGCCACGGATTCCCGAGCTGTTGGGGGAGTTCCTGCCCACGCCCTGAGCACAGGGCACGTGGCTCTGTTGTACTCACACCAGCCAGTGCAGGTACTCCGAGTCTGTGTCCCTCAGATGTCCATCTGCCAACACACAACAGAGAAAGGTGACTTAGGGACCCCCTGGTGTTTGCATCAACCCCAAAGTGAGAATGCTCAGACCTCCTTTGATCAGAGGGAGCACCCCGAGACCTCCCAGCATTCCTTTCCTATCACAAAAGGAGCTCATTCCTATAGGATTGAGTTTAAAATGAGGAGCAAAGAACTCTGCAGACCTAATTCTGAGATTCTTGGAATCTTCTTGGTCAGCTGCTTCCCTTCACTGTGCCTTGGTTTCTCAGGGTGAACAGTGTCAGCAAACCTGCCTTCCAGGCAGACTGACAAGGGAGAGGAGTTTTGGGATGGGAGTCAGGGAATTGTTGGTGTGACACAGGTCCTGTTGTGTCACTGTTCTCTCTCTCAACTGCTACAGATCTGGGGAGGCTACAGCCTTTCCTACATGTTACACATGTCCCTCCCTAGCAGATATCACATCACCTCTGGCTATGCAGCCAAAAGAAACAGGAGTTAACCAAAAGCAGAGTGAAACAACCCAGTTTAAATGTGTTTTTTTTTAAAGAACTCTCTTCTTACCTGGATTTGTGAGCAACAAAGTCCAGAGGGAGCCTTTATCTGCCTCGTATGACACTGCAGGGGGACTGGAAGCCTAAAAGGGCAACATAAAGAGAAGGTAAATCTCTCAAACAACAGGTTCCATGAATTTGTCACAGGCAAAGCTGGAACACAACAAAGACTGGGCACAGCCAGGCCACTGGAATCCAGCTCCACCTGGATTGCCCCCAGAGCATTAATAACCATCAGCCTGCTAACAGACAACCATCCTGCTGCAAATATCTGTCCTTATCAGGCCCATCAAATACATTTCCTTCAGCACAGAGGAAATGCTGCAGTAAAAGGAACACTGGAAGCATCTGACAGAAACAGACAGACAGGAACAGGCTTCCCACGGGGTCCAGGCTGTTCCCAGTCCCCCTCACGCACCTCTGACGGAGTCACCATGTTCCCATAGTAGACTGGCACGAGGTACTCGTCCTCTTGGCTGTAGTGCACCCTCAGGGCCACCCATGGGGTGAAGGTGGCCCCCTTGAACAGGTCCCTGAACACCCCGCAGTGCTCGGCCACGCGCTGCTTGTGGAAGGGGCCGCTGGTCCTCTCCCACTCCGCCCTCACCTCATCGAGGGGAATGAGCACTGCAGGGAGACAGGAAGGCTGCAGAGGCACAGCTGGCCACTGAGCCAGGCAGGGCAGGGAGGGGGTGGTGGGGCACTGACCTGTCTGAAGCCGCGCTGCTCTTTCCATCTCAGTGTTCTGGCGGTTCCCCCTCAGGATCGCCTTTCTCTCCTTGATCTCCTTGGCCCGTGACACCCTCTTATGTGGCAGGCTGATGTCTGTCTGTGGCTCTTCAGACAGGGGTGAAAAGATTGCACAGGTGAAACATGTGAGCACCCAAAACACCCAAACACAACACTCTGCGAAATGTCTGAGAGCGCGGGAAAGAGGCACAAACTTCCAGACATCAGGATCATGGAATCACAGAATGGTCTGGGTTGGGAGGGACATTAGAGACCACAGAGTTCCAAACCCTGCCATGGGCAGGGACACCTTTCACTAGAAAAGACTTGAAAGGACGATCAGGACTCGATTCTGCACCTCCAGGCTCCTCCTCCTCCTTCCCCAGCTCATCACCCTCCCATTCCCAGCTTTGGGACTGGGAGCAGCCCAACCTGCAGTCATTTGCTGCAGGTCTGGAACTCTGCGTCCTGCTCTGCTCTCCGTGGCACTACTGAGGCTCCAAGGAATCATTTCTTTGCTTTGTGGCTTTTGGCAGGTCCTGGCCAGCCTCCCTCCTGGAAAACTGCCACCCCTTTCCCCAGGAGACATTTGCACTGTGTAAGGGCCGACCTTGTCCCAGAGCTCCTCACAGGGCAGGTCTGGGGGCAACCCCATGTTCCCCAGAGCAGCTTCCCAGCCCTCCAGCAGCCCCTCCCAGGGTACCTTTGGGGGGGTTGGTGTGCTGATGGTATGTCTTCCACCACCGGGGCTTCCTGCTCTCCTTCTCCGCCAGCCGGAAGTACCGGGTGAAGCTCCGGTATTTCTCCAGGGCATCCAAGTTACTGACATCGATGTCCTCGTTGGGCATCGGTCCCAGGGGGGCTGCCCTCTTCCAGAGCACGGCTGTGGGGGAACAGAGAGAGAGTGTGGAACAGCAGCATGATCCAGGCTGTGCCACCCCCGCCTCCCACAGCCACGTTCCCAGAATCATAAAATCAACTGGGCTGGAAAAGACCTCTGAGATCATCAACCATGATCCAACCCCGCTGTGGTTACCAGACCATGGCACTGATGACACATCCAGTCTCTTCTTAAAAACCTCCAGGGATGGTGACTCCATCACCTCCCTGGGCAGCCCATTCCAATGTCTGATCACTCTCTCTGGAAGAAATTTCTTCCCAATGTCCAACCTAAACCTGCCCTGGCACAGCTTAAGACTGTGTCCTCTTGTCCTACTGCTGGTTGCCCGGGAGAACAGACCGACACCCAGGATCACAGGATGGGACACCTTGGAAGGGACCACAGTGTCCCATCTGGTCCCACCTCCCTGCTCCAGCAGGGCCATCCCAGAGCACACAGCACAGGGTTGTGTCCAGATGGTTCTGGAATATCCCCAGGGAGGAGACTCCACACCCTTTCTGGTCTCTGTTCAGTGCTGGGTCACTGTACAAGAAAGAAGATCTTCCTCATGTCCAGATGGAGCCTCCTGGGCATCAGTTCCTGCCCATTCCTCTTGTGCCATTGCGGGGCCCCCCCAGCAGAGCCTGGTCCATCCTCTGCCCCCTCCCTGCAGACCCTGGCACACACTGGGGAGTGTCTCAGTGTCTCCTCTGGAGGCTGAACAGCCCCAGCTCCCTCAGCCTTTCCTAGTCAGGGAGATGCTCCAGTCCGGGAGCGCTCCCCCCGCCTCTCCAGTCCCCCCCAGACCGGTCCCAGCCCCTTGCCCCCCTCACCGGCCGTTCCGAAGCTCCGTCCGCCCCGGGCCCCGCGCAGGGCCGCGCTCAGCAAGGGCGCCGCCATCTTGTGCGCCAGGCTGGAGGAAGGACCCCGTTACCATGGCGACGGGCGCTGCGTCGCGCAGCCCTGACTTGGAAGGCCCCGCTGCTACGGGGCTGCCCCTCGCAGCGCCTGCTGCCCCACTGACTCGGGCCGTCCCCGCGGGCATCGCGGTGGGGTTGCCCCTTGCAGCGCCTGATTAAAAACGACCCACAGCCCCCGGGCTCCCCATCCCCGCCCTTTTCCCCCTGAGGGAACTATCCCAGACCCTCCTTCATGCCAAGGGTAGGGCACATACCAAAGCTGGGTACAGGACAAGGCCCTGCTCCTGCCTCGTTTTTTGTATTTCAGTTCCTGCTTCCATAAAATCCCCAGGAAAACGTCTGCCTCTGGTATTTTATACCTTGCAGACCCTGCCGTTCACCACACACGCTGCCAGTCCCTCTGGGACCACGGGGTCCTTGTAAAGTCTCCTCCAAAAGGTGGCATTTGTAGGAGTCCATCGCTCCAAGCAGAACCCACAGTCACAGACTAGTGAAGTGTCACAAGTGTCACTGCTTGGCACTGAAACTGCTCCTACTCCAGCAGAAGAGGCTCAGCACTTGTGGAAATGGCACCACCACGTGCTGTCAGAAGGTGGATGAGTCCCAAGGAGGCTGCAGGGGCTCTGACAGAGCCCGAGACACAGAAGTGTGTCCCCAAGGGGACAAAGAAGTGCACAGTGTCCTCACCAACAGCAAGGAAGGACAGCGTTTGCCAATACATCACTGCCAACCCCAAAAACCAACGGACAAGAGCTTCTGTGGATTAAAGATCCTGCTGCCCAACATCATGGTTAAATCCTGGATGTTGACAGTGACCAGCTTTTGATGGGTTTTGAGCCATAATGACACCAAGGAACTGCCACAGCCAGCTCTGCCCTCTGCCAGGTGTATTTCTCCTGTGGTTGTGAGCAGGAGAGGCTGGGATCACTGTGGGATGGGACAGGGATCACTGCCCTGCAACACAGAAGAGCAAAGCCAGAAAGCTCAGACTACATAAAACACCAAAATCCAACTAATTAAAGGTCTTCTGAATACTTCATTCTACTTCCTCCACTACTTTACACAAGATCCACTGAAGGCAATGCATGAAAAGAGAGACATCTCGTCTGAAAACACATTTTTGTAATTTATTAGATCTGTACATAGTTAACTAGTACTGTTCTCATTAGCACATTTTTAACCTGCTCCTCCATCCTCCCTCCCCAGGTCAGCAGGCTGTTCCACTGGACACATGGAAGGCAGAGGTCCTCTGGAATCCTGAACAGCAGTGCTTCCACGGGACCTGGAACACTCGGCAGCTCACAGGCAAGTTTGATTAGTTTATTCAAAATTAAACATTTCATTCTGTTCAGCCACTGCATGTGGAGCCAAACATTGTGTTTGATCATTGTTAGTGCCAGGAAAAAACTCATCCATGAAAACTGATCCAAAATTAGAGACTAACAGATACCAAAAGCTGCAGAGAAGCATCTTCTCAGATGTTGCCTCAGAACTGCAGGATTTGGGTTTTTGCTGAAGCTTTTTGCCATTTTAAGCTCAAAGCTGCCCTTATATCTGGTTTTATGGTTACTGGACAGAGTGGAAAAGCCCAAATGATTTTGCTAATTTGTAGCTGCGCTGATTTCATGGGGCAGCAGGAGGTTCTCTTACAAGATAAATCCTTCCTGTTCAGTCAAAGCACCGTGGCAAGGCCCAAGTCAATATAAAAACAAAATCACAAAATCAAGCAAATCAGAGAAAGCTCCTTGGAAATGCACAGTTAGGAAAAAAAAAAAAAATCTGGACACTTCATTTGGGATTGTCGTTTTCTTGACAAATGCCTTTAAAAACCAGGACAAGATCCCAGAACAATCTGAAGACCCGAGGACCTTGGTCAACCAATTTCTGCTCTCCAATACTGGCTTCATCATTCCAGGTCAAATTTGCAGTTTTTACCACTACATGTGGGGTTTTTCCCCACCAAATCAAACATAAGTAACATTTGTAAAGTGCTTTGAGATAGTGCTAGAAAATACTAACAGTGAAAAAAGGGGCAGAACATCTGCTATCAGCACCCAGCTGATTCCTACAGGTTGTTTTTTATCCTCAGAGCAGCATCACTATGTTCTCCTTTGACTTCTTATTAACCAGGAGCAAGGTGCCAGTGCTGGAGGTGGCACACAGGGAAAAGGAGGTTCTGCAAGGCAGTGAAAGGATGTGTTGGGAAACAAAGGACACATGAATCTTTCTTCTGGAAAGATTCCTGAAGCAGAGCTCAGCAGAGAAGGATGGGAATTTACTTCCCAGATACATCAGGAAAACAGTGCCACACACAGACTCACGTGCACAAGGCTATGCAGGAGGCTCCAGACAGCACAAATATTTGCCAAACAAGGAGAGAGGTGGTGCTAATTTAAAAAAAAATAAAATAATCAAGACACTTTTTTTGGAGGGGGAGGATATAACTGCTCATCAGAAGCTACTGCCTGAGGGCTGTCAACTACTTCATAGTAAAGTCCTGCCCCCTCTCCAGTTGACAGGATCTTCTCTCTAGTTAGCAGCTCCACAAAAGCAATTCTTGTATAAATCCATAAAGCTTTCCCAGATTTTTAAAAGGTTAATTTTTACCATTATAATTGCACTTTAAAAACAGGCATCAGTCCCTACTCACTCTCCCCAAACACCTCCTCCATTTACAAAAGTGGAAAAGAAAGGCTACAATTATTCACTGTCCTACAGCTACAGGATTTGAAAGGTTTGATTTGGGTGCCTGAAGGAAGGATGCAAACACCCAGTTTTCAGGGCAGGACAAGAGTGCATTTTGAAAACCCTGCAGGCTTCACAGCTTGGCTTGCATCGGCTTCAGGTGCTTGTGGAAAGATTCATGAACCTGCAAGAGGACAAGACAGTGGTCACAAGGTCTGGTCTTTGAAACAGTTTTAGCTCCTCACATCTTGCAGTGCGTTTCTTTCCTAAGGAAATTTGAATCAGAGGCGGTTTGGAGATTTAAGAACAGCTAGATAATTTCTATATTGGAGTGTCTACATGACACAAAACATGAGAATATAAAAAACATCCTGCCCACTGCCTTTCTTCTAAGAAAAGAAAGCAAGATACCTTATATCCATACAATTATTTGGCATTCTAATTAAAAGAAAACCGGCAGAGGTCTCCTAAGGGGACTGTAATGAACCTAAGCCCAACTGACTTCAGAATTACAAAACATTGAGCAAGTTGTGGTGGGATTTAACTCCAGCTGCAGTCTCTGGCAGCCCATTGCAGGAGATACAGTCTGTCCTAATTAAAGGCACCTCCAAGACAGGATTCAGTTTGGCTGATGGAACAGGGACACTGACTCTTCCCAGCACTGTTTATTTTATTAGCTCAGCTGCAGCTCCAGTCTTAGGGCAGATGTGCAACAACTGACACCTAAATACCACACAGGAGCAATTTATTTTCATCTCCAGTCACTGCTACTGCCTGAACACGGGAAGATTTGCCAGAAAACAGGTAAAGCTTTCACAGCTACTGTCACTAAGCAGAATCAACAGCAAGTGATAATTGCTTTTAAATTCAATGAGATGATTCAGTTGTTCCTCTATGGAGTGTATCATCTCCTCCCTCAACTGAGAACCCCAAAAGCATCCCACAGGGATGCACATGAGGTACATGTGGGAGAGTAACTACAGAAAGCAAACTGAAAGTAGGTTGCTAGTTTTGGTCCATTACTACCAGTGACTTTTCTCCCACTTTCATCAATTACCTGCTGAGATCACTGGAGCATAATTAACAACCCTAAATGGAGTTATTTCTCTGGGCACGTGTGAGGAAAAGAGGATGAAATAAGGTTTCCTTACCTGTGTTTTGTTCAGTGGGGATTTCTTTGCCCACTCGAACATGTTCTCGTAGACGTTGCCGTCGTAGCGGCCGAGCACAGATCCCAGATGGACATCATGGAAGTCAAAGGAGTCCACCAGGGCCACTGCATTGGGGCGAATCACAGCCAGGAGCTCCTTCACGTGCTGGTTCACTTGGGTGATTTGGGCACTGGTCAAGATACCCGCCTTGGGGGGGGGAAAAAGGGATTGTAGAAGCCAAAAGAACCTTCCCTTCCCCGTGGCCTAACACAGCTCAGCCTTCCCACATAAAAATGCAGCAGTTCATAAAACACCAGGGTTTTTTTAGTTTACTAAGTAATTAAATTGGCAATTAGCCATAGTGTACAAGCAAATGGAGATGCCCAGCACAGCCTACCATACCACCCAGCTATTTAATCTTGGATGGGAGACTCACTCCTTAGAGGCCCTGTGTGCAAGTTCACTTGAAGAATGTGCACACATGTATATTAAATTGCTCCTGGTTTCAGGGAATTTTTTAGGAAGCAGCAAAGAGGAAAAATGGGAAGACAAAACATACCATGTCTGCCTGAAGACCACTGCTGCACAAGCACGTTCTCAAACTGACAGAATGAGGAGAAAAGCAATGCCTGACAATTTAAACCCATTCACTGAAGTAAGAGTTGAGATTTGAAGTGCAAGACCCTTTTTGAGAGATCCAGCTCTTGGAGCATGTCTAACGTGCACCTCCTTGGTTTTTAACACGCAACACTTTGTCACCAACTGGAAACCATTTCAGCTAAACCTGGCACATGCCTGGTTTCCATTTATCACCCAAATCTCCATTCTGGCAGATCACAAGGGAAACCTGACAAGAGCCTTCCACCAGACTTGCCCTGCTAATGGCCTTCTGGAAGTCAAGAATTTATACCTAAAATATTCATACATTTGGCATTTAAAGCATCTTTGCAAACAGTGATTCTGGCTCTAAAGTGTTGGGGAAAGACACCCACCTGCAAGAAATCCCCTGTGTTCTTGCTGATGCCAAACAGGGCGTACAGGAGGCACAGGTCGGTCAGCACAGCGCGGACAGCGGCGTTAGAGACCTCAGACAGCTTTGCTGCAAACAGCTTCACCACCACGTAGTGGCAGTGTGCCTGCACAGACACAGGAAGGCTAGTCACAAAGGATCACAAAGAGATGAGAAGCTCTTACAGCACATTTTCTGTAGCAGGCACATCACTCACCTCTGATGCCCGCACCAGGTCAACGGAAGTTCTGTTCCAGGCGTCCTCCTTGCTCTTTCTGTGGTTCAGCTCAGCTTGCAAATTCTTTGCTGCAGCTTCTACAAGCCTGTTTTATAAAAGGAAGTTTACACAATAGCACCACATTCACTAGATTACATACACTGAATTCATACGGATTTCAGTCGTGGCACATGAGCCCCGAATTATTCTGATGTGCTATGACTGAATATATTGCCTGGACTGAAAAGTTGTGCCTCTGAAACATCAGTTACCCCTGCTGCAGCTACAATACAGCTACAGCGGGGTAAAGGACATCTGACAGCACCCATGTGGTGCTTCAATACCTACTCACATGTAGGCATCTGCTCTACTCTCGCATTTCCTTCATAACAGGCTTGGATATCAGGATTGTTTCTCTCCAGAGAGATCTCTGAGCAGTCTCAGAGCAAATACAACATTGGTATTTGTACACGTGAATATACTTTACATGTAAATATTTCCCAATGGAAAGGGGAGCAGAGTAACCAGGCTATGAGCAGGCTGTGAGTAGCCTCTTGTAACCACAAAGCACTTAACACCGGCCCCAACCCCGTGAAGTGTGTCACTTCCTGAAAGCAACACACGGATCAAAGCTCTGCCAACCACGCCTTGAAAATCCCGCATTAACAGGGCAGTGCATCACCACCACCTCCCAGGACACCCAGTTTGGCTTGGCTCAGGCTGGTAACTGTGAACTCACCGGGCAGCACGTGCCTTGTAAGCCTCCACCAAGCTGACAGGGTCGTTGATCCGCACGGTCACGGTCCTGGCAGCCACGTGCTGTGGCTGAATGCGCTGCCTGGAGAGGTCATTCAGGTAGGACACCATACCAGTAACCTGCTGCCCAGAGCTAACCTGGGTGTAGCTTTTGACAAGGAATCTGAAAACAGAGACAGCAGACGGCAACTCTTACAAATTGTTTGAGCAGAGAAAAGTCAGGCTCAGGCCAGAAAGAACACTATATGTAGGCATATAATTTTCTGTCAAAAACAGGGCAAGGGACAGAAACATGACACCGGTTTCACGGTAGTACAGAACACTCTTCTGCTACAAATACCACAGCACTGAGGCAGGAGCACCCCTGTGCAGAGCTCCCACCACACCTGGCTGTCTGCAGCATCATGACCGTGTTTTCTCCCTCGTAGGTGCAGGACGGGGTGAAGGTGACGTAGATGTCAGGAATGCCACTGCAGCGGGAGTAGCCGTGCCCACCACAGGCCATCCGACATTCCTCAATGCCAGCATTGGCAGTCCAGGAAGTGAAGGCCTTCAGCCCCGCTGTCAGCGCGTGGAGCTGAGGGACAAAGCAAAGCCAGTTTAGATTTATTTCCCACTCTTGGCTTGGACAACACCACTCCTGCACTGCCCCACAGGGTCCTGTTTTTCTTGCAAGAACTCTTTCCTGAGCCAAACTATTTATAGGAAAATCTCTGTACATGGAAAGTCCACTTTTGAGTCTGCCACCCTTTCTGTGCCCATGCATTGTATGTACAAGTCTGTCTTCAACTGCCTGTTGTCACACCAGGTTCTCAGACAGAAACCCTAACAGAAAACAAACATTTTACAACCCTGGCCCCTCAGTATGGGGCCTTTGATCAACACACCTGTTCTACCCCAGTCACTTGGAAGAACAATTCAGAAGCTACAGCACAAGCATAAGACCAGTCTCAACTCCCAAGTGATATGCTATCATTCCTAAAAAGTCACCTTTTGATAAAATATATTCCCAGCAGCTTTCTCACTGTGCATTACTCCCTGTTTTTTATAAAGTGCTAAATGAATAGTGCAAATAAAGAAGTAAAGGTTACCAGCACACACTGGGATTGGGGGCTTTTGAAACTACAGAAGTACAAGACATCTCACAAGTGAAAATTGTAAAGAAACCTCACATGAATTCAACAAACACCCCTCTGGTTCCCAGAGGACACAGTACCTCTGGCAGCTCACTCAGGTCCCCTTCGTTGATGTCCCCACTAATACGATGGTAGGTGTCTTTTATGTAGGCTCCCACAAAATGGAAAGCATATGCTGTTGCCAGGAGAGGAAAGAGTTTGTATTGTTGGGTCTGATAATCCAGGATCTGGGGTTCTGGTTCCCTAGAGCAAAACACAGATGAATCAGCATGCCAAGGGCCAGCAATATGCTGCTGCAGAAACCCCATTCATAGCACAAGCTACACCCATATCAACCTGGAGTATCTAAGAGTACCTAAGACCAGTAAGAGCCCCTGGCAGGGGAGGACATTTTGGCAATCAAGAATGATTTTTTTTTGAAGTTTGAGTGTTTTGAAACAGTATCAAGTGCCAAAACAAATATCAACCACAGTCCCTCTTCTCTCCAGTAACTGAGAATTTTCCCTCAGCACTAAGGCTGCTCCTGGGTGTCCCTGCACTCACCCTGGCTTCAGCTCAGACTGGTGTCTCACGGCGCTGTAGCGGATGGCGATGGTACAGGCGCGGGACAGCGAGCGAGCGGAGTCACCCACGATGAGGGAGCGGATGAACACCATGGTCCCATAGGTCAGCTTGTCACTGACAGGCTTCACATAGGTACCATCTGGTTCAACCTACCAAAAAAAACCCCCAAAAAACCAGCTTGTTGACGTTTCCTCCCTTTAACATATTGACACGTCAAGCTCAAAACTCATCAAGTAGCACTTAAGCAACCCACAATCCTTTTGGTGCATTTATTCAGCCACCCAAGAGCATTCAGTGTGTCCATGTCTAACAGCAGGTGCTGAAATCCACTGCTTTACCTGAGCATATTTCATCAGCATGTTCTCCCGAGGAATTCGGAAGTTGTCCATTTTCAGGTAGCCGTTATCCATTTCATCATAGCCAAATTTCGGGCCAATGTCACCCACTGTAATACCTGCCACAGACAAAGCCACTTGCATTAAGAAACAGGAACTAAACACCACCTGAGAGGTTCAAGCTTTCTCCAGTAAGAAGATTGTTTAGTTTTCTAGCAAGTCCCAGCAGTGTTATAACAGCTTTGATGGAAAAGTGGTGTCCTGGTTTTGGCTGGGATAGAGTTAATTTTCTTTCCAGTAGCTGGTACAGTACTGTGCCTTGGATTCAGGATGAGAAGTGTTGATTACACACTGATGGTTCAGTTGTTGCTGAGCAGTGCTTGCACCAAATCAAGGATTTTTCAGTTTCCACACTGTGATGCCAGTGAGGAGGCTGGGGGGCACAACAGGCTGAGAGGGGACACAGACAGGCCAGCTGACCCCAGGTGGCCACAGGGATATTCCACTTCATAAGGCATCATGCTGAACAATAAAACTGGGGGAACTGGGTGGTGTGGCAGCCCACTGCTCAGGGACTGTCTGGGCATCAGTCAATGGGCGGTGAGCAATCACATTTTGCATCACTTGTTTCGCATATTCTCTTATCATTATTAATTTCTCTTCCTTTTCTGTCCTATTAAATTATCTTTATCTCAGCCCATAAGTTTTACCTTTTTCCAGTTCTCTCCCCTATTCCACTGTGGGAGGGCAATGGCTGTGTGTTTAGCTGCCTGAGGGGTTAAACCACAAGTGGACATCAAAACATGGGAAACTTCCTAACTTTCATACAGTCCTACTATCCACTCACTGCAGGAGCTGCCTCTGAAGTTCACCCAGCTCACTTGCACCTAAACAATGATGAAAGCTCTTCTTTCCCTTTCAGAAAGCAGGACATGCTGTGCTAAGAATGCATAGGAGACACTGGGAGACAGTGGGATAGAATAAAATCCCAAACTGCACTTCACATTGAGGGTATGATAGGAAAGGTGATTTAGTGGTAGTTCAGTCACAAGAAAGCCTCATTTAAGCCCTGTGATCTAATCACTGAAATCAGCTAGTGAAGTAAGCCATGGACATCAACAAGAGAGCAGCTGTGTATAGTCAGAGAGAAACAGATCTAACTTATTCCATGACATGGATTTTAACCCTTAACATGGATTTTTACCTGGTAGAGGTTCATGGGTGCCCAGCTGCCTGATGGGAACAATGAAGGCGTGCAGCCCTTTGCACTGGCCCTGGGTATAGAGCTGGGCCAGAACGATGGCGTGGTTTGACGTCTTCCCAACTGCAACAGGAGTGGGAGTCAGAAGGAAAAACACAGTCAAACATACTTACACACACAGAGTCTTTCCTTAAAGCAGGATCTGAGATTACCTGAACCACATCATGCAGTAGAAAACCAGATTTACAACACTGGTTATCACCCCAACTGTACAGCTCTAGACAAACAGTGTTGCTCAAGTCAATGGAAGCTGCACAACACAATTCTCTCGACTGCACAACACCAAGTCCTTGGCAAACCTACCAGTGAAGCTGAAGGAAATACAAACTTTGATACAACCAAACATTACACTAAATTCACACAGTGTGACTGGTTGTGAACAACAGCCTAGAACACACAGATGATGTTTTAGCAGGCTCTGGTAAGTTTGTTTCTTGGTGTTCAAGAGTAACTGCCTTTCAGCCAACTCTTTGGGTCAGCTTTCAACCATCACTCTGTAAATGCAACACACATGACATCACCTCCCCAGGTTATTCCATACATCTTCCAGCTTCAGACACACAGTGATGCACTTACGTCCACCTGGCCACCACTTAATGGAGGTGACAGTGGGGCTGTTGAGAATGAACTCCTGCGTGGCAGGGTCGTAAGTGGCTGTAGTCTCTAGACCCCGAAGGTGAGTCCCTGAAAACAAGCAAACACATTGTTTTGGCAGAAAGTCAGGCAGAAAACAGAGACAAGGATAGAACTGGACAATGGAAAGTGGAACTCCAGTAGTAATGTTTAAATTTTAACTTTGCTTTTAGGCTACATAAAGAACTGAATTTCAACCAATTAAGGAAGAACAAGTGATAGCCAGACCACAGTCTGGGACCTGAAGCCAGTTCTCAGAAAATATGTCAATTTTTTTCCCCCAGTGGTCTAAGACTAGTTTTCCAAGCACCTCCAATCTGACACCCTTTTGTTATCACACACCAGAAGCCCTTTCTCAGTTAAGGCATTCCACAAAACCACGCTCACCTCAATTTCACTAAAATGCAATCTGATTAAATTGAAAAATAAAATCATACCCTTCTCAGCCACAAGATGAAACAAGCAGTGCCCATCACCTCTTTATTCCCTCTCAGGTCTACATTCTCCTCACTTGATGGAGTTGATCTCCCAAACGAGATCATCCATAGCTCCAAGACAGCAAGTAATAGCACGTGAATGCCAGGGGACTGATGCAGGCAGAGGAAGAGACTGAAAAAAGATGGAGGTAATTCCAGGAACAGCCTTTGTCTTCTGCCCCCAACTCTTCACACACACCTGTCTTAGAGCAGTGGTACTGTCCCTGCATGCCTTAAAAACCAAAAATCACCAGGCCTACTTGCTTAAACTAGGCAAGCTGTGAACACTCCTGAGAGTCTGGACTGAGAGAGCAGAACAAGAGCTCCAACATGAAAAAGGGGATCACCTTGATGCAACCACGTTCCCAAAACATGGAGGTAACGGCAGACTTCCACAGGCAGCTCAACACAGACTTACTTTGCTGGTAAAGGATCTTCAAACCTCACTAGTTGCAAGAGATTCTCCTCAGTTGCAGTTACTTTATGCTTCATACAGTCTCTACATTTCACTTCAGCACAAACGTGAATCCTGCTCATTCTTAGAAAATAATTCTCATCTGCAACTCTCAGATGTCAAAATTAAAGTTTCCCAAGGCACAGTATCCTCCCTTTGAAACTTGGGTTAAAAGTGTTGCAATCACAATACTGCTGGAGTTATCAAAATCCATTTCAAAGCTTGAAAGCAAAGGAATAGCAACAAAAACCAAAGTCTAGTTCAGACAGAAAATTAAAAACACACCAAAACATTTCACAGTCCAATTAAAAAGAACACATGGGAGTTAAAAAAGGGGGAAAAAAACTCCACACAAAACATGAGTATTGGAACAAAGTCATCCACATGTTCTCTGACCGTAGGTCAGTCCAAGGTGACAAGCAACTCTTTAAAGTTTTTGGCATCTCTTTCAGTACCTTAAAAGTTCTGTCCTTTTGTCTTCACACTGGACATTAATCACAGCAAAGCAGAAATCAAACTGGAAAGAATGATGAACAGATGCCACCAAACCGACAGACAGCCAGAGGCACTAATGACACTGGTTTGAATGGCACGAGGAGCACTCAGGGTGCTCACATATAGAGCTACAGACACCAAACCCTCCTGCAGGGGGAAAAAGGAGGAAGCAGCACGTGGTAATAATGCCCTGTTAAACACTTCAGAGGCTGCCCCCTTCTCCCTACAGCCACAGCTGCACGTGTGAAGTCTCTGGGATACACACACACCATTCTTCCCAGGCAGGGGAACGCTCTGTACACAAAGCCATTCTTAGAAATAGCATTTAGTGAATGTACTGTACCATGGCCCATTTCAGTCTGGGCATAAGTGCCAATGATCTCCAGGTTCCAGGCAGGCATGAAGAAGCGATCCTGCTGCTCTGGGGTTGCCTGGGTGAGAAGGGTGGGGAGGAACATGCCCAGATGAAGGTCCAGAGGCTCAGGCCGTCCACGGTGAACAAAGCTGTGAAGAATTGTCATGGGATGGGAGCGTGAAGGGAATGTTATGGGAGGGAAGCAAGCATGAGGATTCATGGTGCAGATTCAGGAAGAGACAAAAAGAAAAAAAAAAAATGATTCATGTGTAAATCCGAGTTCATCCAGTGTATTTCAGAAAGACAGAGCACTGTCCTTTTCTCAGGCCTGAATAATAAATTACACTCACTTCGAAATAAACGTGCTGCAATGCATTTCTTTCTTATCATACATAAAATGCATCTGCAACATTCACCTATTTTTGATACACCATGATTGATTAAAAGAAAGGGATTAATCCAAAGCAAAGACAGACCGGACCTTCACTCTGGTTCTCAAATCAGAGCATCCCTAAATTAAATGGGCTGAGGCAGAATGCCAGTTTGATGAAGATGTGATCTGGTTGGATGCAGGGAGCCTTTACCCAGACATAGGAAGTCCACTTTTTTTTCCTCTTCATTTTCTGAAGGCAGAATCTGGTAGAAATCCTTGTTTATCCAGCTGAACAAGCTAAGTTTTAACTAAATTTTGGTTTTTTAAAAAAAGCAAATCATAACTGTCTGCATTACTTACTTAATTTTTTTTTTAAATTAAAGATCAGACACTACTAGTGTACATGGCATTCCAAACCAACCCCTTCAACTTCTGCTATTTTTTAAAAAAAGGACAGTGCTCTGCATGTGTAAGTCAACGTTGTGAACACGAACAACTCGGCAAGAAAGCCAACATTTTTCAATCTGCAAATCACCAGCACAAATTATCTCCAATTAAACATGTTTCATTAGAACAACTCTTCCTCCAAGTTCTGTCCAACACCACTGTGAAGTAGTTAAGTGGTCTATTAAGTTCTTCAATATGAAGAATTAAATGCTTATTAAATCTTTAAATACTGACAGATTTGACTATTAAAATAGTTGGGATAAATTGAGGATCAGTACCTGCATCTGGCCCATTTATGTATGAAATAATGTAATTGGTCTTTAACGGAAATATATATATATATATTTAAGTTATATGCATTATGGAAAGAGCACTGGTCTGAGCTTGGCTCAAACTCATTTGGCATTCTCATCAAAGTGGGAACAATGCACCCTTGTGTTCTCTAAACACACATTAATATGAACTAGCTCTATCCCCAGGGCTTCCCAAGAACTGCAGTTCTGTTCTTTGATATTCTCAGGCACCTATAAATAAATTCAACCATCTAACAAACCCAGCAGAAATATTTTCAAAGCTTTTTGACTGCACAGTGACCAAGCCCAAGAGGGGACTAATGGGTTACCAAGAATACTGGATTATAAGTGAGTTCAGTACCGTGAGAAGTACCCAGCTAACAGTCAATGAGGGAAAGGAAATCCTTATTTACCAGCAATAGTCATAAACCAGACAGAAACAGCACAGTATTTTCACTGCTCCTTCTCATTTCCTGTTCAGTCCTATTAAGTGCTATTTGTGCTTTTTCTTTCTTTGATTTTTTTGAGAGACTTCTTCACCATGGAACAGGTTGAAATCAACACAGGCTATCACACAGGTAGCCACCAAGATAAAACTGAGCAACTACCCATCCAGGCTGGGGTTCAACTCAATAATCAATGGTCTATTTCCCCATCACCAGTTTCTAAACATCAGGATTAAATTAAGCAAAATTCAGTGACAATTACTGCAGCAGCTTTATAGGTGGAGTTGTCAGATGCTCGACATTCACAAAAGTTTGCATTTTAATTATTCAGCAGAGAATATAATAGTTCTATTTAGTATCAAATTACCATCAAACAGCAAGAGAACTATCAGCAAACCAGACCATCACCAGGCAAGAAAGTGCAATCATGTAACGTGAAACTGCAAGTAAAAACCAATCACTTCAGTGTGGGTGTGACTGATTGAAAGCAGCTGTTGTGAGAAAGCAAACAAGGACAGCAGGCATTGACTGTTGCCATCCAGTTATCCCTCAGTTTCCGGTGTCGAGCTGGGTTTGCCAACTCCATCTCTCCCAGGCAGGGCAGAGGACAGGATTTCTTTCACTGAATCTTCTACAAACGTTTCAGCAGCTGTAAATGAACAACCAGGCAACTGGCATTGCCATCCAGGTTCTGCAGTGTCCAGACTTGTACACCTCATGCTTTCCCAGTTCAGATGCCAGCACGAGCACTGGAGTCTTTGGTTTGTTAACCATTCTTGCTGGTATTTAACAGCCATAATTCCAGGTTCTGGGCTAAAAGATTGTTTTCTGATGCATAAAATGTTTTTTCCTTTGAAGCAGTGGAAGTTTTCAACAACAGCAGGAGTAAGATGGTTTTTTTCCTCATAACCAAGACCTTTCCATGAAGTTGTACAGCTGCAGTGAAGAAGCATCTGGAAGAAAAGTGCCTGGGGCAAAGCATACCTGACTTTCAAACCAAACTGCAGTCTTACCATGCTCCACTGCACCTAAAGGAATGCTCCTGACCTGTTTCTGCAGGCCAACCTTGCACCGAGAACTCTGAGAGACACGTGCCCCAAATGCAGGCAAAAATAAAACCCACAAGACTGTTGGCTGACACTTTCCAACCAGTTCAAGTGAAATTCAGACTCTGAGGGCTTAGAACAATCTCCTCACCATAAACAACTACAGAGGCAGTGATCAGCTAAGAGGTGCGTTCTGGAAAAGACCAAAAAGAACTCTGGGATTGTCAGGATGTAAAAACAGGTGGCTCTCTGGCTACAGGGCAAGAAACATCAACCATTAAGCAAGGTATTTTACCTTTCCCCTTTTAGAGTTACCCAGGGAACATCATAAACTTACACACTGGAGTTACAGAAGAGAGGTTACCCATTGATGCCTGAAGGGAACTAACCATGTCCCAACTCGGTTTGGGCGTAGGTGCCAATTATCTTGACTCCACGGGCCAGGGGCAGCCACTTCTCCTTCTGAGCAGCAGTCGTTTGGGTCTCTATGGTTTTTTGAAACATGCTGAAGTGGAGACCCATTGGTTCAGGCACATTGCCCGTGCATGTTCTACAGGAGAGAAATAGAGGGATCTGGATCTCAGTCTTACTGTGATTGTGAACCTGAAAGGCTTTTCTCCAACTAAGAAAAATTATCTCTTGGCCTATTTCAACCCCTTTTTTTTGTCACACAACCAAACTTAGGCATTAGAAGCAATGCTGATGGGGAAACAAATGTTTCTTCCAGACATTTTCATCTCCCCATGAATCCTGCTGTTGCTATGTAACTGTATAATAAAATATTATTCTACAAAGATCTAGGGGGAACTTAAAACTAAGGACATGAAAACTAAATCAACTATTTTCTCCCCCATCTCTCAGGCTTGGTGGGAATCAATCCCCCTGCTGCTGGTAGCCTACAACTAGGCCTTTATTAGCTACAAGCAGTATGTACTGAAAAGGAAAAGGCTTCTTAGGTGACCGAGTGCTTTTCAGAAGGGCTTTGTATTACCTGTAGCTGCTCCTATCAGTTGTGAGATCAGGAACTCACCTTTAATTAAAGTTACCATTACAGTCTAGTGCTGGAGGGAATGGAAGGAAAAATCAGATGTTTTAGGTGTCCTTTATCTAAGCAGAAGTTATTTCATGAGAGAAAATTCTAATTATGTAGTAGCCACGATGGCAGGCAAAGTGCATTCCCAAGTACAACAAGCTCTGTAACACAAACATGCTAGAAAGTGTCACTGTGGAGTACATGACTCCACAACATCTTCCCTTCTGATTTTTCCAAAGGACCAAAACTATTGCAATCAAGTAATCTGATGCTGGTGATTAATGCATGAACTGTGCTTTTAAGCTGGTGTGAGTGCAGCTACAGTGTCTCAAGTTCTTGGAATAGAGGCAGATGGTTCTCTTACCAGAAAACACTCAACTACAGCAGCACACGTTTACAAAGCTGATGCTTTCAGGGTGACCAAGGGCCTAAAAATGCTGCAAAGACAGCAAGACAATACCTTCAGCATTCTTGTGGTTTCCTAAGTGGGTTATTCTCTTAGCCCAGGACCCATATAGCAGCAGCAGCACCCTTTATTTCCTCACTGCCTGCAGCACAGTTATTGTGCATCTGCTCCTCGGGCCCAAAAGGACAAATCTACAGGATGAAACCGAGTGCTGACTTTGAAATTCACAGTTTCTGGGCAGCTTGGGAAGAGCTTGAAAGGGTTCTTTGGGTGTTTTCAGAAGCTATTGAAGGAATTTGTGAAAAAGTTGCAGCACGTGCTTTGCTGTCAGAAAAATCACGTCAGACACTGCTTCTCTGAAGGTAATGCTTCAGAAAAAACAAGAATATTAAAGGCCACAGCTGCAACTTTCACTGCCTATGAGTAAGTTTAATCACAAGTGCCAGGTATCTTGTGCTTAATTAGCACCTTCTCTGACAGGAGTAAGACAACAGACATTTTGAAAGTGGATGCTTTAACACCCCTGTGTCAGAAGGTCATGATGTTTCCTAACTAAACATGCAGCATTTTAACAGCTTCTCGCATTAACGAAGCTGAAAGCTAAATTACAGCAGAAACTGTTCATCTCTGCATACTGAATATTTAGGATTTCCTTAACATGCCTTTTAACAACCTGAACCACAAGAAGACAGAAACCTGTTTTCCTCCAGAAGAGGAGGAACAGCTGTGAAGGGAGGAACAAAAGGCTTTCTTCTCTTCTTTTCCTTTCTGTGAACTCTTACTGCTTCCCATCAGAATTTCTACATTCCCACTGGGTTGCTCCCCAAAGGCTGCAGAGTGTGCCATCATCAAGACTGACTGTGGCACTGGCCATTTGGTCAATGACCAACGATCACCTTGGTGGCCTGAGGTCAGATTTGCTGCGACAACCAGTGTCATGAGGAGGCTGCAGCTCCAAATCCACTGATGGGAGATGGATGTGTAGTAACCCATGCTTTGGCAATATAGATCTTTCCATATTTCACAGCAACCAGTGCCACCCACACAGCAGAAGGTACCTGTATGACAGGTAAGTCATTGTCTCTCAGTGCACAGAGCATGACAGAAGCAGAGTCTGCCTCTTCAGAGGCTCTAAAGCTACATAAACAACTGCAAAGCCACTCTCAGGCTGCAGAGCTGGGTTACAGAACAGGGTTAAAGCAAAGTCTGCATGCAAACTTTTCTGTTTTTTGCAGGAGTCCTTGAAGTAACTCTCTCAAGGAAGAGCATGAAGGGTCATCCCAGTGGAGGAGCTGTATCTACACTGTGCTTACTGGGCCTCAGAGCTGACAAATCCTATGGGAATAAACTCCTATTCCAGCTGTATCAAAAAAAGCAAGTCAGACTCATCCACTTCAAATTAATTTAGCAGTGGCCAGTAGGGCCCCTAGTACAGTTTTTCTGGTTTGATTCCTCAAAGCTACACCAGGTTCTAATTTAGTGTCAAAAGGAGACGTAAGGACAAATTCCCACAGGGAAAGAGCATGTTCACACAATGCCCATGAACACAGGGATTGCTTGGTGACCAGCAGCTCTTGGATCTTCTCCTCTTCAGTGACCCAGTTTCTCCCAACTGTTTTTCACTTCTTCATTTAATCCCATTTTCCTCACTGAAGGTTAATTAAACTTGAAGGTGAATTAAAACTGGCCAGATTGCTCTCTTCCAAGAGCTCTGTAGCATCACACATCAGAACCACTCCCCACTTCTCATGCTCACTTACATTTTGCTGTAGTTAGGGCTGTCAAAGAAATCTGAAACACTGGCACTTTTAGGCTGCTGGCCTTCAAAGCTGTATCACAGCAGCAACTGCAGTGTGGACATAAAAGAACTGACTATATGAGAAGCAATTAAAATGGATTCTAGATATATTTAATAGATCCTCTTACGGTCTGGAGTCCAACAAAGCTCTTTGGAAACAGAGGAGGAGCATTCATTCACTTGGGCATGTCACAGCAGCAACAACTGTTTATGTGTATCTTCAGGGCAGCTGAAGGAAGCAGCATTTCTCCTCACCTATTCATAAATCAAGCTATAAAGTCAGTGAGTCATGTGCCAAGCTCCTTAGTGCTGTTCAGGGAATATAGGAAAGCTACAGGAAAACTACTGGCTCAAAATTCTCCAAAAATTGCATATGTAAATCTGTCCCTGCTGTTTGGGGATGATTGAAAGAATTTCTTAGGCTTCCATATGTAAAAATCTGATGGTCAATCACAATAAATACAACTTGACATCTGAATCAAGGACTTCAATCTCTTTCATAAACTTCATTCAAGGCATGTTGCAACACCACATCCACTCAATTTTCCAGTTTGGAAAAATGCATGAACACACACACAGTTCCTCCAGGTCAGCTTTTGCACTCGTGAAGTTTCTTCCAGTTAGCACAAATTAGCATGTTTGGATACGTGATAGAAATAAACTTCATTTTGCCAGCTGGGTGGAGTTCACTGAGTTTAAAAAATATTTGACACTCAGCAGGTGAGAAAGTGGAGACAGATGTTAAAATGCAAATGAAATCAAAGGATGAAAAAATAATCCTTTCATTTCTTCCATTTATTAAGCAGCAGTAAGCCCACATCCTCCCTTGCCAACACCAGACATTACAGTAAAGAAGTCAAATCAGGAATAGTAAGTGTATAGTTCTCAGAGCAAGCACACTGCACTTGTAGGCAAGAAGTTCATGTACTGCTCTTCATTCTGTTACGTGTCATTGTATGTTATTCTACATGTTTATGTAGAATAAATATGGTTAAAAAATGGTAAAAGCAGTCAGTCTAAAGTAATTGCATTTACAGTTTAAAATCCTGAATGCCTGCAATTAGAATTGACTCTGAAAAAAGTCTTCCTCATTGTTTCAGTTGATTTTGGATCATGAATTCTGACTCATTACACCTGACTATTCCTATCACATAAAATATAGAGGTATTATTTGGTGTCTATATGAAATGTTACACTTTCATCCATTTAAAGTTAAGAATTGCTGACTCCCACACAAGTTTATGGAAATACAAAACTAGAATCTCTCACTTGGCTACTTCTGAAAAGTCTGTTTTCATATGATATTGTCAGTAATGCTACCAAAGACAGCATTTACATTGCAAACTCCATTGAAATTTGCCAGCTGGTAGATTGGATAGAGTTCTCTGAATTTTCTCCATACAAATAAATGAAGAAACTTCCCTGTCACTTTCAATAATCCTTGTGGAGGAAAAAAAATTAATCATTAACTTCTACTATGCAGCACTGGAATAATCCAATACTGTCACTGAACTTGTCCTTTTTAAAGTTGGCATTGGTGGACAATGAGAGCAAAACCATTTACTTTACTTCCACGAGAACTTTCATGACACAGGTCAGTGTGGACCAATTTCTTGGAAATTAGAACCACAGTGATTTCAACTACCTGCTCCCAATATTCATGCCCTAAGGCCCATGCCAGATTTGCTACGAAACCAGTCAGAGGGGGCTTGTGATTCACTAAATACTGTGCCAGAGGATATATCCATGGTGTTACCATAGATTTCTAGGTCTGTGTAATCTGTTAACAGCCTCTGTTGGATTAAATCAGAATGAGTTTAACAGAACTAAGGAGAAAAATACATCAAAATCAGGAACTAAGTTCTGATTCCTCCTGGAAGGGATGAAAACTCAGGTGTAAAGACGGTCTTATTTTTATTAACTTAACCCAAGGGTCGTATCAGATAAACCAAAGGTCTGATAGAACAAAAAGCCTCTGGGTCAAAGGGAACCACTGTAGCACCAGGAGCATGGAGGAGGGAGATAGGACAGGCAGTGATAAACAAGAACTTCTAAGCCATCTTGGAACATTTTCAAGTATGCCTGCAATGTTACTTTATTAGGTCTAAGTGCAAAGTGAAGTAATCGGATTTAAGATATTTCATTAGAAGCTGCAAACTCATCAGATCTATTCAGGCTGAAAATATTTTAGTGTATTTTTTTACTTCTTTCGTGGAAAAAAAAAATCAAGCTACGAGTCCCATTTTTTACTTTCTGCACCACATATAAGAAATAGGGTGTAATTGTTAATGGTGCATCTCTAGTCAATAATCTAAGAAAACATAATATTCATGAAATCAAGGTTTCATCTGAAATTCACTAAAGCCAAGACTTCAGTGGACTTTTGCACAGGTTTTGAGCTTCCCCTGGACAGCAAACATAGGGAAAAAGCACAACTCTAATGTCCTTGGTGATGATCATAGTACATACAAAAAGCAAGTGCTGGATGTAGGTACCTTTTAAACCAGAAGATCTCTTCAGGATCTGCAATTCCATATTCCCTTAACTTCATCACCATCAAGGAGCTCTTCCTGATGGCTTGCTCATAGCGTTGGCTACGGGACAGGAAGTTCAAATCCTCATGCTGGAAGTCAGGGTCATTAAGAACTAAGGCCTCTGGGGACAGAACAGAAGAGGAAAACAAGCTCAGTTTCCACAAACCTCAACAAACAGTGGGTGAGAAATGACCCAGCTTTTTACCTGCTGTACCTCAAGGCACAGGTACCAGAAAATTAAAAATAAAATTGGAAGTTAATGAAATCAGAAAAAAAGTCAAAGGCCTTTTAGAGAGCAACTCCTGGCACTCTCATTTTACACAGAAACCCCATGCTTAGTTCAGAGCACTCTGGACTTGGCAGGAGGGCAACTCACTGACGTAAGACCTGCAGGTCCCCCAGCAACAGCCTCAGAGGCTCAGGCTGCTGTCCCTCAGCCTCCTGAACTCTGATCCCTTCATAACTCCCTCCCTGCAGAAGGGCACAGTGACTATTCCCACTGTGCCAACCAGAAAACAAGGTACCCTGAGGCCACAGACCTCCTGTGGCCCCCTCTTTGGCACAGAAGTTACACAACAGCAGCCCCTGACAGTCCCACCCCAGGGAAGAGAATGGAAGCAGTTCATTAATCTCTCACACCACAGTGGTGGCAGGTGACAAACAGGTGACTTTTGTACTGTTGGGCAAGTGCGTGGCAGGAAGGAAACAGGAGAGGAGACGGCCCGAGGGAAATGGCCGTGAGAGGCTGCCTCTTACTCTCCAGAGGAAGGGGAAACAAGTAAAAGGACATTGCTCTATCAGGGTCAGCCCAGAGCCTTCCTGGAAAGGGGACGAGAGGGAGACCAGGGACGTAACAGCTCCTGTCTAACCCATCAGAGAGCTCCTCTCCTGTCTAGCCCTGAACTTCCTTTAGGCTGTGACCATCTATCTGCAAATCCTCTCTTTACAGCTCTCCCTCTCCTTGGAGTCCCCCCTCTCCCCAAAAGCTCCTCCGCACATCCTTCCCCCCCCATGTGTCCCCCTCCTCACAACCTCGTCCCTCCTCACCTTCCCCGAGGGTCCCCACCCCGTTTCCCCGTCCCCATATCCCGGTCTCCCTCGCCCTGGGGGTCCCCTCTTGGGTGTCCCTCACTCCACAGCCTCTCCCCTTCCCACCACCGCGTCTCCTTCTCCTAAAACCTCCTTCCCCAAGCCCTCACCAGGGCTGTCTCTGCCCCTCCTCACCCTCCCCAGCCCGGTCCCCGCCGGGCCCTCCCTCACCGATCTCCTTGCGGCGGCGGGTGCGCTCGGGGCCGCCGTCCAGGATGTGCGTGAGCAGCAGGGGCTGGAAGGTGGCGGCGGCGCGTTCCCTCCGCAGGTCCGCGTTCATCGTCATCGCGGCGCCGGCGGTTCCGCTCTGTCCCGGTCCCGGTCCCGATCCCAAACCCGGTCCCGATCCCAGTCCCGATCCCAAACCCGGCCCCGACTCCGGCCCCGCTCCGCCGGCGACGCCCCCGCGTGACGTCACTCCCGCGACGACACGTGGGTCCCGACCACGTGGGCGCCGTTCCCACGGGATGCGGTGCTGGAGCGGTGAGAGGCGCGTTAGACCGAGCTTGGAGCGGCGCCTTAGCGCTAAGACGGGCCGCAGCCGGGGCTGGGATGCGGTGCGGTGTGCGTGGGGAACGCGCACATCGCCTGCTGCATCGGCACTGGATGGTTAATTAAATAAACGGCTCGTTAAATGCCTTTGGCGGGGCGCGTTCGGCCACGCGTTAAACGCGGGGTTGGGCAGTGCTCTGGATGTGCATATGAAGTGCTGCGATAAATGTGCCTGCAGCGTGCTGCGGTGGAGGTGGCGCGGGCATTAAATAGCGCATTGGGCGGGCACAGGGGGCGTGGCGGTCGGGGTACGGCTTCTGCAACATAAACGGTTCTATACCCGAAAAATGCACACCGAGCACCTTGCACACCTGGCTAATCCCACCCGCCCGCGCAGCGCCATTCGGGAGCAAAACCCACGCCGTGCAGAACAGCCTTTGCCCTTCAGGAGGTGCAGAATTGGCCCTGCTTTTTTAATTTTAGGTGAGGCGGGGGTGGAGGGAGCTGCGGAGTGCAGGGAGGTGGGTCTGCACCTCCGTGGCCAGGTTGAGACCGTGCCTGAGGGATTTTGCCGCCCGCCGTGTGTGTGCCCAGCCTTACACGGGGCAGCCAGGCAGCGTGAGGCATGTGCAGAGACGGGGTGAGCAGGATTGCCCTGGTTTCAGCAGCCTCCCACGGAGTCCTCAGTGGGGCATTTTGCAAGCCCCGTGAGCAATGCTTTAGAATGAATCCTTTTCACTCATCGCTGCTCCTAAACCCTACTAGACTGCTGATGAAACCAGGCTGGCTTGTGTCCAAGTAATTGTTCTCCAGCTGCAGGATCAGATACTGCCAGAATTTCTTATCCTCTAGTAAGAGAACAAGTTCAGGATAATTCCTTAAAACTTGCTGCATAGTAACCCATCACCCCAGTAGCTGAGGCTACTCCTGAATCTCAGACCCTCACACTCTCTGAATTTCTCAGTCACCATTTTTCCCACTTCTTAACCTTTCTTCACCTATCCATATTCTGGGCCAGACCTGGAGGATCTGGTGGGCTGCCTGTTGTTCGTGCTGGGTTATGTTGGAGTAGACAGTGCCCTTTTATGCCAGAATGCCCCGGGCTTGACACCGAGCTGCAAACAGGACTCATCAGGGAAGCTGTGAAGCTCCTGCAGCCCCCTGGATGGTGGTACCTGGGCAAAGAAGGGGTTTTGGGGCAGTGTCACTTATAACTTGGAACAACATGGACTCAGATGTTTTGCTTTCCTGCAGGCCCAGCAGTTGTGCGAGATGCTGCCGAGTGCTGGTGTCTATTACTTCCCATGGGAGATCAACAACTCAATCCCTGAGGGGGAGGCCCTGAGGACGTTTGGCAGGTGAGAAGGGTACCCTGCTCTCCTTGTGGGCCAGGGGATTCCATAGATGTGCCTTTCCTTCACTGGTTCACTCCCCTCACTTGGTTTGTAATTGTATTTCTGCACCACTGAGCTTCCCAAATCTGTCATTCCCAGGTTATGCTGCTATGACCTGGCCCGATCCGAAGCCATTCTCACCGCTCAGCACAGCTCAGTTCAGTACCAGGTCTGTGTCGACACCAAGTTTGTGGAGCCGTTCCAAGCCCAGCTGGGATCTTTCTACATCGTCCTGGGAGAGGCTGAATACAGGGAAGGTAAATGCTCCAGGAACCAGTGCCTTTTGCTGCTCCTGGGTCACTGAGGGCAGTGTGGGCCAAGGCAGCTCGTGTCGTGCAGCTGCCTCCGGCTGATCCAAGGAGCAGCCTGTCTGTCCCTGTTGACCATGAGAAGAGCCACCCTTATCTTGGTGAAAATCTGATGCTCTGGCACAGATTTTGTTAGAGACAAGAAGCACCACTGCTGGGCTTGTGAGACCTGTGCTAAAGCCTTCTGGCATCACCGGCAGCCACCACACCAACCGTCTTCGTTCCAAACGTGGCTGATTGCAGCAATACCTCATTGCAAGCTCGCTAGGTTGGTCTTTGCCATCCTTGAAAGGCTCTAATTATCATCCCTGCCCTCAGACATGTGAGGAATTCAGGCAGGCTCTGTCATGCAGTGCACCCTGTTGTCCTTTCCTGGGGTGCCCTGTGCTCCAGCTGCTTTGCTTGGGGAGTTGATCTGAGCTGGGCTGAGACGGTGAAGCAAATCCTTTGTTGTCTTGGCCACACCTGGTAACAGGCATTCACGTTTGTGCCACTGAAATCCTCAGAATGTGGAAAGCCACACTGCACGTGGCCTCTAGAGAGCGACCTGCTACACCACTGCCACGAAATTCCTCTAGAAAGATGTTATTTTGGTCATCACAGGCTGGGAGTGAGTTGGGCCCCTTTTGCAGGGGTGGAAGGGGAGCGGGCTGAGATGGTGGCTGTGTCACCAAGGTTTGGTCCTTCTGTGCAGCTCCACGTTACCATTTGAATGCTACCAGTGAACTGTTGGTTATAGTCAGCTTTGAGCCTCTTCTAAGCCCAGCTTTGTTCTGTCCTGTTGTCTGCACAGGAGCATTCAGAAATGAGATTAGACCTGTCCCTGCTGCTTTTTAGACAGGAAAAACCGAACTCCATGCAGCCATGAAGTAGACAGATGCTGCATGGCAGGCACTGGCACCGTTCCCTAGTGCAAGGAGACCGCAGTGTCAGTCACCTGCATTTTGTAGCCATCAGGGCAGAGGGGAAGCATGTCACTGAATTAACCTGCTCCCAGGCCTGCTGCTCCCTTCAGTGGCCAGTGGCCAATCCAGTCTCCTGGCACTTAGGCTGCGGTTACTTGTCTAGCTGGAGCCATACGCTGCCTCAGGGAACTCTCTGTCTCCAGGCTGCTTTGTCTGTTTTTCTTTCTACAGAAACTTCCAGTCCCGTGGTAAAAGCACGAATATTGACCTGTGTGGAAGGGATGAACGTGCCCTTGCTGGAACAAGCCATACAGGAGCAGAGGAAGTACTTCAAGGAGAGGCAGGAGCAGAGGGAAAGCAGCACATCCTGACAGCTCCGAGACCTGCCATACGCTGGTCCTTGCACTGCCATTTGCAACAAATATGTTAAAAGTAAATTAGGATGTGGGTTTGCTACATGGGTTTTGCTGTGGCAAACAGCAAAGTCACCGAGCAGGGAAGCACTTGAAGACTGTGAGTCAGTCTGTGACTGGGTTATCCATTCATGCCGTGTGTCATCACTGAAAATAGCTCAGGGAAGGTTTGTTGTTTGTTTTTTGAAAAGGTGACTAAGGAAAGGGGACACTTGGGTTATACTGGTCCTTTTGTAAAACAGGGCCTGAGAAGTCGGGAAAAGGAGAAGTCTCCGAATCTGGAGTTAAGCAACTCATTGTTGGCAGATTGGAGGAAAGAGGAAAGGGTGTTCTGACTCAGTTGCCACACAGGAACATTCCTGGCAAAACACTCACTTACCTGGATTGACCAACAAAGAAACAAGAAGAACAAAGAGTCCCTATTTTCAGTAGCAGCTGCCTCTTCAGGCTTTCAGTAGCTGGTGTTCAAGGGGAGGATTGATTTTACCTCTAAGATAAATATTTGCAGTGCCTTCACAACCATCACTTGACTTTCTTCCTTGACACAATTAAGTTTTAGAGATCTTAAATCCCTTTTGAGAGATTTTTTTTTTTAATTGATATTTTCCTAAATAAAGATGAAAAGAGAAGGCAGCCTGTCTTTTATTGATTAAAACCCTCTTTCTTGCCAAGTCAAATGCATTAGACCCTGCACAAACCCTGTGGATGATGTAAGAAAATTCAGTGATACACATTTTTCCTCCTTCTCCTAAGTACTAGGTGTGTAAGGAATTGGTTTGGTTTGAAAAAGTCGCAAGAAAAGGAGATGAAGTTTACATCAGAGCCACTCTGGTTTAAGAACATGGCGCCAGGCCCACCCAGCAGAATTAAACCACTGACAGAAGGACAGAAAAATCACTAATGTCAAGTGAGAATAAAATGGTTTTTTTGTTGAAATGTGCAGAAAATAAGGACTGAAGCTGTCCAGTGCATAGCAGCAGATAAAATACAACAGGTGTTGGCACAATCCCGTTGCAGGCAGGCTTGATTCAAGGGCCTGAGATGACAATTACAGTACTTGCATTAATCTTTAATCATAATTTAGTCTTATGGTTTTCTTCACCTGGTTACAGAAATAGAAAAGTTGTGACTGAGCACACTCTGTTGAGCCCAAATCCAAACGCATGATTTCAAGAGGCAAGATTATAACCTGGTTTTGTGTAAGGCAACAGCGAGTCTGTCATGATGCATTTATGTTTACACCTCATCTCCTATCTGTTCTACCTTCCTCCTCGTGCTTAAATTTTATCCAAATGGCCAAGTTTGCCAGAGTTGGGATTATCCAAGATGCCAGGACTGAGAACATCCAGAATACCAGGTTTCTACAAGTGTTATGATAAAAAATCAACCCACAAATCCTACCAGTAAAGAAAGAGCAAATTTGGCAATGACTTCAAACGGAGATTTCAGTGCAAACTCGACCTTCATAAGCCACCAGAGAACCCACACAAGAGTTTGCCATGGCCGTGTGGATCCCACTTCTGCCACAGAGCAACTAATGCTTTGTTTTTTTCAAATTAGCAAAATCAGGATTAATAAAAAAAAAAAAAAGAAATTAAGCTGCTGGCTCAGCAATGGGCTAAATCAGCCCTAAAAGTTGGGGTCTTCCCTGTGGATTCACTCAGCTGCTATGTCCATGACCACCCAGAGATGTGAAGCCTCCAAGCCCTCCAGACGACATTCCCTTTGGCTTTGCCTTTCCTGGTGCCACAATACATGAAATTATATTAATCATGTCTTCCGTCAGCTGTCAAGTCAATGATTAATCCCTCCTCAAGGGCATCTTCCAAAAGGCTGACCAAGCGGCACAGCCCACGGTGAGGAGGTTAAAGGGACAATTGTGCAAGACACACATAAAAAAAGGAAATATAAAAAGAAAAAAAAAACACAATAAAAAAGACATCCTGCTGGGTCTTTGACCTCAGCGTGTCCCAGGGAACATTAATCACGAGCCTAATTATCCCCTTGATGCCAAAAACTGTACAAATGGAGCAGGAGAGCTTCCCCTGGCCCTGTGCAGTTCTTGCTGCCTTTCCCCAGGCCCCAAAGCGCTTCTGTACATCCATTTTCCTCAATTTCTGGCTTTAGCCAGCACACTGCACAACTCAGGTGGAACAACCAGCCCTGGTAAACCAGGGTGTGATTCTCTGGGTCTGCCAGAAGCCCCCCGGACACCCCCAGACCGCCCAGGCAGCCCTGTCCACCCACAGCCGCCCCAGGCAGGTCCCTGAGGGGGTCCGTCAAGGCTGAGGGAGCAGCAAGCAGGGACTCAGACCACAGCAGCACCTCAGGGGACACCCAGGGAGACCAAACCCCTTCTCCACATTCACCTTTTTGTTTCCCGCCTTGTTTTTTCCCCCTCAGAGCACAGCGCCGACCCCCCACTGCCATCGCCAAGCGGAGGCAGCCCCATGGAGGCCGTCCAGGAGTCATTCCAGAAGGTGGAGAAGATCGGGGAGGGCACTTACGGTGTGGTGTACAAGGCTCGCAACAAGCGCACGGGGCAGCTGGTGGCCCTCAAGAAGATCCGCTTGGACGCGTGAGTGGGGCAAAGCCACGGGACAAAGCCACGGGCCCACCATGGTGCCAGGCTCACGTCCAAAATGGTGCAAGAGGCTCAAAAAAGCCTGACATGAGGGAAAAAAGTGTCTCTATCAGCTCGTGGGAGTGGTTAGGGCCTTACCCAGTGACACCAGGCCCTGGGCTCAAGGCACGGGGCAGGGGGAAGCAGCTGCCATTTTGGGAGGTGGTCTCTCCCTCAGGACTGTGGTGTGGGGGTCTGGTGAGCTTCGGCCTCCTAGCGGGGTCAGCCTCAGCCCCTCCTAGGTGGGACTGAGCAGGTAAAAGCTCATTGCTCTTCCCCTGGATCAGCCCTGGGCTGTCTGCACAGTGAGGGGTGTCTGTGGGCTGGGGGGCAATCGTGATGGGACTGCAACCCCATGGTGGCCCCTCAGGATGGGGGAGGCGGCTGCCTGAGAGACATAGAGCTTTCATCTCCCACCACCTCCAAAAATCAAGACCTAGGCATTTAAACCATTATTGCCTCTCTAAGTGCACCCTCAGGTGCTTCCAAACAACCTCTACCCTGGGACTTGAACTGTCTGGGTCACTTCCTCCGTCTCCTTGCCCACAACTCCATTGCCCCCTGCCTCGCCCCTGGCACTGCTCTATCGAAAACGCTCCCCTGGGCAGGTGGAAGAGGGAAGGGACACAGGACCCCAATGGGCTGTGGGATCCCCCTGAGTTACAGGGTTTCTCTGCCACAGGGAGTCAGAGGGTGTCCCCAGCACTGCGATCCGAGAAATCTCACTGCTGAAGGAGCTGAAGCACCCCAACATAGTCAGGTAAGACGAACCCTCCCCACCAGCTCATCGATGAGTTCCTGCTACAGGAGCTCTGGGTACAAGCAGCAAGAGGAATTTTCTGTCCTTTCCCAACTGCACAGACAGGAGAAAAATAAACAGGAAAATGCAGGAATCACTTGCACTTTCCTAACTCTCAGCAATACCTCACTCCAGCAACACATGCTGGTCTAAGCCGTTGCTGCTCCATAATAGCCGTACCCTTTAAATCTGCCTCTCTCTGCTCCAAAGGGCTCATAGAGCAGAGGCATCTGTGGGATGAGGGATATTCATAAAGTTCTAGGAGAAGGTACTGAAGGGAGAATCTCCACTTCTTCTTTTGCAGGCTCCTGGATGTCATACACAACCAGAAGAAGCTCTATATAGTGTTTGAGTATCTGAGTCAGGACCTGAAGAAATACATGGACTCATGCCAATCTGGAGCGCTCCCTTTAAGCTTGGTCAAGGTACAGTGTGAAAGGAGTGCCAACAGGCAGAGAGGAGAGCATGTATCCCTGCTGCCTTCTGCTGGGCAGACTGCACCTGGAAGAGATTCCTCAGCCTCTCAGATCTCAAACATTTCAGCTGGGAAGCCCTCTATTGCTCAGTACATTTTTTTTCCCAGCTGTTTCCAGGCTCTCCAGCCCATCTCTGCTGCAGAACAAACTCAGGGATCTATTGCTCATTGCCTTTGTAGAGAGTAATGGATGAGTGGAAGGGACTGACATTAGATCCATTGCCTGGATTAGAGTCCTTCTGACCCCGTGCAGGGTGGGAGCAGGTTTTTTGTGTCTCTGAGTAGTAGCCCACAAGCCTGATGTTGCATTGTAGCGAGGTCCTTTTTCCCATTCAGATCTATAAGTAATCCAAAGTTTGTTGGTTCACGCAATCCAGCATTCAAAGTGTTTTCATCATGGCCTTATCTGAAATCTCTTCTCTCCTTAGAACTACCTTTTCCAGCTGCTGCAGGGTGTGAGCTTCTGCCACTCTCACAGGGTCATCCACAGGGACTTGAAGCCGCAGAACTTGCTCATTAACGAAGCAGGAGCAATCAAGTTGGCTGATTTTGGACTGGCAAGAGCTTTTGGAGTCCCCCTGCGCACATACACTCATGAGGTAGTGTTGAGGCTCCCACAGTGGGGTACACAATCCACAGTGGGTGAACAGTAGCAGCAGCATCACCACAAGTTACTCATCCATAACAGAGGCACAGCCATAGCCAGGAACACGCTCTTATCCTAACCTGCACCTAAAAAGTTACCTCATGTCCCCACGAAGTCTTCTGTCTCTAGCCTGGCTGCCAGCTGGGTTCCCACCTTCTCTGTACAGGGTATATTTATTTGTTCCAGAGCTTGTTTGTTGGTTCCTTTCCAGGTGGTGACTCTGTGGTACCGAGCCCCCGAGATACTGCTGGGATGCAGGTACTACTCAACCCCTGTGGATATCTGGAGCATCGGCTGCATCTTTGCAGAAATGGTAGGATGGGTTTAAATAGTCTCTTTAATGGGCAGGGAGGAGGCAGCTGCAGTGGGAAGATGGGATGAGATGCAGAACATCTGTGATACTGTGTTCCCACCCTGTTATGGAAAGTCCACCCTGAGGGTTAGCTGATCCTTATCTCAGAGGGAAATCTGCCACCCTCAGGGACCTGGCAGAAGGCTGCAGTTCCAGGTACATGGGGCCATGGTGCCTCTCCTTGAAGAAGGGGTAAATTCTGTCTTGCTGTTGCAGCATTTTGATCCTGGGAGGAGATGACTATGTCTCCACAGTGGGCTGCAGAGAACTAGCACTGTTGTAGCGTGGCAGAGTGGATCTCCTAGGGGCCTGTACTCCCCTTGGAAGAGCTCTGGTTATCCCTGCAATGTAATAGCACTATCCCTCATTCCCAAAGTCCTTGAGTTGTAGAGTAGGCGAGAGGGAGCGAGCCAGGAGTGGGTGTTGGAAGCTGAAGACAAAGAGGGATAAGGGACTGGCTGAAAGAGGGACAGCCCCAGGATAGCATGGATCAATGGAGAGGAGCTGGAGACAAGCAGTCAGGCACTTGTGACTTTCCCAGCCACTGCCTGGCATTGCAAGTGCCCTGTTCTGTGCAGTTGTTTGCACCTGCTGGGACAAAGGGCTGCCTGCAGCAGGAAATAGGGCACACAGCTGATGGAGAGGTGGGAACTGCCTTCTTCTCTTCTCTACCAGATGACCAGGAAGGCCCTGTTTCCAGGGGATTCTGAGATCGACCAGCTCTTCCAGATCTTTCGCACCCTGGGCACTCCCACTGAGGTGACCTGGCCTGGCGTGACCCAGCTGCCTGACTACAAGGGGAGCTTTCCCCGGTGGCCAAAGAAGGAGATGAAGGACATTGTTCCCAACTTGGATCGAGATGGGAGAGACTTACTGACGGTGAGTGAGGGCTCAGAATAAGACCTGGGGACAGACAGGACCTTTTCAAACTGGGCAAAGAACAGGGATATTTGAGACTGATTTACCTGGAAGTGTAAGTCTGATCTGGGCCTAAAGCTCACCTCTGCCATTGCAGAAGCATCAAATCACGGAATAGGGCTCAGTCCTGCTCTGAAGCAGGACAGTCACTGCAGGTTACTACAGGCTGTAGTAACCACTGCACTGGGAGTCAAGGAATTCTTCTAACATAATCCCCACAGTAATTTGAGTTGTGGGTGACCCCTGAAGCCCAGAGAAGGGAAAAGGCAGGACCAACACCTGCAAGTGGGCCCAGCCATGTGTGGGTGCAATTGATCATTTAATTTTTAAAATCCTAACTCTGCTGGGTTTTTCTCCGGCAGCAATTGCTCCTGTACGATCCCAGCAAGCGCATCTCAGCCAAGGCAGCCCTCAACCACCAGTACTTCCTCAGCAGGAGCTCCGGGACCCCTGAACAGCGACACACACTGCGGAGAGAATGCAGATGAGAGGACACAGCTCTCCCCAAGCTCCTGCACCTCCAGGTAGCACTGCAGGTCTGGTTTGGGGCCCAGCTGGGACTCGGGATCTTGCTTCTCCTGAGGAGCCTGGAAGGGGACATTCTTGGCATTTAGAGACTCTCAGCCTGTTGCTGGGGGAACGTTTGTGTTGCAGCCAGAGAGTGGTTTCAAGAGGTCACGTGCAAAAAGGATGGGGGTCATTTATCAGCATAAAACACCTAAATGTAGAGAAGAGAGCATCTCTCAGAGGTTTGTCCTTGCATTAGTGAGCTAAGATGACACACAGTGAGTTCTGTCTCCAGCACTGGAGCATCCCTAGCTCTGCCAGTGGCAGTTGCTGGCACCAGGGCGTGCTGGAGCTCCACTTTGGGAAAAGGAGCTCAACCCTTTACTGCTGTTACCACACTGGGCTTGTCAGCACGTTGTTTAGTCTGAGCTGTTTAACAGAGCTCACATCCTGCTCTTCCACAAACTGAAGAGCACTATCAGGAGTCTTAATTTGTGCGTTAGCTGGGACCAAGAAGCCAAAAGACCCAGTTATCATAAAGCAGATCCAGTTAGGATAAAGCACTTGCTGGATATGACTGGAAACAGGAACAGCTAAACCACCAACTTTCCATCATCATTCCAGATGTAATGCTGTTTCCTCTGCTTTATTGTATTGGAAATGTTTTTGCAGTTCAAGTGTTTGGAGAATTGTCACTGACTCCTTGGTGTGGTTTTGTAATTTTCATTTTTCTCTTTCAGTATAGAATAAAATATATACTCGTAGTTTGTCCAGAAACCTTGGTGTTTATTATTTGGAACAGCACATCGGGCTGCTGACGCAGGACAACCTGGCTGGTCCTTTTTTCCACAGAGCTGCTCTTCCTTCCTCATCTCCTACACTCCTTCTTTTATCCTTTCCAGCCCAAATCCTTGGCAGCTGAAGAGATGTGCTCTCAGTTCTGTTGTGGAGCGAGCAGCTGATGGTTCTGCAGCCCAGTGTCTCAGTGGGGTAAGCTGGGCTTGTTTTCCATCAGATCTCACCACAAACTAGATCATAGTTATGTTCTGCTTATTTAAATACTCAAAAGACAGATTTAACTCATGGAAGCCAAACTTCTGCACTCCTGTTTTTCATGCACGTGCACACATGTGCCCTCCTAATAACTGTGATCTCAAAAACTGGTTTCAGCACAACCTGACATCTGTGCCCCTGCAGCATCTTGTGGCCTCTGTTTGGTGACAGCCAGCAGGGGCACGTTTGTGGATGAATCCATGGAGACATGGATTAATTCTGCTATGGGAATCATTTCCCTGCCTTTGCATACACCTTGTAAAGTCAATTCATTTCATACAATGTTCCACTGTTTGCTCTATGCAAACAATGCTCACCTGACAAACTATTTGCAGGAGAGTTTAATTTCTATTTTGTTTTTAAAAGATCTGCATTAAGAAATAAATACCAAGGACATTCATCCAGTCCAGAAACATAAACAAAAACACTACAGCACATCTAGCCCAACAAAATGAAGCAACAGGCTGAATTTTAAATGTTTGGGACCCAACTCCGCTGCCAGCAAAGGGAATCAACAACAGCTGTGTTGAAATAACTGCTCTGGGAAGACCAAGGTTCATCACCGCGTGCTTGGGAAGGGAGGAGAAGTCCTACCTGGCTTTTCCTGAGCAACTGACAACCCTGCCAGACAGCCAGGCCCTGGGGAAAGCCCCATGGCTGGCTGGTGCTTCCTATGGACTCATCAGGACATGACACAAGCTGTTTTCTGCAGATGAGGGGCTCTTGGTAGCAAAGAAAAAGATTTTTAGTGAGGTTTTTTTCAGACTAGACTGCTCAGCCACCTAATAATTTCTTAACATCTTCACCCAGCCCCAGGTAAACACCTCCCACCACACAGTTAGGGAACACTTTGTCCAAAATGATTAACTGACCGCCTAATCACCAGAACTCCAAAGTCCCTGTAGTTACAGAGCATTCCCCCAAATCATTTCATCACTCCACAGAGCCAACTGAGGGGAAGCCTGGCAGAAAACTCACCTGTTGGGCAGAGCTGAGCTGCAGGAAAGGCAACGGTCCCGTTGCCAACAGATCTTCCCTGCTTTCAGAAAGCTGAGGGAAGCAAAGCCAAGGCACTGCAAGGAGCAAAGCCAAAGCAAGGCTGTTCTCAGCAGCTTTGAAGAGTTGGGACCCAGGGACTGCTGGGAACTGCACTGGTCCAGGGCTCCTGGGTTGTGCTGGGACATGATCCTTACCTGGCCATGCTCCTGTGCTCCGAGGGCTGTTGGACTTGCCCTGGCAGGCCAGAGTTTCTCTCCTGATCCATCACAGCCCAGCTCCAGCCCTTGCTGCTGGTCCAGAGCAGCAGTGCTCTACTGAGAGGAAGGAGGCTGGGAATGGATGCTTCAAATCCCAGTTAGACTACATGGAAATAGAGGCTATGCTGCTGCTCTGGTGAGGAAAGGAGGGGGTAGAAATCTCTGTCCTTATGGATTATTTGGGTTTATTGGAATTACCGAACAGCATCATGTAAAAGAGCCCTTGGGAGAGGGAGAAGAGCAGCTGACATCAGTAGAAAGTAATTTTTCTCATCCAACAAAGCCAGGGGGTGCTCCACAATGGGGTAGATAATAAGGGAGAACATTTGGGATATGAGACTTGCTTGTTTCAGCAAGGACTGAGCGGTGGAGGTCACACAGAGGAGTAACATCCTTTTAGTTCACCTAAAGAAATAGCAAGTACGGATTTCCCAGTACTGCTGGGTGGAACTGCACCCTTTGGTGACCTAGTCCCCCTTTCAGAGGTGTCCAAATGACCAGGGAGCAAAGTCCCATTAGTTTTCAGTTTTAAAGACAAATATAACAAAATCTTTAAAAATATGGACTCACATGCAGAAAGACATTTAGAGGGTTCAGTGCTGTGAGATCACGGGGAGCAAGAGCCTACAAACCCCCCGTAGATTGGGCTGCAGGGCCTGGGATTGCATGGGGGGAAGAGTAGCTGTGCCTTCAGCCACTTGGCAGCCGCAGCCTGCAGAGACAACACAGCCACAGAGACACACTTGCTATGTTTATTGCATGCAGAATGACCCAGCTAGAAAACACTCTGGCTCTCCCCCCTTTCTGAGCATAACCACGTTTAACCTACAGTGGAGTTTTCACAATCAACCCCTCTTCGGTGTCACAGCAGCACCCGGGGGACTGCGGGGACCCTCCGTGTCAGGTTCATGGTCATGTCTTCTCCCGTGCACGGCCGAGCTGTGTGGGGAAGCAGATAGCTAAGAGAGAAGAGTGTGCAGCCCTAAATGCTCGCTGGTCCATTCCTGTGATCGCTGCTGCCTCCGTGGGGAGAGCTGTTTTGAAGGGATGAACTCCTGAAGGAACCAGCCCCAGTACATTCAATGCCTGAACCGTGAGAGCCTGGGGGAGCGGCTCGCCTGGTGGTACCGCTGATACCCCTCAGATGCGGCCGGGAGGAGCAGGAGGTGGCTCAGCGAATCCTTCTGGCAGAGGGCCATGGCCTCCTTGTAATTTATCTTCTCCTTAGTGACAGGGTCAATGAGATCTTTCTCATAGTTGGACTCATCCTGGAGCCTGTTGGCCAGGTTGCTCGTTATCATCCCGGTCTGGACAGCTTCCAGCACAGGGATGCGACCGGTTTTCTTGGGATCAATGAGCCCTCCAGTTAGATGCTGGACTTGCAGGTAGGGGAAAGCACTGTCCTTGGTCATCCAACCCTTCTGAACTGCTTCCCCCACAGACAGCCTTCGCTTGGTCACCGGGTCCTCAATCCCTGTGAAAGCTTTCTGGGCATTGAGCAGTCTCTGCATGTAGGTCCTGTCAATCAGCCCCCTCTCAATCGCCTTATGGACTGAGAACCGGTCCCGAGAAATGAGGTCTACGATGCCCCCTGTGGCAGCCTGGGCTTCCAGCAGCTTCTGAGCTGTCATGGGATCCAGCAGCTTCTTCGCAAGAGCAGTTTTGACACTGTACTTGGTGTCGGTGGTGGTGTCATACACCCCGGCAATGGGGGATGTGTCGTCACCTATGCTCTTCTGTGAGGCTGGGGGGAAGAAGGTTTGGGTTTGGTGGGTGGTGGGTGATGTGAGTGGGGATTTGGAGATGATGGAGCCAATCGAGAGGGACGAGGGAGGCTTGGTTTCCCCAGCCACCAGCAAGGCGAATTCAGAGATGGGAATCTTGCCATCCCGGTACAGCTGGTACTCCTCCTTTGTGATCCTCCTCAGCCTTAGTGCATCATCGATGGAATACTGCTTCCCACTTTTCTTGTCAAGGAGAAGTGAGATTTCCCCATTTGGGCCCAGGGTAGTGACTTCCTCCCAGTCACACTCCAGCTCTTGCAGCTGGATGTACTGGCCTCTGTCTATGATACCTCGCTTATATGCCTCGTAAGGAGACATGTCCTTCCCTGTCTCGGGGTCCAAGATAGAGATCTTAGTGGAGAGGTTTGTCTCTCTCATCTGGGTCTCGTGATTGATTTCTTCCCGGTTGACCTTCGACTGGAGATCCCGGATGAACCTCTCCTTGTTGTAGATCTGGTCCTTCTCCCTAAGGATGTCTGCCTCCAGCAGGGAAAACTCATGTTCCCGCTGCTTCTTCTTCTGCCTGTCATTCTCAGTCCTCTGGTTGAGCAGTTTGGACTCCTCCCGAAGGAAAAGGACTTTCTGCTGCTTCTGCCTCTCCAGGTCCCGTAGTTCACTCTCCAAGTTGGCTCTCTCCTGGATGGCCAGGTTCCTGGCTTTCTGCAGCTCCGTCTCTTCACGAGCCCATGTCCTCTTCATGCCTTCAGCTCTCTCGATCTTATCCCTGAGCCGCCGTACCTCCTCTTCTGCCTTTTGCTTGGCTCCTCTCTCCCTGCTCAGCAGCTCCCAGATTCGTGCACGTTCGCTCTCCAGCGCTCTGTCCTTTTCCACTCGAATCACCTCCTTGTAGATGGTCTTCTCCTGGGATTTTGTTTTCTGCAGGACATCGACTTGCACCTGCAGGTTCTTGCATTCTCTCTGCAAGCTCAGCACCTCCATCTTCTCCCGGTCCAGCTCCAAGCGCAGGTTGCTGGCAGACTGTTCCAGGACTGGATCCTTCTCCAGCTTCACCACTTCTTCCATAATGATCTTCTCTTGCACTGGAGCCGGGCTCTCCTCCAGCTCCTTTATTCTCAGCGTAATTTGTCTCATCTCCTTCTCCAGTGCAAGCCTCTTGCTTCGATCCTCCTGAAAGTTGAGCAACTTCTCTTGCTCCTTCACCAGCGCACGAACCTGCTGCACGTCACGTTCCAGGCGGCGCCTGTTGCTCACCTCCTCATCCAGACTCCGGCTCAGCCTGGTGTGCTCATCTCGGAGCTTTGGGTCCTTTTGAGTCAGTATCACCTCTTGAACAACTACCTTCTCCTCTGGTTTCCTCCTCTCCAGGAGCATGTATTTGTTCTGCAAGTCATAGATTGCGTCCTCTGCAGCTCTCCTCTTCTGAGACATGTTACGCACCTCTTGACGGAGGCGATCGGCTTCCTTTTCCAAGAGTGGATCGTTCTCATATCGGATGACTTCCTTGTTGACCAGCTTGGTTTCCACCTTGGATCTCTCCCTCCTCCATTCATCCCTTTCACCCTGCAGCCTAATGAGCTGCTCTTGGGTCCTGCCATTGGTGTTCACCAGCTCATTGAGCTGCTCTTTCAGCCTGTCAATCTCTCTAAGAATCTCTGGACTCTTTTCATGTTTCACCACCTCCTCTATGACCTCCTTGAACTCCACCACTGGTTTCTGTGACCTGAGGACATTGAGCTCTGCTAAGGCCTCTTCCACTTCACTGTCAATCTTTGTCCTTTTCAGAGTGACTTCCTGCAGCTCCCTTTTCAGGTGTGCAATCTGCCGCTCCGTTTCAGGATCCACCAGGAAAATCTCATTGACCCTCTCTTTCACCTCTATCCTTGGTTTTTGCTTCTCTGCGATGCTGTACTGGCTCTGCAGCTCTCCCAGCTCACCCGTAAGCATCAAGTTTTTGCTCCTCTCTTCTTCAATCAGAGTTTTAAGCTTGGAAGTCTCTTTCAGTAACTCTGGGTCCTGCTCTACCTGCTTCACCTCCTTAACAATAATTTTGGGTTCTGCCGTTTCAATTAGTCTTTCTACCTCCTCAATCTTGTTCTTCACTTTCTCTATCGCCTCTTCCACCGACTTCCTCTTGAAGGATTCCTCATCAATTTGTAGCTGCAGGGTCCTAACAGACTTCAGCATTTCTGGGTTTTTCTCCAGTTTGATCAGCTCCTTCACCACCACTTTCTCTCTGATGTTGGGCTGCTTTCGCTCCAGCATGTGCAGCTCCCTTTTGTGCTGCTCAAGTTCGGAAGCAGCAGCCAAGCTTTCCTCCTGGAGACGTTTGATCTCCTGACGAAGACTGGCTGCTTCACCATCCAGGCTTGGATCCTTCTCAATTTTTGTGATCTCTTTGGTGAGGAGCTGGGCAGGAGCAACCTTCTTCTCGCTCTCCACCTGGGCAAGTTTACGGCTCATGACTTCAATGTTTTCTTGCAGGCTCTGCCTTTTTTTGCCTTCCTCTTCAATTTGCTTTACCAACTTAGAGAGGTTACTCTCCACCTGTGGGTCTCTGTAATATTCTATCACCTCCTTTTCTTCCACTCTTTCAACGGGCTTCTGAGTCTTCAACATCAGCAGCTTGTTTCTGTGTTCCTCCAGGTCCTCTTCAATCCTGGAAACTTTCCTCCTTTCCTCCTCCAGCTGCGATTTCAACCCCTCAGATTCCCTGCTTGTTGCAGCTCTGTTTTCAGATTTCTGGGTTTGCTCATGTACAGCTTCAATGTCCTCATGCACTTCCTTCTGCAAGGGAGAAACCAAAAAGAATTAAAAAAAAAAAAAAAAAGAGGCAGTGAAATGGAGTCATTCTTCTCTTTTAGGGTGGCACAGAGACCTTTTAAATGCCATGGCATGGTGGGAGATAGAGCTGGCACACAATCCCCAGGGACTCTCCAAATATGGCTGTTTGTAAATGGAAAATGAGGACACACTCTCATCAGTTCAAGCAACTGACTTGGTGTTTTCCCCTTGTTTTGGAGGTGCTGCAGCAGCTCACAAAGGTGCTCTGTGCTGCCTTGTACCTGCAGCTGAGGGAGAGTAACTGGGCCAGGCCCCAGTTTAATCTCTTGTCCTTCCTGAGCACACTGAAAGTCATCCAGACCACAGGCCTTTCCTACAGATGGTTCGAACCCTAGAAAGGTCTAAAAATCCTATTGCTTTGAAGGCTGTGAGCACTGAATTCCAGCCACATCCACAAACAAATCTGAAATTCTCAGCCTGTGAATGTTGATGAGATATAGCTGAGGACAGGTCTTAAGAGCCCTAATCTTTTTTCCTAGCATACACTACAGCTTCAGTAAAGAGCTGAGGGTCCACACAAGTGAGAGAGTCACAGCCTAAGATAAGTGTCAGTAAACTGTGATTACTTGTGGTCTTTTTCTCAGAGGGTTTTCATTCCTTCCTTCCTCACACTTGGATGTGAAGACTCAGGAAGGGGGAACCCCAGGCTGAGCAGATTTGAACCCCCAACCTAGAGTACCCCAATCTTGCTGTGAGCTGGTACCTTCTCAACAATCTTCTTGGCAAACTCCAGCCGGCTGAGCTGCTGTTTATTTTCTGCTGCCAGCTCCATGTAGAGCTTGGTTACATCATTTTCCTAAAAAAGAAACAGCGGTGAGAGCCTTGTCCCCTCACCCTGACACAGCTCTGTTGGGTGGGACACTCTGCCACCCCTCCTTTCACCTGGACAATTTCAGGGATTAGTGTCTTCACATCTGACTCCATAGAGACACACAGAGTCTAAGGACTCATGCAGGAGATCCTCTTCCCCATTATCTGAGTGCCTGTTAAATGCCTGCAGGTCTACACAAAGTCCAGACTTCCAAATTCACCTTGGGCCACACATGGATGGCAGTTGGTGAACAGCCCGAGGTGATGCAGGAGAACTGGGGTGCAACTGGGAGCAGCACAGAGGAGCTCTGGCTCCTTCCTGCCCTCACACAACTACCCTGTCTTATCTTCACACACAACATGGTAAGGAGGCAGCATCAGCAATCACAAGGCACCAGGCACAACCCTAATTCTGGACCTCATGTGCTGCTTTCCCCCATAGACAAAGAGATCCTTGATGACTTTGACCTTGGGATGTAAGAGTGGATTAAGGCCTTGCAGAGGACATTGGGGCACGGGTAAGGAGATAGACAATGGTTTCCATGCCTTCATCTGAACATTTTACCTGGGCCTGGATGCTTTCCTGCAGGGGGGTCACACGCAGCCTCTTTGCAGCGGAGTCAGTCAGGGAAGGGTCCAGAGAAGAGCTGTATTTGCCTGCTTCAAGTTCATAGTCCTGTCCAGAGCAGAAACAGGAGAATCAGGTGGGATCTCTCATGTGAGACGCTAAGGGAGTGATAAATGGGAAAACCCAGCCATACATTGAGCATGGACTGCACGTTCCGGGACAGTCTGACCACAGCATTCTTCTCAGGCTCCTTGCTTTCAATCTCCTCCACCAGCCTCTGCAGGAGACACACGTGGTGTTAAGGACAGGTTGAAATACAGCAACACAGTGACACTCTTGCAGCCTAGAGAATTAGCTCAGCTGAGGGAATGATGGGAACAGGAAGATATTTAGGAAGAGTCTCAAGGCATTAGAGGATCTCAGCAGCACTGTCACTTGCCCAGGACCTGGTACACTGATTTATCACATATGAGATAAATAGCAGCCAACACAGAGACCTCCACAACTCATCATCTGAACTACTGAGCTTAGGATCTGCTAAAGGAGAGAAAGATGCAGTGCAACATCTCAGCCCAAGGTACAATCTTTCAGGATTGTAGATACACCATTTGTGGACTGCAATCACAGTTATTCACTGTGACAGTGGGAGCACTCATCCAGGAGCCAATGGTACAATTTTTTATGCAAGCCAATTCCCACATCCCTGTAACATTACAGGTTATGATGCTTGCCCTGGAACACACCTTCTGTGCCTGCAGCTTGTAGTTGATCTGGCTTGGCCCATCAGTGGTCTTCACTTGGTGCTTGGGTAGGTTGTTCATCCAGAACATCAGGTTCTCATTGGAGTTTTGGAACTGCTGGTAGGTGAGGCTGATGTTTCTGAGGGTCTTCTCTCTGCACAGCACAGAGGTGAACAGGAATATTAAGGGAAGGGCAAAGATTCATCTGCAAGTTCCTAAAAAGACACTATGGTGAGAATGTCACAACACACACCAAGATAACAAAAAACAAGGGAGTGACAATTGATCCCTGAGTGGGGAGCCTAACTGCACACATCAGGTTTGCTACTGCAGCATGAACATTACTTGGGAGATGAGAGAAGGAAAAAGGCAGACAACCAGCAGCAATCCCTGGGAGAAGTGTCAAAAAGGGTCTCTGTGTATAAGGCCCCTGTGTCAGGCAGAGGCCAGTAGTCAAAAACTGCCTTATCTCAGGTATCTGGAAGCTCAAAGCCTGTGCTGTGCATAGGAAGGTGGCAACTACAGAGCAGGACAGACCCAGTCCTCAGTATTACAGGATAGTGGTCAGGATCAGGGTCCTGTAGTCAGGGGAGGTTTAGGTTGGGTATCAGAAAAAGGTTCTTCACCCAGAGGGTGGTTGAGCACTGAAAGAGGGTCCTCAGGGCAGTGGTCACAGCACCAAGGCTGACATTGCTCAAGAAGCATTTGGATGACACTCTCAGGCACATGGTGTGACTCCTGGGGATGGTCCTGTGCAGGGCCAGGAGTTGGACTCGATGATCCTTATGGGTCCCTTTCAACTTGGCATATTCTGTGATTCTGTGACTCTGACTAACACTGGTCCACGTCAGCCAAGAGGAGCAGAGATGATCCCACAGCCCCTCACCGCTGATCCAGCTGGTCGGCAACGGCGTGGTAGCGATCATTGAGGAGCTGCACCTCCCGCTTCTGCCGCGGCAGGTCGGGACAGAACTCCTGGAAGTTGTTCTGCACGGCACTGCAGCTGTGCTCAGCATCCTTGAGCCCCCGGTTCAGCTTCAGCACACAGTCCTCTTGGGCCACCAGGTCCCGCCTCATCTTCTGCAGGGGGAGAGAAAAGACACCTCCAGGTTTGTAGCGGTGAATGCACCAACCAAACACCCTCCTTAACCTGTCACTACTAACTGTGCAGTACCTGGGGGCTGGTCAGGCTCTGCAAGGGATGTGCAAAGTGGAAGAGGTGGAGCAGTGAGACTTACTCAGTAAACAATGTGGGAAGCAAGGTGGGCTGGACAGCAGATGGAGCAGCATGCAGAAGTTTGGGAGAAGGTAAAAAAGGATCCCTGTGAGTGTTAAGGATGGAGCAGAGAGATTGGAAGCAGGAAAGATTAGGGATGAGTGTGAGGCAGAGCAACAGAGATTAGGTGCTAAGGTGGTCATCATTTTAGGGACTCAAAGGTAGCCTGAGAGGGACAGAGCTTTTTGCTGGCCAGTGAAGGCAGGTCAGCCTGCAATACCAACATTAAACCTTAAAGGAACAAGTCCTTTAAAAGGCTTCATTGCTGGCACCTCGAGGTGCTCAAATTAGCAAAGTCCAGCTCTTCCCACCATTGCTACCTGAGCTCAGAGATGTCCCTTCCTTAAGAAAGAGCCTGATGTTCCCCTACCTGCAGGTCATTGGCCCGATCCTGCAGGGCATTGGGGGATGCAGGAATGATGCTGTCCTGAGCCAGCTTGGCCTCAAATGTGCTGACAATCTTGTCTGTGTTCTCAATCTGAGTCTCCAGGTTGAGGGCAGCCTTGGCCCTGGGAAAGGGAAAGATAACAGGACAAGATTAGCTACAGGAGACCCCATTCTTCTCCTCTGCTCTCTGATTTTGCATGTTTAAGCTTATTTAACATTGGAGCTTCTCCAATATGACAGAGAACAAGCACTGTGCACTCACGACCCTGTAGTGCTGCCCAGAAGTCAGATAGGTTGCATTTCACAACAACAGAGCTAGGACACCCACCCATTGTGGTGGATTTTCCAGTGGGGGGATCTGAGCACAAAATACACACAGAAACTCTTTCAGAGGTCACTTTGGTGATGGATAGGAGGTTTCCAGCCTGTGCTGGACCTCAACAAACACCCATGTAGACTAAAAGCATTTTCTGTCATGCTTCTGTGTTGACACCTCTGTGCAAGGACTTCCTTCCCTCACCCCCATCAGGCCTTGCCACCATCACTCACTTCTCGTTGTACAGGCTGGAGAGCATATTGACATCACTGTACTTGCTCCTGAGGGCGTTCAGCGTGACAGGGAGCTGGGAAGCCGAGGTGCTGGTGGGTTTCTTGGAAAGGTAGGTCTCACACTCCTTCTGCAAGGCATCCTTGGCTGCCCCCAGGTTCTCCAGCTTCTTTGTTGTTTCCTGGCACATCAGATGGGAGCAGAGTCACCCAACACAGTCATAAGAGTGCTGCAGTGGAAACTTGTCTCCCCCAGGGGCGGATTTGGCTGTGGGGCTCAGGGTGTGGTACCGCTCTCATAAGGAGCTGCCCCTTGGGGCACAGCCCCATCCAGACTGTGGCTGTCTGGCAATGGCAGGGTGTGGGAAAGAGGTGGAAAAAACCTGCCTGAGCCCATCCTTCTGCCAGGGCTGGATAAATACCCACAGATGAAGATGTAACAAGATGAGCTCCTACAGACCCAGACCTTATCCCAGAGGAAAGAGGAGGGCTCCAGGGCACTGCCTCTTTTCCTGTGCCACTGCTTCTTTTCCTGTGCCCAACTTGTTTTGGGCCAAGGACGCAGAGCTACCAAACTCCTCCTGCTCCAACTCACCTGCTGCTGTTTGATCCTCCTGGCAAGGTCATCCGTGGGGTCATTGTAGTTCACAGGAGACCTCACTCGGTTCAAGACCTCCTTCTCTACCTGAACCAGGTCCTTGCCAACACGATCCAGGCTACTGAGGAGCCGGTCAGCTTGGGGATCATCCTGGACTGCTGGAGGGCTCCTGGACAGAGCTGCAGCAAGACACAGCTTAGGTTAATCCCCAGCTTTTAGTTCTGCCCTGGCCAGCCAGAGCTCAAGTCCAGAGGAGGGACAAAGACAGCCAAGTGCTGCCATGCAGACACATCCCTGCTCAGCTTTGCTGGGAGCCTTTGAATTATAGCTGTGGGAATAACACGGCTAGGCAGGGGTTGGGACTTAGCCCTGGCTGCCTGCTTATTCCACAGCCCCCAGCTAGGGAAGAGAACTGCAAGGCACCCAGATTACAAAGCAGGTTTAATTACGGTTTCTGGATAGGCACATCCCTCTGCAACTCTAAATACCCTGCAGCTGTTGATGGAGCTGAAGGTCAATCACAGACTTTTGAGAAGGGCAACAGATTTTAAGTGAATTGATATCACATAGTGAGTCCTTGGCAGCACCAGGAGTCAGGTTATCCTGTGGCTGTTCTTTTTCACAGAGCAGAAAGCAACCTCCCACAGGGACCTGTGTGTGTATTGCAGGTACCTCTGCCCACCCCGGGTGGGTGCTTTGCTTCCAGTCTGCTTTGGGAGCTCTGGGAGGAAGGTGCTGGCTTTGGAGAGGGCTGGACTATCCAGCTGACATACCTTGCTGGCTGGGCTGGACCTGCTCCTTTTGGCTGCGTCTCAGGGTGCTCTGAACCGCCGCTCGCTTCTGCTTCACCGTGTTCAGTTCCCCTTCCAGCCTGTGAGCAGAGAGGAGCATCTTCAGCCAGCAGGATGGGACACAGCCCTGAGCATGGCCTGACAGAGCCCTGCACAGCAGCAGCTCCGTGGCTCCTGCTGGGAAGGTGTCCCCAAAGGCAGGGGAAGGTGTCCCCAGGGGCAGGGGCAGTCTGGGAGCCTGCAGCCTGCTGTAACTCGGAGACATCCCTCAGGAAAGGGAAGAGCAGCAAAAGCAGCTGGTTGGCTTGAGCAGCTGACTTCTGCCAATGGAGCCAGCATTTCCAACCCTCAGCAGAAGCTGTCGAAGCTGGAAGTTGATTTCATATGGTGGCAGCGCTTTGCAGCTTCACAGAAAGGGAGCACAAGGAGCTGCTGCTGTGGCTGTTGCACTAGAAATACCAAGTCTCAATCGAAAGGATGGTTCCTGTCTAATGAAACTAGAGCTGGGATCTGTAAAACTGGAAGGACCAAAATGTATCTCTGGGAGAAAAAAGCCTAATGGAACTAGGAGGAGGGGAACCAGAAAAGACCAGGCCAGTTCTGATCCCTGCTATGGACTGCTCCAGCTAAACACTGTGTGCTAAAACCTGCAATTCCCAGCTTGCCTGGCTCCTGTCAGACAAGGGCTGTCTGGGGGGCCAGGGCACAGCTCCATGCAGAGGAACTAAATTTCTGTTTTAAAGCACACATGAAACCCATAAATCCAAAGGACTCAGTAATCTGGGATGTGTGAAGAGGGGTGGGCACTGAGGAAGAGCAACACAATGCAGCAATCTTGCCCGTTGTGCCTGGGGACCCAGGCTCCCACCACGGACATGCCCACGTAGCTCTGAGTCGGGGCTGTGGCCTTTCTGTGGCATTTGAGCTGCACTGATTTATCCAAAGACCCAGGGACATGATTAAAAAGGTAATGCCAACCTCCCTGCACCACCGCCCCGTCCTGTGGGAACGGCAGGAGCTGACAGAGCAGGCAGGCAGCAGAACTACACGGTGGTTCAAGGAGCATTTCTCAGTCTCCAGCTGGGGCTGGCTGAGAGGAGATACCACAGATAACTCTGTCCTGTTTGGCAAGTCCCAAGCTCCAGACTGATTCTGCAATGAATTTAGTCAGACCTGTGAGAGTCACATGTTTGGGTGAAGAAATCAAGCCTGACTGCCAGAAAACTCTTTGACAGTGAGGTCTGTGCAGTGTGCAGGGCCGTTGAGGAATGGAAGGAACCTGGATAAGGTACCTCTCCAGGAGAGAGATTTCATACTAGAGATAGTCATGAGTCTGTCCCCAGCTGCAGGTGAGGTGGTCAGGCTGGATATGACCTGAGTGAGTCTAAATGTCTCTCTGGGTCAGGCTCTGCGCTGCAGACTCACCTATTGACCTTGTCTATGGACTCAGGGTCAGGTGGAGGGATGGAGAAGCAAGCAGAAGGTGCCTCCTGGACCACACCAGCGCTGCTCTGCACCACCCACATCTCAGGGTTGCTGTTGTCCTTCAGGGTGTACTTGTCCCCTCTGGTCAGCTGCACCTGGGACAGAGACACAAAACCCAGTGAAAGGCTTGACTTTCTGGCACTAGGATGGTTCCACCCACCACAGAGCCAAGATTTGGAGCAACCAAAGAAGAATTCAGCTCCCTGCTTCTTCTGAGGGTGCTGCCAGTCAAGCCCTCACCTCCCCAGCATCCCAGTCACAAAGGGTGTCCAAGGTGAGGGGCTGGGAGGGACGTGTCCTGCGCAGTTTCAGGGGGCTGATCTCTTTGCTCCTTCTCTTCAGGTCAGTGATGCTCTTCTCTGCCTGCTTCAACACCTTCTCCTCGTTCTAGACAAAACAGAGAAGACAGTGGTTGTGACCAGGCTTGCATGAGAAGGAAGGGGAAGGTCCCACTACAGTGGGTATGCTGGGACCAGTTGCCCACCCTTGGGGAGTCAGGAGTTTCTCCATTCTTGATCCCTCCATGTCCCTTCTTCCCCTTTTCATTATCAACACTCTCCTCGGTTTCCTTTGCTCACAGCAGGTCTCCCTTTCAAGGCACAGCCTGAGTTAACCTTAGGTGAACCCACACTGTTGTATTAAAATCTCCTGAAGAAGTTTTCTTTTTCAGAAATGGGACAGAGGCCTGCCAAGAGGTGGCTGCATTCCAGTGTCAGAAAGTACCAAGATCCAAGCACCTCTTGAGAGTGAAATGTGTTGCATGCTTGGGAAGATACCATGTCGAATGTGTCCCTTCCCTCTCTCCCGGGCAAATGTTCCTTTCTTATCTGCATCTCGCCCCTGAGGTCAGATTTCTTTATTCCCTCCCTTGCCTTTGGATCATGGGAGTGCTGAGGAGATGGGAGGACCTTTCCCTTCTGCTTGGATGCCAGTGGCTCACACTCTGTGGGCCCTCTAATCCAAGTGTCTCCTATTAAGGACAACACAAGGCTCCTCCCTGCCCTTCTCCTTCACTCTGATGGTGACCCGGGGCCTGGCTGTGTGTCACTGATGAGGACAGTGCTGTCCCAGGGGTCACTGCCCTGCAGTCTGGGATGCAGGGGCTCAGCACTCAGAGCACAGTATTGCCAGGGGCTTCCCTCTCCCGAGCACAGAGCTGTGGTGAGCTGTCCCCATGGGTTTATTTACCCACCTCTTTCTCTTCCCCACTGTTATTTACTGGGGAGGTTACAACTTTGGATTTGCCCCTTAGGTCTGGCTGGTTCCACCCGCCCTGAAGATCTCACCTCCAGCTGAAGCAGCAGATCTGACACCACCCCAGGGCTGTCTTTGTTGAACTTGCTGTATTTGGTGTCCAGGTCAGAGCTCATCTTCTTCAGAGAGCGGCTCACAGCCTCAGCATCATCCTGGAACTGGAGGTGTGGGTAGGAAAACAGTCAGGCACGGGGGGACCTTACTACCTCCAAGTCCAGTGGGGTCTCTCAGTTTCCAGCATCTCTAAAAGATTAGGTTTTGAGGGGTGTTTCCCCAAAATGCCTTGGCTAGGTACCAGCAGAGGATCTCCCATCCTCATCCCTCTACTTTCTCTCTTCCCAGCTTGCCCACTCTGGCCTGACCTGTAGACCCATGGTCCATGAATTTGCTTTTTACCTTCTTGTAGCTCTCCACACTGTTTAGTTGGCTCTCCTGGCAAATGCAGAGATTCAGGAAATTTTGCCACTCGTTCTTCAAGGCTTCCTGGTGAGCCTGTGGTGGGACAGAGCACAGCTCAGTGGGCTCCAGCTGGTCCTACCTCCCCCAGCACTGGTCTCCTTTCCCCAGAAGCCCCAGAGACCAGAGGAAGAGCAGAGACAAAGCTGTGCCCAGGCACTGCCTGACACTGAACCTGGGCGAGGACACTCCTTGAGAAGGACTTGGCTCATACAGAGCAGCCACCATTCCCCAAGGGGTCTCAACTCTCAGCTGGGGGCTGAGAGCCCACTTCAGCCTGACACTGCATCTGCAGGCTTGGAAATACAACCTGGGCAGCTGGAAGCTGGTTTCACTCAGGAGAAGTCACCCCATGTCATAGCTCTCAGCAGCACCAACAAATCTGAGTAGCTGGGCAGGAGCTGGTCCCAGCACACAGATGGTTGCCACCATCTCCTGGAGATTTTGAAAGGGGTGAAGACCCTGCACTGCCCTCAGCTTCCCCATAAGGTTGGAATAGGCAGAAAGGTGCTGCAGTACAGCCAGTGCAGTGTGGGAGGAAAGAGTAACAACTGCAGAAAGATGTGAAGGGGTCTCCTCCAACCCTCCTCCTGATTCTTGATGCACAGGCACTCTGGTTCTCTTACAGGGTTTGGGAAGAGACCCCCTCTCCCTACCTGGATAGGCTTGATGGCTGGATGCTTTAGCTCAATCATCCTGTCCCCATCATCCTGAAGATGGTTCACAAACTCCTCCTGGCTGAGCAGCTCATTGGATTTGAAATCCTGGAGGGGAAGAGAAACTTCATGACCTTGGGAGCGTGCAAGGAACACAGAGAGCACCAAACCCCAACATAACAGAGACAAGGCTCCCAAAGCATAGACATCCTTGTTTGTTTGTTTTTTAAAAACAGAAAAGACTAGGTAAAGCTAAAACAAATTAGACACACTCAGGCCTCAGAAGGTATCAGGACATTAATTCAAAGAGCATTTTCCTAAGCAATTATCCCTCTATTCTTCCTGGTCCCAGCACGTAGCAGTCACTGGGTTCTATATGCTGGCCATTGAGGCTGATGTGATACTGAGTCCTTCCCTTCTCTCTGCCTCACTGACAGCTCTCTAACATATGATCCCACGTTCCAGCTCAGGGGACTGGCAGGGACACACAGAGGGGCTCATCCCTAGTTCCTCAATGGATCCAGAGGATCTCTTCCACCTCTGTTTCAGTGTCCAGCATTATTGTGCTGCCCTGGGAAAGCCCCAGGCTCAGGGCTGGTGGAGGATGTCCAGCAGGCTGGGATCCATCCTGCAAATCTCACATGCCAGGCTTGGCCAGTCTCCCAAGCCAGGACCCGCTGCCACCCCCCAAAGCTCACCTCGTACTCCCGACGCACACTCTGCACATCCATCATTTGGTCACTCCAGTCCTGCTTCAGGATCTTGGTCTGCTGCTCTGTCAGGTAGCCCAGTTCCTTGGTGCAGCCCTGGAGGTGGTGGTAGAGGCTGCCCAGGCTCTGCCCTCGCCAGATGGAGGCTTTCTGCCCACACACACGAGAGAGAGACAGTGTTGGTGCTCAGCCTGGGGAGCCCCTTTCCCCTCCTCCCCAGGACCCTGCTCCTGTTGCACATCCACCAGGAGATTCCCAGAGACCTCAGTGAGAAATCTGCCACCGCTGGCTCTTATCTGATGGGGCTGCCATTCCCCTTCCCTCCCCACAGACAGGATATGTTTGTCTAACCAGAATCCCAGGTGTGGGCTGGTGCCTCAAGCACTCTCAGAGCTGGCCCAGCTCTGCTGTATTTCTTACAAATCCCATTTTCAACATTAAACCTTCATGGGCCCAGCTGGTGAAAACCAGGACCTTCTTCCCAGCCACCTCCTTTGCTCCTGCTGCTCATTTCCTCTCTGGAGCCCTTGATAAAGGATCAGGTTGAGCCTCAGCATTTGCAATCCTGATTGGGAACAGCGTGTGGGCTGGGATGGATTTCTTGCTGCCTCTGTATCCCTGTGCTCATGGACACACATGGGCAGCTCCAGATCCATGACCCATGAAGAGGAGAGACCATGAAGATGGATCTCACCCACAGCATTGCCCTAAGGGCAGCAAGAGTGCTCTCAATTTACACCCATCCCAAGCTGGGAAGGAAATGGGGAAAGAAGAGGGACATGACTTCACTGAGCAAGCCCAGAGGTAGCTCCTGCTTTGAGCTGGGCATTCCCAGTCCATGAGGGATGGTGTTACTCCACTGTATGACCCATCTGCATAGAAAACCACTGAGAAGCTTACCAGCAAGTCCTTGTACTGGCTTTTTAAATCTGCCACATCCTGGGTTACAACACAGCCCAGACCAAGGGAGGGGTGGGGGAAGAAAAAAAGAGAAAAAAAAAAAAGCTGTTATCAAAACATGTGGTAGATACTGATGAGCTGATTTATGGAATGTGCTTTAGAAACCATCCAAGAATCAATCACCTCCCCAGCCCCTGAAAGGCTCCATCTGTCCCAGCTCAGGCCCCCCATGCCCTCTGCAAAACAAGGATGAACATTCACTGTGCAGAGGAGCAGATGGGACATGGGCCTGAGTGAAGCAACAAGAACAAGGAGGGGACAGAGGATGCCCTACCCCGGAATGGAGGTTCTTGATCTGGAGCCCGTAGGCTTCGATCTCCTTCTGCAGGATGTTGTGCTCAGCTATTTGCTTCTCCAGCTCTGACATGCCAGGGCCGTACTGTCCTGCATTGACTTGTTTCTGTGCAAAAGGAATTAGGCAGAGATTAAAGCAAAAGGTTTTATTTCAAGGAGAAACCCCAGTGAGTGCTGGCAGGGCATGAAAAGATCTGGAATCTGATAGCGGGCTGGGAGCAAGGGAAGGGATCTTGTTTATTCCTGTGACTGCTGCTGATTGCCTTTTCCCCAGCCATACACAGGGAAAAAGATAACCAGGGCATATAAACCTGGTGTAGAAACCTAAGCTGCACCAGCTCCCTGCCTATGGTGACATGCTTTGGATGCACTTAGTTACCATCCAGCTTTCAAGGGAATCCAAACTGACTCCAACTGGGCCACTCCAAATACTCAGACCTCGCAGTGTGAAACTCTCAAAGGAAGGGCTGTCAAGTTCTAGGAGACATCACTTTCTGCATCCTTTCATCCCACAGCAGAGCTCTCTACCTGATCCCTTCTGGTAGCTCTTAATCTGAAGGGGTCAGTCCAGAGCGTTTTAAGAGGTGGGAGGAGAGTCTTTCTTCCACCCAGAGCAACTGAATTATTTCCACCACCCCGCAACATCCCTGCATGATGCTGAGCACACAGTTTGGAGATGCATCCAAACCCAGCTGCTGTTACCATCTTTTGGTCCAGAATCCTGGCCCAGTCCACCCTGGGCCCCACGTCGGGGATGTTCAGCTGCTCGTAGAGGGCCCGGTACTCGGCACACAGCTGTGTCACACGGTCGTGGAGCTGCTGGATGCTGCCAAGGGGAAAGGGCACATGGCTCTGTGTCAGCTGGGAAGGGGGACAGCCAAAGTGGGGTTTGTGGAGCCCAGATTTCACTTGCAAGACCCAGGTTACTTTGCTGCCTCTTTGTGGAACTGGCCTCCTTCAGCAGTGGAGGCACTTGTCCTGCTGTTCTCTATCTCCAGGGATGTCTCAGGAATTACAACCCAGGAGGACACTGCAGGGAGATCAGGGCTGTGCCTTCCCAGCTAGAAAACTACCATTCCCTCCTGATTTCCACCTAGAAGTGCTGGAAGTGAAGGGGAACAAAGCACCAGAAGCCAACTGAAGCTCTTCTCCCATTCCAACACCCACGTCTGACTGTGCTTGCCTGAACCAAAGGCATTCATTTTAGGAAATGCAGAGGAAAAGGGGATTTGCCCTGAGAGTGGGGCCACATTTATCTCTGGGTTTGTCTGGTACCTTTTACAAGAGCTCCCAAAAGAATGGGGCCTCTTGGGCACTCACCCTGGCAGCCACTCTGTACACTCCTATCTCTATAATATATTGTCAGAAAATCTGATTTTAAGGCTAAACTCTGTGGGAAGAAGAGTGACACTACCTCTCATGGCAATGACTGGAACTCAGTCTAGATCATGGGGGGGTCCCAATTGCTCAGCACCCCCATCACATCACTCCCCCCACTGCACTCACTCTTTCTCTATCTCAGAAGCCTGTGGGTGTTTCAGCCGCTTGGCACGATCCACATCCAGGAAGAGATCCTTCAGCAGGGTCTCTGCTTCCTTCAGGTTCCTGGCATTCTCTGTCTGGAACTCAAAAGCCTTGTTCTTCTGCTGATTGCTGGAATCCTGGAGGCCAAGGGAGACAGAGGAAAACAGCCTGGTTGGACCACAAAGACCTCACAACACCTTCCTTGGCTAATGCAGAGCCTCTGGATCCTCAGCATGTCAACCACAGAGGATTCCTGGTAAAAGGGTTGAGCTGGGGAGCCCAGCCCAGCCCAGCTGCTGTTCCAGTGTCCCTCCCACCCAAGGACTGGTGTGGGTCAGACTGGCTGCCTCTAGGGTTGCTGGGAGGCACAGGGCTGTGCTACCATAGGTGAGACAGCCTTGGCTGTGGGAAGCATGAGGCACCGAGCGGAAAAGCACAAGACTGGAATTTGGGAGGCCCTGGGATGCAGCCTCAGGGGCTGGGAGGCTCTGTGGGGTGTCTGTTCCTCCCCAGCCTCCAGTCAGCCCCCAAACCTGCACCAGCACACACAGAGCAGACACCTGACCTGTCATCCCAGACACTGCATTTGGAGGCAAAGACTTTCACCTTCCCACCACCCTCTGCCACAGCTCACCTGTTTGAGTCTGGACTGTGTCTCCAGGATGTCCTTCTCCACCTGGTCGGCGTTTGTCTGCATGCGGGAGATGAGCACGGCCAGCTCATTTGTGGAGGACCTGAGGGAGGGAACAGCAGAGCAGAGGGGTGGGTGAAGGCAACTCCCACCCTCTTCATCACTGCCCAGGACCTGCCCCAGGTGTGGTCCTTCAGGCCTTTCCCCATATCCTCCTGGTCTCCAAGGAGAGGGTTATGAGCCGTGGCCAAGGGCACAGACACACACAAGTGGTTGATGCCTGGCTGTTGCCTTCAGCCAAGAGAAGGTAAGAGCTGGTGTCTTTAGAGTGAGCAGGTTTTCACACCACGCAGCTCAGCTGCACAACTCCCAGCTGCAGATGCCCAAAAGTTCATGTGGATTCAAAAAGCATTGGAGGAAAAAAAATTTAAAAAAAATAAAAAGAAAAAACAACCAACAAAAAGTCACTGTAGGGCTCCCAAAGGCACTGACACCACATCTGGGCTGGGAAAACCTGAAGCCACAGACGGCTGGAGGCCAGGAGAGCACCCTGCAGAGGCAGCACAACATGCTCACCCTGTTTGGAGACACTTCCTTGGATGCCTGCCCTTGGCTGCTGGCAGAGGTGGCCCTTCAGCCTGACCCAGAGCTGCCATCCTGCTGTCTTGTTCCATGTGAAGTGCTCCACAGTTTGGCCCATTGAGTCACTGGAGAGCCCAGTGCCACTCCAGGGCCAGGCTGCAGAGGACACAGACTTACACCCTCTGGGTGCTGCACAGGCTGTTGCATTTGTGCTGTTTTCAGAGCTTGGGGAATAGCACAAAGCTGAGTCAGGGGAGGTTTAGGTTGGATATCAGGAAAAGATTTATCACCCAGAGGGTGGTTAAGCACTGGAACAGGCTCCCCAAGGGCAGTGGTCAGGGCACTAAGCCTGTCTGTGTTTAGGAAGTGTTTGGACAATGCTCTCAGGCACATGGTGGGGTTGTCAGGGTGTCCTGTGCAGGGCCAAGAGTTGGACTCGATGATCCTGATGGGTTCCTTCCAACTCAGGGTACTCTGTGATTCTATAATTCTAATTTCCCAAGGCCATTGCACACCTACCAGCTCTTCTTGCCCCAGTGAGGCTTCACTGAAGGTTTCCAACAGACCATTCCCTATTGCCTGTCACCCCAGGGCCATCACACAGCCAATGGTGCCATCACAGCCCTTACTCCATCACTGGGATTGGGAATGAGCCCTGCTGAAACAGCTGGATCCAAAGCCTGCAGCAAGGCACGGGATGGGTCCCAAAGCTCCCTGCGGACAGGGAAGCACAAACCTTGGTGCCACCTTCGTCCTCATTGTCCTGTTGTTTCTAGCAGCATCTGCCCTTGAGGACAGTGCCAGCCCTACCCTGCAGGCAGGGAGAGCACGGTGTGGGCAGAGGCAGGAGGGTGTGGAGCACTAACATCATGCAGAGCCCTCAGAATGCTGCTGATGGGACAAAGTTCAGTGAGGTTACGTGTCAACGCTGGGGTCTGAGACCAGGAGGAAAGAGTTTGTGCAGCAGCAATGTGACACTGCATGGGGGTCTGGGTGGGGGACACTTCTTCAGGGCAGGTTGGTACCTCTTTGGTGGAAGAAGAAGGTGGGAGAAAGGTGATGTCCTGCAGCAGAGCCACCACATCTGCCCTAGAGCCATGTGCTTTCCTTCCAGGTCCCTGAATCCAGCAAAGGACAGAGGGAAGTGGTTCCCTTAATGTCTCTGTCATTGCTCCAGCTCCTCAGCATGGCTCCAGCTGTTCCACCATCCATTCCAAAGGCTGTAGCAGATGCTGGGATGTTCATTTATTACAGCCCCAAGTGACTGTAACATGCCAGTGAGTGTCATGGTCACCCCAAGCCAAGCACTCAGATGCCACAGTTCCTGTTTCAAGTGAGCCCAGCCCACTCTGACTGTAGCCTGTGTAACTCCAGCGGAGGCACAGCCCCAGCACTCCTGCTCTCAGCATCCTCCTGTCCCCTTTCTCCACTTCCTCCCTTGTTTTTGATTTCCCAAGAGGGCAGCAGCAGCTCTCAGCTGCCCTGGGGGATTTTGGATGGCAGCATGTCCTGGCAATGCCTCTGCTTCCCTGCCTGGAATGCAGTGAGCAAAGTAAATGGGGACTGCTGTGCTCCAGCAGGGCCCCCTCTACAGGGTCTAATTCCAGGGATCATGGAGGCGAAGAGCCCAAGCAGAGTGTTCATCATCATCATCATCCCCATCCAAGCATTGCTGTCTGCTACAACCTGTCTTTTATATCCCATTAATCATCCCTCTCACCCAATCTGTGCCCCACAGATGCCTTTCTGAGATAAGCTCAGGGACATGAATGCTGGCCCCAAGCCCCAGCACAAAGGGGTGGGTGGGAGCAGCACAGAGCCAGGATTTGGTCCCTGTGAGCTTGAGTGTGCAGCGGGACGGAAGCTCCCAGAGGTCTCCCCTCCCCAGGAGGTTACACAATCTCCCACTCATCCCTGACACGCCTGGAATGAGGTGGTGTCCCATGAGCAAATACTTGAGCACCACCCAAATTTCCTGCCCGGGCTCTCTGTGCAGGGAGGAGAGTGTGAGTCACGGGCTGGGCTGGGCCCTGTCCCAGGGGATGGATGCAGCCGTCCCAGGGGATGGACACCTCTCCCACTGGGCAGGGAGAGCATTGTCCCCCCAAGAGGTCTGACCAAATTCAGCTCCCACTTGGGAAGAGTGGGAATGGAGTGTCCAGTTTGAGCCCATCCCAGCTTGTCATGTGACTGTGGATACCTCCGTGCCATTCCAAGAGGGGAGAAGTGAGGATCCATCCTTCCCAGGAAGGGTAGATCCCCAACAAAATCCTGCTTATTCCTGCTGGCACCCCCTTTCTGGCTGAAGGAAACACCGAGACATCCCATCTCTTGGTTTACAAGGCTGGACACAGGAATCAGCTTTGTTTAGGCTGAGCCACAAGAAAAGTATGGACTGAAAAGACGTGAGAAACCTCCTGGTCATGGGGACTGAGCCCATCCCAGCCTGTGCTGCATGGGGCACCGGAGGTTAGAGACCAGGATGCTGCTGCAAAAATGCTTCCTGGAGAGCATCACCTCAGGAGCAGAGGGGGTCTGCCCTGTGCTGTGTGAGCTTCTCCTGTCAGTGCAAACACCCATCCACACAGCCTGCAGTGACGTGGTGCCTCACCATCCTTCCTCGGGGTGTCCCCCTGCCCCATCCCTGCTGCTCCTGGGCAGGAGCCCTCACTCAGCCCAGCTGGGCCCCACATCTCAGGATGAACATACTGACATTTGGGCTGCAGAGAGGCAGCCTGGCATCAGGTGGGATACAAGGAGCCACGAGGTCATGTTGTGCACCCCTCAGCCTCCCAGAGCTCAGGCCCAGCTCCCTGCACAGTGTATGGTACAGCCACAGCCCCAGGATGGCCAAGGGCAAGGCTCAGCACAGCTCCTCCTGCTCCTCCTCCTCCAGAGCCAGGGCAGCCTCCTCCCTAGGGCTATCTCATGCCTGGGAGAGGCAGAGCACTATTATTATCATTATTAATTGGTTCATTTCTCATACCACTTTCTGCCTCCTGGACAGTCCAGCCACACACAAGGGACAGTATCACTGAGCAGGGGCAGGACTGTCCCCCCTCCTTCCAGGGCACATTTGGGCAGGACCACAGCACCCACCTGCTGCAGTCCCTGATCCCTCCATCCCTTCCTCACAGGGGACTTTGTTTTATGGCAGACCTCAAAGCTGGGTCTGTTCTCCCTGACATGTAGAAGTCCTTGCACATTTTGATCTGCCAGCAGATCATAGCACAGCACCACTGACCCCCTGCCAGTGCTGAGTGAGTGCCTGAGCCTGTGTCCCCTGGGGTCCACCCCGCTCTAGACTGATCAAGGAGAAGTAGGAGGCGGCACTGGCAAAAGCAGCAATCCCAGGAGATGATTAAACCAGGAGGTGACTTCCCATCCACCTCCAAAACCACCCACAGCCTTTGTTAAAAATCACACCCAGGCAGCCAGTCCAGCCAGATCCAATTCAATTCCACCTTCACATGAGTTTTCCCTTTCAGCCCTGCAGTGCCTCCTCCAGAGCAGGGCACATCCAGGGTGCTCCCTGGGGACAATCCTCCACTTGCTGCTGCCTCCCTGGGATGCATCCACCAAATGGAGGCAGAAAAGGACCCTGAGAGCTGAGATGCTCAGCACCATCATCCCAAGGACCAAGACAAGGTACCTCTGTAGGGGTCCAATCACTAATTGTGAACCCCAGAGACAGGGAACCTCAGCTGCTGCCAACGTTCTGGCCTTGGGGCCACCAAGAGCAGCCTTGGGCCACCAACATTTTCTCAGGGCCATCTGCAGAGCATGTGCTGGTGGCTGCTCCCAAGACAACTCATCCACCTTCATTTTCTCAGCTCCTTTGGGCGCTGACCAAGCCCCAGGCCATGGCCAAGCGAATTAGGCTGTGTCTGATGGTTGGTGCCTCCTAAAACAAGCACAACTAGCTCAGTAATTGCTGCACTCCTGGCTCCAGCCTCTGTCCTGCACAGGGAAGAGGTGTGAGGTCTTGCCGGGATGCAACTCCAGTTATCCCAAGAGGCTCATGGTGGGGGAGAACCCAGCCCAAACCCTCTGCAGCACGGCAGGGGCTGCAGCAAGTTGACATGAGAAATCCCCAGCCTGCTTTGAAAGCCGGCTGGGGAGGTGGATAGATTGCATTAACAAGGCTAAAAAACCCAGAGCCTGACACAGCTCCAGGGCTGCTGGGGAGGTGGCTCACTGCTGCCAGGCCCCAGCAAAGGTTTGGTGTTCAGAGAGCCCCCAGACCTGCCTTCAAGATGAGTCTGTGAGTGCTCAGCTCCACTGAAGCTTCCTGTGGCAGGCGTCCAGCTCCTGACACCCACTCAGGGCAGCCCCAACCTTTGTAGGGGCCACCTTCTCCCCAGGTCCTGCTGCCCTGCCCAGCAGCACCAGCCACCCCCCTCCTCAGTGGCTGTTTGCAGACCTGGGGTTTGGACCCCCAAAATAGAGCAGTTGGGTGCCAGCACCATGTTGTGACCCCACAGGTGTCCACATACACCCCCCTCTGGACTGCTGGTGGTGGTCCCAGGAGAGGGGGCCAGCACCCCCCTCCCCCTACAGGTCCCCTTCTCTTCAGCACAAACCCCCTTGCAATGGCCTCCAACCCTGGCAGGGCACAGGGATCCCCACAGAATCAGTCCACCAACACCACAAACTGCAAAATTGCTGGGGAAGGTGGAAAATAACCCTGAGTTAACAACAGCAGCTGCAGGGAGGGATGAGCACTCTCTCTGCCAGAGCACCCCCTCCCAGAAGCATCCCAGTCCCATCACATATCTCACTCCCCACAGCTTAGGGAATCTCCTCATGGAATGGTTTGGGTTGGAAGGGACCTTAAAGACCACCCAATTCCAAGCCCCTGCCATGGGAGGGACACTTTCCACCAGACCAGGTTGCTCCAAGCAGCTCCCAAAGAGGCAAACTCAGTGATTTGACCTGCAGAGACCTGGCCTGTCCCCGGGATGGGTTAGAGCAAACCCACTCCCCACCCCTCTCCTCCACTTCAGCAGCACCAGACAGAGCATCCCTCTCCAGGGATCCCAGGGTAGCATCACACCAACCCCACGGAACTGATGAATCCCGGGATCTCAGACACGGGCTGGGATCTGCTTCACCACTGAGCAGATCTCACTCCACCCAAGCACAGGGGCTGTGTTTATCCTGCCTACTCCTTCCTGCCCAAAAGGGGCTTTTTGCACCTCCCTGCTCAATGATCGCACTCTGAACACATCGTCAGGCGCTGGGGCTGCACAGGGACTTCTGGGAGGGACACAAAACCCACCAAAGACAAGGACAAAAGCTGGGGCAGCAAGTCTTGACATCACCTCCCAGCAAGCCCAAACCTTCTGCTGCTCCACAAAGAGGGATAGTTCTTAAGGGGACTTAGTAAACACGGATCACTCATCCCTCATCTTCCCCCAGGGTCACAGGATGGGGAGAGAGAGAGAGGAGAGGGGACACACTTACTTGCTGGGCTTGACAGGGGAGCCTCTGTTGGGGGAACTTCTGCTCGGGGAGCCTTTGCCCACCCCCTTGAACATGTTGGCCAGGTCCCAGCGGTTCTCCCGGAGCCTGCAGAGTCCTCGTGGGCGCCGGCTCTCCGCTCCGGTCTGTCGGGGTGGAATAAGACTCAGCGGGGGAAGGTCGGCGGAGCACTAAAGAGCAGTTTCTGGGAGGCTCCTCCCCGAACGCAGGTGAGCAGCAGCAGCAGCAGCAGCAGCAGGGATGGAGGAGGCACATATGAAAAAATGACTCGAAAAACCAGTTTAGGGTGGAAAGAGCAGAGCCCCAGAGGGAGAACGGGAGACCCCGCCCTGGCTCGGAGAGTGCTTTGGCACACACAGGCACGGCCGTGCAGGAGCTTCACGGCAGAGGGGCAGAGAGCACGGCCTTTGCAGGGAGGAAAAACCTGCAAATGCAACTTGGAAGGGGTGCACTGCAGCTACTGAAACGTACTTTAAAGCATCTTCTTGTAGCAGCTGTTTAAAATGCTAGGGAACAGCACAACTTCTACAGACAAAGCCAACCAAGAGTTTTCCAAGGTGGCAGCAGCAGTTTGGGAACCACCAATCTGCAGGACTTGATGTTATTTTGCAGTTCAGCAAACTTTTGGCCCAGGCTTAGCACAAGGTGGCCCTGGCTCCCAGGAAAACAAGGAAGGCTAATGGCAGAGGGAAGATCAGCAGCTCCAGTGCAGCATCACAGGAGCCTCAGCCAGGGGGACTGAGGCTCTGGGACAAACTTGGGTACCAAAGCCCCAAAATCTGGGTCTGAGGCTCTGCCTGGACACCTTGTCTAGGGAAGATCTCTGAGCAGGCTTTGCCTCTGGGCAGCTCTTTCCCTTGTGGAGCAAAGGTTCAGAGTCCCATCTGGTTCCCAGTACAGCCCAACAACACCCTGGCATCTCCGTGGCTCCTGGGGATGCCTGTCCAGGCAGTGCTGCTGGGGGGCTGCCCAGCCCCACGGCTCTCCTAAGCCACAGCAAGGACTGGCTATGTGTTGGTTTCAGACAAAGCCAAGCTCAAAGCTCCCCACAAACCAGGAACCCTGTATTTCAGGCTGATCCGGCACAGATCCCACAGCAACAGGGGATCCTTAACCTGGGAAGGAACAGGGAGAGAGGGAAGAGGATGGAGGAGGAAGAGGACAGGAGCAGATGGAGGTCACAGCCACCACGTGATGCCAGCACAGATTCGTGGCTGTTCTTCCCCATTCCATGTGGCCCAAGGACAACCCAGGACCAGAGACAAAGGCCTGGGGTCCATCATCCCCTCCTGGGTGACTTCTTTGCCCTCTTTAAGTTGACACAAAACAAATCATGCTCGCCTCAGGAGAGAGGGAAAGACACAGACAGGATGGAAAGTGGTTGCTGAGAGATCACCCCTTTGCCATTGACATCCCACTGACCAAGGACAGCAGTGATGCTCTTTGACTGGAGCTGCTGGAGGGCCCCATGAGGAGGAACCAGCTCAGCACATCACCTGTAGCCCACAGGGCCAGATCCTGCTGCACTGGCATTCAAAGGCTCTAAGTAAGCTGAAGCCTTGACAGGGATGAGAGTGGAGAGCATTTGAGGCCAAGTAGAACTTAGTTTGTACCCAGACAAAACAGGAGCATGGGACAACCCCTTCTGTGTGGGGCTGCTGTTTGCATGGGCCAGGAGGAAACTAAATTGAACAAGATCCACTGCCTGTAATCTGCCTGTCATACCCTGGAAAACAGAGTGTTCACACGTGGAGGAAGTTCTAAGAATGAACACAAAAAGCAAACCAGGCACATACCAACACACCACCCTGGACAACCTGCTTCCCAAGCCATCCATCACCCACAGCCTGGAGCTGAGGGCTGGAGCTCCTCACCTGCAAAGCTCTGAGACAGCACCTTCCTCTCCTATGTTGAACAAGACAGAGGTGTGATCCTTCCCCCAGCCAAGTCCCTGCCTGGCAAGGATCCCTCGGAAAGACAGAGTGTTCCAAAGCCAGCAGTCTCTGATCTCAGCCCTGTGCACACACAGGCACACGCTCTGGCAGGCAGTGCAGCCTCTGTGCCACACACAGACGGGACAGACAAAATCAGGGATAATCTCTGGGCTAATGGGAGCAGAGCAGTGCTTGGCAGGGTGTAAGGGTGCAGATGGTGTGAGACACAAGCCAGAGAGCCAGGCCAGGTCCTGCCTGGTCCTGAGCCCTGCTCCAGGAGCGGTGCTGAGCATCCAGCCGAGGTGAAGGGACCTGCCTCTCGCTTGCTCAGCCAGACACTGGGAGGAGAAGAGGCAGAATCCATGCAGGGGGGCAGCTCTTTGCTGCCTGCTCATCCTCGGAGGAGCAGGGCTCACCCAGCCCCCAGCAAAGCCCCGAGGGGTCTGTCACCATCCCAGCCTCTGGAAACAAGAATGGCAGGGGGAGCCATGGGAATAGCCAAGGATGGCTCCAGGATGATGGGTCTTGCCAGCCCAGAAGTTTGTGCTGCAGCCCGACCCCTGTGCACACAAGGAGTGCTTTGTTGCTGCCAGCCCAGGCTCCCCCACACTGCCATGGCCACCACGACCTGCACAGGTGAAGGGGATGTCACTGCAGGAATCCTCAGGGAAGCACTTGTGACAGGCACTGCTGGATTCAGCCCAGGTCACTTCCAGATCCTCAGCGGGTTTTGTTCAGACCAGCTCAAGCCATGCCAGGGCAGAGCACGGTGGTTAACCCAGACCCTGCAAGAAGCAACAGGCAAGGAGACCAGTTCAACCAGTTCTCCACCACAGCCACCCACACAGCTGTGCCTGGCACTTGGACCTGAGCCCAGGATCCCGGGCAGGACTGCCCCCAGACCTACCTGCCCCTCTGCAGCTGGAAACCCGCTCACAGGCCTCCGAGAAGACCATCCAAACACCATTCCCAGGGGTCTCCCAACTCCTGACCACCCCAGACAGGCAGCTCCCACCCCAGCTCTATCTCAGACGGGATCAGTGCTGCAACAGGGACTAAGCTCCCTCCTGCCACAGCTGCCAGAGCTGCCCTGCCCGGGGGAGATGGGTTGGGGTGGGAAGCCTTCATTTCATCCCAGGTGGATCAGCCTTAAAATGCTGTTGTTGATCCACAGGCAAAGCCAATCCCAGAGCAGGTTGTGTCTTGCCCAGACTCATCCCCAGCTGGGCTGATTCTGGGGGCTGAGACATCCCTCCTGGGGGTATAGACCTGGGGCTGGCTGCTCCAGCAGGGCTCCAGACACAACAGGAGATGGATTGGGAAGTCACATCATAATAATTTCATTCGTTTTCCAGACCAGGATTTATCCCAGTAGCCGGGAGCTGTGCCAGGATGCAGATGCCTGGTTTTACAGGGCAGTCACACAACCAGATGCCTCTTGCTGCTCACACAGCTGAGTGGGTCGCCTGCAGGGACAGATAGCAGAGGCAGAGCTGTGCTCACCTGGTGAGCAGGTAACATTTCAGGGAAGGAAGATTTCAGGAACCATCCTGGGCTAATCCTCAATGAGAGACTGGCAGAGGCGGAGTTGGAGGATGGTGTGCCTTTGTTATCAGGCTGGTCTCTCTGTTAAGCTTTTACAGAGGAGATGGCAGTTAAATATGACCCATAAATGATTTACTATGACCCGTGAAGAACATTTGCCCTCCTGGATGACAACATACCCACCTTCTCTGCACCCCTCCCTTCCCCTCCTGAACACCCTCTGCACACCAGTTCTCCAATTGAGTTTTCTTTCCACTTCACCTCCTTGCTTTTGAAATTCTTCATTCTTGGAATCATCCTCCTGGGAGGAGATGTAACAAAAACAAAGCACTGCACTCCCATGTCACACCACCTAGAGCTGCTCCCGGTCAGACACTGCAGGGAAAACTCCACTGTCCTAAATGACTCTCCAGAGTGGTGGGTGCCACAGCAGAGCAATGGAAGGACCTTTACAACAAATTGAACCATGGGGAGGCAGGAAGAGAAACACAGGAACCATCAGTGAGCACAGGAGCAGAGGGTGGTTGGGGTTTGATCTTCAATGCACCTGGAAACAGCCTGGAGTTGTTCATGAAGCACCCACGAAGAGCAGTTCATGCACCTCCTCACCAACTGCCCTGTCCTGCAACACCCACCACCCCATCCCTGAGGAGCCCTCTGCATCCCTGACGGATACTCTTCTGCGTGGAGATGCTGCTTGTTTGGCAGCAGGACCAGCAGGAACAGCCAGCCCAGACCAAGACTTGCAAAGGATACATGGTCTTTGCAACTGGAGACAGAGGCTGTAGAATTGAGCTGACCTCAGAAACAGGGAAACCCTCCTGAGTGTCTCCAAAGCCATGGAGAACAGTGGAGCACGAACAGCTGCCAGAGGAGTCAGGAGCCAGGGGCCCCCACTCACCACCTTGAGAGGTATCAGAACTTTGTCCCACAACTCACACATCAGCCCCCTTTCACCTTGCAGGCACCAGGGACAGCATCTTTTCATACAATTCTTATCCCAGCTCTTTTTCCTCCCTGTGAAGCAGTTTTCATACAGTCCAAAGTGAAACTCCAGAGCCTCGGAATGGCCTGTTTGAAAAAACTGCCCTCCCACTGGGAAAATAGGACACCTGATTTTCTTAAGTCTAAAATTACTCAGTCCTCAAACATTGTTTTGCTTTGCCTTATCTTTACCAACTGATAAGCAGAGGGGAAGAACAAAGGCTCCCAGCATTTCTCCCTGCAGGTCTGATTAAGAGCCATTAAAAAGCTTCCCTGGGTCAGAGCTGGGCTCAAGGATCCCGACAGGGTCTGCAGAGGTCAGGGGGCTCTGGATGCAGAGCCAGCTCAGCACCAAGGGACCTTTCCCCAGAAACCACAAGTGGCCAAATCCAGCATGGCACAAATGGGAATTCCTTGTCCTGCTCCTTTGTATCTCTCTAAATACAGAGGACGTTCGCACCACGCCATCTCCTTAACAGCTCAGTCCCAGGGCTGTTATGGACTACTCATCCCTAGACCCTTCAGACATCAAAAGGACCTGCCTGCTTCCCACCCCATGGCCTCTCCAGGCTCATTCCAGCATCCTGCAGCTTCTTCTGAGTTCAAGCCCTAGAGCCACAGAGCAGGACATCACGGCAATTCCCCACAGCAGCTAACGCATTAGCCTCATTTTCCTCTCCCCAGAGGATTAGCAAGGCTGTAATAGCATGAAGTAAATTCACTAATGGCAGATTCTCAAGACACTTTGTCTGGAAAACTTGTTTATAACTTACAGGATGCAGCCTGCCAATTTGGCTTTATTATCCAGTGACACGGCTGAAGGGAGCTGCTCCCAAACAGAGTGATTGGATCTGAACAAGATGTGTCCCAGATCGTTAACCAGGCAATGAGGTAATTAAACACCTGCCTGGAAAGGCAGCCTTCACACACATGGTGCAGCTGGAGAAGCACCCCATGGAATCAGGGTGGGAAATCAGAGCTTTTGGGGTGTTTCTTTCATGTCTCCTAAAAAAAGCTGTTTTGCCCAAATGGGAGTGCCCTGGAGGAGGGACCATCCCCTGCAAACACTGGGATAAAGCACCAGGCAACCAGCCCGTGTTGGGATGATGGAAAGTTAAACATGAGGACAAGTTTGCTCTCCCCTGTGCCTCCACACTCAGGTGCAACACCAAGTAACATGCAAAAATACCTGCAGGATGGTGTAGTGTGGGTGGTGGCCACCTGAAACACCCACCCTGGAACAGCTCCCAGGAGTACCTGCTTGGGGAAAAAAACCCTGGCCTCGACACAAAGAGCTGACTGAAGGAGCAGGCTTTCAGAAAAGAGGGGTCCAGGCTGGAGCACCACATTTGGCAAGACCTGAAGATCCTCAGGGAGGAGGATGCACACATCAACTAGGAGGGATCACCTTTCAAGGATGAGCTTTCAGACACCCTCCAAACCACACGGAACCTGTGGAAGGTTGCACAACAGGGCTATCAGGGAGATAAGACAAACCTTTCCTGGGCGACCAAGGCAGAGGACAGAGTAGTGACAGCCCCTGCAAACCACCTCCCAGCCTGTCTGCAAGGACAGAGGGCAACCAGCTGGGACAATTTGAGCCGATGCAGCTCACGGCTACAGCCACAGCCTCCCAGCAATCACACATGAGCCTCTGCAAAGCTCAATCTTTGAGCTGCTATTGCCTGATTCAGCAGCGAGTGCCTCTGTGTCACAGGCAGGGAACAGGGCAGGATGAATCTGTCTGCCACGGCTAATTCTGCACGGCCAGACCTCACCTTCCCCGACTTAATTTGATGCTCTGAGAAAATTAGACGTTCTCTTGCTTCTGTGGAAAAAGGCAAGCACCGAAGGTAGTTCAGAGGCTTTGATGCTGCTCTTTAGTCATTCGGGCACCACAGCCCCGGCATCGCTCCCTGGACTGACCACGGGCTGGGATGAGAGTCACTAATCCTCGTTCACAGCGTGTGAGCCTCGGGCAAAGCGCCGTGTCTGTGCCGTGCACGGACAGCGCCGTCCCCCAGCCCGGCAGGGCAGGGACAAGACTATTTCCAGAGCAAGAATTTTAACTTTAATAACCCCAACACCTCGGGTGCCCAGCAGCGGAGGAGTCTGCCAAAGATCCCAGCGTGGCAGTGCCTGGAAATGCCAAATACTCGCTCGGACCTGGGTCTGGATTTGAATGCACTGGCAGTGGGGAACATGAAAGCTGCGCCCAGGGCCGCCTGCGCACAGCAGACACCTTTGAAAGCGGTTTTAAACCTTCCCCTCTGAGACACTGCTGCTTTTTAGGCCAGAGGTGGGAAGGTTTTCACCCCGGGTTCCTTGCAGCAGCCCGGGGAAGGGCTGGGGACAGACACTGCCGCCTCCCTCCCACACACAGTTTGCACTTGGGCTCAGCTCTAACCCGAGCACTGTCATGCGGCGCTCAGCGCTGGGCAAGGCGCTCTCGATCGCTCTGCAGTGCACAAAGTAAATCTCCAATGCAAACAAACACAAACATCTGAGGACCCTCGAGGGATTTGGGCTGGATGCTCCGGAGCAAGGATTCCCCTGCTCTGTCCCCACCCAAATCCCACCATGACCCACTTCCCCAAGAGACCAGTGGCAGCAGCAGTCACCCGACCAGCAGGACAGCAGAGCTCTGAGCCTCTCCTCAGACACAAAGCAGCACAGTCAGGCCCAGGAGACCTCACCCAAAGGGAGAGGGTCAGGGAGGGGCTGCATTTCTCAAACCTGCTCACCCTCGGCACGGTTTGGGTGAGCCCGAGACGCCAGAGCCCTGCACAAACCTTGGCTGTAGGCGCGTCCCTCGGAACCGCTGCGGGATCAGCTCCCGGTGGAGTCACCCCACATCAAACCCTGCGAGTGCCAGGGCTGGAGGGGCAGGTCCCAGGAAGAACAGGGACTCGACCAGCGACCCCGGTTTCGAGCTGGGCTGAACAGGCAGCTGCAGCCCCAACACTTCCTCAACCCGGAGCAGGGGAGGGAGGGAAGGCAGCGCAGCCGGGAGAGCTGCTGCTGCTCCTGCCCCAGCCCCGGGACAGCTCGGAGCACACAGCCCAGCTCTGCTGAGCGGCTGCTGGGATCACTGTCTGCTTTTTCTACTACATCTTTCCTCTTGGAGCTTTCCTTTATGCACTGGGGGCACCCACCACACGTTCCTCCTCCCCGGAGCAGAAAGGGCTTTTCTTCGGCAGGAAAGCCGACCTCCAGCTGTTCTTGTTTGAAAACAGCAATCCCACCTGAAGAAACAAAGGAGCAGCCGTAGAGAGTCAGTATCACATCAAATCACTCCTCAAGTGAGCAAACCCCATTTACACTCCGGCTGAACCCCACAGGGTCCCTGTGCCAACAGGGCTATGTGGGAGCACAGACATCTCTCAGCAGGTGCATCTTCTCCCAAGAACGAGTTCTACTCCCACTGCAGTTGGACAGGAACTTCCCACAACTAAACTTAGGGAACTGTAGCCCTGCCAGCTGAACCTACAACCTGCTGCTCAACAGACACAACCACAAAAGCCCCTGGCAATGCCCACCCGGGAAGTGGGCTTGGATTAGGCAGCAACAATTCTAACACAATCCTTCAGTTTAAAATACACCCAACTTCTTGTTTTAAAGGAGGCAGACACTGTTACTGTGGAGCTCCCAGGCCAGACTGTTACAATCCCATGTGCCAGTTCTCCCTAATTGCCCATTTTGCCTCATGCTCATCACTTCTGTGTTCCATCAGTCCCTCAAGAACCATCCACTGTCACCAGACCCCTTGGAATGCACAACCTGAAGTGAACACTGTCCAGGACACAGGTCTGTCTCTGAAGGTGGGACCAAGGGCCACAATGTACCTCTCATTTCTATTTTAATAGATGCAATGGTACCAGGCATGGCTAGCTCGGCCTGTAATTAAAATTCCAGTGCTAATCCCAAAGATACTCCATAGGAAAACTTGATTGAAAGCAATCCTCTTGACCATTCTGCTGGAGTCTCCTGTTTTGAGGGCAATCATGTGGCCTAGTTGCCAATTAATTCATGGAAAGAGAGCAAACACTTTAAACAAACAGTGATCAAAGAGCAGCACAATAAGGAAGCAGGTTTGCCAGGAAGGTTTCCAAGCCTCAAAAGCCAGTGCTCTGCACCTTGCCCTGGCTGTTCCAGGCACAACACACTCGAGGCAGGTCCAAGGAAATCGGTTTGTTCTGCACAGCACATCAGCCACTTCACCTGCCTCAGCCTCACCTTCACCATCCCAACTCCACTGCAGGGCTAAAATCCTCAATATTCTTTGAGTCTGGTCTGCCTTATACAGGTGACTTAAATAACGATTTTTTTTTTTCCTTTTTTACATTTTGAAGTTTTTTCCTTGTGCCTCCCACATGATTTAAGCCACACCACTCCTAACAAATCCCATTCTACTCGCTTTCCGTTAACACTACACCAAAACAAACAAGCCAAGTTACCTCTGAGTGGTGTTATCTGAGCCTTGGGGGAGAAGATCCTCCTCCAGAGCTAAGTGGCCACTCTCCAGGGGTTCAGTAGCCCCAGGACTGTGATCCTCTTGAGTGCTTGGGAGGCAAAGAGTGCTCAGTGTTCTCAACACAAACTCCACGCCTCGGAGGTCAGGAATAAAACTTTATTGTTTTCAAATTTCTTATCTGCCTCCAACTAATCAGTTACTTGTCAAAAGATGTTTGGCATAAAGAGGCCAAATTGCTCTTCGGTTTTTGTAACAGTAACGATCTAGAAAGTGGCCGCAGTACAAGTTTTCCCGGAGTCAATCCAGGCACCACAGGGATCCGTGGTAGGAAAGCAGGAGTTCGGTGTGCAAACCAAACAGGAGCTCTCAGCGATCTGATACAAAAGTTGAGAGGGAAAGAGCAGCTCAGGTGGATTTACACAGGAGGAGATACCCTGAAACAGAGCAGGTGATGCCTGTGCTGGTTATTCCCTGGCCTTTCCTTGCCTAAAAGGAAACAGGCTTTAGAGGGACATGTTTTCTAGAAATTGCAATCTGATGAAAAAAGTCCTTTATGTTTCTTTCAGCTCTACACTTTCCCTTTCTCCTGTAAAATTCCCCTGGCATCCAGACACAAAGGGAATTAGCTATAATACCAGAAATTTCCATTTTGTTTCCACGTTGCAAAAATTAAACACAAACAAGAAGTTCCTCCTCCTCCTCGTCGTCTTACCTCTCTCTGAGCACGGAATCCTTCTGTACTTTGAGAACTCACAAATCAAATCAACTTGGAACAGAAAAGGTAAACATTTGTATTAAAATAATGGGAATTGTTAATTACCCCCATTCATCTCACAAGCACCTTGCATGGAAAATTTCCATGGAAAAATTCGACCATTTAAAACAGTTCTTCTGTTTCCGACCCTAATGCCTAAAAATGGAGAAACAACACAAAGTCCAGACAACTGAGTGCAGGAGTTCAGGCAGAACAAGCTGCTGCCTCACCTTCCAGCCACAGGCTGAGTGAAAACCCACACAGTGCTGGTGGAAACTTCCAAATACTTTATTTAGGAACAGTTCTGCCCATGGGCTGTGGGGTTTTTTCCTGTTTAGTTCATCACAATTACGAAATTATCTGCATTTTCAAAGTGCCTGTCACCATGGCACCTGGGTGCTTTATAAAAAAAGCTGTCTGGCACGACAGAGATGATTTATCACTCACAAACCTCCTGGTCTCCTGTTCCTTATCCCTCATTTCAGGCGTAGCTACTGACCAAGGATGAAGAACAAAGCAACAAATGAACTCCAGAAAAAGATCATCTTGTTTTCAGGCAAGGTTTAGATCAGAGACAAAATGAACAATGAGAGACCCAACTTCCCATGAAGAGCAAGTAGCTATTTCCAAAGCCACCCATGAAGCTAGTTTCCCAGGAAAATCCTTGTAGGAATAGGTTCTATACTGTATCAGGTATTTAACAAAAGGTGTGCATGAATAAAGAAGGATGCTATTGGCCCAGAGTACAAATTCACCCACCACAGCTGGGGTAACCATTAACATTTCGTATCTGCCATCCTTATCAATAAGGAAAGAAGCTCTATTTTATCAGTTCTGTTACATTTTTAAAAAATACAGAGACTTCTGGGATTCAAAAGGGAAGGAGAAGTAGCCCCCTTGGCTACTGTTCCATAGCCATCATGTGGGAGCCTCACCTTGCTGGTTTAGTTCTCATGTACTTTTACCTCTGTTTCCCCATCACACCCCAATTTCTAGACCAAAATACCAAATTATAGTGTCAAATAATGGGGCAGAGGGAAGAGTCAAATTATACCTATGCCCTGGTCCATGCTAAGTAGATGTGTACTGGCCCTGAACAGGCCACTGGTCACAGAACTTCTCCAACCAAAATGGAATTTCTCTGTGCTCCAGATTATTTTCAGCTATTTATAGTGTGTGTTTGTTTCTGAATAATTGCTTGTCTTTAATACACTGGGAGAGAATGTGAGTGCACAGACATACACACAGGACACAGGAGAGAAGGTGGTAAAACTTCCCTCTGTTGGTTTCAGGTGCAGGTATTGGTGTCCTAGAACCTCTTGGAGCTTTTCCTTCAATACAGAATAAAACCTCTGTTTCTCTGGGGGTCCTGGTTAACTTTTGAATCCAAAAATGCCCTTTATATATCCTGTGAGGCCACTCTTGGCCTTCTGCTCCACCTTGTCCTCCAGAGGTGGGAAAGCAACATGATTAAGGGCCAGGTCAAAGAACAAGGGTTTGCATGGAATGGGCTGGAATCCTGGTGGGAAGTGCACGAGGTTGACTTGCTTGCTGACAAGAGAAGGATCCAGGCAGAAAGTCTCAAACCGTTCTGAGAGTGGCTGAAAGAGAAGGAGGCAGAAACACAAATTAGACACATCAAAGCTGATGTGTCTAACAAGCAAAGAGGACTGAGCAGCAACTGAGACAGAAGAAGCCAAAGTTCCCTTGTGTGGCATCTTGGGCCCTGTCAAAGGATCTCTGGAAAACCTTCCCACGTGCAGGGAGAAAGCTAAATAAAGAAAAAGGCCACCCTAGAAGCTGCAAGCAGCTGCCCAGCTCCTGGCCAAGGAACCCCACTGTGCCAGGGACCTTCTGCACGTGCAGAAGGAAAACAAGCCTAATAAAATCTCCCAAATAAACCAGTCACGACCAAATCCTGACCAGTGTGACATTTCTTGAGTTGTGAGAGTCACTCAGGTAAACAGGTTAAAAGTGATGTTCTTTAAGAGCACTACTGGAATCTGCCTGAGCTCTCAGCTCTTACCTTGCCATCCTTGACCTGAGATGGAGACTCAGACTCATGAGGATCATTTGCATCTGCAAAATTGAAGAAGAAGTGGTAAGAATAACAGGCTTGACCCCAGTGTAAAGTAGGATTGTCTCAGGAACCAGCTGCCTCTAAGCTCAGCTATGATCCTTGCTCTCTGCAAGACTATTTTCAGTAGAATCAACTTGCTTTCTAGACTAAGAGGAGCACAAACACTCAGCTATGGCCAACACAGCTCTGCAGTGGTGGTGAGCTGCTCCTTCACATTGTCATGGGAATTTCCGAAAAGCAGCAGAGACTTTGAGTTAAGCACAAAGCAGCAGATGATGAGAACAGCCCCGGAGGGTCTGTTAAAGCAATATTAAAGCAATAAGAGACCAGGCAACCCATTCCTTATCCTGGGTTTCCAGCAGCAGGCACAGCAAAAACAGCGGCCCAAGAAATCGCAGAGTTCACTCAGTTCCCAAAAGTTCCACTGACCAGACTGACACTGACAAAGGGCAGAACATCACTGCTCTCCCCAGCACTTCTCAGTAGCTCTCCCACCCAGGCAAAACTGGGATGTGTAAGGACATACTGTGTGCAGCAAAAAAAAAAAATTAAACACTAAACTGTTCTGTGCAGGTTTCTAAAAAGGGTGCACATCCCCATGAAGGGTTTTCACATCCCTGGGCAGGGAGCAAGATGCCAAGTGTGCAGTCACTGCCTGCCTGCATTACACACAGCTAGAGGCAGCTACAACTGGGGGGGAAAATTAGTTTTCCAGAGCCTGCATGAATCAGAGTGAAGTGGAAAAACATTTGGAACTTCAGAAATGAAATAAAAGGAATGAAATAGCTGCAGGGGCATTATTCAAGATACATTAGAGCAGAGCTGTAGTATAGTCTGTAGTATATTACTCACCTAATATAGCTGCTGCTTGCAAGGAGTATTTCTCTGCATTAACTTGAGTGATCAGATCCTGAACATCAGGCAGCTCCTAGGGCATTAAAGAAAATCATTTAAGAGCCTGAAATGTGCCAGTCTAAGAGTCAGAGCAAAGGGAAAACCTGACAAAAACTAATTCCTACTGCTGACAAGCTTTCCCAGAAGGTGAAAAGCTACAGTGTCATGCTTCAGGTACTACAGAAGTTGTATAGGAAAAAATGCACAGGTAAGGAAAAGTGGTAAATTGTTGTGGAGTTGTTACAGGAAGTCTGCCGCTCCTCCAAGGCGAGGGCCTGTTGAAGAGTTCCCACATCACTAGAAAGTCTCTGCTATAATGAGTATTACTCCTCTCCCTACTTAAAGATCAGTCTTGAATTGTAATGGCCTGGCACATAATTAACAATAAATACTGGGACAGAGCTTCTTCATAAACTTCAGCTCCCTTCTACACACAGGACTGGGTTCCTACCTTCAAGCTGTTCCTATGAGCTCCAGCTCCTGACTGAACTTCCCGGGCGTATTTCAGCACCCTCTCATATAACACGAGAGCTTCACTCCACTTCTTTACCAGGACGTAGGACTGGGCAATGAAGAAACACCTGCAGCAGTAAAGAGTGGATTCCTGACATGTTTGTTATCCACACCTTTTGCCAACTCAAAGGACTGGTAACAGGGGATAGATATCCTTAAGTAGCACTGGCCGGTTTCCCCTCAGCATCCAGTCTCCATTTCACAAAAGGGCAGAGGGAACTGCATCAAAGGCCTGTACAGCACATAGAGCTTTGGAGTTACAACCTTTGAGGACGTCATGTGTGCTAAAGAAAACCTGGCTGTTTCTCAGTCACCTGTAAGCTTTGTACACGAGTGTCTTCAATCCAATCTCTTTTTGGAAGTTCTTGTCCTCCTCTAGGCCAGGAAGTTGCGTCAGTTCCACAAGGTTCTGTGCAAAGGAGAGTCAGAATAACAAATGCAGGCACTGTTTTCCTCTGGAATCTGCTGCAGTAGGAGAAAGCTGCCCCTTCTGACAAGTCAACAGTACACTCCCATGGAAATACTTTCCATCCAGTTTTCTAATTATCAGTTTTCTAACCTTGTGAAGGACTCTCATTGAAACTTGTGCAAGTTGCCCTCAGGACAGATTTCCTGACACAAACAGGAATTAGGACAAAGACTCCTTAGATTTCACATGAACTAATTCTTTCATAAGGCATTTCCCTTTCCCATTCACAACTGCTTCAGCCACAGGCTCCCACAGTTAATAGAAAAATGATGGGAGAAACTGAAAAACTGCTTATGAAGAACAAGTATTTTTAGCTGCTACTTTCCCTGGCCAGCAGAAATTAAGGCAGCTCTGAGGGTGCTGCATAAAAGAGTCAGAAAGACTATTTTAAAACTGTGTTAAAGTGCACAACCAAGGACACCCATTCCAGCAGCAAGTTCTGCTCACAACTAGAAGGGGTTTTTTGTGTTTCATGTAAATGTTGAGCATCTCCAAGGTAGGTACTTCAGACTTCACAGGCAGTTCAACTGCACTGCTGTCTATTCCCCATTAGGTTTTTGTGCCAAAGGACAAAGAATTACCTGCAGAATGATGTCGTAGAGGCGGATGAGGTCCTGTGGCCGGGGCGTGCGCTTGCCGTCCTCGTCCGAGCGCTGCTGCTGCAGCAGGGCCTTCTGCAGGGACTTGGCCATGCTCTCGTTGCGCTTGATGGCCGTGGAGAGCTTGATGTAGGTCAGGTAACTACCAAGAAAACAGAGAAAACACCATCAGAGACTTACTCAAACGTTACTCTTTGTTCCGAAAAACGCCTTCCTCCCCCAGTCTGAGCTGGTACTAGTGGGGGAAAAACACAGGGAAGGTCAACTTGAGAGTCCTGAGGGAAATGTTTTCGAAGCTGCACGGATCAGATCCTTATCTGTACAGTCATCCTTCGAGATGAGAGAGGCCCAGAACAAAATCCCCATAAAACAAAAATCAAACAAAAGTAAAATCCTGACATAAGAACACGACTGCTTCACGCCAGCACACAGCAACGTTTGCCTATTACCTGTGTAAGTACTGGATGTTGGACACCTTCCCAGAATCATTTTCCAGAGAGTGCTCTCGCTGTTTCTGTGGACATTGGAGACAAAACACTGCATGATTTACTTAAAACTGGCAGACAAGGGAAGAAAAATACAGAAGCAACTCAAGGTTTGGGTAAACCATAGAAGCTGTAACAGACTTTCAGGCAAAACAGAGAGGGCTTCTACACTGCTACTTCCTCAGTTCAGTTCTGAAGAGAATAAGTTCAAAGGTAACTCTTATGCAGCTCTTTATTAAAGAAACCTCATCCCTTTTTTACTGTTAAGCAAGTTTAACACTAACAAATCAGCCCCAAAGAAATACTGTGTTGTTGGAAACAGAAGCTGATGTTTGCTGCTTACCTGGTCTGGTTTCAATTCTTCCCGGACTGCCTGAATGGCATCTCTGCACTCACTGAGTAAAGACTCAAACAAACGCTCCTTTGTCTCCTCATTTTCTGCCTAAGAGCAAAGGAGATTCAAGACAGCTTAGAAATTAGAAATTTTTGTATGATGCACCAATTAACTGGGGAGAGTAAACAAAGCTTTTCCCAAATTATGGCTTTAACATTCATGGGTATTTAGAACCCCAACCTGTGCCTGTCTGCAACACATTCCTGGGAGCAAACTGCCAGAAACCATGGGGAATGTGGTCAGTGCTGAGGATTCAGCAGCACTGAAGGCCTAGCACACACAGCTCATGGCCTCATCCCTGCAGAAGCTACCTTCCTTCCCAGCAACTCCCTTCCCTTCCTGGATGGCACCTGCACTGCTCCCAGAGCAGCTGAGGCCGGACTGCACTGTGGGAAAGGCCCAGCAACTGAAGAGCTGAGCAGCACCAAACGGGCAAACTACCAATGCAGACGGCTCTTGTTATGCTGATTTAATTTTTCTCATGTGGTAAGAACATGTAGATGATTATCTTTTCTCCACTCCCACTCCAGCAATGCTCACTGTGGCAACAACTTGCTGGTTTGACGCATTTTTTACAGTAACCCTGTATTTTAGCAGCAGGAGTGACCGAGTGCTTTTCTGCTGTCGCCACAGGTTTTGTCAAAAAAGTGAAGCAGCTTTTGGCCTTCTGCCCCAACACCAGAACTTGAAAACAACTTTAAAAAAACAAGTTGAAGCCTGATCTCTGCCTAATTTACTGGCATATCATGTACCTAATTAAACAAGCTCCCAAACTCAACTTCATTTGGTAACCAGGTGGGGACTGCAAGACTTACTGATACAGTAAAACTGCCCAAAAACAAACCTCAACCTTAGTAACTGAAGAAGATTAAAGAGCACCAGCACTGTGTTATACCACTTCCAAGTAACAGCATAAAATGAGCAACAAATTTGTTGCAACAAATTTGCAATTGTCCAAATGAATAAAAAACTGTCTAAAAACAGGCTCACTTGTTTATCTTCCACAGAGCTCTACACTCTGCCTCTCCACTTCCCACATTTGCAAACCCAATAAGGAATGTTATTTTTACTCCCTCACAAACCCTCGGGTATCCTGAGATGAAGGCGGGTTTTTTGGGTTTGGTTTTTTTTGCTTTTAATTTAAGATTTGCTGCAAGAATTTTTTAAGGTGGGACTGACTCCTGAGAATAACCAGAGACGAGTCTGACTGCATTCTCAACCTCACCCAGAGCAGCACAGCAATTTCACTGTACGCACAAAAATGAAAACACAGGGCCAGATCATCAGTCAGGCACAAACAGGGAAAGGGCTGGGCCCTGCCATGAAACAAAGGCTTTCCTTTCGAAGCAAAAACTCCTTGAGCTGATGATTCTATGCATAAATGCACATATGTTCTGATTTGGGAGAGATCAGATCACAAAACTGAGATACAAGTGCTACAGCTGGTGATTCAAGTGCCCTGACAGAACAGCACAGGTTCATCGTAAAGGGCATCACGGGAACTGATCCCACTGAACCCACTTCCAGAAGTGCTCAATCCTCCTTTTAAATTTGTTCTAAACCACTGTGTAACACCTCTGACAGTTATTTTTTGCTGCAGTCCAGAGATGAGCACAGAATCCTTGAGGCAATGCCAGGCAGGAGCACACTTCTGTCATGCTGCCCTGCGGCCTTCTCACTTCTACCTGGTTACAGCCAATGGGCCCTCGAAGTCACACCTTCAAACCCACAAAAGGGCTGCCATAAGCAATTTTGAACTTCAATTTGTATTTCAGTTTGGCTTATTTGTTCTGTTTCTCCCATTACCAATAGGATATTGAAGGCAACGGTGTAACTGTGCTGAGAAAAACTTCCTTTTTATACACAACAGATTGGTTTTACTTCTAATTAAACCTTGCAGAGCACTGATGTTATGTCAGGGTTTTAACTCAGTCAAGATGAGCAGAAAGGTGCCAAAGATCCCAGGAACCACAGTGCATTCAGCTGAAGATGGACTGCCTGTCACAACTACAGAACTGCTTCCAAGTTTTAGCCCTCTGGAAATATAAACAGTGCTGCTGCATGCTCAGCTCTCACCAGAACTACCTGTGATTCTGAACCACAAAACTCCCCTGTTTAGTCACAGCTCCCAAGGAAAACAAAGCAAGATGAAAACCAATTCAGCCCACTGTTCTGCCACTGCTTTAGAGGGCAACTACACTGAAAAAGCCCAACTGCCAGCCTTGCAGGATGGAAATTAAAGGAAGGAACTCTGAGCTGCACTTCCACCTGCTGGCCATGTGTATGTGCTTCCTAAAAGCAAACACATTCAGCACCCTTCAATTCATAATATTTTGACAAGAGTGGGTAACACTCATGATTCCTACCCAGCCACATCCTGTTTATCCTACTCACACTCTCCTTAACACTATCCCCTGTTCCTGCCTTATCCCTTTGTAGGGTTTTCATTTTACCATTTTTATTTATCATCATTATTCTCCTGGTGACAAAAGGGTTTTTTATGCTGCAACAAGCCCATCTTTAGTCCTAATAGTTGTTACTGAAGATCCTTTCACTGCCTTTTCAAACTGCAAGTGGGTATGCAGCCACTGAAAAGCAGGATACACCATCTGGTCACCATTTCCAAAGAAAAAGCCACATGTGAAAAACATGACTACAGTATTAAAAACCTGCACAGTATGTGCCACTACAAGTTCCAGTGAGCTGGACTTCAATGATCCTTGTGGGTCCCTTCCAACTCAGGGTATTCTATGATTCTATGAAGTGTTTCAGAACCACTGTATGTGAGATTGATTTATATCCTCACATTTATTAATCCTCTTCCAGCTTTTGAGGATTTCCCATAAGTCAGTAATAGAATGGAATAAAACTCATAGCACCTGCTTCACCTGGCAAATTGCTTTCTGTTGCTGAAAATAATGTGTTTAGTATGTATCCTTTTTCTTTCAGCTGCCCTGAAATTGGAGCATTTGAGCAAGATGCTTAAAGAAATTAAAACTAATTCAAAATCAGTTGCTCTTAAAAATGCTCTTCACTCCCAAGTGACAAACTAATAATGGCCATCATCCTGCTGCTGAAAGGCAGCACAGTGTTTCAAAGAGCAGGAATACTCAGAACAGATCTCCCAGACTACCACTTAGCACACTGTGAGAGCTATCCCAAATGACACTTCAGCTTTGGGTTACAGTCAGTATTCCCATTTGTACTTTTAGCCTTCCAACCCCACCCTTGAAAAAAATAGATTATTCAAAAGCTTTTAGTCCAGGTATCAGGCACTGCTCTGTAGGAAAGAGGATGGTCAGAAGGCCAGTGCTGGGTTACCTGAGTGATCGCTGCCTCGTTGTCAGCCAGGCCCAGCAGGAAGATCCTCACTTTGTCTATTTTCACTGGAACAGTTCTCCCTCTCCACTCCACCTCGCTCATCGTGGCTGCCTGCTTTGCTCGAGTCTGGGTGATCAGAGCCTGCACAGAACAGACTCACATCATGAGCTTGAACTTAAAGGGATCCAGGACTTCTTAAATTCACGTTACATTTAACTATTTTGAAATCAAAGGGGTTTTTGGCTTCCCACAGAGCCCAGGCTTGCTTGCTCGCTTCTGTTATATTCTGGCTCTTGAATGGTTTGCTGTAGCAATATTCATGCTCAACAGAGCCTCAATGAATGTTTCAAGTTGAAGTGTGCAGATAAGTTACCTCCAGTTTTTCTGCAAGAAGACCTTCAGTGCCACCAGACCTCAGTCTCATCTGCATCAACTCATTCATGGCAGATTGGTCACCTGAGAGAATCCACAAATCCAGATCACATTTACATTCCACCTCAAAAACTATTTTCATGTACAACAGCTAATCAATAGATTTTATACTGGCAGTCTGGGGACAAAGGAGAGAAACTTGCAATTTCACTCTGACTTCATAGGCAAACCACCACAAACTGTTATTTTGTCTTTCTACACAAAACCACAGGTGCTGTTGCAAAATGAGTCTATTTCTCCACTGCTGAACTGTCCCAGAAGGCGTTCAGAATTTGCCCAAAATATTACAGCTTTGCTGCAATGTCACTTAGAGCAGCATTTAACTAAATCACCATCCCTTTCATGTGAGCAAGCCTTGCTCTTTGCTGGAGATCAGGCACCCCCTTCCCTTACCAATGTTATAGGCACAGTATCGGATGTTGGGCGAGATCTCTTCCACACGCTGGTTATACAGCACAGCTTGTTCTTCTGTGAAAGCATTGGCCAGTTTTTCATAAATGGTCCTACAGCAAAGAACAAATATTAACGCTGCAGTATGTGCCCTCTGTGGGTGTTATCCCAAGGGAGGAGTTTGTGTCTCTACTCTGGAGGATGCTGTTTCTTCATAGCACCTCCTGGTTAAGTGCACAGTTAACTAAACAACTCAGAGTTGCTGTACATACTGTACATACACTTAGCCCACTGGTTCAATGCTATTTACTAAACGAAGCTGGTGAAGTGGGGGAACTCACTTGCATTTGTTGAAAGCCTCCATTGCTGCCTTCCACTCCTGGTGCTCGAAGCGAAGCATCCCGGTGAGGTAAGCCATGTACGCCTGCAGACAGAGCAGGGGTAAGGGAATTCACCCAAGATCCACGGCCTGATTACTACAACCTTTAATACAAAGCTGCTGCGACACCTGCAGTGAGTGACTGAGCCCTGCCCTTTTTGTTTGGTCTTCCCACAGAAGGCAACTGATCTGGATGACAGGTTACCACCTACCTACCTTTTCTTCTTTACCTGAGACATTTCTAAGTTTCAGTTTTCTAAGTTTTTTCACTGCTACATTTCTAAGGAATCAAAGAATCATGGAATGGAATCACAGAATTGATTGCTGGAAGAGACCCTAAAGATCATCTAGCTCCAAGCCCCCTGCCATGGACAGGGACACCTTCCACTAGACAGGGCTGCTCAGAGATTAAAGCAAAGATATTTCTTGCTTGTTATGCAGTCAACATGGCCCACTGATGCTACAAAACATTTTTTTCCAGCAATATGCTATAAAATGGAAGTTTAAGTAACTGAGCATGGTACTAAATCCCCTTGTTCAAAGAGACTGGTGTCACAACACAGTTGCTTTCTAATTTCCAGGAACTGAAGCTCCAGATCTTGTGTTCTAGGTGGCTATCTCAGGGCATGTAACAAAGATAACTCAACAGATAAGCACAGTTTCTTGGGCTGTGTTGCATCACCTTAAGTCTCCCTCAACCATTTTTACTTTTTTTGAGTATCCATTGCTAGACAGTTCTTATCTCTTCACCCCAAATCCAAAGGTTGCTGTACAACAAGAGCAAAGTACCAGTGATTACCTGTGCTTCCAGCTTTGTCTTGGCATCCACCCTGTTGCTCTCACAGAGCCTCTCCAGCTCCTCGGCGTGTTTCACAGCTTTGCGCAGCCGCGACAGCAGGTGGAAGCGTTTGCGGGGCTCCGTGTTGGCCTCCTGCTTCAGCTGCATGGCATAGCTCCAGGCCCTCTCTGCATCCATCAGGATCAACAGCAAATACCTGCAGGGCACAGGGGGATTAATGAGGAAATAATGGCATCCAAACGAGAATTACATCACCATCAGTTCTTCGCCAGGGGATCTGCAAAGCTCGGTAACGGAAGTTCAGCTTGATCGTGTTTCGCGCTTGATCAGCTTGAATGTTTCTTAACATTCTAAGCACACAAAGTCATATAATTCCTAACTGCTTTCTGCTGTGTTTCTCACTCAGAAATGCAATTATCCCACTGAGGAAGAGAATTTGCAACTATTCTATAGCACCCCAGACATTGAAAAGACAAAGAATTTATCATTTTTGGTCGTTCTTCGAATGGGTTCAGTATGTTCTTAACAACTCAGGTGAATGCAGCACAATGTGTTCTTTTCCCACAGAAAAAGAGACAGCAGATGTTTCAAGTGTTCCTTTTCATTCCTGACATAAAAAGATGGGAAATGAGCCCAAAACCCTGGCTTTTATCTTTTATTAATATCAACAACACACACCTCTGAAAAGAAATGTTTCTCAGCATATTGTATAGAATTCTTCCACCACATCCACATGAAAAGAAATTATTGAAGTGAAACTCTTCACTGAGTGTTCAATTCCATGCTGTACCTGTTGTCTGAGAGAATCTCCTCAGTTACTTTCTTCCCAGTGAACTTGTGCCTGTTGCCCATCTTGAAGTTGAGAGTTTTCCGGAGCCTCCGTAGCCTGCGGGAGCAATAACCCCTAAAAAAAAAAGACAACCACGGTCAGTTTGGCCAAAGAACAACTTTCCTTCTGCTTACTGCTCTATCCAAACAGGGAAAAAAGGACTAAAGGCTGTGCCAGGCCATGTTTAACAACTAAGAACTCCGTGTCTGACATATGGTAAGAGGTAGCTCAGACACTGCCTGTAAAACAGCAATTAATAGAAAATAAGAAAGGTAAGAAGACATATAATAATCCCTGATCTTGAAAAACCAGAATGATGTTCTCATTACAGATTGGTTTATGTGTGTTTATTGAATACTGACATCACACAGGTGTTAACAAACAAGCTCTTCAGGGCAATGGAGAAAAAAGAGCCTGTGTGAACCCTCCTAAATGGCACAGCCACAGAATGTTGCAGCGAACAGAGATCAGCACACATAGACCAGCTCACATGGAACAAACTGCCAGGGGTATTTACTTGGCAGATGGGTTTTGTTGCCTGCTACAAAGGGTGTACTTTTTAAATTAAGAGAAGCCAAGCCACAGGAGGAAATCCCAGTACTAACCTGTACCTCTGGAAGTCCCCATGTCTCAAACCGTGCTGCTGCTGTGACTCCTTCACGATTTGCAGGACTGCGACTCATGTTAAGGCACATGGACAGCACAGTTTGTCACCAGCTCCTTGTTCCACCCCAAAATAACGGAAGGGAACTCTATAGGTCCCGTTAAACAAATGTGCTGTGAACAGAGGGGCACCCCAAAACCTCCTAAAAACACACAGCTGAGGGAACTGATGGTTCTAAAGCACCTCATGACTTCGCTGCTCACTTCAGAGCTCACGAACATCAGCAAGGCCAGGACTCCGACAAACCTCAAGCACCTTCTCCTACAGACATCCACGGGAGTGTTGCTTCACTGGAGCTCATTTTGGGATAAGCTGTGCCAACAGACACATCCAGGCTCATACAACTGACTGCCTCAGCCTGGCTACACAGCCTCCCCAGCCATGCTTGTGATATGGTTTTGTTGGCAAAACTGAGGGAGAGGGAAGCTTTCCTGCCCTTAAACCTTCCATCTCCCAAAAGAACACAAACACCCTGAACAGAATCACTGCTGCCTTCCCCACACAGCTTCCACAAACAAAAAGCTTTCTGAACACAGGACCTCCTCAAAAGAACTCAAGGGCTGATTTTCTGCTCAGTTTTTCACCATATTTCTAGTCTTGCTGCACGACTGTAACAAACGTCTGTGACAGAATGCACTGCCCTGTGACCTGGGATACCATCACTCCATCATTCCCATCCAGTCTCTGCACTCTTCAGTGTATTTGCCAATTTCTGTGCATCCTGTGGTTCCTTTATTGCCTAACTGACACTACCAAGTAAATAATACACCATATTCTGGTAAATCTGCTGACGCTTTTCACACCATTCACAAAGCAGATTATTTTGTGAAATACAATCTCCACCACAAACAGGAAATCTCTGTGCTATATATATTTATGTCCTAAAATTTCCCTTTTAAGCTTTATCAAGAAGCCTTTAAAAAACACCCAAACCCCAAAACTGGCCTGTACAACAACCCCTTGAAAAGAAACACTAATACTATACCTAAAGAAACCATCAGACGTTTAAAGTTTAAAATGTCAATGTCTATCAAAATGTTTTCTTGTAACTACACCTAAAATTAAGTCTCTCAAGTATTAAGAAACCCACACCAATAGTTACTACACTGAGTTATTTCGTATTTGTGGAACGAACAATTCAAACTGTAATGTCTCAACACAGCCCTCCTCGTCCTTGCTGTCTACCCAAGATTTTTTTTAGACTTTCTTTTATCCTGCGCAGTTACTTCCTGAATTCATATGCCCTGTATTATGTACTTTTTCACTGATTTAGATATTCCCAACATTAGCAGGGCAATTGCCATGTCTGCATCTTACTCCACAGTTACGGACCACACATCACCTGCCATATGCCACGTGGAAAACTGCAACCTCATTTCACCTGGGTTTTCCTCTGACCCAGAAGAAAAATAAACCCCAGCTCTCCCACAGCTGTGCAGCTGGACTAGTTTCACATCAAAGTTTCACAAAACCTCCACGAGCTTTACAGGCCACATCAGAATTTGGAAGCACTAAACCCGCAAGAGGCGGTTTGCCACCTCAGCGCACCTGTTAAGATTTTTTTTATCCATTACTGCTTCAAGCTTTAATATTACAACCAGCAGCTCAGAGGTGACCTGCTCCTATCTAAAGCACACAACCCAGCACAGAGCTCCGCCGTGGGGGCTGGCTCCAGCTGCCACGCGGTTCGGAAGGAGAAGCCGCACAGGCAGAGCACAAATCCACACCTCAGGAATGCCGGGCTGGGCCGTTTTACACAAACCAACCCCTCACGCCCGGCCGGGCCAGCACCGCCCGCTCCTCCGCGGTGCCCCCGCATGGGGCCCGACCCGCGGAGTCCCCTCCGCCCCCCGTCCGTCCCCGCGGGGCCGCGTCCTCCGGGCCCCGCGATCCCCGCGCTGCCGCCACGTCCCCCCGCCGCCCACGGGGCCGGGCCTGCCACGTTCCCCCCCGCCCTCCGCCGCGACGCAGGATGCTCTCCAAGCCCAGGCTGTCGCCGAGGCCGCCGGGCTGCGGCGCGGCGGGCCGCTCGTTCTCCTTGTTGTCTTTGCTGTCCCTGCCGTCCCGGTTCTCCTCTGCCCCTGCCCCGCGGCCACCACCGCCGCCGCCCTGACGCTCCGCCGCCATCTTGCGCCAGCGCCGCGGTGCATCACGGGCCGGGCAGCGGCGCGAGGGGCCGGCGCGGGGGCCGCCGGGAACGGGGAGGACCGGCCGGGGGGATCCAGGGAGGGGATCGGGGGGTTCGGGGATGCTCCCGGCGCTGGGGCTCACCCTGCGTTTGGTACATCCACCCCCGGCCCTCCTGCCCTTGTCCCGCTCAGTCACACCCAGTCTGAGCCCCCCAGCCCAGTCAGACTCCTCTACCCCAGGGTCACCCCCACCAGGGGTGACCCCAAATTAGCCCCCAGGGTCACATCCTTAACCCTGTCCCACTCACACACTCTGGTACTGACCCCCAAATCAGCCCCCAGGGTCACCCCCCCAACCCTGTCCCACTCACACACCCTGGTACTGACCCCCAAATCAGCCCCCAGGGTCACATTCTTAACCCTGTCCCACTCACACGCCATGGCACTGACCCCCAAATTGGCCCCCAGGGTCACCCCCAAACCCTGTCCCACTCACCCACCCCAGGGCTGACCCCCAAATTGGCCCCCAGGGTCACCCCCCAACCCTGTCCCACCCACCCCAAAGAAGATCCACATCAGCCCGCAAAATCTCCCCCCTCCCACTGCCTTTGCCCCCCTTGGGCTGTGTACCTAGTTAAAGAGACCAAAGCCCCAAACACACACAAATCCAGCAGCACTTCCCTGGAGCTATTTAAAGGTATCAAAATGGATTTACGCCTGCTACCTGAGGGAAGCACTTAAACCCAGGTCCTCTTGCACATGGGTTTTAAATATTTGAACCAAGCTTGGAGATACCTCATTAGGGACAAAACCCAAACTGTTTTGAGTACCTGATCCTAAATATTTACACAAACATAGTGGTTATAATAGTGAGTGGTACAAGCTGCTCCCAGAGCTGCTCCCACCAGGCCCAGGCCTATCTTTGCCAGCCTGGGCTCTACCTGCCTGGCTGCTCTTTGCTGCTGCCACACTACAGCGAGCAGCAATTTTGGCTCCTCTCTGCTTCCAAGAGCTCAGCTGTGATCTCTTGTTCCTGGTTCCAAAGTTCTCCTTTCTTCTCATGGAAAGGAAACTCAAAGGGAAAAAATAAAACAAAAAATCAACCGTGTCCTCAAGCTGCAGCTTTCTGTGGCAAATCTCTTAAGCTGTGTCTGTCTGCTCCAGGTTCCCAACACATCTCATCTCTCAGGAATCCATTCCCTCTCTAAACCAAACTGTGCTCCAGGATGATGCTGAACTAAGCAGACATGGCAATTAAAGCCTGTTTTATGAACAACTGCTCCTCTCTGTGGTTCAGACTGATAAAGGCAGTACCCACCTTCAGGTGCCCCACATGCATCTCACCCCCCAAGGGACCCACTCCAATGCCAGAGCAGCCATCAGGTGTGGCACGGGCACGTCTCTTCCCCATACACTGACACAAAACTTTGCTGCTCCTCTGGAGTCTGTAAATGGAAGGATAAAGCTGCCAACCACTGGCTCGATGTGTAGATTCCTGCTGCAGGGCAGAGGGAGAGGAGGACCACACAAACCTGCAGCACTGTCTCGAGCAGAGCCTTGGTGAGAGCCTTGCAGCGGGGCTGAGCTGCCTTTGGTGTCGCAGGGATAAATCCAGTGAGGGTTACCAGCTCCAAACACTCACACCATGCACAGACCCTCCCAGTGCCGCCTGCACCTGCAGTCTGGGAGGGCTGGTAGCCTTATAATGTGACTTTTCCTTTTGGGGATTTGGAGGCCAGATCCCCATCCTGCTGCACCCCTGCCCAAATAACCCATCTGTGTCTCAGGCCAAGAACTTATTTTGCAGTTTTTGGATGAGGGATTCTGCTACTAATCTTTGTGTACAGCGCTGCAGGTTGTGAGCTGTGCTGGTGTTCAGGAAGAAACTGGGTGTTTTCCTTTGTTGTTTTTTTTTAATAATCTCACCCTGCAGCACGAGGGTGGACCTGGCCTATCTGAGAGCTGACCACAGCTCAAGGGAGACCAAAGACACTACCAGTGTCATCACCCAAATGCCAGTGCCCTGCGGTGGGTACCTGAGGACACAGGGCAGATCCCATGGGGTGAAACCTCCCTGGAACTGGGAGGGGCAATTTCCCAAGGGTAAAAACTCCCTGGGGCTGGGCTTTCCCCACGAGCTGGCCCTGCAACCTCCATGGTCATGGCTGGGGATGTGGCTCAGCCCTTGTTGAGGCCAGGAGTGATTCCCTGAGGGGAATGTGGCCAGTCTGGGATCAGAAGAGGGAGGCAGAGCTACAGTCTGTGTCTCAGCACCTCCTTGAACCCTGTGGGATGGCCAGTTCTCCGCTGTGCTGCTCCTAATTGCCTGCAAGATAAATGTCAGGAGCATCTCATCCTCACACCAAAGGGGTCTATCCACTTTCCCATATACCTTGTCCAAACAGGAGCTGACTTTGTGGGGCTTCTTGTGGGCTGCTGAGGGTGAAAAGGGCTCTGTACCCTGTACTGGCTATGTCACAGGGCTGTGAGTGTCCCCAGAGCTCCCAGCACTGCCAGCAGGCTCAGCTCTGAACGTCCGTGAAGAGAACTGGGAAGCTGTGGAGTGGGTCAGATACAGGAGTAATTGATGCATTAAATATTTCTCTCTCTCCATAGGAACAAAGCAAAGCAGCCTGGGGGCCACATGAAGAGTCCTTGAAGAGCTGATTGCACCGGCCAGTCCCAAGACTTCCATCTGTAAAGGCTCTGAGCAATTTTTGCAGGAAAAGAAGACAAGACTTGACAAAAATCTGTTCTCGCTGCAGTGAATCACCCTGACGCCCCAGCCCTGGGGAGAAACGTGGTTTCTCCTGCAAACCTGGGCTCACCTCGGGTGCTTTGGTGCAAGGATTTAGCTGCATGCTGGACACATTTGCAGTCGGAGAGGAACCTCCATTCCTAAAAAAAACAGCCCTGCAGCCCCTGGGGTTGAACAAGCCCTCTCCCAGTGACTGCTGCATGGGGAAGCAATAAGGAAAAACCTCCAGACTTTGGGTGCCAGCTCCCTTTGGGGCACCCAGCCCCGGCCCGGGGTGTAACATCACTAACAGATATTTACCTCGCACTGGGGCAAAGCGCCCCCGCCCCGAGCCCCTGTGTCCGGGAGGGCTCCCTACGGGCAGCGGGAGGGCCCGGGATCCCCTCCCCGGGCTCGGGGCGCGATGTGCGGGGCCGGGCGGGAGCGGCCGCCCCGGAGCCGCCCCGGGGCCCCCCCGCTCCGGCGGCGCACGGAGAGCGCTGGATCCGCACCGCCGGAGCCGCACCGAGCGGCCGCGGGCTCCCGTCGATCCCGGAGGAGGTGAAGGGCGCCCGGCTCCCCCCTGCATCCCCCCGCTCCGACTCTCCCTGCACCCCTTTTCCCGGGCATCTCCCGTGCACTCTCCGTGCGCCCCTTTTCCCCTTCACCCCTTCCCTGCGCGTTCGCGGTGAGCTCCTCGCTGACCTCTCCGTCCACCCCCTTCTCCTTTGCATCCCTTCTGTGCTCCCCACCGCACTCTGCCTGCACCCCCTTTCCCCGTGCATCCCTTCTGTGCTCTCCAGCGTGCTCTCCCTGCACCCCCTTCCCCGTGGAATCCCTGCCGACCTCTCCCTGCACCCCCTTTTCCTTTGCATCCCTGCTGCACTCCCCACGGCACTCCCTGCACCCCCTTTGCCCCTATATCCCTTCTGCACTCCCCAGGTGCTCTCTGTACACCCCTTTTCCCGTGTAGTCCCTGATCCACCCCTCACTGACCTCTCCGTGCACCCCTTTCCCCTGCACTCCCGCAGCCTCTCTGCCTGCCCGGTGCCTTCTGCACGCGTTCTCCCCCCATCCATCTCCTCTCCGTGCACTCCCGGCCATGAACAGCTCCACGGCAGGCTCTGAGGGGGACTGGCATCCCGAGTCCGTGATCATCCCCCTGGTGTACCTCGTCATCTTCCTCGTGGGCACGGTGGGCAACAGCCTGGTCCTGGCCGTGCTGCTGCGCAACGAGCAGGTGAAGAACACCACCAACCTCTTCATCCTCAACCTGGGGGTGGCCGACCTCTGCTTCATCCTCTTCTGCGTCCCCTTCCAAGCCACCATCTACACCCTGGAAGGGTGGGTGTTTGGGCCCTTCATGTGCAAGGCTGTCCACTTCTTCATCTACCTCACCATGTACGCCAGCAGCTTCACCCTGGCCACCGTCTCCCTCGACAGGTAGGAGAAAGGGAATGGGGGGGGCTCCCTGCACCTTGAGGGTCCCCTTTCTCTGGATCCCCCCTAGGCAGAGAGGAGACAGAAACCCCTGGAGTTATACCCTGATTGCTGCCATCTCCCAGGGCTCCTAGAGGAATCCAGGAGCATTTCCCAGTTGATGTGTACAAGGAAATAAAACCACCAAGGAGGGGGTCTACCAGAGGGTTGGGACTGCGACCCCTGTCCTCAGTGCCTAGCTGGAGGAAGATTTCAGACCCCAAAGCTGTAGGACTGGGCTCTGGCAGTTGAAATGGAAATGGAAAACCCGAGAAAAACAAAGCTCAGTCCCTGTGCAGTTGTGGCTCTCCCTGGGATGCATGGAGAGAGCCCTGACCCTCCCAATAGCCCCCGGCAAAGCAGACAAACCTCGAGGAGAAAAAGCCACTGGGATATTTGAACTGAGACACTGATCTTCCCACCCTCCCCTTTCATTAGCAAAAAGCCCCTTTTTGTCCCAGTGCTGTCCCCTTGCTCCAGTGGTTGTCCCTTTTCCAGGGTAGTTTTTAGCAAGGAAGGCTGTTGTTCCTGCCTGAGCTTTACCTCATGCTCACTCTGCAAGGGCAGATGAGTTATGAACCTGCAGTGAGTGAGAGGCAGGGAGCTCCTGGTGCTGCTCTGCTCTGTGCCTGAAACCTGCAAGATGGGATGTGGACAGTCCATGGGAAGAGCCATGGCAGCCCCAGAGCTGGGCTGGATGTGTCCTGCCATCCCAGCAGGTGCTGGGACAGCATCCCCAGGAGCTAAAACATGGCCAGGGGCTGCCTCTCCTTCCATGTCCCACTGAGCTGGAGGAACAGAGGTGCCAAGCTAGGGAGGTAGCACAGGCCCCCAGTTCTGGGTGTAATTAGGGAACCAGCTAATTACAGAACTGAAGAGGGGTGATGTGCTTTCATGTGTGCCAGTGTGAGGAATGCTGTGTCTGGGGATCCTGGGGACTTGCTCCTGCCTTTGTATCCACACTGCTGCTATCATTTGTGCTCTGCCAGGCAGAGTGATGATCAAGTGAGGATCTGCTGGATTAGGGAGAGGGATAGAAGGGAGCCATACCCCTTGTCTCCACAAGTACTGCTGGGAGCAGAAAAGGTGACGGGACAGGGTTGGGTGAGGATCTTCCTCACTCTGTGCTGTGCAGGGACCCTGCGAAGCACCAGGGAATCAGTTGTGTAACTAATTGCCCTGGAAAGCTCAAATCCATCCCTTGTGCCCTTCCTCCAATCTACTCCCAGAGATGCTCTCTCTGTGTCCTCCCCAGGACTGCAGCTGTGTCCCTCTCCCTTTCCCACACAGGTATTTGGCCATACGATACCCCCTGCACTCGAGGGAGCTGAGGACACCCCGGAATGCCCTCATGGCCATCGGCCTCATCTGGGGGCTTTCCTTCATCTTCTCGGGCCCTTACCTCAGCTACTACCAGGAATTCCAGCTGGCCAACCTGACCGTGTGCCACCCCATCTGGGAGGTCTCCCAGCGCAAGGTCATGGACATCTGCACCTTCGTCTTCAGCTACATCATCCCGGTGCTGATCCTGAGCCTCACGTACGTGCGGACTATTCGCTACCTGTGGAAGTCCGTGGACCCTCTCCAAGACATGTCCGAGTCCAAAAAGGCCAAGCGGAAGGTCACCAGGATGATCATCATTGTGGCCGTGCTGTTCTGCCTCTGTTGGCTGCCCCACCACCTGGTCATCCTCTGCGTCTGGTTCGGGTACTTCCCCCTCAACCACTCCACGTACGTGCTCCGCATCCTGTCGCACGTCATCTCCTACGCCAACTCCTGCGTCAATCCCATCGTCTATGCCCTGGTCTCCAAACACTTCCGCAAGGGCTTCAAGAAGATCTTCAGCTGCCTCCTGCACAAGAAGGCAGCCCACAGGGTGCACGTGGCCCAGGTGACCAACACTGTCAGCACGCTGGAGGCAGAGCTCAGCGAGGTGACCCAGCTCAGCGAGGCCCTGCCCGGCCGCTCCGCTGCACGCTGCAGGGTCCCAGCCCAGCCCTGGGGGGAGGTGGAGCTGGTGGGACAGCAGCACAAAGCAGATGGCTCCTTCGTCACCTTCAGTGTCAGCTAGCAGAGCTTCTTCCCACCCCACGGCTTTGCAGGCTCCTGCAGCATGGTAGGCCTGGGGACAGGCTACGTTTTGGGTTGAAATGTGGCCGGTCGGACTCTTTTCATTCAAGTGCACCCAGATGTCATAACAGTGATGATGCTGCTGATACCAACTCAGCCAAGCAGCTGACCAAGGATCCAAGGTCAGGATTTGCTTCCACCAAGGACCTGCTGAGAGTAGAGATCAACCCCCCCAAATCCACTCTGGTGTAATCACCTGTTCCTCTGTCACGGACAGACTTATGCTCTGTTGCAACTACACCTGGAGGTTGTTGAAAGCTCTGGTCCCTCCAACCAACACAGCATCTGGCTGGAGTTAGTGGGGTGCTCTTTTAGGGATATTTGGGAAGTCTTGGTTTGTTTGTGACCTGGTACAGGAGCTGCATCCCAGGACAGCTCTGGACACAGCTGTGTGGGCACAAACCCAGCTCAGGAAAATCCAGGAGAGAAGCATAGAAGGTCACCAAGGACCAGAAGGGAGGGAGGCTGTTTGCTGAGGGAGCACAGCCATGGCCCTGCAGGAGGGGAACCTGAGTGGGACAGGACCACACTGGGGGAAGATTTGAATGCCTTGGACAGCTCGGGTACGGCTCAGCCTCTCATCAAAGTGAGGTGATTGTGGAGAAGAGCAAAGCAGAGCAGCAGCACTGCTTCCCTGGAGCCACGGTGTGGGACTGGACAGCCAGGGCTGTGTGAGAGCTGGGGGTCATCCCCAGTCAGTCAGGAAAGCCTTAATAAAGCCTCTTCATCTCACCTCCTGTGTTCAGCTCCCTTGAGACACCCCACAGCTGCAGGGGAAGAGAGGAGGGTGGCTGGAGGGGTGGTGGGACCCGCTGGATGGAGGGAAACTGAGGGTGGAAGGGGTGGAGGATGTGGATTATGTCCAAGCACATCCATGGAGGGGGGTCACTGTGGCACAGGAATGTCACTGCACCCTCTTCATACAGCTGTACCTGCCCATGAGAGGCTGGTGTGACTCACAACCTCCTGCTCATTACACTGCAAAGGCTCTGTGAGAGCAGAGCCCTGTGACCACCAGCAGCTGAGGGCCTTAAATGAAAGCCCTCATTTCTGTACCACAAGAGCATCACTGGAATAGGATCAATTAACTCTTTTGAAAACCCTGTGGCAGAGCACAGCCAGAGGTGGCAGTGAAAGTGCACAGGAGCTGGGATGAGCTGTCTGTACAGATTTCCCTCTTGTGAATCTCTAAGGCAGAACTCTCCAGGACTGGGCTGCATTGCAGGAGGCTATTTCTGTCCAGGACCCTGGTTCTCCCTGGCTGTCTGGTCAGGACACAGCCCTCCTTCACCCCTCCCCAATGCTTGGCCTTTCTTCCTGAGAAGCTTTTGGCTGTAAATAATTTCTTTTCCCCTGCTGAGTGTTATTATAACCAGATCTTCCTGCCCCAATGCATAGGGCCATAAATCAGCCACTGCCTCATATCAATAACTGTGATATTTAGTCTCAGCTTGCTTGCAGCATAAGTCACAGAGAGCAGCATATAAACAGCTCCATTAATTATATCTGGATTTATCTCCCTGCTCAACCCTTTACAGCCAGGGAAAACACTGGATCAGCTGCACAAACACAGCTAAAGCCTTATCTTCCTCCTGCGCTCATCTACCTCTGCTCAGAGGGCTGCAGGATCTGGCTCTGATGGATCCCACACACACCAAGGGGTTCAATCCCCTCTCCTGGACAGTTATCAGCTCACCTTGGGGATGGAGATGTTGACCCATCACCTCTGCACTGCCCAAAGACATGGGTCCCTGTGCTGGCATGGCTGTCCCCTGTCTGCTCATGAAAGCAGAGCATCCCAGAGCAGACACTGACCCTGCTCCCCTCCTTCCCACCCCAGCCTTTCCAAGAGCCCTCCAAGCCCACAGCTGAGACCTGCCCTACCCTGCTAACTGTTCTAGAGCTGCCCAGCCACCCATGACCACTTTGAAGGCACATCCCAGGACACCTCTAACTCAACTCCCAAGGCACCAAAAGGTTTTTCTGCCACACAAAACCATGTTGGGAAGTGACTTTCCCCCACAAATAATGGAACACATCAGGAAAAGACAAGAGTATCGTGACCTGCTGCTACTCAGCACCCTCCCAGCCGAGGGAAGCAGGCTCCTGGTCTGTTCCCTTGGGAGGTCTTGTCTTAAATTAAGATCAGTGCAAGTCCCCCTGTTCCAGTTAAAATTTAATAAAAGCATATTCAATAGGGAGTGGAAAATAAATAGGCTAAAGTCAGCTCTCAAGTCCAAGAGTGCACAGGGACATGAGGGACACTTAGCTGAAACCTCAGTTAATGTGAACTTTGCAGCACATGGATTTATCACTGGAGTTAAAGAAGTTGTTTTGGTTTGTGGCTTTGTTCTGTTTTCAAACACTTACTCTGCCAAATTTGCTCCCCAGTATTAGGAGGCAGCAGGTAGGAGACACCCAGATCCTGGCACAGCCCCAGCATGGGCCTCTGTGGAGCTACAAAAATAAACAACGGAGAAATGGGGCTCTGGCCCCAAAACCTTGGAAATCAGACAGTCTGTGTCTGGCTGAATGGGAGGTGAGGGGAGAGCACTAAACCTTGCAGGAGCCTTGGAGAAAGCAGAGAGGGAGGCAGAGGGGGTTCAGCCCCATCTGTGGCCCCTTCCCACAGTCTGAACATCACTTGAGGCTCTGCAGTCAGCTCTTAGAGAGGATGTGAAGGGCTAAAGTGTGAGAAGGCCAGGCTGTGCTGGCTGCCATGATCACTCTTAATTAACATGTTGCAAACACATTCCTTACCATAAAAAGCCAAGGAGCACATGGAGCCGTTCCCTGCACTGTGCAGTGTTGGACAAAGTCAGCCTGGAGGGGGCCAGCAGCTCCTCCCGCTCCCACCCCAAGGGAGGGGTGGCTCAGCCTGAACCGTGCTGCTGCTCCCAAAGCAGGTCTGGCTGCTGCAGGGGCTGCTCAGCAAGGCTGAGAGCCTGTCCAGCTCCCCATGTTCATTCCCTGCACAGTGGAGAAGCAGGTGCTGAGGGAACGGTTAGAGCCAAGGGTGAGTGGGAGGCTGGATTTAAGAAACAGGGTCTGGATGGCTCAGTTTTCCCTTTAACTCAGGGAAAACGAGGGTCTTGATTCCCACCTGCTACCTCCTTCGGCTCCTCGTCACTGCACAGCCTGCACAGCCACCAGCAAGCTCAGCTCTCAGTCCCCAGCTGCCTCTTACCTCCATTCCTTACTCCAGATGCAGCTAGGGCATCCCTGGGGTAGAAAACAACCCAACCAGCTACTGGTGCTGGTAATGGAGAGCCCAGAAGGGAGCAGGACATTTTGCATCCCATCTCTGACTGCATCTCCCCACCAGCCCTGGTCTGTACAGCTTTCCTGGGGGAACAGGCTGACAGCAAAACCCAGAAATGCCTCTTTTGGCATGGGTCATGCAGAGGCATTCCCAGAGTCTCTGGAGAACAGGATGTGGCCTTGTCCCAAACCCTAAAGGATTTCATGCATTTTCCACAGGCTCTGGTTGGCACAAGAGCATCAGCATAGCGAGGATTCCAGCTCCTGCACACTAAAGCTCAGGTGCTCCAGAAATGCTGCAGGCAAAGCTCCCTCTTCCCTCCCCTGGCTTTGCCTGCGACCGTTCCGGGTGAATTGCCTTGCCCTGGGATCAGGGGCAATAAAACATATTTTACAGCTCAGCCTGAATTCCACACACTCTCCTGGAGAAAGAAACTCATATCAGACTGCTGCAGTGGCAGAAACACATCCAGAAAGATGGAATCCAGGTCCTTCTGGTGAATGTCAGGGTGTGTATCCAGCAAGCTGGACACTGCACACAACACAAGCCAGCAGCACTTTGCTTATGCTTTCCAACACTGTCTGGCGCCAGCTGGCCTTTGGAGGCTCTTGGAGCTGGCAGAGGTGAAAAACAGTGAGTGCTGAGGTCTCAGGTGTCCTCAGACATTTGAGATCTGAAAGCAGGAGGGAAGGTCCCTGCAGGGAGGGCTCTGGGGTTGGCACTGTGAGCCTGCACAGTCAGACACATAGGAACAGCCAGGTGGGGAGGGTGATCAAAGCTGGAACTCACACCATGGTCCAGCTCTGGGCTGGACAAGCCTGTCCAATCTGCTGGTTTTCAGGCATTTGTTACACCAGGTAGTGTTTGTAGTGTTTCAGACCAGGCTGAGGAGGAAGAGGAGGTCAGGGGTTTAGAAAAGCCAGGAGCTCCCTGAAAAACATCTGTCTGAGGAGGCAGCAGCCGAGGCAAGAGGCTGGGTCGGCCACAGCAGAACCTGCACTAACATCCAACAGCTCTGCCACTGCTGGGCTAATCAGACACCAGCAAATACTCCAGCAAACACAGCTCAGGTGAATAATGGATTTGCTCCAAATTACAAAGCAGCAGCTATTGTGAGTGCTCCTCACTCTATGGAAACCCTGTATTTCAAGTGTTACAGACAAACAGTGGAGCAGCAGCAGGAGAGAGGGAGGTGGGAGCAGGAGGTGCCTGGCCAGAGACCACAGATACAAAAGAGGTGTTCCTCTGAAAGGCTTTGGTGCAAAGCTGTCAGAGTCCAGTTCCTGTATCAAAGCCTGCCAGGATTGCTCCAAGGCATGTGGGAGAGCACTTGCTTCACACATGATGCCCATGGGCTGAACAGAGGGAACAGGCTTGGATGCTTGCAGGGAAGAGATGCATCAGATTTAAGAAGACAGGAGACAAAGGAAAAAGAGGGATGGGAGGAAGATGCTGAGCAGAAATCTGCATGTACACTTCTGCACATGCTCTGCCTCAGGTCGAGGGGCAGCACTCAGCCAGGCCACCACAGAGCTCCCTCTCATTTCCCACTGCTCTGTCATGACTCCAGACTGCCTTCACCCCACCTGCCACTGCCTCATGAAGGACTGAGCACTGATACAGGGGCAGCTTGCCAAATTTTGGGTAAAACACCCTGGTGCATGACTAGCCTGCACCACCACGGCCAGACACCACCACACCCCAGAACTGGCATCGCAGCCCATCACTGAACTAAATAACAGTCAAGAGTAACAATGTGAAAATCCTTTGGGATCCTACAGAACTGAGATTCCAAAAACCCATCAGGGAAGCATGTGGCACCATGTGGAGCTCACAGCTTCCTGCCTCAAACAGAAGGGCTGTATCCATAAGGTTAGGAAGGTTTTTGTGTGTTTTTCTTTCTTTTTTTTTTTTTTTTAAACACACTCTCCATGTCTGCTGCACATCAAGGCATTAACACAAACCCAGGTGAGAAGATGCCCAAATGTAAGAGCCCACATGGCAGACTTTGCCTTATCCCGTGGATCCGGAGCAAAGACAGCCAGGAAGGAGTGTTTCCACAGGTTTATAAATCTGATAAATACAAGTATAACACCCTGCCCACCACAATGGGGCAGGGGAAAAGGGAAGGGAGTCCCAAGGGTTGCTGAGAGAGCACTGGCTTGTACTTGGCAGCTGGAGAGTTCACGACAGCTGGAAATTTATGCTGATGTGTCAAACAGCTTCTCGATCATCTCCCCCACCTGGTCAACCTGGTATTTGATGTACTTCTCAGGGTTCTTGGTGAAGGGCACGTTGCCATATCTGCAAAGGAAGACAACCCCAGGTGACAAATGACTGTAATGCAGCAAAGAGACCCACTGGCCTCTCCTCTGTCACAAATTAGCTCCACTCCAACACATACCACCTGAATCTGACAGGGTATCCTGTACAGAGCAAGTGACCTGGTTACCACTGGTCTCACAAGTTTTACATGAGCAGGCCAGGGGGGCTCAGAGCTTTGTATTCACTAGAACACCTCTGCTCACCCTGACTGAAGAATCGGGGTGACAGCATGTGTCTGCAACTGGTAGAGATCAGCTTGGGCATGTTTGAGTGTGCAAGGTAGAGAAGCTGAGACAGGACAGCAAGGAAGTGACTCAGCTCAGGCTACACTGGGCCTCAAAAACCTCTGTAAATCCACAGAAGAGAGGACAGTGTCACAGGAGGCCTCACCTGTTCAAGAAGGCACCATAGGTCTCTTTCACAATGGTTTTCTGTGCCCGGCGGATTTTGTCCCGTTGCTCCATGTCTGGAATTGCCCAGGCCTTCTGGATCTTACACAGCTCCTCCAGCCCATCATTAAAACCCTGTTCAAAGTAAAACTTGGTGAGCATCTCATCTCCACACCAAACCTGATGCTCTTTCCCTCTGCTGCTGATCACCAACAGTTCTCCTCCTCAGGCAGATCTGTCTGTCCCAACCAACCAGGGGATCTTCTTAAATCATCCAATACCTCCTTACCTTAAAGCGCTCCTTTATCATCTGCCTCTCCTTGTCCTTGAGCTGCAACAAGGAGGGAAATGATTTTATTTCATCTCCAGGAATAAATATCCAACATCAGTGCTCACCCACAATTCCCCATCCAACCTAAGTAATATGCAACCTACTTGGTTTGGATTCCCTCTCCTAAAGTAGCGAGGAGAGAGCTGCAGAGAGCAGCACACTCTACAATCAGCAAGTGGCTTTCAGCTGAAGTAGTTTTAACAAGAGTAATTTTCATCCAGAACAGACATAAAAATAGACTTTATGCTTTCAGCCCTTTCCAAGGGAAGGTCTCAGGGTTTTGCAAATCCAAAATAGAAGCATGTGAAGATATAAGAATGGAGGCAGAGATTAAAAGACTTGGATGAATCTGGGGCAGGGGAGATCAGAAGGCACTGCTGCTCTCCATCTTGTGCCAGCCACAGCTTTCACTCTGCAGAGCGATACTGGCATGAGATATAAAGAAGGTTTCTGAGAACTTTTTAATATGACAAAAGAGAAGATGTTTCTAGCAATTTCTGTCATCTCAAGTCCATTCTTGCCCATCCTCTCACCTTCACTCCTGGCTGAAAGACAGGCAGGTTTCTCTCCAAAATGTAATCTGTTACCTTCAACCAGCTGCATGTGAAATGAGATGGGAAAGAGGCAAAGAGGAGTTACTCATACCTCACCAGAGCTTCTGTGCCTTCACCCATGACCCAAAGGCCAACTCAGACAACACACACTCCAAAACTTTCCACAGTGACCTCTTCCCAAATTAGATTAATTGCTTGAGAACTAGAATAAGTGGCTTTGGTTTTAGACAAGTTTCTGGTTTAGGCTAATCTCTCCCACTGCTCCAGCAGCACTGGCTGCCAAGGAGCTCCCAAACCAACCAAACCAAGGTAAAAGCAGAGGATGTCACCTGACCTGCGCTGGTATGTCTGGATCTGCTGCTCGATGAGCTCCCGGTAAGACCTCTCGGCTGTTTTCTGTGTCACGGCCACCAACTGGATCAGCTCGGACCTGGAAGAGCAGAAATCCTGAGGAAACACCTGAGCCAGCTGCTCTCCGGGCTGCCCTCAGCGTGGCAGAATTTCAGCCCTCACCACCAAGTCCTTCTTTGCCCTTCACAATAAAAGGGTCCTTGAAATGTGCAAAAGAAGTGACTCAAAGTCACTTTCCAGTGTCCTCAGTCCTCCAAAGATCAAAGGATTCTCTACAGCCTAAAGTGTCTCAAATGCTTCCATCTCCCACTCTCGTGTAATGTGATGTTTACAATACTGCAAAACTTTCAAAAAGGCAGTTTCAAGAACAGAAGATAAAGCAGATCTGAAACAGGCTGGCAAGTGAATGCTCTTAATACAAAGCTCTGCTCCAAAACCAAGACCTGGACTTGAGGGAGATTTACCCAGACACACCCACTTACTTCTCCAGAGATTTCAGAATGTAGTTGTAGTTGTTGTGCAGAAAAATGGCACTCAAAGCTGGGTCTTCATAAACCTTGGATTTACTAAGAAGGTTAAGCTGCAAGTTGCCCAGCACTTTGCCTTTAAGAAGGGAAAAACAGAGAAAAGGTTTTGCACTGGAACTTCTCATTACTGACAAAACAAACCAAGCTGTGGGCCCACAGCAAAGTGAACAGCACAGCCCCAACTGCCTGTACAAAGGGTACAATCATGTGTACTTAACAATCCTTACACAGATCTTTCTTCAGCAAGTCACCAAAACCTCTCTGCAAACTATTGCCTTCATTGCACCTGGCAAAGGAGCCAAGTGAAGGAGAGTCCACGGGGCAGGAGGGGGAAGGTGAGCAGGGTACTCACAGATGTAGGTGCTGAGCAGCCGCCTGCTGAACTCTGAGCTGTAGCTACTGGCTGAGGAGCTGGTCTCTGAAAAGAGAAGAGTTTTAGGCCAGTTAACATGCCCTGAGAAGGGGGGGTATGTGTGGCCACTCTGCCTCTATTCAAACAAGCCTCATCTCTGTTGCTATGGAATTAGTGCAGAGCTCCCATCAACAGCGAAATTAGCTCCTGTTTCAGAGCTGACTGTCAACAGCTCATCCACGGTGAGGGTGGGAGAGCTCTGCACCCCTCAGTCCTTGTATCTGCATCAAGTGCAGAGCACTCCACCAATCTCTCCTTTTCTTCTAGTGCTCAGAGGACACTCTTCTGATCAGAAATAAAGTCAAGAAACTCATCCACCCCATCATTCCCCCACCACCTGAAAAGGGTCTGTAAGCACTAGAAATCGGCAATCAGAGAACAAATAAGCTGCAGCTGTTAACAACAAGCACATAATAGTAATTGAAACAAGCAGAAGGGCTCTGGAAAGCTTCAGCCATCCCCATGGTTGCTGACAGGACCTGCCTGGCTCTGAGGGGGACTGTGCCAGCATGGGAGCTTGCCCTTACAAGCAGTGACTCCGGGTTGGCACATGCTCCTCTGCCTGTGCATAAGGGATGGCTTTCTGCCCTCAAGGGCTTGTGGGCATGGGGCCCAGGGGACACGTGGGGTGGCCACCTCCTCCTGCCCCCACCAGAGAGTTTGGCAGTCGGGCCTAACTCGGGTGGTCCGAGTTCACAAGCACCCCATGGGAAAGGCCTCGAGGCTCCTGTTGCTGGGAGCTGGACAATACGGAGCCGAGTGCGCATGGGATAAAGCACGATCCCAGCTGGGCCAATGTGCTACCTGTGCCAAAGAGATTCAGTGCCATGAGAGTGTCTTGAGCCTGTTTCAGCTCATGTGGCATCCCTCATTGTCTGCTGCTGACAAAGCCCTCCCTATTCTCTCCGGCCCTCTGGCAAGGATTACCTACCCTCCCCTTTTCCCCCTCTTCAATAACGTGTTAATTTATTTACCACTGCTGGAGGATAAAGAATTAACATACATCACCAGAGTCCGAGGCAATACGAACAGGTACGTGTGGGTAAGTCTGCTTACCTCTGGGATCTAAAGGAATATTGTATGTGTCCCCAAGAACTACAAAGATTAGGCAGAGCAGAGAGAAAAGGGGAGGGAGGAGAGAAAAGAAATGCAAAGTGCAAAAAGACAGGTTAGAGACCACCATCCCTTTGAGAACAAAGCAGATATTAACACAGAGCAGCCACAGAAAGGCACACAGGAGAGCAGGCAGGAGTCCTTCCAAGGCCTCAAATGGAGTGGAGATCACAGAGGAAAGGCAGAGTCCATCCTCCTTCCCCTGCTAGAGACATTGTTTGCTTTGTTACTGGTTGTATTTAGCAGGATACCTCATTCCAAATCTGTTCAAACCCTCTTTCAAGGCAAAGCTACCTCAAGCCTATGCTACCTTTTCAATCAGCTCCTAAGACAGATCCCCACTGCACAACAATACGTCAAGACTTCCAAACAACAGCGCTGGGGACTACATGGGGATACATTTGATTTTTCCAAGAAAAAACTAAGACCACTTCTTTGGCCAAGGAGAGAGAGCCAAGGCCCAGGAGGATCTGAGCACATTGAGCTTGCAGGTGGAAAGGACACAAGGCAGTGGCTAGAGGAGATGTGGCAAGAAACAGAGACATTGAGTTAATTTAGAAGTGGCAGAAATTTCCAAGGACGAATTTGCAGATAACAGTCTGGAGGCAGCTCTAAGCTTCCCTATATCTCTGCTTCAAAGGGGCTCCCTAACCCTCTCCAGCCTGTGCCTTCTCAGGGCCCAGGGCCCCCTGAATCTCCATTCCTCCTCCTCTCCAGCCTGCTCTATTCCAAGATACCTGAAAGCAGGAGCTCTGCCAAGGTCAAGAGCTCACTGGAGAGCTGAGAGCTGCTGCTCTGCACAGAACCAAAATCACACTCCAGCTGATACACAGCAGCATCCTGCTACACAAGGCAGCAGCTCTTGGCTTCTGATCTAGGCATTTATTCCTGGAATGAGTCTCTTCAGCATCCTGGAGAGCAGAGCTAAAGCTTGTCTCTCTGATAGGGCACATGGCACACAAAGAGCTCAGGAGACCCAGTTTGCCCATGGCTGGATGCTAAGGAGATTCTTGCTGCTGCTGTTGTATTCTGAGCTGAGGAGCAAGTGTGGAAGGCCAGCAAAGAAACTCTGCATCCCTTGGAGTTCTCCAGATAACCAACTATGTGGTCATGGCAGACTGGAGGACAAGACAAACCACAGGGTGAAGGACAGGAGGAGAACAAGCTCACAGTGCATGTTGAAGTTTGATTATTTTAAGGAAGACATCCAGGTAATTTGAGGAAGGAACTGCATGCCCAGCCAAGCCCCATGCATGTATGTACCTTGTGATGCCAGCATGGCACCTGCTGTCTCCTGGAAATCCAATAATTGCTGTAGGAAAAGGATGGCCTGGAAGCAAGGAAGGGAAGTTAGGAGCAACCGACATTGCATCTCCTATGCTTTGCTATGAAGAATCATGAAGGACCGCTTGCTCCTCCACACTTAAAACCTCCAAGAAACAAATCACTACACTTCTTTGAGATGGTGAGTTTTCTAACACAGTCACCCATGGCTGAGCCAGGGTCACCAGCTCATCTTGCCATGGAAGCCAGGTAATTATTTAATTGTTAATACCACAACAGCTTAACTTGAGAAGTTTCCCTACTGCTCTTTTTAAACCCTCTTCAGAAGCCATTTTTCACAAAGGATGGTTCAAATCATCATTACTTACATTGCTGGTGAGTTCGTGAACTGTCCCATCTTTTGGCATGTTATATTCCTTGTCTGGATCATTCTAGGAAGGGAAGAGAGAGACATATGATGAGCATGTAAAAAAAGTGAAGACACCTACAACACAACTGCTGCTACAAGTGAGCTGAAGGCTTGTTTATCCAGCCTCTCTCAACACCCGCAGACCTGGCTCTTGCAGTGCCATCTCCTGGTGCTCAGAAACCACAGCTCCCACACACCAGCAGCTCAGAACCACAGGGGTTTGTTCAGCATGTGACCATCACACCTTCAGCTCACCTGCCCAGCAGTGCATTCCCCAAGCCCACCTTACACAGGGACAGCTTAACATGAGTCCTCCAAAACTTTTCAAGGCAGCAGTTTTCCTTTCTTTTTTAAATAGGATTAAATTCTGAGATTGATACTGATACCTGCAGAGGCCTGGAAGCTTATGTCATATTATTTATAGTATGCCTGTTAAGGGTCTTAGGCAGAGGCCTCCTGTAGTTGAAACCAGCACCAAGCATTTGGTATTTGAATATCCACAGTGATTCAACAGGTTCCTGCTTTAGTCAGAATCTGCATAGTCTCATGGAAAGATGAAAGCTAAACTAGGGGTTCTGCTCAGAAAACCTCTCTTCCAAGCCTGCCAGAGACAACACTGAGGAGAATCCTACCTTAATGTTGTCTGCAAACTCTTCCAGTGCCTTTGCACCAGTGGTCTCCATGGAAGTGATCAGCCCTGGCAGTTTGTTCTTAGTACCTGCTGCAGTTCCCTGGAATGGTTCCACAGATCAGTGAAGGAAAACAAACAGTATCTGAACTTCCAACCAGCACCTACCCTCCCTCATCCCCCATCCCAGCATCTCATTCTCACTTTTCCATATGCCAGAAGAATATTTACAGCACCATCAACAACACATGAAATCCTGCCAGGCAGAAAGGGAAGATGTTGTGACCCTAACAGTAATTAGGACTTGCTACCTCTCATGTTTTGTCTTACACATTATCTGATACAGGAGATTGGTGCATCACAGCTGGAAGCAGATGGAAAGGAGCCTTGCTAAACCTGGGTGCCATGACTGACACCTAGGGAACCTTGTAGCATGGTCCAAGCAGGCTTCCCTCAGAGCAGCTCAATAGTATCAGAGTTGAAACATCTCAGAGGCCACGAAAACAGGAGAATGATGTAGGTGGTCCATCATGGGGTCAGAACCTGAACTGCTGCTGAGAGATGCTGAGTTGCTGGTTCACCACCACAGAAAGAAGCAAGGTGCATTTGTGTCACTTCCAGTCCATGCTGGAGGACAGAAGCAGCATGGCTTTGCTAAAAGCCACTGGGATAATCCATTTCAAAAAGTTCTCCAGACAACCCAAGCCACAGGAGCCTTTCCAATCTCACCACACTTACCTGCAAAACCTGGTCAAATTCTGGCTTCATCTGCTTAAGATGCTTCAGGATGGGGAAGATTGTGAGCACAGCTGAGTAGTCGTGTCGGATGATGGCTTTCCGGGCAGCTGAGACAATGTTATCCCCCTCCATGATCAAGTTATCTAATGACTCCTGCAACAAAGCCACAGACTCAGGAGGAAGCAGCACAACTTTTGCCCAGGCAGCACAAGGAGGACACATGTTACAGATGCCCATTTGGCTGATGGGTCATTTATGATACCAGTGAAGAACTCTGAGCATGTGTTCCCTGACCCCATTCCCTGAACAGGTCCTGGAGGACAACCCCAGCATCCCCTACAAGAGAAGCAAAACAGAGAGGCTCAACTGACCTGGATGAGAGAATCAAAGGTCTTCTTCTGGTGGTGCTCTGGGACAATTTCTGTCAGGAGCTGGTACTCGCTCTGGGCCAGTTTGACAAAGGCACTGACACAGTGGATGTAGGCGTCGATCTCGATGTCGAACACGTCGTCCCTCCCTGCAAGGGCAAGAGGGATTTCAGAGGGAACAAAATCCACACTGAGCTTCCAGAAGCTCTGCTCACTCCAAGGCTTTGGTTTACACAAGGCTCTTCTGGAAAAGTAGGCTCTGGCTTTGCACCCATCGGTGTGTGAGAACAAGAGCCGTCCTCTCACCGCACCTGCCCTGGGTTTGTGCATGGGAAGCTCTGCATATCCTGCAGGAAGCAGGAAAAGTCATCTGCAGTTCAGGAAACACGCATCAGGACACCAGCTCTTTCCAGCCTCATGGCAGAAGGGAAGTTTGGAGCTCTTCTGGGATACAGACTAAATTTAATCAAGGGCTTGAACACAGAGTACTAAACTCAGGAAGGTCTGAGGTGAATTATTCAACATCTCTGCTTGTATTTTTAGAATTCCTTATCTCCATCCATCATGCAGATGAAGAACTGCCATTTTGCATCAACGTTTCTGGGAAATAAGGGCTGTCCTGGAAGGCAGCCTCTTCCCACAGGCAGAAAAGGAAGATAAAAACCAGGCAGATGAACATTTACATCCTATGAAGCAGGAATATCAGCACAGATAGGTGAGTTATCTGCCACACAATGCTGCATACAAATGAGTCCTAGACTACAAGTGTCTTGGAAAAAGATCCATCAAAGATCCTACATGGATCTTTGTGCCAGTGTGATACAAAGGCTGGCACTAACTCATGCCAACCCCTGCTGGATGTGTCTGCAGGACAGACACAGACAGACACTATCCTGCAAGACAGTAAGATGACACAGAGAGGCCTTCTCTAAGCTATGGGCTGCTGCTTCTCTCCTCACAGCAACTTTTGATGGAGAAAGAACCAATTCTTCCCTACGCTGACAGGTCCCTCAGGTTGATATTTTAAAAGTTCTGGTCAGCAGAAAAAGGTGGTGTGCTTTTACAGACTGCCTACAGTGCTATGGCCCACTATACTGTAACGCTGCACGTGATCTCTTTCCTGTTCACTTTGCTCCACCACCAAACAGGCCAGGAGCCACCAAAGTGCCCCTCAGCATGGCCTCAGTCAGTCTCTGGTTGGACAAAGTTGGGGCTCCCTGTCTGAGGGCTTGGGGGGTGTGTGATTAGTGGGAGTGAACTCTACTGAGAAGAGCCAGAGCTTCTTAGCCAGAGGAGGCCCATGCTTCAGGACTGCCCACGGAGACGAACAGCCACTGGCTACAGAATACCAGTGCAGCATGCTGGGAAGAAGGGATGGATGTTAGCCAGCTCATTACGGAGTGACAACACGGTACTTACCCGCAGCCGGCCCGTGCTTGTCGCTCAGGGTATCGCAAAGGTGTTTAACTCGTAAATCATGCTCATGACCTAGTGAGATGTCAGCCGGCACAAACAGAAGGCGCAATTTATCCAGGGTGGTTACAGCATGGATGCTCACACTGGGCTGGATGCTGCTTCAAGGCTGGCTTATTGGACCTGATGGACACCATTTTCCCTACACAGTCCCAGGAATGCTTCCTGACCAAATCCCTTTGTTGGGCTATAGCGCAGCAGCAACCCTTTGAAACCTGATGAGAAGTGCGAGTTAAGTCGTTTGTTGGGCCACAGAGTCCCTTGAACCTCCTGCCTGAGTTCTGAAGGGGATTGCAGGCACCAAGTCCAATTTGTACCCACAACCATTACAAATCCAAACTCAAAACCCTGCTCAGCATGAGAATTTTCCCCCAAATGAGTGATGCTAGTCACCATCTGGGATTTAGGAGACTACAGCATAGGTGCTGAAGAGAACTGCTTTGGATGCTTACATAGCAGGAGGCAGGAATTTCTTATGGATGCTTTGAAGCAAATGACCTCTTCTCCCTTATCTGGCACAAATTCTATGAGCAGAGGAGGTCAGAACGTGGAAGATGGCCATTTAGGGAGGTGTACAGGAACAATACACTGGCTGTGGTCCAACACTTCAGCATCAGGTTTGGAAAGGTCACTAGGAAACTGAATGTCTTGAAGTCCAGGCAAAAAGAAAAGAGAACAGGAACACCACAAGCAGATGTCAGCAGAGCAGAGCTTCCATTACCCAGGTGGCTGTGGTGGGTCAATGTTAAAGTAACACCCCTCTCCACCTCTACTCATGTTTACAGACACCTTGAAATTCGGACACTAAATTCAGAAAAACAATTTGGCTCTCCAGCATCTCCTTGTTTCCCCAAGGATAGCTGTACCTAACCAATGCTGTCCACTAAGCACTGGACTAATGGAAGCCCCACCTGGAAAAGCAAGACTGATACACAGAGAAAGTCAAGGGTGATGTAGCTAGAGCTGTGATTACCTTCCATAGGAATGAGGTTAGAGGCCCCCTTTTTCCCATCTAGACCATGCTGAGAGTACTGTTTCAGAAGGTTCTGAGCCTTACGGATCGTGCCTGTCACCAGAACCAGAGAGAAGAGACAAGAAGACCTGGAAAATGAGTGAAAGAAAACAAACCCAGAACACCAGCCCTCCACCAGCATCACCTGGGCCCAGCAAGAGGACGCTGGGCACCAATGAGCATGCTCAGTACAGGAATGTGAACCCCAAAATCATGTTCAAGTGTGCAGATACAATGGCATTTCCAGACTGTTTCCCTGCTTTCAGGCTGGAGGCATAAATTCCAGCCAGGTTACAGAACCAGGGAGTGCTCGAATCAGTTTGGAGAGGCAGGTGAGAAACACTGTCACAGAAGGGAAGCAGTGAAGCTCCCTTCCCTCTTAATGGGTCTATTTAAGTTGGTACTCTGCATCCAAGCATACAAGGTCTGTTGCTTCTCCTCAGCTGTGGAAGCAGGGCTTTGCATATGGACAATTCCTGTCTGGCAACACACTGCCTGCTCCTCGGAGCCAAAACCACAGCCACTTGGTAAGAGGTGCCTTTCCAAGGGGTATTTTCTGAGCATAATCAATAAAGACCCATCAGGAGCCCCACAGCCAAGTCAAGGAATGGTACAGGAAGCAATAAAAGGGTGACAACCTCTGGGCTCTAGGGAGCAATTGCAGCAGCAATTCCCATCCCAGGAATCACAGAATAATGGATGCTGCCCACCCATGTCTAACTCGCATTAAGCCACCCTAATCCCCAAGGCACTTCTCTTCTAAAGAACCGCAAATCAATTAAAACCATGGAAAAAAAATAACACTAGGTTAAAAGATTTATACTTAACGCACACAAAAACCAGACAGAACTGAACAAAAGGCAATGCTGGATATACAGCTAGAAAGCACAAAACAAAGCATTAATGTGACAACTGAAGACTAGGCAGTGTTTCCACATTAAAAGGTTAGTCGTCATGCAACAAGCTACAATTACCACAAGCACACGGACACCCTCTCACAGCAGAGCTTTGCTGTTGCCTGCACAACAGGGAACTGGAAGTTTTGGGAAGGCAGAAGGAGCTTCCATAGGAGACCCAAATGAAACAGAACCAGGCTGAGTAAATGAAGAAGCCAAAAAGTAAAAATGAGGCTGCCAAAATTAAGAATCATTCTTCCGCTACAAAGTAATAAATACTTCAAACATGCAGAAAATCCCTACTCCCATCAGTCCCTGGAAATGAGTGTTGGCTGCCCAAATGCTGAGGGGAAGCACAAGTACACACAGCTGCAGAACAGCATTCTGGGATGCAGGACAGCTTCATCCCATAAAGGGATATATGGCAGGGGAAAGGAAACTTCAGGTTCCCCTGACAGTGCATCTCTAGTGGGGGAGAACAAGAGAGAGCAGTTCCCATTAAATTACTGCCTTAAACTGGTGCACTTACTAAATAACAGAGCATGGTTCCTAAGGCATAAATTTTCACAGGCAACATTTTTCTTCTACCAGTTCAGAGTGTTCTCAACCACTTAGTAAAGAAAAAAAAGTCATATCCATAAAACACATTCTTCTAGCGGGAAACTTCTCCCCTCCAGACCCACACCTGGGAGGTGGGCAGACTTACACCCTTGCTGGCTGATGCATTTGCTCCTAAGCTTCTGCCATATGATCAAATGAGCAGCTGTGCCTCTTCTTCCAAGTTTCCCAGTGCTCTTCACACCCCACATTTCCACTTCATTCTTAGCTACTTTCAGAAACCTTAAAAACTTGGGCTCAGTAAGCTCCTCCAAGCAAGGAGGGCTGTGGCAAGCTGTGGAGAGATGCACTAAGTTCTTCCTTACTGCTGTTCCCATGGCCCAGCTGATGCAGAGCAGCTCAACCTGGGTACTGTTTTTCTACCAGTTCTTTCATCTTTCCCACTTTCAAGCATCCAGGGGGAGGGGAAAAATAAAAAGGAATAAAAAGAGAGGGTAAATTGGTGTGAAAACCAAGCAGACAGTACAACTGCTGCTGCTGTCAGCAGGGTCTCACTGCACAGGTATGCAGGCGATGTCTCCACAGCCCACCCCTGATGGTTTCTTTTTCTTTTTTTCCCCCTCTTTTTCTCAATTTCAGGGGATGAAATTATGCTGCATTTTGTTTGCAGAAACACAATTACCTGTGTTTACTGACACACACCGAGTGTTGGGTGTCCATGGGCATCACTTCAGTGCTGCTGGATCCCTCTGACTTAGCATTGTAATTAGGTTTTAATGGATTCTAGTGGAAGCCAAATGCTTTTGTTCCAAGATTGTTTTCCCCTATTAGGCAGCTCCCTAACCAAAGGGGACTCTGTTGCAGCTACTAATGAAAACATCACATTCAATCTAGGCAGTGATCAGTATGGGAAGCAGGAATGGGCTCTTTATTGTCACTCAGCCTGCCTTCAAGTAGCACCTCACTACTAAGCCAAAGAGGTAACTAGGTAAACTGGAGCATTCAGGAAACTGGAAAAGGGCTCCCCTACAGCTTGTAAAGAGCCATAAAAGTAAAACAAAACAAAACAAAACAAACAAACAAACAAAACAAAAACAAAAAAAAACCACAACAAAACAAACCTGAAACTTTTGTTTCTGTGGCCTAGTTGTTAAATAAAGTGGCTTCTGGGCATACACGAAGCACAGTTTTCCTACGTGTTGTCCTGTTTCTCCCTTCCATTAGGCAGTGTTCCATCCAAGCAGCAGGGAACATCCTCTTTACTTAAGCACCAGCTGCAGGAATCTGTATGAAACCAGATAAAGCTCTCTCTGCCTTTTGCTTGTAGGCAACGAGGTCAAATGGCCCCATCCTTCTCAAAAATGCAGAGCTGCTGAGCTACCTGCTGCTCTCAAGCCAACAAGAGAGGACAGGGTCCACAGGCATCACAAAGAATCTGTATTTTATGTGCATACGTTTGCAGCAGGATGATTTCGGAATCTGAACACACCTGCCCTCTGAGACAGACTGCTTGACATTTCAAACAGCAAACTAAAACCAGAAAAAGCCCACGAATTGCTTCATCTGTTCAACTTGACTTGACAAGTCACATCTAAGGGGAGAAAACTCTGCTTTAGAAGCATCTCCAGTAGTCAGATTTTAAACTGCACGTTGTACCAACAGGAGACAGCACAGGGACACCAACAGATAAAACAGGAACAGAGAGATGAAGACCCTCTGAAACCACATGTGGATATGGAGCATGTTCTCTAGAATTCAACACAGTACCTAGGAGGGTCTCTGCCTTGTTACCTAATACCTCACCTTCCTTTCAGCTTTAGCCTCTCTTGTGCTTTGTTTTGTGGGTAAAAAAAGCTATAGCACATCAGATTTAGTTTGTTATTTACCCCTTGCAATAGGTTAAAGTGTGCATTGGGGTGTGCACTGGGATATTCTTATTTAAGGACAAAGGAAATCAACTCACTTGTTGGAACTGTGAGAAAACCCCCTTGTCTGAAATCCAAACTGGCAGAACTTTACTTACTGAAATAAAGTAATAGAAAAAAACTGTCTTTGTCCATAACTGAACAAAGACTAAACCCAGGGGACTCAAACAACACCAGGTAATATTGCTCTGAAGAGAGCCAGTGCCAGTGTGAAGGGGGTGTGAGACCTCTACCTCAAGAGCTGTCCTTGAAAGCTGATGGAACTGCAGAAAAAAAAGGTGAATCTCTGGTCAAAGACGACTTTTTTCTCCATTTTTAACTTCACTTAAGTACAATTCAGTAGCCATAAGAGATGGCTGGTGTATGAGGTGTATCCACCACTGTCCTTCAAGAGCTACAGTCTGGTTCTCTGTCCTTGTTCACGGAAGACTGGAGACAAATTAGCCACTATTTTTTCTTGAGATTAACAATAACCCAATGGATCATTTGAAGTGCTCTTTCCTTCACACACCATCACCTCTGTAAGTGCATTCAGGCCATGCTCTGTGCCTTCTACCTGGCCCATCTCAGAAAATCCAATTAAACTGGGAAAAAGACATGAAAATCTTCTGGCAAATTTACAGTGAGACATTCACCACGACAAGTAACTCTGGATGCCCAGATGCATCCACTTTGGAGAAGTCCTTGTAGGGAACAAACACCTGTGGCCCTCCAACATGTGGGCTCCTTTCTGTACTCTCTATGTGATCATCCAAGATCTGAGACTCATTAAAAAGATTCTAGTGATTCTTTTTTTTAATCTGTCCATGAAAAAAAAAACCAACTAATCCATTCCTGACTCTTTACCTAGAGCACAGGGGAGATGTTACCATTTGTCAGGCTGCTCAGAAATGTTTGCTGACCACACTGAATGCATTGCAATCAAAACACAGCACATCTTTTCAGAATCAGGGGATAACTGAGAATTGTGGACCAAATCTGAAGCATCTGCAACCTGAGATCCCCACGGCTCAACTATAGATCCCTACTGGCACCTTTTAAGTGGCTCAGTGTCTCTGAACCCCTTATCAGAGGGTTCTCTGCTGACAGGGGAAAATTCACTGAAATTCACAGTTGGGCTGCAGTTCACAGATCAGCTTTCAGGAACAGCTCCAGGGCACAGCAGCAATGGCACAGATTGATTTTTAAAAGACCAGAGGGGTGATGTCTGGATGCCACAGCCTTCCCCAGGCAGCCCTCCCTCCTCGAATATCACAGGCACACCCTCTGCTTTAGCAAGAAGAGGCCCAGCAAAGCCTCTCCACACACAGAGCTGAAGAGAGTGAGCACCAGGGCCAGCACACACACACATAGACACACATTACCTGGGATGAGGACTGCATTCACAGCAGGATTATAAAAATAAACACAACACAATTAAAATGGGTATTTCTTCTTCCTCCCTTTCCCCATCCCATCCATTCCCACTCCCTACCCACATTTCTTACTGTTTTCCTGAACCCACTAAGAGTATTTGGACAACACAGGAAAAAACAGTAGGGAAGGAGAGTACTGGCCAGGTAAACTCACAGAAATGTGGACTTTTCTGACTTGATTACTCTTACAGATGAGACAACAGGGTGCTGGGACACAGAGGGACAATATCCCTGTGTTGCTGTGGGAGATATGTGCTGGCTTTTGCTGGCTCTCCTGGCCATGCTCCCACTAGATGGCACATTCCAGAGATGGGAATTCCAGCTCTGCACTCCTCTACACCAGAGTGACCAACCTCACCAGCTGCAGAAAACACAGCAAAACCTCATTATGAGGAGAGGAGGAATAACTCATCAGCCACATCCATAGCTCTTCCAAAGACAGGCTGAGGCAAGAGCTTTAAGAGCCCTTCCAAATTCAGACAACACTGGATCTCACTTTTGCAGGCACCTACCAAGGCCCCATCTCAACTCCTGACTCCTTACTTACCTAGCACAATAATAATTTAATAATAGCTAATGATTAAAGTGATGTATTTTATCAGATATGAGCTTTCTGTGTGCTGTGACACAGACTACATTCCACATTCCAACGCTGAGAAAGGTGTTCTCAGATCAAATCCTTTTACAGCCCTGTAGGGTCTCTTTTTACTCATCTCCTTTCTCAAGTCCTTTCCTCTCCCTCTACACAGGGTCCCTCTCCTCCCTTTACAGCGCCCAGAGAACAAACCTGATGGCTTGACTGACAGACAGAAAGTGCCTGTAATTCCAGTGCTGAATCCAGGGCAGAGAAGAGGTGTTTATCTCCAAAATCTCAGCCCTGCTCCTGTCCCAAGAGCACATTTTTAGACACAGAGGCTTCCTCAGCAGTGAGAGGGCCTGCAGGTGTGTGTTCAATGCCCAGTACAGTGATCCCTCTTCAGGGACTCACCTGGTCTCTTGATTGGCTTTTTGGTGGGGGTGTCCTTCCTTTTGTTCTGGATGGCAGGGGAATAGGGCACCCCAGAGGAAGAGCTGTTCTTACGGAAATGGTCTTTCAGCCCCTTGATGGAGCGGTCGAGCTGGACAGAGCGGATTTGGAAGTAAACAGTCATGAAATCTAAGGAGACAAGGCAGAAACAAGATTATAATTTAATGAGGTGCTCCTCAGTTGAAAGCAGAATACAAAGTGACCAACAAAATATGCTCTGTGTGCTGGAGTTGCCTTTGATCATGGAAAAATTCTTAAGAAGCTTTTAAGGATGTTCATCGTACTTGGTAGGCACAGTAATCCCCACTCAGGAGTAAATCACTGAGGTGGGGGGTTTTCTACGAGCTACATGTTGCAGGAAACCTATACTTTCACATACAGGTCCACAGTGATTCACTCCCAAAGGAAAAGTCAATAAAGGAGTATAAGACTCTAGTCAGACCTTGCTGCAGAACAGGAAAGAAGAGACAGATACAGACTGAAGGAAGTCCGTGCTGTTCTCCCCCTGCCCTTGGTCACATCACATATGAAAAGTTATGCCCACAAATATTTCCCAAATGGGATAAATGACCAGTATCTTGCACATTTATAAAATCTGAGCACTGGATAGCTGCAGCTCCAGTAGAAGGCATTACAAATGCAAGTGCAATGGATTTCTGCTTCACGACAGAATATACATTGAGATAATTTGTGCTTTATTTACACAGCTCATTCTGAAAAATTCAACTGACAAACCATCACTTCAGTCTCACTACAAACACTAAAACCAGCAAGATCTTGAGGTGATGGAAAGACTGAACTGCTCACCTAAAAGGTGCCACTAAGGCAGTCACTAGTCCTGCCAGTGCCGCCAGGTGCCCACAGCAGTGACTCATGGACTAGTGGCCACAGCAGAGGCTTCATGGCTGAAGGGGTGTGATGTACAAGCCCAGCTGTGCAGGGCTACACACACAACCCTCAACATCCCCCTTTTGGTCTCAACCACACGTGGGAAGTAGTGGTAAGAGATAGAGCTGCAAGGGAGCACCTGTACAGCACCACCAACCTTGATTCCTGCCATTCTCCACCAGCCAGCCAGAAATGCGGATGATGTCGTGGAGGACACTCTCCGGGAGGTGCTCCAGGGACATCTCCTCCTGTGTCTCCATTTCATCATCCCCGCTGATCAGGTCCAGGATGAGGATGGGTGGCACTGGCTTGGTGTGCCGTGTCATCAAGCTGCGGAACTCGGACTCCAGGGATTCCTTGCCCCTCTCAAAGAGGGATTTCTGGCACAAAACAGCAGGACAGAAGCTCTGATCAATCATTCACTTCTGTAAGCAATCACTCGAATATTTCTGCATAAGAACATACTTTCTGCAGCATTTCTAACCACTGCCAAGTGCTTCATGCTTCAAACTCCAACCACACCTGTATCTGAGAGATACTTAAAGGGAATTAAATAAAAAAAATGTTTGGGAGTCACTCAGCCTTCAAGTGGGATTTAAACAGATCACCCATTCTGCTCAAGCAGTTGAAGGACTGACAAGAGCTACTCAGGAGGAGGTTCAATCAACTCCTCCACAGGTGTAAGATCTGCTTCCAGAATTCCTCCTGGCACAGTGCACAGAGAGCAAAACACCAGGAGCAGAAATGCTGCTGAGGACAGGCTTAAACAGGAGCCAAAGCGATGGTTCCTTCAGCTGTGCCCAGACACCACCTTCACCAGGCAGCAAACCCACAGCCCCTCACAGCAAGAGGACGAGCAGCAGAGCTGTGTCTGTCCCTCTCCCACCCATGCCAGGTCCCAGACCCACAACCTACCACACGGTTCAGCTCCGGGCTGTCCGGATTGTTGTCCTGGAAGTATTCCACTGCCTTCTGGATTTTGTCCATGCAATTCAAGTATTCCTCCAACCTCCCAGTGGGGCTAAAAATAAAACCAAAAGTAAAAAGCAGTGCCCCACAAAGCAAACAAAGAGGATAACAAGTACCAGACCAAACTTAGGATAAAAATATAACAAGGAAAGTTTCAATTTCCTTTTCTTCACCTAGGAGGAGATCATGGAATTCCCTTTTGCCTCCACTCAATGCCTCAGCAGAGTACCCAATCCATGCAGCAAGTGCAGAAGGACTGCTGATGGACAGCACATAACTCTCAGCCTTGCCCTCCTCTCTCAGACAGGCCCTGATGGGAAGGCAAAGGAAACTGCAAATCCCACCCCAGAGAAGAGCCACAGAGCAGGCTCCAGAACAGCTCTGGTTCATCCTGGATGCAATGACAACACTGGTGGGCAGGAAGAACCTTTGGGAAAAGGGCAGAGGAAAACAGACAAGCCACCAGTGCTCATGAGATTCACGTGGCAGCATGTCTGCACATCCTGGAAGGGACACCAGTGCACAGTCTGAGCTGTCTTTATCCTATGGGGATGGAGGAAGGTCAAGTCAGTGTGGACTGAGGGTGGGGAAGGAGTGTGGGAAGGGTACCAAGCACATGAGGATGAGTGTGTGGAGTCAGCTCCCCTACCTCTATCCCAAAAATCCAATAGGATGAAACTCCCCAGCAAGATCCAGCTGGCTCAACTCACCCTTCCTTTATGATCTTCTCCGTGTCTTTGGCCACATGGTAGTAACTGATGACGTGATCCAAGCAGGACAGGGTCTTCTCCACATTCTCCTGCAGGCGCTGCAGGTTCTCTGTCTGTTTGTGGACTGGGATAATCGAGTTCTCCAACTTCATCAACCGACTTTCAAAGGAGGACAGGATAGAAACCTGCACACCAAGAGAGAAACCAACATCTTTCCTACAGATCCATGCAGTGGGGTACGAGTTAGAGAAGGTCAGGGACCTTCAGGGCCCAGCTTCACTTTTTGGGCTCTGCTACCAGTTTTCCATGGCTCCTTAGCAGCTGTTTCCACCCCTCTACATCCTGATTTCTGTTAACAGTCACAAAACAGATCACCTGACACACAGAGATGGGCCAGTCCTGAATTAAATGTTTGTAAAGAGCGAAGATAATGTTCCAACATAGTACTAAGGACAAGCAAAATTTTATTTGACAGGGGAAAATAAATCCACAGGAATTGCTTGGAGGTGCCCCATGCAAAAAGAGCAAAAAAAAGCACAAACCAGCAGCCACTCTACTCCACACCACTGAGACCCAAAACTGAGCTGCACAACACGAAGGTTCAGGATCAATATAGTGAGAACCTACTTTTCCATCACAGACATTTGGTTTTAGAAGAGGACTGTGATATTGCTTCTGAAAGGTGGAAAGTCATAGTAAGCTCATAAAAGAGTACCTCAGTGTCATCTTTTCTAGGCCAAAATGTAATTCCTAAAAGATTCCCTCCTATGTTATGTTTTCTACACTTCTCTGGTGCTGCCTCTATGTCTTTCTTAAAGCCCTGAGCCCAAAACTGGACACAGTATATAAGCTGAGGGCTTATGAGCAATTACAGAACAATAATTACTCCCTACCTTTGCACAGACAACTCCCAAAATAAAACTCCAAACAAAACCTGAATTTATGAAGCAACAACACGATGCTGTTGCACAAACTAATCTGAGGTCTATTAATACCTCTTCCCAAGAGAGGGGACTGACTGTGGTTGAGGTGAGGCCAACAGCTCACCTGAGCCCTCCTCAGACCAGCAGAGCTCAGGATGGAGGCATTCATCAGGTTCCCCCTTTGCCCAGCCACTGGAGCAGAAAGTACAAATTCAGAGGAAGTGGTTCATTATTCCACATCCCTCAGATGGGCACAATGACAACCTTGAAAACTAACAAACCTAAGAAATTAAGAAAAGTAAATCCAGCCCCAACATTAGGACCTCCTTACCATGTTCTTGGTGAGCTGGTCACTCTTCTCAAGGCTCTCTTTGATAAAGGACAGAGTTTCTTCTTCCTGTCAGTAGGACGAAAAAAACAGTCTTCAATCCTGAACACTAAGCTTTTAAGTCACTAAACATTACACATAGGTTTTTACAAGTCCTGGCAAACACTGCAGCAAACCATGTTTGGTCTAATGCTGAGGACACATTTTAACAAGCCACCTCTTAGCAGAAATCAGAGCAAGTGACCCCAGTGGGGACACATCATGTAATGAGTGAGGTTTTTATGGATTATTTGTTTCCCTTCAATATCACGAGCACAATATAAAATTAACACCTTCCAGACCACACACTTCCCTGCCACAGCACAACACGGGTGTTGCACTGGCACCTTCCAAAAACCCTACACGGGGCAGAGAACTCAAGTGGCCAAAGCAAAGCAGCAACCAAAGCCAGCCAACTTAAAGGCTGGCTTTAAGTCATTAAAGCCCCAATATATGGAGAGAATAGCAGCCTGCAAGGGCTGTTTTTATGTCACCTAAACCCAGATATAGAGGTGGAACAGAAGCCAGCAAGGCCTGGTTTTAAGTCACCAAAGCCCAGAGATAGAGGGAGAACAGCAGCTAGTAAGGGTTGATTTTAAGTCACCCAAGCCCAGATATAGGGGTGGAAAAGCAGTCTGCAAGGGTGGGTTTTAAGTCACCAAGGGCTGGTCTCCCAGGCTACATCTGAAGAGAGAGCCCGCAGATGCCCCCGGGACCGAAGAGGGGGCCAGAGATACCCCCTGCACCTAAAAACCAGGTCTCAAAGAACGGGAGCAGGGTGACGAGGCCCTTGGGGGTCCCGGGTCGCCCCCAGGCCCAGTGGGGACCTCCAGGCCCAGCCCCGTCTCCCCGGCAACGCCACGGGGATGCGGGCCTGGGCCCTGACCGCAGCCCCGGCAGAGCCTCCAGCGGGTCCCGAGCTCAGCCCCACCTGCTTGAGCTTGTCCTCGATCTCCCTCCGGCGGGCCGACACCTCCTCGCTCGGAATCATCGCGCCGGGGCCGCTCGGCCGCTGGGTGCCACCGCGCCCGGCCCGTCACCGCCCCGCCGCCATGATGGGCGCGGCGAGGCACGCTGCGCATGCGCCGGCAGCCCCACCGCCATCTTGAGAGTGGCGTCGCTTGAGGAGGGGCCGGGCTGTAGCAGAAGTGGGTAAGGCGCATGCGCGCTGCTTTGCCAGCGGCCATGTTGGGAGTGGCGGGAGGGCTGCGCCGCCATCTTGGGAGTGGCGAGGTGGGTTAAACAATCACAGACTTAGTTGGGTTGGAAATTGATCTGAGAACATCGAGTGAAACGTGTGACCCAACGCCGCCTCGTCATACAGACCATGGCGCTTCGGGCTGTGTCCAGTCTGTCCTTAAACACCTCCAGGGACAGTGACCCCACCACCGCCCTGTGCAGCCCATTCCAATGTCTAATCAGCCTTTATGTGAAGAAATTCCTCCTCGTGTCCAATCCAAACCTCCCCTGGCGCAGTTTAAGACTATGTCCTCTCGTCCTGAGCGTGGCACTGTTGCGTAAAATTTTCTTAAGACAGGATGTTCTTTGATGTTTGATCTTTGTGTACTTTCAAGCCTAATCACCAAGAAGGGGGACTTAATCAGTGAAACAGAGAGCAGCTCACAAGCTCTAAGTGATGGTCAGGTGTTAGAAAAACAGACTATTTGTTGGTAGAATTGCCTTGTTAGGGTTTAGGGCTTGACATGCTTCAATAATCTCAGACCTACAGGGAGGTTAACAAAATTTGGGAATAAAGATGTACTGGTGATAGTGGACACAAAAAATGCAGAATTTAAGGGCCTCAAGGACATTTGGCAGAATCCCCAAGACAAGGAAGAATCTAATAAAGCCAACTCAGCAGCTGAATCAGCTCCAACTCAATAAAAGTTAATTCTGGCAGAGGGAGATCTTGACCAGCAACCCATGGCCACCAACTCTAAAAAAGAGAAAGACTGAGCATGTGGACTAATTAGCATGAGAAGTGAGAGAATCATTAATCAATAGAAGATAGGATGCTAATTAATGAGAGAACTATGTAACTTGTAGCTAATGAACACTAATTCCTTTGTTTGCTCATACATATAAATAGTAAAATAAATAGTAAATTGATAGTTGGTGTGTTTAATTTGTGGAATTCCACCGAGCACCCAGACTTGTGCAACTTTGAAATAAATAAACAATGTCTCAGTATGCAATTACTGGCTTGCTGCACACCAGGTAACGAGTCTGATTTTTGTGCACAACAGATGTGGAAGGAGATTGCAGGGGTTTGAGCCCAGGGAAATGATATTATAGAAATCTGAATATGAATTACGGAATCATAGGCATTTTGCAGGAGTGCAGGTTCACCCAGCCCTGTCCTGCATTCAGTTTCTAGGGAGATATGTTATCCCACAGGGAAGCTGCCACCTGTTCCCTCCTGCAGCACAGGTGGGCAATATGGACAGGTGTATCACACACACTGCAGGCTCTGCATCCTCCTAAACCACATCCAGCCTGGAGCAGGGAGCTGGCTCTCCCAGTACCTGCAGTCCCAGCCTCCCACCTTCTTGTGCTGCTCCAAGGAAAGGCTCCTGCCACGCAGAGGGACCGGCATGTTCCCATCTGTCTTCCCCTTGTCAAACCACACCAGGTTCTGGAAAGAAGCTGAAACAACCCAAAGGAGCTCTTTTGTTCAACAGCTTCAATGGATTTCATAATCCACCCTGTCCACAGGTGTGCCCAGGCTCTGGCTCTGTGAGGGGAGACGTGTTTTCTCTGTGTGATATTGCCTGGTTATGTTTTGTGGGGACACCTGATAAAGGGGTTCTTGAGAGTATAAGAGAGAAGATCCCTGTCCAGGCTCAGCCCCCCACTGGGCTGGTGTGATTGGGAATTGTTTTTTCTCCCTGTACAGCAGAGCCATCTCTTTCCTTACAGCATTCCATGCTCTTTCTGCCAGCACTCACCCCTCATTCAAAGGGCAGCCAGAGCCAGAAGAAAACCTCCCCTCACTGACTCTGGGGAACAGTTGTGCCTGCTCCCCCCCAGTAATGCTGTTTTCCTGTTGAAAAGCCAGAAAAAAAGCTCCCTCACCCCTCATGGAGTGGCAGACCCCTCAGAGCAAAGAGGGTGAGTGGGATAGAGGCAACCACCTTATATCCCAGCTGCTGTGTAGGGTCGTAAAGGGTGAATAAATGTACAGAAAATACATCATATAAAAACTGCTGGACTCTGCAAACGTGAGGTGTAACACCACATCCAAGAGGAAGCAGCAGGAAAAAAAAAAAAAGGCTTTTGGTCAAACGTAAAGAGTCAAAGTTACTTCGGTTAAAAATGAAAAACAAAGGGTAGAAACGCTGCAGTTTGAACGTGTGTTAAAATAAGGTGCAAAAGGGCGCAAAGATCTCCGGGCTGTAATTCCCTCCAGCTCATATCTGGCTGTTTTCCCAGCAGCGGGTGCAGCTGGCGGAGCGGCAGCTCCAAGACAATCCCGGTCTCCTTCCCGCCGGAGCTGCCCTGGCCGCGCCACTCTTCCCGCCCCGCGGACCGCGGGGTCCCCGCACGCCCGCCAGGATCCATTCCCGGCGCCAAAGCTGCTGCCCGGGATCAAAGACTGATGCTGTGACACAGCAGTGACCGTGGAGGAATGCTGAGTCACCTCTTGCTTCCCACTCCATGAGGCAGAAGAGGGGAAAAAAGCCTCTTTTTCTCCCCTGGAGAAGGGATTTTTCAGTCTCAGCACGGGCAGAGAAGGTGGAAAACCTAGACAACATGGATGAATAAGGATTGCATCTCTGCAATGCTCATTTGGGTGTGGGCGTGCTAATAAAAGATCTTACGAGTCCCTTTTACAGCATTTGCCAAGCAAAACAGATCCAAATGCTCTGAACCCCAAAACAGAGGATCAGATCAGAGCCCAACCTTTGGGGTGTGGAGACCACGGGGTTCAAACAACATCATGGCCCCGTTGTTCAGCAACAGGAGTTTTCCACCACCACAGGCATGAGGAAGTGGCACTCCAGGGACGTGACAGTCGCTGCTCTCTGAGGACAAGGTGTTCAGGGCGTTGGTCACCCAAAACGCCACTGAAAAGAGAATCAAACCTGATTTGCAGGTGGGGAAACTGAGGCACAGAGAGGTTTTGCTTTTCCTGCTCAGGGCTTGGCAGCAAGTTGCTGGAAAGACCCAGATATCCCCCAAAACCACATTTCTATTGGCTGCCTTCATGGTGGCAAAGGTCACTGTACAAAAGTGTAATCTTGACAAGATTTGGATAAATTCGATTAATAGTAGCTCTTGAAGCAGGGACTTTCTGTCCCCTGCATTGTGGCTCAGTACTGCTCACCCCAGGAACAGTTCCTGCATTAAAAAATAGTCATCTTATTGCAAAAAAAAAAAAAAAATAATTATGCCTGTTCACCTCCCTGCCGGCGGGGCTAATCCACTCCTACACAGAGGGGACAGTGGGGAGGGGACAGGGCAGCAGCATTCCCGAGTCGCAGGAGCTGCCTGCAAGGCTGCAGTGTGTGGCAGTGAGGGCAAAACAAGATTAATACAACCAGGAGCCTCCAAAAGGATTTTGCATTTGATGTGGGAGAGGAGAAAGATCAGAGTACAGAGGACCCAAGATTAACATAAAATTACAAAATTTTCATTCTGGGCTGCAGGGCTGTCCCAGGCCGTGTGACCCAGCAGTGCCCCAGGCTGTGGGAACACTTGGGAACACCTTTGCCGATGGCACTGCCCTCATCTTCTCTCCAGACACATCCTGTTCTGTCTCCCCTCAGGTCAGCTGGATAGAAAAAGCGATTAATCCTCGGCCAAATTAATCTTCAGACAGAAAAAACCAGGAGCTCTGAGCTTCCTGACAAGAACCTAATTTTCCCTTCCAGGCGGTGTTACGAGTGGGGAGCCCCTGCAAGAGGGAGTGAGTGTGCACAGACAGGGCACGGGATGCGCCCGGGCATGTGCCCTGGCTGCTACGTGTCCATGAACTTGAATGGATAAGACAGGAACCAAATCCACCATAGGACTTTGCCTCCCTGGTAACGCCCTAAGCCCTGCTGACTTTGCTTTGATCCTGACCTGCGTCCAGATCACTGCAATGCACATCCATAGGGATGTGCAGTGCTCCCAGAAAACCAGGTCCGCGTGGAGCAAGAGTTGGTGCTCAGCCTCCTGCAGCTTCCCGGTCCTTTCCACGTGTCCCTGACCAGCCTTGCTGCTCCAGGGAAAGGATGCAGCATAGCAGGAATTGCCCTGAAACAGCACCCAAACAGTCCCCTAACAGGGAATCCCTCAGCAAACTCCCCTGCTTCTTGCAGGAAGGAGTTCATGGGGATCAGCCCCTCCAAGGCTGGCCCCAAAAGTCCCCTCCCCAAGCCTTCATCTACCACAGACACAAGCTGTGCTCTCCCTCCCTCCAGCTTTATTTGCAGAGGGAATTAAGGTCCTGCTGGGAAAACCTCCCCTACGCTCTGATAACTGCCTGCAGAGCCAGCTCTAAATGCCTTTTTGTAAATAAAAGACCAGGATTAACGAGGTTCCCCTCATCACTGTTTACTTAGCTCTCTGTGGGATTGGGGGGAACAGGGTAGAGACTCCCCTTTGCCAGCCCAGCACATCAGGCCACCAAGGAGCTGCCACATACTTGGGACCAGCAAGGTGCCACCCAGCACAAGGCTGAGCCCTTCCTCTCCTCCCTGGAACAGCAGGTTCCCAGAGGGTTTTGGAATGGGTGGGATGTGTCTGCGAGCAGCAGGAGCATCGGCCCAGGGGACAGGGCAACCACAGGACTCTGCATTTTGTGAGCTGGGGGCCAGGCGGGGGGATGATGCTCATTTTCTTTCTATGCCACGTTGCTGGGGAAGGAAGGGGGGTGTTTGCCATGCGGGCTGGTGTTGGGCACACGTCCCCCCACGTGACAGGACCGGGGAGGCCACGCAGGGCTGCAGCTGGCCTCATCCCCTCGGCAGGAATTCACTCAGGGATGGCAAGGAGCTGCCCAGCAAGGACATGGGGTCTGCTGAGGGTGCAGGTCCAACAAGCCCATGCAGAGGGGACCCTCCTGCACCATCTCTGTCTGTCTGCAGCAGGGCACAGGGGTCCTGCCTCTGCCTTCTGTGCTCCCAGGGGCTGCAGCCACCACAGCCGCCTTGCACAGCTCCGACCTTTGGATGTTTGCACATTCCTGCCTGTTAATGTGTCTCGTAACCAAAAGCTGCCAGGAAGGAGCATTACTCCGCTCAGCACTTGCAAGGCTGCTCCCCCACCCCGCTCCCCAGCTGAGAATTGGCACCAACCCCACAACCGGGTGGGAGCATGCACTCCCCAGAGGAGCAAAACCAAATCCCTGGCACACTCATCCAGCAGTGCCTCCGCTAGGAGCGATAAGCATCCCACCCCTTGACACCAGCGAGCCCACAGTGCTCACAGAGCTCCTGAGGCAGACAGCAATTGCCTCTCCCAGCCGAGTTACGGGGAAAAGGAGCGCTGTTTCAGAGCAGAGCCGCGCTTCCCTCGGCTGCCAGGCTGGCACCCTGCCCACGAGCGCTATGCCAGGCCAAATTCTTTGCGATTTCTAGGTCAACACCCGCCTCTCCTAATGCCCCTCAGCCCTCCCGCTGCCTGTGCCGGCCCCCAGCCCAGTGGTCTCCATGCACAGGATAGGAGCATCCCAAGGGATGCATCCATACCAGACATCGCCGTGCTGCTCATCCTGGCTGGTCCCATTCATAAGCCCCCAATATTCAGGGCTTATGCCCACATTGCTCCCCAAATGCAGCTGCTCAACCACGGGCTACCTTTGCTGCCTGGCTCTGCTCTCAGCAAGTGAGCTGTGTTCAGGGGATACAGAGCCTGCAGCCTACTCCTGCTTCCACCTTTTCGAGGGGTTTAAGGCCCATCTCCAGCAATCAGACACCGAAGGAACATGCTTTGGATTTTTAAAGCCATTTTCTCACTGTCATGATGGCAGTAGAAAAACAAAAAAACCCACCAAAACCCAATCTCGGGATGTGGGATGGTCCTAACGCTCCAAACCTGAAAATAAACCACTTGAAAAAACAGCCTTTGTAAAGAAATCCTCGTGGCCACGGTGCTTGTTTGCAAACCAGCCAAGTTTCAATCTTGGCATGACGTGGTTTCCCTGAGAAGGAGGCGACTCAGGCACTGCTCCTGCAGCTCAGCCCCACACCGTGGGGGGCTGGATGTGTCCCCCCCATGCCCGCAGGGGTCACTTTGCATGGCATGGGCTGGGCTGGAGGAGCAGGAGCGCTGTGGGGCTGCAACCCCCTACCTGGGGACGCATGGAGGGGATGGTGGGGATGAGGAGGAGGAGGAAGGGCAGCGTGCCTGCCGAGCGTCTCCTCGTGAAGGCACTTACGCAGGGGCTGTTGCATTGTGGAGCGGCCTCAAGCGCTCCCCCCCCACCGCAGGGCAAGCCCTGGCCTGCCAGCGCATTGTGCCAGCCAGGAACAGCCACTGGCAACGGCCCACTGACCTGTCCCGGGGCTCCGGGAGGTGTGACACAGGGAGCACTTTAGCTGGATGTGCTCCCCCAGTGCCAGAGGGTGCAGCCTCCCCCCACCCATAGCCCAAACCCATGACTGGAAACAGGGTGCAGGCATGCTCCAAAAGTGCCTCCTAGATAATCAGGTTCTGAGCCACAGCAGCCCATCACCTTGCCCTGCCTCAGTTTCCCCATCAGGGTGCTGGGAGCCATCCAGGTTGGGCAAATGCCACAGGTCCCACTGGGCTCTGCTGGCAGTGCAACACTGCTGCTGAAAAACAGTGGTCAGGGGCTCTTTCCCCCCCTCTCTGTTCCCAAAGCCACCTCCCCCAGCACCCCTGCAGGGAGGTGTTTGCATCCAGCCTGATCCCTCCAGGCAAAGCCATTGGAGCCCAGCCGTGGGGCCCGGCACAGTCTGTCTGGGGTTTGCTGTGGCATCTCCAGACCTGCAAATATAAAATCCTCTAAAAAGAATCACAGGGGCAGGGAGTCACTGAGATGTCCCCAAGCCCTGCCCTGCATGAGGGCCAGGCTGCCCCAATGCCGTTCCCATCCCAATCCCACCAGGGACCTGCTCTACCAAGCAGATCTTCCTATCTGAGTGTAGTTCCCAAGAGATTTCACGTCCATGTGAACTCCGTGATGCATGTTTTGGAATCTGGTTTTTCCCAAACTTTGGAGGTTCATTCATTGCTATGCAAGGCAAGTCCATTTCCTACCCTCCTCCACCCTGTTTCCCCCTTCTCCCCCCTCACCACTCCAACCATCCCAGCCTGGGATGTTAAAACGGGCTGAATTTTTCACGAAGAGTGGGGGAAAAATTTTTAGAAATCTGGGGATGGAGAGAGAACCCCTGAACTGTGACCTCCTCCAAACTCGAGCCACCAAATCCATACAAGGAAAACAAAAGGCAGCGAGATTAGCATTTCCAAACAGAGCAGAGATGGCCCCAATCTTTGAGCTGTTTATTCTAGGCGTTGATTTTCAATATTTAGGATGATTAGCAAGTGAAAGCCGGCTGTTGCCAGAATGGCTCCATGCCAGCCTCACGCTCAATGGTGGGGAAAGAAAGACACGGCAAGAAAGGGAGAGAAAAGAAGGGCTTATGTGTATATTTTTCCCCCCTCTGTGAACGAGAGATTGGTTTGAGGTGTCAATGTTTGCCCATCAGGGAAGGATGATGGATGAGGAGACGGCTGGGGAAATAGCAGAAATAAATAATAAAGGAATAATTGCCCTGTGCTTAATAACCAGTCAGGGAAGGACCTGGCTGGGGCTGCAAAGCTGAGTTTGCAGAGAGTTTTTTGGAGATTGGCTCTTCCCAGACCCGCTTTGGTGGGTGCTGGTGGAAGCCCCAAAACGCAGCCAGCTCTGCAGTGCTCTGGGTTTCATTGCACGATGCTTTACCCGCTTGTAGCGGGGGGGGGACACTGCCAGCGTGGGGGTCCCCACCCCGTCACCGCGAGTGTTCGGGCGAGCCGGGACAGCCCCGGGGCTGGACCGGCCCCAGCCACAGGCTCCAACCCCGCTGCCACCGGCAAGCCCGGGCAGGTCTGGGGCTGCCGGGTCCTGACGTCCCTCCTGGCACGGTGCTTGGCCCCGAGCACAGCCGGGCTTTGCGTGGGCAGGACCGCGGTGTCCCGCCTGCCCCCGCGCCCATGGGAAGCGATGCCACCACCCCGAGCACCCCCTACTCCTGCACCTCCTGGCTGCCGCTTAAAAAACACACCCCCTCCCTCCACAAACCATCTCATTGAAAGAAAAGAAAATTCACGTCCAGCTTGGTTCGGTTGCTTTCAGAAGCCGAACAAAACGAGGTTGTTTCAGGCCTCGCCTGGTGCCTCCTTTATATTCACCCTTTCTCACTTTAAACCCCTCGCCTGGCTCCGGCAGGCTGGAATAGTTTTTCCTGGCAAGGTTGTTTTTTTCAGTCCCCTGGCAGGGTGGGGATACTGGAGGCTCCTCTTTTCCAGGGGGTTTAAAAACAGAAACTACATGTTTGTGCCTAGCAAAACAAAATAAAGAAATGGACCAAGGGACAAGGGGGGTTTGCCAGCTTTTCGCAGCCCTGAAGTGCCACCAGTACCAGGGGGAAGCAGGCAGCAGCTCTCCCAGTCCCATTAACGGGGAGTTGAGAGGAGGAGAAGCCAGGACAGGAAATTCCTTATTGCCTTTTGGTGTTCATGGTCCACAAGCTCAAAGGAGAGACGCAGATCTGCCTCTAAAATTCCTCCCAGGCACACCAAAGCTGTTCCCCACAGGGATAACCCTACCTTATCCCAAGGGCAGCATCTTGCCTTCCCAGCACAAAACACATCCAGTCCAAGGCCAGCCCCTACAGTGAGCTCAGCCCTTATTTTGGGTTGAGATTGGCTGGATTAGGAGCAGCTGTGGCAGCTCTGGCTGCTGCAGTGCCTGATGCTGAGGGGATCCAGCAGATCACTGGGAAGGTGGTAGGGTGCTCCTCGTGTGCTGTGGAGACAGCAAGGGCTGTGACAAGCCCCAGGCAAGGTGTGGAGGGGGATCTCTGCAGCTCCTCTTGCTGCCCAGTGCCCACAAGGGCTCTGAAGCCACTTGGTCTCCTCGGAGCACCTACAGGGCCAGAAGACATAGCACAAAGAGAGGGATAGTCCCAGGCATTCAGCCCATGTCACCCCTAGGAGCTCCCTGCAGGGGCAGGGAAGGCTATTCCAAGGGTTGGGAGCAGCTCCCAGGACTCAGGACACAACCAGCCTTGTGTCACCCATTTGGTGTGTGACTATTGTCCCATAGGGAATTTCTGTGCTGTCACAGAGGTAGGTGAGAGCTCCCATGTCCTGGGGCTGGATGTACAAGCTGGGCTGGGGAGAGGAAACAAGAAGGCAGAATGGAGGGTTTTTTCTTCTCCAGTTTTTTCTTTATTATTATTTTTTTTAAAATTTGTAAATAACTTTGCATGAAAAAAGTTAAATTGCACAAGTAACTCTGCAGTTCTTCAACATCATCCCCAAAGCAGGAAAAATAGAAAAAAAAACAACAAAGAAAAGGAAACTTTGTCAATACAAACAGCTACACTGATCCCAAAGCCCCCTCTAAGTGCTTTTGTAACCAAAACAGAATCTATTTATAATCTTCCTTTTTTTTTTTTTTTTTTTTGGCAAGTCTATGACACACCACTAAAATTCCAGCTTCTACTTGCTCCTACCTAATGGCTGCTCTACCTCTCACAGCCCACAGCAAAGGAGAGGCAAAAAAAATCTGGTTTTTGAGAGCTTCAAGTCAGGTTTCAGCAGAGTTTGGCTCTGCTCCCAAAATATTTCCAAGCTACCTTGCACAGACCCTGCCACGCTCTCGCTGCACATCCCAATGTCTCTCCTGGCTCCTGAGCTGCTCCTGGCTGGACAGGACTTCATTTCCACTGCTGTCCCCAGAGCCTGTTGCACACACAAGTCTTTGGCCTGAGCTCCTGGATGGAGCCTGGATGTGGATTTCTTTCCTGCTCAGTCCCACCTGGGAGCGTTAGATGTGGAGTGATCCCACCACCACCAGCTGAGGGCCAGGCCGTGGGGTTTTCCTTGCACTTGGAGCCTGATGGAAGAGCTGAAGAAGTGAAGAGCAACAGTCTCAGACCAAAAAAGTGGAGAGAGGCTACGTCAGTGGGTGAACGAGAGGGTTTATGGTGGTCCAGACCCTTTGGCAACTGCGGCAAGGATTTTGGGTACAAAAAAATACAAAAGCCAGTTTTGGGAGCACCCTGGTCCCTGCTGCTCCTCTCCTGTCCGGGCCAGTTCCTGGATTCTTCATGAATCCTGTTGCTGCAGGAGTCCTCCTTTGCGTGGTCTTGTTTTACAGAACGGTGAACACAAAACCTTTAAACTGTGAAAATAGAAAACAACTCCCAAACTGCATTTCCAGTCTACCCCTCCCCCCTTAAGAAATTCTAGTGCTAAAAAATATAGATTTCTTTGAATATATAATATATAATAGATTATATAAAAAACATCTAAAGAGGCACACTTGCTGAATTTATAAACCTTTTCTTCTTCCCTAGGCACAAGTCAGCTGGGATGTTGAACTTGGAGAATCCAGAAGGGACCTGTATTTGCTTACCAGCTAATTATCACACTGCATCTACCAACTGCACTGAGACAGAAAAAGGAAAGACAGAGAGAAACAGAGAGACAAAGAGGTGAGGAAATTGCACTTCAGTCTACCAAGTCCTAAGCCACCAGGAATCTCCTGCTTTGGATGGGATTTAGCAGGTACTTTTAGCCCTGATGGAAAAAAAAACCATTATAATTCACATTTCTTTTTTAAAAGTAAAATGTAAAAAAATAAGTAGTGTTATTTTCCTTCTCTTGAGAAAACTAGAGACTTCTGAGGTGTCCTTTAAAGACACAGCAGGCAGTTCCTGTGGTGGTGGAGTTTTTTTCTCCCCTGGTGTTTCTGGGAGTAACCTTACAACGAAGCTGGTAAAAGTCACCCATGGGCATCTCTAGAAAATCTTGTCCCTTGTAAGTCCAAGCTTGGGGAGAGCATCCTAAAGTCTTATAAGAGGCGTGCCAGACTGCTCAGGTTGATCACATCTGCCAGCAAAGAGGCGTCGATGTCTTCAAAGACCTGGTCAATGTTGACGCAGTTGGAGAGGTAATCGCTTGTCCCTTCATCCCAGGGATGCTCCAGGTAAGTAGTGGCCATGAGGGTTTCGTTAAAGTCCAGGTTGTACTGGTTGGATTCGGTGAGGACTTGCTCCTGCCCCTGGGGACAGTCCATGTGCTGCCCTTGTCCCGTCCAGTCCAGGTCGCACGTTATGGGGTTGATGGAAGGTGGGAGCTCCATATCCACAAGGGTGGAGAAGTCTCCATTAAGGTTGGTGTTAAAGACAGTTTCCCAGTCAAAGACACCTTTCAGCGATCCCACCTCGGTCTGCTCCTCCTGGGTCATCAAGGCAGAGCTGGAAAGCCGGGACGCCTTGGCTGTTGGCATGGGCGAGGGCTGCTTGCGCTTCTGCCCAGCTTTGTTACCCGCTGGATTCCAATTCTGGTTGCTAGTGGTTTCCTCAAACTCTTTGAGCAGCTGCTGTGATGCCAGGTTGGCCTCCAGGATGCTGTTGGAGCTGCAGGCTGAAGTGGCTGGGCTGATGGCATGCTGTGCTTCCTTCTGGGCTCTTCCGGAGAAGGCCGGGTGGATCTGCACTGGGGACATCCGCCGCTTCTTGTAAGTCCCATACTTGAGCCTGTTGGCATAGTAGGGGTCAAGCTTCCAAAATCCACCTTTCCCTGGCTCGTCTTTCTCCCGGGGCACCTTGATGAAGGACTTGTTCAAGGAGAGGTTGTGCCGGATGGAGTTCTAGATCCAAAAGAGAAAGAAACCGAGGCTGAATGCTCGTCTGCTGCCACAGGACCTACCTGTGTGGGGAGGCTGGTGGACAGTATTTTCAGCAAGGACCTTTAGGAAAACAAAGCAAAACTGGCAATGTCAGGACATCCCAGGCTACATGCTCAGCAGAAAGTCCCTCAAACCCCTGAGTCTCCAGCAGAGTTTTCCTACCTCCTGTCTCATCCAGCCAGAAATGCCAGGAGCTAACGGGTTCAAGCAAGGACTTGCCAGCCAATGGGAAGCTTTTGGGCAACTCTCCTTGGCTGGAAATTGGGGCCTTGGATCATGCAGAGCACTGGGAGAAACCTTGAGTTGCTCTAGGCATGGAACTAAGCTGGAGGAGGTTGGGTCCTCCCTCACATCTGAGGAGGAAGAGGTGGATCCTCACACCGATGTGGCCACAGCCCCATTACGAGGGGCAAGACATGGCAGCACCATGGGGGATGGCATTATAGGGCCCTCCTTGCACCCCCCCACTTCATCTGCTCCTATTGCTAGTGTTGAGGGGAAAATATTTGCCCAAAAATTAGGCACCATGCCTTCCCACAGCCAGGCTGGCACAAATCAGACGGGAGAACACGGAGAGACACGTGGACTGTTCCACCGTGGCCCTGTGTGTCCCCAGAGGTGCCTCCTGGCCCAGGGAAGCTCAGTGTGAGATCACTGCATCTTCATCAGCCACTGCTCAAATAAGCTGAGGGGCAAGAAGAAAAAAAACAGGGGGAAAAAAAGAAAAGGCGGAGTTTCTGCTCCCGTCGAGCTGTTCTGAAACCCTGAATGTGCCTGGAGTGATGTGAATAATCAGAAAGGAAACTCAGTTATTGGGTAAATAACCCAGCGTTGGACTCTACAAAGCCAGGACTGTACTAAGAGATTGGATATGGTAGAGGTGGGTTTTTTTTTTAATGTTGCCTGGATATCTTTATGCTTATTCATCCATAATCCGTAGTGCCGAATAGGAAAAACAAGGCTCGATTGCTTAGAGCTGTTGAAAAACATGCACACACTCACACACACACACACATACAACAAAACCCTCCTCTGGGCTGAAGCTCCTTGGGTTTGTTGGCTCCTCTCCAAGCACTCAGCTCCCACAGGAATATATCCATCTCCCCCCCGGACTATGGGTGGCATGACCTTTCCAGGCTGTCTTCACGTACGGGAATCGGGATAGGGGATGAGAACACAGAAAGAAAGAAAAGGAAAAAAAAAAAAAAAAAGAAAAGAGAGGAAGAAAAAAAAAAAAGAAAAGAGTGGAAAAAAAAATAAAGTAAATAGAAACAAAAGAGAAAAAAAGAAAAGAGAAAAACAAAAAGCAGAAAATGAAATTAAATAAAAAAAAAAAAAGAAAAAGAAAAGAAAAGAAGAAGCAGGAACACAGACATCCCTCCACACCATCCAGGCTGTGGTAACTTCAATTTTACAGTTTAATGAAATTTTACAAGGATCAGAGACTTGAAAGCTGAATTCTCTGCTTCCCATCTCTCCTCTCCATCCCAAACTTTGCTCAGGCCAGGCTGAGTTATTACCCAGCTGGTTAACATATTTATCATTCCTGCCTGCCCCAGTCCAGTGCACCCCCTGGATCTCTGCAGAGAGGGACTGAAAACCTTCTTTCTTTTTTTAATAAACACATTTAATTAAAAATGTTGTGAATACCCAGCCATGAGTATGCAGGAGAAAGTCAACACTCTGGCACCCAGCTCCTCCTTCCAAATTGCTCCCGTAGGTCCCCTGAGCAAGGAGAAGGTTGGGAGACCAAGGTGACCCTGGAGAGGGACTGGGAGGGGTTCCCTTCCCCATGATGGGGTTCAAGAGCTGCTGGAAGCCCACGTGCCTGGAGAGAAGGTGGGCAGTGCCTGGGCAGGGCCTTTGCAGTGGGTTTCCCCAGCCCTGCCTGGGTGGGCACTGCCGTCAGGGTTAGTGACGTGCTGCGGGTTTGGGCTGGGAATGACAGAAGGATGAGCCACCCAGGTCCCTCTTGCCCTGCCACATCCTAGAAAGCCTCACGTGCCAGAAGTCCCCTCGTGTGACGGAGGAGGGCAGCGAGCCAAGGTGGCTGGGAAAAGCCCCTGGGCTTCAGGCTGTCCCCAAAGCTGGTGAGCCTGGGGGCTGTCCCCAATCCCCCAAGGACATGCTTGTGCTTGCTGGGGACAGCAGCCCTATTTGAGCTCTCTTGGGCTTCCCTCTGCGGGTCTGAGCAGCTCATCCCAGCGATGGAGACTCCTTGACCTGTCCGAGGGGCCAGGAGCTCAGCCCTCTGCCCTGCTTGGAAAGCAGCAGCATTTCTGCTCAGAACCTCCCCAACAAGTGACTTGTCCAACAAGTGGCATCTCCATCCCTCTCCTGTGCCCGGTCCTCAGCACTCAGGGACACTTGACCTGCTGACTCCATGTGCGCTCAGCCCCGAGGGACTCAGGAACCAGTAAGAGCTGCAGAAGGGTAGGGATTGAGAGGACTTTGCCCTGGAGCCAAGAGGACCCTCAGGTGCCAGGAGCCCAACAGGTACCTCCCTGCTCCCAAAATGTCCCCGGGCTCTCCTCCAGAATGGCTCCTTCCCTCTGCCACCCCTGCAGCTGTGGCATTTGCGCCCAGCCAAGTTCTTTCCTGTTCCAGCCCTTCCCCACCGGCTGCCAGTGCCACTCTTCTCCCAGTGGGATCCAGCATCCCTGCAGACCTTGTTCATGCAGGGTGGAGGCTGTGGAAAGCCCTGCCCAGCCCTGCAGGGAGAGGGGCTAAGGCAAGAGGGCTCCAAATCTCCTACCTGCCAGGTGGGATCGGCGTGCCGGAAGTAGCAGAAGTTGTCCGTAATCCACTTGTAGATGGCAGAGAGGGTGATTTTGGGTTTGTTGCTGGCTTCCATCGCCATGCAGATCAGGGTGGCATAGGAATAGGGTGGCTTGACGTGTGGGTTGGTCTTGTAGTCGATGTCCCCTGCGAGATGGGGGGGCACAGCCACGTCGTGGTGCATCGTCGAGGAGGTGGAGGAGGAGACGGGCGTGCAGGGGGTGTGACGGGTGCCCTTGCACGCCGGGTCAGCGGCCAGGGGCGAGCAGGGGGACTCGAAGTCGACCAGACTGAACAGACTCTCACTCATGGTGTAACAGTCCTGGGGGTCCGAGCCGGGGTATAACTGGGGCAGGCCTGTCTGGGCGACTGTGAAGTCGCTCAGCCAGCGGAGGTCTGGCAGGCTGTCATCCAGGTCTTCCTCCACACACTTCAGTTTGCCCTTTGCTTTCAGCGCTTGGCTCGACCACGCCATGCCTCAGGGCTGCACGGGGAGGGGAGGGAAGGGATGGGATGGATCCTGCAAGAGCAACAGGGAGAAGGCTGATGTTCTCCAAGGCGCTCTATGGCAGCCAGGCAGGGCCAGGCCTGGGTGCTCCTGGTGCTGCTGAGCGAGACCCATCCCTGGGGTGCCGTGCAAGAGAGCTGCAACACCTGCCCCAGGGGGGCTTTAGCAGCCCTGAGCCTTGGGGAAATTCCCTCAAAACCCTACACTCCAATGTCACCCAAAGCCCAGTTGGCCGGCGCTGCCCAAGCTTTTGGCTGAACAAAGAATTTTAAAAAAACCCCAAACAACAAAAAAACCACCCCAAGCAACCAAAATCCCTGCCATCCCACAAAGTGAGGTTGTTTCTTGGGGACACACTGCTCTGGGTACCTGCTGCTAGCAGGACTAACTCTGGGTCCAACACCTTGACAAAATACCTTAAAGGCTGCCCCCCCCTCGCAGCCAACTTCCCTCGGTTTGAGGCTATTTCTGCTTTTACCTTCCCCTGGTACCCAGAAATAACTCGGGGAGCTTGGGGGGGAGTTGGCAGAGTCCCATCCCAGGCACACACCAGAAACAACTCGGAGGGCTTGGGGCGGGGTTGTCAGGGTCCCACCCCAAGCACACCCTCAGTCAGAGCGAGCCAGCAGCTTCAGGCTTTGGGGAGCCCCGGGTAGGGGATGCGGCGCCTGGCTCCGGTGCCAGTCTCTAAACCCCAAATCCCGCGGTTTTGGGCCAGGAGAGAGCGCCCGGGAGGGCACATAACAAGAGCCGCTCCCCCCGCGCAGACCTACCGCCCCTACCAGCGGCTTCGCCCGCGCTGCCCGTCCCGTCCCATCCCACCGCCCTCCCCGGCCCCCACCGCTCCCCCTTACCCCCGTCCCGGCGTCGTCCCCCAACCGCCAAAGTTCACGACAGAGCAAGAAGCTTCTGGAAAAACAGCAGTGGAGGGGAGAAAAAAAAAAAAAAAAAAAAAGAAGAAAAAAACCGGAGGGAGTGGGGGGAAAAAAGGGGGAAAGAGAAGCCCTGAGGCTGCCGGGGTGCCCGTGCCGGCTCCGTGCGGTGTGCCCGGGCCGGGCCGTGCCCGCCGAGCCGCCGTGAGCCGCGGCCGCCCCGGCGCGGGGTTAAGTAGCGGCTCCGAGAGGCTTCGCGCGTTGCCGCGGCGACGGCCCCGCCCCGTAAACATCCTCCGGCCGCGCCATTGGCCCGCGCGTTGCCATGGGGACGGGGCGGGATTTTGTGGGGGGGGTGGTACCCAGGGATGCTGCGGGACCCCCCACGGCCCGGGACGAACCCAGCGGCGGCAGCCCCGGGGAGATGAGGAGGCTCCGGGGTGACCTTATTGAGGGTTTTCAGTACCTGGAGGGGGGCGACGAGGAAATGGAGGGGGACTTTTTGCGAGGGCGCGTAGTGATAGGACAACGGGGAATGGCTTCAAACTGAAAGGGAGTAGGTTTAGATTAGATAATAGTAAGAAATTCTCTACTGTGAGAGTGTTGGAACAGGTTGCCCAGAGAAGCTGTGGCTGCCCCATCCCTGGAAGTGTCTAAGGCCAGGTTGGATGGGGCTCAGACTAACCTGGTCTAGTTGAAGGTGTCCCTGCCCACGGCAGGGGGGAGTTGGAAGCAGATGGTCTTTAATGTCCTTCTAACCCAAACCATTCTGTGATTCTATGAAAACCTGTGTCCTGTCTCACAGAGGCAACCCCAGCCCTTTTCCTCCTCCCTGTGCTTCCATCCTGCTTCTGCCTCCCAATGCACCCACAGTGATGAGGGCAAAGCTGAAGGAGGCCTGGCAGACCCCAAAAATAAAAGATGGAGTCTGCCTTTATTTAATTCAAAAAATTACAACCATAGGCTTCTATAAGAAAACCCTGGCCACCCTCCCTGCCATCCCAAGGACTTTAACAGAGACCAGGGAGAGACCCCTTTGCAGGCTATGACCATCTGCAACCTGTCCCTGCAGCTTGTTTGGTCACAGGTTGGACTCAATGACCTCAGAGGTCTTTTCCAACCTGATTGATTCTGATTTTGATTCTGATTTAGCTGCAAGTTGCTCCTCCCCACCATCATCAGCCCCCCTATTAAACTCAGATTATAACCCCTCTTACAGCTCTCCTCTTCTTCAAGACTTCAGCTCCCAGCACAAGTTTTCTTCCCCCGCACTGGAGGGATTTCTCTTGCATGAGCTCTCAGCTTCTTAGTGTTCCTCTTCTCCTCCAGAAGTTCTCTCTGGGTGTCCTCATCTGTCCCAGCAGTGCCAGCAGCCACCCACACCCCACACCAGGAAGGTGCCTCTACCCCTGGTCAGACTCTTCCCACAGAGCTTTTTGCATTTGTCCTGTCTCCATCCTGGGCTCAGAGGAGGCAAAATTTAGGATGGGTTGGGAATGCAGCTTCAAAGGAACCTTGGGAAGTGTTTTAGGACATTTGAAGCAGCTGGGCTGGCATGGGGGAGGTGCCTGGGTGACATGTAGGTGGACACTTCAAGCCAAAAAGGGTTTCCACCCACCAAGCCCCACAAACCTCAACTGCCCTCAGCCTGCAAACCACAAAATGACTCCGGACACTTTGTCGACATAAGATACCCTTTATTAAACATACTCTTAAAACCCAAAACATGCTCAAAGCAAAGTCGTAAGCAGCAATCTGGTTTCCTTCCTTAAATCCCTGACTGGTGGATCACTGGAACAAGGGGCTGCCCCGTGAGACAAGGGGCTGTTCCCTTTCACCCCACACTGCACTGGCAGCTCCTGCCTGTCCCTTGTCCCTTCTGGGGTGTCACCCATGCCCAAATCCCGTCTCTCCTGTGCCACCCAGAGGATGGATTCTTTGCTCACAGCCAGGCAGCAGCACTTTACTGGGCCACAGCATCCTCCTGGCTCCTCTCCATCACCACAGGCTCACTGCCAGCCATGGTCGCTCGAGTGAGGGGCAGTGCCCACCCACAGTGAGGGGTAGTGCCCACCCACAGCCACCCGGGTCTGCAGCCACCCCATGAACTTGCTTGGCCACTCCTGCAGCCTTGGGGACACACAGCTTGGAGCAGCCAGAAAACCCTCCCAGTCAGTCCCAGGACCTGCTTGCTTTGCCCTGACCTGCTGGCAGCCACAAGCACCATCACAGCCCTGTGCCAGGGTGCCAGGCCAGCTCTCCTTGTCCCCTTGGAAACCATGAGGAAAGCTAGGCTTTGGTAGATGAGCCACTCCTGGAGCATCAGCCTGATTTTCCTGCCCCTGACTGTGCTGGAAGGTTATGGAAGACGTGGCCTCCCTGGTTTTCTCAGCTCAGCATGATGGTGAACCTCCAAAGCTCTCCTTGTGCCCAGAACAATACTGGTGGCTCCCTGGGGCTGGGACACCCACACCCAGGTCCCCACAAGGGGGATGCAGCCTGTCCCCAAATGGGACACAGGGCTCGTCCCCACCACTGGAGCCCCCCCTGCTGTTTGCAGCTCCCGTCCCACATCCCACAGGATGGCATTTTGGAGATGTCATTTCACATCAAGTACCCAGCCCTGAGTTCCCAGGGAGGAATCTGGGAGCTATTGAGCTTCCAGGAGGTATGACAGAGTGCCAGTCCAGAGGAGGGAGCAGCAGGATGGCTGACTCCAAACCCACCTCTGGCAGGACCCACATCAGGACGATGGAGTGAGCAGTTCCCTGGCTGTGAGCCAGGCAGAGAAAACACCTCCCAGGCCCCCAAAGGGCTTCTTTCCCCTTTAGGAGCCACAGGCACCAGCACAGCCCATGGTCTGACGTGGGGATTGGCAGTGGGGACCTGCTTCCCACACACTCCCCACAGGGATATTGCTTTCTGTGGATGAACATCTCTGTCCTAAAGTGGCTCTGAACTGCAGCATCCTCCTGCAGAGAGGAGGTGGCCCTTGCTATCACACCTGCACGACAAGACCAAGTGGGGAAAAGGGAGGCTCAGCCTCCTACCCTGGACTGCCCAAAACAGATCCAGAGCTTGGGAGATTGGGTCTGATGCCCCTCAGAGTGGCTTCTGACTGTCCCTGGTGTTCTCTGGAGCGAAGCCTGGCCTCTGCCAACAGCCCCATCAGGTCCCCGAGGTCTGTGGCTTCATCCCTATCCCTTTGCTGTCCCTGTGTGTCTGTCCCCCGGAGCAAAATCTGCTTATGCTGCTGGCCCAACCCTGGCCAGAGGGATGGGGATGGAGGGATGGGGGGGCAGCTCCCGCATCCTCATCCACCCCGTGCTACAAAGTGCGATGGGAAGGGCAGGATGGGTGGGACGAGGGTGACACTTTTGGCACTTGTTCCAGAGAGAGGGCGCAGCCCTGAGCCCTGAGCTCACAGCAGGGCGGAAGACAGTGAGGGTAAGTTAGCAATGTCCCAGGGGCTGGTGACCATGCTGGGGGTGGTACCACGTGCCCTGCCACCCCTGCCACCCTACTCCATCTCCTGGGGAAAAGCAACCTCAAGGGCCAGGCCCTGAAGCCCACGTGCTGCTCAGGAGGAGGGCGGAGGGAAGGGGAACTGGGGGGCACCATCACTGTCAGTGCATTAATGGGGACATCCCATGGCATGGGGACAGCCCACGCCATGGCAGGGGCATGGGCCAGCAAACCTGGGGGGAGGCCAGCCCTCCATGAAGGTCACCAACTCATGCACTGAGGATGCCAATGCCACCACTCACCCTGAACGCACACCCCTGAGCACCATCCTCCCATCATCCCCATCCATCCACACCTCAGGACCCCTTTTGTGGGCTGACCCTGTCCCATCTGCTCCACACGCTGGAGGAGAGGAGCCCGGGGGTGTGAGATGGCCGGGGGCAGGAGGGGACCCCAGCCTGTCCCTGTCAGGGCTGGAGAACGGGAAGGTGCTACTGAGGGGCTCCAAAGTGACATGGCTTTAGCCCCCAAGGAAAAGTCGAGGTTACCGTCCTTTCTTTTGAAAGTCAGTCCTGGTGCAGCCGAGGGGTGGAGGTGGTGACGCCCTTGGCACCCGGACACCAGGGTCCCTCTGGGTGGGTAGGGGGGTCCGTGCCCCCTCACACGGGCAGGGTGGTCGCTGCCTGCTCCAGGTCTCGGGTGCCGGGGGGGCGGCGGGGCCGGGGCGTCTGCTGCAGCCGCACGTTGTTGTTGGTGGCCTCTGGGCCTGGGGGGAGAAAACAGGGGTCAGGGGCTCCCAAAACGCACCGGTGCTCTCAGCTCATCTTTCCACGGGGGATGCAGTTTAGTCTCCCAAGTAACGCCCACCTCCCCAGATCCCCTTTGGGTTTTGGCTGCAGTGAGGGCTGGTGAGTGCCTGCACTTACCTCTCCAGGCTGGGGGGGCCCCTTGAACCCCCGGTTTCTCAGGAATGCCGAGGGCCAAACAGAAATCACAGCGTGACCGTGGCTGGGTTTGAATAACCCAAACGAAGGGGGCTGCCTCTGCCTGCCCTGCCCAGCCAGAGGGCACATGCAGACGCCCTGTGGGGCTGCAGGTTGGGCACGAAGGGATGTCACCGTGGCCTGGACAGTGAGGGGGTTGCCAGCAATGCCGGAACAAGGGGCGCCAACCCAGCGCCAACCCCCCCCAGGGCGATGGGGCGCGAGGCGGGCGCAGGCTCTGGGGGTCTCATACCTATTCCTCAATGTTAATGGGGCAGGAGTCCGGCACGGCGGCTGCGTGGCAGGAGAGACCAGAAGGCACATGGTGAAGGCGGGAGAGGCGGCAGCGGCGCGGGGACATGCACGCGAGAGAGCAAACGGGGGGACCGGGGGGGACTGGGGGTCTCGCCGCCTGCGAACGAGGCAGGGAACTGCCACCGGGCACGGCGTGAGGGGTCCCTCATGCGTGGGGCCTCCTGGGGTTTCGTGTCAAGAAGAACTGAGGGGTGGGCATGCTTATGGTGCGGGGCAGCAGGGTCCCTGCATGACTCCTCTCCGGCTGCAGGCTCCCTCCAGTTCAGGCAGCACCCTCCAGTTGGGGCAGGGTGAGGGCAGAGGCTTGTGTCCCACCACAAACAATCAGGGGCTTAGGAAGCGGGTGCGCCCCTAAAGCAGGGGGCTGCACCCACCAGCGAGGTTAAACCCTGTGCCCAGAGCAGCTCTGAGCCAGGGGGACCGTGTGAGGGCACGTTAAGGCCAAGGGCTGAGGCTTTCCCAGAGGGGGAGCAACAAAATCCTGCTGCCTGCTGATTTATGGGAGGTGACAGCTACCATTTCGACTGGCTTTTCATGGTGAGCTCAGGCTGGAGAGCGAGGCATGTTAAGTCTGCAGATCCCGGAGGGAATGGATAATTAAACAGGACCACATGTACAAGCACACTGAAATCCCATTAAGAGCTTGATATTGCCTAAGTCACTGCAGAGCTTCAGTGCAGAGACCCAGCTCAGTGCACCCTTGGGAGGCTGCTGAGGAGCAGGGTTGAGGCAGCAGGACAGGGTCTGGCCCTGAAGTAGGGTATCAGCCCCATGCCCACCTCTTGGGCTGCAGGAGGGGTTTCCCCTGCCATCAGCAGCCAGCAAACCTGTCCTGGGCAGACCAGCTCCTAAATCCCATCACAGTGAAACCCAGTCAGCTCCCTTGGTCTGCTGTGGGATCACTCAGAGCATCTGTGGCTTTAAATCAGCAAAAGCTCTCAGGGGATTTCAGGTCTTCTGCAGCAGCTCCCCAGCCCTCCCACCTTGGTGCCAACCTTTTCAGCAGGAGCCTTCCCCCAGCTTCTCTTTCCAAAGCTGTTTTTGCCACCCTGTCCCCCAACTGTGGCAACAGCCAAAGGATGCTCTGAGTCCTGTGGACAGCCCCTGTAACTCCCTACACACCCCACGGCTCTGTAGGATCCACTCAGGACACAGATCTGTATGTTTTAGTCAAACCTCATGTCCTAAAATCCCTCAGATGTGGTCTTTTGCCTCCTCCCAAAGCTTTTTCCCACCAGATTGAAATCTGCAGAGATTTCACAACACCTTTGAGGAACCACATCTCCATTACAGAGAAGGCAAAAATATAATTATCAAATCTCAGCATCACTCCATGGGCTTGGAGGCTCTCCTAGACGTGGCCTCTCGAACACCAAGGATCTCAAGGCTAGTGTGTAACTGTCTTCAAAGGTCCCCTAAAATCAGTGAATGGGGTTGTCATGCACTGGGTACAAGACCTTAGAAATTTTATGAACAATACAGCCAAAACAAAACCACAAGATATGGAACACCCCCAGTCTGTCTCACTGTGAACCTAAAGGATTGTAAATTGAAAGATACAAAACTGGTCTTATCTCCTTATGATATAGAATCTGACTGTGTCCTAGAGGGTTTAAGCATACTCTCCATGATTGCCCCCAAAACTACTCCAAAACCTATAAAATTGCTCCTGAATGTTTCACTGGTCAGACCATATGAGGTCAAACTGGTTGGACAACAACAAGCATTGTTTCATCCTGGTTCCTTAAAGAGAATAGAAATGTCCATGCAGACCAATGTTTCTACTATCAGACCAAAATGTTCACCTTTTACAGGCACCTCCTCTACTGGATGGTTTTCCTCACTAAACCAGAGGTCATCACCTCTCACATCTAACCAGTATATTGGGAACTGGAAGAGGGATGTTGAACAATATTGATCTGGAAACTCTGGCTAATAAATTGGGTACAACCATTAATGATTTGAGCACTACAGAGCAACCCTTAAGGTCTTCCTTATCCTCTCTCTGAAACACACAGTGTCACATTCAGCTATCTTTTCTGTCTCAGAAAAATATCAAAATGCTGACAACCAACTGACTGATGCTCTGGGAATTGCTCAAAGCAAAGTGCCTTCAGCACTCAGCTGCATCCCAGCTCAGTTGTGGCTATACTTTATCAATGCTCTGATAATCAGAGAAGGGAAAAATGGACTTTTATTTTGAATTCAACTGAAATTCCAAAGGTAATTTTGGACAATGCCATTGCATTTGAGAGGGAATTTCAATCCTGGTGGTCTTTAATCAGATTTTCTTATCTCCCTGTTGCTAATAAGGCCACAGCTTTTGTCTTAGCAATATGCAATGCTTCAGCCTATACCATACACTCCATTGTTGTGCTCGTAAGGGAACCAGATCCACCAGAACATCAAGCACAGGCTTTTAAAAACAATCATACACACACGGCAAATCATTGATGTGGATGGTTGTGTGGTGAGATAATGACAGGGGTTTATATGTGAAAGTAATACTTTGAAAGCCCAAGATGCCTGTTTGGACACAGAGCTGTGCCTGTCATTTTGAAATGTCTCCTGACACTGATCCTGAATCCATCCCAGCATCCACAGAACAAGGGTGTGTATGTCTAAGAACCCCTTGTGATAATTAAACAGCGGATGACAAAGATACAGCTTTGTAACCACTCAATTCTATATACTTGTAACTTTACCTATGGAGCAGGATGTGACTTCAACTATTCTCTACCAAAAACTGCACCAGAGCATACGTGACAACATCGTGTTACATGACACTTTCCCTCCAACCACTCCTGGGATGGACATTACCCTGGTTAAAATCTGTTGGAACATCCTGATCTATACAAACTGGTACAACATCTGAAAAAGGCAAGTTGTAAAACATTAATCACTGTCCATCGTGATGTGGAAAAAACACATCATGTCCTACAGTGAGTGTAAAGGGATGGAGAACATCACTGGTGTTCTTCCCACCGGCCCCTCTGCCATCCTCGGGGGACCACGGGCAGCCCCAAAGCTCCCACTCTGCACCTCCTCTGCCCCTGGTCCTGGTACGAGTAGCAATTCCCTGCTTTTCCCCGCAAATGCCGAGGCTGGATCGCCCCTCATGCTGGCGGCAGGGCAGCTCCGTGCCGAGGGCTCCAAGCAGCACAGCCGCCGGACACAGGGACACGTGTGGTGGCCAAAGGATGGAGAGCCCATCCTTGGCTGGGCTCGTCCCAGGGGCCAGATCCTGCACTCCAGCCCAGGCTGGGGGCACGGCCAGTGCACTCCTCACAGCAGAGCAAGAATCTGACCCTGTGCTGGAGCCGTTTGGGCTGCAAAGCTCCCCCTTCCTCATCCTCCCCCCAGCACAACCAAGGGGGATGCAGTCAAGGATGGCTTTGGCTGGTGCCACAGCCAAGAGATGCTTTGCCAGGCTCCCCAGCAAGGCAGAGGTGCTGCTGAGATATCCCCCCCAGCTCCCTCCCCAGCCCTTCTGGGCTGGCAGGGCTCGGGCAGCTGCTTCCAGAGGGTGATGGAGGGGACACAGGACTTTTGTGGCAGGAGCCTGTTCCTCCCCAAGAGCCTCAGCTGTGTTTCTCTGGCACAGAAACCACTAGGAACAGGCAAAGCAGCAGGAGAGGAGGCTTTCCCAAAGGAGTAGCGGGGGAAAAAGGATTTCCCTTCCCTCCAGTGGGTTTCACCCACCCTCTCGGCTCTCCAGCACCTGCTGCAGGTCTTGGACCTGCCATAAAGTTAGGCAAAGGGGCAAGGCAAGGGCAGAGTTGCTTTCAGCTTGTCCACAAATGTATTGATGGAGACCCCTTGGAGGGCTTTGCCTTGTTTTTTTGCCCCATTTCTCCACACAAGGCTGAGGAAGGATCCCCAGCCCACTGCTCCCTTTGGCCCGTGCGGGGACCAGGGGTCACCAATACATTTGTCACCTTTGTGCAACTCTGGGCAGGGAGGGGACACAAGCGTGGGTGGAGAAAACCGTGTTGGCACAGAGCGAACATGAACTTTCACACGGACAGAGGAGCCTGGGGGGAAGGAAGAAGAGAAAAAAAGAGATGGAGAGAGGGAGGGAGGAAAAAGAACTGAAAGGAGGGTGGGAGAGAAAGCATGAAGAAATGGGAAAGAGGGATGAATGTGGGGCTCTCTAGAAAGATGACCCGATTTGACATGCCCCATCTCCCTGGCCTTGGAGGAAGAGGAGGAAGAGGCAGGCAGCTCCTGCTGTAAGGCTGGACTGGCTGTGGATCACATCCCAGTGCAAATGCTGCTGCTCCCACCACGAGCCTGGACCAGGCTACAGTTGTGGCACCTCCCCAGGTGCCCCCTGGGGTGCCAGCAGCCCCCTAGCCAAGGGACATAGCATCCCATCAAAGCAGGTCTGCAGCCCCCTGGGGACATTCCAGTGGGGACAGGCCACCCTGACCTATGGGTGGTGACATGCCTGGTGCTCAGCCCTGCAGTGAGGTGGGGGGGGGGGTGCACTGAGAACGACCTGGTGGGGATGGTGGTGCCTGGGATGGTGGGAATGACGGTGATGGGAGAGGAGGGATGGACGCAAAGGGCTGGGGGGATGCAGGGAAGAGTGGGACTGTCCCCCCCCACCCCAAGTTCATGTTCAGCAGATGGCCACTCACCAGGTAAGCAGGCCTCAGAGCACAGTTTATTGTCCAGCGCTTTCACGTGTGCGATGCCCATGTCATTGTTATTGTCACACCTCAGACCGAGGAAAGCGCCTGTCCTCGGGCCTGGAAGGGAGTTAAGGCAGTTAACGGTGCTGGGGCTCCACGCTGCCTTTTAGCACTGGGGGGTGGGCTTTCTGGGGCTTTTCCTCTCCCCTCCCCAGCCTCTTTCAAAAGTAAAAAAAATAGATAAAAACAATGCATCCAGGTGGGAGCGGGTGAAGAGCGGACAATAACTCCTGGGCACAGCCCGAGCTGCTCCTTTCCTCGCACGGGAGGGCAGCGGGACAGCGACGATGCGGCGATGGGCACACGCGGGAACTGCCCAGGGTTCAGCCAAACCTTCCCCCCAGCAGAGCTGAGCGGTCCCTGGTTGGTAGAGCCAGGCCATGGTGGCATCAATCACCTCCTGCCAGAGCCTCTCCAGCACCACCGGTGCGTGTGAGAGCCGCGTGGGTGCCGGGAGGAGGCAGCAGCTGGATGCGTGGGGCAAAAGAAGCCGTAGCCAAGCTTTTGCAGGGAAATGGAGGCTTTTGGGGCTGAGGAAGGTTAACTCTGCTTCTTAGCATCACCTGTACAAGAGATCAGCCCCCAGTTCCTTGCCTGCATCCATTAGATGCAGGCGACTGAACCTCAGGAGGGATGTTCCCAAATAAGCCCCGCTGAGAAGGGGAGCAGGACCATGTCCTAAGGAGAAAGGCCATCCTGCTTCCAGAGTTGTTGGAATGCCTGTGGACATCCACCACAGCCCCTAGTTGTCCCTACGTGTCATATTTGAGTCTCCCCATCAGCAGGAGCCTCTCTTTTGTGGCCTCTCAGGCCACATTTTGGGGATGGGTGTTCCTGCTTTCCAGCTTGGCTCAGTGTCCGGCTTGGATGGGGAAACAATTTTGGCATATTTTTGCTAACAAGAAACTTGCAAATATGTAAAGGGGCACACCATGGGCCTCCTTATTGCCCAAAAGCAATCCAGGGCAGTTGGTGGCTGATGGCACCTCTTTCCTTGGCTATTTGACCTCAAGGGAGGAGGCAAGAGGAGGCCTTAAGGTGCATGTGTTGACTTGTGAAATCACACCGAGGACAGGCCAAAAAACGTGAGGAAAGCATCCTAAGGGGAACAGCTTTGCAGCCTCTTTCCTATGGGAATCAGCCCAGACATTAATCCCTACAGGAGAGGCTTTCAGAGATGCAAGGAAAACCTTGTTGAGGGGGAAAACACAGAGAAGCCTCTTTCTTACTTGGCTCATTGGAAAAACCACTGGATCCTGCACATCAACCATCACCTGCTCCATGTCCTGCACTGAGCTCACTGGGGTCCCCCACAGCCACCTGGCTCCCCCACCCACTGGAGTTCAACCCACCTGTGGGTGACCCTGTTGTGATTGATGTTTCCCTGGCTGTAGTGCCTGTGGAGTCACCCAGGGCTGTCCCTGATGGCAGGGAGGGGAGCTGGGGACAACACAGCACCCGCCACTCATGGCTGCCCACTGGTGACAGCGACCTGAATGTGAAGGGACAACAACAAGCCGGGGCCTTTTACCGTCTTCCTGCGTGGGAGAGGCGTCCTCATCCTCCAGCACATCGTTGCCCTGCAGCACAGGCGAGAGGTAGCGTTAGCCAGGGGTTGCTCCCAGGTGTCCCTGGGGGAATGTCCCCAGCCCCGGGGGTTCCATGGACCAGGAGGATGATCATGGCCAGGGGACAGCCCCACTGCCCCATCCATCCCCAGGGCAGCCCGCAGGGACATGGATGTGTCGGCAGCTCCTTCCCCATCCCAGCCCCAGGGGAATGTGGGGCCAGCTGCTCAGCTTCCCCCTCGGTGGGCACCCGGAGACGGATGCAACTGGGATCCCCCCTCCACACTGGGGGTCACCACAGCTCCCAGTCCCTCATGGGGTGGTTACAGTTACCTCGGCATCGAGCTCCTCGGCAGAGATGCTGACAAAGTTTACATCTGGGGACTCCACAGGCGTTGACTGCGGGAAGAAGGAGGGAAAGATGGAAGGAAAACCAAAAAAAAGTCTGGTGCCAGTGAGTTTGGAGAAGAAGTTACATCCCATGGGAAAGCTCTCCAACCTGGGGATGATGGGCACCATCAACAACCCCCCAGCCCCTACCTCTCCATCAGAGGCTGTGACGCTTGCGGCCGCGGGTGAGGGGAGCATGTCCCCCTCCTCCTCCTCCTCCTCCTCTTCCTCCTCTGTGCCAGGAGCAACGTAGGAGCCAGACATGGAGGACACAGTGTCGGTGCTGAGCTGGGAGTGCTGGCTCTGGGAGGAGGCCATGGACATGACGGACTGTGCCAGGCTGCTGCTGACGGGCTCTGGGGGAGAGCAGGGGCTGAGCGGGGCCGCTGGACCCCCCCAGCCCATCAGTGCAAATCACAGCAGAGCACCTGCTAATTAAAGAGGGGGTTAACGAGGAGGAAGGACTGGCTGCATGCCATGGAGATGGGATAGGTGCAAAGCTGCCAGCAGTGGGTTCTGGGCCTCACAGCCCCCTGTTTCTATGGGGTGACAAAGCAGACGTGATCGGTGCCTCCATCAGCCCCATCTCCAGGTCTACGAGTGACAAAGCAGAGGTGACACCCTGAGACTCCATGCAATGTCCGTGGCAGGGTAGGAAGGGCCACGGCAACCCACTCTGCATCCCCCTGCAGTGGGATGGTCCCAAGACCATGATGCCACTCTCCTGCCTTGCCAGCACCCCCGAGCCCCACTTCTGAGGGAAGGCCCACCTGTACCTTCCGGGGACGAGATGGTGGAGGAGAGGGGTGTCCCAGTGCATGAGGACTGGTCAATGGCTCCTGATGATGACAGGGTGAAGTTTTCGCTCTCTGGTGTCGCGCCACATTCCTGGAAGAGGAGCCCATGGGAAGAGTGGGATAGGAGACATTCAGAGTGGATTAACTGCCTCACCAAGGCATCCTTACAGACGGAGGAAGAGCCAGGAGGGGTAAACCCCAGCCACACCCTCTGGTCCCAAGCCTCCCCAAACCAGCTGTCCTTCCAATGCCTCGACTCACCACCAGCACTCACCTCCTCACACCGGGCTGGGGATCTCCTCCTGGACACCCTCGGCTCCGACTCGGTGCACGACTTCTCATCCTCCTCTTCAGGCAGGATGGAGGAGTTCTGCGAGACGGACCTGACCAGAGAGGGCAAAGCAGAGGGCTTCACCCCTGCCCACAGACCCCCTGAGCCCTCCCAGCCCCCTGTGCCCACACTGGTACTCACTTGGAGATGCTCTTCTTCAGCTTGAGCCCCGGGGGGCCGCAGTCGGGCAGGCGCTGGAGGGGCGAGAGGGCCCTCAGGGCGGGCAGGGGGCCGTCACTGCCATAGGAGGGGAGGGTCCCCATGCCCGGGGGGTCCCCCAGGGCCCGCAGTGGCAGAGCAGCCGGAGAGGGTGTGAGCGGCCCATTGAGGGCCTCCAGCAGCGACACCACCTCATAGCCAGGGGGAATGTTCTCTGAGGACTGATAAGAGGGAAGAGACAGGGTGAGGATCCTCCCTGGGCCATTTCTCTGCATTCCCTTGCTCTCAGCAGGATGAAGATGTCCCAGGGAGAAGATAAACCCAGAGAACAGACACCCAGCCAAACACCCGTTCTTTGTGCAATACCAACCCTGCATTTTGGTCAATTTGCATTAAACAAATAAGCCTTTTCCCTGGAAAGCACATGGATCCCCAGACATTCCCACCCTGATCTCAGCAGGGTGGAAGGGGTGGGAGTCCTGCATTCAGCCAGGCACTGACCGAGTGCTCCTCAGAGTCCGAGGTCTGCGAGGCGATGATGGGATTGAAGCTGGTGGGCGAGAGGGGACCCAGCTTCTTCCTCATGGCTCGGATTTGAAGCAGGGCTCGGAAAGCTGCGGCAGCAGGGGAGAAGGGTGGGGTGAAACCCGGGTGCTGAGACGAGGCCCCTCAAAAAAACGCCACCCCGTTTCCCAAGAGGGGTATCCCCAGTCTGCACGGCGTCACCACACGTGGGGCTGGAGGGACTGCAGAATGAAGGATGGGAGATGCCAGCCCGTCCCCAGAGATACCAGCCTGTCCCCAGAGATGCCAGCCCGTCCCCAGAGATGCCAGCCCGTCCCCAGAGATGCCAGCCCGTCCCCAGAGATGCCAGCCATCCCACCCAAGGCAGCAGCCCCCGGCCCTTACGCAGCCTGCAGATGGGGCAGTTGTTGGCCTGGTAGCGCAGGGTGTCGGCGCAGGTGTTGCAGAGGCAGAGGTGCCGGCAGGGCAGGATGAGGGTGTCACGCACGTCCGACAGGCAGACGACACACTCGGCGCTGTTATCGCTCACCTCGTCCTCGGCCACCTGCCCCGAGGGGAGGATGGGAACTGCTCAGGGCCCTCAGGGTCCCCAGCCCACATGGCACAAGGGTGAGGGGCTCTGAAATACTGCCTGTGCTCAGAGGTGAGGTCCTGCCCGTGTCCATGGGCTGCCTGCTCTTGAAATACACTCCTGGACCTTATTCCTCCCCTGCTGGAGGCTGGGAGATGGGGCAAAAGGAACCCCATAGGAAGATACAACCTTCACCCCAACTTTTACACATATAGAGCAGAGAGTGAGGCACATCCCATGCCTTAAGCCCCACACTCCCTGTCTAAGCCAGCAAGATCTGGCCATCACCTTTCCACACCACAAAGTTTGGGGGGAAAACCTCAATCCTTGAGCTTTCTGCCTCCAGCAGCTTGGATGCCAACACAAAGTGTCCCCAAACACCAGCAGCTCTGTGCTGTGCTGCCAACTCTTGCCCTGAGCATGTTTTAGGGACTGGACCTGTGCTAAAGGAGTGGAAGAGGGTATGAGGGAAGATCCACAGGATGCAGGCTGGGGGATGCAGGGACATACCTTGGAATCCTGTGTGTTGTACTTGTTCTCAATGCCATAGATCTCCTGCAGGAGGTAGCTCACACCATCCACCTGCAATCCCACGGGGAAGGGTGAGGAGCAGAGACATGCATCGATTCTCTTTGCATTGACACACTCAAAATTGTATCCAAAAACCTTCCCCGGAGGCAGGGGCAGGGTAGGGGCAGGCTGCTGCCCACCCCAGGGTTTAGGGCTCCCCAAAAGTCCCTCAACACCTCCTTGCAGGGTGTGCAGGGCACCTCCACTGCCTTGGGGACTTCCAGACACTCACCACTTGCTTCTGCTTGAGGGGTTTCACACAGAAGGTGCCATCACTGTGCTGGAAGGAGGAGAGAACACAGGAGGTGGACTGCTGTGCTGGAGCATCCACCCACCCTGCAGCTGCCACTGCTCCCAGCCAGTCCATCTGGCAGGAATTCTGGCTTTTCCTGACACCCCAGAACCAGGTAGCTGTGGGATGTCACGGGCATTGCAAAGCTGGAGACTTGTTGGAGGAAGGAAGATGGAGTTGAGCCCAAATGCCTCTAAAGTGGGTGCTTAAAATGAGGGAATAGTGCCAGAATTTGAGGAGCAGCCCCAAAACAGCCCCCGCCCAGCAGCACCATCTTGAGCCCCTCAGGGATTCTCCAGGCTCTCACACCTGGTGGGTGAGGGGGTAGGGGGGGAGGATGGCCTCAGCTTGGCACTTACCTTCTCAAAGGTGGCCAGCAGCACATGGCAGTGCCCGATGTGCTCTGCAAGACACAAAGGGACAGGCAGGGCTCAGGTGACAGGCAGAGCCACGGTGGCAGCGAGGAAAAGCAGGAGGCTCTGCCCAGTTGGCATCACAATGCCAGCAACTGGGAAAGCCCATCCCAGCAAGGAACCCCCTTCTCACCCTCTCCTTCATCCACCACCGCCTGCACCACCATGGGATACACCTCCCGGTCCAGGTCGAAGCCCAGCTGGAGAGAGACAGGAGGATTGGTGAGATGGAGGTGGGATGAAGCCTCTGTCACTGCTACATCACTGTACTCAGCCCCACAGTGGATGCTGGGGCTGGGGGGACCCACCTCCTCCTCGCTCCACTCAGAGGGGTCGATGGTGTGGGAGGGCACACAGAACTGCTGGCACACCCCCCGCTTGTAGTGCACTGTCTCCGACTGCAGGCTGTTGTCCCTGGGGATGTAGCTGTCCCATGGAGAGAGGACAGAGTCAGGGCACCACAGCTGTCCCCACACTCCCCTTGGTCCCCCCAGATCATGGAGACATCAGGAAGATGGGAGTGGTGGGGAGGTCCCCTCCCAGATGCTTCTTGAGGCTGAGGTAAGAAGTCCTAAAAAGGGCTAAAATAATCCACAGGGCTAAAATAAACACAGGGCAGCTAACACAGCACAAGAGGGGATTCAACCTGGAGAGGACTGGGAGGGACAATGTTTTCTCCTGGGCTCCGTTTTGACCTGAAGGTAAAAAGAGGGAGCAGGATGGGATGGGGAAGAAGGTGGCAGGAGCTGGCAAGGAGCTGGTGGTGACACCTGAGGGGGAGACAAGGAGCCCCCCCTCCATCCTCAGCACCGCCAGCAGCTGTCTGGTGCCCTGAAGAGGAGAGACGCTCCAGGAAGGAGAGGTTCCAGGCCCAGCAGCCAGGGGCACACACTGGGCTTGGGGGGACACAAGCCAGGCTAGAGGGGAACATGGGCCAGGCTGGTGGCTCCTCACCTGGCCACCCCATTGTGAAACTCCTCGGTTGCCTGGTAGTAGATGGTGATGGCCACGCGGGTGTCCGTGTCGAAGGTGAACTCCACGTTGTAGTGCACCTTGGCTTTGCTGACTTCTTCCCCGGGGGTCTTCACCTCCTCCGAGCACCTGGGGAGCACAGAGTGTCCAGGAGATGGGCACCCCTCAGGAACGGCTCGGGGTGCTCCAGGACCGGCCCCCTCAGCACTGATGGCCTCAAGAAGGGGCTGCTGCCCTCCCTCAGGGGAAACTGAGGCACACCAGGAGCCCAAGGTCAAGCCTACAGGCTGGGAAGTGCCGCAGACAGATTTCAGCCTAATCCCGAACCTCACAGCCCTGCCGCAATCCCCAGCCTCCCTCCAGCAAAGCCTTTGGAAGGTGGGGGAGGAAGAAGCAGCAAAGCACTTCAAAGGCAGCACTAAGCTCCTTTAATCCTGCGGCAGTGCCTGTGCTGGCATGCGGGAACCGGGAGGGGAAGGGCACATTTGGAGAGGCAGGCTCATCCCTTCTATCTGCCCGTGCTGAAACGAGAGCAGCCCCGTGCACATCATCCCCTGGGAGCATCCAAGCAGACCCTTCCCTCCCCGTGGCCGTGGGGTGCCCGGACTCACTTGACGAGGCGCAGGGTGTCCTTGCGGATATTGATTAAGCTCCTGAGGGTCTTCACGGGTTCCTGAGGAGGTGGAGCAGCGTAAGGGAACTAGGATGAGAGAGACACCGGTGAAGGCAGACGCTCATGGGGGGTTAGAGTGGCTGCGGACCCACCAGTGACCCAGACCCAACACCCTGTGGAGGGAATTGGGGTGGGCAGGGGTGCTCCTGCTGGCACAGGCAGCACGGTGACAAGGACATCCCTCGGCAAACAGCAAGCCCAAAACCCCCTGCAGGGACAATTTCGCTGGGGAGGGGTCACACAGAGAGGGGTTGTTCCTTGTCCCTTCAGCTGGAGGGTGAGGAGGATTTAGGGCACAGGCAGGTGGCTGCTGATGGATGGTTAGGCTGCTGGATGAGGCTGGGTAGGGGGAGGCTGAAGCTCCCTCCCTGCCCACCAGCCAAGGAACAGGCACAAATGTTTCTGTTTCCTCCCTGGGATGGATGGGATTTGGGTGGTGGGATCCTTTCCAGCCCCATGCCCAGAGCAGGGAGCCAGTGGGGCAGCTGGGTAGGACAAGGCAGGCAGCAGCATCTGTCCTCCAAGGTGACATAATCCTTCCCAGTCTTTCCTGTCCACCTGCACAGGGGCTACAGAGGAGAGGGGACATAGTGGCACCCAGGGGACACCCTCTCCTTGGCACTACAGCCACCCAAAGGAGACCAAGGGCACTGGGGAGGGGATGCAGGACCCACTTCTCCCCTCTCCATCTCCATCTCCCAGGTGGGTTGAGGTCCAGGAGGGATCAGCCACAGTTAAGGCCCAGCTTGTTGCCTAGCTGTCAGTGCGCCAGGGGACAGCCAGGAGGGTGTCAGGTGCCATCGGGGAGGGCAGATGCCCAAAGAGCCTCAACTGCTGCCTTAGGAGAGGGAATAGTGTTCCATTGTCCCCCCACACCACCCCCAGCCCAGAGAGGAGGGACAGCAGGGCACCCACTGCACCCCAATACTGAGGGGACAAGATCGAATTGCAGGTGGCACGTGGGGGTGGCCTGCAGCGATCCAGGCACCCCTTCCCCATGTCCCTGGTGCCCTCACATGGGAAATCCATAGCCACCTAACCTGTCCCCAAAGCTATCATCTCCTTCCCTGACCCCAAAGCCCTGCAGAACAGGATGGATGGGGCTGAGGAACCCGTGCTGGGCTCAGAGGGACAGGATGGGACAGGCAGCTGGCAGAACCCAGCAGGGCAGGGACAGCTCTGCCCCATCCCTCCTCCACCACCCCAGCATTACAACATCCAACCATCCCACACAGCTCCAATCCCACTGGGGCCATCCGAAGGTGGATTAAGGCCTCGGCTGGATGCAGCGTGGCCGATGGCACCAGAGGCTTTGGAAATGAATTTCCAGCACTGTGGAACTGCGTCCCACTCCTCTGGTCCCCTCCAGGAGGGCAAAAGGGCAGCAGAGCCATTAGCCCAGTGTTAACGAACTTTTTAATGAATCGCTAAACGTGCACCTGCAGAACTGTGCACCTGCAGAGTCCCCCGTGGCAGCTGGAAAGGAGAAAGTGAGAAAAGGCCTCCAGGCTGGAGCTGAGCCATGTCACGACATGTCGTGTTGTGATACATCCCCTGCTATTCAAATTAACAAACTAATTAAATCTTGCTCGCTGGCACCTCTGCCCAGCTGAGCCATACCCAAACCAGCCCTGGCAGGGAAAGCACCCATGGGTGCAAACCCCCTCCTCCTGCAGCACCCCGGGGGTGGGTGGCAGAGGAGGGAGGGGGCAGCTGAGTCCCCTGGGTGCCCCCCCAGGGGCCGTTGGGCTGGGCAGGATGGGGAAGTGACACAGGCAAATTTTGTGCTGCAGAAACTGCTTTGGGCTCTTTCACACCCACGTATGAGCAGCTCTTTTTGGGGGGTGGCTGGATTTTTAATTTTTTTTTTCCCCCCCAAGTTAAATTTTGCAAGCTGGATTTGCACATCAGAAAGGGGCCATTCAGAGGACGTTTTGCATCTCCTCACTTCAAATCAAGTTGAAACACAACAGAAAAAAGTGGGTAACGGTTGTGGTGAAGAACATTATCCACGTGTCTGTAGCAACATTTGTTCCAGGCCAGCTTCTGTTGAAGTGAAAAAAAACCAGCCTCAAAAATCTTTCTTGGGGTTTTTCTACAAGCAGAGCCTGGCAGGTTTGTGTGGGCAGGGAAACCCAGTGTCACGTTTCAACGGTCCCAGGCTTCCCCTGTGCTCTCGGGGTGCCACCAGCAGCTTCTCTGCTCCTCAGTCCCTGCATGGTGGCAGCTACTTAAACTGCAACGCCCTTCCCAGCCCCTCTGGAACCTGTTCACAGCTGGAAAATCCAGATTATCATGCATCCATGGAAAGGAGAAGCTGCACAGCCTCCAGGTGCTCTGCACACCCCTGTGGCAGCAGTGCTGTTCATAGCTCAGACAAAGTGCTTTGCTCAGAGAGGACCTGGGACACAATTTTTCCAAGACCTCCTGGCCCCTGATCCTCAAGGAACCCAAAATAAATCCCCCACAAAAAAAAGCAGTGGCCATCTCCGATGTTTACAGCCCAACCAGGGCTCTCACAGGAGTCCAGAACATGAAAGCATCGCAAGCCAAGAAGCATCAGGACAGGATGCCCAAGCGTTGCCTGGAGATAGGCTTGGACCAGAACCAACATAAATCCTCCCTAACCCCTCCCTGAGCCCCCAAAACTGGCTGACCTGAAAGCCCAGCCCCAAAGCTCTCCCTGCTCCCCAGGCAGAGGGATCCTGGTCCCAGCTCAGCAGCCCAGGGCCACTGGTAATTAAGCCGGAGCAGTGAAATTTAGCTCGTGACGCCGTATTAATTCTCTCTGCTGTTTCCAAGCTGCTCCTTTACCTTCCCTGCTGCTCTGCTGTCGGGGCCACTGACTCAGGAACTGCTCACTGGGCAGTTTAGAGGCTTTTACCGTAATCAAGAGGATTTCTCAGCAGTCACTGCTGCAGAGAGACCCCGAGTGCTGACTTCTCATTTTCCAGCAAAGAATAGAGGATGGAGAAAAAGGCTCTGCCTTTGCCCACCCAATGCTCACGGGATTCGGGGGTGCTCCTGCCCTTGGCTCTGCCAGGATCCCTGCTATGGCATAGCCCAGGGCTGGACACTTCCCCACTGAAGGACTGCACAATGCTGCCAAAATGCTGCCGAAGCCAATTCCGAAGAGGAAACAGGAACCTGGCTGGCAGCAGCCTCGTCAGCCCAACGTGGAATATGCGGCACTTGAGAGCTGAGCCAAAGCATCAGGCAAGTTTATCTCAACTCAACAGAAAAGCTTTAGAGCCTTTTAATTCCCCACCTTGAATTTTTTTTGATGCTTGACCCCCCCACAACTGCTACGGCTGATGCTGGTGAGCTGCTCTGCTGAGATGGAGCCGGGGACATCACTGCCACGGCTGAACCCTGCTCTCATTTCCTCCCTTTCCAAAGGCAGCAAGCTCAAAAAACATCTCCAGGAGTGTGGGTTGCAGGTTCCCCCATGTCCTGAGACCAGCTGGAGCTGGGAGCACCCAGCACTGCAAAACCCATCAGTTCTGCCCACAGCCCTCACCAAACCCCCCCCTTCCTTCCCCCCCTTTTCTTCCCCTTTTTCTGCTAGAGCTTGGGAAATACTTTCACCTTTTCCTGTCCAAGATACTCTACCCTGCACCACGACAGCACTGCTCCAGCATGCTCCCCACCCATGCCCTCTGAGCTGGGATATGGCTCCTGGCTGAGATGGGAAAAGCAAAAGGAAAAGCAGATCTCAGAGAGGGAATCAGAAAGAAGGAGCTGGATTAAATCAGCCCATTCTCCCTCACCACTGGGGGTTAGTCTCCAGTGGATGACAGGCTGCAGCAAGTACCCAACCCTTATATTACACATCAGAGAATCCACTCAGGCCACCCCAAGTGTGCTTGGCTGGCTCTGCCCTTGGAGGGGGACAGTCAGCAGCCTTATACCATGCACCCCATGACACACACAGCCGCTGACATTTTGGGAAGGGGTGTGCCTGTGCTCCAGATCCCCCCCAGCCCCGTGTCCCCTCCAGTACCCACCACCACGGGCCGGTTCCCCAGGAAGTTGAGGTCGCTGTTCTCCCCGAAGAGATACCCCTCGGGGTGTGTGGAGTCGAACTTCTCGCCTCCCATGATGAAGTGGTTCGCAAAGTAGCTCCCTGGAAATGAGAACACAGTGAGTGCCTCAGCAGAGGGGGAGGAGGGGGCTTCAGCCGGGCGATGGAGCGGCACAAAGCCACCGGATCGATGGCTCTGAGGTGACTTTGTCCCCAGGGTCACCTTGCTGGGAGCCTTTCAGGTTGAGCTCACATGCTGACAGCCCCCAGGCAGGCAGAGGCAAAGAGGGAGCTGGCCAAGACTGCCCTGCACCCCCTCTTCTCCCTGCTCACATCAGCAACCACGGCCAAAATCTGGGCAGACAGAGCCAGGATGGGGAGAGGCTGGTGCAGGGGTCTATTCCCATGGCAGCACTGGACCCGGGGGCTCCTCCACCCTGTGGGATTTAACAGGAGCAGATTCACACCCCAGAGCTTTGGCAGCTGCAGCACCTGCTCCCCTTTCCCTTCCCAGGAAATCCCTGGAGCCCCAGCGTGGCCTGAGCCACCCAAGGTCATCCCGACCTTCAGCCATCCCTGCACTGGTAGGGGCAGCCGGATCCTGGTCTGTGAGGAGAATGAGGAGACAGCTCCGGGGTGGCAGAGCCCGAGGGCAGCTCCTTGCTAATCCTTGGCATAAACACCAGCTCATGCCCAGAGGAGGCAGGAGAGGCAGCAGCACAGCCTGACCTGCCAGAGAATCCAGAACCTTGCAAGTCCCAGAGGAGCCAGGCCAGCTCCCACATCCCCAGGGACGCTGCCAGGAAGGGGCAGCATGGACCAGGCACACAGCCCTCAAAACAGGCAGGGTTGATCCTGCCCAGAGCCCGGCAATATGGACCTTGTGTGCCACCCAAGGCAGCATGTCCAGACACAGGCACAAATTTGCTGCAGCTGCCACCAGGAAGGTGGGCAAAGCACAACTGAACCAAGTTCCATCAGTTCTCAGCTTGCAGCCTTCTCTAGGAAGGGCTCACCTGCAGAAAGGAGGATTTGGGGTGGGCTGCAGACCCTCCAGGAGCTCAGCAATGCCCTTACAAAGTGCTCCACGTTGCCCTGATGAACACTGGGCAATGACCAGTGTCCCTTCTTCTCTTGCAGGGTAAACCCGTTCCCTAAGTTGGGAGTAGTCCCCAGGTCAGGCACTTCTCCACTGGAAGAGATTTTCCTCCCAGCCCAGAAAGGAGCTGACTGGTGCCTGCTCCTTGTCCATGAGATCTGGGCTGCATGGGGAAAGCATGTTGTGGTACAGGACCCAGCTGGGCAAGAGGGTCGGGAATTGAGATGGGAAAGGAAGGGAAAGAGGGAGGTGGACAGGGATGGGGCAGCAGCAAGGGGTGAGCACAAGCACCTGGGAGCCAGGAGAGGCAGCGGATGTAGGATGGACACAGTGTCCTGCATCCCAGTGGCCACGGGGACAGGGTCTGGCTTGTAAAAAAACCCAAACCCACCAGCACAGATCCATCCACAGCCCCCCTGGGGACACCCCAAAACTAAACCATTGGGGTCCACAGACAAAGGAGCTCAAGCCTGGGCTGCAGCTCTGCTCGGGGGACTGCAGTCAGAGGCTTCCAGTAGATGCAGGGACTGTCCAGGGCTGGATCAGGCTTTAATGCTGCATTTAAAAACCAAAGCCAAGCCCAAAGCCCAAGGGGAGGAGGAGCAGGGATCCAACACCAGGGCAGGAGGGGTGAGTGGGGCCACAGAGCTTTGTCCCAAGGCCCCGTGGCACTGGGATGCCTGGATGCAGCGTGCCCGTTAGCAAACGTCGACCATCAATTATTGATGCCTGCTGCTTTCAGGTCCCATTTTCCATGTACATAATTTATAGGCAGCTCGACTGGAAGGATGCAGCCACGTGGAAAAAAAACAACCCCAAGAGCAAAGTGCCTTCGGAGCCGCCTGAAACGGCACAGCCGGGGGAGAATGGGGCCATCAGGAGCTTTTGCTGGCGCGGACTTGGGGCAAGAGCAGGAGATGGTAAAAAAAATAATATTTAAACCTGAAGAAAAGTTGCCCCAGCATCAGGAAAAAGCTGGAAAATGGAGCACAAGCTCTCTGTGATGGCCCCAGCCATAGTTTGGTGGGTGCTGGGGGCTCCTGTAGGATGGGCAGAGTGGGCAAGGATCATGCTGCTGTCGCCCAGTCTCCCTGCCAGGGATCGGAAGCATCCCTGCAGGTTCCCAGCACAGCCCCAAGAGGCTTCAGCTCCCCCTTCACAGCAAACAGCACCAGCCCTGCACTCCCTTCCAGGGAAGGTCCTCCAAACCCCTTGTCATTTAACAAAAGCCTTGAGTTGTGCCAGGCTCTTCCAGGGAAGCACCAGGGAAAGCCCAGAGCATTGGCACAGGAGCGTGTCGGTGACTCCACGGGCACTGGCAGGTGGCAGAGGAGGGAAGCACCTTCCCAGGCACAGCCACCTTATTATCAGCTAATTGTAAATCCTTACCCAACGCCTACTCCCGGGGAAGGAGAGCCTGTCAAGGACGGTCACATCTCAGGAAGGGCTGCTGGAAAGGAGGAATAAATCCAAACTGCCTGAGGTTCCTGGCAAAAAAAGTGTGTCCTGCACATCTGCCAGCACCAGCACACAGGACACATCTGGCACCAGCTGCCAAGCCCTTTTCCCCACGAGTGCCAGGGATGCCACCCTGCTCAGGTGCACAGAGAAGGGCGAGAACCCCACAGGCACAGACCCTGGTGTGTGCCATGGCTGTGCCTGTGGCTCTGGAACACAGTGGCACATGTTCTGCACTGTCCCCTGAGCCACCACTGCCCTGATGGGGTCTTGCTTAGCTTTGGTACTGCAAACTCTGGCTCTCCAACGTTACAGGTCCACTCTCCAAAGCAGCTAAAATAGAACAGCTCATTCCCAGCCCATCCACACACTCCCAGGGAGGGAAGGACTGGGTTTGCAGTCAGCCCAGCCGGGTGGCCATGGCACAGTGCTGGCACAGGGATACCCTGCAGCAGTGAGTGCCAGCATAGGGTGCTGTGATGGTTAAAAGGCTCTGGGTGTCCCTGGGCAGCCCATTATTTAATTCAGTGCTCTAAAGCAGGCAAACAGGACCAGCAGCAGCTAGAGGTGATGCCAAACCCTGTCTGCAGCACTGCTGCGTCAGCCCTTGCCCGCCCTGGCAGTGCCACCACTGAGTCCCCCAGGACAGGGGGTGTCACTGACAGGTTAATCCCTGTGCTCCTGTGCCAGCCAGTGCCCTATTCATGCCCCACATGCCCCAGGGGAGCTCGGTGCCAACCACAGCCAGTGACAGGGGCTGCAAGTGGGGGACTTGCCCCACAGCCATCCCACTAGCCAGGCAGTGGGCTCCATAAACAGCCTGTGCTGGCTCTCCCTCCTATTGCCTTTAATAGCCACTGAAGTAAACCCGAGCCTTTGTTTCAAAATTCTGGCCTAATTAATCCCATTTACACCTTGCCTGGAGGGGATGGGACCCCCAGGATGGGGAGATGTTTAACTGGGACAAGACACAGCTGCCCTATTCCCACGGGCTGCACTGGCCGTCCCAAGCGAGCCTGCAGCCCGACGGACAAAGCCACATCCACAGAGAGAGGGAAATGCCCCAGGGTCCATGACATCCCACTCCAGGGCCACGGCTTCCAAAGCCAGCGGCTGTTTCCAGCCGGCATTGGAGGCGTGAGAAGCGCTGCCGCCACGGAGGAATCGGCTCCGCCACCCGGCACATCCCCCCTCTTCAGGCTGCCGGCAGCGCTGAAGGCAAATCCCACTCGGATTAAAGGCAGACCAGCCATAATCTCCCACTGCCACCAGCCTGCCCTCGTCCCAGTGCAGATGGCCATGCCACCTGAACACCTCCTGCCCCTGTCCCCAGCCAGCACCAGGACCATTCCCCGTCTCTGCCCAGGCCCCACCAGTGGGACCAGCCCAGCTGAGCACATCCAGGAGCCCCAGTTTCTCCCTGGAAGCCGGAGTTAAGCATCATCCTGGTGACCTCTGCCAGCTGAGATGAGTTTGGAAGTGCTCAGCTGGGTGCACTTGCTCCCTCAGAACAGGGCACAGGACTTGCAGCCTCCACCCTTTCATACCCAGACATTTCAAGGGCCCCTAAATAAGACACAGTCACAAGGAAAAAACCCTTAATTAATGGAGCCGCAGCCCCTGCAAAGAGCAAACCCATGGATGGGGTGGTCCAGCTTCACCTGGCATCAAGGTGACAGAGGCCTTGAAACCATGTAAAAGACGGAGCTGGAGAAGCCCACCAGGAGGCCAGGCTGCCAAGGACCGGCCATCTCCAGCCAGCTGTGCAACCTATTTTAGGTTAAAATGAAAAAAAAAAAAAAAAAAAAGACAAGCGCAGCTTTCCAGGACAAGCGCAGGGTTGTGTTGGCTGTAATTCTTCCTAAGGAGGTCTTTAGTTGTAATTAGCGAGCAATTTGTCACAGCGCTAACGATCCAAGCATTTACCTTATCCTATTAACTACCAAAATAGTTGCCTATTAATAATATTCAGTGCCGCAAGGATCCTGTGGCAATCCCGACACACACACACACAGGGAGCTCCGGGGCAGCGTTTCGTGACTGCCGGTATTTTTGCGGCTTTGAAGCACTGCCGGACCCCATCGCCTCCCCCCGCCGTGCCCCCCACGTGCCCACCCCCGGATACCCGCTCAGCTGGTCCTTGCAGGGAAAAGTGAGGCATGGAGAGGAGGGACGGATTCTCCAAGGTCACGCACAAGGTTTGAGACAGGGCCAGATTGGGGAGCAGGAGATGCATCATCACCGAGCCTCCAGGCAGGGAGGGGAGCCGGGAAGGCAGAGGCTGGGGTGCTGCTGTGGGGCAGAGCCCTGGGAAGGAGGGATCCCCTCCAATCCCTCCCACCCCAGCCTCCCTCATTCTCCCGGGAATTTAAACCCAGGATTTTCCCGAGCAGCCAGCAACGGATCGACAGGCTATAAACACAAAAAGCGCCTTCAGAGCCCGGTGTCGCAGAACACGGGTACAGAAATAATTACAATAACAATGTCATTAAAGTCGCGCCAACTCAGCCAAGTTTGGGAACCGGGCTGGGCTGGCAAAGGGGCGCCCAGAGTGGGGTGACCCCATCCCTGCTCGCACCCAGGGTGTCCCGGACCAGACCTGGATTTTTAGGGTGCCCCTCCCATGTGTCAGGGTTTGCTTCGGGGTGTGCAGGGACACCCCGGCCCGGAGCAAGGTCGTGCCCCGTGCCCGCCCGGCTCGCTCCCCTCTCCCTCTCCCCCTCCCCATCGGCGGCACCGGCACGCGGGGACCCCCGGGGGGCTCACCGGATTTCGGGGGGTATCTGTAGACGGAATTAGCGGGGATATCCACTTCCTCCACCCCTGCGTTCTGCCGGCTGGTCAGAGCCCCCATGGCCGGGCCGGGGCTCAGCGGGCGGGGGGCGGCGGGGTGTCCTCCCGCCCGGGACCGGCACCGGGACGGGGGCCGGGACCAGGGCTGGCGGCGGCCCCCGCCCGCAGCATCCTCCGCTCCGCTCTGCGCCGCGCCCGGCGCCGCCTCCGCGGCACCGCGGGGCTGCGACACACGGGGCGGGGCCGGGAGCCGCGACACGCCCCGACCCGCCCCGGAGCGGTCCGGCTCGGCCGTGGGGACAGGCGCTGCCCCTGTCCCCCCGATCACCCCGTGTCCCCCCCTCGGGTGCCACTTACCTGTCCCCCGCGGTGGTACACGCGTGCCCACAGTGCCACCCGCCTGCCACCCCCTGTGTCACACAGATGTCTCCAGCACTCCTCAGTGGTCCCCCTCGCCATTACCTGCCGCTCCCAGTCACACCACCCAGGGACCCCTGCCCACCCCAGTATCACCGCCCTCCTTGCCCCCATCCCCACCAGTGACACTGAGCAGCACCCCCAGCCCGGGGACCCCCAGGGACAGTCTGGGCCTCTGAGGCTGGTTCAGGGCATGATCCCTCTGTTCCTGTGCCCCCTGCCGCTGGGGTGGCCCCTGGGAGAAGGACAAGCCCCCCCCTTTTCCCAGCAGGTCACAGGAGGAAGGAGTCGGTGCAGCTGTTGGCACAGGGGCTGATCTCCTCCAGCAGCACCCCAGGGCTGCACAGTGCTGGGGGGTGGAGTGGGGCAGGTTAAAAGCCCCCCTCCAGTGCACACCTCCGTCTTCCCCATCCTTCCCAGCTCCGCTCCGCACCAGGAGCAGCTGCATCTGCCAGGCACAGCCTCTGGAGGCAGGAGCTGCCTGTCCGCTCCAGTGCACCCCAACAGTTCCCCCCAGTTCCCCCAGCATTGTTACTGGGAAGCACTGGGCAATTCCTCATTTTCCCCTTGGAGCTGAAGGGGAAGGATGGACCCTTCGACCGGTTGCTTAAGCCCACCGGTGATTAATTAGCCCGGCAGCACAAGTTAGCGGAGCATCACATGATTTTGATTTGAGTTGATAACACGAGTGCTATAAATATCAGACGGAAGATGTGCAGAGAGGCGGATCAGCTGCCTCGATGGCCTCGGCTGCTCAGTGGTGATGAGCAAAGGCTGTCCCCGGGGCTCCCCCCTTCACCCCCTCCCCACAGAGGGACACACGGATCCCCCTCCCCGACTGCTTCCTACACGCACAGCCCCAAAGGCAGCTGAGAAAAGCCAAAACAAAGAGCAGCCACCCACCATGGGAAGCCCAGGTGCGGCTTTGTACCCCCTTTGTCAGCCTGTCATTGTCACACCGGGAGCCGCAGCCCCAGCAGTGACACCGTGTCCGTGCTGTCACAGGGATGTCACACCTGGGCTGGGTGCCAGTGGGAGCATCGGCCAAAGAAAAGGACTTGGACTCCATGATCTTAAAGGTCTTTTCCAACCTAAGTAGTTCTATGAGGGGCAAAGGGCGACATCAGCACTGGGAGCCTGCTCCAGCTCTCAGTGCTGGCACCCACCCAGGAATCCCGAGACCCCAGGGGCTGATCCCCGCTCACCCCAACACACATTTTGGGGAGCCTGTTCTGGACATGAATCACTTACAAACGCAGCACATCCCTGCACTGCCGAGCTGCCAGCCCCGCTCCCCTGCCTCGCTCCAGCCAGCACTGACAGCGGGAAACACGAGCCTGGGAGAGGGAGCCAGAACATTTCATTACCGGCACACACCAGACTGCAGGGTTTTAGTGCAGACAATAATTCAAAGTTATCCCCGCGCAGATCCACAGCCCAGCAGTCATTACAGGCAGAGCTGCTGCCTGCACGCAGGGCTCGTGTTTTTTTTTCCCAGCGATTACTGCAGCAGAGGATTTTGTAGGACAGTGCCGCAGTGGAGCGCGGGAGCACTGGCAGGAGCTGGGTGGTGATATGGCTTCGAGGGCAGGTTCCCTCCCAGCTCTGCCCAGCCATATTCCCAGATCCCAGCAGACATAAAGCCGGGACAAACCCCAGTGGGGCCAGAGAGGGAACCCAGAAAAAAACAATGTTTAACCCCAAAATGCACCTGCTGCTGGAAAAGAGGCAAGTCTGAAGCTCACACTGCCCTGCTGTGGGGCTTGGGGTGTGCTTTTGGCAGGGAAGGAGGATCCTGCTCCTGCCTCCTTGTGCTGAGAGGGAAACTGAGTTACAGGAGAGCACAGTGGTTAAGGCTGAAGAGAAGAGTGAGCGGCTCATCCACGGCAGCAAACGTCTGTCTGTACACCCAGTCCATTCCCAGTGCACTCCCAGTTCCCCCAGCAGTCACTGACACTTGCTGTGGAGCCACCAAGCCCTCTCCCCCCCCCCCCAGGCTGGCTCTGCTCCCAGCCTGTGCAGCCCTGCAGGAGGCAATGGCTGGGGAGGGGGTGTCCCTTCATTACTGGGTGCTGAGCCCACACGAGGGCTGCTGTGCCCTTTGTTCCCCAGCTCCTGGCTGGGAAGGTGCTGGGAGCCCCCCCTTGCCTGGAGGGGTGACTCCAGACTCCTGGGGATCCCAGCTGGGTAGTGGGGGGATGGAAGAGCATCTGGGTAGGAAGGGGAGACAGCCAATCCTGCCCTTGCTGCAAGTGCTGCCCCAAAAAGGGGGTTCATTTTCGAGGACTGAAGGTCCTGCTGACTTTTCCAAGTGTCAGAAACACTGTTTTGTCACAGCCTTGGATGCCAAGAGCTCACGAGAAGCATTCCCATGGGTTTCCCAGGCAGGCACTACACGAGGCAGGTTCCTCCCAGCTTTGCTAACTCAGCTCAAAGCTGTGCACGAGTGGGTGGTTTTGGCAAGCAGGAGGTTCTGAGAGCTCTCCAGGGCTGCATGCAGGAGGCAGGTGGGTTTGGGATTCTGGCATCTGGAATTGCTCCTCTCACTCCTCCACCTGCCTCAGGGCTGGCTTTGCCCCAGGAGGATGAAGCCACCTCCAAATTCTCACCTGGGCAAGCAGGGCCCTCCATAACCATTGCTGCAACCCGGTGAGTGGGATCCCCCTGAACATCCTGGGATGGTATCCAGCCTGGGGAAACACACACTGGCATTGCTTCTCCATCCCATCCCTGCCTGCTGGACCTCACCTCCATGGGACCACAAGGGCTTTGCAGAAGCCCCACATAGACCCTCACACACCAACTGCTGCTTCAAGTTTCCATCCCTCCACCTCCTATTCCCTCTCCCTTGGCTGGCTGGTCACCACAGCCACATCCAAACTTGCAATGGCTCTCTTCAGCTCAATATATTTTCACACCGTCCATTTGCAAAGTCCCTGGTTTGTTCGTTCGGGGTTTAAATGCCAATTTTCCTTTTTCAATTAAAACACTTCAAGGCACTTATCACACCTGTCCCACTCAGTCCCCAAACCCGGCAGGGGGGAACACCCAGGGGGGGAGCTCACCCTTGCAGGCTGAGACTGAAGCTGAGAGTCATGAGAATTTTAACCATTACCAAAAAATCCCAATGCCCCCAAAACTCGGAGGTTCCCTGAGCCCCTCATGCTGAGGCCTTCACAGGAGAAGGGTAGGGGGATGAGCTGAGGCTAGGTCCTCCCTCCTGCCCCCCAGCATCAGGTTAGGGTCCCTGCCCCGGGGGTAACAGGGAAGGAGGGCAGGGAGGGTGCTGGGAGAGCCTTGTTGAGGGAATGGAGGAGCTTCGCTGGGGGGAGCCAAGCCAGGGGCTTCAGGGAAAGTCCCCACAGGACCAGCCCCTCCTGCCCAGGGTACCCTCAGGGCAGCAGACCCCCCCTTCAATGAACTCCTACCTCAGTGAACCCCCTCCTTAATCAGCCTTCCCTACAGTGAGCCCCCCTCCCCTCAATGAAGCCCCCGCTCAACGAGTCCTCCCTACAATGAAATTCTCCCTCAACGAACCCCCCTCAATGAACCCCCTCTCAGTGAACTTCCCCTACAACGAACCTCCCCCTAAATAATCCCCCTAACAATGAACCCCCACGACAATGAGCCCCCTCCCTTGACAAACCCCCCTCTCAATGAACTTCCCCTACAATGAGACCCCCTCAATGAACCTCCCCCTCAATAACCACCCTTACAATGAACCCCCCACACTGTGACCTCCCCCTACAATGACCACCCCACAATGAACCCCCCCAAAATGAGCCCCCCCCCAATGAATTCCCCTCTCAATGAACCTCCCTCTACAATGAGCCCCCCCCCTCAATGAACTCCCCTCCTAATGAACCTCCCTCTACAATGAGCCCCTCCCTCAATGACCCCTCCTACAATAAGTCCCCTTCCCCTCAATAGGCCCTCCCCTCCATGAACTCCGCTCTCAATGAACCTCCCCCTCAACGAACCCCCTACAATGAATCCACCCTACAAAGAACCCCCCTCCCCTCACTGCCTCCCCCAATGAACGCCCCTCTCAATGAACTTCCCCTACAATGAGACCCCTCTCAGTGAACCTCCCCCTTAAGAACCTCCCCTTTAAGACCTCCCCCAATGAATTCCCCCCTACAATGACCTCTCCTCCCTCCCTCCCCTCTCAATGAACCTCCCCCTCAATAACCCCCTACAATGATCACCCCCCTCAACGAGCCCGTCCCGCGCCTCTCAATGAACGTCCTCAATGAACGTGACGTCACCAACGCCTCACACTCACACACCCCCCCGCTCCCCACGCAGCCAATCAGCGCCCGCGCCGCTCCTTCTCCGCCTCCCGCCGGCCAATGGCGGCGCCGCCCGCAGCCAAAACACAAGCGGCGGCCAATGGGGGGGCGCCGGCGCAGCTGGAAGGTTCGAGCGGGGCACTGGGCGGGGCGCGGGGCCCGGGCCCGGCCAATGGGCGCGGGGGGGCGGGGCCGCGGCGCCCCCCGCTGCCCGCGGTGTCGGCGGGCGGGCGCGGCGGGCGCGGGGCGCTCCGGGCGCTGCGGGGCCGGGCCGGGCCGTGCGGGGCTGGGGCCGCGCCGGGGCCGCCCCCGCCATGTCGGTGAACATGGAGGAGCTGCGGCACCAGGTGATGATCAACCAGTTCGTGCTGGCGGCCGGCTGCGCCGCCGACCAGGCCAAGCAGCTGCTGCAGGCGGCACACTGGCAGTTCGAGGTACGGGGATGGGCCCCCCCCCCCCCAAACTCTGGCACGGATCGGGATATCCCCTACCCTCTCCCCCTGTACCGGGATACCCCAAATCCCGATCCACACAGCGCCGAGCCGCGGGGCGGAAGGAGGGGGAGTCAGGCCGGCCCGGCCGCGGCCCACGGACACGCGTGGCCGGGTTTTGGGGGGTCCTGCCCCCCCCTCCCCCGCACACACGCGGCGGGGGGGACCGGCCCCGACCTCCGCCGGTTCTATTTATATCCAGGCCGTAACCCGAGCTGCGGTCCAGCGCCCCGGCCCCTCCCTCCCCCTCGATCTGGGGGTGGGGGGCCCGCTGGGAGAGGGGGACGTGTAAACAAGGGGGTTAGGGTGTCCCCCCCGCGCGTGGGGAGCCCCGGTGTGAGTGGGACACGATCCCCAGTGGGTCGGCGAAGGGCAGCCCCAGGCTCCCCCTGCCCTGGGCCTGGCGGGGTTGCGGGTGGGGGGCACCCCTGGATGCCCCCCGGGGGGTGTCCCACGGGGTTGGGGTCGAGGAGGGGGCTGCGGGGTGGGCTTTGGGGGGCCCGTGTGTTCCTTCCCCCTTTGTCTCGGGTGGGCTGGATCTGACAGCTTGTCCCCACAGACAGCCCTGAGCGCCTTCTTCCAGGAGACCAACATTCCCAGCAGCCACCACCCCCCCCAGATGGTAAGTGGGACCCCGGCCCCCCTCCTCACCCCTGCACCGCTCCATCCCCTCCCAAACTCCCCCCGTCCCCAAAAAACACCTTTAAACCTTCCCCCAGGGCCAACCAGCCCCCTCAGCCCCCCCCACACCTACGAGCACCACGCGGCTCAGGACCCCCCAGACCAGCAGCCCCCATCCCGGGGCGGCCCCCGAGGGTCGTGCAGCCCCCCGGCCCGCGGAGCTGTCAGCTCCCCTGCCAGCCATATTGCTCTGCGCCCGCAGGAACACGCAGCCGGAGAATGTAAACACGAGCTAAAATGTCTGCCAGGAAATAGTTTGTCTCCGCGAGCATCGCGCTGGAAGTTCGGCTCCCCCAGCCCGGGGGGGCCACGTCTGTCCCCCTCCCCGCCTCCTCCTTCCCCCCAAACACCACTTGACCTTGGCCGAGGGCACATCCCCCTTGGCCGAAGGGAGGAAGTTATTCCCCTCCGGGTGTTTTGTGTTGTGTTTCTTGGGGTTTTTGAATTATTTTTTTTTTTTCTCCCCCCCCCCCGGTGAGGGAACTGAAAGGGCCGTGCGCGGGGGAAGGGGTGGATGTGGGTTAAGCCGAATTTTCCTCCTTTTCTCACGCTGCCAGGGAATCTCCAGCTGGCCAGGCACTGCCGGCAGCGATTGCTCTCTGCCCCTCGGAGAAAGTCATTTTGCTGGCTGGCTCTCACTGAAACCCCCTTTTATTTTAATTCCCCCTCCCCCCTGCACGTTTTATTTGCCACCTCTGGTGTTTTGCAAAGGAGTCGTTTCATGGAAAACCTCGGTTCCCGGTGGGGAAGGGGGGACGGCAGAGCTGCCGGCAGATCCAAGGCCTGGCTGTGTTTTCACACCAAAAGCCTGGTGGGGCGATTCCTGGGCGGCTGCCGGAAGCAGAATGCAAAGCAGCGCTGATGAAACCCATCCCAGCCCTACCCCTGAGCTCCCCAGGGCCGAGTGAGACCCACCACCCACCCCAAACGTGACACCCCCACCCAGCCTAGTACAGAGGGTCCAGAGCTGGCCAACTCTCCCCCTCCCCAGCTGTGTGTTTTCCTAACACCGTGTGCCCCACGTGGTATAAAAATAGCTTTCACCTTCTCCCCAGATACTCCCACTTTTAGGATTTTTTTTTTTTTGACTGTTTGCCACTTTCCCAGCACCCTGATTCCTGCAGTCTGAAAATGCCCCACACGGCTCAGGGCAGGGGTGAGATGAGGAGCTTTGTGCTTGCGGTTTCTATTTCTTTTTCAAGCGTCAGGGAACAAAACTGTGAGAGCAGCAGCCACAGTTCAGAGTGGGGCAGCTCGTCACTGTCACCCCTGTGGAGGGGGGAACTTCCCAAACCCCTGCAGATTCCGGGCTGTGGGACCGGGATTCCCCAGAGCTGTTTGGGGTGTCATTGTGGCTGCTTGTGGTGGGATTGACCCTCAGAGCTCCTATACAAGTGTGGGAGAAAGAAGGCAATAATTACATGACAATTCTTTTTTTTTTTTAATTAATGTTTTAAATTAATCTGGCAAACACCACCCCAGAAGCTCAGAGCTGTGTCCCCCCTCCAGCATCACATCCAACCTCAGTCCAGGGCTGGTAATTGGGGGGTGTGTGTGTATGGCTCTGGTGGTGGTTGGGGTTTTTTCAAAACAGAGTAAATTACATTTTTTTGGTCTTTTTTTTTTTTTTTTTTTTTGCAACAAGTATCTTTTCAGATGCTGCCAAATGTATAGGTTATTTAAAAAAAAAAAAATAGCTGGATCAGCACCACTTCAAGATGAGCTCTGAAATGAGTTCTGTGGAGGAACATCCCTGGTTCACTACAAACCCATTCAGTGGCAGCCTGGCCGTGATTGCATTTTTGGGGTGCCCCAGCTCTGCAGGTTGATGGGAGCTCATCCATCCCACAGCCAGCACAGAGCACCCCAACTTCAAATAGACCAGCAACCAGAGTTTGGCCATTGCTCCTCTGATCCCTGCATCACTAAGGGTGGCCGGGATGGGGATGAGGGTGAACCTATAACAGGGATTTAGATGTTGGCCTGTGCTGGGGAGCATCAGGGGCCTGCTGAGCACCAGCCAGGGGCAAATCCCAGGAAAGGGGAGATGCAGGAGCTATTCACCATCAGAAACTCCCCTCAATCCCCCGTTGCTAAAGCAGATGCTGCCCAAGCCCCTTAACTCTGTTCAAAGTCCCCACAAGCATCTGACAGGAGCTGTGGCTCCCTGAGGGCCACAGGGATTTGGAACTGGTTTAACACAGAGGGGTGAAGCACTCACAATCCCCATGTTCAGTCATCCTCTGGCAGTGCATCCCCTGCCCATGTGTGCCCTCCCTGCCCACACCCCTTCCCTGTGTGTGCAGCCTCATGGGAGTTTGCACACACACCCACATCCCCCTTTTTCACCCCCAGTACTCAATTTAAGAAGTGCTTTGCTGAACTGGGGGTTCCCTGTGCCAGCCCCTGAGCCCCAGTGCTAGGCTGGATCCCACCTGATGGATTTTCCTCAGCTGGGGAGATTGGCTGGAAAAAGGCCCAAATCCATCACTGTCCAGGTGCTAAATTTAGCTGGATACGCAGAAGGCAGGGGCTGTACCAGGAACTGGGGGGGCCTTGAGGGGTACTGCCTGCCTTTTGCTCTCCCTGCTGTAGCAAGGTGCAAAGGGGAAGAGAGGTCAAGGAACTGGGTGAGAGAGAGTCCTGCAGGGCCGGGGGGACCCCAACACCCTCCCCACTCATCACACTGCATCCTTTTGCATCAGCCCTGTCTCTGCTGCTCCCCAAACCTGCCTCATCCCTGGGCTTTTAGCATCCTGGATGGTCCAAAATGTCCTTCCCAGATTCACTAGAGACACTCCCCAGGCAGCTTTGTGGGAGCCACACAGACCCTCAAGGGCCGGATACCCCAGTCCTGGGCTCTGAGCATCCCTGGGATCTGGGGGGTGCCAGGCATGGGATACAGGCAGGATCCCTAGTGGTGGTGAAACACCACGGGTGAAAGGCGATGGCTCTGGCTCCTGTGGGTGGGCTGGGACACCCCCCCCCCCAAAGCCTCTCTGACTGACCTGACACCCACCTTTCTCCCGTGCCCCGCAGATGTGCACCCCCAGCAACACGCCGGCCACGCCGCCCAACTTCCCGGACGCGCTGGCCATGTTCTCCAAGCTGCGGACCTCGGAGAGCCTCCAGAGCAGCAACAGCCCCATCACCTCCATGGCCTGCTCCCCCCCGGGCAGCTTCAGCCCCTTCTGGGCCTCCTCGCCCCCCAGCCACCAGCCCGCCTGGCTGCCCCCGTCCTCGCCCACCACCCACGGCCTCGCCCACCACCTGCACCACCCGCAGCCCTCCTGGCCCCCTGCCCCCCCGCCTGCAGCCCCCCCACAGAAAGCCGTGGCCACCATGGACGGCCAGAGATAAGACTGGGGTTGGAGGAGGGTTGGGGGGAGGGTTTGAGGGAAGGGGGAGGGGGGTCTGGGCCGCCGGGGCGTTGGGAGCAGGGGCTCGCCAAGAAACGCACTGGAATAATTTTCTAGGTTTTATTATTATTTTTAAGGGGGGGGGTTGGAGCATTTGCTGCTGGGGAGGGCACCAGCCTCTGAGTGCCTCTGCAAGAGTCGCTGGCTGGTCTTTTCTCCTCTCCTCCCCCCCTGTTTTTTTTTAAATATATAACTATAATATATAAATATATCTAATGTATATAAATCCAGAGAGAAGGAGTAGCAGTGTGGAGGCAGCTGCTGGGTGTCTGGGGGGACGTTTCCCTATGGCTCTACCCCCACCTGGCATCCCTACATCAGGGCAGGAGAGGGAAGGGGGGGGACAGGAATAACAAAAATGAATGGATGGAGGTGGCTGTCAGCACCCCACATCACGGCCATGGGGACACAGAGCCACTGGACACCCTTCTCCCCCCAGCTCTGGATTTCCTGGACACTTGTCACAGTGCCCAGAGCAAACCAGCCTCTCCTCTGGCTTTGAAATTCAGCCCAGCTTCTTGCACAGACCCCACCTGGACTTCCCCTCAACCCCATCCTTCCTCCTTCCCTCAGCACCCCCAGGGCCTGGGGAATTATCGAGGTGATGCCCCCTCCGTCCCTGCAACTGCCATACATGGCCCTTCCCCAGGGAGAGTTGGGGGGTTGGGGGGGGTTTTTAGTTTTCAAATCAATCTTGCTTAAAAAAAAAAAAAGAAAAGAAAAAAAAGAAAAAAAAAAAAGAAGAAAAAACCAGCAAAAAAACAGGTTGAAGGTTTTTTATTAATTTAAAAATAATAAAAAAAAATTACCAAAACAAAAACAAAATCACTTTTTCAACACTAGCTGTCCCTGCCTTTTGTCTCTCCTGGGAAGGATGTCCCTGGCTGGGCACTGAGAATGGGGGAGAGAACCCCCCCCGTGCTACAGTGTCACCAGTGGGGACTGCCCCCCCCCCCCCCAGGAGCTGCCCCAAGTCCCATGCTCTGCCTTCCCAAACCACTGCTGCCATCCCCAAAGAGGGGGGCAGAGGGAAGGGAGACCCCCAGCACCCCCAAAGCCATGGAGGTACTGTGCCAGCACAGCAAGGACCCCCTGTGTCAGGGGGTACAGCCCAAACCCCATCTTGTCCCCTCACAAAATCTCACAGCCTGCAAACTGCCCCATCCCCACCCATGTGATGAGCCCCCCAGGCCTCAGCACTGTTGGGGACACTCAGGGGCTGCCAGGCTTTTGGGGAAACCCTGTGCTGGGAGTGATGCCCTCTGACTGTCCCCCACTGCAGAATGGCCACACAAGCCCAATGTGTGGGCCCAAGGCCACACAACAAGCAACTAGGGTAACAACCCCCAAAATAGGAACACAGCAGATCTGGAGATGCCAGGAAGGGCTGTGGGGCTCATAGCACAGTGGCAAAGCATCCCCCAGGGATGGAGAGACCCCCCCCAGCATGGCACAACCTCCAAGGAGAAAAGGCAAAAAAAATCCCCCATCTGGGGCTACTCACCTGCTCCAGCAGCACACAGAGCACCCAAGGAGGGATGTGAGGCTGGTGTGTGTTTAGGGGGGTACAGGAGGGTGAGGGTGTTAACAGGGTGCAGATGGGACAGGGGGTGGGAGGTGCTGAGCAGGAGGGATGATGAGTGCCAAAGGGGTCCCCCCAGCTGGGCCCTATCCTGAAAATGCAATTAGTCCCCAGGCTGTTTCTCAGCCTCTCAGCCCCACCCAGGGGTGCAGGATGGTTCTTTGATGGCTCTGCTCTGGTGCCTGGTGGTTTGCTCAGAGTGCTCCCAGTTATCCTACTGGAGGTGGCACTGGGGGGGACCCCAGATCCTGCTGTATCCACCTCAGCACCCCCGAAGCAGGTTTTGAGCATCCAATTTTTCCCCCCTGAAAAAGCAAACCCACCAAGAAAAACACTCGGGGCGGGGGGCTCCCTACGGACTAAGGTGCCTCTGGAGCACAGTAGGGTGGAAGGGATGGAGTCTGTCTGTGTGGCAGAAGGTTTTTGGGCTTCCCCCTGCAGTTTGGGGAGAATATTCACCAGGAGAGCAAGGTTTCCATGGGGCAGCCCCCGGGGACACACCACGGGGGTTGAGGGGATGTTCCCCGTAAGCCCTGGGTCCCCCCTGGCTGCCTCTGGGGTTCCCCTCGGTGTTTCTCACCCTCCCACTCATCCGAGAGGTGCCACCGGCTTTGTGTCCCCCCCTCCCCCGCGTGTCGTTACCTGTGTGCTGTGGGGACAACCCCGGCCATGTGTCCCCAGCCGTGACACCCCCCGGTTCCCCCGGCGCTGGCACGGGAGGGGCTGGGGAAAGCAGCGCTAATCTCTGGGGGTGGCATAAGGGAAAGGAGGGGGCGTGTTCCCCCCAGGGGGGCAGGGACAGGTTACGGTGCTCTCGTCTGGAGGTGGGAAGCAGCGAGGCTCGTGCCTTCCTCTTTCGGTTGATGGCAGCACTGGAGAGGGACAAGGGGCTTCCTTCGCTTGGAGGTAAAGAAAGCAGCCCGGTGATGCTCCTCCCATGGGATAATCGATAGCAAACCAGCGGGCTTGGGGTGGGATTCGCTTTTGACATTAAACCGTGTCCTGCTGCTGCTCTTCCCACTGACACCCCCCTTTCCCACTGCCTCCCTGGAGGCAAAGGAACATCCTCCTTCTGCTGCACCACTCGGCCCCCCCAGACCTCCTTTGAGGCCACAGGGTCCCCTGGCAGAGGCCAGGGGGTGCCAAGGGGAGCGCGGGCTGACACAGACCCTGGGAGGTGCTGTTTTCAGCTCCTCCAGCAGCCCCTCCTTGTTCAAGAAGGAAATATCCTGATCCAAGGCCACTCCACTCAGGAAGCACAGGTGCTTGGCTGCTCGTAGCTCTTTACTGCAGGTTGGAATAGGTTGCTCCTTCCATCCAGGACCCCATAGGAGTCCTCCTGCACTGCCGGCCCCGGTAGACGATTCCATCTTTGCCCACCAGGTCAAACACGCCGGGCTGGGAAGGAGAGGGGGATGGCTGGAACCTCTGGGCTGCATTCAGCATCCCTAAGCCAGCCTCTCTACTCAGCTCTTCCTGGGGGAACTGAGGCACGGATCCCCCCAGGATGCTCAGCATCACCCTCCCTGCCTCGGTTGCCCCAGCCTATATCCCCGTCTTCATCATCCCTACCTTGCTGGGGTCTGGGAGGAGGGGCTCCATCGGCTGCACTGGGCAGATGCTGGTGTGCCGGCCCCCACAGTACATAGGGGATCTGCGGGAATACCCCTCTGCCTGCTCCCTGTGGGGTGGGGCACAGGGATGCTCAGTGCTCAGCACCGTGGCACCCCCTGTTTCACCCTGCTATGCCAGGGAGGGGGGTAGAGGGGGCTCCCTGAGGGCTCCCGGCTACCCTCCAGCTGCTGCAGGACACCCGTGCCCGTCCAGCCCTGCAGGGATCTGCCCTTTCCCCACAGCCCCGGACGGACCCGCGGCCACGGCAGGACCCTGTGCCCTCCGCAGGGGACGCCAGGAGGCAGGAGCTGGGCTGTCCCAGCTGCAGGGCTTGGTTTTGGGAACTCATTCACAGGAGGCACCCGAGCCCCCACCAAGCCTGAGCTCAGGCAGAGACCAGACACAACTCGCCACATGTGGCTTCAGTGCCATCGAGACAAGAGACCTGGGCTAGACAGGGTGGGGCTGTAAAACCTTCTGACCCTCCACAGCCCCTCTCTCCTGCCGGCGCCCCCGGGCCCCTCCGCCCCCACCCAGGGAAGAGCTCTCCTTGCTGGGCAGGGCTCCCCCACACCCCCAGGGCCCACGTCCCGACCTTTGGCCGCGCTCCTGGTACTGTTTGACGATGGGGGGCAGGCGGCCCGTGAGGCCGGGGGACGGCGGCGGCGTGTAGGGGATGATATCGGAGCGCCTGGAGCGGGCAGGAGACCCGGGTGGAGAGAGCCCAGGGAGGGCAGGAGACCCGGGCGGAGAGGGCCTGGAGAGGGCAGGAGACAGGGGTGGGTGACAGGGGCCAAACGAGCCATCCCTGCCACAGCAGGGCACTGCCAGCACCCCCCTGCCCCTGTCCCACCTGCGCATCCCCAGAGGCACCGGTGCCGCTGATACTCACGGGCCAGAAAACTGCATGGTGAAGGGCTGGTCTCTGGGCAAGAAGTCGGGAGAGGACACCTTTAGGAGCTTCCTAAAATGGGGAGAAAAGGGCTGGGTGAGCTCCGGGGGGGATGCAGCCCCGCCTGTGCAGGCAGCAGCCAGTGCCAGGCACCTCGCTGCAGGGAGTTCGGTGTTCGTAGGGGGAATCGCGGGGTGCTGAGCATGGTTTCTACCCCACCCCAGCACAGCCCAACCCACTGGCTGGTTACAAAATAAAGGGGGGCGATAGGGGAGATGGCTTATTTTCCGCGGGAGAAGCTCCAGCTCATACCAGGCAACAGCGAATCTGCAGAGGGAAGCGCCCAAAAGCCTCGGGTCCTGCCGGTGTCTCCAAAGTGCTTGGGCTGCTCGTGGCTGCCCAGGCCAGGCAGGGAGGTGAGGTGGCACCACACCTGCCATCCCAACCGGCCCTCACACCCCTGTCCTCGCTTGGTCAGTGCTCAGGACCCCCCTGAGCCGTGCCAGGAGAGCAGGTCATGCCCAGCTCTGGCACTGTCACAGCCCTGCCTGGGGGGATGACCTGCCATCCTCTGTCCCCTACACTCGTCAGGAAAGCTTTGTACTCACATCCCAGAGGGCTCCATCCTGAAGCTGCCCCTTCCTTGTGCCTCCTTGGCTGTCCGGGACCTGCTGCCACTGGGAGGAGACAGCACAGCTCCATCACCAGCATCCCCACGGTTCGATCAGCAGGTAAATCGGTCTGATGCCAGGGCCCCACATGGGCCCTGTGGAGGAAACAGGGCCAGTGCTGTCCCCAAAGCCATCGCTGTTCCCGTGGCGCTCACCTGTCAGTCCCAGCCACACTCTCAGCTGGGATCCAGAGGCCCTGTGATGCTGGGTGGCCTCGTGCTGCCTTCATTGGGATGGGGGCATGGATGCCAGGGGATCCTGGATGCACTCTCAGGGCAGTGACACTGCCATCCAAACTCTTTGTCTGAGCAAGCAGAGCACTGTTTCAGCCCCAGCTCTTGCCCCCAAAACTCCATCCCCTTTTCTCAGTGAAGCTCCCTGTGCTGCTGTGAGCTTGGGTTTAAGCCAGACCTTGGTCTAAGGGCAGCACAACGGTGGTGCAGATCCCAGGGGAGGGGGCATCCAAGAGGGAGTACCCAGGGGGCTGGGAAGAGTCTACCTTAGAGAAGCTCATCTCAATTTCTTCGTCCTTGATCCGCTCCATGTCATTCATCTCAGGGGGAGAACCCAGGGGGCTGGGAAGAGACTCTGCCTTGGAGATTCTCATCTTGATCTCTTTGTCCTTGATCTGTTCAATATCCTTCATCTCAGGGGGAACATCCAGGAGCCTGGGAAGAGCCTCTACCTTTGAGATGCTTGTCTTGATCTCCTCATCATCCCCGCTCTGATCCACATCATCCCATCCCACGTCACTTTCCACGAAGGACACTCGGGGGCTGCTCGTGACCCCATGCAGCAAGTTCTTCCCTCTGCTCCATGCCCTTGAGCTTCGAAGAGCCGCTCCCTTGGAGATGCCCATCTTGATCTCTTCATCCTGGATCCGTCCCGTGTCATTCCATCCCATATCGCTTTCCACGAAGGAGACTCGGGGGCTGCTCACAGCCCCATGTGGCAAGTTCTTCCCTCTGCTCCATGCCTTGGAGCCGGGAAGAGCTGCTCCCTTGGAGATGCCCATCTGGATCTCTTCGTCCTTGATCGGTCCCATGCTGTTCCGTCCCATGTCATTCCATCCCATGTCACTTGCCATGAAGGAGACTCGGGGGCTGCTCGTGACCCCAGGTGGCAAATCCTTCCCTCTGCTCTGTGCCTCAGCTGTGGATTTTGAGGGCATAGGGCTGGGGGCCCGGGTATCCCGCTGCCTTGGTGAGGTTGCCCTGAACCTGTCCGTGAGGACAACTGGAAGAAGAGAACAGGGGGAACTCTCTGGGGTTGGGGGAGCCCTGGGGAACACAGCTGGGGGAAAACCCAGCAGTCCACAGGCCCCCTACCTGCCCCACTGTGCCCCTCCCATCCACTGGATCCCCTCCCCAGGCCTGCCCAGACGTACTTTCATTGCCGATGACAATCAGCCCCTGGTCCTCCCAAGGGTGTGAGTGCATGCCAGGCCCCTGCTGCCAGTCCGGGGGGACCTGCTGCCAGTCTGGGGGGACCTGTCCGTCCTCATCCATAATGTCCTTCATGGAAGACTGGAAAGGAAAGAGTGGGATGGCTGCAACATGGGGCTACATTCAGTATCCCCAAGCCAGCCTCCCCACCCAGCTTTTCCTGGGGAAACTGAGGTACGGATCCCCCCTAGATGCTCAGCACCACCCTCCCAGCCTTGGCTCCCTCTCAGCCTTCCCAAGGCTGAACAGGCCCAGCTCCCTCAGCCTTTCCTCAGGAGACAGATGTTCCAGGTCCCAAATCATCTTTGTCACCCTCCACGGGATCCAGAGGAGCACGGACCCCCCCAGCATTGCTGCCCATCCCCTGATGTGGGGGGACAGGGTGCACTGGGGGTGCAGCCACATCCTGGAGCAGGACCCGGGTGTGCTCAGGGATGTACCGTGACAGTGTCCATGACAGGGTCTGTCAGCTCGTTGTGGAGGTTCTCTGCCATATCCTCCAAGTTCGCCTGGAGTGGGGCGAGGAGAGGGACAGGAGTCAGAACACGGGAGCAGGATTTAAAAGGAACATCTACAAATTAGCTCAGGCACAGGGCAGAGGGACTCTGGGCAGGGCTGTGCCCAGGGGCTGTGGCTGTATTGCACAGGTGGATCTTTATCTCCCCTCCTTCCCAGCACGCACGTTTCTTTTCTGGTGGCTGTTTAGTTCACAAGTGCTTCAGCATCCCTGGCTGAGGCAGGCAGTGACCTGTACCACTGGTCTGACCTGCAGGCAGAGGTGCCCTTCTGCCCTCCCTGGGGCAGTACTCTGGGGAGGGGGGGGCTCTGGGTGGGTTGGGCTGAGCTCCCACGTTCCACTCTGGGGACACCCTTCCCATTCTTCCCTCCTGGTGCCCTTCACGCTGGGAGCCACCAAGGGCTGTAGAGCAGGGTGGCAGGGCAACACGGTAAGGGGCAGCTCCCAGGGGCACCACTGGCAGCTCACCGTGTCCAGAGTCTCCTGCATCTTCTGCATGTTCTCCTCCATGTGGGACTGCTGCTCCTTCACCTCGTTGATCTCCACACGGAGCTGCTCGCAAAGAGCCCTGACCTAGGAGAGGGGGATGGCAGGGTGAGCCCCAGGGCAGGGTTGCTGGAGAGCAGGTCCTTCCCCCCCACTATGGTCTGCACAGAGCCAGGGGCAGTGCAGGGCACAGGACAGGCTGGCACAGGACACTGCTGGGCCTTCATCACATATTCAGCTGCCAAGAAGGGGCAGCAGCTGCCCAGCAGCACAACAGTGGTGCAGACCCCAGAGGAGGGGGCTGGGAAGAGCCTCTACCTCAGCGATTTCTCTTTCATTGGCTTCTGTTTTCTGCTTTAACTCCTCAAGGTCAGCAGCCATGGAGGCAGCTGGGGGGATTGTCGGGGTCCCCTCCGGGGGTTCCCCGCTCTCCTGGACGACCAGATCCCGCAGGCCCAGGTTCACAAGCATCCCATTCAGCAGGTTGCGCAGTTGCTCGAAGTTGATGGGCTCAGTCTTGGGCATCCCAATGGCCGAATCCAGCATCTGGCCCAGGGTGAGCTCTGCCATGGCTGCTGACCTGTCCAAAAACACAGACCTGCTGTGAGCAACGGCCTTCTGTGCTACTGCTCCAGACAGGAGCAGTGGGATGGCAGGTGATAGGAGGTGTGGCAGGAGGTAGAGCAAAGGTACGCAGCTGACAGGCTCCTCCCCCTGCGGTCTCCCCCTCGTTCCTTGCTGCATGTGGCTCTGTTTATGGTGTCCCCTGTTTCAAGGCGATGGCCCACCCTGGCACAGGTCACCCATTGTTACACAGCAGCAGCCCAGCCCCCTGTGGAACATCCCCATTGTCCCTCACTGCTGGCATGCCCAGGTCCTGGCAGCCGGTGGAATCCATGTGCCGAGGCACCTCCGGCTTTACCATTTTCAGCTCCAAAATGACCCCGGGGATGGCTCACGTTGGGCAGCCCATGCCCCAGGTGCCCCTTGCAGGGAGAGCTGTGCCCTGTGGAGAGAGGTGATCCACGTCCTCACACATGCTGGGCTGTTCTGGAACACTCTGGGAGATCGGGCCCAGAGAGGTCGCACTGCCAGCTCTTCACTTTTTTGAGATCTCAAAAGCATGACATTTTCCCTTCTCCCTTAAATGTGGGAATGGTGGAAGGCTGATGCTGATGGCATCGACACACGGATTTCCAGCACCCTGCTCCAAAGCAGAGAGCCATACAAGCAGGGAAAAGCAGATAAACACATGCTTCCAGACAAGCCTAGGAAGTAAAGCACTTGAACACTGGGAAAAATCTTTTGAACCAGAGTGACCCATCAGACAAGTCCTTACAAAAATCATCAGCAAGAAACTCTCTTATGAACTTGCAGATTCAACCATCAGGCAGTCAGAGTGCTGACATCTCCCTGTTCCATCCAGCAAGGCTCTGGAGCCTTGAGCACAGGAGGGCTGGGTGAGCTCCTGGGGGATCCTGGCTCCTGGGCCAGGCATGTCCTGCAGGGAATTACAGTGTTTGCAGGGGGAATCACAGGGTGCTGAGCCTGGTTTCTCCCCCACCCCATCCCACCCCAGCACAGTCCAACCCACTGGGGGAAATGGGTTACTTGTGTGTTCCTACCTGGGAAAAAGCGCCAGCTCATATTAGGCAACAGTGAATCCATAGAGGGAAGTGCCCAAAACTCACCACCGTGGGAATTCCTCCCAGAGGCACCACAGCAGCCCAGTCCCATGGGAACTGGGGCAGGTGTCAAGGCCAACATGGGGCTGGGTGCTGTGGCTGCAGGAGCTGGGGGGTCTCTGTGGGGTGGGCAGCCTTTGCCTTTGGGCTCTCAGGGGGTACTCGAGTTTGGCTCCATGAGCTCAGGGACGGGGGACAGGCTGAAGGGGCCTGGGTCTGCCCTTGGTGCTGACCAAGCGAGGACACAGGTGTGAGGGCAGGTTGGGATGGCAGGTATGGGTGTCTGTGTCCTTTACATCACACCCCTGCCTGCCCTGGGCAGCCACTGCATTTCAGAGGGGCTCCATCCTGAAGATGCCTCCTTGAGTGTCAGGAACCTGCTACCAGTGGGAGGAGACAGGACAGCTACATGAGCATTCCCAGGGATTGTTTGATGGCTAAATGGGTCTGGTGCCAGGGCACCACACAGTCCCTGGCTAGGACAGCCAGAGGGAACAGCTCCAGTCCTATCCCCATGGCACTCACCTGTCAGTCCCACACTGTTGCCCAGAGGGTCCGTGCTGCTGCGTGGCCTTGTGCTGGCTGCACCCTCGGGATGGAGGTGTGGGTGCTGGGGGATCCTGGATGCAGGACCTGGCACTTGCCTTTGTTGGATCTCAAAAGGTTCCTCCCCAGCCCCAAGGGTTTCAGGTGCCACGCATCCCACAGAGGGGCTGTGGTGGGATGTCAATCCAGGCTGGCCCTCACGGGGCTCCCAGCTCCTGCTGTTTTTCCCACCACCCTGAACAAGGCCCTTTTCTGAGCAGAGGGCACACACTGGACCAGCCAAGGAGCTGCCCTGGCTCTGCCTATGCCAGGTCCTGCCTCCCTGTGGGACGTGCAGGGAAGAGGAGAGCTGAGCAACCTTGGCAGAGGCCCTGGGGTGTGCAGTGGCTAGAGGTGCTGGGGGCTGCCAACAACTTTGTTGAGCTTTCACTTCTGTATTACACCTGCTTTTACCAGTGATTCTGTAAGTGACCTTAAAACATCCATTCACCACAGTGATCCCAGAGACAGCAGCACAACCCTCTGCTCACTGGTGCTGTGGTTCCATGGTTTCTTCCCAAATACAGCCCACTTAAAACAGGCCTGAATGGGCCAACAGCCCTCGATGAGCCCTGGCCTTGCTCCTGGCAGGTCTCATAAGCAGTTTGAAGGGGAGAGAAGAGCAATACCTCTCACATTTTTAACACTGGCTTTCAGGATGGAGATCATGGTCTGGTACTGGCTTGGAACCAGGGGGCACACAGACATCTACAAGGACTTCACATGCTTCAGCTGATCCTTTCAGTACTTGCAGCACAGCAGTGTTACCCCACCAGGCTGAGGAGCCACACTGTGGCCACAGAGTACAGCTGGGATTTGTTTGTGGTACTCTGAAAATGCAGGAAACCCATCAACAGCTTTGAGACCTCATCCAGCCCTGCACACCCCTCGTGGGATGTGGCTTGGAGGTTTAATCCACGCTGATCCAGCCACTCTGTGCTGAGGAACCTTTGTCTGCCTGGTGTTCAAAGCTTGTCCTGCTCAGTCACTGCCAGCCCCTCGGCCCCATACATATTTTAGATGCTGGAGTGGAAGAGAAAGGTGTAGAACAAGGATAAGCAAAACTAAACAGTTCTTAGGCTGTTGAAGCAACTGCTTCCAGCAGCTTTTATTTGTTCCTCACATCAGCAGGCTAGAAAGCGGTGTAGGTTTTACTGGAGTGTGTTTCTCTCATCAAGGGGGAAGATCACAGTTTGGGAATTTATCCTTATATCATCCTGGAGACAAAGCCCTCCACCTGCATCTTGTGCTCCTTCCTCAAGGGTCCCCTCCACCCAAAAATTAGTATCACTCAAGACAGGAGTGATCAGCAAGTCCTACTTCTCTGTGGGAGAAGGCTGCAAGCCAAGTGAGCCTGGTTACACCAACAGCCCCACTGAACACACACAGCAGCTGCTCAGAGGGTACAGCATTCACAGGAAGCACCGAAATTGAAAAACCTTACGCTTTTTATTGCAGGTTTGGTGTTAGTGTTTTGGAGAGCACAGCTGCATTAGAAGCAGATATTGTTCCAACTTCCCTTCCCCACAAGACTCTGCCACAAACTCGTCAGCCCCAGGCAACTCCAAAAATTGTGCCTGGCTTTGCAGTGCAGACAAGCGTTCAAGGGAGGACCAAGACCCTCATGTGACTTGTCACTGAAGAACAATAATGATCCAAAAGCTTGCAAAATGAAAAGGCCAACACATTAACTAGCGTTCCCTGCTCTGCTGGGAGACACGTGAGCTTGTTCCCAGCTCCCTGACACAAGGATGTGAGTAGCCCTGCGAACGGGTTGCCCTAAGCTGTCCCCTTGGGATGTTCCGCTAACTTAGTTCTGATGAAAGTCCTTGCTCTGCTGTGCAGGAGAGGAGAGGCCACTCACTTGGCAAGGAGCTGCTGTGCTGCTCAGCTCTGCCAGCAGAACGTTCCCTTCTGTGCTCTCGGCTGAGCCACAGGCAGAAACAACCCCAAAGGCTGCTCTTGCTTGCCCACACAGCAATGAACAGTCTCTATTCCCTTCTCATAAGCTGACAGCTACTTCTGTTTAGCTTTTCTTTCCACCCCTACAGGGCAAGAGATATAACACGCTAAAAAAAAAAAAAAAAAAAAAAGAAAAAAATCATTAAAGGAACTTAAAAATTCAACACCACCTCTCTTAATTAAGGTGTAACCCTCCCCATTGCCAGTGGCCTCTTCTATTCAACTGTAAAGTGCTGGTCAGGTTGACTTTTTTTTCTATTAGATCTCATGGCTCAAAGACCCTGAAAACCTCCACGCTCCTACAAAAATAAACAGTTGTGTTATGCCTATATTTTATGGTATTGCCTTTTCATGCACATTTCCTTCTCCCGTGGAACCCAGGACGGGGGCAGAGCCAGGTCTAGTCATCCACAGTGATGTTGCGGAAGAGATAAGCCATGGACTCGCCGTTGTGGATCCGCCGGATGGCTTCCGAGAGGATCAAACTGATATCCACAGTCTTTATCTTGGGGCACTGCAGCTTCTGCACCTCGTGAGGAACCGTGTTGGTCACCACCACCTACGGATGGAAAGGAAAGAAAGTTGTGCCACTGAAACGCTCGCTCTCCCCGAGAAGCCACTCTGGATTAGCTCCAGGAGGGGTGTGCCCCTGCTGTTCCACAATTCAGGGGGAGAAATCCTTGTGGGATTGAAATAAATGGTCTCCCCCACATGACAGTCAATCTGTTGAGGGGACCAACATAACCAGCACTCTCCAACAGCCACCTCCACACAGGCTGATGGGTCACTCAGTTCACAGGATCTGACATGTCTGTTACTAAGGGTGAGGTGTGAAATCTTGTCCTCTTGATGTCCCAACAGCCCCTCAGCAGCTGGGGGAGAGGGGCAGGGAGAAGGGCTGCACAGTGAGATGGCAGCCACATACCACCAGCTGCAGTAAGGGAAGTGTCCATGCAGGGATGACTAACACCTGCATTAGGGAGAAAACATACTCAGGGAAGCAGACCTGATCTGAACAAGTATTAATCACACACACTTTTTTTGTTCCACTGAAGAACCAGCTAACTGAAAGCACCTGATTACACTAGTGATTTCAGAGATGAGCTGTGTGGCATGGGAAGAATAAGTTTGTGAGTTTGGATGTCATCAGAGCCAGCCCCTCCTCTGCAGAAAGCAGACTCACCTCGTCGATGGAGGATTCCTCTATGAGACGGGGGGCATCTGCTGACAGGAGCCCATGAGTTGCCATCACAAAGATCTTGTAGGCTCCACGCTCTTTCAGGATCTCTGCAGCAGCTACAAAGCTTTCCACGTCATCAATGATGTCATCCTGAGGAGAAACAGAAGGAACCTCAAAACCAGAAGTTTACAGTGCCTGCAGGGCAGGAGTGGATCTGCAAGGTACTGCAGCTTTGGCCATGCACACAGATGAAAAATATAATCCCTGTCTACTTCAGCTGCTGGTGAGAAGCAAGGACACCCAGGTGCATGACTTTAATCTGCAAATGCCATTTCCCTATTTTAGGGACCCTTTTTCTAGTGTGGAGAACAAATACTGTGTCTTGGAAACAAATCAGTCCCTGCATATGCACACACACACACAGAGCTTATCATCAGCAAGGTGTTTTTTCATGGGGGTAGGAGCTGCATGTTGATTGCTTACACTGCAGCCTGGCACAGCAAGTATGAGAAGCTCAGCAAGTTTTCTTTTTCATTTGTTGGGGTTTTTTATGGGGGTTTTTGTTTGGTTTTTTTTTTTTTAAACACTTCAGGAGTTTATTCTGCATGTCCTGGATTTATTCAGTATTTGCAGACATCTGACATTTGTAGAATTAAGGGAGCAAGGAGATTTTAGGGCTTAAAGTGCTGAAGTACAAAGGGTTTTCAACAGCAAGCTGAAATAATTGAAGCCACCAGCAAAACTGGAGAAAACAGTGTCTAACAATCATGTTCCCACCCCTACACCAGCAATCCCCCTCCTACCCTCAGGGATAGAGCAGCTCAAGGTAAGATGCTGTGAGGAAGCCACCCCCCAACTGCCCCTGTCACACTCATACCACTATGATGGCAATTCTTCCTCCAACGTCTCCAACCACAGTTATTGGTGGTTTCTCCTTGGCCATCATCACTAAAGAAGAGAAAAAAGAACTCCAGGTCAGTCAGGCTTGAATCAAACACCAACAGCTCCACCACACAAGAGGCTGAACCCCTATACATGATCCTGACACCCACCTCAGTGGGAAAGCACTGGTTTAACCATCATCTTCCTCCTTAAATGAACAGCACTGCTGCACAATGAGGAAACTCTCTGTTTCTGTGGGGACCTCATACTGACCTCAGAGACAGCAAGCAAATCCAACAATCTAACAGGTCCCTGTGCAAGGAGAGCTACAAAGCAGCACTTGGTTTATGGGACATGCTGGTGACTTTCTTTTTCCCCCAGAAAAAGATCTGAAAACAGGTCATGTCTGGGAGCAACAAACGGGATTCTCTGAGCAGCACCTCTCAAAGGGCAGGTGCTTTACGAGCTGCAACTTTTCACCTGCTGGACTCAGCAATCCATTTGCAGGATCAGAGACTTGCACTGCAGCTCTTGCTTTCTCACATCAACAAACACACAAGGCTCTTTCAGAGGGTGTAAGAACATTAATACCACCTGCTCAGGCAAAGAAAGCTTAAGGAAGTTTGCAGAAGCAAATTTGCTGATTTTTTTTCTTTTTAAGTGGATTAATGGAAAGAGCAGGACAAAATCCAGTGGAAACACAGTTGTACAAGCTCAGTGCAACCAGCAATTGGATCAAAAGGGTCTGACAAGGTAGCACTGACAAGCTGTGCTACCTGACACAGTGAAGAGATGTACTAGGAAATAAGGTTCCACTCCCTCCTGACTCTGCTTTTGCACTGACATGGTTTATGCCAAACTACATCCTGCCAAACTTCCAGCAGCAGTATATACATAAAGAGATATGAACCAGGATGCACTGAGAGTGTCCAGATGTAACACAGCCTTCAGACTTACATCAAACAGCAACTGGCCTCTGATACAGGCCAGGGACTTGCTGTCCATCAGCCAAACCTGTCACTGCCACAGGGTGCTGGTTTGTACAGAACAAAACCTGCCAGCATGGAAAGGACACTGTGGTGGGCATACAGGTGACAATCTGGACTGATCTAACCACTGAAGCAAAGAGGAACATCCTGCATTTTGTAACACTTACCTGGCCCATCTCCACACACCCCCCTCCCAAATCTGATGCTCTCTATGGGTAGTGCAGCAAAGTGTCCTACCAAGGCACTTGGTACCCCTCCTTTTGCAAGCTCAGGTCTTGCCAGGATTCTGACCACAGAGGCTTCTCAAGTGCTGAGGAGTTTCAGACAACCTACACAGCAAGACTTTTCTGCTTTAAGATAACCTACTTCGATGTAATACCTGAGCAGCAGGAGAACAGAAGCCATTGCCCATCAAAAAGCCTGTCTGAATATTGATTTCTGCCCTCCTGGATCAAAATAGTTCTGCATGAAACTCCTCATCCTGCACAGCAGGCTGATCCAGTAGTATTCCCACATCTCATCAGTGCCTGGGAATGCTTAGAGTGCAAGCACAGCTGAGTGAGTGAGTCACACTGAGGGATGTGATGAAAGCAATTTTAAGGACCACAGCTTTGAAGATTCATGTGTAGAGCTGTTCTTCACATACACAACCTACTCCACAGACTGGTTCTCCATAAACCTACCAAAACTGTATAAAAGGTGTCCAACAGTTCTGTTTTGACCAAAGTTCCATCACTCATTGCCAGGTTTTGCAGTTAAAGTCACAGCTACCTTGGACTGAAGAGTTAATAGCTCTTCATGGCACAGACTCCCCAGCCTCCCTTGCACAGTTATTTGAGTCTCCTATCAAATGCAATGTCACCTCTAATCCTGAAGGAAAAACATTCTTATGAGAAGGATGAGTATTTGCAATAAATGCAGATTAAGCATCACAAGAGATAAGCAGATCATAAATTTCAATTACAGGCACTACCGACCTGCTTAGATTAGTTATTAGTTTATTATCTAGTTTGGACAGTAATAAAGCTCCTGGTGGGAGCTGGGAAGTATCAAAAGGATTCCACCTGGCTGCCATCCCATCCTCCATGTGTATCCACAGATGAGTGCCATCTCTGGTTACAACAGCCAGGTTAGGGGGAATCTTTCTGCACAAATGGTGAACAGAACTAGAGAGCTGAAATTCAACCCTATTTTACTCACAGAAACATGAAGTTTCAGCAAATCAGTATCCTTCTATTCCATAAAGGAAGCAGACACTTGCTATGCTTAAAGGCTAACATGGCAACTAGCAACATTAGCAGTGCTTTGCATCTCTGTTTTTAAAAAGCTGTATTTCGATTTCGTTTTATTTTTAAAGAATGGTAGGCAACGTGTCGACCTACCCGGATCTTAAAGAGATGTTCTCCCTTTTTCTTGTTCAATTTTCTCTGCAAAAAAAACAGAAACAAAAAATTGCAAGCCAAAGATCCACCCACAACCACATCAAATCTCAAGAGAACTGCTCCGACGTGATGAGAGTTTACACAAAGGTTACTGCAGCCAGTTTCTTCTTCCAAATCTTTGGACATATCAAGATGTGCAAGTCAGAACTGCTATGAGAAGGTGGCTTGAAAAGTGATTCAAATAATAAAGAGCATTTTCCCCTCCAGACTGAAAACCTCTGTTTATATGCAGACAAAAGAGGGTAACAGAAATAAGCCACAGTGGTACTTTTGCCTGGCATAACCCCTTGGATCATGTACAAGTTCAGGTTAAAGAGTTGCTGACTTTTTCTGGAGAGTCAGAAAAGATGCTTGTGGTATCTGTAGCTTCGGGGGGGGGGGGAGAGAAGAAATAAAAGAGAAAAAAACAGACCACCATTTTTATAAAACAAGAATATCAAAGAACACTTTAATTCTGATGTGTGTAACATATACTTAAGTACCACATGTTAAAGGCAAGATTATTACTGGCATGAGGAAACAGCATTCCCAGGTGTGTAAACCTGTTGCTGTAATTAAGCAGTTAAAAACGGGTTAAGAAACTCTAAAATAATTCTGTTTGGAGCTGACAGTGTGCATTAAAGTGATAATCACCAAGAACTGCAAAGCTGCATTTACAACAGAGCCTGTGAGCAAAAGGCTGCTCAAAGAATGAACTGTTTTGTGTAGAGATAGCCCTGGAAGGACAGAAAACATCCCTGTGCCCAGCCTAAACACAGGAAAGATGGGGGTAGGGAAGGAGGAATGGACCTATGGTCACTCCAGTTTTCCCCCCCAAACTCTCTTCCTTCATGGCAGTTTGCTGAGCCCCGGGTTTGAACCATCAGCTCTGAATAAAGTACTGAATTCCAGAGCCACTGAAATGATTTAACAGATGGTGTTCCACTCCTTTTCTCTCCAGGATGAGGAGACATGCAAAGAGTCCACATGCATTTAAGGCACAGCCCTGAGCCAGCTGCAAGCTCTGAGACACAAAAGCCCACAATCAAAGGGAATAACCCCGGAGTGAAGTCCTGTCTCAAAGGCTCTGCTTTCAGGAGTGACGTGGGCTGCTGCTGCTGCTCGAGTGCAGCATTTTAAGTGCAATTAGAAGCACTTCTGGCATTTTTCTGTTGTGGCTCCACACGAATCACAATATCACATCAGGCCACACTCACAGGACAATAAATAAGCCATTACACTGCACAGCACTGATTAATTAGAGGCACATGATCTCTCCCAGAACGGGGAGACAAGGTGCATGCCAGGACACAGGAGCCCAGCCAATTCACTAGGAAGCCCATGAGGAATGGCACAAAGCATAAGCCATCGCTGTGGGGCTCTGGGGCTGCTCCCAGACACAGGTTTCACCTCTCTCCTGGCTGTAACACAACTGCCTGGAGCCTGAACTGCCCAGTCTAGGATGCTCCACAATAGTCTGCTTGTAGCCTGGAGCAGGATGCTACACAGTAAGTCTCAGCCACTCTCCAGAAGTATCCCCACCTGCCTGATCCAGGCCAGCGTTCCTAAGCCAGGCAGACCCAGACTGGTTCTTTTTTGACAATTAGAGGGTTTTTGGGACAGTTTTGGTGTAAGGAAGCATCCAGCTCTGGGTGAGCAGCACATGTCTGACCTTTCATACAGGGGCACAGCTTTGCTCTGCCCTCAGAGCTCACACCACCAGGAATGCTGGTGATGCCACATGGCAGGAAGAGCTGATGGAGGATTTGGTGTGATGTGACATTTGAGGTGGGAAGATGCTTTTCAAATGACTGAACTGGACAAGAAAGGAGGCACAGCAGAGAGGGTAAGTACAGACACTCACAGCACTGCCATCCCCAAACCCCATCTGCATTTCCAGCTCTGTCTGGCAGAGCACAGCTCCCTGTCAGAGGCTGACATACAACCAGGATGCACTAGAAGCTTACAGACTGCTTTCAGACAGGAATTACCTCAGAATTCTGCACCTCCAGTAACAGAGCCCAGCTCACTCAAACCCAGGTATTTGTCAGGTTAGAAAACTGGACAGAAAAAAATCAACTTCCTACTGAGAGTTTTGGACAAGTTTGCCCCAAAATCCACCCCACGACTGACAGCTACCAAGCCTCAGCTTGACTGTTTTACATTTGTGCCTTAGGCATGCAGGGAGGTCATTGGTCAAGTGCTGAGTTTGTGCAGGAGATAAAATAAGAAAGTGGTGATACACAGCAAATTAGTTTGTGTTTGGATAGCTGAGGACTGAAAACAATTTTCCCCTGGAATCATAACTAAACTGGACAAGGACACATTTCTGTATGAGCTGCCATTCACAGGGCTCTCCAGCAGCACAAGCTCTCACAGCTGAGCTTCCCTGAAGTGACATATGGTTGGAAATAAAAACACAAAACTATCAATGCCTCGGTAGCAGACAAATGTCAGCTAGTGATATTTTGGAGGACAGCATCCTCTTCAGAGTAGGAGGGGAGGGAAAAAGGTAAGAGCAACCATGCAAATTCCTGTTCCGTTGGAAGGGCATGAAAAAAAATCCCCTTGTCAGAAGGGGGGGCAATCAAGATGAAGTCCCACACTTCATTGCCAAACCCCACCTGGCCCTCAAGGCCCAAGAGGAGTTTCACCAGCAACATAAGCACTGTTTAACTGATTGTATTCTAGTGAGCAAGGACTGGGGTGATGTGAAATGCCTGCAGTTTTACTTGCCTCTCCTCCACAAGCTGCCCACGAACTGGTTGGATGTTCTCCCTAAACTTCAAAAGAGGAGAGGCTTATCAGTAGCCCCAACCTCTGCTGGTGTAATTAAGTCTGGCTGCATGATGGAGAGCTCCTCACCACACACAGCAGCACACAGCCTTTCCCACGGTCACTGATCCCAACTTCTGTCCTACCACCACATACCCAGAAAGCTTAAATCCTCCCGAGAGAGAGAGATGTATTTTAATTCTACTGTTGTTATTGGACTGCTGCAGGAAAACAAGCAATCCTGAAGGTGGCATTTCCAGAACACAGGTTTTGTCCTTTCTCCTTTGCTGTCTGCTCCCAAATCAGCAGCTTATCAATCAGTGGCAGGAGCTCAGGAAACAGCTCAGCAATGCTCCTGGAGAAACTATTCACCACAAACCTCAAAATCTTGTTAAAACAGATGCTGGAACATGATCACCTTGGCTGCCAGGATGAAGAGAATTTCCAGCAGTAACAATGGCTGCAGCAGAAGGGGGAGATAAAGGCCAGCCCTCCCCTCCACAATGGAGCAGCAGCTCCCTTATTACCTGCACTTTTGCATTTCTTTTGTTTCATTAGCTCAGTGAGTTCTGTTGCTGAGTACTGTAAAAGCATCACCTTCATCAGGTTTGTCAGTCTGACACTGTTGAGCAGGCACAGCCAAGGAGAACAATACTGATGCTCTGCATGGCCAGAAGGAGTTAAATAAAAACCTTCCCCTGTGACTTCTCCTACAACTCGCTGATATCAACCTTTCCACGAGAAAAATTCCACTGGTCCCACTGCCATCAGGTTGGTTATAAACCAAGAGAAACTTCCCACCAAACTTCTTTTTTTTTTCCCCCCCAAGGGTAAGCAGAGAAACTTGATCTTACAGGGCAGCTCCAGGCCAGGGTGCACAGTTGCATTTTTGAGCATTGGAGGGGAGTGACGCCCGTCATCCATGTCCTGCTCCGTGCACTGAGCCTCCCCATGGATCACTGCCAGCCCCAGCCGCAGCCTCTCGGCGTAAGACTGAGCCCTGCAAGACAAACAGCCCGTCAGGAAGGAGTTGGGCTGATGCAGCTTCCCAGCCCAGCCCACCAGGTCTCTCCCAGAGCCAACAGCAAGCAAAAGCTGCACCTCTGTGGCTGTTCCCCAGCAAGAAACTTCATTGGAAGTGATTCTTCATTTGTCCTTAATATCCTAAAGTTCACTCTACCCCTTGGCTCCACCTGGGGCCTCCCGTATTCCTCCATATATCTCCATTCTGAGATAGTCAGGCACTGCTGAAACTCAAGCAGCAAGTCTGATCCTAACCCCAGGTGAAGCACTTTGCTCTGCAGCAGCAGAGACCTCCAGAGTTTACTCCCACCCTCCCATACTTTCCCTGGTGTATTTCCCACCAGCTCAGGTATTTTCCAGTTTAATTTTAACCAGCTAGTAAAGCATCCACTTACCTTTTAGCTGCACCAGGAGATTTGGCTACAATAACTGCGTTTCTGTAATCTGGAATCTGGATGTGACAAAAGGTTATTTAATTAAAGAAAGACCTTCTTGCTAGTAACTGGTTTGATATATGGCTAAATAATCACGTCCACCCTCCTCCCCAGACCCAAATCTTCATTCTTCATTTCTCTCTGAAAGAGAGAATGAGGCAGCTGCACTTGCTTTCAACACCAGTATTTGTGTATTCTGCAAAGGTGGGAATGTTCATGGTGTTTAACCCTCTCCATATGGGGAAGCCTTGCTCTCACCATGTGGGAATAAATCATCAACTTCTGCACATGGAGAATGAAACCTCCATGCTCTGCCCCCAGCTCAGCATTCCCAAACTCAGCCCAAGACAAAGTCTATCAATAAATTCAGAGCAGTCAGAAATCCACCACTGCCCAAGGGGTAAGGGGAGGCAGTGGAACAGGATTTTAAATGTGTTTAGAGGCAGGAGCACAAACAGCATCTCTGCAATGGCACTAACTCTACAGAGAGCAAGCTCCTCTCCTGAGAGTGGTGGAGCTCAATTTCCATCCAGGTACAATCATACAGTGTAGCATCTTCCCACTTTCTCCCCTAAGAAAGAATTCCTTAACAGAAGGATTGACCTAGACTGACAAGACCACCTCTACTTAAGGAGAGGCTCAGTGCTGCTGCCATATTAAGATAAGAGAAGTTGATATATACAGAACTAGAGTAACCTCACTTCTTCCTGTATATACTGAAGCAAGAAAGGGGATGCTCTCAGGTTGTCTACTGGAAAGCTGAAGAAGCCTTGGATTTCCTTTTGATGAAGGTCCATAGTGATAATGTGTGTTAAACCTAAAGGGAAAGAGAAGAGAACAGTTTATGGAAAATATTCCCACGTGGCTGGAGTTCCTTGAATATCTCCATTTTCCAGACTGTTTTAGCTGTTACTCAGACTATTGTGCCATGTCATAAAATAATCATAAACAGATGGATGCAGAAAGTTCCAAGGACATAGAGACAAACAGGCAGGCAGTGTCACAACACTGGGCTGACACTGTATTTCACTACAACACTTCTAGGCCACTTCCCCAGGTGTGAGTTACAAAGAAACACAAGAAAGCCGAAGAAAATCAATTCCCCTGAAGTGGCTCAAGAGCTCAGCAGCACATCCCCACATCTAATGGGAGAAGAACTGAAGGACAGATGCCCTCTGGATGCCCCTCCCTGTGACACTCACCTGCCTTGGCCAGCATGGAAGCCAGCAGCTTGCAGACTATAGAGCCCCTCTTCCTCATTTTGCTCTGTTTGCTGTAGGGGAAGTAAGGGATGACCCCGATGATGTTCCTGGCACAGGAAGTCTTCAGTGCATACGCCATTATCAGCAGCTCCATGACAGCAGTATTCACATCTCTAGGACATTTGAAAAACAATTCCAAGTATTAGCAGATGTTCTTCCAATGCAACTCTTTTTCCATTTATACTCAGACCTCTCCTCACCAAAGTTCCAAGGAAATAATGCTACATCTTAGGCTAATGTATGCAAGACCCAGACTGCAGCCATACAGCTCCTTCCACCACGCCACAACACATTACAATCAACTTTTACATGTACAGGACACGACTCCAGCACTCAAGAGCTGGGGGCTGGAATTTGATTTTATATTCTAACATGAGCGAGGTACATGATGATTTCCCTCCATCATCACACAAAAAAAGGGTTTCTTTAAAATTTATCTTGGAACAAATATTGCCTGATACAGTGTATTTTGAAATAAAATAGTCTTTTAAAGAAGCAGCACACATGCAGCCAACACTTCATCCACACTGGATTTATTAGGGTATTTTTCTTTTTTAACAGTGCAAGGCAGGTTATTTTTCCTGCCTTAAGAAATACTGCATTTTGGAGCACACAAATTCCACATGTATCCCTTTGGTGAAGTCAGCATCTCCACACTCTCCAGCTTATCTAGAGATGGAAGGAACAACAGCACAGGAAATGCTAAGGGACTGTTTCTTGAAAGAAAAAGAAAAACAAAACCAAAAAGCAACATAGGCAGAAGAATCACAGAATATGCTGAGTTGGAAGGCACCCACCAGGATCATCCAGTCAAACTCCTGGCCCTGTGCAGGACACCCCAACAACCCCACCATGTGCCTGAGAGTGTTGTCCAAATGCTTCTTGAACTGAGACAGGCTTGGTGCTGTGACCACCGCCCTGGGGACTCTGTTCCAGTGCTCAACCACCCTCTGGGTGAAAAACCTTTCCCTGATATCCAATCTAAATGTCCCCTGACTCAGCTTCACGCTGTTTCCTCGAGTCCTGTCACTGGTCACGAGACTGAAATATCCCATTTTCAGTTTGCTCCACCATGATGACTGGCATGGCCCAGCAGGAGTGAATTCATCTGCATTTTAATTCATTTTAGGAAGGGGAAGAAAACTCCAAGCCTCTTTAGTTCCTTAAAACCAACACCAAGAGACACTGTCTGCATGATCACAGACTGACTTGAGACCATTTGGGAACTAAGAACACACACACACTTCAGACAGTGGGACAGACAATCCTCCTGCAGCACAGACACCCTTGCCTGGGAGTCTGCAGCCTCCAGTGACACACCACATCCCCAGGCTGGTCAGGAGGGCAATGCTGGGGCTGACTGGGCCATCTTTCCACACAGCAGCAGAGGAATAAACAGCACAGAGCAACCTAAAGCTCTGCAGAGCTTTTTTGGACGTTGCCCAGACATTGCTCAGGACCTGTTTTCCTCCTGAGCACCAGAGACAGCTTCTCCCACTGCTCAGAGACACGACCCGTGACAAACCTCTGACCATTTCCACCTCCCCACCGCTCTCCCTTCCTTTGGAAATTAACCTCCACTTGTGCCTCTTCATTTGTGAGGCTCTGGGTCTCTGTTCTCCCGCTGGCCCCACCACAATGCCATGTACACACAGGAAAGCTTTGTTGGCTCTGCAGCACACAGCCAAGAATTACATAAAACACAGCCCCCTGCCACACAGGACAACGAGCAAACAAAGAACTGTTTCTTCCTTTTGGTGTTTTAGCTGTGCCAGTAGGGCCAGGAGAGAAGAAAGAGATGCTACTATCAGTGTCATACAAAAACAAAGTGGTCAAGTTTAAGCCTATTTAAAGTTCATCCAAGAAATTCATTATTTTTCATCACTATTTTTCAACTTACCCCTTAAAAAAAAAAATAAAAATATATATATCTATTCACATGGAAAGCAGATAAAATAACAAGACTGGGAGAAAGGTTTTAAAAGGCACCTGCAGTCCTGGTGCTGCTGTGGGACCGTGGCAGCCCTATTGAAGTTACTCAAGGAGGAGCAATTCTCTCAGTATTCCAGCAGGATTCCATGCTGGGCTCTGGAAAGCTCCTGCAGACCAGCTGGCACAGGCACTAGGCAGAGGTGGGTGTGTCTGTCACTCCAGCAGGGCTCAGGCTGGGTGGCCTGGGGAAGTTGTTGAGGTGATGCTTCATGCTGAGCCATCACACTGCTCTGCTCCTCTGCAAGGGGCACTGACCCCAACCAAGGACAATAACAGGGGGAAATAACATCTGTGGTGGAACCCCAGCCAAAGCATCTCCAAAACAGGGACCAGGAGAGCATCCCAGCCTCCCTGCTGCCCTCCCCACCTCCTGCCTTGCAGCCGTGCTCCCAGTTAGTTACTGCTGGGAAGGCTGAGCCAAGACCTCACATGGGGACTGTCAGCTCATTACCAGGATATTTAGAGCCAGCTCAGCCATCCCCCTCACCCTACTTTCCACCCCTCTCCAGCAGCCTGGAGCCTCCCTTGCTGCTCCCCATCCCTGTCTAGGACATCCCTGGACATTCCTTCCCTGGAGGCTGAGCAAACACCTCATGTGACACTGTCAATGGACTTTGCAACAACCAGCACCAACACTGAGCACTAAAAGGCTCCTTTCACTTTCAGGGTATCACAAAACCACCAACTTCTTCATTTTTCTACCACCTAAACATAAGCTACTTGAATTTCCCCTCATACAAATGCCAGTCCACACACCAACAGTCTTGCATGATACCTGTCTTTGTCACTTTTTTGTTGTGCTCTAGGCTTTCAGGACAGGGAGCCTGTATCAAATATTCAGGTCTCTCTGTTTTCTCTCCTGCATTTAAGATGCAGACTGAATTCACACTGCAGCATAACAAGGTTGTTTCCCCTCTCTCCTCCTTTCCTACCAAGTCCTAATATTTTGTTTTCTTTTCAAACCACTGCTGAGTGTGGAAGTCCTATTCTTAGATTATTCCACACAGTTGCTCTTTTGACTCTCCTGAAAGGCTCCCTGAAACCCACTAGAAAACTGAAATGCCCTTGAACCTGTCCTCTCAAGCAGTGCAGCAAGGCACAGCTGCAGTTTGGGAATAAAAGATGATTTGGCTGCACAACAGTGGCTCCTACCTGGAGGGCCTTGAACATTTTGGCTAAAAAGGGACCAATTTCTTGGCCCACAATGCCAAATTCAAGTTAATGGAAAAACAAGGGGGTCGACAAGTTAAAAGCAGGGGAGATTTTCTCCTCCCAGCACTGTTGCTGTCCCTAATGCTCTGAGTTGCCTCTCTGTGAACACTCAACCTGTTTCATGTTTACACAGCTCTCAGTTACAAGATATTTCTGAGAACTCCTCACAAGGGACAAAAGAATGGCACCATTCACCGGAAAGGTGATCCTACAGCAGGGGATTTTCATCTTGTGGAGATTTAGTTGCTCCCTGGGGGAGAAAACACTTGGAGCATCTCTCTGGAAAGAGATGAGCCCTAGGAAAATGTTCCTGCCTGCAAGAGGAATTCCAGAAGTGAGTAAGCTGACCTAGTAGTCCTACTGATTTCTTTAACAACAGGCCAAGCATTACAAAGAGGAAATGAACTTGAATTCTCAGAGGCTTCTACTCCTTTGGCAAGCAAGGAAAAATTCTGTTTCTAGGTTATTCTGCTCTGCTGCTTATTACTTCTTGGGATCTCCAAAATCTGAGCAGGATTTAGTAACCTGAAAAAAGCTGTCAGAGCAGGAATACTCTTGTTTTGCTAATTGTGCAATAGGCATCCTAACAATACCTTACCTCTGAAAACTATGCCTCCCCTACCCATAGTTGGTTGTTTTGCAGTTACCATTTAATGTCTGGGCTCCTTTCCCACCACACCAGTGCTGTATCAGTAGTCTCTTCCTCAGCCAGGGAGCAGCAAGGTTCCTGGGGTTACAGCTGGTTTTCTAGCCCCCTGGTTACTTGCAGCACTTCTCTTACTCCAAGACTAGAATAGTCCAAAATAAAAACAAAAAAGGCCCACCATCATCAAGAACTGCAAAAATACCAGAGGGAAGCTGCAGGCTTCCACCTGAGCTAAGTTTCACATCACTACAGCGAAAGGGTAAGAATAATCCAGCCTGTAATTAAAGCCATGGCTGCTGTTTGATGCTGGCTCTGCTGCTTGGTAGTTGAGGAAATCAGCCATCCTGGGATGGAAATGCCAGTCAGAAATCACCAAACAACTGAGCCCAAAAGGCCACCACACACAGAGCAGGGATGTTTCACTTGCAGCCATCAGTCACACTTGTTCCTGCCTCAAGTGACACACTGGAGCTATTTGATGGGAAGAGTCTCAGCTTGCTGTGGCACAATAGATCCTCTGGGAATGTCAACAGCTTAACACTATGTGGGGTCTTAGATGTGAGTCAAAGCAATGACAGCACTGGTAGGAGTTCCACTGGTTATCCTGTGAGTAAACCATCCAACCCTCTGCTGACCCAGGTATTCACAGCACATCCTGGGTGTAAAACTGAGCCACGAGTCCCTTACCTGGGGATTGTCTGTATGATGAAGATATCCTGTCCCCGGACAGATTCTTTTATTTCAACTCTTGTTTCTGAAAAGGATTGGAAACAGAGTCAGTTTTGTTTCCAAACATCAGGCTGACAGTGACAACACACCATGTTTTAGCAGCAACCTTGCCCCCTGGTCAGGGCAGATGAGGACTTGCTCCCTTGCCCTTTGTGCACACAGACCCACTAGACACACAGATGAGCAGAGCACATTTTCCAAAGGCTGGTCCTGGGCAGAGCTGGCACGACATACCAGTGAGTTAGCTGTATTTACAAAGCAAAAGCAGGCTGAATAGCTGTTTCTTATGTTTAGAAGACAATTGCCTAATTCTCAATTAGAGATCCTTTTCGCTCCTCCATGGAGTGGTGAAAGCTGTCAACAGAACATTTGTTAGTGAGCAATGAACCACTCAAGGCAGAACAACCTTCAGGACTCACCAAGAAGGTAACTCAGCTCTTTCACAGCTGAGCATGGGATCAGCTCCATGCAAGCTGGACAGCCCAAGGCAACACCAGCAGCACACAGAACTCCCCAGTTTCACTCCCAAGGTCCAGACATTTCAACAGTGACATGAGCTGGAAGTCTGGGTCTCTGCTGAACACCATTGCTACAGTCCCTGACTCAACTGCAAAAGCTGAGCCCCAAGCAGCTCTGCAAAGCCAAAGCAATGACTCCAGGTTTCCCAAGCACCTGCTTAGCCACTCATATCCCACACAGTCATGAATTAGAGGGCAGGGATAAGCAAAAGGAGAGAAATAGCTGCACAGCTATGGAATTCAAAGTCTAATTGCCTGGGCACTGGCAGTAACCTGAAGGGACTCAGCAGAGAGCAGACTGATGTGCTGTGCAGTGATGAAGAACGACTTCAGACCTTGTAGCAAGCAACCTGATTTAAAACCAACCCCAAAGGGCAGCGAGCTCTCACGAACATGAACACACCAGCCAACCCAACCATAACCGCCCATGGTGTGGCCCATTCTGGCTGCAAGAGCAGCAACACTATCATAAATCCTCCATCCCTTCCTCCCACCTGCATCAGCTCTCTGGTTCTAACCTCTCTTGCAAGTAAGGTAATGGAGGTCTTGAAACAGTAAATGTCTCTCAGCCAAGGTCCAAGAGGTACATTACCCAGCACAGCCTTGAATTCTCACTCTTTAAAGCAAGAGAACAAGTCCTTGCTAGGGCAGCTGTAACCTGCCTGTGGCAGGGGAGGGCTGGAGGAAGGGGATAATTTAAAAGTTCACAAGGCAGACACTTAGAAAGCAGGGCATTACTTTTAACCCTGGAGCTGTTCTGCTAAGCATAGGAGCCAGTAAGATTTGGCAGCAGCCAACACCTGAGGTAGGGCTCCAAAGGAGAGTTTGCTGATGGGCAGACAAACAAGATAACAGGGGCAAACAAGGAACACATTTAATTGCTTTGTCCAAGGTCAGACACAAAGGTTTAGCACTGCCAGGAGCAGCTGTAACATCACAGCTGAATCACTGCACTTATTAGACAGGTCTGGCCGATGGAGTTACCCAGTATTTCTAAGATTACCTCAAACAGTAAAGATTTCTCTCACCTCCATTGGTTTCCTGGTACACCACAGATTTCCCCAGCTCAGCACCGAGACGCCTGGAGAGGAAAAAAAAGGAAATAAAAAATGGAGAAACTCAGCAGTTTGTGATCCAAACCAGGGACTGGACCAGACATTACACACCAGTAAAAACACAGTGTTGCCCAGGAGAGAGCTGAGTGAGCCAGCCAGGCTGCTCATCTTCCCCAGGAGTCTCCTTCCCTCTGACATCCCTGGGGAGGGCCCTGGCACACACCACTCTGCAGCAGGTCAGTGCTGTACTCAAAGAGCCAGTCCCTGTACTGACCACAGGCTGTTTCTCCTGCAGAAAAAGGACACCCCGCCAGCCTGTGCAAGGCCACCTTGGGCAGGGTTTGATGTGCAACTGAAGTTGAATGATTTACTCAGACTCAATTAATGGCATCTGAGTCACTTTTTCTTTGACTCCCACTCTCTTTCTTACCTCTCCCCAAACCTTCCTTCTGAAATAACTCAGCTGACTAAAGAGATTTTAACTTCAAAAATTTATTTTTTTAAATTACTCCTTCCTCTTCTCAAATGTCAGTTCTACAACACTCATCACAACAAAGATTAGTCACACCCCTCTTTTTTTTTAAATTTCTTTCTTGCATACTAATGATTCACTTTGAAGAGCATTTTAAAAGGTTCCAGAAGGCAGACTTCTCCCTCAGGTGACACTTCAGTATTTAACTGTGCTGACAAGTAATCCATTAGTAAGTATTCAAAGGCATTTGTGCTTTAACCATGAGCTTCAGCTGCGAGACTCCGCACCAGTGAGACTTTTGGGACAGATGTGCTGCTGAAACTGGGCAGGATGGGGCAGGTAAATCCCTCCTCTCCTAGGATCTGCTCAGTGGCCTTGCTCACACGCTGGATTAGGCAACAGTTTATGCCTGAAAATACCTTTGCTCACCACGCTGACTACAGCCATAGTTTCCTCTCTGCACACATACTGTATTTACCTGGGCACGGGCCAAAATTTGGCATATCAGGACTGACCCTAAATGAAAGTCCACATTCGTTGCTGGCTTTTCCCTGGTTTACAGACTTCTGCAGTCAGGCCCTCTGTATCTCCTTGCCCAGACTCAGCCTTGTACTTCAGTTGTCACCAAGACTGGGTTTTTTTCCAGGATTCAGAGTGAGGCAGCCTGACCCTGGCGTGCTTCTGTCCCACCAGCTACTGCTGGGCTCAGCCATGAGCCAATGCTGGAGGTCCCAGCTGGAAGCTGGCCTGGAGAACGTGCCCAGGACAGCTGTGATAACAGACACTCCAATGCTATGGGATGTGTTTGCTTAGCTGGCTCTAAAGCACGTATTTGGCACGATCACACTCCCCATCGTGTGTCTGGCAGCACGTTTTGCAATGGCTGGGGCTGGTGAGTAAACTCCCACAGCTGAGAACTGTACGTGTGAGGCTGTACCCAGCCTGGCTCGGGTACCAACTGCAGCATCACCAGGGCAGGGAAGCCTCCCAAATCCCTAATTTGGCTTCTCTCAGCCCAGCTGGGTTAAAACTTGCAGCTGCAATGCAAAGAAATCTTCAGTACCTCCAGTATCTTCAAAAAACAGCTGCTCAAGCAAGGCAATCCTGGGCACCTCCAGGACAGACTCACAGTAAAGGTGAGTTTTGCAGGTGGGAGCTCATGCTGCCAGTTGGGATCCTGCTTCCTTCCAACGATAGTCTGGCATTTACAACCACTAAGCTCAGTGCCTTGCTGCCAAGGCATCCAAGTCCAAACAAGCTCAAGAATCGCACACACGCAACACAAGCAGGTGGAGGGGTGAAATGTTTCATGACTCACACTTGCTCCTCCACAACTGCATGGCAAGTCTTGCCTCTGGAGGCACGTGCACCCTGACTTCACTGCAGACAGCACGTTCCAACCTCACTACTGGGGGGAAAAATTCCATTAGTGAGACCATGCAAGTCTCTCAGTCAGCCCTGAATCTCACGGCAGGAAGGAAAGGTTCAAAACCACTCCAGCCAGACACACTGCAGCAAAACACCCCCTGGAAAGTGGCACTTTCAGTGCTAAGTGGTGGCAAACAAAACCAGCAGATTTGTGGTGCTCGAGGGTGAGTTGCACTAGGGAAGGTTTTAGATGGATATTAGGAAAAACTTCTTCCCTGAAAGGGTTGTCAAGCACTGGCTGCCCAGGGAAGTGGTGGAGTCACCATCCCTGAAGGGATTTAAGAGACATGTAGATGTGGCACTTAGGGACATGGTTTAGTGGTGGCTTTGACGGTCCTGGGTTAACAGTTGGACTCAGTTTTAAAGGTCTTTTCCAACTCTATGATTCCATGATGCATCCAGAAAGAAGAAACCAGAGCCCAGTGCTCCCCTGTTCAGGTCCTACAGCAGTAATGCAGTTTCTGTGCTGCTGAAACAAGAAATCCTAAAGGCAAGTTTGCTGCCCCACAGCAACAGGGACACTGAACAACTCAGCTCGTCAATCCTGGGTGCAGAGGGCGGCAGAAGGGACAGCACAGAGCTGCCACCTTGAAGGAATGGGAGGCAGTGGATTGGTCTGGTCAGACAATAAATCCCAGCTCTGCTCCAACTGTTGCCTAAACAAAAGGGGTGGCAGTGGGAAGGGCAGGAGATAAAACTGCCCATGAAAGTCACAGGTCAGCCCCACCTGCAGCTCCGCAGTCCCATGAGCCCCAGGCACAGCAGGACCCACAGGCAGCTCCCCCAGAGCAGTTCAGGTATGTGCACCCCAGGGGCACACCTTCCACTAAACCCCTTCCTGAAGGCTTCGATTAGCTGAGATATCACCGCTGAAGGAGTCTGATAAACACTGATTTGGCCAAGGACAATTAAGAGGGGACTGTTCGGGCAGCTCCTGTTGTAAAGCAACTGAATTCCAGAGCACTTTTTGATAAAAGGGAGATTTGCACAGAAGTCAAGGGCAAGGCATAGCCTTACCCACCACATAGCCTGGGAGCAGCCACAGACTTCAAAGATAAGCTCCTCCTTCCCACCACCTCTCCCTTTTTTTCTTCTTCCATCCCAACTCTTTTCTCTCTAAATTCTCTCCATCCAGAAGCTCCCCGCTGGTCACTGCTTTAGGGGATGGAGGAATTGAACTGACAGCAAGGACTCTGTTTGCATGTGGCTTCAGGACTAACAGCATAACCACATGAAGCTGGGCCACCACAGTTACTGACCACTGTCTGAAGACACAGGACAAAAAAGGTGCCACTGCAGGTAACCCAGAGCACACACCCCCTGCAGAGACACAGCTGCTCCTGGCAAAAATAACATTTTAGGTCCTGTAGATAAATCACATCTCCAAGCAAAACAAGCTGCCATCCTTGCACCACCTCCACCGCTAAAGCAACTCCTCTGGGCATGACAGCATCTAAGAGAATAACATCTCTTTATGGCTTTAAAAATCCTCCTCAGTGCAATTGGCCACTAAAAATTTATATTGATCTGGAATCTCTCTCTCTGTAAACACTGCTCAGAAAAGATGATCTAACTTTCCGCAGTCTCCACACGTGCCAAGAGGATATTAAGCTGTGGATACAAGAGTGTTTATAAAATCTCACTCAAATTCACATCTAAATGCAAACAGCTCAGAAGTGACCTGTAGTTCAATGAGGAAGTGACACACTGCAGTATTTTAGGAAACACTGTGAGGTGGTATTAGATTGTTCTTTAAAATGCTCCTCTAAAGACTATCAAAAACCACTGTACCAGACTCTTGAGACAAAGGACAGTCAATGAGACTTCACATTCAGCTGAATCAAATTTCAAGAGGCAAATGCACTTGCAGTATTTTGTGCCATCAAAACCTGTTTCAGTGCCACTGAGAAAGGCCCTCAGCCCAGTCTGTGCTTCCTCCTCCCCACTGTGACCAGCATCCAAGACATTTGTAAGGTTTTCTCCAAAGGAAGCTTCAGGGGGAAATCTGTATACAAAGCCCTTAATTACGGTATGATTTTACTTTGGCAATATCCTCTTTGCTACAAAACACTTTCACTGGTCTCAGCTCTGCAAACACCCAGCTCTCCCCACACCTAAAGACTCCAAGAACTGCTGCAGACTCCGGAAGGATCTGGAGCAGAGGATCTGTGCCGTGACCAACCGTGGCCAAAGCAAGTCACAGCCTGACTTTGAATTGCTTTTCAAACTTCTGCAAATCTTTATTTAAAGATCAGTCATGGTCCAGCCAGCACAATGGCAGCTCTGCAGTCTATTTCCTAATCTCCCAGTACTTGAACAGCCAGGAAAGGGAAAGGGAATGGCAGCTTCCTGGACACAAGGCAGTCTGTTCAGATATCCTTAAAACTACCTGAGCTCTCCTTTACCACTCTCCATCCACCCAGCACGACTGGGTACCTGAAGAACAGTCCCTATTGCTCATCTGCCACTTGGATCACTTGTTCCAGCCATGCCAAAAGCCATGCAGCCCAACTACTGGCAAATACCAGGCAGATTTTCCTCTCCTCCTACCAGCCTGCTCCTCGAGAAGGAAATTTCCCTAAAGCTGGTGCTGGCCAGCACAGAAAGCTCCACACAAGCCAAATCTCCTCAGCTACATTATGTGCTCCCCCTAAGCTGCACAGAGAATCCCAAAGCCCAACTCCTTCATGCTCACCCTACTCCAGCACTGTTCCCCACCTGAACCCTCTCCAACAGTCCTGCTTTTTAGCTGGTTATTCTTTTCCCTTTCCAAAATCCTCTGATGTACCTTCACCCCAATATCTATTAGCCTCCTGCCACATCTTCTGAGATGGAAAAGAGTTGGTGTCACCTCCCCTCCTCACACAGCTCCACACTGGAGCTGTTTCCAGAAGGCAAGAACGGGGTTTGGGGATGAGTGAGAGCAGCATTCCAAGGTCTCTGTGCTCTGACTCCCCTCTGCCACCCTCTCAGATGCTGGCAAGATGACCTAAAGGGAAGGGGGACATTACTCTTCCTTCATTCTACCAGAAATCCTCCTTCAGCAGAGGGAGGTTGCTGCAAGTCCTCTGGCTATTTTGTCTCACCCAAAAGCAGGGCTCACCTCTTGACCACAGGAAACACCACCCTGGGTTTAGCATCACCCAGTTCCCTGCAACCAGAGATCAGAACACAAATCCCTGTATTTTCCTCCCTACTCCTCGTTGTTTAGGCTCATGGCATTGCTTTATCTTTAGATCACCAGCCTTTTCCATGCTGCAAAGCAAATGAATGTCTGGAATACTCACATCCACAGCTGGCAATGACAGTATCACGTCCCCCATCACGGAGCTGCAGGAGCACTGGGGACACATTAGCAGCTTCAATCAACAATCACCTCCAACCCAAATACATAAGCAGTGAGCAGAATGTAAAATTTGTGCCCTCTGAGCCAAGCACTGCAGTCAGAGGGAGATCTAAATGCATCTGTTGGACTCCGGAGATCAGAAAGACTTGCCAGACCTCCCTCCCCCCAGTAGCACACAGGCCCATTAGGGATCAGCACTGGCCACAGAAATTATCTTTCTCCCCTGCAAATGCAGCTCATAATCAGGTGCCAAGTGTCCTAATTACAGCAGGAATTTTCTTTCCATCTGGGAAAGAATTTTAAAAAAATAATGGTCCCCTCTTGATTTATTAGATACAAGTATATGGTTTAATTTATGTTTCAGTGGTGCCAAATCTAAGGAGCATCTTCATTATTTAAAGTTTCACGAGGTATTTGGTTCTTATAATCCAGTACCATCTCCTCTCCCTGGCAGACACTGATATCAACCACAGCTCTGAAAACCCAAAGTGAAAGTGAGACTGACCATCAGTCACTGTCTCATAACCAGACAAGAATGCTCAATGGGAGTTGTAAAGATCAGAACTGTGCCAGAACATGACACTCAGAACCAGAAACGAAAGCAACTCGGGAAGTTCTGCAATAAACAGAATGAGGAGACTGACCTGATTTATGTCCCATTGCTCCTCTCCAGGCTTGAGGTTTTAAAAAAGGATAAGCCAGGACTACTCATGTATAGAATTTAAGATTATACCTACAGGCAAAGAGCAACAGAGCCCAGATGGACAGGAGTCTCAAGGGGCCCTACTCCTAATATTGCGTGTTGTTTTAAAGTTCTTTTACTGCTTATACTAAAGGTCATAAAAAAACTTTAAAAAGAACGCACAATATTAGAGGACAAACTCACCCTTATAAGATTGCTCCAACTCTACCTCAAGGTGCAACTGACCTCCCCAGCAAAGTACAGGCTGGGATGTGAGACAGGGGGCAAGGCAGCAGCAACCTGGAAAAACAAGGGATGTATTACAGATGTGTTGAAACAGCCCTTGAGCTCCTGGGGGAGGTCAGTGAAAAAGCATCGTAGAAGATGCTGAAAATACCTTTATTTTTGGGACAGTTTTTACTGTGGGCAATTCTGTGCTGTTAATGGTTCCAGATTTTGCACCCACAATGAAGACACATGTCCTTAAGTCTCAGGTAAGCAGCAGCTGTGCTCTTACCACCCGAGCATCCAACATCCCGCTGTGAAAGCCAAGGTAAAGAGCCCACGTCACCCCTATTAGGAATTTACTTGGTGAAAGACAGCTGGGAGGCCACTCTGGATTTGGATCCTGCTGCATTTCTCCCTTGGAGCATCCCTGGGAGCCCACAGAGGGTAACATCAGCACGTCACCCAGCCAGCCGTGCGCGCCATGGCCCGGGGAACCTGCTCCGTGTCTCTTCTCATTACATCTTCAAAAAGAAGGGAGTTATTTTTAAGACAAAAAGCAAAGAATAAGGATTGCCCCTTTGCTCTTTCAGTCCCAAGAACTCAGAGCTTGTCCTCAGGGGACTTGTGTTATGCTGTGTTGACGCAACAGGACAAGCCTTGTAAAACTCTCTCCCATCTGTTGCAGCAAAACTTACTTTTTTATAGAGAGAGGCTTTAGTTTCACAGTTGTATCAGTGAAGGGAAAGTGATACAGAACTGACCAAGCATAGTAAGAATATATGAGCCAAAAAAAAAAGCTTTCTACTCCCAAACACAAGGATTCCCCTCTCTGCCTCACACCCAAAGAAGTCCATCACTATCATCCAACACACATCCCAGCCAAACAGCCAAGTCAGCTCTGTGGAGATAATCTGTGCTAAGGATTCAACACAGTGTTTATTAAGCTAACGGGACGAATAGCAAAGTGTTCTTGCAGTTTAAGGTGGCAGCACACCTGTACTTAGTCATGTTTCCAATGTAAGCATACCCTTGGAGGCAGGAATGGGACAGAAAGGGATAGCAGAGATGTTGTCAGCTGCAGCAGGCAAACAAGCACTGAGTCCCCTCGATTTTGGGTGCAGCTTCATATGAGAAACAGCAGCAAAGAAACCCAAATCCCGCTTCAAGATGACAGCCCAATATACAGATGCCCATCTCAGAAGAGTCCCTTTAGCTGGGAGTGCCCTAGTTTGAAACAAACTAATTCAAAAACAAAAAGGTCAAGTGCTGGGGGAAACCCAGTGCTCCTCTTGTGCACCAGGAGCCCCCTTTTGGAGCCAGCTGTCAAACCCCTCATTCTGAAGGACCCAGCACATCCATCCTGCACCAGACAAGGTCAAACTCTGCCCAAATCGATGGGTGGAAAAAAAAAAGAGGGAGACTTCTACCCTGAACTAAGCTCCCTTTTGTCAGCATGTGCTGCCCACCTCCCCTACCTCCCCAAAATCCACACTGGTCAGTGCAAGGGCAGGTGCTGTGCCCGAGCTGCACATGAACACTCCCCAAGCCCCAGACAGGGAAGCTGTTGGGAAAAACAAGGTCACCAGCCAGAGAAAAGTTTTGAGCGTCTCCCAAACCTGCTAAAAAACGCTCTCCGAGGTTTGCTCAGCCGAGTTTCTCCTCCTGCCTCCCCAAAAGCAACAGCCTTTGCTGCAACCCGGCCTTCCCAACACCAAGATGGGTGTCAGAGGCGCAAGAGGCGGAAAGCAGCGGGTCCATCCCCAGCGCTGGGTCGGGCTGGGATAACCGGCGGGGATGAGGAGCAGCAGGACGTTCAGAGCTGATGGAGATTCCCGGTGCGAATCCTCCGCGGGCAAAGGTGTCGGCAGCAGATGCCCTGGGAAGGCGGGAGGATGCCAGAAGCTTCTCCAGCCGCTCAGGAGGCGCCTGAGGAGCAGCGGGGGGAGAAAGAAACTTGAAAAGAGAGGGAACTTACTCCGTGATCTTCTTCGCCAGCTCGGTGGAGGCTGCCGTGGAGTTGGCCGAGAAGACCCGGTAGCCACTTCTGGCCGCGTTCATCGCCAGAGAGTCATGCAACCCCCGCGGAGCTCGAAAGTGGGAAAAAACAGATTTATAAGGCAACAACAGCTTCCGTGGCATCCTTTTCTTCCTCTCCGCCGCGATCGCCGCCCCTTAAGGGGTGGGGAGGAGGAGGAGGAAAGGGAGGGGGGGGGAGCCCTTCCCGCTACCTATGGACTTGCTGCTGCACTCCTATGCAAGGAGAGGGTGGAAATTATGAATATTACAATAAAACGGAGCAGCAGATGCCTTGGTGGGGCGGGGGGCTTGGAGGGGTGGGCAGACAGCAGCTAACCGCAACCCACACCCACCCCGTGCCCACCCAGTGTCCCCTCACGCACCGGGGGAGGGACGACCCCCAAAATGAGCGGGGGTAGTAAGGCGGAGAGAGGTTGCCTCGGCTGGGGGAGGTGGGGCGAGCTGAGGGGACACAGGGGGTTTGTGTGTGAGGCAGCAGGGCTGGACAGGGGTCTCTGTGGTGGGATAGGGGGTCACTGGGAGGCGGGGGAATCCTTGGAGCGGACGGTCCCCTCCCGCTCCCCTCACCCAGCGCAGCGAGTTCGGCCACACGGCCAGAGCGCCGCTCCCCTCCGCCGCCATCTTATCGGGGGAGAACCCGCCCCCTGCCGCCATCTTAGGTGAGGGCACCGCAGCCGCACTCCCCCCTCACAGCGTCCCCTCACCTACTGCCCCAGCAGCGCCGGTACCTCGGGAGAATAGCGGTGGGAGCTTCCCTCTTCAGGGGACAAATACACCTCCCGCTCCGCGAGGGCGGTTCGCGGCGCGGCCGCCTCGCGCTTCTGCGCGGCGGCGCCGGGCACGGGTTGAAGGCGGGGGTTAAAGTGCCCGTGCCTAAGATGGCGGCGGAGGAAACGGAAGCGCGGCGGCGGCGCTCTGGCCGCGCTCTATGGCGGGCGGGCGGGCGGGAGGACCCGCCCGCCCCGCCGGATCAAGCCCCTGTCCTGCATCGCTTCCCAAGGGAACACTCGCTATCGGGCGCTCCGATGGCTTCTGGGGAATAGGGACAAAGTCCCTCTCAAGTCCAGGGACTAAACGGCTTAGATAAGCAGAAAAGTTCAGCTCCAACCCCCGTCCGGCAGAGCACTGTGCTGACCTTTCCAGGCACTAAGAGTGTGCTTATAAATATAAATATATAAATACAATAATACGTATTATATATTAAAAATATATATTATATATGTATATAATATGTATATCATATGTTATATACGCTATGTTATATATGTTTATAATATATATGTATATAACATGTATGTATAGGAAAGAGGTGAAACTTGGCTGAACATATATATATGTATATATTTTTATATATATATATATATATGAATGATATGTATCTCAGCCTCAGGAGCTGGGAAAGCAAGGGGAAGTGACACCACCATGAGGATCCATCCCCCTATGGTCAGGATGACTCAGAGCACCCGACAAAGCAGCAGAAATGAGGATATCTCACAGAAATTATACATTGCAGGGATGGCAAACAGCATTAATTTCACCACCAGCACCGCCCCCGTTGCTGGGTTCCCCATGGAGGGGAGAGGTTTTTCCTGGCAGTTTCCTAAGTTGCTGTGCAAAATCATCATCCCTTGTCCTGTGTCCTTATAGCTGGGAGCGGGGAAGGAGGAGGAAGCCTGGTGGGCTTCATTCAGGCCACAGAGGATGGACATTCCATGACTCAGTGGCTCCCCGGGCTGCTCTGGCGCGTGGGGCCGGGTGTGTGACGGCAGCAGTGCCTCTGGCAACGACTCCCTGTCACAAACATTTCATGCTCAGCTGGGAGCTGCAGCATTGCCATCGTTCCCCTTCTGCTGAACACTTCATTAAAGGTTGTCCCTCTCCTGTGTCCTCCGTGCAAACGAGGTGGAATTGCCTGCGTCCCCTCCATATGGCACCATTGTGCCGCCCAAGCACCAGGATGGAAAGTTTCATCTCCCTTCACCACATCTGGTGACATGTCACCTGTCCCTGTGGTGTTTCTCTCCCCACATCTCCCTCCTCCTGTGTCCCCTGCGGGTCCTTCATGCCTGGGCAGAGCAGGGGCTATTCCAGCTCGACTCCCACATCCCAGCTTGTCCCCAAGACAAGGCAAGAGCTGACAGCATCAGCTGCCTGAGTTCATTCCGAGGAGGCAGCACAGCCAGGCGTGGGGTTCTGATCGGGCCTTCAGGCTGGAATAATCCTGGGATGAATCTGCACCATCCATTTGCCAGGCACCCCAGATCCCCCCCCAGGGGCACCCCAGGCCAGGTTTCCCCCCATCCCCACACACAGAGGTGTGTTAGCAGCAGCTGCTCACAACAGTCACAGCACCCTCACCACAGCCCCAACCTCCTCACGGGTGGCTGGCTTTGTCCTTCAAAAGGAGCCAAGGAAAAAAATCTGGGGGGAACCAGAACTGTTTTTGTGAGGTAACAAGTGGGCTGCTTCCCTCCTGCACCCACCTGAGAAATGGCAGCCCCCCAGGGGAGTAGGGGCATTCTCCTGCAGGGACACCCAAACAGGAGGAAACAAGGGTGGGAAGGAACCCTGGCACCACCTCTACAAAACACACAACCCCCCAAAAACCTCCTCCTGCCCTTCTCTTTTAAAGCCCTTCCCTCCTGGCTGCCTGGAATCAGGTGTGTGGAGAAGGAAGGGCTGTTTAACCCCTTCCCAGCTGGATCCTCCCTCGGCAGCCTCAGCTCAGGGATGATGCTGTGGCCTCTGAGTGCCCTCAGCCTCTGCTTTGCCCTCCAGGTCCCCGAGCACCCTCCTCCTGCCCTCATTCCTGCTGCCCTGTGGGGTGCTCAGAGCCATCCTGGCCATTGGGGGTGGATCCCGCTGGCATTGTCACTTCCCTGTGCTCTTTCCCAGCTGCTGAGGCTGAGATGCAACAAGTTTATTTGTTCTGCTGCAGGGCAGCCCCCAGCACAGCAAGACACACCTTGGAGGGGCTTGGTGCCCCAAAATCATCCCGCCCTGTGTTCCTGAGATTCCCCCTCGGTGAATCAGCAGCTTTATCCCTGCGGGGGGAAGGCCCAGCAGCCTGGAGGTCCCACCAGGATGGCTGTTGGAAGAGCAGGGTTGGGATCAGCCCCCGAGGAGCCCGGGGAAGGGTGGCGGGCAGAGATCACGCTGTTATCACTGCCACAACCAGCCTTTCTCCTGGAAAAGGGAACGACTCTGATTTCTCTGCGGGCTGAAGGTCACGCTCGGTTTTACAGCCAGGCAAAGGAGAAGAAAGGAGCAATTCTGTTTACTTAGGGAGTAATTAATATCCCAGCTCCTGGCATGTACAGAGGCAGCAGGAACCTCCCCCACAGCGCGGTGGAGAGCGAGGCTGTGCAGCCCTTTATTATTCCATTATGAGCTGGGCAGGATTAGGAGGGCGGGTCAGGGAACAGCGCCGGCTTTGAGCAGGTTTAGCTCCTTTCCAAAGGCTTATCCCGGCTCAGTCTCACTCTCTGGACACCACGCAGTTATTCTCTGCACAGAGGGGTTTGAGCAATGCTGGAGGGGGAGAGTGGGCAGGGGGTCATGGAGCTTTAATAGCCCAGCAGGGAAAACCTGGGAGGTTCCTTTACCAGGAACTCGGTTCATATGTTGAATTTCAGCAACCAGGGAGGGCAGTTCCTCAGCTCTGCCAAGTCCTGCATTGCTCCCCAGGGACAGCCAGGCCTCGGCGCTGCTCTGGGGCAGTTCCGTGGGGTGGGACGGCCAGTGCAGGCAGTTTCCTGCAGAGCCGGATGAGGTTTTGCTCTTTATTCTTAACCAAGTTTCTCCCTGGAGCCCGGGTGGGGTGGCCGGAGCGTGCCTGGCAAGGAAAGAGGAGCCGTGGGAACTGAGGCGGCAAATCCCTCTCCTTCTTTCCCAGGCCAGAAGTTGGGGGCTGCGGTGGGATGCTCTGCCCCTCATAAGTAATTCCACGCTGGGAATGCTGCCCGCAGGCATCCAGCCTCACAGCAGGGATCACCCCTGGATGGGGATCAAGCCTCCCAGGCCAGCCCCAGCCAGGTGGTTCTCATCGGCAGCCTCTGACTCACCTCTCAAAAATTCCTGCACTCCCATCATGGCAGGAAACCGCTACGGGGAAGTGGTGAAAGCCCAGCAAGGGCCTGAAATTTGGCTTCCCCCAGCTGAGGGGGAGATCAAAACGCCGACTTTGGCCTCAATCCCTCTGACGCCAGGGCTTGTCATCGGAGGGGGGGGCGTCTCGGCTGAGTGAGCGGGGTGTGTGGTTCCTCCAGACTCAGCAGCTTTTTGCCGGGTGTTTGGGAGTGTTTTCCCCGAGGAGGCCTGAGCTCAGAAATATTTTTGAGCAAATAATCAGCTGGGAGGAATGATCTCAGCTCGTCGGCATTGTTCAGGCTTCCCGGTGAGCCCTGTGGTCCTGGGCTGTGCCGGCAGCTGTGGAGAGCTTGGCGAAGGGTCAGGGCTGGGGAGCAGCCGCCCAGCAGGTTGCAGAGCCTTGCTGAGATGTAGGAGCTGCCAGAAAACCCCCAGCTCCTTGGAGACTGGGAATCCTCCAGGGCCAAGCCTTGGGCCCTGAGTGAAGCTGGATTGTGGGGGATACCTGCTGCTCCTGGGTCATGGAGGCAGGGAGAGGGTGCAGCCGCTTGCCCAAGTTCTACAGCAAATCAGCAGAGCCCAGACCTGTGTCCCAGCTCGGGTGGGATGTGATCCCAGTCACCCTCCTGCGGGAGATACCTCTGTTAGTTCTGTCCCCTCCTGCTCCATGCTGGTCCCCTGTGTCAGCACCAACCCCAGGGTCAGAGGGCCTGAGCCGCAGTGCCTGGGCTGGCTCTGCACAGAAACGGCTCCGTGTCCGCACCGGCCGCTCCTGCAGGCGCTGCCTGGAAAGTTCCCACTGCTGCAGTCGGTGCCTGTCCCCCTGCCAAGCCTGCAGCCCTGCCAGCCGCGATGCAGCGCCGAGCCGCGCTATTTATGGCTCCACCTTGAGACGTGTACCTTCAGCGGTGGGAACGATGCTAAAAGGGATGGATCCGGGATGAGTGCATCCCCCTCCCGTTCCCGTCCCTGGGCGGCTGCCGGCAGATGTGGCAGAGCAGGCAGGGATCTGGAGGAGCTGCGTGTCTCGAAGGGAAACGCTGCAGCTCATCTTGCAGCAGAGCCATGTCCTCTGCACAACTCCTCCGGGGCTGCGATGAGGGCAGTGGGATCCCAAAATCCAGGCCTGCCCTGACACCGACTGCTCCAGGTCCGTGCTGCAGCTCCTGGGATCCATCAGCGGGGGGCACGAAGGGTTACAGCAGGGTTGGAAAGCCCCAGCCTCTGTGCTTTCTCCCCCCAGCATAAGCTCCCTGTGGGGTCTAGCTCCTCTAGCAGCTGGAGGCAAAAGCAGAGGAGCCTGGGGAGGGTTAATTGCCATATTTAACCCTTGGCTTCTTGCACAACTCAAGACAAACCTTGTCTGCTGCTTCTGCCTCAGTATCCCCAGACTCAGAGCATCCGCCACCTTCTCCAGCAAGCCAGAGCCACGGTGCTTCAAACACACAAGCCTCCTCTCCCAGATGATGTCTGTGGGGCCTGGGATACCCCACAGGCCCTCCCAGTGATCTCAGCGGTCACGGCTGGGCTGGGCACGCTGCTCCGTGGGCGATGAGGAAGGAGGTGGGGGGATTCTCCACCGGCTGTCTCCGCTGGCTCCGGCTCTGTGCTGCATCCCCACGCTCCGTGCTGCATCCCCACGGCATATCCCGGCGCTCCCGCCCACTCACACGGCCTGTGCCGCCACCCGGGCGGGAATGGAGCCGATCAGGACAAACCTGACTGGCAGACACCTGCCCATGGCACGGGAGCCCCGGCTGCTGAGCACTCCTCGGGCTGATGTTGGGGTCGAGGGAGCTCGTTAAGGTTCCCATAATTACGACAGCCCCCAACTGGTTACCAGCACTAAGCGGGGAAGGAGCCGATCCCACTTCCATGTTAGACAGCGCATCCGAAGGCAAACAAGTGGTGTCCATGCAGGACAGGGTCAGATCAGCCTGTGGCTGCAGGGAGCAAAGTGACCTGCATGGGGCTGATGGTGGCCACAGGGCTGGCCATGGCATGGAGTGGGTGTCCAAGAGTGGCACAGCATCGGGATGGGCTCGTGTGAAGTCCCCACAGACCAGCACTAAGATGAATAAGCTGTGCCTGGGTGTCCCCTGCCATCACAGAGGCTGAGTTTATGCTGGTCCCATGCCCCACTGAGAAAAACCTGGCTGCAGTCCCCTCATTTCCCTGCCCTTGGCATCCCTGCCGTGGGCAGCCCTTCCCTAACCCTTCCTGCGCCCTTTGCCATCCTCGACACCTCATGATAAAGCCACTCTCAGCCCCTTTGCCCACAGCAGAGCCTGGATGGGCATTCCGCTCCTATTCCAAGAGCAGGCAGCCAGGGCAAAGGGGGATTCCTGCCACATGGGGCCGTGGACGGATGTAGTGCGGTGAGGACAGAGCCCAAAGCAGCCTCATCTCCCCGTGGCACCTGCCAGGAGCAGTGTGACAGCTGCTCCCACATCCTCCCAAGTGACTCGTGCCTTCCTGAGCGGAAATTGGGAGCGGGTTAGTCACCAAGAAGGGTGAGGGGCAGGTCAGGACGCTGCACTCTCCGGCATCCAGCTATTTCCTCCCATGACACCTTGCTGAGGAACCTCAGGGCTGTTTACAAACGCTGGACTATGTCATGGCAGAGGCCAGGAAAGTGGCCATGCCTGAATCTCACCCAGAATCAGCTGCGAGTGCTGCAGTTCCAGAGCCAAAAGCATCAGGGCTGGGAGCAGGTTTTGCCCCATCTGCCCCTCTGAGCATCCCTTTGTACCCAAAGAACCCAGAGAAGTCTTTCTGGAAAGCGCAGTGCTCCAAAGCATGGCACCTGGACTCTCCTCTTAGGTCACTCTGGGAAAACAAGATTCAACAGCATTATCTGTCCAGCTGATCATCCCATGCCCTCCCTGCAATGTTTTGGCCAGTTCCAGCGGGTATAAGCAGGGACAGAGGGCTGAGGGCTTTCTGCTAATTAAACTGCCCTAAGTGTGAAGAGCGATGCCCCCCTGAGGTGCAAGCTCAAGGTTAGGGCAGAGCTGCATCCACGGGGAATTGGTTGGCAAAAAAATAATCCTTGTTGGGCTGGGCCAGACCCCCTGGAGCCCGACAATCCCTTGGGAGGGTGAGGTCAGTTCTGTCGCCGGTAAAAGCTGCTGTAAGTGATTTTTGCCAGCTGCCACCGGGCACGGAGCAGATCGCAGCCATGCTGGCACCCTCCAGAAAGGTCCCCTAGGCTCTGTCTCCAGCGCTCTGTGCCCCCAGGTGGGGTTCAAAGCACAGCTCACCTCCCTCCACGGGGCTCCGTGGCCATGGCACCCTCCAACCCTCACGGATACCTGATGGCGAGCCACCAGTCACAGGCAGGACATTGTTCCACTCCATCCTCCCTCCTGGAGGTGTCCCGCGCCGGCTGCCCGCTGTCCTCAGCCCTTGCCGTGCCTCGATTTCTCCAGGCCCCCACTCTGCTCCTCTCTCCCTGTGCCAATTGGAGAGATGCAGAAATGGTGTCGAACGCCGTTCAGCCCAGCGTGGGGGCTCGAGGGACCTCTGCCAGCGCCCATCTGTGCCTGGCTAGGAGTGATGTGCAGGAACCGGGGCTGGGGTGGCTGCCCGGCGCCGCTTTGCCGATGCTCTCCCGGCGTGACCGTGGGCCGGTTCCCTGCCCGCCCCAGTACCCGCGGAAGCACCCACGCCAGACACCCGCCCCGGCAGCGCAGAACCACCCGCGGCAAACCCGCGGCGTCGCTTTGCCCCCGCCCGTCTGCAGAGCCGGTTCCCCCCGGAGCCCTGCCCGGAGCGCGGGGAGGCGCTTGGGGAAACTGAGGCAGCTGCCGGGGGGGCGCGGGGGGTGCCGGAGCAGCCCCGGGACGGGCCCCCTCCCCCGGCGGGGGAAGGGGTGGCCGGGGGGGTGGGTGGGTTAAATTTTTATGAATGGGGCCGCCCCGCCTGCCATCGCCGGGCGTCAGCAGCGAGCGGCGGCGGGCGGCGCTCCCCGGTGCCTCCCGCTCCGCTCCGCACCCGCTCCGCCGATGGCCGCCGGCCGCCGCGCTCCCCCGGAGCCCGGTGGGGGCCCGGTGCTCCTCCAAGGCATCTTCGGCGCGGGGCCGGCCCCCGGTGCCGCCGCCTGCTCGCTGTCGCTGACGGCCCGGGAGCTGCAGGTGCGGCGCCCCGGCGGCTCCCCGGGCTGCTCGGCCGGTCCCGACGCCGCGCTCCGCCTGGCCGACTGCGTGGGCTCGGCCGCCTTCCCCGCGGCCGCGGCCGCCGCCTGCTTCTCGCTCGTGTGTTACCCGCTGCGGGGGCCGCGCTGGGGGCCGCCCGCCCGCCAGCGCCTGGAGCGGACCTTCCGCGTCTCCCGGGGGCCCGACGCCGAGGGCAACCTGCGCATCGCCCAGGCCTGGAGCCGCCGCATCCGAGAGCTCGCCGTGCCCGCCGTGCCCGCGCAGGACGGTGAGTGCCGAGCCGACCCCCCTGGGACCCCCTCCCCGCGCCCCCGGGGCTCGCCCCGTCGGGGCTGTGCGGGGGTCGGGGCCGCTCCGCCGCCCGGCCCCACGCGGGACGGCTGCTGCCGAGCCGGGAGCGCTGCGCGGTGTCGGGTTCCACGGGGGGACACACACGGGGTCACCCGGGCCCCCCCCCGCCCCGAGCTTGGAGGGGACGGGGACATCCCCCCGCGCCGGGGGTGGGGGTCTCTCCCCTTTCACCCTCAGTTTCAAGGGGCACCAGGGACGTGGTCGCACCACAGGGGCCCTTTGCACGCAAACACCCCCCCTCCATCGCTCCCGTTCGATAACTCCAAAGCTCCAAAGGGCAGCATGATCCAAGGAAAAAAAGTAATCATTGCTGACGCAGGCAGGACGGGAGCCAGGCACTGTCCCCTGTCCCCAGCAGGTCCCATCCATCACTTGGGATTTGGGGACAGGCAAACGCTCCCCGGGACCCCCCGGGGCCCAGCGGGATCCCAGGGCAGCCCGGAGGGGTCTGGATTTCTGATCCCTCTTCCCCCGGGAGTTGCCACTGTCTGGAAGGGGAGGGTCCGGCTCGGGGGCCGTGTCCCCCAGCTCCCGCAGGCAGGGCAGGGCGTGCTGGCAGATAGTTGAACATCTGAGCAGAGATTCAATTATATGCACTACTTCATTTATTTGGCTGTCCAGTCGCTCTGATCAGACTTGGAAATTAAGAGGCATGCGGTTAGAGGGATCCTGTCAAATCACATTTAGCCCAGCTCTTCCCTGCTCGGATTTTAAAATGCAGCTTTTTTTTTTACGTGACCTGCAGCTACAAAACAACTTTCTGCTCCTCTTCCTTAAGAATAACAACAATAACAAAAAAAAAAAAAAAAATCAGGTGGAATGGGGTGAGGGCAAAACCAGTTCCCCAGCTCTGTATCCAGACTGAACTCTGCAGCTGGAAGTCTCGGAGCGCTTTCCAACCCTCGCCCTATGAGCAGGCGGTGCGAGGGTGCTGGGGCAGGAGGCAGCTCGTGGCAGGCGGGGGCCCCGGGGGAGCCTGAGGAAGGAGGACGGGAGAAGGCGGTGCGGAATTTTACAGTTATTTTTCTCACTGAGGGCCGGCAGGATTTGCAAACCTCCTCCCACAGTTTTGGGACAGGGCTAAAAGTGCCCCTCGCCCACACCCTGCGCTCGCACGTGCCGGCGGGGAGGCCTGTGCGGGCAGATAAGGCCGTGCTGGGGAGGCTGCCTGCGAGTCCGTGCAGAGCAATCCTGCCACCCTGTCCCCACCCAGAGGGGACCTGGGAGCCACTAGTGATCCTGTCCTGGTGTCATCTCAGCTCTGGCATCCTGTGGGATAAAAGCCCTGCGGAATGCTGCAGCAAGGATGAAGCTTCGCCCTTCTTATTTCACCCCAAGGGATAAACAAAAAGTCTCTCTGCAGTTGATAAACCCCAAAGCTGGGGCTGCCCGTGGAGGGCAGGGATGTGTCCCAAACTGCAGCCATCTGGGAGGGAAGAAACTGCCACCAGGCTTGTGTCCTAACAGGGAAATCCAGCCCCAGGGAGCTCAGTCCCAGCCTTATACCAGGCTGGCACACTTGTTCCTTATGCCCAGAGAGTTTCTAGAAGGATGCAGGGACGCAGTGGAGTGGCTGGGGCTGCAGACGGCGGGGCTGTGGCAGCATGGTCCCATGTGACATGGGGGGATGTGGGCAGAGGGACTGGAGCAGAGTTTGTGGACTGCCAGCAGCCAGAGCCCCTTCCTCCTGCTGACTCAGTGTCTGCTCTGCTCAGCATTTGAGGCTGAAAGCGACCGCAGTGTGCCGGGAAGTGGCTCAGCCTTGCTGGGATGCCAGGGACTGGCCGGAGTTGCGCAATGGGAAGGGATGCTCTGAAAGCTGTGTTCCCTCCGAGCATCGCCGCTGCTGGGCTCCAGCTCTGACCCAGCACCTTCCAGTCCCGCCGTGGGGCTGAGCCTGGTGCTGCTGGTATCACTGCTCCCTCACTGGGATCACATCCCGTCGCTATTCACACCCTGATACCAGCAGTTTGCCCCTTTTGATGGAGTCATGGCATCCTTCTGTGCCCTCCAGGCAAGGATTGGGTCCTTGTGGTCCCAGCCATACCCCACTGCCCAGAGGTGGCCACGGGGCAACAGCCACAGGTCCAGGCAGGATTTTCAGGCAAGACCTGACTGCAGCTCCATGTGTGTGTCAGAAATGATGTGCCTGGTTAACAGTGGGGGCAGTTAAAAACTGCATTTATGTTCTTGAAGTGCCTCCTGCTCTTATTCTGCATCTTCCAAGGTTGGCACCTCCTGCTCTTATTCTGCATCTTCCAAGGTTGGAGGGGGAGAAAGAAAGAGAAAAGCCCCCCATCACCTTCCTTCAACAGCTGGGGTTTGAGCCCAAACCCCTGCGTAGGGGCTCGTCTCTGTTTGCCGAGGGGGATTTAGTGGCTGTGAGGGCCAGGGAAGCTCCAGAGGGGAGGGAGCAGGGCAAGCCCAGCCCTGGGGTTACTGCCTGTTATCCCTGACCCGAGTTGGAGTGGCCTCTGCTTTGGGTGCTTCACTGCTGTCCCCGAGGGAAGCCATTCCCCTCTTGTCTGGCGCCTGCTGATAAGGGACCGGGGAGAGCCAGCCCAGAGCCAGCACCCAGAGCCAGGCTCAGCCCCACTGACGGGGCTTTCACATGCAGATCTTGCCTGTGGACTTGTGGCAGGTCCCAAACAGGTGGCAAGGGGACAAGGAGCTGTGCTGGAGGGTGACAGCCTCAGCCCCCATCCATGGGGCAGGAAGTAATCCTGATGGCACTGAAATCAGCAGAGCTCTGTGTGCTCCCAGAGCTGGGATGGGCAAGGAGGTGGGATGCTCCAGTCACATGGAGCTCATGGCCATGACTGATGTGATGCTGGGTGTCACCCAGGGGAGGTGACATGTGGGGACCTCCATCACCCAGGCTCACCTCTCCCCACCACCGTCCCCAGAGTGGGTGGCAGGAGGGGGTTTTAGCTCTAAAACCCCAGCTGGTGTGTTCAAACAGCTCAGATCACCCCAGATGAGGCAGGGGCAGGCAGACACCCCCAGCCCCCTCGAGTGCCTAGAGGGGGTTCCAAGCCCAGGACAATGCTGGCAAATGCCTCTGCTGTCCTGACTCAGCAGCTCTTCCTGCTGAGTCAGCAGATGCGGCCCTCGTGCTGTCCCACAGAGCCCGTGTGCTGGGGTGGGCACTCCCCACCCCCCTGGGGCCATGGCTTAGGGGGCCCAGAGCTGGTGGGGACATCCCCAAACTCCCCAAAACCGGCTTCACCCTGCAGAGCCAGGGATTTCCAGAGGCACTGAGGGAGCCTGAGTTGCACTGCCCTGCTCACTTCAGGGCTTGGGGTGCCCCAGCAGCACCCGGGGGTCCTGCCCTCTTCGTCCTCCCTGTGCTTCCCTCACAGGGCAGCTCAGTGGGCTCTCCCTGTCCCCCTGCATGGGGACCACTGGGCTTGGGGAAGGTGATGCTGGAAGCAAGCGGCGCAGGGGGGGGCAGAAAAATGAGACCCCTGCCAGGCTTGTAATTACAGCCTGACTGAGGCCCTCGCACGCGAAACCTGAGCCCCGTGGGGAGCAGGGGAGGCAGAAGTGTCTGTCTGCCGGCTCAACTGGCTGTCTCCTGGCCCCTCTCCAACTGGGGGGATGTGGGGAATTGGAGCCCTTGTCCTCCTGCTGTGGAATGGCTGGGATGCTGCAGGGCCCCATCCTGGGTGTAAAACATCCCTGCTGATTGTGGGGGAGCTCAAGGTGAGCCCCTGCAGGCCCCCAGGTCCCATCTCTGCTGCTTCCTCAGCATTCCCAGCAGGGACCCTCCATCCCTGCTCACCCCCCATTGCCTCTGGGTAGGGATGCTGCACAGGGAGCTTGTAGGGATCAGGGAGGGGCAGCAGGGTTTTGGCAAAGCCCTCCCTGGGCAGTGCCGTGACCCAGCACCCTGAGCCCCCTCTCCCCCCTGCAGGTGACAGCTATGGGGTGCTGCCCCGGCCCTGCCGTGCTCTGGTGCTGCTGAACCCGCAGAGCGGCTCCGGCCGTGCCCTCGATGACTTCCAGGCCGTGGTGCAGCCCATGCTGGCCGAGGCTGAAATTGCCACCACCATCTTCATCACCGGTGAGTCTGTCAGCAGCTCCCTCCTCCTCCTCCTTTCCTCCTCCTCCTCCTCCTCCTCCTCCTCCTCCTTCTCCTCCTCCTCCTCCTCCCTTCCCTGGGATCTTACCTGGGCTCCTCCGATGGCCTCGTTCCTCCTGCATCACCACAGCTCTGGGTCCTGTGGGTTGGTTGTGCTAAAGAGGGGTGAGAGCCTCGCCTCCTGAACCCCTGGCTGGGGTCACCATCTGGGGGGTGGCAGCAGGCAGACAGAGGGTGATCTCGAATCTCTCCACTTTCCCCTGCAGAAAGACCCCACCACGCGCACGAGAAGGTGCGGGATGAGGACCTGTCTCAGTGGGACACGCTGGTGGTCATGTCTGGGGACGGGCTGCTGTACGAGGTGAGGGGCACCTTGGGGTGTCTGGGCTGGGCAGAGAGCCAGGAGAAGGGGGGTGCCTGGGGCAGGAGCCAACCTCTGGTATGAGAAAGGCAGGCAGGGAATGGCAAAGGAGAGATGGCACCAAGCTTGGAGCAAAGCAGCCACGGCCTTCGTCCTGGCCTGGCCTGGGACACCATGAGCTCTTTTTCCCCTCGGCTGGGCAGGGGCCACTGGATTCCTTGGGTGCCACAAACTCCTTCATCCCTGCAGGTGGTGAACGGGCTCATGGAGCGTCCAGACTGGAAGGACACCATGAAGAAGCCACTGTGCATCCTGCCAGGAGGCTCTGGGAATGCCCTGGCCGCCTCCATCAACTACTATGCAGGGTGAGTCCTGGCCCCGTGGGGCACCTGCTGTCTGCACTGCACTGGCCAGCACACAGGGCTGTGCTGGCACCAGGTGGGGGAAGAGAAAGGCCATGCAGGGCTCTGGCCCAGGGGGAGGGTGCTGGGATGTCCAGGGGTGCCTGTCAGGGTCCTCACCTACCCACAGGCTGGTATAGAACAGCCATGAGCATGGGATTGCATCCTTGTGTACCCACCTCCCCACACTCCCTTTCTCCTCTCTGGGCTCAGACTCTGGTAAAGCTTTACCCTAAAGGATCCACCCCAGGCACAGCCAATCCTGCTGTGGAGTGGAAGGATCAGGATTGCCGTGACTTGGTACCCTCTTTCAGGAACTGGTTTATCCTTTCCACCCCCAGCTAAACCTCTCCCAGCAGCTGTCCCTGAGGGACTCTGTCACCCAGCTGGGGTATGTCCCAACCATGACAATAAGGGTTTGCAGGTGGATGTTGGGACAGCAGGAGGGGCCCTGAGCTCCAAACTCACCCTCTCCATCCCCTCGCAGCTACGATCACGTCGCCAAGAAGAAGCTGCTGACGAATTGCACCTTCATCCTGTGCAAGGGGCTGCACACACAGATGGACCTGGTCTCGCTGAGCACGGCCTCGGGCAAGCGCTTCTTCTCCTTCCTCGGCTTCGGCTGGGGCTTCATCTCGGACGTGGACATCGACAGTGAGAAGTACCGCTGGCTGGGCAGCGCCCGCTTCACCCTGGGCACCCTGCAGTGCCTGGCCAAGCTGCGGGTGTACCAGGGCCGCCTGTCCTACCTGCCCGCTGGCCCCGAGCAGGGCACCTCCCCGGCCCCCAGGGACCCTTCCACGCCTGTCCCCAACGGCCAGGCCGGCCACGTCCTGCCGCCGGCGGGGACGGACGCGCCCGGTTCCCTGCCCAGCGACTCGCTGCTGGCGCCGCTGGGGCAGCCGGTGCCGGCGCACTGGACCGTGGTCCCCGAGGAGGAGTTCGTCCTGGTCTACGCCATCTACCAGTCCCACCTGGGCACCAACCTGCTGATGGCACCGGCGGCCCGGCTGCACGACGGCTGCATCCACCTCTTCTACATGAAGGCCGGCATCAGCCGCGTGGCGCTGCTGAAGCTCTTCCTGGCCATGTCCAGGGGGACCCACCTGGACTTGAACTGTCCCCACCTGTGCTACGTCCCCGTCCGGGCGTTCCGCCTGGAGCCGCGGGTGGCCGCGGGCATCATGACGGTGGACGGCGAGGCCCTGGCGTGCGAGCCCATGCAGGGCCAGATCCACGGCCGCCTCTGCCGCGTCGTCAGCGGCTCCTGAGCTCCGGGCTCGCCCTCCCTGCAGCGCTGAGCTGCCGGCACGGCCCAGCACGAGGGTGGCAGAGCCTTCCTCCCACTCAGGAACCTCCTCCTCCTCCTCCTCCCCCCGTAGCAATAGGTCTTGGGGGCTGCGGGGCTCGTCCCCTCGCTTGCCCCCACGCTTAGCTTTACCCCCTCGGGGCCAGCCATCAGCGCTGTCCCAAAAATGAGCCACGAGCCCCATCAGGTACTCGGTGCCGGCGAGACGCCAGCGTGTTTCATCCTGGTACGAGGTCCCGGTCCAGGCGGCTGCGCCGGCACAGCCCCGTCCCCTCCCTGGCTCGGACGCACACGGTGGCATTGCTCGTGTCCCCGCCCGCCGCGGAGCCAGTGCCACCCCCCCGGGATGGTCAGGACCAATAGATCTAATACAGGAAACCGACTTTTTTTTTAAAGAATGTTTCTACCCAAAGCTTCCTGTTAGAAGCAGAGTTTATTCTTGTGATAAATGCAATAAATGTCTAGCGTTTGCAAAAAAAAAAAAAAAAGAAAAATCTCCCCCGGGTTTTAAATCCGAGCTCATGGCTGGTGTCAGGGGCAGGGCTGTGGTGCCGTCACCCTGGGCTGGGCTCACACGCAGATGTCAGGACGGGTTTAGCTCAGCGCCGTGGCCCTTCTCTCCCTGGCACCCTGGAGCCAAGACCAGCACGGAGCGATGGAACCAGGGGATGCTCCCAAGGGAGATGCCGAGGAGGCAGGACATGGGGCATTGCTGCCACCCGCCCCGATTTTTGGGGTGTGTCGATGCCTCCGGGCTCAGCCTCACGCTGTGTCTGATCGAATCCAGGGAGCTCAGCCCTGCAGTGACACTTGGGGACATCTTGGGGAAGGTCCAGTGCCTCCGAGGGAGAGCAGGGAAAGGCTCATGGAAGAGGTTCAGGGAGGGGGTCGTTGGAGCCGAGGGGTTTGGCTTTCTGCCGGGAGCAGGGGCCCTGTGGGGCGCTCTCAAATCCCCTCTTCTCGGGCAGCTCGGGGCCAGCTGGAACCCTGCGACAGGTCCCTGCCCGGGGGCTCGCCTGGGGGGGATTACTCAGCCTGTTTGGTATAAAATTGCAGTAATTAAACCTCATTTACAGCGCTCAAGTACAAAGTAGAAGAGTAAACAGTGGTGGCTGTTTGCATTTATTCATCTGCAAACTATGCAATTAGGATGGCAGATCCGGGAAAGAAGAGCACGATTGTCCTCCCCCCCCTGGCCCCACTCGCTCCTGGAGAGCCGAGTTCCTGTCCCTGAGCCGGCAGGGCAGGCGGCAGCTGGGAACCACCTCCCAAAATAAAGTTATTTCCCCCGTGGCTTTGGGCCAGGTGTAAAAACAGGCTGAGCGGTAACTCTCTAACCCTCTTGAGCTGCTGGAGGGACAGCCCAGGGCAGGGGACACACTCTGAGCTCTTGGCTGTGTCTGCCAAGTGACACAGCTCAGCAGAGCGGAGCCGTTCAGGCTCACAGCACCTGAAAGGCTCCCTGGAGTCTCCACCGGGAATGGCTGTGTGCCTCACAGCAGCAGGTCGGCTGCGATCACCCTTGCCCTCCCCTTTCCCAGGTTTTGCTGCACGTCTTTTCCATCACCCATCTGCTTCCAAAACCTGTTGGACAGCAGCAACGGGCTGATCCTCCCATCCAGCCCCTCGCTCCCGGCACCCGAGGGAGGTGGCAGAGCTGCCGCCCACCCCTCGAGAGGTTTGAACAACTCCTGCAAAGCCGGGAGTCTCTGAGTCTCAGCACACCAAGACACCGCTCCTGCAGCCAGAGGGGGTGAGGGAGGGCACCCACGGGGGGCAAACACGGCATCCCCCCCAAGCCAGCCCAGAGCCTGGCACAAGGGGTGCTCCGGAGAAGTGCCAGAAACACAGCAGGGGGTGGGAAGGGAAAGAAAGAGACAGCAGTCAGAACTACTCACAGAGGCAAAATTTAATGGCAAGTCATCTTCCCTCCTTTATTACACCTTGGTTAGCCAAACAAACAAAAAAAAAATCTGCAGGTAAAAAAAGTTTTAATGGTCACACAGCACTTTATACATATATTGTAAGCAACCAAGCATCCACATCTGCACGTGAACGACACACCTCTAAGCATGGCCTCAATAGTCAGGTCTGGGTTTTTTTAAATTCATTAAATACTGTACAGAATCAAGGCTACAAACTGATTTTGTAATGCTTCTTCCCCAACCCCAGCACTTAAAACAGTTACAGGCTGCTCTCATTTGTACATCACACAGTCGTGTAGCCAGTTTTAAGGCTAACAATATGCATCATGCTTTGGCTTTTTTTGTGTGTTTTTAAATTTTTTTTTTTAAGGTTTTAGCCTTTTAAATTTTGTTACCCTTAAATATTACATACATACACAAAAAAATTACATAGCTGCAGTGTGCTCACCACCAACCTCATCACCCAGGAGCTTCACATTATCAAAAGCTTTAGAAAATTTGTAAACCTCTGTGCACGCTTGGGTTTGGGACAGCTGCAGAGAGCGAGCGATGCCGGGGGGAGCAGCATCCCAGTCCAGAAGGCCTCACACACCTCCTCGGAGGGAGCCCCAGCAGCCTGTGCAAAAGCTCTTGACTAGGATCAGAGACTTTTCAGGTGAGGGGGAGGACACGCTGCCTGCCCAGCCCCTGCCCTGTGAGATGAGAGGTGCAGAGAGTAAAGGGGGGGGGGCACAGTGGAACCCTACAGCTCCTTCACCCCCAGAGGGTTTCTCCCTCCCTCCCTGTCCGGCAGGGGCTCAGGGCAGCCACAGCCCGGCACTGGGGACAGAGGAGGTAGTGTCTGTGGATCACCAACCGTGGTTTTGCCTGGAAGAGGTTTAATCATTTGTGGAACCAGCCTCTCTGCCTGCCCTTCCCCTGCCCTGGAGCAGCAGCCTCACCCCTCAGCCCTGACACTCTGGAGACGCCCCCGTGCTCCGCTCAAAGGGATCCATTCATTGCAGAACGTGGCTGTGGCTGCAGCTCACACTGCCCTGCCCAGGGCTCTCAGCACCCCTGCACCCCAAAGCCGGGTCTGCCGGACCTCCCACCTGCCAGGCAGGGAGAGCTCCCAGTGCCAGAGCAGGGCCAGAGCTGCTGCACAGGCGATCCACCCACAGATGGGACCTGGAGAGCTCAGCCCAGGTCTGCACTCACAGCCAAGCCCTGTGTCCTCCAGAGCACCGGGAGCAGCCTGCGCCTTCCAAAATCCCAGCAGTGTGGATGGGGACACGGGAAGGGCTTTGTGCAGCCACCCCTGGAGCATCAGGGGGCAGCTGGAAAGCGCAGGGACCTGGGTGGGGGGATTTGGGCTGGTGGGTGCAGCCCTTGGTGTTTGAGGGAGCAGAAAGCACCATGCCAACATGCGGCATTCTCCTGCTGTTCCTTGTTTCTAACCGAGGCCAGACCCTGGCCTGGGGTGAGGGGAGGAGGCCACAGCCATACTGAGCAAGAGCAAAGGAGAGCTTTGGCTCCATCCTTACTTCTGGCAGAGCCATCTGCTCAGCCCAACTGGTCCCCGGGAAGCCTGGCACCACTGTCTCCCTGTGCAGCTGGAAGGACCAACGGACTCTCCCTGACAGATTCTGCTCCACATGGATGCAAAATGGGTGCCTCTCCAATGCCTGAACACTGGACAAAGGCAGTAGTGCTGGAGTGTGACCTCCCAGCTCCAGAAGCGAAGGTAAGTGTGTGCAGACAGGACCAGAGGCCTCGGGAAGGTGTCTTGACCATGGGACTCTGGCAAGTCACTGCTTCAAAAAGTGCTCATGGTCACCAGCTCAGGCTGCTGAGGCACTGCCTGCCCTCACCAGCTGTTTCCCAGAGCGTCCAGCAGCGCTGTGGTTGGGATTAGGGATAGGAGGTGCTGTGCCAACACTACTGCTGAGCAGAGCTGACCCACCACAGGAAATAGCTGGTGAGGGAAGGAGCTGATAACAGCTCACACCAGTGTCTGATGTAACAGCACAGGAACCACCACAAACTGCTGCTGCTGCAAACAGGGCCTCACCACGACGCGGCAGCTCCTTCCCTTGGCTCAAACGGCTCCAGAACACCTCTGCACAGCTGGATGAGGGAGCAGCAGCCATGCCAGGTCCATCCAGACTCCTGCCAGATCTACGACAGGATCACTTACTGCTGCCTGCCCGGATAAGGCTGGGATCCAGGGTGGGTGTAGTGCTGTGTGACAGCCGGGATGGCTGGGAATGAAAGATGTGGATACCTAAGCAAGAAACGAGGGCAGAACCCTGAATCCCATGTATTTCTAGAAGACAGGCATGCATGGTGGGGAAAAGGGAAGTGTGCCTTACTCTGGAGACAAAGAAGTGGGGATGGCTAGACTTGCTTCCAGGAGAACGACTGGAAGTTGCAGAACTGGATGGAAACCCTGCAGCACTACCAGGGCAGCATGAGAGCCAGTGCAGAGCTCTGGCCCTGCCTACCAACCCCAACAAGAAGAACCTTGTAGCTATCAGTGAACAACTAAGACTAGAGCAACTCTGTATGGTGTAGACAACGCCAATGCAACACAATCCAATGTCTAAGTACAGATAAGCTGGGGTAGACTTCGTAGAACCCATGGGAACGCCGAGAAAAATGAAAGACTGGGAGGGCATTGCCCTTCATTTCCAGAAACTACAGCAATCCCTTCTTCTGGCTGGAACCCCACCAGAAAAAACTGCTGGGTGTAGCACTGGGTGGGAAGAGTCCTTGTGTGGAAAGGTGCCCCAAGATGAAAGTGCAGAGGGAACGTGGCTGCAAGACTGCTTCTGTGCAGGTCTCAAATCTTACCATTGCAGGGTCAAACTTGCAAGAAGAGCACGTACATGGGACAGGGGGAAGGAAAAGGGGCTGGGGGCAAAGAGTTATTCATGCTTAGACAAACCTTTCCTCAGAGGAGCAATCAGGCCTACCACCTTCTTTGGAACAAACCAAGCTGAGGAAGAAAAGCTGGAAGGAGAAGCCAGTTGATTGGTAACAGCATTTGCCAATTTACTTTCTGCTGCTTTCCCTTCTCCCCTGCACCTGCCTGTCCCTATCCTGATGGTTTATTTGTCCTCTGTCCACTCTGGGATGTTGGCCCCTGCTAAGGCAGCCCGGTACTGCTGCAAGACACCGCGGATGCTTTTAATGAACCCCTTGGACAAAGGGAAGAGGGGGAACCCAATATCAGGGTAACCGCTCTTCTCCGGCAGGAAACTCCTGTAGCTCTTTCTCCGTTTCTTTGGTTTCACGCTGGGCTGCGCGGCAGAGTCCTGGGCAGCCTTCCCCTCGTCCGTTCGGTCTCTGGCCAGGTCCCCCCTGGCTTGGCCTGTGCTCTCCGAGTCTGAGTACTGTTGGAGGTCACCGGCGTTGGGCGTCGGGGTCGTGAACTCCAACTCGTCCAGCTCCTCCTTCCCGTCGAGCGCCGAGTCGGACAGTTCGGCGGCCGCCCCCTGCTCCGAGCTGCTGCCGTACTCCGCCAGCGATCCCGCAGCGTCTCCGGGGCTCTCGGCCAGGGCGGCACCGGCGGGGAGGGGGGAGGCTGAATACGCCCCGTTGGCCTGTTCGTGGCTGCGCTCCACCAGCTCGTTGGTCTCCAGCCAGGACTCGATGCGGGACACCAGGCGCCAGCCGTGGCAGCGGAAGTGCTCCCGGATCTCGTGCTCAAAGACCTCCACGGGCCGGCGCAGCAGCTGCATCATGGACTGCACCACCCGGATCAGCGTCATCTCGTTGTAGCAGCGGCTGTTCTCGTAGCCCTCCTGCAGCCCCCGGTCGCTGTCAAAGCCCGCCTCGTTGTAGTAGGGCTCGTTCACCAGGATGAGACCTGCCGGGACAAAGGGACACCGGGGCGTTAAGGGAGGAACACCACTGGGAATTGCCATCCTAGGCAGGCACTGCTGGGCCACGATTGCTGCCAAGGCAGCAGAGAGCAAGGATCAGGCAGGCAGCAGAGGCCAGGCTGAACAACCAGAACCTGCAGGATGCAAAGGACTGGTGTCGCAAGAGGAGCCTCGCGTGATGTGGTGGGGACCTTGGACACTACAGGGAGTGGCATCCAAGATCCTTGGCTGGCAAGAACAGTCCTCTACCAGCATGATGCAGAGGGCACACAACAGCAGAGGTCAAAAGGGCAGCAGGGGAGAGGTTTCAGAGTTCCTTTTCCTTCCCTCCCACTCCTCTCCTTTAAAAAAAACCCACAAACACACCCAAAGCTTTTTTTTCCTCCTCCTCCTCTTAATCAGAACAAAGGCCAATCTTCAGTAACAGGCTTTGAGCTGGCCAGGTCCTGCCCTGTCCAGCACAGTCCCTTCAGACAGTGGAGTTCTGAGACAGAGAATACTGTGACAAGTCACTCATACCAAGATGTCTCTTGCTTGTTTCTGGTCTAATGAAATTACATGTATGTAGCAATGGCACAGGTGCTGCCAGGCTGCTGGCAGCCTGCCACAAACTGCATTAGAGCTGGAGGAGGTGAGATCATAAGTCTCCCAAAGCCCAGGCAGCACGAGAGCAGGTCTTTCTCTAGCACCAAGTTGCTCCAGTAAAACATTTAGTATTTAATTTTCTAAATTTGGATCCTTGGCTTTGTAAATGAGAAAAGGCTTTTCTTGTGGTGTGCTTCCCCCACAGGAGGATACAGGTGGACTGTGGGGGTTCAGGGAGCAGGATTTGCCTGCTGACTCGAGGCAGAAACTCCTGCTCTGTGTCAAAGGTTTCACATCACAGGGCTCCCCTGAACAGAAAGTTGTCCATGAGGAAGCTCTGTGATTTAGTCTGTCTGCTCTCAAATTGGATAGGGCAGAGCAAAGGCCCATGGCAGGAAGCCCTGGGGCTCGTCTAGGCACACCCCTGATTATTCTCTGCTTTGGAAGGAGCATAAACACCAGCATCATGTGCAAAACATGCCCCATGTAGGATGGGCGGGTGACTCAGTGGGGATAAAAAAAAGTCCTGCAAACGAGGCCCAGTTTAGCAACTTCAACTAACTTTGGTAACTGGCTGAGGACACAGTGGTTCACCTTTGTCAGCTCAGAGCAACAAGTAGACCAGCTCTGTGCTTGGCTGCTGCAGTGAGAAGAAGGGAAGGCATTGTGTCAGAGCCCTGGGATGCAGCCAAAACTCTGGGCATGAGAAAAGCTGGCACCTGCTTCCACTGCTCAAGTGGAGAGATAAGGACACTGCTTTGTCCACCAAGGTGAGAGCAGAAGGCAGCACTAATCTGACTGGGGTGGCAGATCCCAACTGTGTGCCCCCCCCCAGCCAACATCCCCTCCTCCCACCACCTCTTCCTGTCCCACAGGCTCAGCAGGAGCATTTACCTTGGATGGAGATGAGTACTTGAAGGAGACTGGATTTACTGGTCCACCTTTCTGTCCCCTGAAATGCACACACAAATGTGTTAAAGGGCTGAAGCACCACCAGTTTGCCCTGTGACAATGGTCAGATGAAGTGAGGCCCCAGTTCCTCTGCATTCCTGTTGCTGACAGCCTGTGGCTCACAGCAGGAACAAGGAACTGACTCCACAAGCACGTGATGTACTGGTGTCCCATCTCAACAAACCATCTCTCCGTTATTCTTTTTTCCAGCACCACACCCCATCGGGCCAGTTCTGCCTGGAACAGTGTGACCCTACACACCAGGCATCAGCTCCAACCCCTCCCCAGCTGCCCTGTCCATCTACCTGCTCATAACACATAATGTCCCTGGCTCCCTGTTTATTCCAAGTTTTCAGCTGGACTTTGTACCATGCTACAGGATTTGTCCACAGTGTGGGAGACAGGGACCTAAGCAACAGGATACCCCCCATGCTGGTGTTGGCATCTCTGCTATGGCACAGCCTGGCTTCTGACCACAGGCTTCTCATTGAGGAAGAACAGGCAAGCCAAATACAGATCCAGAAAAAGCCAAACTATAGCAGTTACCTGCTCCAGGCACCTAAAACAGAGCCCAAAACCACCCGCAGCTCAAGCATCACCCGAGACCAGAAGTCACTCAGGTCTGGTAGGAAGTGACTTGTTCCAAAAGCAGCTCAGCACAACCCCTGCTCCCCACAGACAGGTGGATGACAGCATTACCTTGCCTATCCACGTCCCCAGGAGGCTGACACACACTTTGCCATTGTCATACAGGTTGGGATTCAGTCTCCCACTGCACTGGGAGAGGTAGCGGAAGAGAGGTGGGACCGCGGGGTAGATGTTGGGGAGCTGGATGTCGAAGAGAAAGAGTCCATCTTCATAGGGCGTGCGTGTGGGCCCTTTGATAAGTGCTGAGAAGAGATCCTGTGGGGAGAGGCAGCAGGTCAGATACTGGGAAACATTCTCTTACCTTGCAAGGGCTGTATTTATGCACAGGGAGAGAAGGGATGTGATTAATTCAGGCCTCGTAAGAGTCAGCTCAAGCAACACATCTCAGGGCACCTTCCCCCTAGAAACTGCACTCAAGCCTTTGGATCTGCAGCAGGGCTTCAGGGATGGCCAAAATCCCCAAGCTGCTCACTGCTGACACCAGCCCCTTGTTGGCTGCCTGCCTGTCTTCCTGCTCAGCACCCGGAACCGGCTCCCTGCAACCAGGAGCTCCTTGTTTGGCCACCCTGACTCTGGGAATGCAAAAGCAGCCGTTTTGGGTAATTACAGCCCTGTTTCACATGCTGCACACATTCCTGCAGCTCTAATGCACTGGATTAAGGCTAAGCAGGGAATTCCAAAGAAAGTGATCATCCGGATGCTGAGCCCAGCACTAACACAGAGGCATTTGAGAGCAGGCACTTGCCATTCGATCCTCAAAGGTTTTAACCATGATGCCATCGGGCAGGGAGGTGGCCAGGAGGGCCATCTCCTTCCGCACGGTGCTGAAGAACTTCTTTGCTTCTGGGGGCTGGAACTCCATTTTCTTGAAGGCATGGGAATCTGTGGGGCAAGGAAGAGAACAGGATTACAGCCTGCCTTTGGAAACTGCCACAGGTTCCTCGTGAAGGTAGATCTGATCATGTGTAATGTGCATCGTGAGGAAGAGAGGAGTTAACTTGCTTTGGTGCTGAGCCAGGAGGCAGGAGAGATTATTTGATGTTTCCCACACGGTACAGCAGCCACAACCTGCATCTCCTGTTCTCAGAGTCCTAACACAATGCTGTCCCTATGCCCACAGCCAGGATAATCCCACAAAGAGATGACTTTTTCTCTGCCAAACCGAAGCACAGCTCTCCTTTTTCCTTTACACACACTGCAGGTTCAGAACAGTTTGTCCACCTTTCTCTTTCAAGTCTGGCCTGGCTGTATTGTGAGCACCTTGGGCTCTGCTGTCACCAATGTTCCATACAACCAGATGCTATTTGTTATTTCTGGCCATTAACATTGGCACCACTCACCGACCAAGGACATCCAGCCCAAGAACACCAGCTGTCCCTGCTCTGCTTCTCAGCCAACTCAACCAAAAAAGCCTAAACAAACCCTGCAACTTTCAAGGAAGTCTCTGAAATGGGAAGTGACTGATCTCTGCAGCCCTCCTACATTAGTTACCAGTGTGGAAAAGAGGGAAGCACACTTCTGAGGCTTGAGGAGGTGCAACAGAGCCTAGAGACACCATGACACAAGAGACAGACACCTAGGGACACTAAAAGCCAGGTTTGGGTCCCAGAGCACACTGTGCAACAGAAGTTGTGGTAATTTCTCATCCCTGGTTAATGAGCTGTGGAAACAACCAGGAAGAAAAAAACAATCCAAAAAGCCTTGAAGCAAAGGTTTTGGAGAAAGAAACACTGCAGGACAGCAACGAAGGACAGAGAATCCCACACTCACCTGGAGCATATTCCAACACAGAGAACACTTCTCCCTTGGCACTGGTGAAGGTGACTCCAGGCTTGCCTCCACTCTGCTGGCAGAGCACTGGTGTCTCACTGGGCCACTCTGACCTCACCGGTGTCTGTGCCTCTGCTTTTTCTTCCTTCTTCTCTGTCTCCACCATGGCTTCCATCTTTTCCTCCTCAGCAATAGCCACATTATCCAAGGTCTTCTTGAGATTTTCCTGCAGCTTTTTAATATCGTCCAAGAACTTCTTCTCCCGGGTGGGTTTTTCCAGCTCCACAGTTGGGGAGGTGGGAGAGCCAGTCAGCAGCTGCTCCACAGTCATGTTTTTCAGGCTTTCCAAGATCTTGATGGCCTCCTTTAGCTCCCGGAAGCTCTTTGGGGCTCCATCCTTGCCACCTTTCTCTGTAGCAAGATCTGCAACTGCCATAGCCACAGCTCCCTGGACTTGCTCCTCTACTTTTTTCACCTCCTCTGCTGCTGGCTCCTCAGGCTCAAAGTCCTCAATTTTCGGGTGGTCGTCATCCATGAGGCCATTGTCTGTCTCCCAGCTGTCACTCTCATCCTCCCACTCCGAGGATGCCCCGCTGGTGCTGCCATCCACAGAATCATAGTCCGACTCCTCGATTTCTGATTCGATGTTGTACAAGTGCTAAAGGAGAGCAGAGTTACGTGAGACTAAGGGTGAGGCACAGAGTTTTAGTTGTTTTTAAAAGCAAGCCATGAAAAAGAAGCTTCCATCTGGGATTGGCTGGGCTGTTTCAAACCCTTCCATCTATAAAGGGCTGACTTGCACAGATTATGAAACCACACAGCCCCACTGTTCAAAGTACTGGGGGGTTACTAGGGCAAGTTTTCAGTGGGCTGTAGCCATCCTAGTGTCTGGGATCCAGTCAGGGACAACAGACAGGTGCCAAAAAACTATCTGGATGCCCCAGGGTTTCTGAACACAGAGTTAGTTCAGAAGGTATTTGGTATCATATAAGGAGTTAGTATTTCTGGTCCTGCTTTTGCACCAGGAACTGTGTTGGCATAGAGCCCTAGTTTGGCTGCCACTCCATCCTTCCACAGAGACAATGCTGGAACTAGGAACGCATTCCCATACCAGCTTTCCTTTTCTGTGGCACACACTACTTGCTGTCAGAGCCTTGCTACGCTCCTTTAGCTGTTATATGTGGCTACTGCTTAAAATTCAGCTGGGACAATGAAGCCTCACCCAAGCTGCTGAATAAGCTCTTACATAAAATGTTCTCTTCCCCTTCACTACTGGAAGCTGAACCCATCCCCACTCCATCCAGCCTCACCTTCTACAACCTGCTTTTGCACATGCTATGTCTCTCACAAGGTCCTGCTGCAGAGGCTTTCAGGTAGGAGCACCAACACAGAACCAGGGGAGCAAGAGCACCTTTACAGGGCTGTGTTTGGAGTTACAAGATGGGAGCATTTTATCCACACACTTTTAACACTTGAGTGACAGCCCAAAAATCCTCTTAATGTGGCAAGATATGACCCCAGAGGCTAAAGCACATGGACACTCAGTCATCTTGTCAAAGCCTTCAACTGAACCAGCACTGTTGAGCCAGTCCTGTGCCAGTCAGAGACAGGCAGCCAGTAGAGGTTAGTTGGGTTCAACACAAGTGACTGCAGGCAGGAAAAGCCATCAAAACTCACTGCCCTCAAAGCTAATCCAAATCTGAATTGGAAAGTTAATTAGCCAGTTATGCCATCTTTATTTTTAGAGCCGAGAAAAAGCACCCAGACAGCTTGTCTCTGGGCACATGGTCAGGCATTGATAAATCACGGTTTTACCAACTGATAATTCCTGCTCCTGACATTTCCCTGACTCCCATAATTACGCAGACGAGCAGAATCGAAGGGACTGGCGTGACACAGCAGGAGCTGCTGCAGAGCCCCGGCACCGCAGTGTGAGAACAGCCCTTTGTGGAGCACACATCAGACCTCTGATTGTGCCTGTGATCCAAGCACATGTGACAACAGGGGGAAGGGAGACAGCAGCCTGCTTTGTATGGCTCCAGTCCACTGCCATAGTGCGGGCATTGACTATTCTACTGTAATTAATGCAGAGCTGCTTGGTTTAAAAAGAAATCTTGATCAAGTGCTTTGTACTCGCAAAAGGCATCTCTGCAGCGCAGGCAGTGGTGTCACTGCCACAGTGATGGAGATGGGACCCTACAGATACAGGTCGGCTCCTATCTTTAGGCTGTCTGCCTTAATCCAAGGAAACAAGGAGACAAGACAAGGGATGAAACTGTATGGGGAATAGTGAGTACAATTACAAGACAGTACAACAAAAAACTCAGAGCAATGCAGAAACCACAGGGGTGCAGTGGATTAGCAGTGTGGCTGTATCTGTATTTTTAAGCTTGCACTCAACCCTTTTCCCCTCCCTGCCCTGGGATAGGATTGGGGTCTGATCCCTAGGTTAGCTAAGGTGACAACTTGTGGCTCTAGCCCAGCCCCTGGAGGAGCTTCTTTAGCCAAAAAAACCCACTATGGTGCCATTTCACAAGCAAGACAGAACATGCAACAGTCTTTCAGCAGTGCCTTGGTTGGGCAATGCACCAACCCAGGCTCCAGTCAGAACAGATGATCCCTGAGCTCTGCAGAGCAGTAGGTGCTGGAGGCTAAGAACAGGGCTGTGGGCAGAGCTGTGAGCATGCAGTGCATGTGTGAAGGCAAAACTAGCCTACCCAGGCCTTCCTGTTCTCTAAATTCAAGAGCAGTGATGACCAATTAGTTGCCCAGACCTCCTGACAGCAGATGGATTTTCCTGTGCTAACAGAACTGGGAAGCTGCCCTACCGTATGGGAATGCAGCAATCAACAGAGCAAGATTCGCTTAGCCAATAAAGCTCTCTACATCCAGGATTTAAATCCAAGAGTCGTCACTCAGCTAAAAATTACAGGGATATTGTGAGCTGGAACAGGACCTCACCTGAGGCAGAATGATAGTCTTGGAGTTATCTGCCCACACCACTTCCACCTTACTGCTGACATCCACACGAGCCACCTGTCCAACGGAAGGCTGTGGAGACAAGAGTGGTTTGTCAGTCCCTTTTCTTTCCCAGGCACTTCATGCACAAGCAGGAAGGTTTTAACCAACACATACTCCCTAGCTGGAGAACCACTTAAAGCAACACTTGCATCCTACACATAGAAACCACACAACACTGCCACGGAGATGGGGAAAGTTCCCCTCAAGGAGCAGGGCACCAGCAGGGCTGGTCTGGCAGGAGATCCTGATCTGTGATCAGGACCAGTGGCCTTTCGGCAGGCAGCAGGGCTGGGGCTGTGCCAGCAAGGGACAGGAATTTCATGGAATGGGGGTGCCCTCTAGTGGGGTGCCCTCAGTTCCCCCCTCCCCAGCACCGGGAGCTCCCCACAGAGCACAGGCATGAACAGACAAGTTGCAGCTGCTCAGGGTGTGCACAGTAAGGAGCACCTTGCCCTGGCAGCAGGTTATTTAGGTCAGCTGAGCAGGCTGGGATGTTGTTTCACAGCTGCTGAAACTAGAACTGCAGTAAGGGCTGCACTGTACCTTTTAACCCTTTTTTAGGGCAGCAGGCTCAAAAGCTGGAGGTCTCCCTCCACAGTAAGGGTGTTTCCTAGCAAAGGGTGTATTCTCTACAATGTAAACTGTTCCCTCTTCCTCCCCAGAAGATCCCTCAGCTCAACAAAATTAACATGTACATAACTCAGGTGAAACCCAGAACTCCAGTCTTCTGTTGCCAAGTGAAACTGGTTGCATGACAAATCCACCTTCACTCAGAGCCCATAGAATATCCTTTTATTACAAGTTACTCTGAAATCCTAAGCAAGAGCTTGATTAAAAGCCCTCAGGCTTATGTTCAGTTCTTGTCTCAACTTCACTCTTGCTCTGCTGTAGACTGTCATCAAGGTCAAAGGATTTCAAGGTTACATCTCTCCAGACAGACAGAGATCTGATGTGTTACTCATGACAGCAGGGGACACTGATACGAAATTAGCAAGCTAGGGAGTTTAGGATGCCCCTGTGGGGCCTAAAGCCCTCCTACTGACTCTTTTAAGTGTCTCCACCAATACTTGGTGACAATGTGGTCAGCTAACTGTGCCCAGGACCCACCTCGTCTTCCTTAGCCGTGGCTCCATCCGAATTGCCGATCCGGATCACGATGTCAGTCGTGCGGAAGTGAAAGTCCGGATGATCAGCAATGTCATACACACTCACATCCTCCTCCTCCCCGATCAGCTGCACCGGAGACAGAATGATGTGTCAGCCCCAGGATGCTGCACTGACCCCCACAGCACACCTTCAGCACTTCAAAATACTTTGTGTTATATTTTGTCCATTTTCAGCTGCTCCAACAGCCTGCAAGGAGCTGCTCCTGTCCCTTCCTGTCACCTCATCCTTGCAGCACGTCAATCAAGGCACAACAATGAAAGGAAGCAGATATTCTGTCTCATCTGCTCACCTCACCTTTACTTCAGGTTCCACATCACCATGAAGATGAGACATGCAAGCACAGTGTTTTATTCCCTTCCAAACACCCAGATTTCTCAAAGCAGTTTGCTGGGGCCCAAAGGGTCAGAGTTTACTTTTGAAACGATCCAAAGCAATAGGAAGTATATGACAAAAAACTTGTCACTTAATGGGAAACATCTTTCCTTTGATTTCTCCCGGAGGAAGAGAGCTACGAGCTCACAAATAATGAGAAATGGGTAAAGAGGAGCACAACCCCAGGCCAGATTGATGTTCTGCTTCTGGATGTGAAGGCCCTGCTCAGCTATGACAATAGGGTCCTAGCCTAAGGCAGAAAGCAGAACACCAGTTTTGTTCAAGTCCCCCTCTCATCTCCAGCTGAAGTCTGTTAAGACTCTGGAAAACAGTGTTCCTACAAACCCCAAGAAAAAGGCATTAGGCTGACTATGGGCAATGGCACTTGGCAGAGGTAAGCATGACAACATGCAATAGATTAATCCCCTTTCAGTGAACTAGCAAGGACACGGGAAGGAAAAATTCTTAGAGTGAACTCAAGAAATCAACTGCCCATGAAAGCTTCAGGAAAAAAAAAAAATCTTCATCCATACCAGAGCCTGATGGTTACCACTGGATGTAAACTCTCTGCTTGCTCTTCACTGCCTTGCAGGCATCTATGAAGTGACATCACTCTAGCTAAGCCTCTCAGTCCCAAAAGCACATTGCTGTTCTCATCCTCAAGGACACACTCCAGTACAGAACTGATTCCCACACTTATCTGTGTTTATCTGTGAAGCTTGTGCTTTTTTGTGGCTGCTTTTCTCTTAGCTGGTTCGAGCAGGCACTCACCTCCACATCATCTCCACTGGATTTCAGCTTGAACCACTTCACCACACAGGTACGGCCAATATGGTCCCCAGACTGCACCACTCCATATAACCCGGGGTCCTGGGAGCTCTGACCTTTGGGTCACAAGGGTGGAGAAGAAAACAGACAAATCAGGGAAAGGAGCATGGGCTTTGCTCAGTGACTGAGGCTGTCAGCTCCCAGGCTCTCATGGCTGATGCCTTCCATTTGTGAATGGCACGAGGAAAAACAGTTCTTCCTACACAGTCAAAATTGTTGCCAAACTAGATCGGTAGAGCTGGAGCTGATGGGTAACTTCAGTTTCCTCAGACTACGTCCAACCCAGAAGACCAGTCAGAGTATTACTCATGGGAAATGGCCACGAAAAACAGCCTCTGTTTTTGCTAAGCCAGCTTTCCTGCTCCCCAACCTGACAGTATCTTCTACCCCCACTAGAAAAGGAGTTGAGAGCCAGAATATGTGTCACCAGTATTTCATATCCAAAAGTTCTAAGTCTCCTTGAACTTGTGACCTTCACTAGCATCAACAATCCGTTTGGTGAAGAGAAGGGATTCAAGAAGCTGCCTCTGGATCCCAAAACACCTCATGAAAAAAAATGGGAGAGTCATGATAAACCAGTCACACAGAGAAAGCAGCCTGAGGTGAGCTGTTCATTTCTCCCCTCATTCTGTGAGAGAGCTCAGAGCTATTGGCACTTTCAAGGAGAAGGTGGGCCACCCCTGCTCTGCAGAAATACTGAAAATCCTAGCTTGGCTCCTTGGCATTTACTCTTTCCACATCTTGCCTGCTGTGACAGTTCAACTTTGGTATGTAAATAAAGGCTCTCTGCTGCCATTCATGTTAAGTCAGCTGAATCACTGCCACCCTGGTAGGTGCCCACCTCAAGTGAGCACTAACAGCTACTTAAAAAGAGTGACTGTACACGAGGGGATCCAGACTGAACAACACTTTGCAATTAAAAGCACGTTTGTTCCCCAGGAGCGTTGTTTGGACACCCAATACCTCTTTTGTCCACCACGAAATCGCCGGGGCAGAACTCGTTGTTGTCCAGATGATGGACCGGGATGAGCTCGTTGGAGCGGATGTTTGTCTCCACGGTGCCATCCTGCCACATCACGTCAGCTGAAGTCATCGTGGTCACCACTTCCACAGCAACCCTGGGAACACAGAAAGGCAACGAGTTACCAAAGGGAACGTGATGCTGCCAACATCTCAGCAACGCAAAGGTACACGGATCAGCAAGTCAGGAAAACCCATCTAGGCCCCGTGGAAGCAGCTACACAGCAGGCTTTGTTTTGATGGGTTCTCAATCCCTGCTGCAAGTCTATACTGAAGGAGGACTGACTTTCCAGGGAGCTGATGCTGAGCTCTCTTTTGTTCCTTGTGGAGTTAATTAATATCTACCAGTACCCACTTTCTAGCCCTGGCAGAGGCACAACAGAACATTCAAATACTTTGAGAGTTAAGATCTTCTCCACTGGACCATCTTCCAGCCTGGCAGCTCTGAGGAGTCTTTGAAGCTAGAAGAGCATGGGACTGGAAAGATAAAGCATCACAGCCCTTCCAGAGAGAACAAACAAAACAAAGAAAATAGGGAACACATTGAATATGGGTAAAGTAAAAGGATTTTGTTTAAAAAGAGAAAAGTGTCCTTCCCAGCTGTTCAAACACATACATATGTCTCTGCAGCTCAGAAATTAAACCCAAACATGCCACAATGGACCACATGCTGGTTTTCTGCTGTGGGGCTTCACAGGGATTCTTGAGGAGGCAAAGCGCTTGGGGCAGGAGGGACAGAGCTGCAGCCTAGCTGGACAGACTCTTCTCATGAGCCCTCTGCTATTTTCATCTCTCCTACAGCACAGAACAAACCAAATCCCATGCTGACTTTAAATCTCGCCTTTATTTTGTTGGCCAGGCCTTCCAGAATAACACAAGTGCTGGATTTATGTTGGTTTCAAGTCAAACCGTAAAGACGACACAATAGGCACACAGCTGTTTGCTCCCAGCCCTGCTTTTATGAATGTCAGAGAAATATTTTTAAAGTGGAAATATGAAGTTTCTAGTAGGGCCAGCACTCAACAGCAGAAATTATCAGAGAAGGGTCTGTAACAGGCCAAGTGTGGTGGGTGATATGCCAACAACATGGTTCCTTGGGGGACAGAGCAGCTGAGGGTGGGAGTGGAAAGGCAGGCTAAGCAAGGAAATGACACAGTCCTGTCTGCAGCACAAAAAAAAAAATCACAGCTTGACATTAATAAAAATCCCTGTATGTCCTCACTAAAAGATATCCAGTGGTCCGTGTGCTGCCCAGAGAGCTGCAGCAGGTCACCCAATGATGGCAAAGCCACATGCTGAGCTGGCCCCTGCAGTCAGAGCTCCAGGAGCTGACACATCAGATCTGGTGACTAACTGCAGGCAGCCCATCCACCCTGCATTTCTCAGCAGTGCCTGGCAGCACATCTCCGATGGCCTCACCAGCCTCATCAGAATATTCAAACAGCAACGACCCCTCACACTGAGCTGTGACCAGCTGCCACATATGCCCTTGAAAGTGTCAGCTGGAGGCTCACTGTGTTGAGTTGAAAAAGCCTCTATTTCTTTCTCTGTGACATGGTCATCTCTGCATTTCCTTGTAGGGAGCTGCCCAGATCCAGCACAGGAATCTCTTGGTGGTGCCACAGGGATTTCTCCCCACTGCCTGAATGGTGCAGAGAGCCACCAGGTTCTCTAGCTAAGCTCTCCTTAGCAAAACCTTCAGTAAAACAGAGACACTCTGTGGGGGAGTGAGATGTGAAAAGTGAACCAAGAATCCGTTCCCAGGAACTCTGGCACACACTCCAGTTTTTTAATTTCACTGGAATACTGCTCTGCTGAGCTTTGCGACCTTCACACCTAATTTCTCCAAAACCCACAAGGACTCAAGGAACAGCTCTCCTTACATATAGGCAAAGCTAAAATACCTGCACAAAATGCCAATGAAGTTCATGGCATTCTCAAACTACAGGGTCCCTTCAACACTCAAAGTCACTTTCCTGGGAGAGTTCTCACATGTTCTCCTGCACCAGCTCATTTCTGATGCAGGATCTGTACATAACTAAGTAGCCCAGGGAAGCAGCAGACAGGCAGGCCAGTTGTCAGATGTCTTTGCATCCCACGAAAACACTTCAAACATTCTCAAGTGTGGTGGGGGGAAACAGTTTTCCCCCTGCAGTTATAAAATGGTAAAACCATTGGAATTGGATTTTGGGGCTCTCAAACCATGACATCAAGTTAGGTAAAAGGCAAAAGCCGCTGAGATCCAGCTTTATCTAGAAATGGGCATATATATGCAATGCTCCCTCCTGCAAGCTACTGTAATTCCTCCAAGGCTCTTGAGGAGTGAGTGCACTCAGTTCACTAAAAAACAGCTAATATTTAAAAGTATGCTGTTGGCAAAAGCTGCAGGTCTCGGTGCAGAGGAGGTAAGGATAACAGAGACCACCACAGCACACCCCTCGGCCAGCCCAGACCTCCGTGCTGCTCTGGAGACAGCTCTCTAGGATAAGCTGTCCATTCCTAGCACAGTCTATCCTCAGTGTCTCTGCAGAAGCTGCCAATAAGGTAACCAATTAGTGTCATGTTTAAGCTGTATGATCTTTATTCACCTCTTGCCCAGCACAGATATGCTGTCGATGCCCTGAGGCACAGCTGAAGTAGAATAGCATCAGTGTCACGTCACGTGGCCCCCGTTTCATCAGGAGCTGGACTGAGCCCAAGCTGATTCCACACAGGCCACTGCACAGTCATCACAAGATAATTGCTGGTGGTTACTACCAAGTGCTGTCCTAACTCATCCTCCACCTCCACGAGGTGGTGTTTTACATCTGAGAACTTTGATAAGGGAGATTCTGGCAATTATACGTGCGTTTGGAAACCCAACTCACCTGTCTCCTGGCTTAAACTCTCGTGAAACCTTGGTCTTCTTCTTCTTGTGCTTCCTCTTCAGGTTTTTGATGGAAAGGGGGATGCTTTTCTTGCGGCAAGTGCCGCTGCCGCTCTGGGACGAGGCAGTGGAACTCGCAGAGGAGGTGACAGAGCTCGTGTCGTCAGTGTCATCAGCTGCCTCATCGTCAGCATCCTGCTCCATGGACTGGAGCCGGTAGTCGGACAATCCTTCATCCTTCAGCAGAAAGGGAGGTTGCTGCTGTCGTGCTGCTGCTCCCCCTTTCTCCTTCCCTGTTTCTTCAGGCTGCTCCTCCTTTCCCTCCCCAGGACTCGGTGCATTGTTGGAAGAGTCATCCAGCTCACATTTTGATTCAGGCTTAAGCTCTTCTGATTTTTGGTCAGCAGCTGCAGCAGATTCTTTGTCAGGGGCTTCAGTGGTGCCCTGAGACTCCGGGGAGCAAGACATGATCTTCACTATCTGCTTCTTCAGCAGCCGCCTCACCTGGAGAAAGCAGATGTGGGTCAGAGCCATGCCTGGACACTCAGCAAACTGCCAGCCAGCCTGGGGAACACTCAGCTTTGTGCAAAGCAGCACCCATGGGCCTCTGCACATTTCACCTGCACCATAGTACTCTGCAAACAGGCATCTCACCACTACTCTGCTCTGCAGCAGCACTCACTAGTCCAAGGAAGGTGAGCTTTGCTCCTTAAGGTTATTTTAAGCGTGTTTTGAACTGTTTTGTTATGGAAGGTCACAAGAGGATGCCTAAGTTAATCTGTGTAACAGACACAGCTATGCAGGGAGGTCACCATCCACACTGGTGATATCCTGTTATTCTAGAACACCGTGGCTCTGCAGTCAGCACGTACAAATCATAGCATGACTCACTTGGCCTAGCAAGCAAAGACAACTTTCTTGTCTCACTGTAGCAAAGATTTAACTGAACAGTTCAGCTCCATGAGAAACCTGAGGTCATGCTAAATGAAAAGAATATGTTTTTAAGTCCAGGCTGTCAGAGCACACCTTGACCCCTTCAAGGTGACACCTCTGTGCACAAGGTCCTGTTCATGTTCCCTCACTGTGCTAGCTGCATGCTTCACCCAGTGCAGTCAGACTGCTCTACAAGGTGACTTCCCTGCTGGCAACAACAGGCCATTACTCTTTACAACCATTTCAGGAGTCACATTTCAGACCACATGACTACCAGGAAGATCTCTGCTTTAAAAGCCACAGTGACCAGAAATGCTTAGAGAAGTAAACGCCTCCCCTCCACCCCTCACTCACCTTTTTGGCAACTGATCCTTCACCCAGCACACAGTTCCTCTCAGGGCATTCACAGGTGATTTTTGCAGGTTCCACTTTGTCCGGGAACACATAGAGGCACCTTTCCCCAAGCTGCCTTTGGGCATGGTCAAAGCACCCCAGACGCTTCACCCTGTCAAAACAGAAGGACAGTCATGAACAGAGAGCAAAACAGAACAGAAGCCAGCAGTGATCAGGGCCTTCACAAGGCTGGCGTGACCTCAGGTTGACAGTGCTTCTTCTGGGGTGGCAGAACACCACTCCAAATCATTTCCAGACACACAATTCTAAAGCAGGAGTGGGAATCTCACCAGGGACTGGGTGGGACACTAGTCACTCCCCTCCCTCCAGCTCCCCATCCCAGAGAGAGCTACCAAGAGACATTTGGGGTTTTTTTTGCTGTCATTCGAGAGCTGCTCTCCTCCAGCACATAAGCTCCAGGTAGGACCCACTGCACTGTGTTACTGCTCATCTGACCTTTCTTTTGAGCTTGTGCAGCTTATTCTGGCAGCTGCAGCCTGCAGAGGGCACCAGTTGCTGCCTCAGCACCAGCGTGGTCGGAGCTCCACACCTGAGCTCCACACCTGAAACCCTGGGTTAGGAGATGCAGTCTGCTCCAGGCCGGAGGGAAGGGACAGACACCACTTTCCTCTATGCACTTCTCAGCTGGAGAGTACTTGGAGGGGATTGGCAGGACACCAACCCTTGTGCTAGTAACTCAAAGTGTCTGCTAAACTAATTTGGAAGTTATTCTCTCAGTTTTGAAGCTCTGGAATGTGCAGGCATACAACAAGGTTAACCCACTGGAAACAGCAGCATTGTGTCTAATCAGTTGGTAGGCATATCACCCTTAGTCTGTGCAGGCCCTGGGTGCTGGGAGTGGAAAGAGGTTTTCAAGGGAATCTCACCTGGACAGCTTATCCTGGCTGATTATGGAAGGAGGAGGGCTCACACTGTCAGTACCTCCAGGACAGAAGCTTTTAGTGATCCAAGTGACCTTTAGCTCTACCACCTGTACCTACAGTGCAAAGACAGAAATGGCAATTTCATATTTCAGAGGCCTTCCTAGACCAGTGTCTCAGATCTGAATGCTTACACACAGGAAAGCTGCAAACCTGCTTTTATCATTTAAGATGGCCAAGTGCAGTTTCACCACATCCAGGACCACTACAGTGTTCCCATACCATGGCTGCTGGCCACACGAGAGCTTCTACAGCTTTTAGCTCCAAGAAAAGGCTTGGGAAAGAAGCTACAGTACATACAGATCAGCAGTCCAATGTCACAAAGAGACATGCTAATGGACTTGGAGCTGCTCCCTCTTTCAGCAGTCAGCAATATTTCTCCCTTTTTGGACAGCATGCAACACTAAGTTTCAATAGATGTGCCTCTACTACCCTAATGATCAGCAGTACTGGTCTCCAAATGCACTGGCACACTGTCACCTTACAGGGACCCTTGGTAGGAAAAGCCAAACCACACTCAAAAGTCTTGTCAGTCCACAATGAGAAATTTGTCACCTCAGGACACCACAGCCACAGTGCACTTGTTCTTGGGAGGTTACCATGGCAAGCTGACTCTGCTCCAAACAGCCAGCCAGGACCATGCTGTGCAGAAGGTGGACATGTGTCAGGCTGTCAGTCCTTACCTCTTCCACCACCACTCTGAACTTGCTCTTTGTGCTCAGAACAGGCTTCACACCCGAGAGCCACTGCACGCTAGAGAAGACTTTGGAAGGCCCGATGAGGACTTGCCCAGGATAAAAGCCATATGAATCATCAAAGAAGAGACCCTGTGGGGGGAAAGGGAGGAGGAAAAAACAACATAAAGGACTCAAGATTCCAGCATTTCTCTCCTTTGTGATCAGTAAGATTAATCATAAAGGTAAAGTCTGCAAGATGCCCATCTCCTAAAGCTCGTTCTCTCCTGAAGTCAGCCCAGCAGTTCCTATAGCAACTCACTCTGTCACACATCCAAATGGGACTATGACTTGCTGGGGGAGAAGCAAAGGCACTTGCAAGGAACAAAAGATGCATATTTCCACACAAAGGTTCTCAGTAATAAGGTAGCCAAGGTAGGTTGAGTCCTGGGCAAGGACATCCATCTCTTTTCCATGCTCTAATTCAAGCACCTACAGCTTTCAGAGCCAGAGGATGTTTGCCTTCACTCCTCTGCTTGTCAAATTAAGTGTGTAAGTATTATTCCTGTCTTAGGTGGATTAGCTAATATGACAAGTTCTTTGAAAACAAAACAGGACAGTAAACACAACAATTGCTTTTCTAGAGCTCCTTCCCACTGCTATTCAGATTCAGAGTGTGGGGGCGGACAGAGCAGTTTATGGTAGATAAAATACTGAGCACAAAACTGTATCAAGTCTTGTACTTTGTCAGAAAGGATAAGAGCAGTGTGACAAGATCTAAGTCAGGGAAGTATCTAACACAAAGCAATTCTGAGCACAGGATCAAGAGTAACACTGGAGACAACTCATGTTTCAGACCAAACCACAAGTCCCCAGAGGACTATGTACATTTTAAAGGCAGCCTGACTCGAAACAAGCCATCTCAAAATTGGGTAACCAGAAGCTGAATGTTGCCACAACATCTATTTAGCAAGCAGAAGACATACTGCACAACTCAAAGTAGCAGAGATGAAGGTACCGGAGAATATCGAGCGACAGACCACTCCTTTTCTGTACAGAACAAGAAAACCACAACAGCACATCCTATTGAACTGATATTCCATTTACTGTTCAAGAAACAGGCATCAAATTTTAGAAGTGCAGTTTTAGATCAAAGGGATCTTTGCTTTGAAGGTTGGGAAGGATAAGAGCTGACTGCATTGTTAGTTCCTAAGAATTATGCACCATCCTCTGTCAACTCCCACCGCTGCTCCCAACACAACCAGGCCCTACTGATGTCCTTTGGAAGAACGAGTCAGCTGTCATCAGCCTTAGAAGGTGAGAGAGGTTAGATCCCATCACACAAAGTGTGTTTTACCCAAAAGCCAGCAAAACCTTCCCTGCCATTGTGATTTGGAAAATGCCAGTATGGTGGAGGGTCTCCATTCAGAGAATGCCATGGACTACAACAGACAGTATTGTATGTGACCTGGGAACACACCTGTTAAACAAAATGCCTTTTTCCAGAAGAACAGTTTTGAAAGCAGTAAATGGAGTAAGAGTCTTTTGAAGTATGTGCTGATAGAACAAGCAGTGAGTGAACTGCCTTGACACCAACAATCTGACAGCAGGTTATACAAGTTGTTTACAAAGAAAGTAGCTGGATATATTAATTGTAATACCCCTTCAAAACCTGCTCATTACTAACATTACCTTTAAACTATATCCTGTTACTCTTACTTCAAGTGAAGATTAAGTGAAGCTTTTTTCAGCTGTTTAATTTTTAGGATTAATAAATGCCTATGAATTTTGCCTCCTCCCTCCCTCCTGTATAAAAAGTTTAGAAGACAAAGTTGATCAAGAAGACTCTCAGGAGAGCCAGGAGCTCACCGAGTCACTGACGTGAGGACAGACGTCATACAGCTTGGCTCCATCTTCTGTGCTCATGGAACACCTGGAAAGCAGACAAGAGACACACAGTCACATTTCCAGAGCCATCCTCCTCAAAAGCAAAATGCACCCAAGGATCTGCCACTGCCTGAGCAAGTCTGCCCATACACCCAGTGGTGTATCACTAAGCTTTTATGGTTCAGAGCAAAAACTAGTTATAGACAAACTATAAAAGCACTAAAGGTACCTAAGGGTCCCATTTGGCATGCAAAAATCCCCAAACTAATGACAGGCAGGGTGCTGGCAAGATCTGTCTGCTGCAAATTTGCTAGTCACACCACGCTGGAACCTAAAGGCAATTTGGGTATACTTATTTCAGTAATAGCTTCATTTCCAGAGTGAGTTCTGGTGGGATTTCAAAGGATTCATTAGAAAGAGATTTTGCAAACAGTTACCTCATTTTACACAGCTATGCAGGAGCTGGTAACAGATTCCAAGCAAGGTTTTAAACTGCACCAATAACTGCAGGCATTACAGAGAGAGACGTGTGGTTATTTTTCACTCCCAGTTTAACACACACGTAAGAGCTTTCCAGCCTGTGTTAACTGAACACTAAAACAATCAAACTCACAGATGCATCCACCAATCATCTGCTACAGCTCTTGCATTACTCACTTCTCTTAGAGCTGGCTGCAGGACTGTGATTTGATTGCTGTTTTTTAAACATCAATGTCAACACTCAATTTACAAGACAGATGGGTTATTCCCCAGCTGCCAGGCCCATATGCCTCTTGGCCCTCCACTGGTTCCTTCCTTCCCTTGCATCAATAAAAAAAGTTTGTTGGACAAAACAGGCCTCACTAACAGAGTCAATGTAGTGAACTCCTAAGGGTTAGCACACAAGGAACTGTCCAACATGCACAAGGAGGAGAATTTGGATCCTTCTGCTGGCTATGCAGAAATAAGTTCACCAGATATTTCTTTCAACATCTCTGGTTAAATCTCTCTCTAGAGATATGAATTTGGATTATGTCTTCATTGGAAAAAAATCCTAATACAGTTGCAAATAACAGGGAAAAAGCAAAGCTGCTCAAGCTTGGGCTGTTTTTTCATTTTTGATTATAAACCACCAGCCTGCAAGTTTCCACACTTTCATAGACCCTTTTTTAAGGTAAGAATTCTCTCTGCATCTCAGTGAAATTATGCTCTCCCACTGAGAGAAGGTCTGGAATAACCACTCATCTTAAATGGTTACTTCTGCAGAGGAGAAGCACAGTTTAAAGACCAATGTGCTTTAGTTCTGGAGCAGTGATCTGCTGGAATTGAACAAAACTGTCACCTCTCAGAGAACACCCTTTATAGAGGGTGACCAACGAATCTCAATGTTTTCAGAGAAAGATGTATTCTGTTACTCTACATCCAATGATTATGCAAACAGATAAGTTATCAGCATATGAATAAAGCCCAAGCTGCTTCTAGATCTCATAAAATAGATCAGGATTGTGAAAGCCAGGGGGACAGTCTTCCACAGAAATGAGAGAAGTACCTGGCTCCATTGGACAGCTTGAGGATGACCTGGTTCTTCAAATCATAGACCTTGCCCAACCAGCAGTCATAGGCTATGTAGTCACCATACATGAAAGGCTGGGATGAAAACAGGAAACAAAACACTATAAATATCAACCCTTGTACTTGGAGCTAATTTTTATCACTGAGACTAATTTTCCATCCCAGAGGAGCTCATATCCCACTGTCTTCCCACAGGCTACGAATTCAGAAGGGTTGTGACACTCCTGCTCTTCACTCCCAAATTACCTTTATTTCAGAGGAAAAAGAATGATGAAATCCTATTCCACCTGGTCTCTGGAAATCACCTACCCACTCAAGAGAAAACCAAATATGTTTGAGACTGTTCCAGCTTAACAGAAAGATGCTGGACTCATCTCAGCATTTTTATAGCCTGTTTAAGCAGTAATGATACTGCAGCTCATCAGCTCTGGGCCACTGCCACGGGCTGCCCCAGTCAGGTTGTCACACCAGCCCATCTCAGCACAGGAGTTCTCACACAATTTAATGCCAGTCCAGCCCTTCAACACAATTTGGTCTCAGCAATGTGATCAGAAACACAGAACAGATGGAGAAATGAGGAGATGTTGCACCATCTTCTTCCAGGGAGGATGCTTGCAGCAAATTTAAAATAAAACCAAACTGCAGATGCACAATATGGATGCTTTGCCTTCAAGAGTGACTTCAAGTACAGCAGCATCCCTCCAAATCACCCAGATCTGGCTCCCACATGTACTTTGGCTGTGTTCTCACCCAGATATGTTGCAGGTCTTTGCTGTTGACAGGGTAAAGGATGCAGTTGGTTCCTACCAGCTTCACAGCACACTCTATGTTGACATCAATTACAGTTCCACATTGACTGTCCTAAAAACACAAAAGAGAAAAAGGGTTTATCATCAAGGGGAGGTCCTACATACACAGGTACATGTACAAGTCATAAATGCAGAGACAAGTAAATTTTAAGGCTAAACCCCCTCTTTACCCTTCAGACCTTGTTCTGCAGAGGCATTTCACATGACACTGAGACAGCTCTGAAAGTGAGTTCACTATTACAGACCTGTACTGTTTTATTCCCAGTTAGAATCTGCAATGGCTGTCAAAGCAGGAGGACAGACACTCCTGTATCTGGTCAAATAAGACCACACTATGTCGGGTGATGAGTATTTACTGCCTTTAAAATCTGCCTGGCTCCTTGGTCTGTTCAACTGAGTGGATCTCTGCAGCTCCACAGGACCATCCTTGAGTCAGCAAAGGCAGTGGTAGATCAGGAACAAAATATTCTTGAAAGCTACTGTGACTTTATCTCATATAATTTTGCGGGAGGTTATAAACGGTCTTCATTTTCTGTCCTACTGAAAAAATATAAATCTGGCACCTTTAGTGAGATTTAAGGTTTCCAGACAGATCATTTACAGTTGGCCCAATTAAGAGATGGTCTGTCATTATCTCCCTCACTTTTTAAAAAAGTTTTAATCATTTTTGTCCCCAGGAAAATAATGCATGCTGTCAGGATCCTTCTGGGGATAGTTTGGCAGGGAGCACACGACGTGAACATTGCCCACATATGGTGGGGGCCTGCAAGGAAGGGCTGTTAACCCAAACACTCACACACAGCAGCTGCCCCGGCCTCCTGACAGCTGGGACAATCGATATTCTTATTTATTAAAGACCACAAGTCCATTATAAAAGCTGACTGACGGCCAGCATGACAAATGCCCTGAGATCAGCAACTTCTGAAGCTGTCCTTATCCCAAACATCAAGGTCTCTGCTCCAGAAGGACTTGAGCACAACACCCAAAGGGCTTATACCCTGTGAGAAGTGGATTTGTTTGCTCAGCCCACTTATAAACACGCTGCTCTTTGTAGCACATGAAATGTTTACTCAAGGCTTTCACTCAGAGCCCTGGGCAGCCCTTGTGGGACTTCAGGAGTTTGCTGGTGCTCAACTCATTCAGTCTCATCTTGAGGACTGGTAGAGCAAAGATACCCCATGGTCCAGGATAATTCCTAGGCAGATTGTTCAGCCCTTTTGGCTGCCTTGCTTTCCACCTGCCTGCTGCGAGTCCTCTCCTCACACCACACCAGCCCTGTGCTCCACAGCCCCTGCTCCCAAGGCAGCAGTGATGAGGAGAGTGGGAACTGCCCCACACAGAGCCCATCCAGAGCTGTGCCAGCACAGCCAGGAGGGCTGGGAGAGCCAGGCTGGCAGACCCCAAAGCAGCAGGGGCTCATTCCCTCCAGCTGCTCCACATTTCTTTCCAGAAAGGTTGGGAAGTAAAGGGAGCCTTTCTCAGCTACAGCTCCACAATGACAGGCCATAGCTGAGCCTAAGGCAGCCTCCTGCCACCACAGGCTGCCAGGGAAGGGCCCTGCAGAGCTGTACCATAACTTTCACCTGAAAAGGGCTGGCCACAACTACCTCAGGTTCACAACAACTGCTGCCAGAGTGATTTGAGCTATAGGATGAGTGAAGCCTGCTCAGGAGTGGCACATGCTCAACACACCCACAGCTTCTGCAGGCTACAGCACAGCCCCCTGCCCTCCAGATTAAGCTAAATTAAGTATGCCCAGTCCACCCTCCGCTGGTGCTTTTACAGTTCAGGTCCTGTGTTTTAGATTGCTTAGTAATCAGAACTAAAAAAACCCCCAAGAAACAAATTTTTTGCCCTAACACTGCACATTTCAGAATTATTTTTTCCTTTATCAGCAGCCAACATGACAGCAGCTCTGAGACATGGTACAATCCAACACCTGTGCTGTTTGTGGATCATCTTCTCTCTCAGCCTAAACTCCCTCTTTTATGGATGATGAAAGAATAACAAGCAATAAAAACCAGGACTGATGCACACCAACACCCCCTGCCCATTCTCTGAGTGAGTTTCCCCATGGAAAAGGTACCTGTACAACCCTAAAGTTAGCCTCCCACCTAACACACTTGGGTGTTATTAATCATGGACAACAGCACCAGGTTTAGCTCAGCTTGCTCCTCCTTCCAGTTGTAAAATGCTTGAGCAAGGGTAGAGCCCTGTCTGTGGTTAAAAAAGCAGAGATCAATGTATGAGCAGGCCCTGGAGCTACAGGGCTGTTGAGTTACAGCTCTCTTCCCTCACCTACCTCTGAATCTGCCTTTATTATGAGTTTATTTATTTCACTGTCACATGAAACCTTAGCCTGTGACAGGGGAGGCAGATTTGCAGGCTGAGGGGTTCTGCTGAATCACTCTGGGATTATAGCAGTGCTCAGCAATGCAGTCCCAGAGAGACACCGCCAACTCATCTCATCCTCTGGTCTACAGCCGGGGCACAGCTCTGCACCAGCCTGCTCAAACACACCCACCCTTTCACTAGATGATCCCATCAAAGGAGGGGCCAAATGAAACGAGCTGACATTTCACAATTCTGTTACAAAAACCAATTTCTATCAACCCCGAGAGCAGAACTGGAAAAGGGAGGTGACTGAACTGCATTAGGAGAGCTGATGGGTTCAAGCCCCACTCACTCCAGAACTAAATGCATTCCCTAGACCTTCCTCCTGCTTCTCCTGGTACCCCAACAGTATGTACCACACTGGAGATACTGTGTATTTAAGCAGTGGATGGATTCCTTCCCCATCAGAGACAAGGCCTTAAGGCAGACTAGCAAAATCTCATCTAAGAGCAGCATCTCTGCAACCACAGGCTTCAGTCTCACATCTTCTACCTCCCATCCTTCTACTCTTTCCCTCAGTACTCTCTTTTCTAATAAGAGGATCTTCACTCCACCCTTATTCCTTCATTTAAGAGGGACAGCATAGCCCAGCATCCTTTGAGGCAACAAAATCCAGATATCTGACAGATTACAGACCTACTTCTAATCTTTCCCCCAAATTAGCTATCACCTGGAAAAATGAACACCACCACTTTTACTGCCTCTCATTCAGCTGCATTAGATTTAGAGGCCCAAGTGCATTCAGTGAAAATGATCTCATTTTATGCATTTCCCCCTGAAGCAGTCTTTCCCCACACTCAGTGCTCGATGAGAAGGACATGAATTTGAGTCAGCTCTCCTCTCTTGAGGAACAGAGGATTTCGAGTCCTTCCCGTTCAAGGTTAAAAACGAGCCCTAAGAGAGTGTGGTGAATACAGAATAAGTTCCACACTGTGCATTTGCCAGGCCAACTGGTGCAGGGCAACCATCCCACATCCTGAATTTGGCACGCTGACACTTGCAGGTTTTCTATTTTAAATGCTGCTGTAATTTTTGGAATATATCTGGTTAGCAAGTGAAGGTTTTCTTTGGGATAAAAGGAGTTTACTGTTTAATTTACCATTGACATTTAAAACATCTGAGAAGATGAAGTATAAGGCGTCTTCAGACTTGTTATGCTTTTTCATAGAAGGAAGAAGTTGAGTTATAACCTCACCATTCCATCAATTAAAAAAAAAAATGAAGTTATGGGCCACTGGTACAAATGGTCAAGCAAATGCCATTATTTAAACATGCAAACAGACAATAAATGAGTGTGCAAGACAACTGCTGGGTATGTATCTACCAAAACACATGCAGCAAGCCTGGGGAGCCAATTTCTGCTCAAATGAGTACGGAAATTGCAAACAAAAGCAGCACATCCATGTTTGCCAACAGGAGAACAACCTGCTGTCCTGAAAGCTTAAAATGACTTTAAAAAGCACTGGAGAACAAACAGTTGAGAGACAGGACTCAAAGTATCCCTCTGAGCAAGAAGAATATATTGCAGACTCCAGCTGTGCCAGGTACAACAGTGTGAACAGCTGATATTTCCATTTTCTACCTGTTCATTGTTTTGGATTAAAATATTGCAGTTTTAGTAAGGTATGTAGACTCCAATTTTCCATTTCAAACAACCACTAAGTTTCCTAAGGAAATATTTTGTTTCAGAAAGTTTCAAATTACCCCTCAAATTCTTCCTTCCCTTTTTTCACTCCCTGAAATATTCTGCGAAAAAGGGGTGGGTTTATTTTTATTAATTGAGAAAAAAAGACTTTTTAATAAAGAAAAAAAACAAGGCACCCAAGTTCAGAGAATGGCCTTCCCCACCCCTGCACCAGGCTGCACACCATGTGGTGCCACTGCAGCAGTTAGTGGCCAGCTGCCTCCTTCATCACAGCCTTGGTAGCCACATTGCTGGAAGCAAGTCAAGAGAAGAGAGGCAAGCACATGGCAGCCCATATGGCTCGGGGTTATAGGTTAGCTGGGAGCCACAGCAAGAAACTGCCAACCCAGCTCAGCCCCTAAAGAGAGCACATCCCATCTGATAATCCATACTCAACAATCTCCCCAGCATTTCCTACACAAAACCCAAATCCACACATCTCTGATAAGCACAACTGCTGCACAACTGGAACAGAGTGACTGGGACATAGAATAATCTCCATAAAGAGGAAAGGGAACGATTATCAGCTGCTGATTAAGAACCAGCTTGCTTTCTGTCAACCTAGCTGTGTTGGATGCTCCAGCAGTGTTGGGATTTGCTGCATTTCTGGGAGAAACTGGACAAGATGCTGCTCACTGTAAATTGAGAGGTTTCTCTGAAAATATTCCCTCCAAATTCTCTACCAGAGCACACCAAAAGGCAAAGGCAAGCAGTGGTACAGGGATTTGCCTCCACTCCAGCCTGTTAGTCAGGGAGAGCAGGTCCACAGACCCCACATCTCAGAATGGACTAATTTAAAACTTTAAGGATGGCAGAATAATCAGGTTTCTTGTCTCATTCCCTGACCATTACCAGGCTTGCTTGCCCAGGAGACCTCTTGCAGCAGCCTTAGCAGCACTTCATTTTCACTGGATGCAGCTAGGTCTATCCAGCACTCTAAAAATAGAACATGCTCAAAGCATTACTGCTCCATTCAGGCAATTTGGCAAGTCCTAGAAATCCATGCAACAGTATCACAATCAAAAAGGGGCAAAGGAAAAAAGCACTTACGCTGGAGCTCATGTGTCTGACCACATCTCGAGGGACCACAGAGCGATCTTCAAGCTTCAGCTAAGGAGAGAGACAGAGAGAGACTGACTTTAGTGACCCCAGATGATTCTTAGTCAGAAATAACATGAGAATATACAAATAACATGACAAATATAAATGCACAGTGTCCCAACCCTCTGGACTGAGGAGGTTTTCAGCAGAGGATGCCAAGGCACTTCCATACACACAGTAAACTCCCTTGGCACATTCACAAAATCCAGCTGACAGATCCGAAATACAGCAACCAGGTGATCCATCCACGACTGTGCTCTAAGTCAGCAGATACCTAAAAAGGGTGCAGACATTGACTCATTCTTCACCTCAAGTCTCCCTCTCCCCCCTTCCTCCATCTGCACGACGCATTATTTCCTACCCACATCCAGTCTATGTACTAGAGAAGACAGAAGACACATGAAGGAGCACATCACACCACAGTTCTGTCTCACCCCACACGCTTTTCACCCAAGATACCCCCAAATATCTGTGGAAATCCTGTCTGGCCTGGAACATTTTAACCAAGGTAAGGTACTGTACAGTCTTAGCTGGCAGGGGAATAGGTGACAAATTCACTGCAGCAAGCACTTGCCTTGAAAAAAAATAAGGAAAAGAAATGGCTGCTGCTGCACTTAAAAGCTCTCGGGTCCATGCAGGTAACACAAAACATCAATAAGAGCATGGATTAAGTCAAAGCACTGCTCATTCCAGCTCCTGCTAAAGCACTTGTTGGCAAAGAGCTCATGCTGGCAATAAAAGATGTGGCTGGACCATCCTTATATACTCTACATCAGCTCACGCAGAGTTGTGGGCACCAGGAGTCGTTACTGGAAAGGGAAGTATCACTTGATGAATCTCCAGTGATTAACCAAGTGATGTCCTTCCAAAAGTGGCCCTTCATCCAGCTATTTCAGCTATCTCAATGACTACTTGAAAGCTATTTCATTACTGTTTTCAACAAGCTCAAACCTACAAACTGCAGTTGCAATCCAATACACTAAAACACTACAAGAGGTGTAACATCCCCAGGGTACTAACAGGGAGGCCACAAGACCAAACTCCAATTTCAGGCTTGCTCAGCCTCCCACTAACTCAGCTAAAATTTCCTGCTGTTGAAGAGGGAGAAATCTCATCTGCATTTCAGTGGTCAAGATGATATTTGCATTGGTACCTCACTCTGAGTGAGCCCTGCAGACACACTGATTACACACCACGTGCTTTGGGAAGCACCACATGAACTCAGCATCAGGGACAGAGGCTCTTTCACATCTCACTTTCAGAGTCCACCTCGTCACTACTGCTGCATTTGTGGCTTTGCCTTGTTCATCTCCAGCCCTAAATCCACTGTGCTTTGTCAGCATTTCATTCCACCCCATTCCCTGGCTTACAGCCTGTTTTACTAAACTAGGCATAAATCTAGAATCCAAGGACAGGATCCGGAATCAAACCAAAGTACCTGAATATTTATCATCTTCTTGATTGTGTGTTTCAGTAAGAGGGGAAGAAAGCCAGCCAGGCTTTTAGACCCAACTTCTGGAGTCAGAACCACACTGGAGTGGGAAACCTGAAGCCCACAGCCCATTTCCAGACTGCTGAAGTGATTTCATTGCCTCCCACATCCCATGGGGTATATAGATAGACATCAATTTTTATACAGCTTTCTAAAATTATTTGTTAAAGTAAGTACTCCACAGGCAGCCTCTTAACATCCAGAGTTAGGCTGCAACATTCACATTCCAGTAAGTATTCAAGCATGAGCAGCAGTTTGGGTGTTGTAACTGAAGTTCTCTCACTGCAGAGCACCAAGTGTATGATGATACTTTCAACATGCATTAGGGTTTAAGTTGATGAATTATGTTTCAACATATCACTGAGCCACAGTGCTCCATTCCCTATGATACAGCATCTGAAGAACCCAGACTATCAAGATGATCTGATGCTACCCAGCAGCAGCAGCAATATCTGTGTTTTAGTCAACACTGCTAAATCAGAAGTTGTAAATGAGTAGCATTCCCATTTTCTGATCCTTCCTCAAGAATATCATCACACAAATACTTCCCAAGGCAAGACATAAAACCTTCTCAGTACAGACTATATTTAAACTATTTTCAGGTCTCTCTTAAGGTAGCACAACTATTTTCAGCTTCATATGCCAGACCCACCTGCCTCAGTTACTAAGATAAGCAAGCCAAGGAGTAGGCAGAATGCCAGCATAAACAATAAATACTTCACAGGTCTGCCACTGAACAAAGACTGTGAAAACCCCCAAGAAACCCAACTAGAGGAAGCTGGAATGAACAACAGTTCAGTCATTACTCCTCTCCACTGTTATACCCAGAGCAATTCAATCATTGATGGACAGACAACCCCCTCCCTCAGCAGTGAGGGAACTCTGTTGGAAAAGCACATTTAAAACAGGTCCTCACAGCTCAGTTGCTGTATTTACCTCTGTGGAAGTCAGGACTAACACGACTGGTTTTATGCTCCACACGTGCTGCAGGAACAGCCCAAAAACTGAGAAATACAAGTTTCCCAGAGATGCCCTCAGGAGTCCTACACTCCTGTATGCCAAGCTGGGCTCAGTACCCTCCTCAAATGCAGGATGTGTTTTGTGTTGCCTTTTTAAAAAATAAGTTCACTATTATCTACGTTAAATCAGATAAACCAAAGACATTCATTCCTGCACACACATTTCATGCAGGTGAAAAGGGATGACATCTACCCACCCAATCTGGGGTCAGTTCTGTTCCTCAGTGCCTCAGTTGCAGAAAGAAGTGGCAGAATAGCTCTGGCCCCTGATTATTTCCTTCCCAATCCAGATGTTCTCTTGGTGCTCAGCACTGAATCAGTGCCTGAGCTCCACAGCTAACCTACTCATCAAAAGCTGCACTCTGGAAAACATCTGATACTTCACCAGGGTTGATGATGCTCTCAAACCACACACAGCAGGAGGGCTACACAAATTCTGATTTTTTGCATAGAGAACAAGCACCAACAGGAGCATGTCCCCTTCTAAGCTGAGTCATCTCACCTCAAATTCATAAGGGAGCCATCACAGCTCGCACCTGGAACTGGGCAGACTGGGAGAGGACAGACATTTCTGCTGAGCATTAACTCAGGAAGTCTTGGGAACTTTCTGCTTCAAATCCTTTGCCTAATTTCTTATCACCAACTTGTCATTTGAAGTAAAACCTTTTGTGGGTTGGGTTTTTTGTTTCTTTAAATTAACAGCAGAGGTTGGGAGGTATGTCTGTGACAGAAAACTGGATCCTTGCTTTAACAAACAATTTGGCAGTGAGGTGTAAACAGCAGGGGTGGGCTAAACTCCCCCTGTAACTCTCTGGGTTTAATCTCTGAACTCCATAAAACAAATGGGAGACACAAGGCAAATTTTCCTCTCCAGCAACCAGTGTCACCATCCACCCAGATGTTTTATCCAACAAAGGACAATGCACTCATGCCTTCTGCCAGCACACCCCTTCCTTTCCTATTCCCACACAGTTTCCTTTCTGCACGGGGCTGAAGTCTTGACATTTTACATTTGGAGAAATAAAAGGTAATTCTGCCTGCAAATAGTATTTTGGTTTTGCTCCAAGTAGGCAATGTTGTCACAGGATGTCACAGTAATTACAGATAAGCCATCCCCTGCTCCAAACATCCCAAGAACAGAAGCTGGGGACAAGTTTAAACACAGAAGGGAACCCGAAAGCATCGACACGCAGTCCCTGGTTGTTCAATGTCAAACATGGACACACTTTTTGCACAGGTTCCCTCACCTGCCTTCAGAGGAGCTGACTATGCTGTGTTGCAAATTTAACCCACACCTGGACATCAGGAAGGACAGGAGACCTTGGCACTGGGACTCATCACCACCCAAGGCTGAGTTTCAGATCACAGGTCCTTATCTTCTACTCCCAGCTACACATGGATTTGGGAGCACACCTTTCACCTGGATCAGCCATGGTTTTACAGCTGCATTTCTGCTCAGCTGCCCGTCAATAGAGTCCACCTTGGCTCTGGAACAGGACACCTGATCCAGTACGAAACTTGCCAATGGCAACTCAAATTGTTAAAGTTCACGCTCGGTCAGAGCTGTCTCAGATGTCTGGGGCACAAGTGCTCTGAGGAGCAGCTGAGGGAGCTGAGGAGGCTGAGGGGGGACCTTATCACTCTCAACTATCTGAAAGGAGTTTGTAACAAGTGGAGGCCAGTCTCTTCTCCTGAGCAACAACTGGTAGGACAAGAGGAAACAGCCTCACATTATGCCAGAGGCTTAGATTGGGTATTAGGAAAAAATTCTTCACCAAAAGGGCTGTCAAGCATTGGAACAGGCTGCCCAGGGCAGTGGTGGAGTCCCCTTCCCTGCAGGGATTTAAAAGGTGTGCAGATGTGGCACTGCACTTAACTTTGACCAGCACAGAGCTGACACCACTACTCAGTTTGGGCTACTTGTTCATCCGGCACCTCCCAGCACGCCCTTCATACTTATCTTGTGTAACTGATCTAATTTAAACCACTTTTTCCCAGACTCTGCTCCTACATTTAGTAAGCAAAAAAGTAAAAAAGAAATTACTTGCAGTTTTATAAATGTTGTTTTGTAATAGGGATGGTGAGTTCTCATCCAAAATGCCTTTGGGATGTATTACTATTTTGTGGCCTCCTTTTTAGTCAAGCCAAGGTTTTATACACAGAAAACCTATCACACTCATCTTTTTGTGACAAGGGACAAATGTTGTGATGGAGGAGAGATGAACTAGATATCCCTTTTCTGTCCAACATTAACAGTTAGGATTTCAGACTCACGCATATTGAGGTTTTTTTAAACTGCACTGGAAAGTGCTCCTGGCAAGTCAGTGTCCAAATCTGTTCTGGAGTTAAAAATTTATATCCTCCCTAGGACAACCCTCAAGATCATCAACTCTGACTGCCAGCGTCCTACAACCCCCATATTAGTGTTTTTGTTTTGAAGGGACAGCACCTAAGTGGTAGCTTGGAAGTTGCCATGGAAACTTGTAACATCGGTGCTCACAAGATAAAAGAAAAACCACAGGAAAAGCAGCTACTGCAGCAACAGGTAACAAGGCATTGAAGAGCTCTCCAAACCCCAGGACACACCTCAGAACCAGTTAAAGTTAAATCCAAGGGCCTGGTGCTGGGAAAAGATACCACCTTGCTTAATTCAGCTGCCAGACAGGCTCCTCATGGGCATTTTGAATGACCTGGCCAGTGTCTCAGCACCTCAGGTGCCACCTGAAGCAGGACATGATGTGCCATATTTCCCCTCCTGGTTTCTAAACCTGACAGCAATTGGGTCCTTCTCTGCAACGGTGAAGCTGTGACTTGGAAAACTACACCAGACAGCACTGGTTTGTGACTGGGATCACTGCAGGGCTCTTACTGGAGGTTGAGGGAAACTTCCTCACTACGTGCAGCAGCTCCTGGACACCACCAGCTCCAGTCTCAGGCACTAAGAGAAGACAAAGCAGCTCCACAGCAGTTGTGGGATGGATGCTCTTGGAAGTGGACAGGAGGGAGCACAGCTGGCAGCAGCCAACCCAACCCAGCATCCCCCAATTATTATTATTTTACACTCCCAAATTTACTTCAGCTAAAACAGTAGTGTAGCAATCAACACAAGCTGTTTTTATTTTAAATCTAAATGCGGTGTCTAAAAAAGCAAGTCAGTAGTCCAAATATAGCATGGATACATTGAGTTAGATGACAAAGGTTCAGAAATTCAAAGACCCGGAAGATCTGAAGCCAAGATATTTTTAATATCATTTCAGTATCAACACATTACCAGTGGCATCACATACTACTCTTGGAAAAATATGTTCCACATCCAGAGTTCACTTCCCATGAAAGACTTGTGTTACATTGATCATATTGCACTGCACATTAACAGCCTAAAAAGCAGGAGGAGGATAAAGCAAAAGTACAGAATCCCATGGAATCTCAGATTTAATTCACACTGTGACATTTAAAGTGGCACATGTTGCTTCACTTCTAACAACTGGAAGTTTCCAATCACGCTGGGTTTTTATGGGGAACAAAGATGGGAGAATGGGGCATCAGAAAGACTACTAGAAACTTAAGACTCCTGAGAACCAAAGCTCTACTACCCAGAACAGCTGAACAATGAGCTACACAATACAGAGGGTTTTAAAAACAACCCTTGAGGGATGCAGCTGCAAAACTATGAAAAGAAATTTTCTGCACCCACTGGCACACAAGTTCTGCTTGTGACAGCTCCTGGCTACTCCTACATGGCAAGCCAAGTAGTCTGTGGGTCCTCCAGACAAAAAGTTCAAAATCTGTTTGAACAGGAGGTTGTAGAGACTCCCTGCATTACTTACAGAAGAATTACACCCTTCCAGGACAAGGTCTAGGCTTCTGCCTGCTCAAGTAGTAGATGTCAGAGTGGCACATGGCTTCCAACACCAATGTAAAACAGAACTAGTCACTGCTCTGCCACGTAACTAATGCCTTTAGATCACTGAATTATCATCATAGAATAGTCTGGCTTGGAAACAACCTTAAGAGATCATCCAGGCCAACCCCCCTGCCATGGGCAGGGACACCTTCCACTAGACCAGATTACTCCAAGCCCTGTCCAACCTAGACTTGAACACTTCCAGGGATGGGGCAGCCACAGCTTCTCTGGGCAACCTGTAGATGCCTTTAGGTTTTTAGCTATTTTGCTTTAAGATCATTCTGCATTTTCATAATATCATGATATTGCTTGTCATCTCAAAGCACTCAAAGAACCACAAAAGGAGAAAATTAGAGTTACTTAGAAATTGCATCAGGAGACTAAAACAAATTGTTCCACATAACTTGTATCGAACAAATTCTCAAAAACCTTTAGTGGTTCAGGAACACGCAGCTCCCATTTGGATTGGTCAAAGGGGGGGAAGGACAGAGAGCAGGATCTTTGTTTCCTATATTCAGTGCAAGAGTCCAAAAGCTTGTTCATGAGGCTGCTCTGGGCAGTGCAAAACACCCCTCTGTGAAAGGTCAGGTTGATGATTAACTGCAGGAGCAGGAAGAACAGAACAGAGGTAGGCAGGGGTGTGCTAAAATGCTCCTCCAAACTGAAATAAATGCTTTAAAACACTTCACAGGGGCTAAGATGAAACCAAGACAGCTTTGCATCACAGCAGCACTACCTGCAGGCAGTCACCTGATCACATATTACAATTCTTTTGTTCATGCAATCAGCAGCCCTGAATCTGCCAATCATCCAACATTCAGCACATTCACACCAGTACAAACTAAGATTCACCACTAAGCCAAGCCCAAGTAGCTCCTGCTACCTGCAAACTGTTGTGGATTGATTGTACAGTTTGGACACGACATTTTTCCAGAAAACAAGAAAAAGGCACGACCTAAAGTAGAATTTCCTGATTAGCTCACGAGGATCTCACCAGTGGTAGGGATGAACACAGCAGTTTCCAGCCCCAGGCCACCATACATTGCTCTAAAATACACTTCCCTGTCAACAGTTGAATGTCTACAAAGCTCTAAAAACCCTGTACTAAGGGGATGTGATTTTTTTATCAAATTACACAGCAGCTGTACACAGGACTGGCTGAGTTAGGCAGCACCTGTGATCATGTAGAGTCACTGAGGAAACACCAGGCAGGTGAATGTGTGGAAGGCAGCAGAGAAGCCTCTACAACACCCACAGGAGACCAGGCAACCTGCAAAACCCAGAACCAAATCACCAGCTCCACGTCGCTGTTCCCTCTGAACACCGAGGGAAGGCTTGTAACACAGGCAGCTCCAAAATCCAGCTGTGTCATTAGTTCTGATAATCTCCCAATGCTGCAAAAGCCTCCCTGGGGACCTGCAGCTCTCTTAAGACAAACTGACAGCTCTGCAATTTGTCTTTATGACATATTATGGAGACACAGAAACCTGAAGTTGTGCTGCTCAGTTGCATTCCTCCAAACTTCAGGCTGAAGCTCCCTTGAGCCTACCCTATTTTCACATCTACCTGCAATGGACTTGTAGATACTTTTGTCTCTGTCCATACTTCTGACCACCAAACCTATTGTGGGTTTTTTTATTTTTATCCTCCACATTACTTTTGGGTAATAAAGTCTTTTTGGTGGCAGTACAAAACTCCTTCTACAGCACAGTTCAGGTGCTTTAGTCACAGCCAAATGATACAGGATCTTGCCCTCCTCCCAACAAATATACCTTTATGCCTCCTGGCAGAAAGGCTCTGAAAGGCTCTACTTTCCCTTTTCAAGAAGTGGATTTTTAGCTAAAGTCCGAACAAACCATTGGATGAAACAAAAATTCAGTTTAATTATAACATAGGTAAATGCTGTGCTTTGGAGCAGTGGGATCTGGCTTTAACAGAAATCTTTTGCTCAGCCAAAGTAAATTTTTTACTGGGACCTCCCTTGTCCAAGACTGTCAAATATTATTTATTATACTGGCAACAGATCACTTCTGTGGCTCTGCAAATTTACATGACATTTTGGAAAACACTACAAAGATTCCCTGGCCTGGTGAATGCACCACTCTGAAAACAAAGTACAAGGCAATAATTCAAGGGAAGAAAGATAAGACAACAGGAAGGTTACTGGGTTATTATTTAAAGGAAAAGAAGTATGTTTGGAAGCATTTCCCAGAAGAGGCAGCAGCGTGGCTGGGAGAGAAGAGGATCCTAGAAGTAGAACAAGGAGAGCTGCACAAACAACAGCAACTCTCAGCTTTTCAGCATCCTCAGTATCACATCTCTACCTCGTGTGTAAATGCTGAGCACCACCACACACTACTAAGGAGAACCCACATGTGAGCCTGGGTTAGATGTCTGAAGAAATGGTAAAGCAGCAAAGACAACCTGATACCTAAAGAAAAGTTACAGAGGAGTTTGACTTTGTCCAACCTTGTCATCAAGTGATGTTTTTCAAACAAGTTTACATTCCATATACCTCACTTCCTTAAATCAATAACCAGGACTTTCATCTGGGAGTGCAACGTGAACCCTGTGCATGCAAAAAGGTTTACAAAACCTTAGAGGAAATAAAAATGATAAAATAATAAAATAAAAAATAAAAAAAATTCAGAAAGCATGAACATAATCCTTAGTATAAAGATGTGGAAGGGTAAAGTTTAAAAGTACGTGACTATGACTACAAAATATGGAAAGATCTTGTAAGAAAAGATTTAGTGACTCAGAAGTCACTTAGAGTCCTGTGAGGAATCTTTCAAAGATGTCCCCAGTTACAGGATTTAATCTAAATGCTGGATTTTAATCCTTAGCAGCAGTTTATAGTAAAAGATACGATCTCCCTTCTCAGTGTTCATAGTTCTTGCCTTGTGTACCCACTCTTCTGGGTATAGCAGTTCTGGGAATGTGAGTTGTTAAATACAAAAGACAAGTCGGCCTAAAGGATCTCCTCCAGCTGCAATGTCCCAAAAGTATGGATTATTACAGGACAACCCCACTCCCAACAGTAAGATGGCTGATTCATAGCCATACTGCCCTACTACCTCTGCCCAAGAATTTGAGAAAAGCTTGACCAAGAGCAGTGCTCCAGCACCAGATGGCACTGTTACCTGAGAAACCCACAGGAGACCGCAGTTACAGGCACAGGAGAAGCTGGCGGGAAGCAGAAAGCAGAAAAATGGACAACACTTGGTCTGTACATCAGCCAGCACTTCTCACAACCAGGCTGCCTCAAGACCTGTCAGTAAAGCTTTACCTGAAGCACAGGCCAGAGCCAGCAATCCCAGAGAAAACTGCTGTGAGGAGCAGAGCAGCCCCACAGACCCCCGAGCCCAGAGATGCCCAGTTCCAACAGGACCTAAGGGAATGGCTGCAGAGACCTTGGTGAATGCCTGACCCTCCAGGGTGAAAGCAATGGTCATGCTGGTTTTTGGCAGGATCTGATAAGGTCTAAGGGAAACACACTTGACTGCTAGAAGTGACTCCCCTAAGGAAAAACTCACCTGGATGCTGACACCATACAGCGTGACAGGAAGAGCAGAAGCCCATTTCAGCCACCAGTCTGGATTCCTGGGATGCCCAACAGCCCACTGTTTCAGCTTGCCCATTAATAGTTGTTCCTCCTTGTGTGCAAAAATAGTCTGTCCAGTAGCTCTTTCCTTTGCCTGGAGCAAAAGAATTCCTCAAACTGTTGCCTTGGGAGTTAATTATGCAACAGGTTTTCCAGGTTCTTGCTGGACCGTGCTGGGGATGCCATCTGGACAGTACCAGTGCCATAAAAATTAGTCACTCGCCACTCTGAACAGCATTTGGGGCACACTGCCAGGTCTGGAGGGAAGAGTGGGGCTGCTCAGACCTCCATCTGCCTTTCCAGAAGATAAAAAGGATGCTGTGAGGAAATCTGTGTGACTGTTGCTGACCATTTCACTCCTGAAGCACAATAAGTGCACCTCACCTTTCTACGTCTTTGGGAGTAGGAGTAAAGAGTGTATCCATGAAAAATATTCCTTTGCTCCATTTCTGGAGCAAGTCAGGATGGGCTTTTTTGCTGAGCTCAACTGGACTCTGCTGGGTTGGTGGTAACTGTGCTGGGGCACAAAGCACCCTCCCTCCCCTTGTAAATCAAGTCAACAGCGTGCAGGAGGAACTCCTCATTAGCCCACAGCAAAAATCCACCTTGCAAAAACTGCCAGGGAACAACAAGAGGGAAACACATCAACAGAAAATCACCGTGTCTGCTTTCCAGCTGGTTAGCTCATTTGCTGCTGCTGCGAATACAAACCAGCCATTTAAATTAGCTTCTAATTGTTCACAATTATTCAGACACAGCATAACCTGCAAGCAGTAAGACGTCAGGCAAGTAGGAGAGAAAGAATGGTTTAAGATGCCTTAACAAGATTCACATATTCATGCCTTGCAAGTCTCACAGCCACTGCCTCTCTAACAGACCCCCCCCAGATGTATGTTTGGCACTGCAGAGGAAGAAGATAATCCACGGGTGTTTCTACACTTCAGGTTTCTACTCTTTCTTGCTCCCATTTTTGGGTTGGTTCAAAAATTACATCAATAATATTTTGGTCTACCCCAGTCGTTCACAGTCTCTGCACACACAGGCAGTTTGAGCAACACTATTTATAAAGCTGCTTAAAATTCTGGACACAGGCGGAGCTCTTTGATAGGATGTCAGCCATGCGACACCCGAACGTAGGAGGTTGACACAGGATGGTTAGTGTAATACAGCCCACTCTTCTTTCCCTTTCTTTCACCCAGAGCCTCCAATACCACCCTCACAGGAGTCCCTTCCCCCACAGACAGCAATGTTTCACAATTGCTCCTAGGAAAGAGGGAAGATATTAGCCTGTTATCCTTAAATTCCTACTGTGCCCATTTTAGTTCACATATGAGATTCAATGCAAATCCAGTCTGTAGGTCAAATTACTTCAGAGGACTGAATCCAGGCATACTTTAAAGAAAAAATTCCCTTGCATTCAGCCATGTTTGGACCCAGAGGTAGAGCATTATCACAGAGCCAAAACACTCATCCAGGTCTGGGAACTTTAGCAAATCTAATAAATTTGAGCAAGATTATTTTATCAAGTAAAGAATCTCCTAGAGGAGATAAAATAACCCTGAAAAGCAATGTATAAACAGCTGTAGCTGAAAGCACAGCAAATGCTGTGTCATACCACACTCCTAAGTCAGTCCTGAGCAGTGAGTGCATGGAGTTGCCCGGTCCCTCTTCAACCTTCTCCGAGTTTCCTGCCTGCTCTGAAATGAGAGCATCTCCCTGGAGAAATATTCCTGGTTGATCTCACATGCAGAACACACTCCCCAAACACGCTGCAGTGCTTTAGTGCTCTGCTACATAGGAGGAATGCTGCACGGACAGACAGGTTGCCTGGAGCCCAAGCAGAAGAGGCAGAGCAATGGATTCCACAGGCAGATCAGGACCTGGCTGGCTTAGCTGAGAAATACAGGATGCTCAGGCTGGCTATGGGAGTAGTTTCCACAGCTAGTGATTAAGAGCACCCTGGGGACACTCTAATTTAGCTGACATGGAAACCAGTAGCACTGTCTCCTCGTTGGGACAGAGCCAGGGCAGAGGTCGGGGTCACATCTCAGTCCCTCCTGGCACAGAGTGAAGGTGCTGCTTTAAGAGGCACATTGGCCAAGGCTTGTTGCTTCAAGGTAGAGCAAACATTCTGCAAAGGCTTCCTGTTAAATAACACGCCTTCTGAGCCAGCTGTATCCACAGTTAACTCACATATTGGTTAAAAAAAAAATAATCAAAGCCTTTACACCCAGTTCAAGTAACCTCTGGAATGCTAAAGAGAATCCACCCAAAATTCAGTGGCAGTGTGGGGACCCTGTACATGCATTTATTTCTGATAAACAGCAAAGCCACTCCCCCAGCTCACACTGCAGAAGAGTGTGTGAATGCTACTGGGACAATGCAGCACAGTTGCATCATTGCCCAAAAAACCTCAGCTGCATTTTCTATTCACTGAAAGAGTTTCAATTATCCTCCCCATACATAAATGCTGTATTGGCCATTACAAAAAGAAGGAGCAGCCCCTACTTAATCCATACACCAGGCTACAGAAGCCCAGTTATTTAATGACTGGATTTGTGCAACCCCTGCACTGTGAAGACCCCTTTTTGTGAGGGGTGAATCCACCACCTGCAGAACGGCTGGGGGAAGACTAAAACATCTCCCAGCCACAGCAGGTTTAATTCATTGTCTCCTGTTTGTGCACACTATAACACAAAAGCTACCAACCTTCAATTCCCTTCAATAAATGTGAGAAAATCTCACCAGGATGGGTGACAGTTATGATACAATAGGGACAGAAGTATAAAAGCCCTGCAGAGTCTGTCTTAATACCCCTAGAGCTAAAGCCTTGGTTCAACCTCACTGCACAGGTAAGTCTAGTGGACTGAATTTTCCTTCCCATCTCAGCCAGAGCACAAAGCTTTCAAACAGGATATTTAAAACTCATCAATGCCACCATAACAACACTGCTATATCATTTTGCCTTTGGGTGTTTTCTAGGCTGACTTCTAAACCATTTACCATAAGCTCTCCAGATTTATGCCAGTGAAGTGAGACAACACAGAGTTTGCCCAGCAGAACATCCAAAATCCACATGGAAACACTGCCCTCCTCCCCAGGTTACTCTGCAGGTATCCATTCAGTTACTCAGCAGCATACTTGATGTGACAGTAATTCAAGGTTATAGCTCAGGGATCTTCTTTTCTCCCCATCTCCTCCTTGGGAGCTGAACAACCAAACAGTACATCTAGAGATGGCTCATGAACTCACTGAGCCACTGGTGTAAGTAAACACAGCAATGGCACAGGAACCAGAGGAGTGATAAAGCCAGACATTCCCTGGTTTTGTGTGATGTACACACAGTTCCCATTCTAAACCTGCTTAAAGGCAGATTATTAAGTGCCTCTCTACACAGGTTTTAAGGGCAAAATCCTGTCCACCTCCATTAATCCTTCCTAGCCTGGTTTTCTTCTAGTCATAGCACACAGACAACAGTAAACTTGCTGCAGGAGAACATCTTTATGCTCCTCTGCTCTGCACAGGCTCTACAGCCCAACAGCTGTACAGCAATCACAGATTACTGGGAAAAAAGTATTTCCCAAGATGCTCGAATCCAGTTTTCAAGAAAGGCTTAGGTGTTTAGGAGACTCAGCATCAGAAGAGTCCCCAGGGGAGTAACATACTTCTAGGCGAACCAGGAAACCGTGAAATCTTCCATTTTTAACAAGATGAGCATCTCAGAGAAACCTGGAGTGGCCCCTTCACTAGAACATTTCTAAAAGGTCATCTCTTGTAGGCAAGCAAGGGGAGACTGACTGTTAACAGAACTCATCTCAGAGCTGAATATTTTCCCACAAATGTCAAATACTAAAGCCTCAGAATTTTCCAAACTGGAATTTAAAACTGTTTTAAGGGATGCACTACTGCATCCTTCACCTCTGCACACAGATCAGGAAGCTGCTCCTAGCAGGTTCTTTAAAAAGCCTTCTCTGAATTTGTACCCTTTCAGCAGGAACACGGGAACATGTATTTAAGTCTCTTGGCCCAGTGTGAGAAACATCACACAGTAAGATTACCTGTAAGATATTTCAATGCAGAGCTGGTTAGAGAAGATGCTAAAATAGCATTGGGGGATGTCACGTCTGACTCAGCATCTCTGTCAAATGTTGCACACTCATAAAAGTGCATTTGTTCCCCTCCTGTCCTTCCCACCCCTCCTTCAGACGTGCTAGCTCAGCCTAAGGTCTGAGATGAGCTGAGGTCTTTCATCTTAAGCACCTTTACTGCCTCTGTGGACTCTCTCAGGTGTAATCTGACTGGATATAAGCAGCTCTGCTGAGGATGCCCTCAGAGGAATAAATGCTCACTTGAGACAGCATGAGCAAAAAGCAGTAAAAGTCTGTTTGCCCCAAGTCAGCAGTTCTGCCTCCAAATGAACACATGGCCAGGCAGTGAGAAGCATTTTTTTTCCCCTTTAAAGAAAACATTCACCTTTCAGAGAAGAAACACACTAGATCCTAGCACAGGTGCAAGTCTTGCACTGCACCTGTACTAACAGCAAATACCTTAACCAAGAAGAAAAAATGCTAAGGACAAATGATGCAGCTAATCCATTACAAAGCCACTGATCCCTGTCCCTGCAGTGGCATGACTCCAAGTGTGTGCTTTGTATATCTGGATGTCTTTGCATCTGCATACCAAAGAATAAACAGTCTGGTGAACAACTAATCAATAGTGCTGTCTGCAAAATAAATTTTACCTTCTTAAACCCAGTCAGTTATCCTTGTCAGGGAGCCTCATATTTCCTGGAACTGCAACTCACTTCATGCCTACTTCCTAAAATGAGGATATATTGCTATATTTTTGAGGATCTATTGCTATGCACATATGCAGCAGGTAAGTGGGTATTTTGCTTTAACATCAGGCTCTGTTATGTGCCACATACATAACACGTTCTTTGCTTTAATGACTTCAGCTATAATAGAGGGATTTCAGTCCATCACAACCCCAGTGAAACATTGAGCCATAAACACGACTAGAGCAGGTTTGCAAACACTATAAAAATACTCTCCCAAGATGATTGACAGCGCTCTGCTCCCAATAGTTGAAGCAGTGCTCTGGCTTCTTCCTCCTTCTCCTCTTCCCTGATTCCAGCAAAATGAAGGTTAACTGAACTCTGCCTTTGAGCAGCACTGCCAAAATGCCATGGTGAGGGCTGTCCTGAAAAAACCCTTGAAAGGGGGACAGAGCTGCAGGCCTCTGACTGAGGAAAGGAATGACTGGACAGCAGATTTCAGAGTTGCTGAAAAGCCACATGGCATGAACTGAACAGCATTAGCACAAACAACATTAGCAGAACTGCTCTAAGGTGCTGAGCCCCATGTTCTGGGAAGGATCCATGGGTTGATAAGCCTTAGGCTGCATTACATGGCCTGTCATTCCTAATTAAACACAAACTAAGTTCTTCCTTAAAACTGCCCCTACTCATTAACTGCCAGTGTACACTCCTCAGATCTGGCAGACTCCTGAACAGGGTGTGCAAACTCCAGCAGCAGCACAAAGCAAGTCAGGCGAGGCACTACCAGGACACTCCTATGCTTACAACAGCGATTTCCACTTGAAAAGGTTCCCCAGCTTTGCAGGTTGTGCATATGCAAAGGTACTGTGCCATCAGCCACTGAAATGCAGCAGTGCTGAGGCTGAACATGGTACCTATGAGAAACCAGGTGCATTAAACTGGGGACAATTATATGCCAAGAACATGGCACTTCTCCATGGGAAGGTGAACACTCCACATATACTCAAGTATGCATGCACTCAAGATACTGTCAAGACTAAAACCTCTGTTAAAAATACAGGCAATGTCACAGAAATGGCACTTTTCCTAGGAATATGAAATGACCACTGTGTTTTTAAACTCAAAAATCCAGAAAGCACCTGATGCAGTAGAATCCTTGGTGAAAGGTCCTCAGCCATGAACATCTGCATACCATAACCACCAGCCTTAGGCTCGCTGTTGACAGGCATTCCTTGTCTTCCTGTCAGATTGTTTTTGGGATACACCCCTCATCAGGTGTGCATTAGGTGGTCTGCATATTACAACACATGCCTTTGCAACAGAGTCACGCAGTGAACACAGAGCCCCTCCCTCCCCACACAGAGCCAGCTTCCATCCCACTTAATTCATCCATTCGGATTCATTCCTCATTACCCAGGAGCGCTGTGCCAGCTCAGAGAGCCACGGATGCAACATTACCTTTATCCTATCAGGTACTTAATGGTGCCTCACACCTCGCTGCTCTCCTTCTTTACCCTTGCCTTGGGCACTGAAGCCTGACAATTATGATTTGGAGAGGGAAAACGTGGCACAAAGGAGGATGCACTGGTCAGGATGCCAACCCTAAAGCCTTAAGGATCACCATGTGCCATGCTATTTAGCAGGGCTGAAGCTGCTATTTAATTAGGCTTGTTTAATGAGTCATATTAAACAGCATATATGTAAGAACAGGTTTCTATTAGTGCAAGGACCTCACTGGATTATGTAGGTGAAACACTGCCACTACAATGGAGTCTTTTTTCATTTTATATACTTAACCATGACCTACATTCTTTTGCTCAAAGGAGCCCCATCTCCAGAGGGAATGTGCCTCTTTAATCAGCTCCAGGATTTTTTCAGGGTTCAGCAGGGATGGATGGATGCCTCTTCAGCTAACCCAGAGCTTGCAGAAGCTTCAGGAGACAGTGGTAGAAAAGCCATCACGCTCAAATGAGGGCAGGCAGTACTCACAGCCTGATCCAATGGACCCCTCTGCTCCAGAGACCACTGGGATTGAGGCACACCAAAGCTTCCATGTGCCCCTTGTGAGCCTGGCTGGCTGCTTTACCTTGCTGGACAATGGGCTGTCTCCTGGAGAAACTGCAGTCAAGATTGGATTTGAGGAGGAACACAAATTCAGGAGAGGTCTTTGGGGCAGTCATCAACCTCAACTCTTGTCTCCACAGGAGAGAAGTCTGTGAGCCATTAGTGAAGAGAACAGAGACTCATGGGCTGCACTAAAATGCAAAAAGGGAGCAGCAATTCCCATGTAAGGATTACACCTAACCCTTGTTTCCCAAAAGTTTTGGGAGATTCAAGCTGGTTCCAAGATACAGCCTCTCCTCTGTACTAATGCAGAGCTAGCAAAAAAACAACCCCCCCAAACACATATCCTCAACCCACCCTAAGAAAGCCCCAAAGAAACTAAAAAGGAACCACAGAAAGCTCAAAAGAGAAGGAATTTGTGTAAAGTTGCTCTGGGGCAGCATGTCCAGGGAGCCAGGCTCGTCCCTCAGGGCTACAGCCTGAGCTGATCAGAGCTTCCCCTGGGCACACCAGGGACATTGGACACAGTTTGTAAGCAGGGCATCAGGGACAACAGCTCACACTGAGGGTATCAAGGATGTAATAGGAACTGAGAACAGCTGGAAAAAGCAGTGACAGAGTAACACGCCTCACTGCCAGAGGCTTTGGAAAACACTCATTTGATCAACGCATTCTCCTCATCAGATGTGTTTCAGCTTTACAGTTTTTCAATCCTGCATCAGTATTTAAAAGCTCAACAGTTTTTACAAGCCGAACCACATCATTTTCCTGCCCTCTCCATCACCACCAGCAGCACAGATCCCTGATCCCCCCCAAGGCTGTTCGCTTTGTTGATGTGCGATGCAGAACAGGATACGCCCAGTGCTGCAAAGCTCAACACCATTGACAGCAGTAAAAATAACTCCTGCTTTGGTACACACTAAGCAGTTAAGATCAGGAGATGCACAGGGAATGTGCATACAATAAGCTGTCAAAAAACAATGAGGATTATGTTGCACAGAAATAGGCCTGAGATATAAAGAGATAGGAGATCAGCTCGGGCGGGGTAAGAAAGCTACAGACGAAGAAAATCCCACGATTTTTCCTTTTGTTCATATCACCCCAAACAGAACAAAGTAAGGAGAGATCAGGCTTCAAGTTCCCTCTAACTGGAAGGAAACAAGCACGTTCTCTCTGCTATTTGAACTCTTTTCCTCCTCAAGGCAACTCTGCTGAGACACGGCTGGTGGGTGTCAGTGAAAAGGATGTTGCACCAAGGCAGTGGTCAGACAGCTCTGGCAGCCAGACCACATCCAGATCCAGGCTCCCTGTGGCAGGCCCAAGCCTCCCACTGTAGCAGGACCCACCACCACAGACACCATTTCTACTATGCCCTACCCTTTCAAATGCAGCACTGGCACTTCTCAAGTTCCTGGTGCTGCTCAGCATTGCACCTTCTCCTGAACTTCTCCATCCCAGGTACCAGACTTGGGGAAATGAAACAAATCTCAAACCCAGATGTGTGCAAACAGGCACTCTCTGTACAACATAGATGCTGTTTCAGCCCCAAATTCAGAGTTCTCCCTAGCTTTCAGTCTGGTCAACAACCCAAGTTGAGATGGTAACACAAAAATGGCAATTATTGAAAATTATTTATACAGAGGTGTGGTACACACTTGTCCATCAAGCTTGAGTCTTCCACCACAGCTGTGCTCCAGATCCTTTTCAGGATTATATTGTCCCAATACCACCACCACTCACAAGCACCTGCACTAAAAGCCTCCTTGACAGAGGAGCAGGGCAGTGCACAGACAACTTTCATGGGCTTCAGGTATCCAAATTCTCCAGTCAGGTGCTCAGAAGCCTCAAGTACCTCAGTGCTGAAGCATTTAAGGGTCATGCACCTTTTAAACAGGAACGGCCCAAAGATCTGGCGTCGGCTTAAAAGTCAAAGCCCATAATTCAAAAGTCACAAATCTATTTTATCTAGGAAAGATGTTTTTGACACAGTAGCTTTATAAAAATATGTCAGTGAAGTTTAAAAAGAAGCTGCTGCTCTCATCTCAAGGGTAAGTGATGACTGGTAGAGTTCATCTCAGAAAGTGATCGTAATAATGGCAATTTGCAACTGAACCCTACTTTTCTTCTGCCACATGCACCGATCTCAGACCTCCCCACAAAGCTCAAGTAATGCTCCAGGGTTGAATGGATCAAGACAAACTGCAATTTTTGTCTTGCAGAAAGCCTCAGTGTCAGAAGGCAAGTCCCACAGCAGCACTGCAAGGGATAAATATTTCAATGGGAAGTCACCACGGCTCACTCTTTCAGAGGACAATTATAAAAAGAGAATTGTGAAGATACTTGAACACTGCACCAAAAAGCGTATTGCCAGATGTTACAAAGAGTCTGGGCACTCAAACAACACTTCTATTCATAATAATGGGGGAAAAAAATAACCCCTTGTGATGGGCACAAAAATAGGAACTGAAAAAGTGTAGTTTCCTGAAAAAGAAAATCACTTATGGTGGGGGAATAAGGTGGGCTAAAAACAATACATATATATGAGTGTGACATTTTAACAACAGCAGCAGCTTTTCTGAATGGAGCAGGGAGATGATTCAAGGAAATATTAGAGTTTCAAAACACTTCAAAGAGGAGCTCTGATCGATATCTATCTCACCATTACAACATCTCTTGGCAGAGACACACAGATCTCAATACATCTGATGAAGACAATGCTTCTCCCCGCTCCGTGACACACACAACACATCACTCAGATTTCACCCAAGTGACATTTCAGTAGCACCTGCCCCCAGTGAAAACAGCTATTTATAGCAAGGTGGGTGTTGAGAAGGGTGATTTCACCCATCACTTAAGGCCTGGGTGCAAATCACACACTGTATGTTGTCATTTCTGATTAAAAACTCTTCCTGGTCTCTCATGGAGATTTGCCACTTTGCTAAATCACAGTGTAGCTGAATGTGGCAGGTGCCTCGTTTTCCTGGAAGCACAAGATAAACTCAAAGGCACTGTTTGGATGAGGCCAAGCTGAAGTAGCAGCACTAGTTACTCACACAGCACATACCAACCTTGTAATGTTCCTACCAGGGGCTCATTTCCATCTGGGAACACAAGAAACATGTTTTATGCTTCTCCAGAACACAGATCATCCTGTTTCATTTGCAATATCCTAAAGCAATTCAGTGGTAAAAAAAAAAAGAAAAAGTCCTTTTGGTTCACACAGCAGCATCATTCACTATCAGGAAAACCTAAAAGCCCAGCTCAACATCACTCCTCAGTTCAGATGAAACACTCCCAGGTTAGGTCATACTTAACTAATTAAGCATTTTGGAAACATCCAGGGATTTTTTGCTGATGAACCTGGAAAATTGAGATGTAAACAGATGACCTGCCAGACAGGAAGGTAAAGCATTGGACAGATCTGCCACTATCCAGAGCAGGAGAGGGACCACTCTCAACAGAAGTGAACATGCTACTGCCCTGAATAACAACTCTCAGAGAACAATGAAAATAGCAAAGATAGGGATGTGAGGATAAATGGGTGGGGGGAAAAGGGTCATTGAGGCACCAGATATCCAAGTGTGAGGAGAAAACTAAACCTAACCAAAGGGCACGAATACTTCAGGGCCTCTGAAGCAGCAAAATGGTATAAAAATGAAAGAAAGAGCTATGAAAAAACAACCTGCTACCACAACAAACTTTTGTGTGCAGCAGGAATACCCAATCCTCTACATCACAGCAGGAAGCAGCTGAGCTAAGAGCCCAGCTTGCAAATACTTAAGAAGTGCAATTTGGAGTATTTTCTACCACGCTCAGTAGCACACACAGGTTGGAAATTGATGCTCTGAATGTCATTCTGCATCTAATCCTTGATCTTTTGTTTTAAGGCTTCATTCAAGCGTTGCCAGCACTGCAGATCAGAGGCAGGCAATCCGAACCGGGCTAAGTAAGCAGCACTAACAAAAACAACCAGCATTTTATAAAGATTCCTTAGGCTGCCTTCCAGAACAAGTATCATAGACTCCCCAGCTCCTGGGGTGTTCGGTTCACTGCCACCAACAATTCCTCCAGCAGCAAGGAGAAGCAGAAAGGAGCCACACAGCAGATTTTCAGGATTGCTGACAAATGCTTCTACAAAATGGCTTGCTAGCCCAAACAGTATCAAGAAGTCATAAAAATCCCAGTTCTGGAAAGGAAGAACTCTTCACCCCGAGTTTGTTCCCCCCTCCACAGGCTCCCCCTCAGCAGCACAACACTCATTCAGAGAAGCAGGCACAGGAGCACAGAGATGGGAATCTGCCCTACAAACACCACCTTTAAAAGCTGATTTTTCAGTCCCTTCATTTCTCATCGCAGCTCTCCTGACAGCAAGCATTTATCACTGCCAGATTAGAAGAGATTATCACAAGAGAAAGTTAAGGTTCATGTCAGTCACCAGGACACTAAAATGCACTCGCTGGTAACTTCTCAGAGGTAGGGTGGGTGATGAGACTGCTCCACCCAACTATGGCCAAGGTCAAACAGTTTGTCAGACCCAACAGGGAGGGATTCTAACACCATCAGTTTCGAACCATTTCCACAACCACTAAAGGGAATGAAAATAGCTTTTGCAGCTCCCTGTTTGCAGCGCTCACTTTACAGCGAGTATGGCAGCTTTGGGAGTTCTCAGATAAGAGTATTTCCTCCCCAGAGCTGCCTCGCCTGCACGGCTGTACTTATGCTAATCAGAGACTGCTGTAAGCTGAAGAGAAAGCAACTGCGTGGGGCAGGAACAAAAGAAACCAAAGCATCCCTGTGAGAGAGACATTAGGTGTGAATACACATGGTGTGTTTGCACCTGAATGCCAATTAGAGAGCAGAATACACAGAATTACTTCGACGCACACTCAGGCATTCACTACGCTAAGGTAAGAAAAAATTCAAATCACAATTATTTTGACCATTGTCAAAATGTGCATGAGCAGGTAGATTCCAAATGGTAACCAGTATCTATGGATGGTGATTTGGTACTAAATTATGTTACTGTGAATAGAAAAGAAAAAAAGAATACAAGATACGATTAAGAGGAAGCCAGGAACTTAGCCTGGATTTCTTCCAAAGCTCCAAGTGTCAACACTGAAAAAACCCAGAAAGCCTCCTCTAACTAAAGAGTTTACACAGTGACCACAGCAATTACCATATCGGTGATATTTATTTCCTATAAATTAATCTCTTTCTAAGATCCCCAACAAAACAAGAAATACGAGCAGATCACATCATACTCCTATGAAATACAAAGAGTGTTTGATATGGGAAGTGTGAAGTTTTCATCTAACACTTGGGCTCTGATAAAGGCAGGCTCGGGAAAGAAACATTAACAGCATTCAACAAGGTACTTACTTACTCGAGGCTGATCAGGGCAGCCAGAGTCAATTCTGATCAAGAAAGTGTGGTGTGAGCTGGAATAGGTGCAGACAAGGGCTGCAGGAAAAGAGCCTAAATGGGAGGAGTGATCCACAAACTGAGGGTGAAAAGGCAGAAAATAATTGTGCTTCACCGCATAATAGCACATTTATAAAGACAAGCAGCTACTTAGGAGCCAGATTTGTTTTTAACAATAAGAGATGGGTGTAAACTGTTTGCATGCTTATGCTGGAAATTACAACTTTTATCATCAAGATTGGGACAGGTTCCTAATTCAAGGAATCAGAGCAAAGACTTAACTCTTTTAAGGACAGACTTTCCCTGAGGGACACACGAGCAGGCTGCTGCTGCAGTGATGCCCTCCCCAGCACCAGCCTGGAGGGCTCACAGGGAGCTCCTGCCCAGCACACATGTTGTTACAGCACAGTCACCCCGCACTTTGCTCTATCATTACAGGGCAGATTTCGTTTTGTGAACTAAATGACATTTCTCTGTCATGTACCAGCACAATCCCCAACACCTCACAAAACTAAAGAGAGGAAGTTTCTAGTCCCAGAGTCAAAAGGGTCAATGAGCTTATTCAGCTACGTGGGTCAGATGCCCTGGGTGAAAAAATAGTTACTGAGCCAATGACACACTCGGAATCTGACTGTCCAATTTTAACACAAAGTGAGATCCCACAACACTGATAAAAATATCAATTAACGAATTAAAAAAAAAATAATCCTGAAGTTTCTTCCTAGTCTAAGCAGCCAGCCAGGAATCCTGGTGTTTCCTGTACAGTGTCACCTTACCTGCTGTGTCATTCCACAGGGTGCTCTCTTCTTTCATGTATTTCAGGAATGTACTGAGATGCATAGCTGAGGAAGTTCTATGATTACATACTACTACACCTCCTTAGGAAAAGCCTCCCAACCTCTCTGGAATACACCCAAAATGTTGGCCAGCCCAACTCTAAGAGGAAGCGAATGAATCACCCACATTTGCAGACTTCAGAAAAACCAAAAAACACAAACCCACAAGTTTTCCGGGAAGGACGGAGATTCCTCCTCCCTCTTCCCTGCTCCCACTTTCTGGTTTAAACTGAACCCACAGACAATACACTAAGACAAGGTTGTACCCTAGTGTGGGAAACCAGAGCAACTTCAACAACCTGTAGCACAAGGACAGAGAAAAGGCTTCTGACAGAAGTCATATGTGGTGAGGACAAAACAAGCACAAAGAGGCTGTTCATGATGTATCATTTCCAGCCTGTTATCCAACTGCCTAGTAACTCTAAATTTAGAAAATGTGGCTATTTTGTCTCAAAACTAATGTTGTTTCAAGAAACTTGGACTCAGAGGCTGAACAGAAGCATGAACATTGCTTGCAACAGTCATGAGAATTATTCACTTGGATTAGATACGTAACCCAGCTTCCAAGAGGAAAAACACCCCACAACTTTTATCTTCAAAAGCAGAAAGAAGGGCAAAACCAAAAGACAAACAGGGCCTTGCTGGAAATCTGATGAACTCTCAACAAAAATATTAAGCAGTGCTCCATGGACACCTCAAATAGTGAAAAGTAAAGGTGTGAGGGCACTTGGGATGGGCAGAAGCCCCAACTGCTGTAGGGCTGACACCTCAGACCCCTCTCCAGCAGCAGGTTAAGACATAATGACCATTTTAGTGGCACGTGGAGTAGGGCTGGATGAAGGAAAATACAAAGGCTCCTTGGTGATCAGAGTGCTACTCAAGCTCCAACTGTGCTTCAGTACAGCTGCTGCCAACAATTTCACTGAGGACTGAGATCTAGGACCAGTCCTTTAACAACAGATCATGAGCCAAGAGGCTTGAAACATCCACTTAATTCTAGAAACACCACCACAGACTAAATTAACAGCCTATATCTGGGCTGCTCTTCACTGACTACCTTTCTAATCCAGCCTTGCAAAATCCTCAGATCATGAGATTTACACCTAAACTAACTTTTAAAAACGCTGGGTTATTCAGACCAGCTCCTCACACGAGTATAACCAACTCAAACTCGAGTTTCACAATACCAAGTGGTACAGTAAGTCATCAAATTCCCAAGCATCCCATTTCACACATATGCCAAATAACCCATGCACTGTGGTTCTGGGGGAGAATAATTTACCCAGACAGAAATCCGTAGCTGTAACTGAACTGAGGAACATCAGAAGTTTTTCCACCAAGCAGACAACTCACTTTCTCCAGCCCTGGAAAGGGTGAAATAGAGAAGGCATTGAGCACACACCAGGAAAACACCACCTGGCAGCACTAACTCTGGCTGTCTTACCCAGAGTCACCTGAGGGGAAAGTTTTTGTCACCTTTCCAACACTGCACTGCCACATCAGAGCCCAGAAAATGCTTTGAAGATGAAAAGTGCTACTTATTTGCTAAGTATCCTTATCAGCAGAAAAGCAGGACCGTTTCTTACAACCAAAATGATTCACATGCAAAATTCGTTTATTCTCAAAGAAGTTATATCCTTTCAAAAGCAGGTAAAAAAATAAATCAGCCATGATGGAACTAATTCCAGCTCACAGTATTAGTGTATTTCACTAAGCAGAAGGTTCATCATCCACTGACAAATGAAAACTATCCAGTCACTTCCACAGGAATGATGCACCAGGAACTCCCAGCTTTGGGCTAAAAAAAAAACCAGTTAAAAGTCTTAAGCTCCTGATCCTTCCAGCTGGTGATTAAATAGCCCTCTTCACTTGTCGGTCTCCAAACCCCTCCCTCACAAGTAGAAAAGCTGAAGGCTTCACAGGCAGTGGTAAGAACAAACCACAGAGGCTGTGTCTGATGTGTGCAGAATACAGAACCACATGTTACCACTGCTGCAATTTTATTGTACAAAACCCACCCTGCTTAATGGACCAGGGGCATGGCTGTGCAGCTTCTCTTCAACTCAAGAGGCTGTGAAGTGATACCACTGCAAATGCAGGCTGAGCAGGGTTTCCTTGTTCCTAATGTGCTCCTGTGAATTTAAGTTTTCCTGGCCTGGAAGCTACAGTAAGATACCAAGTGCTCCTGTCCTCTCCTGCAAGTCCTTGGTCTCACCTCCCACCAACAGCCTCCACAATGACCATCCTTTCACACAGAGAGCTGCAGCACCAGCTGTTGAGGAAAGAAACAGAGGTCACAATTTTAAAGGAAATGGCAAAAGCATGGGAAAAAACTCAGCTTTGTAATCCCAAAGAAGCACCTATCTAGAGCATTCAACATACATCAGCAGGTTGTTCAAATCCTTTGAAAAACTGGACAGACTATTTAAAGGTGTAGCTTGTTATGTCCCACTTCCAAGACCTCAGCATATGTGCACAAAAAGCATTTTCTGTCTTGGCTTCCACCTGCTCCCCCTGTATACTCAAGCAACTCCTACCCCATGACAGCAGCTAACAGAGGGAGCAAGTCAAAAAAAACCACCAAAACTAGAGGGTCTCATCAAGACACTGCTCTAGACACCACTTCCACACATTAACTATTCATTTGTTAAATTTTAGACCAGCAGGTACACGGTGTACATTTCAAGCTTACAACATACAGGCATCAATGCTATTTAGTTTAAATCTTGTCTGTAACCTGAACTGCCACCTGCACCTGACCATTGGAGAAGGCTGAACAAAGCACGAAAATGATGTAATTTCTTTTCAAAACAATCCAAAACGTCTGGTGTACAGAGGCACAGATTTCTTAGTCTGAAAATCTGATTACTCTCAACCCACGATTTCGGCCTCGATCTACAGGTCACGTTCTGAGAGAGGGAGGAATTCCATCTGCAGGTGGCTTATTGAATCTGTCTCCCCATTCAGTCACTTTAAACCCTAACAGCAGTGGCAGAAAACAAAGGTAACACGACCTGTACTTCCCCTCACCTCTCCTGCACAGGCACACATCCAACATACAGTTATCAAGTCCACATCCACCTCCAATATGTTTGTTCCCATCTACACCAGACTACGAAGATTTCAGCCCAGTAAGTGTTCACCATTCCCACCTGAGTCACTTCCACAGCCCAGTCCAGGCTCTCCCAAGGGCTGGGGCAGAAAGCACAGCCGACACACAACTCCATACCTTTCTTTTTGCCAGATGTGCAGTCAAATGCCTGAGGCTGGTAAAACTAACCCTGAAATGCACAGTAAGAGATGTTTTCTATCCAAAACACACCTGAGCCCGTAACACACCAAACTGCACGAAATTGGGCTGTGTGTGCTCTGCAGGGACAGGATTCTCTCTGCAATTCAGTCTGCACAGACTGCAAACAGCATTAAAGCTAAAAGGACACCTGTCAACTTGAAACTCAGGCACATCTGCCCATGCTGCAGCTATTACAGTAATCAGCAATTTTCACCACCTCTACTGTGAAAACCACACGTTTTTCATCGTATTTGATGTTTGAAATCACCTCTTACAATCATTACCGCTCTACCCCCCACGTAGTCTGCTCCCTTCACAGGAACATTTAACATTCAGAACGAAAAAATCCTATCAGTATCTGTCAAAGAGAAACCTCTGCAAAGTTCCAGGGCACTGCCATTAAGAGAAACTTGCTTTAGCTTAAGTTAACTTCATAAATTCCAGTTAGCAGAATATTTTGGTTTCAGTCACAAACATGCACACTTATATTTAGCTGCAAGGGCAAATGGAAGAAAGCTCAAATATTACCATACAGTCTCCCTAGGGGTTTTTTTTTTTGTTCCAGGAGTTAGCATTCTCCTACCTTGCCACAGATATAAAGATCTCAGGAGTGGAACACACCAGCTACACAATGAAGAGCCTGATCTGAGTTACAGGTCAAGTGCTCTGGAGCACTACACAAAAAGCAGAAAGCCAAGCTATCAGCTCACATCTCTCAGTTCCAGGAAAATCAGGATTGACAACCTCAAAAGCAAATGCAAAGGCTTCATCTTAAAGTATCAGCTCCTGTGATTAGGACTACCCAAGCAGAGGTGTGTTTGGGCAAAGACCCTGCACATGATGGGAGGTAACAGTGGAGTGGAAACAACGAGGCAGGTTTTTCCTAAGCAGCATTTAGGAAGGTGTCATCACCTTCTGAGCTTTGAAATCCCCCAAGTAATTAAACAGTCAAAGGAGAAGAGGCTTTTAGCTTTGCAAACACCAATTATTTCCCAGCACCAACACAGATGTTGAACATTAAAAATAATGTCTTTTCTCTGAAGACAGGGGAGGAGCTGAGGGCAGCTGCCATGGGCAAGCAAGACCTTGCCCTGAAAACTATCTGTCAAACCTTCTGTCATTTAACTCCAATGAAGAATCTTCAGCCAAATAAGAAACTTTTTAAAATTGCTTTAAGTCACTTTTTTTGTAGAAGTCTGCACTGGAGCTGCATCACATCAGCAAAGAAAGAACTTGTATGTGAACGCTGCAGCAAAATGTCTCACTCACACAGGTATTTCAAAGCCTGTCACAGGCATTGATTGATTTCTTCTAAAGCTTTTAGTGCACATTAGTTTGTTTACTAGTCCTAAAAGCATTACTAATTTAGTTAGGGTTTTTTAAGCTACGCCAGCATGTTGGAAGGGAGTGCACCTTGGGAGAAAGTGTGTCACAAAAACTGCCTGCTGGGGGCCAGGCTCCATCCATTTTAAAAATAACACTCCTGTCTACATTTGGAATAATTATAATAAATGGCTTAGCCCAGATGGCCACTTGCAACTCCTGAAATACCAATTCACTGTGCAAACTGTACACAAAGCAGTAACAGTGTACACTATTTAGTACTCCTGAGACTTCCACACTGCCAGTTGTGCCGGATTCCACTTTTGCAGTAAAATATTAATGATGATCCCCAAGTCTACATCACAAGAGCCAAACAAATCAAAGTGAAACGGGGAATTGACTCAAGGGTACCTAACCTTGCAATGGATACTCACAGGATGGAAAGGTCACGCATTAATCGGTTCTATTTTACGCAGAACTGTAAAAATTCCCCGTAAGCCTTTTCTGTCTCTAACAGCTACAAACATCAGGTGGTTTCAAAGAACCCCCCTGGGAGACTAACTGAAATGTCAGATGCATGAGGAGGGTTAGATACAGCTTCCTCACGCAGTAAAACCCACTATTAATAGATTTATGGGCATGGAATTCGTTTGCTGCCACAAAACTAGAGTTCTGCACCGTGGCAGCATTTCCTCACAGCTCCTGAGCAGGATCCTGCTGTCCCTCTTCACCTGCTGCAACGTACCCACGCTGCATCACAGCACTTCCAGACAGCCAATGTTTTACCAGGTTTGAAGATGGAAGATTTTTAAGGCTGTTTTCATCCCTCAGTTGCAAGTAGGTTCCATGGAGTCACTAACTAGGATTAACATCTGAAGAGTACACACTGGAGGGCTGAGATCTCAGCAGTGAGGGCTGAGTGGCTGTGAAGGGACAGAGGGAAAACCTAGACCTTCAGGATCTTCAGAAACTTCTTCTGCAGCCTTATATGAATATCTGAGGTCAAGAAATTATAGCAGCAAAGGGTGGAAAGGAACAGAAGGTCTGCGTGGGATGAAGCAGAGCTGAATTCATAGAGAGTCCTTTGGAGATAACATCAAAATAATTTCCAGGCAATGAGTTTATGAGCCACTGGGTCTGAGGAGTCCTGAGAGTTTGAATCTGTTTCCGAAGCAAAGATGAATGTGGTAAGAAAGTCATCCAAACCCAACTGTATTCTGGATCTTACAAAAAAGGCTTCTAAAAACCGTAAAAAGAATTGCACCTTGACTCTCAAGGCAAACCTCCACGGTCCCTACACGCCCATCAACCAGCACTGCCTGTGTACCACAGCATCACACCAAGCCCTGGCTCCCAGAGGCAGGCACAGAGCTGGAGGCAGGGAACTGGGAGCTGAAGGCCTTCAGATAAGGTGCTGAAACACAACACCTGCACTTTCCATTTCCCCCAGCTGCCTCACCCAGGCTTTGTGAAAATGAAAGGTGGCAGAGAGCTCTGGGGTTCTCAGGTGAGAGGCAGGAGGAAGGGCAGCAGCGTTTCAAAGTCCCCAAAGCTGACTAATACCTAATATGTTCGAACACTTCCGTGAAGTTCCCAAAGGCAGCTCAAGTGTGCAGCAGGAATGCTAAACTACAGCTGAGAAACCCTGAAATTAAAATTCAGCTGGGTCTCAAGTACTCCTGCTAATTTGTCACAAAAAATCATCAGGGGTTAACACCAGTTCACAGTACTTTTACAGTCTGCATTCCAAATTACATTTGAGCATTCAAACAGTACCATGAGAGAAGAGATATGGCTTTAGCCAGCCAGAGAAACTGCTCTGCAGGTTTGTTGGGTCAGGCAAGACATGGATGGCAAATATATTTGGAAAGGAAAGCTTTCTCCTTCCAGGTCTGCTTGGGTTTTACAATATTCAGCAACAGTGTTTTAAATGGTCATGGAAAGCAGGAAAGGGGCATGAGGAGCCAGAGGGTAAGAAATCCTGGCTCTTCTGTTATTCACATCATTGTTGTGATACTGCTAATGACCATCAACAGGGGAACTAAAGGCAGGAATGTGCTCAGATATACAATTATTGCAGGAGCTGGTGGGGCTTTGTACCAACTGCTAAGCTCTATTTCAAGAGAAAGTTTCTATTACTGATTAACATCAGTGATTGTGTGCCCGGGGTTTAAGTGGCATCCTGCCTACCATTCCCAACAGGAAAGAGCAACAGCAAGTGTTAAACTTCCATAAGCAAAAGCAAAAGTGACTGGCCAACCTATTCCCTGGCCAAAAAAAAAATAAAATAACTGTCCATCATTTAAAGAAAAGACAGGAAAGCTCAAGGATTATAACTGGGTACAGAAAGCTGCTTTTCACCTTTGCACTGGGAGCCGAAGGTGCAATTTCACCAGCCTCAAAATTTGCAACAACTTCTATTTGTCCCTCAGTTACAACACTCACTCTATCCAATGCATGCACCAGGGTTTGTAGATCTCGAAGCACCTGACAAACAGGAGGTGGAAAGGCACCTTCCACACAGAAGCAGGACCTAATACACAAAATAGGCACACGAAAGCTCAGCCCCCATGAGCACTTTTACCCTCTGCTCATTTCAGAATTAAGAGTTCAGGGAAATAAAATGGTAAAACAAGCACCCTCTGGAGCCCACGGTTTAGCTGTGACCAGGACAGGTTAATATTTAAGGACATCAAAGAAGAATCTCACAGCCAAAGATGCCAGAGAGTCAGTCACAGCCAAAAGATATATCTTCAGGCAACAGCACCCAAAAGCCAACAAACTTTAGACCCAGGACAACCACAGCTTATGTTTTTTACCCCTCCCAGCATGGACAGTGACAAGCATGCCAGGTTTACCTGGCTGGTTCTCACACAGTGGTGTAACCCCAAAAGGGCTGGGTCAGCAGAGAGCTAAAAAACCCGATTGTAACGACGAAACCACAATCGGTCCAACTGCATGTTCCAAATGGTGTCAGGTTTGTTTTTAGCAAGCCCAAGCTGCAGTGCAGACTGTACACAATGCCTCTCAATTTTGTTAGTGGGCAGCTTTTCAAATGAAAAAATCAATAGCAGCACACCTAAATTTCTCAAGCACTCAGGAAACTTCTCCCCGGGGTCCATTACCTGAGCAGTAAAAGCAACTACACCAGAGCAGGACCACGAAAAGGAAAGATAGACAGTTTATTTACATAACTGTCTTTGATTTCTGATCCTCCCCAGTCCAGCTTTTTCTACCACTGCAAAGGGTACAGGTACCAAGTGACTGAAGTCAGAGCTAATGCTTCTGGAATTGGGAACCCAAAAGCAACAACTAAATCTGTGTTTACTCACCCAAATCGAGGCAGCTTTGTTTAGATGCTGAAAACCACACTCGGGACAAATTTTTGCTGCAACAGCACACAGAGATTTTATTGGAAAGGAGCAGTGATTGAATCGTGGGATCTTTTGGAGAAAATAAGCTTTTTTGTTGTTGTTGTAAGGTAGAAATAAGTCACGTAGCAGTATCTTTTCTGAATACCTGTTTTCATTTTCCTTATCTCCAACTGGTCACGTGCCTAATGACACTACCACCTAAATTTAGCTCATTCTGCCAGCACTGGCAATCCTAGCGATGCCTGTAAGACTGCAACACACCTTTCTTCCTCTCAGTCTCTCCTCTCTCCTGTGGTGTACGGGGCCACTTCTGAAACAGCAAAGCAGACGGGTCTCCAGAAGGCTCCTGCCTCCCTCTGCCACCCCAGAGGGGCAGAGGGACCCTGCAGGGACAGTGCAGGCGCCCGGTTCTGCTCGATGCAACGCCCATCCCTGGCAGCCCCTTTGTGCTCCATTACAGTGCCCCCCTCGCCTGCTTTTGTCTCCAAACTGTCAGTCAGCCTGTGCTAAAACCCCACGCCAGACCAACTTTGGGAAGTGGGAATAGTCCAACGCAGACCTACACCCCGTGGCTCGTCAGATATAATTAAGAGGTCACAGATTTACATATGCCTCATCAGCAAGGGGTGAGGGCTCACATAAACAAGGGCAGATCCAAACCATGGTTGCTTCCTGCCGAAATCCTTATCCAGTGGAGGTTTCCCCTGCTCGGCTGCTGACTCCCCTAGAACAGGCGATGACGACACCGTGCAATAAAGGCAGACACTGGCCAACATCCCCCAGCAAGTAAGACGGGTCTGGAAGCTCGCTCAAATCACCTTCACAGCCAGGCTTCTCCTTATGCCATGAAGCCCCAGTAAAGCACACACAGCAGCAGCATCCATGCCGGGCTGCCAGAAGGAGGGTGATGAAGGGAGCGAACAGGATTTCACCCTCTGGAGGACAGCGGGCAAGGACGGGGGTCACGGGGGGGGGGGAAAGAGGGAGCAACCACCCCCTTTTCTCGGGAGCCTCCGGAGCACCCGCCACCGCACCCGGCCCCGCACCCGCAGGCCGCGCAGGCCCTGCCCCGGGAGGCCTCCGAGGCGGCGGACGGACCCAGGGGACGGGGGGGACCCAGGGGACGGACCCAGGGCCGCGGGGGTCGCCCTCCCCCCCGGTTACCTTGGTCTCCTTGACGTGCTGCTTGATGCCCTCCGGGTACCACTGCACCCGCACGTAGCCCCGCCGCAGCGGGCTGGCTCGGCCCTCCTCGCCGCCGCCGCCGCCGGGGCCCCCCGACTCGGAGCCGCCCGAGCTGGCGGCCCCGCCGGCCGCGGCCCCGCGCCCGCCCTCCTCCGAGTCCTCCTCCGAGTCCTCGCCGTGGATGAGCCGCACCAGGCCGAACCGCACCGAGCCGCGGTAGCGGCCCGACACAAGGTCGTGCGAGAAGAGCAGGCGCTGGGAGCCGCCGGGCGCGGCCGAGAGGGGCAGGGCGGCGGGGGGAGCGGCGGCCGGCGGGGCCGGGGCCGGCGGGGCCCCCTCGTCGGGCTGTTCCGCCATGGCGCCGGGGAGCGGGGAGCGCGCGGCCGGCAGAGGGGAGGGCAGGGGAGGGGCCGCAAGTAACGGCCCGGGGGCGGGGCCACGGCGAGGGGCACGCCCACCGCGGGACAGGAGACACGCCCACCGCGGGGCAAGGGACACGCCCACCGCGGGACAGGAGACACGCCCATCGCGGGACAGGAGACACGCCCACCGCGGGACAGGGGACACGCCCACCGCGGGACAGGGGACACGCCCACCGGGAGGGAGGGGCGGGAGGGGAGGGGGGGATGATCCATCGCCGACCCCTGGGATGGGAGGGATAGCGACATCAGCGACCATCGACCCCAGGGGTGGGAGGCTGAGCTGTATCATCGACCATCGACCCCAGGGATGGAAGGGAGAGCGACATCACCGACCATCGACCCCAGGGGTGGGGGGCTGAGCTGTATCACCGACCCCAGGGATGAGGGAGCTGGGGGGTTGCTGTGCTACATCACCTGCCCCAGGGATGGGGGGCTGCGCTGCATCGTCCTCTGATCCCCAGGAATGGGGGGGCTGCGCTGCATCACCGACCATCATCCCCAGGGATGGGGGGGCTCCACTGTATTGTCCCCTGATCCCCAGGGATGGGGGACTGCATTATCCTGTGATCCTGCATTATCCTGTGATCCTGCATCATCCTGTGATCCCAAGGGATAGGGGAGCTCTGCTGCATCGTACCCTGATCCCCAAGGATGGGGAGGCTGCACTGTATCATCCCTAGTGATGGGGGGGATCTGCTCTGCATCGTTCCCAGGGATAGGGGGGCTGTGCTGCATCACCCCACAGACCCCAGTGTTGGGGGAGTCTCTGCATTGCATCATCCCCTGATCCCGGGGATTGGAGGGCTGAACTGCATCAACCCCTGGCCCCAATGATGAGGGGGCTGCACTGTATCATCTCCCACTCCCCAGGGATGGGGGGCTGCACAGCTTCATCCATCTCCCTGAGCACAGGTGGGGGCCCATCCTGGCACTGGGCACTGCTCTTTGCTGGGAGCTGCTCTCCAGCTAACATCAAAGCCTGGTCTTGCTTTTTATGGCTCCTAGAAGCCCTCATTAGGGTGTGCAAATGAGCTGAATATTTGGCTTCACTGACTCTAAAGGTTTTCTGCTCTGTCTGCAAAGATTTTGTAAATAGAAAAGTTTTTTGAGCAGGTCCCGCTGCTCTGACAAGTGAATAACTAAAGGAATCTGAAATAGCCTTCACTGCCTGTCCTCTATCCCAACATATCCTGCTTCTTCGTTCCCTAGATCTCCCTGCTGGTGCAGTGCTGGCTGGAGTATCAAGGAAATGCCTGAAATCCTCAGCCTGACTTGTGCTGTTGCAGGAAAACTCCCAGGAGCAGCAGAGCAGCTATTTCCCTCTTGCCCTCTCCCTCTCTCCAACGCCAGACTGCTCTGCCCCAGCTCGATCAACCCCTTCCAAGGTCTCTCCTTTATCCAGCCAGGATAAAGGTCTACCCATGCCCGCCTCTGAAATTCTGGACCCCCCTCCTCAGGCCTGCTGGGATTTTCCAACCTTGTAAATGGCCCTAAACCCCTGGGAAGCAGCTGGGAAGAGGTTGGGGCAGAGGTTGTGTGTTGGTGTGGGATGCACTGGGAGCTCTGCCTGGCTCCTTGGCTGTCCGGAGCTGTGGGTGGCAGGACAGCAGGATGCTCCAAGTGAGGTGAACTACAGACTATCCCCATCCTGCCTCCAAATCAGGGAGCTGCAGGCAGTGAGGCACTCCAGCACCTGCCTTCCCACAGGCCAGCCTGACCACACCAGCATTTAGTCACTCTCTACACCATCACTTTAACCAGAAGGGCAGCGTGTTCGTGTGATTCCTTGCTGGAGCATTTCTCGGCTTCAACCTCAGGGATAAGGAACAGAATAGAGCTAAAAGGGACCATTGGGTAGGAAAATAGTGGCATACCCTTGGGAAAAGGCTATTTAAATATCCATTCAGTGGCTTTACAGCAGTTTCCAGGGATGTGCTTCTGGGAATACAGACCTGTGTCCACAAGCCCTGACCTCTGTGAAGTGGACAAGGTGGAGGGTTGAAAGGCAGCACTCAGCACTTGCTGAACACATAAGTGCCTCTGGCACAGGATTTCACCCTCTGACCATTGCTGTGCTGTAGGGGAGAGCGTGGCACATCTCCCCAGGGCAGTGGAGCTGTGGGTAAGGTGTCCAGCCCACCTGGAGCTGTGGATAAGATACCAACCCCTCTCCCTCTGTAGCCAGGGAGAGTTGTGTCTTTGTGAGAGCAGAATCAGGCCTTTGGAGGGGGAGACGGTGCCCTCTGGCTCCATTTGAACTGGCGCCATGTTCTTCTCGAGGTTTCAAAGCAGAGCTCTCTCCAGCACGGTGATGCTCCTCATCGTCTCCTTAATGTACATTGTAACAGCCGCTAATAAAATATAGATACACGTAATGGGCACGACCGTGTGTGGAAATGGAAACTGTCCCTCTGCAGGGCAATTACGTGCTGCAGAGCAGTGCTGGGGGTTCAGGTAGCCACAAACAGCCACGCAAACAATCACATTATACAACTGGCTGGGCTCACAGCAGGGGGATTATAACAGGGACAAGTCAGGGCTGTTTGCTGGTTAGCGGGAGTTGAGCCGGGTGTGTTTTTGCCCTGTGATCCCAGCTGGAGCTCTGATGTGCTTCCGTTGGGAAGTGGCACTGAAGGAGGACTCGATGCTTCTCAGGGGAACAACAGCCCAGGGCCTGGGCTGCCACAGCACTGACGGGCTTCGGGTTTTGCAGTCCCTGGGTGTCAAAAAGAGCATCTCTCGCTCGACGTGCCAGGGGACCTCTGCAAGTCCCACCCAGCAAAACACGCAAGATGTCTGTGAAGTGACACATGTCAAGCAGCCCCATGCCCAGTTTAGGGGCAATTCTTGCTATTTAGTCTGTCTTGGAAAGTGATGGCCTTCACTCTGCAGGATCCCTGGAAGCAAAATGCCCATGTGATCTAACCACCTTATGGTAGTTAGGTTAGATCACCAGTGTCTCCCTGTTGAGATACTGGTGCCCAGAGGGTGTCAGGATGCCAGGAGGGTGCCAGAATACCCAGAGGGTGCCAAGATGCCCATAGCACGTGCTGGGATGCCCATAGAATGCTGGGATACCCTGGATACCCATTATCTCCCTGTAGAGATAGTGGTGAAAGGCAAGCCCTGTCCTTCCTCCTTGGGACTCCGCTGGCACTGGATGCATCTCTCACAGGGCATCTCGGCACAGGCCTTTCAGGCCTTAAGGGGCAGATGTTGGGATGCCAGCAGAGTACCTAGATGCCCACAGGGTGCTGGGTTGCCTGCCAGGTACTGGAGATACCCACAGGACAGCAGGATGCGTGGCAGTTGGGTCGCCAGCAGGGTGCCAGGATGTCTGCTGGGTGTTGGGGATGTCTGCCAGGTTCTGGGGTGCCCACAGGGTACTGGAATGGCCACTGGGTTGCCGTACTGTCCACCGGGGATTCCCGGAGAGTGCCAGGACGCCCCGAGGGTGCCGGGATGCCCTCCCTGTGCCGGTCGCGGGCTGTGGCGGGGCTCTGGTGCCACCTCGTGGGCTGTCGCCTCCCGGCGGCTCCGGTCTGGCGGGGGGAGCGGGCGGCACCGGCCCGTGGGTCCCCAGGAGCAGCAGCTCCGCTCGGAGCCCCGGGGCTGCAGCCGGGCTCTGTCCGCCGGGCTGGGGGGCTCCGAGCCCAGGGGCAGGTGAGCCCTCAACCCTCGTCTGCTCTGCTCCACAACCTCTCCTCGGCCAACCCTCCCAATATTTTCCTCTTTTGCTGCTTCCCTGATGCACAGAGTCCCTGTCCTTCGGGAAAGGCAATTCAGTGCAAAGCTCGCTGCTCGGGTCACGGGGAATGCCTTCAGACCCTCCCACAGGGATAGCTGGGAGTTTATTACCATCAGGCAGACAAGCAGCTCAGCAGGAATCCCTGAGTCCTGATCACATCAGGGAAAAGAAATACTAGCAAATGATGCAGCATATGGCAATCCTTCATCCTGTCTTAGTGAGCCCAGTAAACCTCCGGGGGCTGGGTGGGCAGGGAATGCTGCTCCCCTGGGAGAGAGGACACTGTCGGTGCCTGGTGCCCCATTTGAGGCCAGGTTGGATGGGGCTTGGAGCAACCTTGTCTAGTGGAAGGTGTCCCAATAGGGTTGGAACAAGATGGTCTTTAAGGTTCCTTCCAACACAAGCCACTCTGTGATTCCATGATTCTACGATCCTGCATGGGATTACCCAGCCCTTCCCTCCTTGCTCGTGCTGCCCTGACCAAACACCACTGGCTCTCCCCACAAATGGCTCAGAGCAGTGTCACCTTGTACATGTACAGCTCGATGTGACCATGATCCTCCTCCGCTCCCTCCTCTCACCCTCTTTGCTGAAACCAAGACCTTACAAATCCCCTGAAGGGGCTGGTCCAGGCTCAGCCTTGCTCTCCAGGGTTTTTCTTCCCCGTAGGTGGCATCTGGTCTCCAGTCATCTCCAGGGCTGCCAACAGCAGTGTGCCAGGGGCTGGAGCTGCACCAAGGGCAGGAGAGCTCCTGTGAGAAGCAGGAGAAACAATAATCACCAGAACTGCCTATTCCTAAAGTCAGAGCTGGATCTAAACTGCTTGGAGGTCTGGAACTGGAGGATAGGGACTCTCTGCAAAGCCCCTTCCCATCTGCCTGGCCTTCTCCTCCCAGAGTGGCTCCTGCAGCCTCTGGTGAACCCCATCTTCCTTCCTCCCAGGGACTGTGACATGAGTGGCCCTGACCTAGTTATAAACCCCAGCCCTGCAGAGAGGAGGAGAGGAGGTTAATCGCCACCAGTGCTGTGCTCCAGGGAGGGGATAAAAGATATCCTGGCTGGGTCCTTGGCTCTGGCTCCTGCCTTTGGCTGAGATTGCCATAGCTGAGCAGACATAGTGAAACTGTCCCTCAAACTTGTTTGTTCTCTTTCCTCAAAGGCCCATGGAGAGGAGTAACAAGATACACCAGCCCTGAGAAGGCAGGTGTTTAAATACTGCAGGTCTAAGCCAAAGTCTACAGCCTATTTCCCCTGAATCCAAATAAGCTGTGAAGTAGCATCCTTTCATCCCTTCATCCCTTCCCCAGCTCCCTGTGACTGACTGGAGAGAACCAGCCCTGCACCCTCACAGAAGGGCATCAGCTGCACAGATGGGCCAAAAGGAATATGCCAGAGGAAAAGCATATACATATGTATTTGCATGTTATGTATATTATATATATATATATTAACATTTCAGAGCACAGAGCACAACCAGCTCCTCCAGGGCCTATTTAGAGCCTGGGGCTGGGGGCTTGCCACCCTCCAGAGGAGCCCTGTATTGCTATTTTGGAAGAGCAGCACCTTGCAGGTTCCTAAGCCACATGGAATATCCTGCTCCAGCAGAGGCTGGAGGCAGGCTGGCTTCTAAGGACCTGTTGGTGAACTAAAACCACTCTTGACAGCATGAGAGGGAGCACTGGGGGATAAAAGCAGCAGGTAGGCAGCCTGGCAGGTGCTGAGGATACCGACTACGTCCAAAGAGCCACATCCTGCTGGGAAGTTACAGCAATGACGAGCACCAGCACAAGTGATGGAAAGGCAGGAGACAAGGGAGAGTGAATTCAGAGCCCACAGTTGACCTTGTAGTGATGCCAAACTGCAGATCCCTGCTGCCACCCCTGCTGGGTCATTGCCAGGAGAAAAGCGTCACCTTCTTGGAAATGTAGGTCCCCGTGGCTAAGCCAGGGGAAGGTGTTAAACAGGGATGTGAACAGTGTCCAGCACGGGAATTATGTGAGTCTGGGAGAGAGACCTCTCTGATGGCGTCACACAGGGGAGGATCCTGATGCCATCTGTATCCCCTGAGACGGCAGACACTGCCCCTGAAAGCCAGGGTTGCAGCCGCCAAAAGCAGCTTAATCCCGCTGAGCACCGGGATAATGGGGCACGGCCGGGATGGAGGCAGAGCACGGCACAGCTGAGGAGCCTCTGAGCTGCGTGTGCGTGGCTTCATTGCCAGGCCCTGGCGGAGGGGGGGGCGAGTCGTGATTCATCTGCCTCCCACACGTCGCCCCTCGCTGCAAATCCTCCCCGGAGATAATTGCTGTCTTCCTGAGTGGGTACTCCAACAGAGGGACCAGCCCGGCTGTGGGGCCGCAGTGACAGCTCGGGGCTCTTTGAAGATGCTGAGAGAGCTGCTAAATATGTAAATCTCGGCACACTGCTGTGGCGCTCATTTAATGGAGTTGTTGACCGACCCTCCGCAGCTGTGTGGGAGCAGGAAGAGGCAGACCCAACTAAAACTGTGGAATGCAGCATCCCTGCTTGACTATTCCAGCCACGGGCCAGCCTCTGCTCTACCAGGCTCTTTTAATGGCTGAGAGCTGCTCTGAAATGCCATTTCTGAAAAGCAGAGAGCTGCTGGGTCATACTTCTGCTTTGATTCCATGAAAACAACTTAAAAGAGAGAGATAAGGGCATAGCCCCAGGTCACTTTGCTCATGGCTGGAAACTAAAGCAGGTCCTGAGCTGCTCTGGGAATGTCCCCAGTGGAGCAAAGCCAGCTCTGCTTCCTGCTCCAGGCTTCTTTCAGGGCTGCATCTGGTTCACGATGATAATGATGGTTCCAACATGATGCTCACGCCTGGGATAATCCCCCTTTTATTCCATGTGTCCTGATGGGGACAAATACTGCCTGTTCTGCCCGTCCAGTTTATTATGTAACAGCTCTCAGGGACTGAGGGCTGCGTGGGAGGGAGATGCTTGATTTTTGGAGTAAGCTCCTTGGGGAAGAAACCTTATATCTGACTCCACCATTCCACAAGGAGCCAGCTGATTCCCCTGAGAAACTCCCCACCGCTCAAGCCCAAGCGCTGATCACACCTGGCACAACCAGCAGTCTCACCACAAAGAAAGCTCATCCACTCTGGGCAGGGCTGCCTTTAGTTCCTGCTGGCTGCCAGTGCTGTTGGAGACGTCTGGATCAGGCACAGGACACTGCTCTTCTTTCCTGGCTAAGTCCCCTGCTCTCCCTGCAGAGCAGATCAATCAGCTAAATGCTTTATCCCTCTGCAGCCAGTCACGCCGGGGGAGGGGGGGAAAAAAAGCCTAATGGGATCCTTGTGCTGGCCTGTCACCTTAAAGCCTCTCACCTCTCCCTGTCTTTCATCGGAGTTATAAACTCCTTAGGATGTCATCACGTGCTCCATAAATAACAAATATATATAAGCAGGGAATGCAGGGGATGCAGCAGCCAGAGGAGGGGAGGCAAAACCCCAGATCCTCCTCTTCTGCCAGCGGTGAGACAGCACCACCAGAGCCAGGCGGGCAGAGGAGCAGCGTGGGGTCCCTGTCGGGTAAGCACCCCCATTTCTGTCCCATCCCTGGTGGCACTGGCAGCCTTGGGGACAGCTGCTGGTCCCCTGGCCACTGTCACTTGCCTCTGTATCCCAGAATGGGAGGAATTGCCCCACAGAGGAGGGAGGTTGGTGCATGGAGCTTAGCTTGCTGAGAGTGATTTTGGTGTAGGGAAGGGTGTGACTCTCATCCCAGCCCATGTCCCATCTCTACACTTCCAACACATGCTACCAAAACTCAGCTGTAGGGACTCTTCTCACTGAAACCCTCAGTGTTCTGGGTGTGGGAAGAACTCAAGCTCTTTTGCACAGAATATTTGACTTCAGAACTGGGTGAATAACTCCTTAGTATCAACTAACTTAGAAAATCTAGCTTCAAAGCCAGGCAGACATTCATAACTTAATAAAAGGATGCTGTCAGAGGGGCACTGTGGACTTGCCTGTCAATTTACACGTGAGCATCTCTCTGGACCACGCAGATGGCCTGAGCTCTGGTGCACAAAAACAAGGGGTGGGGGAGGAATTTACAGAGCAGGATCTCGGTTTGCTGCTATGACACACAAATGTGGGCTCATCTCAGGCAGATCTGGCAAGAAGTTACAGCACAAAATTCAGCCTGGGGTATAAGTGACTTGAACAAATACAGGAGGCTGTGTTGGAGCACTGGAACACAGATGTCTTGAGCCAGGGAGAGAAATTTTCCTCATCACTCTGGCTCTCACTTACTGTGTGACTTGGGATGAGTTTCCTTCACCTCTGCAGGTTGGATGCTCCCCAGTGTCCCAGCAGTGCTGGTGCTCCCATGGCAGTGCAGGGCCTGGGGTTGTCTCTGGGGATGGGGAGCATGGCTGGTTCCTCTGTGCTCTGCAGGTTTGTGTACCCCTGCCTCCCCAGAGGACCTTTGCACCTGCAGGGAGCTGAGAAGCAGAGCAAGAAATTAATTTCCAAAAAAACCAAACACAGTTATATCAGCCCTCTAGCTGTATAACATGGGTTGCCAGGAATAAAGTGCTGGAGGGGAAAAAATACAAGAAAAACAAGCCGAGGAGCAGCCTTTCCCCATCACCAACTACTGCTCCAGGCTGTTGGTGGTTGGGGTCTCAGGAAATTTCTGGAATTAGCTGGACGGATCTGATTGCCCTTTCCCAGTTATCTCTAATGGGAATGGAGCAGCCACTTACACAAGAAGTCTTGAACCCCTCAGCTCTGTGAATGTCCCTGTAGAGACTTTCCATGATTCAGTTGTTCCCTTCATTTGCTCTGGGATAAAGTCTTGCTCTTGGACAGTGAGCACTGAATGGTGGCTATTGGTGAGCAAACATCCTTGAGGAATCTGATCGAGTGGATGGTGTCCCTTCTTATTGCAGGGGGGTGAACCTTTAAGGGTCCCTTCCAACACAAACCATTCTATGATTCCATAATCCAGCTCCATAATTCCCATGGCAGCTGAAACACCAGCTCTGCCTGAGGCCATACTCAACTGACCTCTGTGCCCTGCCATCCCTGCACAGCCATCCCAGGCCTGATCCAGCAGCATCCCCAGAACTTGCCCCAGGCACTCAGCACCACCCAGGATCAAACCACCGTTGCATTTTCTAGGTCCATCGAGCCTACCCTCTTGCCTGCTCTGGGATTTATCCGTGTAGATGAGCTCCCAATCCAATTAGCAGGATGAGGAGTTCCAGAAGATTTGATAATAAACTCTACAAATACTACAACACACCCCCCCCAGTACCCTACTCTCCCCTCCAGCTCACCCCTTTTACTTGCTTCCTGCAAGAGTATGAATCACTCATTTCCAGCACCAGTTCAGTCAGCCCTTGTTTACTAAAATGAGCACTGGGAATGCTAAATAATTCTCGTGCCAAGGAAACCCCCTTTCCCTAATGGATCTGATCCCCTAGATACACATCCACTGCCAAAACAGCAATTCACTGAAAATAAATCCCAACACCACGCTGTCTCACCACGGACTGGATAAGACTGGCATTTCAAGCACCCAGCCCTCGGCATTTCAGGATGGAAAATTCCCAGCTTGCGCCAGTTCTGCCCTGTGCAATGTTTGTGCTGGTAATGCTTCTGTTTCCATAAATCCTATTAGCTGGAGGCAAGCCTATAATTAGCAGGGAAAGCCGGCACCTCTGAAACATTAATCAAGAATGACCTGGCTTTGCTACAAATTACTTGAATATTGGGCTGAGCAGGGATGGATGGATGGATGGATGGATGGGTCTGGGAGACATTCCCACTGTTTCTGCCAGTGGGAGGCATGTGCTTAGTAAAGTTATTCACTCAGTTTTTGGTTCTCTCTGAGTTTACTTAGTTCACTCACGTGTGAAAGCAGAGGCAGATTGAAGCTCCAGACTCTGATCCAGGTTGAGGGATTTGTCTGTGCTGTGCAGGATGGGTGCTGCTGGATGAACTCGGGTGCTGGTGACCCTCTGGGGGTAACCCAGTGGTCTGGGGTCCCGTGTCACTGGTGGAGTGTCCTGGCATGGGCTGTGTCTGATGAGATTATGCTACCCAAAGCTCCTGGGGCAGGGGGTGAAGCCCGGGGGCACCTCACCAGGGAGGACACCCGAGGCTCACAGCCTCAGGCACCCGCTTGGTCCTGCCACAGACCCATGTCTGTGAGTGTGGATGTGACCTAAGAGCCCAACAGAGGTTAAGCTGTGTCACTTATCTGCTGAGTGAGCTGGTGGAGGGCGTAGATCCTGTCAGGTCATGCTGTTTGGAGGACGTGGCTCTGGGTGCCTCACGTGTGTCCGTGCCAGGGCACCTCAGTGCACACTCAGTGGCCTGGCCCTGACCTCTTGCTCAGGCACAGCTGTGCTGCTCCACAAATGCAAGAGCATCACAGGGAGCTTATTTTTGGAGCCTCTTAGCTTCCTGCAGCCCCATCCCACTCTGCCTGTCCCCAGGGCAGCAGCTGAACTTGCCCCAGGACCCTCCTACCTGATGCTGCCATGGACTGGGAGATGCTGGGCAGGATGCTCAGCTCCACATCTGCTCCAACTCGAACAGCCCCAGCCCCTCTCCCTGCTCTATCCCATCACCTGGATCACGGGGCTTTTGTCCCTCTGTTCCCTGGGGTTTGCTCAGCCCACAGCCGGTGCCAGCCTCCCATTCCCCAGCTCACAGCGAGGCCAGGCAGGGTCACTGTGGGTGGGTATTTGCTGTATACACACACATGCATATATATGTGTAGGAAAAGCAGGACAAGCAGCCTAACCCTGTCTGTGATCCACAGGTATTTCTGGCATCTAAGAGTGCTGGAGGAGCTTGGCTGGAATAAAGGGCGCCCGTGCCGCCGGGTCTGGGAGCCGGTAGAGGCTGCCCCGAGCAGAGCAGCGGGAAGCAAGGCAGCAGCAGGAGAAAGAGGAGGAGGAGGATGCCGGCGCTCAGCGCGTTGCCTTTCCTGAAGCCCGTTCACCTGAGGTCGCCCGGCAGGTCGCCCGGGGGCCAGCGCCGGCACACGCTGCCAGCCAGCGAGTTCCGCTGCCTCAGCCCCGAGGACGCCGTGAGCGTGTTCGAGATCGAGCGGGAAGGTAACGGGGTGCCCGCGGGAGCTCCGTCTGCTGGACACGACCCATCCCTTTCCTCCACCGGTCCCTCGTGCTCCTTCAGGGCACGCTGTGGTGTGTACCCTCGTGGGAGGGATACAGCAGCCATGACTTGTGTCCAGGCCACCACGGGCTTCCTAATGAGGTGGGGGAGCTTTGTTTAATGAGCTGGAGAACCACAGCCGTAACTCAGCCTGGGGTGGGGATGGTAGGAGGTGATGCCCCAGGCTCAGTAGGACCAGGTGAGTGGGGAGCAGCTCTCCCAAAACAGTCCTGTGAGAGCCAGAGGGCAGGATAGGAGAGGGAGAAGTGGGAGGAAGGATATCGTGTTGTCTCCTATTGTATAGGAGCACTTTGAGATGCACTCCCTGCAACCTTCCCTCTATCCCAGGAATCCCAGCTTCCCTCACCCAGACTAACCCAGCTCATTTCTCCCTCCTCTCCAAGGCCAAGGGCAGCTGGAGAGGTGCCAGGAGGGAGTGTTCAACTCAGCACTCACTGCTCTAGCTCTGGAATTAGCAGTGAGAGCAGAGAGCTGGTCACTGGGCCATGGAGGCTGCCTCTGGAGGAGCTGCTCCCTGAAACCATCCATGTCCCCTAGAACTCCTTTAAACCTAGCAGACAGCAGGACACACACCATCTCTCTCCATCACATCCTGCTTTCCCTCCTCTACATTGGTGCTGGGAGGTTTTCTGAGTCTGAGTGTCCTTGGTCCCCCTCACTGAGCTCACCATTGTCCCCCTCCAGCCTTTATATCCGTCTCTGGGGACTGTCCCCTCCACCTGGATGAGATCCGCCACTTTCTGAACCTGTGCCCGGAGCTGTCCCTCGGCTGGTTTGAGGAAGGGCGGCTCGTGGCATTCATCATTGGCTCCCTCTGGGATCAGGAGAGGCTCAGCCAGGTAAGACCCTGTTCTTCTCACCTTGTGCACTGGTAGAGGCACTGCCAGAGCCTGGGGATCAAGAGAAGCTCCCTGGGGTCCCGAGGCTACTCACCAAGTCTTCTCCCAGAACCAACTACTACAGGGCTGCTCTGGTGAAAATGAACCTTCTCATTAATTAACTTGAACAATGCTGTTAAAAAAATCTGCCAAGTAATGCCCCTCAACATTCATTTTAAAATTAAAAACCCTCCAAGGACGACGGGCGGGGGGGGGGAGGGGGAGGCAAAGTGGGATGGCACAGGGACCCTTCTCCCTTTGGGGTCACTGGGGTGGGGAACCAGCCTGAAGCAGGATGGTCCCACTAACCCCTGCCTCCCCCCCTCGGCAGGCAGCGCTGACCCTGCACAAGGTGCAGGGCACGGCCGTGCACATCCACGTGCTGGCCGTGCACCGCACCTTCCGGCAGCAGGGCAAGGGCTCCATCCTCATGTGGCGGTACCTGCAGTACCTGCGGTGCCTGCCCTTCGCCCGCCGGGCCCTGCTCATGTGCGAAGATTTCCTCGTGCCCTTCTACCAGAAGTGCGGGTTCGAGGCGCTGGGTCCCTGCGAGGTGACGGTGGGGGGCCTGGCCTTCATCGAGATGCAGCATTCGGTGCGGGGACACGCCTTCGTGCGCAGGAACAGCGGCTGCTGAGTCCCCTCCGCTCCGTCCCGGCTTGGGAGAGAGGCTGGGGTGGGATAAGAGGCTGCAATCCCTCTCCGTCCCCACCACATCCATCTTCCCCGGCTGGCCCTGGCTACAGCTACTCCCTCTGCCGCATCTGCCTTCCAGCCACATCAGCCCGGCCCCGTCACATCCCTGCAGGGCTGGGCACAGAAATTCCTGTGCCTGAGCCTGCTGGAAGCAGCTCTCTGGGCTCTGCTGATGAGCCTCGGTGGGTTGCAGGGCCACGAGCCCCCTGGGATGGAAAGGCTCTGCCCTGGGAACAGCTGGGGGCTCTAGTGGTTTAGAGGCACTTACACCCACCACGGTTTGCTGACACACCCAGCAGAGCCCCTACAGAGCCCCAGCCCTGCACCCCCTCCCACCACCACAAGTGGAGCACACCCTGTCCAAGCTCTTCCTGAGCAGCCCCCAGACCAGCCTCTGATCACAGACATATTTCCAGACCCCTTGGAGCACACCCCCAGACCAGGCAGGGGTCCTGGCAGCCACCTCCCCCCCTGCCCACAGACATCTTTCCAGACCCCTTGGAACACGTGGCCATGGCCCATGGCCACTCCCAGCTGCATGTTGAGGAGCCTTCCCAGGAAGCCAGTCCAAACCATTTGGTTCTCCCTGTCCCAGACCCGGCTCAGGAGAAGCCTTCTGCAAACACCTCAGGCTGTTGGGAAGCAGCAAATAAAGATGTGGCAGTGATTTTCTATACAGCCCATGTGTGTTCCTGTCCTTCTCTGACAATCACCCTGCCACGAGGCCAGAGGAGGAGCACCAGCTGGCCCAAGGGGAGCTATCCAGCATCCTTTGGGGCACTTCAGCCTCAAGGGAGAAGGGGCAAATCCAGCCTCGGGTCATTCAGTAAAGGGTGAGATAGAGGCAGGGGTGGGTCTGCCCATGGGCAGGGTCAGGAGGGTCCATGGATGCGGGTGTTTGACTTCTCCTTCTGCTCAAGACCCTCCAAATCCTGTCCCCTCCCAGGGAGGGGTTTGAGGAGCACACCAGGGCACAAGCCCCAGGCACTGCCCACTCATCCTCCCTCCTTGCCACACCAACCATCACCAAAACAACCATCACCACCCAAAAGTGCCACATCCCCAGGCCCGAAAAGGGAGAAGAGGCCTCGTGCGTCTCATTAAATACAGGTAGAAATTTATTAAGGGGGGGGGGAAACCCACAGCTTTTAGAAAAAGTATCAAAAAGAGACAAATGAGGTGAAGTGTCTGTCTTTGGCTGGAGCAGCAACTGGAGGGACTGAGCAGGGCTGAAAACTGGCCCCGGGTGGAGGGAGGGATGCAGGTGCCACAGGCTCCTGGGATCACCTGGCCAGTGGTTGTGGAAAGGGAGCCAAGCTCCCAGCCCTTCAATACTCATCCCAGGACATCCTAACTGGGGGATTTCCACCTGCCCCCATTTAAAAGCACTGAGGCCTCCAGCACCAAAGCAACATATAACAGGGGAGACATCCTGGCACCAACCTGGGTCCAAACCAGCCCAGAGGGATCACCTGGACCCCAGGAAGGACCTGCCTTCGTGCCATGGCTGATGGGAAGGCAGAGGAGATGGAGGCAGGAAAGGGGGAAGGCAACTGCCCCATCCTGCACTTCTCCATCTGACCAGCACTGTTTCAGGAAGGGAGAGTTACCTGGGTCTGTAGGCTTTGAAGAAGGGAAAAGAGTAACAGCAGGGACTCAAGGCAGAAGGTGGAAGCACCAACAGCTTCTTGAGAGGTCTGTGGGCTTCAGGAGCAGCCACACAAACCCCCCAGGGTGTTTTTCTCTGTGCCTGCCTACTTCACCATGGCACTACAAACATGGTCTGTGCCACCTCTCCCCTTCCAAAAAGGGAATTTCACTGAAATAAGGGGAAGATAAGGCCCCCTGTCTCAAGTCCTGCCTCTCCATCCAGTGAGGAGTCAGGTGGGGAGGCACAAGCCTCCTTCAGGACCTCAGGGGGAACGAGACTGAAAAATACCTTTGAAGCTCAGCTCTGAACATCTCAGAGCAATGACAGAGACTCTAGGGAGCCCGAAGTGGGGAAACCCTGGGCCTAAGGAGCTGCGGATAAAAGGAAGTGCCCCTGCAAAAAGGGGGTCGTGTTCACAGTATGAGCTGCAGCGCCCAGAGGCACCGAGGTGGGACAGGGCCCAGGAAGGCAGGGACACAGGCTGGAGACCTTGGCAGCTTCACCCCCGGGCTGGGAGTCCAGCCTGGCTGTGGATACACCAAAATCCCACATCCTTCAGCCCTTTCCCCATGCAGGAGTCGGTCCCCAAACCAGTTATGGCTTTTCAGCACCAGGAGGCAGCCCAAAGGGGTGCAAGGCAGGGCTGGCTCAGGCCTGCTCCCCACTGCATCCCCAGCACTGAGCAGGACCCCAAACCCACCATCCCTGAGGATGAAGCTGTGCCCAGGGCCTGCCCCATCCTGGAGCAGCTGCTGCTGTCTCCCCCACAGAAAACATCCTCTCCCAGCCCTGTCCCCGCCGGCAGGGTCAGTGCAGGACCTGCTCCAGCTCGTACTTCTCGCAGAACTTGCTGGTGAAGGGCAGGCAGGTGAGATACTCCACCCAGCGCCAGTTCACCGGGTAGGCGTAGAGCCAGACCACCAGCGAGGCAAAGAGCCCCACGAAGACCAGCAGGGACACGATGATCATGGCCCTCTTGCGGTACTTGTCCATCGTGCCGAAGGTGATGTAGGGCAGGAAGGCGAAGGAGAGCAGGAGGCCACTGAGGAAGCCGAAGAGGTGGGCGATGTTGTCGATCCAGGGCAAGAGGCCGCAGATGAAGAGGAAGAGGACGATGCCAGAGAGGTTGAGGAAGGCTTTCCAGGGTTTCTCCAGCACTTGCCAGCTCTGGAAGAGCTCCACGAAGAGGCAGGCCAGGAGGCCAAACTGGGACCCAGCAGGGCCCACCTGCAGGGATGGGGAGAGTCATGGCTGGACCCTGCACATGTCACCCTAGACACATCCCCATGTCCCCAGGGATCATCTCCTCTCCTTGCAAAAGTCATTTGGCTTCTGCATCCCTGTGCAGGCTCCTGTGTGGGGCTCAGGGGTGGGAGCCCTGACACAGGAGGGAGAGGAAGGGAGCACATCAGGGCCGTTTTGGCAGAGCTGATATTTTCTGTGACTCAGCAGCCAGGAAGCATCACCTCCTCCCAGACCACAGCCCCCCTCAGCCCCATCCTGACGCACCCCCGGGGGGATTAGGGCGCTTGGCGTGATCTCATTTAAAGCCTGAGAGGGTTTGGCTGGCAGCAGATTAGCCATCTGCCTGCCCAGGGACCCGGCACACACAGGGACACGTGGCGACGTGTGGCACACACGGCATGTGCGAACACCACACGTGGGGCAGAGACACCGTCTCCCCCTGGCACCAGAGTGCCAGCCTCTCACCCTCCCTGCAGCAAAACCTGCCAGAGGATGTGAGCCCTGTGCTCCAGCCCCTTCCCCAAATTCCTGCCAGAACAGGGATGGGGAAGGATGTCCTTTAGTCCCCAGGGAGCTGGCTGGGTTCAAGGTGATGTGGACAGAGCCCCCCCAGGCCTCACCTCCGCCCTGTAGGGCAGGAAGATGGCACTGGCCAGATTTCCCGTGATGCCACTGAGGATGAAAATGATGGAGATGCGATGCCAGCCCGCCAGCTTCTCCAGGTCCCGCAGCACTGTCATCTGGAAGGTCACCGACACCAGGCAGTGGAGGATGCTGAGGGACAGACCCTGTGTTAGAGACCCCTGGCCAGCCCTCCCACCCACTGCCCAGGGTACAAGACACCTTACAAAGCACCCTCCACAGATAGCACGTGTCACCACAGTGTGGGGGTGCACTTCCCTCTTTCCCACCCCACCAGGGGTCCCAGACCATCCCAATGGACACTCCCATCCCCATTTCCCCCACCCCTGCGGGTGCAGGGGGCTGTGGCTCACCCGGCGTGCAGGAACAGGGACAGCCACAGGCGGTAGAACTGGTCAGGGACCTCTGGGTTGAGGAAGGGCAGGAGCCCACAGACCTCATCCAGGCAGTGCACCTGCAAAGGGAGAGGGTTGGGGGGGTGGTGAGGGCTCAGCCCCAACCCCAGAGCCACAGGGAGCAAAGGATGGATCACAGGGATGTGCAGCCAGTGATGCCGAGTGCCAACTGTGGGGGGACCCTGGGTGGTGTGGGGCACCTGCATTGCCCAGATGCTGGAAAAGGAGCAGCTGAGCATCCCCAGTGCCCGAGGAGATGCTGAAGGGCTGTTTTCTTGCCCAGGATGTGACTTTCCCAAGGACACCAGCGCTGCCCAGGTGAGGCTGGCTCAAGCCCTACATTTCCTCCTGCACCACACCAGCAGGAGCCCAACCAATAGCTGGGGCAAGCCCCTGTACTTTGCATCCCTCCTGCTCACACCCATCCCAACCGTGTCCCGTTCCTGAGAGGATACTCTGGCAGCAGCATGGTTGCTGGCATCGCATCCCAGATCCACGGCTGTGCCTCCCTGGCCCTGCTCACCTGCGAGCAGAGCGTTGCCTCCTCGTGGAAGTAGCCGTGCATGAACTCGCAGTACTCCCGCGTCGTGATCTCGCAGCTGGCAGAGGGCAGGCAGGGGGCTCGCTCGGGGCAGGGCACACTCCCTGCTCCCCTGAGCATCCCCCTCTGCTCCCAGTAGCTGGTCCTGCTGCCTCCATGCTTCCCACCCCGCAAGGCTCCATAATCTCCCTCCCTACCCTGCCACAAGTCTGGACACTGATGGGACAACATGAGGCAGGAGGGCAGAGGAGGGGGCTGGGCCGGGTGCCCCCATCGCTGTGACCCACCTGCCCTTGGTGCCGATGCAGCAGGGCCTGCCCTTGATCTCACAGTCCAGGTGGGCGAAGCCTGTGTGGTTGGTTTTGGTCTCGTAGGTGCAGATCTAGAAGCAGGAGGGGGAGGAGCCCTGGTCAGGGTCCAGCCCCATGCTCTGCCTGGAGCCCCCTGCCTGCTGATTGCCTGCTGCCACTATGGAGTCACCAGCTCATGGTGGCACTGGGCTCTTACCGGCCACTTGGTGATGTCATCCGGCCACACGTGGGGTGGGTTGGATGCTGGCTCCTCGCACGTCCTGGTGGAAGCAGGTGGGTGAGTCAGGTGAGTTCCCCTAAGACATCCCTCCCTGCAGACTAGCAATGCCCTCAGACACACAAACACAGCCCTGGGACCTGTCCCTTTCCCTGGCTCGGGAGGGATCCTGCCCACCAAGGGGTGTCCTAAAACACCCCACAGCAGCTCCTTCCGCAGGTGAACCCCACAGCACTCACTCCCACTGATGCCCTGCCCAGCATCACCCATCCCAGCAGAACAGGGACCAGCCAACACAACAGTGTCACCCATTGCTGCTTGCATTTAGGACAGACCCCACCCCAGTTTCTCTACTGATTCCCTCTTCCTTCTCACTCTCCTACAGTGTGCAAGAGCCCCTTGGACAAGAGGATTCAAGGCATCCAAACTGGAAAGGCAGCCCTGGGCAGCCCCTCTGCCATGTCCTGCACGCAGCCAGGTGATTGTGCCACCTCTGCCCAGCTGCCACTTCTACCTGGGGTCCTGGTGACACACAGCTCCTGATGTCCTCTTCTCCCCCGAGCCCATGGCCGGTGCGTTGCTGCCCGGCCACTTGATGAACGTCGCCAGTGTCTCCTGTGGGAAGGATGGAGAGACTGAGGGAATGCACACTCTGACCCCACATGTACCGTGCCCTGGTGCTGTGCAGGGCAGAGATGTTTTCCCCCTTTTCCCCAGGGATCTCCAGCAGTTCCCAGTGCCCACGGCAGCAGCACGCACCGAACAGTCCTGCGGCAGGGTCTGGATGCAGCCTGAGTTGTCGTTCTGGACGCAGCAGCCGGAGCCGCGCTCCCGGTCCCGCTCCCGCTGGATGAGCCGCTCCACCTGCCGATCCTTCCGGATGCAGGGGGAGAACTTGGCTCCTAGGTGGATCAGGTCAATCTGGGAGGGAGATGCCGGTCTAGCGGATGCTCTGTCTGCACATCTCCCTTCCCTCCAGCTGCCCCCTGGGAGAGCTCAGCAGGGGCAGGGGGTCTCCACAGGCAATAGACACAGGTCTCTGTTACCCCAATGGGGGGAAGGCAGGTGGGAAGGGGATGGGGTCCCTTCTGACCACCCCACTGTGATGCTGCAGGTCCCAGAGGGATGGGGGCACTGAGGGACCAGAGCAGCAGGCTGAAATGATGTGGTCAAGCTCTCCCCCCCAGGGAGAGGAGCACCTCAGAGAATCCCCTCAGCTCAGGGCAAGAGGAGCAGAGGGCAGAGCCTGGAATCAAGGGGCAAGGGTCTGGCAGCGTCCTTACCGAGCTGGGCCCAATCCAGAAGTTTTCCTGCTGGATGTACTTGACACTCTCATAGACCCCCTTGTTCCTCAGTACCTGCCAAGAGAGGCCAGGATCAGTTCCCAGAGGGGAAACAGGAGGTATGGGGGGGCATCCCCCTCTCCCTCCACTCCTGAGAGGCTGAGCAGCCCCCTTCATCCAAGGGGAAGGGCTGCTGGGTCCCACCAGCAAGGCTGGAGGGAGAACAGCTCCGCTCCCCACCACACATGCTGCTGCAACATGCTGCTGCTCATCCTCCTGCCCTGGCTATTTCATGGAGCCTCTCAAACAGCAGGAGCTCTCCAGGGTGCTCCCACCTCTTGCAGGGAACATGAAACCCTGGGACACTGGTGGTCACAGTCCCCCCAGGAAGATGGCTCTTAAGCTTACCAAGTCTGTCGTCACGTGCTGGGCGAAGCCGATGGGGGCGATGCCGTAGGTGCCGATGACCAGCAAGGTGATGAGGATGTGCACAAAGGTGATCCAGTACGTGAAATACGGCCTGCAGGGGACAGGACCCAACATCCGAGCAGCTCAAGGATGGCTGGGCAAAGGGACACTGCAGCCCCCCAAGCCCTGGTCCCCATGCAGTGAGGGGGACACACATCTGGGTTAGAGTCAGGGTGTCCCGCGCCCATCCCCGAGCCCTCAGTCCCCCTCACCGGTGGCTGTCGGTGATCTCCAGCTGTGACTGCACCATGCTGCTCAGGCTGCGGCGGTACGTCCTGTTCAGCCACTTGCCCACCACCCCCAGCCCGTAGTAGCGTTTCTTGCGGTCGAAGGCAAAGTGTTTCACCTTGGAGGCGATGCGCCTGCCTCGCCGGGGGGCCGCGCCCGCGCCGCCGGACACGGAGGCGAGCCGGGCACCCTCCCGCCTGCGGAGAGAGGAGAAACCCATCACAGCTGCCAAAAGGGACCAGCTGAGAAATACCCCGTGGCCGCAGGGATACCCTGGGATAACGGCTGGGAGCATCTCCTGGTTTCACCTTCCCAGGAGCACACTGAAGTGCCCGGTGCCCTGTGGCAGGGATGGCTGGGGACATTGGCCTGCCTGCAGCAGGGCAGCGCCTGCTGAGAGCTGGTACTCACGAGGTGGGCTGCTCCACCTCAGGGGACACCCTGGCATCCTCCCCCACATGGTGCATGCGTAAGTACGTGGCTGATAGAGGTGGTGACTCGAAGACATCATCGGGCATGGAGTATGTCTCGTCGTGCATGTCCATCTGGAAGGAGAAGGGATATGTGTTCTTGGATGTGTGCCATGGGTCAGAAGCCTCCCCCTGACCGAGCATCTGCCAGGTCAGGGGGAGAGGGTGACATCTCATTAACTGCACATCACAGGGCGTGAAATGGTGTCACCCGTGATGGTGACAGCACTTCCTGGCACCCCCAAGGAGCATTGCCAAGACTGGGGCACAGCAGCCACCGATGCCCTGGCTCGTGGGGCGGGGTGAAGCATTGACACAGGGGTCCTTGTGAGAGCCCTGCTCCACATCCAGCCCCCCTTCAGGGGCACTGAGACAGCCCCCCACCCCGTTGGCTGGCATGGAACGTCGCTTGCCTTACTGAAGAAGGATGAGTCCAGGGTATCAGCAGCATCCACCATGTCCTCATCCATGAAGCTGGGGTACACAAAGCTCCTCTTGTTGCTCCTCCGCTTGGGAGCCAGTGGCTCCAGGACAGAGCGTCCCTTTGGCAGGGGAAGCAAATGAGGGTAAGAAGCCAGAAGGCCCTCAGGTTTCACAGCACCAAGGGTTTCTCATAGCTTCCCTCCCCAAAGCCAAGGGGCAAGGATTAAATCCCAGTCAGCCACCATATTCTCCTGTGTGGGAAGGGCTGGCAGCAGGAGCTGGCAGCAGGTGCTGCCTTTCGCTTGTCAGAGCCAGCACTGGGCCACGGCCATGTTAGTCAGCATGACAAGTGACCTCTGAATCTGTCTTGTCTCAGTCCCACAAACCCGTCCCCAAGGCTTGCCCAGGGCTCATCAGGAGCAAGAAGGTTGCTGAGAAGCTTCCTGGCTCCTCAGCGATGGAACCCAGAAGCTGCTTTTTTCTAAGATTGTCCAATTTTCGCCAAAACCCTTTTTAAGTGGAGCTCAGGTTAAAAACCACCAATCTCGCCTCTCAAACCCACCCTGGAGAGGCAGCGGTGTCCACGTAAAGCCAACAGCCAGGAAGCAAAGGTGATGGGCAAGGGACAGAGCTGAAACCTGGCTCAGGAAGAAGATGATGCTGCCCCAGGCTCCCAAAACTCACGCGGAGAAGGGCTGCGGCCGCCTTGAAGCTCATGTGGGCGACAGACTCCCTCTTCCTGCGCGGCAGGCGGGCGTGGCCGGAGCGGATGCTGTTGAAGGACGCCAAGGAGACAACGCCGGGAGTGAGCGGGGGCAGGACGTGGTGGGGCGTGTGGGGACGGTCGGTCTCGTCGGGGTGGCGGAAGGGACGGCCCCTGGCCAGAGGGTCCACGATCTGCAGGAGGGAAGAGGTGTCAGTGCTGGGAGAGCAAGGCTTGGGAGCAGGACCCCCCCTCTCCCGAGCTCTACCTTGGGCATCTTGGCAGGCTTGGGCGACTCGGTGCCTTGGAAGGAGGGCACCTCCTGGCTGGGCAGCTCCATGTCGCGATAGGCAGGCTTCAGCTTGCCATACCTCATGCTGCAGTGCTGCAGGCTCTTGCGCTGCCACTGCTGGCGCTTCCCCTCCCAGTCGCTGCTGACACCAAACCATTCCGCTGTGCCCCTGGACACAAGGTGGGCACATCTGTCACACAGTTGGTCCCCTCACTCCAACACCACCATTCCACCCGGGCATCCCCTCTAGCAGGTGGTCTGGGTTGGGGTGTCTCAGCCCAGCCTGCAGCAGGGCAGTTTTGACCTGGTAGGGAGATGAAGGGAAGTGGGGGAAAGTCCTTCTCGCATTCCCTTCTGAGACACGACTCTCCATTCCCATCCCAAGCCCTCTGCCAGTACTCACAACAACCTGACAGGGGCCCCTCCAAGTGACCCAGCCACTGCTGGAGCCCACCCTGCCCTCACTTGCGGATGCTCTGGGACAGGGAAGTCTGCCGGCGGAATCCATGCTGGCGTTCCAGGCGGGGCTCCTGCAGGCTCTTGCTCTTTCGGTAGATGGGGACCTTGGAGGGCTGGAAGGCAGAGCAGGGTGTTAGGGACAGGGGGGCATGGGGGGTCCCTCAGGGACAGCAGCCCCTCAAACTCAGCATGGGACAGATGCAGCTCCATCACTCACCTCCTTGGGGGCACCATCCTCCTCCGCCTCCCGGGGCGGGATGACGATGGAGAGGTTGGGGGGCTTCTTGCTCTGCAGGCGGCTGCTGCTGGAGCGGCTGCCCCCGTTCTTGTCACCGCCTGACATCTCGGGCCGGCGGCAGTCGGCAGGCTGGGAGGGTGCAGGGAGGCAGTGAGAGGGGAGGAAATACCTCCCCAGGAGCTCATGTGGGGGGAAAAGCTGGGTCCCAGTGGGAGTTGGAGCCTCACCAGTGGGAGGTCACCAGACTCAGCCCCCTGTGCCATTGGCTGTGCTGGTGAGACCTTGCCACCATCAGTCCAGTTGCTGCATCCCCAAAACCCAGGGGACAGACAACGCCTGAAAATACTCAATCCACATCCCCAGAGGCACCACAGTTCCCACATGGACCCACCACGTGTTTGGGTGCCCCATGGGAGGGGAGATGCAGGACATTCCCCTCTGGCATGTGCACACACATGCCAGGCTGGGAGACTGAATCCTCCCTGGCACCACGTGCAAGGAGGGGGAAGCTTAACAGCCAAGAGGTGGTTAATTCCTCAAGCAATCCCCTCCCAAGGGCCCCTGCAGTTGGCTCTATCAGGCAGGAGTTTGCAGGAAAAGTAATTCCATTCAAGCACAAGAGAGTGAGTCCCAGATCCTATTAGGGGCTATTGGGGTAATCAAAGGGAGGCACAACCCCCTTTGACCTCTTCCTGTCCCCCTGACCATGTGCCAGTGCACAGGGGACTCACACAGGTCTCAGAAGCATCCCTTGTCCCCACGGGACAGCCATGGTCATGGGGATGGTGTCACCTGCTGTGCTTGCCCAGTGCCACTTGCTGCGAAATGCCAGCTCAATCCACAAACCTGGTTCCTCTCCCTGCACGAGATCCCAATAATCAGCCTTCCGTGGCTCCACTCTCCTTAGGAAATATCATTTGAGCAACCAGCTGAGTGACTGGGATCCCACCAGCCCCCTCTGCAACTGGATCCCATCAGCAGCCCATTCCCAAAGCAAGAGTCAGGCACAGGGACACGTTTGCAGCTCCCCCAGCACTTGGACTCCTGAACACAATCCTCCCCTTTAAACTCCACCACAAGCAAAGCCTAGCTTTAGGAACGTGGGGTGCCCATGGGATCAGGTCCATGGGAATGTGGAAGTCCAGAACCAGCTCCCTGGGGACGGAGAAGCCTGGAGCTGGCGGCACCACTGGGAATTGCTGCCCTCCTGGGCCAGGTGGTGGCCTGCTGTCCCTGCGTTAAAAAGGGTGCTGGGCTCCTTCTCCAGCACCAAAGCTGGGAGTAACCAACTCCCAAATTTCCCCTGGGGACTCAGACGGGGCTGCTTCCCGCCAGGGTTTCCTTACCTCATAAGAGGGATCCTGTGCAGTGTGTCTTGATGGCAAACGCCCACGGCAGCCTTGCTCTTCCTCTGTCCTTCACGCACGGGAGCCCTGGGACACGGCTGAATTCCTCCCCCCTCGCCTGTGGGGAGAGAGGCTGTGATGAAAAGCCACACATGGGAAAGCAGGAGAGGGTTGCAGGAGCATCTTGGGATAGGGAGAGCTGAGCTCAGTGCTCCCTGGACCATGGGGACAGGGCTGCAGGTAGCTGGACACCACGGACATGGATCAGCCTCTGGCACAGAGCGGCAGGAAGATGAAAAGCCCCCATTTACAGCAATGCTCTGTGGTAGGGAACAGCATTGGGCAGGCAGGGAGGTTTCCCCTGTTGCTGCCACGCAAAGCTCTTGGGAAGCAAGACACCCAGGAAGAGTGGGCATGAAACACAAGTGCCATGCTCACTGTTTCATAGCTGCTGAACTGGGAGAACGCCAGCCCCAGCAAACAAAACTTTCCGTCCTGCTGGTGAGCTGGAGACACTGTTTGTTTTCCTCCCAGGGCAGCCAGCAATGAGCCTGGGATGCCAGCTGCTCCAGAGAGCTGGGAATGGGAACACGCTGTGGTCAGAGCAATCCTTGGGACACCCTTATCCTCCTCCAGCTCTGGGGAATGGCTCTCAGTGGTGAGAGCCAGCAGAGCCAGAAGCACCGAAACCAGAGCCAGATTCTTACACAGCCCCATTCTTACACCCCAACCCCAAAACCCCACCCCCAATTGCCCCCATCACACCCCAGACAGCCCTTGGCCAGGCTTCCCAGCAGAGCAGGTTTGTAGCACGTTTAAAATCCTGGTCTCGCTCCCCAGCAGCTCCCCAGGCAGGGGGGGTGCAGGGGCAGTCCTGGCCTGCCCCGAGGTGACACAGCTCCCGGGGGAGCTGGCACAGCCCGGCGGGCACCTGCTGTCCGGTCACGCGGCGCGGCCGGAGCGGCTTTCACGGCTCGGGGCATTAGGGCAACATTTGGCACTGGGCAAGAGGGGGGAGGAGGGCAGCAGCCCACGAGGGCTCAAGTCTCCTTTTCCACATGGGCTGCGGGCAGCAGCCACCCCCCCAAGCACAGGCTCTGAGCCACAAGAAGTCTCACCCTGTGCCAGGCAGAGAAATCCCTCGGGGATGGTGGTGGGCAGGTGTTTTCCAGCTCCCCACGTGTTTGGTGCTGGCACCCAACTCTCCAGAGCTGGCATGCTCAGCATGAGAACGGGCCAGCCGGCGCCTCCATCCAGAGCCAGCCTGCCATAAGCTTGGCTGTCTGGATCCCCACGGTCCTGGGCCCCTGTCACCCTCACAGCCCCAGGATGGAGGGCTATGCCACCAGGAACACGGCTCCCTGCCTGGCAGACCTGGCAGCAGCAGTGCTGTGGGTCCCCAGGGAGCCTCAGCTCAGTCCCTGGGTGCTCGGGGTGGATGTGGTGGCTCTGTCCTGGGGACAGAAAAGGGAAGTGAGAGGGGACGTGCTGAGCTGACACAGGGGGATGGCTGAGCAAACACTCTAACACAGGGACAAGGTGGGTGACAGCAGTGGAGGGTGACAGACATGGGACTCAGCACCCACGAACATGTCCTGAGTTTGGTAGGAACTGTGCTTTGGGCTGGAAGAAGGGTCCTGGGGCAGCATGATGTCACTTCAGGCTGTAAAAGATATCCATGCCCTGGGGATGCTGCCATTACCCATGGGAAGTGATAAACGGGCAGGGGGTGGAAGGGGGGTCACCTAGTCTGGTCAATAAGAAGAAATCCCCCACCATCACCACCTTCCCTCCCAGAGCTCTTGCCCACTGAAGCTCACCAAAGCCTGACATCCAGCCACGATGGACAGAGCCCGTGTTCCAGCAGCAGCAGGGGATGAAGCCCTCATGCCCCCTCAAGAGGGCAGGTGTGTTGGGGTCACTGGGGAGCAACTGGGATGAGGTTTTAGTCTTCAACCAGGCAAGGCACAAGGAAGGTGACCAGGACTGGCTCCCAGCCCCGGGGTGAATCACAGCAAATGCTGACCCAAGGAAGCACACCCAAGGAAGAAAGTGATGGAAAACATGATGTGGCTCATACAAGGCGTCACCACAGGACACGCTGGGATGGTCTGAGCAACACAAAGGGACCATCAGCAAAGCCAGGTGAGCAGAACTGGGACACCCAAGCACAGTTGTTGTATGAGACACTGGAGACAACTCTGCAGAGCAGCCCTGGTCAGAGGGGGGGTGTATGCAGCACAGGGTTCATAGATGCTTGGAGAAGGATTAGGGTCTCTCTCCCTGAGCCTGTTGGTGTGGGGGGAAGCAAGATTACCAGTGCTGGAATAACAGTGCATCAGGCTAATGCAACTAAGCTGGAGGAGAAAGCAGCTCTGAGCCACCCAAGGGTGCGGGGACAGGAGTGGGACGCCCACAAGCACCCATCACACCCATCACTCAGAGAATGAGGAGCCCTTGCTCTTCCCTCTCCATCTCCACAGGGGAGTGAGAAAGGGGTCAGCAATACCACAAAGCCCCCAAACACACCCACAACCTGCACTGCCGCTCACACCCAAGAGTCCATCAGGCAGAACTGCTGCTGCTGCCCATAAATGATTCACAAGCACGTTAAAGTCCTCTCTCAAGGCTGGAGCTGCGTTAAAAGGTGCTCCTACAGTTATTAAGAGCTCTGGATAGGAAACTCGATTGGTGTGATTGCTCTGAGCATTGAGCCCCTGTGGACTCACACCCGAGGACTGTGTGAGAACCCACTGCCCAGAACCTTCCCCCATCCTGCTCCCTTTTGAAGAGCTTTAGACCATTTTCCAGTCTCAAGTTTCAGATCTGGAGAGAAGCAGCCTAGCACAAACAGCTCTTGAAATGAAAAAATATTATTGGGGGAAGTAAAAAGGAAAAATATTCCATCTTCTCCCCACGTGTTCCAGCCCTGTTGCAATGGACTCAGTCAGCAAAACACGCAGGGTTTCACTCTGAGTCTCCAGAGAGGTCCTCTGTGCTTCAGGGGGTATTTTAAGCTGCCTTCTCCCTCATCACTGAGCCACATGGTCAGCATGGGCACCCACAGGGGCTTAAGTCCCCATCTATGTGATGGCAGGGGTGGGAAGACGGAGTACAGGTGCCCAGTGGGTGCTGGGATCCCTTCCAGTCCCTGAGGTGTGCAGGCAGCCAGCACACACCTCGCCCACGCTGCCATTAGAACATCCTCTCCCATTATTCTGCGTCGGGCAGGACATTGGGCAACGGCAGCAGGTTTGCTGAGCCCGGGCGGGCTGGGAGCACGGCACGCCCCGGGAGGAAGGAAAGCGGCCGGGGAGATAGAGCGTGGCAGCGGGGGGGCTGTGCTGGACCCGCTGATAAGGGCAGAGCCCTGCCCGCGGGCAGGGGAGGGGGGGCCGGGGGCAGCTCAGCTGCTCACCCCATTGCACACAGCAGCCACGCACTGGGCTGCCCTGCCGGGAGGGCTGGAGTGCTGGGAGTGTGGTCCTGGACCCTCCAGCAGACCTGGGTGATGCCATCGTACTGGCATGGAGAGGGAAGGATTTGCCTGCAAAGTCTGGAAAGAGCCATGTGGAGGATTTCCCACGTCCCGGCCAGAGCCCATTTCCCACCCTCGTTAATTTTTACCAGTGCAACGACCCCCACCCACCCCAGCAGAGAGAGTGCCGGCACCCAAAGGCTTCCCAGCCCACAGCCCCGGTGAGCTGGGGTCCCTCTGTGCCACTGGCCACCCACCCCACACCTCCCCACTCCCATTCCCAGGGTGACCACACACCCTCACAGCAGAACAACCCAAAACAGGTGGCCCTGCACAAACCCACCCTCTGCTTCCCGCGGTGCAGACGCGCTGTTGGGGCGGTGGGTGCTGCTGGAGGGGCCTTGGCTGCGCAAGGGGACTCCCAGCCCACGGGTCCTTTCTTCAGGCAGGAGCCCAAGCCAAGTGAGGAACGAGCACGTGGAGGCTTTGAGTCACCCCAACGGCTTCGGGAAGAGCAAAGGGCGAAAGTCTCCAGCAGCAGCGAGGGAAGCGCGGTGGCTCCACCAGGGAACGTGCAGAGGGGTCGGCTGCTCCTCAGCAGCACTGAGGGCAGGGGCACAGCACCCTCCAGACCCAAGGAAAGCCCTTTTCCAGGATCTGCACAGATCAACCCTACCAGGATTGATTTAACTTGGTTTTATCTAAGAACTGATTAATTACTCAGAACTACTCTGATTCCTCATTAGCTTGGCTTAAGCACAGAGTGCACAGACGTGATGGTGCAAGTGCTTGAGGCCTGGCTGCACCTTCTGGAAGGGGCTGAGGGGTCACAGGTTGGTATTTACCCAGGGGAAGGGGTGCCTACAGGCCTCTGCCTGCCATCCCCACGCTGCAGGTCATTACTGAGTTCATTTTCACTTCCCTTCTTAAAGCAAAATTCTTGGTGTGAAAGGACAATGAGGACGGGGGGGGACAGTTCTCCCTATGGTTCCACTGCAAAACACTAATTTTGTCAGCAGCTCTTGGTGCCAGGGCTCAGCCTGGGCTTGCAGACTTCCCCAGTCCCCCACTCCTATCTTGGAGCACACTGAGCCACATAAAGCAGCACTGGACTGACAAAAATGCCCCTTACTTGCAGTGTCCCCTCGCTACGAGCTCTGAGCATCCCCATGCCATGTGGGATGCAGCAGTGGGAGGTGGTGCTTAGCCCTGCACAGGAATTCAGCTCATCCCAGGGACAAGATGATCCCTGGGCTGGCAGCAGGACGAGCCCCCTTGGCTGCAGCTTCCCTATCTCTGGGAACAGACTCCTTATCTCAACGCAGCCATTTCAAGGCTTGTACAATGTGCTGCTCGCCCTGCCAGCCCCCATGCAAAGGGGGAGCCCTGGGTGGACACCTACAGCTTCCTTCGTTCCCCTTCCAGGGCCAGCAGTTCTCTTGGCTCCCCCCCTTCTCCGACAACCCCTCCCGCCCATCACTCCCTCCTCCCAACCACCAGCAGCCGAACGTGGGTGGGTCACTCCTCAGCTTCCTTCCTTTCACTCCTGATTACCACCAGGCCAGAAGCACCCAGGTCCCCACCCTGCAATGGAGAGCCCAGCTGGGAACAGCTCATCCCCATCCCACACGGTGCAAGCCTGGCACGGGGAATCCTACACTCACCAGTGCCTATGGAATGTGATGCTCTCCCCACTGCAGCATCACCATGGACCTGTGCCAGCAACGCACTTTGCAGCCTCTCAGCTGCCAAGAGCTGGTGATGGGGTCTCCCCCACCATCCTCATGCTCTTCCTGCCTGCCATCCCATCCCATCCCATCCCATCCCTGGGATGGTACACCCACAGGGAAGCCACACAGTTCAGTGCAGGGGCTGGAAACACTGATTTTTAAGGAGCCACCGCCGTGTCCTCCCCAGGAGCACTTGGACTGGGTGCCACCAAGTGCATGAGCGGACTTCACCCTGGTTATGGCATCACCTTTGGATAAACCTTATGCCAGCAGCACAGTGCTGGCCCCAGCAAGACTTCCCTGCTTATGCCATGGAGGAGCTGAGGGACAGGCAGGACACACCAACGCCGAGTCTCAGGGATTCACCGGTGAGCACACTGTGCAGCCTTCAGGCTCACACGTAGCGGGAGGTTACTCCCAGCCCTGCCCTGGCATTCCTGTAGCCTGGCAAATTACAGGGATAACTCTGTCAAACCCTCAGCACAAGCTGCAGCATGACACTCAGGGAGTGAAGCCATCTCCATGGCATGGAAGGAGGCACATTGGGCATCCCAGGGGCACCAGCCACATCTCCCCTACCCTGGATGGGTCCATGAGACCAGAGGAATGCATCAGGAATTATTACTTTTAAGCAATAAATAAATAAAACACAAGCTGACAGAGACTGCTAGAAGGAGGGCCCCCATTGTCCTGGGAGCTGCAGGAGCCCAAAAAGGAGGCTGTGGATGGGAGGGATGGTCCTGTGGGATGGCTGGGCATGTGAGCATCCCACTGAGGAGTGACCACACACCACCCATCTGAACGGGTCTCCACAGGGCTGGACATGCAGCACAAAGCCCATGTGCCCTCCACACTGGTGGATTTCTTCCTCCCATCCAATGGTAGCAGCCTGGGAAAGGCCAAGGAGCATCCCTGGGCACTGCCCTGCTCCCTCCCTGCCCCACTGCAGCCTCCAGCACCACATCGAGTGAGTCGGTTTGCACCCGCGCTCTCCCCTCTTGGGGTATGGCCACAGCATCAACCCTGCTCTGGTGGCTGCACAACCCCCCCCCCCCCAGAGGTGACAAGCAGCTGTTTCACAGGACACCTTTGTGCTTTATGACTCATTTGTGGTATTTCAGAAGTGGGGAAACTGAGGCACCACAACACAGTAAGACTGCCCTGGCTTCCCACCCCCCCGCTGCACCACAGGCACGTAGCTGGTCCCTTCTCCATCAAAGTCCACACAGCTCCCCCAGATTTCAGTTCCTGGAGGACAAGGGTGGAAGGGGAAGCCCTCACATGGAAACCCCATAAATATTTGATTTCCATAAACGGTGCAGGCTGCTCCCCTGCCCTCCCAGAGCAGTTATTTGGGGGTTGCCCCTGCCCCATGCTCAGCTAACAAGACCAGCACCCCATGATATTAGCCCTCAGGGTGCAGGTTCCCAAAGATGAGGGGGACACGGGGATCCTGTGTGGTGGGCAAGCAGAGAGCAGAGTTGTTTTGGGGCCACCCAGCACATGGCCATTCCCAAGGCACCCTCCCTCAGTTCATTCTCCACCCTAAATGCCTCATTAAGAGAGCAACCACCAAACAACTGCCTTTTTGTTGCCTTTTTTTTTCTTAAGAAATGGGGATTAAGTGAGAAAAAAGGGGGTACCAGTGCCAAGGATTTATTCCATATCCGCCATCACACACACAGCTTTCCATGCTCACTTGGAGGCCAGGAAATGACCATAAAACTCAAAGCACCACATGCTCCCAAATGACCACAACTCCTGGATCCTTGTAATTAAAAGGGACCGTGCCCACTGGAGGCTTGTCACATTACCAGTCAACTCACAGCCCAGCAGGACAGTGGAAACCAGAAGTCATTAGATAAAAAGCTCCTCAAGAGGAGAGTTCATGATCCCATCACTTGTGGGCTCATAGAGATTTAAGTAATTAATTTTCAGCCTTCACCAGTTGACTCCTTCGGTACCAAGCCCACACTCACTCCTCCAGTCCCTGCAGGGCTCCCAGTGCCCATGGGAAATGTGGAAATGCCTTGGGAGCCCTGTGTCAGCCTGGGCAGCTCTGCAACCCCCCCAGCCATCTGATTCTCCATCACCTGTCCCCTACTTTCTTTGGCAACAAGCAATCTTCTGACTCTCAGCTCATCCCAGGGGCTGTTTTCAGGTCGAGAACAACCTATGGGAAGGAATAAGGATGTGCTTGGGGGATCCCTCAGCTTCACTGCAAGACTTGAACGGGAGCAGTATCCAGGAACAAAACACAGACCCAGAGGACAGCCACGTGCTTGTCTTTCAGCCCAGCCCAGCCAAACACAGCCCAATTTCCCCAGGTCCCACAGCACACCCCAAGGAGTGCAGCCCACCCAAGAGAGACAATGCAGGCGGCCCCTTCCCCACTGGATTCACGCCCCCGTGCTTTGCATCCCCGGCCCCCTGAGCTGCTCTCCCAGCATCCACAGGCATCTATTGTTCCTGCTGCCGGCATCCCTGCTCCAGCAACACATGCAGAGTGCTCGCACATGCCCCTGAGAGCAACACCAGGCTCAGCTCCATCTTAAACCAGGGCTCTGTTTCGGTGTCAAACACCACTCTGTGGTTTACCCTTTCTCACTTGCAGCACCTCCAGGTGCACCAATGCAGCTGCAGTGGTGCCAGAGAACCCCCCACCAGGGGAAGCAGTAGCTGGTCACCTGCTTTCCAGCAAACAGGAGCAGGGCAGGCAGAAGCTGCCCTCCAAATGAGCAAGCAGCAAAAGGTGTCTATCGCTCCATTAATTGAGAAGGAGCTGGGAGAGGCAGAGCCTGGGCGCAGCAGCTGGGAGCCCAGGGAGCCATGTGTGAAGCCAGTGGTGACTGGGGCAGCAGAGGCAGCTTTGGTTTGCCCCAGACACAGCTGCAACTGAACCATCCAGTTCATTTTGGAGGCAGGACAATTCCAAGCTGGTTATTTCCCACCTGGGAAAAGGAAAGGAGCCAAAGGATGCTCCTTCAGAGGGCATGAAGGAGGGAGCCAAGTGGGCAGTATTTCCCTGCTCAGGACATCCACAGGACTGTGGTGGGGTGCATTTCCCAACCCTCCAGCCAGGCTGGAGGCTGAGAGTCCAGGACAGTGGCGATATGATGGGAGTGACCATGCAGGGATTTGGAACACACAGGCAGGAGAATGTCCCAGCTCCCCGTGGTGAGAGGGATGACGCCACACTGGGGAAGAAGGTGGACACTTCCTCTTGCCACAGGGACCCAGCAGTGGCCATGTAGCCTCTCAGGTCCCTTTCCCCCTGTGTAAATGGGCATGGGGAGCTGAGTGAGAGCTGCAGAGTCCCAGACCACGGTGGGCACCTCCATCCAACTGTGGGCAAGCCTGGAATAATGGCCTCTGCCCCGTCCTGATGGCCTGGCAGCAAGGCAGGGCAGGATGGGGTAGCGCTCAGCCTCACCCCTCTGTCCCAGACCTGGAGGGCCAACAGCAAAAATCCAACTGGCTAAAACACCCGCACACAGCATCCCTCTGCTCCCGGCGGGATACACCTATGGATGGAGGATAACCGGGTCCTTCTGCTCTGGGAGGGTTTTGCTGCCTGCGAAGGGCTGGTGGCAGCACTCGCCACTCCAGGCAGCACGTGCGAGTCTTTAACCAAACCTCAAACCAGCTACAACAACAAAGCCCCGGCGGCACCGGAGGATGCTCGGGGGGCAGGGACCCGGCCCGCTCCCCTGCCCACCTGCCCTCGCCCGCGGCGTCGAGGCTGCTCGCCCGGGGAGGGGGAAAACCAGCAAACACAAACAAAACCACACGCCCGCCTGGTTATCGGGCCATCGGCGCCAGAAAGTAGGTTAGGGCTTTCCTCCCTTGCTTTGGCCGGGGATTGGGCAGGGTTTTTCCCTCCGGCTGGGTCACTCCGCCGGGACACGCATCCACTTCCCCCCGCGATGAAGAGGAGGAGGAAGAGCCCGTCCCCCGCCATCCGTCCGGAGGCAGCGGGCAGGGAGCGGGGCACGGCCGCAGCCCGGGCAGGGGGACCCCCGGCCGCGGTGAAGGGCCGGCGGTGGGCCGGGGCAGCGCCCACCCCGCAGTGCCGCGGGGCCGGGGCCGGGGCCGCGCCGGGCCGGGCGGGACGCGCGGGGCGGAGGAGGAAGCTGGCGGGACGCGGCGGTCACAAAGCGGCAACAACCCGGGCGGCCGCGAAACGAGGCACCGGGACCCCCCGCCCTGCCCCTCCCTGCCCTGCTCCTCCCTGCCCTGCTCCGCTCCTCGACCCCGCTCACCTCGGCCCGGTGCTGAGTCCGGTCCCGGTCCCAACCCCGGCCCCGGTCCCGCCGCCGCCTCCACCTGGGCCGGGCGGGGCTGTGGGCGGGGCCGGGGGCGGGGGAGGGGCGGGTCACGGGGCGGGGTCTCGGCCCCACGCGTGGGGTTCCGTGGGCGCTCCGTCCCGCCCGCCCCTCACCGGCCGCGTCCCAGCGGGATCCGTCACGGGGGGCTCAGCCCCTGCCGCCTCCCCCGGGCCCCTGCCCCGCGGCACCGGGCACGTGGAGCTGGGCACCGCCACCGGGGGACCGGCGGTGCCACGGCAGGGTGCAGCTGGGACCGGGCGCTATCAGGACTGGCCACTGTTAGGATCAGGCTCTGTTAGGACTGGTCGCTATCGGGACTGGGCACTATCAGGACCGGCCACTATAAGGACTGATCACCAGTAGGACCACTCACAGTCAGGACTGTTCAGCATTAGGATTGGCCAGTATTAGGGCTGGTCACCATTAGGACCGGTCACCATCAGTACCAGTCACTATTAGGACTGGTCACCATTAGGACCGGCCACTATTAGGACCAGTCAACATCAGGACTGATCAATATTAGGACCATTCAGTATTAAGACCAGTCAGTAATAGGATCAGTCACCATTAGGACTGGTCACCATTAGGACCAGTCACTCTTAGGACTGGTCAGTATTAGGACTGGTCACCATTAGAACCAGTAACCATTAGGACCAGTCAGTATTAGGGCCGGTCACCATTAGGACTGGTCACTCTTAGGATTGGTCACCATTCAGACCCACAGGCACAGCCCCCTGGCCCCAGTTCCAAGCACTGGGCACCCCCGGGGTGCCGGCCAGCGTGGCGGGCACGGTGCAGGCTGGCACAGCCCCGAGGGCTCCGCAGGCCCAGGCACATCCCAGTGGCCGGGTGCGGGTGACGTAGGCGGGGCTGGGGCAGTGGGCAGCGGCCGCGGGGCCAGTCTTTACAGTGACTCATCCAGGGGCTGGCAAAGCTGAGCCCCCCAGAGGCTGCCACTGCTCCACCACCATCAGTGCTGGGTCGCTCTTCTTCCACAACAGCCTCACATTCAGCTTCCTCCCATCCCAGGAGGAGGCTAGGCGCCAGCAGGATGCGGGGGGGATGAGGAGAGGCCTTTGCAGTTCCAAGGTATTGCTGAGGCCTCTATACAGGACAATATGCCCTGGATTTTGCCACACAATAAACTCTTGATTCACAAGTTGCAGCAGGTCTCAGGTGAGCACTGACTGAGTTTACAACCACGACCAGGAATTTTATGCCTCGCTATCCAAAGTTGCAATTGTCCTTTATGTTTCTCTGACCCGCAAACCCACTGTGCTAAAAGTGTCCTCAGGTCCAGCTTGGAATCTCTGATGCCTAGTAGGGCATTGAGCTTGTGCTCCCAGCACCACTCCACCTTCCACTTCCATGGCTCAGCAAATCTGCTCCCGGTTCCTGGCAGAAAAAAGGGTGGGGAAAGGTTTTGGTTCCTGCCAGTTCTTTTGAAGTTGTGATTTGAAGCGGGTGGAGAAAGGGAGAGCCCGGCAGGTGCCAGGATGGGTGTCTGGGCACGGACACCCCAACATGGGCTGTGCCATGGGGTGGGTGAGTGCTCCCCATCCGTGACTCAGGGGTGAGGGAAGGGTGAGGTGGCGGTGGCAAGTGGGGACCTGTGCCAAGATGGCATGGACTTCTCCCTGTGTTTGGGAAGGGACAGAACAACCTTTGGGTGAGACAAACAAAGGCTGACAAAAAAAAATCACTGCTGTGGCCCTGCCTGCATCCTGCTCCAAGGCTTGTGTCCTGTGGGATGAGTCTTTCCATGGAGGCAAAGCCCACAGAGGGAAAGAGAGGAGGGTATCTGCCACCTGTGCCAGCCCTACCGAGCATTGGGCAATAAGGAAGCAAAAGAAATGGCTGAAAAAACCCCAAGGGAGCAACGACAGGGTGTTGCGTCACTGCTGGGGAGATGCTCAGCAGAGCCCTTCCCTCTGTGGAGCAAACCACCCACAGCCTGGCCAGGAATGTTCTGGCTGGCCTGTCTCCAAAGGAAAGCAGGGAGGGGACACAGTGCTGTGCACCCTGGCGTTGGGAGCCCCCATAGCAATGTGCCAGGCCCAGGGCTGGGACATCTCAGCAAGAGACATTCCTCCTCCTTATGCCATGAAACCCCCCAGGGTGGAATCCATTCCCAGCAGCCTGGGGCCAGGCAAGGTCCTGCTGCTCACTGCCCACCCAAGGCTCAAGGCAGGGGGCTGCTGCCAGGGCAGGTCCTGTCCATGGGTATGGGGGCACATTGCAGGAGATCTCAGCAACATCAGGCTTCACCACAAACCACAGCTGAGAGGGTTTCAGGGGATTTTAAAGAGGATTTTCAGGGGCCAGCTCAGCCCTGCTCCCCTCAGCCTTGGTATCCTGTAGCAGCAGATGAGCCTTACAGTCCCTTCCAATCCAAACCATTCCATGATTCTGTGATAATTCAGGGATGTTGAAGGAAGGCATTTGCTCCCATGGCAGCTGCAGTTTTTCCTGCCAAAGATGCTGGTACACAAACCTGGATGCCGGTCGGGCTGTGACAAGTGACATAAGCCCAGTTGTCCTGCTTTGGGAGAGCTGGCAGAGCTGGGAGGCTGCTCCCTGCTCCCTGGGGAAAAGGAGCCCTGCACCCCATGAGTTTGACCTTCCCTCTAGCCAGGTACCTCCAGCTCCGGCTGGGGGACACAGGTGAACAGTGTTATGGGATGTGCTGGATCTGGGTGTAACTGGGGAATGGCCTTTTGGGTGGGCCCCTGCCGTGGAGGGGCTCCAGGAGCCTGGTGTCAGCTCCAGTGACACAGGGGGACAAAAGATCCTGGTTTTCACAACCTCGGAGTTTCGGTGTTGTGAAAACCCCACACTGCCATCCCAAGGCTGCAGCCCAAAGTTTCCTTGTTTCTCCAACTGCTTCCTAGAATGTCCAGGTTCTCCAGGATTTTTCCCCATTGTTGGCTCTTTACGAGCCCCACATCCAGGTGTGAAATCCCCCCAGTTGCTCCCACACACAGACAGATGGGTTTGGTTTGTGTCCCCACATCCCCTCATCCCCTGGTCTCTCAGGACACAACCTGGGGAAAAGATCTGCATGGAGGGGACACATCTTGCACCAGCCCTCGCCACCGGTTTGGCCCCCGCCGTGTCCCACTCTCACGCTGTCTTACCTCCCTCAGGGTTACAAAATGCCCGTCCCCGCTGCCACCATCCCCCGGGCCCGCTAGGAGCCAGCAGAGCCCCTGGCAGGCTGTGCCAGCGCCGGGTGCTGCAGCTGGATCCTGCTGCGCTGCCGTTCCCGGTGTGAACGGCAGAGGCCAGACCGTGGCCGCGCTCCGAGCGGGGTGGAAGCTGTTCCAGCAGCAGCAGAGTATGCTCAGCCTCTGCCATCGCTCAGCACTCCCTTCCCTTTCACCTCCATCCCACCAGTGTCTGCTGCCCCATCCCCGCTGGTGTCACAGCTGTCACCCCCTGCCCAGTCCCCGAGGGACACGGGACACCCTGGGACCATCTGGTTCTTGGTGCTTCACGCAAAGACAGGAGAAGTTTTTTCCTGTCATGCAAACTGGGAACTCAGGTCTGGTTCTGTGAGGGCAGGGCATGCAGAAAAGCCCCTCTAAGCCTTTCCCACTGGCATCACAGTGTTGGCGGCAACGGTGCCACCCAGCTGTGTGGCAGATGGAGCTTGTCATGTCATCCTTGCCTGCCTGTCCCTGCTGCTCCTCTGCCCCAGCCATCGAGGGGCTGGGAGGTGGGGACCATCCATCACTCACCAGTACAGTGCTCTGCAGCTGCCCTGAGCTTGGTCACCTTTGCAGACACGGGGATGCTCCTGCTCATCCCTGAGTCCACAGCCTGGGGAGCTGGGGGACCCCGATACCTGTCCTCAAAGGCACTGTCATCCTCAGAGCCTGACTGAGCCCCTCTCAGCACACAGACCCCTCCAGACACAGATATTAATGGGAAAATTTGTATTTTTACCCCTTTCGAGCACTGTTTCCTCCTGCTCTCCTGCCCTCCCTCCCTCCTCAGGCAGCTTGCAGTGGGAAAGCATTAAGGAATAAAACAATATCAAATGTAATCAAAGGCAGGCTAGTGGGAGTTTGTCTTCTGAAGTTTCCTCTTCTTTTATTGCTTTCTCAAAGAATAAGCATTTGGAAGGACTCTAGAGTGATTTAGTGGAGCAGGAAAGGGCAGGAGGCTGAGAGCTGCCTGCTCCCTTTGATGGTCCAGCCTTGGGGATTTTCTGCCCAGTCAGATGATAAGGCTGGGAAAAGCTTGACTTGATGGGGACCTGCTTCACCCCCCAGCACTTGGGCCGGGGTCAGCAGGAGCTGCTGGGACAGGGGCTGGGGCAGAGGATGCTGCTGCAGAGGGAAGGATAGACCGAAGCGGGCGAATTCACAGCAATTCAGAGGAAATGGTGACCTTTGAGAAGCAATGTTCCTTGCCCCCTGCTATTTATCCAGCATTCCCAGTGGCTCCTTCTGCCAAGCCTGACCCTGTGCTGGGCTCGGTGGATCCATGCCTGGCTGAGCAGATGCTGCAGTGTGGTGTTTACCAGCATTCAGCTTTACAGAGGTTCCCTGCCTGCCACCAGTGCCGAGCCAAGCTGTATCCAGCAGCTGGTTTGGTGTGGGAAACAGAGCTCCATCAGCCCTGGTCTCTCTTGGCTGGGGAAGAGCTGGGGCCAAGGATGCTTCAACACCTCTCGATGCAGCATCCCAGGGCAGGTGGGGGCTTGGTGGAGAGCAAGGCTGGACTGCCAAAACAGGCACTTCCCCAGCACCCCGTCACCAGCACCCACCTCTCTGCTGGCACCTCATCTCTCCACAGGCACCCCAGTGCCTGCAGGCACAACACCTCTGCAGACACGCCAACCCTTCAGGCAGCCCTCTCTGTCATCACCCCAAACCCTCTGCCAGCCTCTGGTCCCAAAGTGAACCATGACATGGGTGGGTTGTCACAGAGTGGGGGACAACCACTGTCTCACTGAGCCCCTACTCAGCCATCATCAGCAGCATTATTTTTAAATCAGATTCCCAAAGCTGACAGTACCATTTCCAGGACCTGCTTCCTGCCTTTTGCACTCTCTCATCACCTCCAGAGTCAGTGCAGATGTCACTCAGTGCTCTGGCAGGCACAGGCCGTTAGATGTAGGTAGATATAAAATAGATTATTAAATCCTGAGTAAAACCATAATCTGCTGTTAGTAGAGTCTCGAGTGATGCACAGCTCTTGGCAGAGAGATGGGCTTTCCTAAGTTTAAAATAAACCAATTTACCTTCATGCACTGCTGGGCTTTTTGTCCAGCCAATCCTCTACCAAGAAATCAATAAAAATAAGTGAAAGTATTTGTGGTTATTTACTGAAATATCTAAAGAAAGTAAATGAAAACCACCCTGTTGCTTAGAAAAGTACCCTCAAACCAAATCCCTCTGCTATATAAACATAAACCAAAGCAATGTGGCAGAGCCTGATGATTATTTTATTTTAGGAGCTGTTTGAAACATCAGCCTTGAAAAAACAGCATCTGCGGGGCAGTTTTCTAAAGCCTTCCCTTAAAGCAAATATACTTGTCAATTAATGAAAAGGGGTTTGTAATAAACAGCAGTAGATGTCCCACCTTTTTGGGGCTGGGAGTCCTCCCAGCAGCAAAGTCCTTGGGTGATCTCACTGTGTTTAGTGCGAATACGGGAATATTCGATGGGAATGTGCTTTTTGGCGGTTTGCTCCCCAAGGAGAGGGCAGTGGGGGGATGGGAGTGTCCCCCCAGGCCAGTGCAAGTGGAGAGCAGAGGGGGTTCCTCTCCCTGCATGGTGCCGGCTGTCGGGGCTCAGGTGTCCGGGAGCACCTCGGTGCCTTCGGCGCTGCTTCCTCCACCAGCGCCCGAGGGATCCTGCAAAACCAGAGGGGGATTGGGGTGGGCTGGGGGCTGCGGGCCGTGGGCCCCACCAGCCGCAGTGTCCCTGTCACCGTGGGGCACGCGGGGCAAGCGTGGGTTGCCAGTCATCCGCCCTCCCTTGGGTCCCAGCCTTCCGCTCCAGGAGTCCTCCTCCTCCTCCTCCTCCTGTTCCTCTCCCCCACCTTCCCTCTGCCCCCGGCTTTGCTCTTTCTCTCAAGAGTGCCTGGGAGAAGAGAAACCTGGCTGTAAATTAACCGGGAGGATTTTTCAGTCTGAGATGTGCACTTCTCCCCCTCCCGCTCCCCCCTCCCGCAGCGCTGTTATTTCATCTCTCGGCTGCCAAACTCCCGGGAATTAATCCCGGCCGGCGCTGACAGCGTTTACATTCGGCGCTGCTCAGATAAACCATATCAGCCGGCGCAGCTGAAGAGGAGCCGGGCGCGGAAGGAAGGGCTGGCTCCTGCTTAGTGTCAGCCCCACCGGGCTGGGAGAATATTTTCCTGCCTTTTTTTTTTTTCTTCTCCTTTCCCCTCTTCTCTGAGCAAGGAGCCACCAAAACCACCGCACTGGTGAGGGTGGCCATGGGAGGGGTGGGGGGGTGGGGGGTGTCATGCAGAGAAGCCTGAAGCTCCTGGCTCTTATCTTGGTGCAGATAAAGGAGAGGAAAAAGGGACACGTCCTTCAAGCTGGTGGGAGCTTGCAAGCTCTGTCTCTTGAGGCTTCTCACCCTGTGCCACCCAGCACACACAGGAGCACTTCTCACTACCAGCTCCTGTGGGAGCAGTCATATTTCTGCCTGTCCCTCACAGTGACCTCCTGGCTCTCCCCTCTGCTGTCACGGGGGGCCAGCAGAACACAGACACAGGGTGCAGTTGTGCCACCTCTGATCCCACATCAGCACCAGGCTGGTAGAGCCATTGTTCCTCCGGCTTGTGGCAGTCACTGGGCAGGGAGCACTGGACCCTGTGGCCAGTGGTGTGGGGTGCAGGGTCTATCCTGGGGCTGGAGCATGAGAGACAGGCTGGGAGCACATCCCTTGCTACGCCTTCGCTATCAAATTCCTCTCTCCCTCCATCTCCCAGGCCATAAAACATCACTGGGGCCACGAAGGTGATTTCTCAGAGCTGGACCTCCACCAGCTCCCTTGGGCAAGGGATCCCTCCCTCCAGGCTAGGACGCTTGGAAACAAGGTTGTTTTAGCACTCCACGGGCACAGGGCAGCCAGAGGGTGTGAGTCCATCACCCTGGTGCCTGGGCCAATTTTCCAGAGGGCTGTGAGCCTCAGCCTGCCACCCTGTCTCCTTTTCCACCAGCACTTGCAGAGCACTGGCATGGCCACAGGGTCCAGGTCACGGCATGATCGTCACAGCCACCCTGACGTGATGGGATCTGGGGGTAAATATTAGTATGAAGCAAAGGGCTGTGTACATATTTTTCCCTGCAAGGTAATGCTGAAATTCCCGGCTCCTTTTCAACAAGCTGTTGGAAAAACCAGCCCCGTGTCAGCGCCCTCCAGGCCACTGCTGGTCCTGGGTAGTCTCAGCTCAGCATGCAAAGGTCTAAGAGCTTCAGGTCCCCACTGTAGCCTCCCCACTCTGGAGCAGGCCAGTCCTTTTGCCCGTGGTTTCCAAGCCGACGTTTCCCATCTGGAGCACAGCAGCGTGCAGGCTTTGCTGACTGTTTTCTTCCGCCTGGAAGTGTATACAGGATGCAGCAGAGACTCCAAGGATGGCTTATTAATCACATGAACAACACCAAGTGGTTTTTTCCCCCCACAAAAAAAGGCACAGCGGGAGAAGACAGATTGAACCAGGCAGTTATTCCTCTCCCCATGTAGGTTGGCCTCTGGTTTCCTCCTCCATGGCTATGGTTGGTGAAGCTGTAGGGAAAGAAATAGGTTCCCCTTGCATGGACACCCCAGTTGCTGTAGCGTGGGGACCCCAGCTCAAGTGCCTGCCCATGCAAAATCTACTCCACCACGTGCAGGGCTGGAGAGCATCACCAATGCCCTCAGCCCAACAGGAGACAAGTCACCATCAGGCTCCCCACGACCCTGGGCAGCCTCCAAGACACCAATCCCTGCTCTCCTTCCTCTCAGAACTCACTGATTCCCCCCTCAGTCTCAGTCCTAAACTGGGATTGCTCCCCTTAAATTGCTTGTGGCCAGGTGCTGGTGCTTTCTGCCACCCTGGTGGGGTGGGTTTTCCCCTTCCCTGAAAGCCTGTTCTGTTCTTGGAGTAAAGAGGAGCACGATAAACAGGATTTCTTTTCCAGCCTTGTGTTCCAGGGAAATTGGGCTTATGGGATCATAGCACGCGTCTGTCTGTCTGTCCATCCATCCGTCCTCTGCCAACAACTTTGGAAAGGTTGGCCAGTGTCAACTGAATTTGACAGAGGTCTCATATACGTCATGGGCCTGTTTTGCAAACGAGGGAGCTGCAAAGCCCCATGGGGGGAAAACCACAACGTGACCCAACCGTGCTGGGATCCATCCCACTGCAAACGTGATCCAAACCCAGCGAGAGGCACCGGAGGAGCTGCAAGGGACAGAGACATGGAAAATGGGGCTCCTGCTGCTCAGGGAGCTGTTTGTTATTTTTACAGGCTGAGAACTATCTCATAGCCCTCAGTGGTTGTGGTCATTGCATCTTGTGGCCATCAGCACACATTTTGGCCTGGCTGGGCTGGCGAAGGCACAGGAACAGCTCCTGATCCAAGGAGAGACCCTGGAGGTTTGCACAATGTACCTGGAAGCCAAGTGAAGAGCCCAGAGGAGGAGCAGACCTTCCCCTTCTCACCTGTGCTGGTAAGATGCCTCCAGCCACCTCCCCAACCCTCGTTGCAGAGGACAGGGAAGGGCACATCCCCTCCCTTTGCTGCTGCTTTCCAGCCACAAAGCTCCCTCACCATTCCCTCAGAGTCAGCAGGAACCCCCAGACCCATCTGGCCAAGGGGCAGCCCCCCGACAACCCCTCACCTTGCAGCCACCCCACCAGAAAGAAACCAAGCAGAGCTGGAGGGGGTTTGATTGATTTATCCACTGAAGATACAAGTTTCAGTTTAATAACACCATTTTGTCCGGTTACAAACATACTAAAAACCTACAAAAAGAAAAACAAGTTACACCCATCGTACACGGAACGGCCAAGTATAAAACCAGCACGGAAGCGCCGAGAAACACGAACATGAACAGTATCTGCAGCAGGAACAGGAAAGACACGGAGTTACATCAGACCACGCCAGCTCATGTCTGTGGGTCACGCTGGGACTGGTTAAGACATACTAACAATTAGAGACAACTTCAGCTATGGAAAATAATTAGCGCCGCAGCCTGTCGGAGAGGTCAGACCCAGGCGGGTAGTTTTATCCCTCCCTTTCCCTAAGTTGGTCCAAGGTTAGCACATGGGTTTCCCTCCCATCCATCTGTCTGGTTTCACTGGTGCTGGACCCAAGCAGCCCTCGCACTGGCATCTCTGCACCAGGGCAGCTTCCCCACAGCAAGGGGCAGGGAAGGCTGAGCTCTGGCACCAGAGTCCAGCCAGACAAAATCTGGTCCCCACTGAAGTCACTGGGCACCCCCAGAGACTGGGGAGACACTGGGATCCCCTTTACTGGGACAAAGTGGAGCAAAGTGGCAGGGATGCAGAGGACTCCCGTGGGAGAGCCCGCGGCTCAGCTGCCTTGGGGATTTGTCTCACCACAAGAGAAGATGAGGGTGGTGGCACAAGGTCCCTAAGGGTTGTGGTGGTGCTGGGGTGTCTCTCCAGCTGTTCAGGTGCCTGTGGAGCTAAACCTGCCATGAATGTTGGCCACAGGGAGGGAGTGATGGGTGGACAGGATCTATGTCCCATTCCAACCCAACACTTCCCATTCCCTCCAGCACTCAACTCCCTCTGACCAAACATTGAACTTGAGGTGGGGCGACAAAAGTTGGTTGATATGAGTGGGTGTCCCCAAAGAGAGCCAGGATGAGGTGCTTGGGGGGAAAAACCTGCCCTAGGGACACCAAATCCCCCCCTCACTCATCATCCATCTGCCTCTGGCAGGGGGCACAAAGGTTTTCCCATCCCAATCACAGGTACAAGCCCAGCCCTGATGACAGTGGCAATGTGCTGAGCCATGGGTTGGACAGGGCTGGGGGACACAGGGATCCTCCCCAGGGCAGGAGAGAGAGCAGCATGTGCTGGCATCATGCCCTGAGCCCCAACTTCTTACCTGTGAATTTTGGGGGAAGGACTTTGCAAGCTGGTCCCTACCTGCCACCACCAAGGAGAGCAAAACCAAACCTAAAGTGCCCTAAGCTCAGCCTAAGAGTGCCAGGAGGTGAAACATCAAGCCCCAGAGAGTTAGACCTGATGGAAAGGGGGGATAAGGGGGTCCCCAGTCAGCTGTGGAGGGTTCAGGGATGGGGGTGGATGGGGCTGGCAGTAACAGGGAACGACTGTGCGTGTGTGTGTGTGCTGGAGAGCCACGCACAGAGCCGGGACCCGGCCTCCCTTTCTGCTCTTCCACTCGGCATTTATCAGCCCTGTCACTCTGGAATGGTATTTTTTTTTTCCCTTTTTCTGTTCATTTTCATCTCTCCCCAGATGAGAATTTTTCCCGGTTTAAGCAATACCTCCTCTGCTGCGGGCGGCAAAGAGGGGGCGTTCGCTTTATCTCCATCTCCTCCCCCCCGGAGCTTTGCCCTGGCTGCCCTCCTGCTTCATGTTACTTCCTACGAAACTGGTAAAAATAAACATGTTTTTGTTTGCATCTATTGGACTGGCCTGCAATTTGGCTGATGGGGGGCGGGGGGAGAGGGCGCTCCTCGAGGGACAGCAGCTGCACACATCTGGATTTGCTTTAGGAAAACGTTCCTGGAAAAAAACTCAAGCCCAGCACACACATGCGTGGGCACACGAGGCCGTGGGTCAGGTTTTTTAATGGAGATGTAAAAAAAGAAAGGAGAAACCAAGTGGGAGGACCTCCCTGCTGCTCCCCCAAAACCAAGGCACTCGGGTGGGTCAGGTACAAACATGGGGACTTTCCAGCCACCCCAAAGTGGCTTCCCTGTGGACTGGGAGCTCAGTTTTGGTTGTGGGAAGGGAAGGGCTTGCACTGCAAAAATAAAATTCCCACCTGGACAATATTAACCTTGAAGGTTAATGTGCAAATTTTGTCTGAAGATGAAACATCCCTCTACAGAAACACCCCTGGCCCAGCATCTGCAGGGCACAGGGAGTACATGAACTCATCAAAAACATGTGCTGCTGGCCTCAAGGTTTTGGCAGGAACCGGGGAAGCTGTGCTTGTGAGAGTCCTCTGATGTGCACACACAAAAATATAATCTAACAGTCTTGTCCAAGCAATTGCTCTCCAGTTCTGCACTGGAGCAAAGTCAATGCTGAACGGGCTTTTCCCATCCATTCCTGACCCAGGCAGCAGCAGCTGCTTGAAGGATGCTGACAGGAGGGATGAGCAGCTGCTTTGACACTCTGATGGGAGCCAGAGGCAGCAGCTGCTGGCACCCTCACCAGTGCAGGCTGATGGGCTGAATTTCGGGGGTGTTGGCTCTAAATGGTAGCCCACCTCATGAGCAAAGGCAGCATCACCTGCCACCCTGTGCCTTCTTTTTCAACCCCTTGATCTCACACCCTGCCATGCCAAGGACAGCTGTGCCCTGAGCCATAACTTCCACCCAATGGACACCCAGGATGTGCCATCACTCCAGGTGCCATTGCTCCATCAGTTTTACTGTGGGATGTAGGAAGGAAAGAACTGCAAGGCCAGACTGGCTGTAGTGACATTATTGAAGCCCTGGAGCTATTCTGGGACTAACTCTGCTCCTCTGGCTCTGCAGGAAGGTAAGGGAACACTGGGGAATGCAGCCAAGAGGTTTAGAACCTTCTCCAAATCCACTTTGCCCAGAGCCAGGGCACTGGGTGATGGCACAAACTCCTGGCTGCATCCAACAGAGCCCTCCAAGGAGGGGCACATTCACCCAGACACACCTGCCCTGCTGCTCTGAGCAGCAGTCCTGGGGTTGCTCCCCAGCCACGGGCAGTGCTGACACCTTGACACAGTGGAAAGGGCAGGGCTGGGGTCCGTGTCTCCACGGCAGGGGGATGTCCCCAAGGTGGCTGTGGGGATCCCAGTAGGAACCATGGGCTCTCTGCCTATCCAGCTGGCATCCAGGAGAGGAGCTGGTCTCTCTCAGGAAACTGCCAGCTCTCCAGGACAAGTAGTGGAGTGAGGCCAGAGGAAATCTTGGAAGGGAACCCCCTTCCACTTCAACAGATAACATTGCCCTTAGTGCTAGAGCTCTAAAAATAAGAGACCTTTAGGGAAATACTGGATGACAAGGATTCCAAAGCTTCCCAGCACATCTGACACATCCTCAACCCTTTGCCAATCAGTTCCCAGAAATCCTATAAATCCAACCACTTGTGGGCAGGAGGCAACGGGGCTGCTCCTCCTCCCTTTTTCCTGTAACTGCAGGGGAAACTGAGGCACAAACCAAGCAGACTCACCCAGAGGCTCAGTAGGAGTTGGTGTTGGAGGCAGGATGAGTTCTGTGAGCCCTGCAACCACTTTTTGGGGGGCGGGGGAGAAGCCTTTGTCAGGCACAGACAGGAGCACTGCCGTCCCCGGGCAGGGGACACGGCTCCTGCACGGGCTGATTTCTACCAGGCACTTTATTTGAAGGGACCCAGTGTCACCAAGAGGGCAGGAATATGTAAATATACAAGTTATTTATTAATTTTAACAGAGAAGGGACCTTTCTTCACACCTAGGAATCCCTCCTGCTGTGTCCATACCATCTTTCCCCTGCTGGTCACAGCCCAAACCCCCCTTCTCACCGTGCAGGGCAGAGCTGGACAGACAGACCTACACACACCAGCTCCCAGGGCAATGGCACAACATGTGCCACCCAAGCTCATCCTCAGGGAGCTGAAGGGCAGTGGGTGGACTCACCAGCTCCCTACATATGACACAGGGATCCCACCTACACACCATGCTCCGAGCCACGAGGGGAGGCAGCCCAAAGACATCCCCTCCTTCCCCACTCTCTCACGATGCAGGAGCACGTCTCTCCCCCCCCCCCTCCACCTCACTCACTGTATTACCTTCCTCTCCCCTCCCTCCTCATCCCTCCAGCCACGTCAGCCCCAGGGGGGTTTGCAGCAACCAGCCAAGGAGAGGGACTGTGGGTGACGGGAGAGTGACAGCTGCAGCCAGCCCAGAGTGCAGGGTGACTGCAGCCAGCCCAGAGTGCAGGGTGACGGGCACCGAGAGCGCTGTGGGCACAGCTGACAGCTCTGCCACCCTGCCAGGGGACACACAAAGTGCAAAGCAAAGCGTTTTCGGTGCCAGCTGGGCAGCTGGACGTCTCCATAAGCACTGTGCCCCCCAAAGCTGGGCCTAACCCAGGGGCTTTGCACGGAAAATGAGGGTTGTGTTGTTCATCATCGAACGGGGCGGCAGCGCTTGTGCAAGGGACTTTGAGATGGCGCAAGTGAGGTGCAGGATTTGGGAGGTGGTGGACAGGCCAGGACAGTAAGATGGAGCCAACAACCAGTGCTCTCCCCTCACCCTCTGCATCCCCTTCCAGCGTCCCCTGCAACTGCTTCACCCCGACCCACCCACACCCTTCGTGGTTCTATAGATTTTTTTTGGCTTATTTCTTTTGTTTTTAAACCCCATGGAGATCAAATTGTGACTTGGCAGCTGACAGAGCTGGCCCTACCAGGCTCCCCAGACTGAGCAAAGATCTTGAGAAGAGACCAGAGTGAAGTCCTGGGGTGAGTGAAGCCCTCCCTGCCCCTCGCCTGGCCCCGCTGGCCGCTCACAGGGTGGCAGTGGGGTACTGAGCCCAGCCCACCTCCTTGTACGCCGCCGTCACGTGGGTGTAGATGAGGGTCTTCATCTTGGTCCAGGCACCGTGAGCCTCCGGGGTGAAGTCGTTGGGGTATTCCTCGGCAATGACCTCCAGCAGGACACCGGTGAGTTTCTGGAAGGAGGAGGACAGCAAGGGGTTAATAACTCTGCAGGGAGAAGCTAACAGCACATTTTGCTTTTTCCTAGGGAAAGCCATTGAATCCTCCTGCTGATTTCTGGGAATGAGACCTTCTGTGGGACAGACGGATGTCCTGAAGGTCTGTTGACACTCCTGGGAACAGACAGGGCAGGTAACCAGAGACCAAGGCATGGTGGGGTGCCCCAATTTGGACACCTCAGATTATTTAGTCCCGACTGTGATGCTTGATTTCTAAAAGAAGGGACATAAGCCACGAACACACTGGTGGGGCTGCGAGCAGGACACAGGTAGGCAGGATCTCCTGGGCAGGGGAATGTACTGGATGCTCCAGTGACTGTGTGTGGGAAGGGTGGTCTGCATGGGACAGTGTCACAGTGGAACACTTCAGCTACATGAGGAGCAACCCCCACATCCAGCCAAGCTCCTCTGGGCGAGGACAGGCAGCACCAGCTCCCCACAGCTCCCTCTCTCCCGCCCTCTTCCTAATTTCTAAAGCACCCCAAAGATTACTTTGATCCAATCCTTTACCTTAAAGTAGATGGGCTCCACTTTGTGCTTGAGGGCATGGGCTTTGCCCACCAGGGCCAGGACGGAGGAGACCTTTTCGGAGTCATTGAGGTTCTCCACCACAGTGTTGATGGCCCCCATGACCCGCCGGGCGTGCTTACGCAGCTGCAAGCTCCTCTCCATCTCCAGGGGGTCCTCCATGTGCTTGAACTGGCTGAAGTACTGCTTGGCCGAGGGGAAGTTCACAAAAAACCTTCAAGAAAGAATCGACACGAAATACCATCAGGAGGGCGAGAGCAGGCTGAGGGGTTAAAGCAAAGCACGGAGTGGTGGAGCCACCTCCTGCATCTGACACAGCCAGGGCTGGTTTTCCTGCTGAAATTCCCCAGAATTCAGCTGCCTGAAAACCAGCAGGTTGATGCCTTTCTCCCAAACCTTCCCCATCTGCTACACGGGCATCACAGCTGGGTATTCATCTACAAAGCAGAGGCAAGACTGAGTTCTTGATGCCCAGAGATTCCACCCAGGTGCCAGATGCTGTATTCATGCCCACATACATCAAAACATGCCTCAGAGAGCTGGAGATGAGCATGAAAACCTCTCTTTATCTCAGCCAGCCTCTCCCTGCCCCTCTTCCTCAGTCTCACAGCAGCTTCCTGGCCCCGTGGGCTTTATTCCTGTATTGCCACCCCAAACAGTTTCCCCCTACCCAGGTTACCCCCAGCTTTCACAGATCAGTCTCCTGCTGCATCTCAGCCCTGAGCTCACATCGTTGCTTTTCTGTGCCAGGAGACATTTCCTCCAGCACAAGGACACCCCAAACCAGCCCCTCTGAGGGGGACTGGGGACCCTCTTTTCTGCAGGATTAAATCAACCCCACCCAAACGCAGCTGAAAGAAGTTAAGGTGTGGTTGCAGCTGATGTGCTCCCCTGGGAGATGGAGGGATGGAGGGGGCTGGGGGCTGAAAGGGACAAGGTGACAGGGTGCAGGGATGCCAACACCACCCATGCCAGCAGTGCAGCTGGTCGCTCTCAACAGCTGGGGCTGACACTTGAGTCACATTAACCACCCCCTTCCACCCAATTTATGCAAAAGAAAACCACGTCAGTGTTTGCTCCCTGATTTCACCCAGCTCTCTCCCTCCTACTGGGCTCTCCCTGCCTCCTGGACCAGAGGAGGATGCTCAGAAAGTGGCAGAGGGCTCCCAAGCTGTCCCCCATCATCCCTGGGTCCAGACAGACTCCCTCTCTAGCCGCCTTCCTAAGCACCATCCCAAACCATGTGAACCTGAACCCATCCCACCACTTTTTCCAACCATCACTACTTCCCTCCAGAACCAGGTGGGATCCTCTTCCCCACTCACCACTCCATGAATAATCGCAATATTGAGTACCAGGCTCCTTACCACTCTGCCATCCTCCTTTTCCCCCCCCTCCCTTCCTTCCCCCGCTCCCTTGGCTTGTGAAAGCTTGGGGGCATTGCCAAGGAAGCAGAGTGAAGCAGTGCCTGGAGTGCACCACCGCTTCTGTTGCTTCCCAAGGCATCTGGGATTCATCAGATGGCCCAAAATAGGTATTGGAGGTGTGAAGAGTGTGTGGCGGAAAGGAGGGGGGGAGGAAGGAAGGTGGAAGGAAGGGGGAGACAAGGTGTTGCTTTTAAAACTCAGAAGGGACCCATGACAAAACTCCCCTTGTTATTGTGCAGCCTCCTGCCCCTAGTAGAGCTCCTCCTGACACATCTGGTGCCTGCTGGGAGAAATCATTCCCAGGCCTGGCTGTCTCCAGCTCCTGTCACCACAGAGATGCTCAGCCAGGCTCTTTCAGCAGAAGGGGAACAGCAAGGGGGGGGATTGACCCCTGCATCACCAGGAATCTCAGCGTGTCCCTGCCAAGAGAAGGACCAAAAGGAGCCACTGGGATCATCGCCTCCACCTCTCCCCCACTTTTGGCCAGATACACCAGAGACAAAGACTGATTAAACCCCCAAAAGTCCCCAACCTGAGTGAGACCAGGCCAGTGAAGGATGCAAATATTTGGTTTCCAGCCTTTCCCCACTTCACAGACCTCAAGGTGATGCCCCCATGGGAGCTGAGCCCAGCAGCTTTCCCAAGGGACCTGGCATCAGGAGGGCACTGGTGCTGGAAGATGTAAAACCAGCAAACCCTCAGCTCATGTGCTCCATCCTGGGTCTGCTGGCTGTCTTTGGTGGAGACCTGAAACAGAGGAGCCCAAGCCATCTTTCCTTCAAGTTGAAAAGCAAATCCATGGCCGCCCAGACCTGCAGCCACCTCTCCTTGGAGAGCAGCAGGCGCCTGAGGCAAGAACCTCCGGCCTCGGGCAAATGTTTGAGCTGTCAAAGCACAAAGAAGAGGGAGGCTCACTCAGGGTTAGTTGTTAATAAACAGAGAAGATTAATTTAACACAAAGGTTAAATATAACTAGAGGAAAGGAAGGGGAAAAAAGTAAGAAATAAAATAACTCAAACAATGGCGAGTTAGAAGAGGTGTCAGTTGGGGTTTTTCCATCTACAGAACATTTTGAGAGTTCAAACATCGCAGGCTCTGCAATTTTGTTGGATCATTATGCATGTGTGTGTGTGTGGCTTGGGCTCTTTTTCTTCATCAGAGTCATTAAAAAGATGATATTTACCATTGCATATCACACAAAATGATGATTGATAGGAACCAGATGCCTGCATACCGATCTCATTAAATTTCTTTTTAAGCGATTCCATTCTGCACCCGCTAATTTGTACTCTGCGAGCTACATCTGGACCCAGTGGACAGGATGTCAGGATTGCTTTTCCTCTCTCTTTTGCCCTTTTAACAACTTTAAGGACACAACCATTCCCAGTAGCAGAGCCAAAGGAAATAATTAAGGTGCAAACCCACTGCAGTTACTGGAAACCTGTTTTCTGTTAGGGAGGAGATGCCACTTCTCCTCTCATCTCCCCCATCTTCCTCCCTCTCCCCAGACTGTGAAGAGCAAACCCTGCATGGAGGAAATCTCCAAGCCCAGCCACCTCTTTCCCTCCCCAGCTGAACAGAGGACACATGGGTGCTACTCACTCAGTCCCCCCAAGCACCTAAACCCTTAATGCTTCACTTACCCTGTTTGTAAACTGAGAGTAAAATGCTACTGAGCCCTCAGAGCTGCTGGGAGGCTTCAGCTGAACCCCCAGCCAGCACTTGGAGACTTATTTTCTAGATTTCCATAGAATCATTTAGGTTGGAAGGGGCCTTTAAGATCACCGAGCCCAACTCTCAACCCAGCACTGCCAAGCCCACCACCAAAACACGTCCCCAAGTGCCACAGCCACATATCTTTTAAATCCCTCCAGGGCTGGTGACTCAACCTATCGATGCTTTCATGTTTTCTCTCGCCTCGTCCCTCTACGTGGGAGAAGCTCTAAGGCAGCCTGGAGCCTCTCCCCGTCCCTTTTCAAACCTCTCCCTCTGCTCGGGTGCCTACAAAGCAGCTGATAATGGGTAGGCAGGTGGTGTGTGATGCTGCTATTTATTATGCCGAGGGCTGTCTCACCGCTTCGCCTGCACCTTCCCCCCTGCTCCTCCCAGCCACCTGTAGTCTATCATCCATCTTCAGGCTGGGGCAAGGATGCTCCCAGCATTTACAGCTCCCAGCCTAAGGTGAGAAAGGTCTCAGACGTGTCAATGCCACAGCCCAGCAAGACAGAAAAAGGGGAAGCAAATAGGAGTGAGAACGGGATGGTGCCTGCTTGCTCCTGTGTCCTCTCTCTGAAAGCTCATAGGCAGGTGGAGGTGGTGGTGGGCAACGTCTCCAGCTCTGGCACAGGAGGGCTGGAGGGAAAAGGGCCAAGCCCCCCATCCACACACTGATGCTAAATTCAACTTCTTCTGCAGCTGAGGGAGAAGTGCTGTAGCTGGCCTTCCTCCAGGTGAAGCCCACATCCCGCTGCACAGCCTTGGGAGCAGAATCCAGCACAACACTGAGGTTTGCTCAGAGGCTGTAATGTCCCCCTGCCCAAGGGCAGAGGGACCAGGACACCCCAGGGAGGCTGGGAGTGGACCCAGCAGCAAAGACGTCACCAAATACACTTGGGCATGAGCTATCAACCCCCAGGGGCATGTCCTGCTCACTTGAGCGTGCACAACTCACACCTCCAAGTCCTCATGGCTGCTGTCTTTCCCTACCACTTATGTAGATTCAGCCCAAAGCCTCCTGGCTGCATGGATGAACCTTTAGGGCAGGGATAAGGACAGCTTTCATCAGTAAGTGAATTAACAGCTCCAAAGTGGCTTTCCCACACACCTCTGCCTTCCTACTTCCCTTGCAATCCCTATTGCTCAATGCTTTCATGCACAGCATCCTCCTCAGCCCCTCTACATTTGTGTCCCTGTCCCTCTCCACTGCTAAACTGTTGTCCCTGCCCACTGGATGCAAGCAACACACAGGGATGGAACACATCAGGCTCCTCCACCCCACCACCAGCATCTCCCCTTGCACCCAGCATCCTTCCTACAGCCCTACGAGGCCCAGCAGGGTCTATGGGTGTCAGGAAACGATGTGAAAACAATACTCTTGCCTCCCAGGCAAACACACAGTAAGGATGGAGCTTTCTGGAGGTAAGCTGCAAGTCTCTGACCCCCAGGGACTGCAGAGGGGTTTGGAGCTGGAAGAAACCCCCTGGCCAGGTAGAGAGGGGAGCAACAAAAACTCACAAGGATGTGGTTTGTGTGCTGGGCCCCGCCATCCGTCCAGCAAAATCGGGAACCTGCGTTTTGCCGGTGTCCACCACCACACGTCTACAATCCGATGCTCCCACGGGGATTTCCAGCAGCCCCGGCTGAGCGCTCGCCCCCGGCGCCGTGCTCCAGCAGGATCGCCAGCCAGCCGGCACCCTGCGTTCCCCAGCCGCGCTCAGCGCCTGCCAGCCTGCCGAGGGCTGTCCTGACATTTCCCTGCCTTTAATGAGCCCTGAAACTCCGCAGGCGGGCGCTCGCCCAGCCGCGTCCGGGTGCAGCCCCGCTCCGCTGCTGCTGCAGCCTCATTAACGGAGCGGGTTGGCAGAGCGGAGACTTGGCCCTCGCCGCCTGCTCTGGAGGAGGGATTGTCAGGGCTGGTACCAACGCATCCAGCATGTCCTTAGCCACAGACAGGGAAACCGTCCGGGGAAACCGCTCATCCCCCGTGCCTTTGCTTCCCTTGGACAGGGACGTCCTCGCAGCTCTCGGGGGGTCAAGTGGGATCTTTGTACCCCTGCGTGGTTCACAAGCAATGCAAGGGCAGCCCTGGGACAGGGGACATGGGAAAGGCTCTTCTTGGGTCACCCCGAGAGCTGCTGACAGCCTTGAGGCTGTGCCTGGGGCAGGATGTGCCACAGGGATCCCCACACAGCCACCTTGGCCATGAGGCAGGTGAAAGGGCTGGTGATGAGAGAGACAACACAGTCATAGGAAAAAAGGGGCTGTTTCAAGACTGACCTTATTAAACCCACACTCACCCCTTCACCACTCATGGAAAGGCTGTTGGGTTGGGAAATGTTCCTCGTGCATGTCCTTGTCAGCAGAACAGTGTCCTGCTGCTCTCTGGCTCTCCCTGTCCCTGGAAAAACATCTCCCCAGCTTGACCACAATGACTTGTGAGCATGGGACAATCCATGGGACAGGGACATTGCCGCTGGTCCTTTCACTGGGCCCTTTTCAAAGCGAGATATTGCATCTCTCTGAGCTGCTCTGCTCTGAAATGTGCCCTTCAACAGCCAGGAATGGAGCCCTATAGACGCCTCCACAAAACACATGTTGGCTTTGGGGGTAGTTGCAAAATCATTTCTTTAAATGCCATTTTTGCGTGGATTCAACCCATATTTTTTAGATTCAGCTAAAAAAAAAAAAAAAAGTTTTCTGCATTGCCAGACCCATTACTCAGACTTTTTCCTATTTTAACCTAAAACTTCCAATAATGTCTGGCATCCAAGGACTGCTTTCATATTTCAAAGCTCTTTGCAAACTGTCTGAATCCAGGTGTGTTTGCTCAGGCTAAGCAGACCCAGACTGTTGAAATCCGGGGGCCTGATCCTGCACTGACAAACCTTTTGCTTTCCCTCCTATACCTCCTGAGGGGGAAAGAGCACGTCAGAAGTGATGGAGAAGGTAACAACGTTGGAAATTCAGAAAGCTGATGGGCCTGGAGTGGAAATGCAGGGAACAGTGACGGAGAAGCCCTGTGAAGGTGGCACAGCCTGTGGTGGCTGTGGCAGGTTGCGTCGCCTGCTCTTGGTGCAGCATTAACATTTGGTACAGATTTTCCTGGGATCTAATAGAAACTATTCCTGGGTTTTATCCCCCGATGGGATCCATAAAGTTTTGTGGTCCCACATCTGTGACCGTGGTACGTGTGTGTGGGTGTGGGAGCGAGTGTGTGTGTGCTGGTCGGGACAGGCTGCAGTTTTAGCCATGGAATCCTGGGCTTAGTCAGGGTCTGCAAAGGACTGAGGGTGCCAATCCCCCACTGATGCTCCCCCATGGGTGCTCCCAGCCCCTGTGTGCCACGGAGTGCTGAGCCACCAGGGTGTTTGCATCCCCCAGCCCAGTCTCAGAGTGTGGGGTACCGGCAATCAACCATTGGGAGGGAAAAGGGTGACCTTGGGGGGTGATGGCCATGTTCTGGGGGGCTCCTGCACTGCACAGCGAGGGCTAATGCAGGTGCCAGAGGGGCTGAGGGCTGCCCTGTTCCCCTGGCACACTTGGGCTCCCCACTGCGAGCTCTGGAGTGAGGGGGGTTCAAGAAGGACTGATTCCTAAATTACAGATGGGGAAACTGAGGTACAGCAACGAGCCTGGGGGCATGGGGAGGCTACGGGTGAGCTGCAGCCAAGGGCTCCCATCTGTGCCAGCCAGCATGCCCACTTGGGAGTGACCCAGCCAGTACACATGGCCCTGGATGAGCAGCTCCAGGCTCCAGCTGCAGCTCCAGAGCCAGCTCCAGCTCCAGCAAGGGTTAAGGCAGCTGTGAGAAGGAGCTGCAGAGGCCCCTGAGCTCCCAGGGAGGAAGATGAGTGAGGCAAGGAGACTGTGCTTCCTCCGGCTGGAGGCTCCCCACTGAGGAAATTGTCAATTAGCGACATAGTTTTAACCACAGAGCGCAGATTCCCAGGATCCGGTGGCTGCTCAGCCGTATTCCCCATTATTTGTGTTTGTGTCCCCCAGGACCCCAGAGCCCTGTGAGATCAGGGACCCACCATGCTGGGGGCAGGACCCCAGGGGTTTGCTGTGGCTTCAAGCACTAACAGCAGCCACGGGAGATGGGAACACGATGCCCAGCTCTGAGCCTCAGTCTCCCCATCAGCAAAGCATGGAAGGGCTGGGGGTGGATGGGTGGGATGCTGGTTGGGGCAGAGGGAGCTGGGCTGGGTTTCTGCAGGATGCCAGCACTGCAGCCCTGCCTTTTGCAGGGGCATTGCTGCCTCCCTGCCCCCACCCTCGGGGCACAGGATCAGACCCCAGATTAATGTCAACTTTTTATGTCCAGAAAAGTAATTCCCTGCCCTAAGCAGCTCTGAAGAGATGGAGAGGGGATGGAGCAGGAAAGAATGGAAAGATCCTCTGCCACCAGATACAGTCAATTCCCTGGTCACAACACCAAGAACAGGAGTTGCACCAAATGGGACACCACAGCCGTGCATCCCCCTCCCCTCTCCCTGACCACACCTGTGCACATCCCTTTCTGCCTCAGTTTCCCCAGCAAGGTGGGGAGGAACACTGGCCCAGCACTGGTGAAGCAGGGAGACTGACTGGGCAGCGCTCAGCCCCCAGCACGTCCTGTGGGTGCCCACCCAAAGTCTGCCGGCCAGGTCACCTCCCACCAACCCCCACCAGCGTCTGCCCACTGCCCCCTCCCCAGCCCCGACCTCTGGAGCTGCTGAATCATGTCTTGGGAAGTGGCTGCCGCCGGCCCGCGCCGCCCGTGCTCCCGGCGGCCTCCACGCATGACCCACTTCTCCCGGCAGCTGATGCCATCTGGGAAAGGCAGCCGGGAGAGCAGCAGCCGCCGGTGCTCCAGCCCTGGCCAGGGCTGCCCTCCTTTTGCCCGGCACGTGCTTCCCCAGGGAGCTCAGGTGGAGCCTGTCGGAGCTCATGGGGGGAGTGGAGCTCAGGGCAGCAGCACGAAACCCTCGTTGGGGACAGGGTGTGTGACCAGGGGGACAGCTCAGCTGCTGTGGCTGTGGCACAGGGATGCAGGCAGGTGTGCTGCTCCAACCAGTGCTGCTGGAGGGGATGGCACCACTTCCAAATTACATCACTGTCCCCGGGGACATGCACTAAAAGTCCAGACCTCACTTACAGCATCCAAGGGAAGCTCTGGCTGAGAGAGCAGGTGGCAGGTTTAGCTGGGATGTGCCAGGGCATGTGCCATGACTAAGGACGTAAAGGCTCCTAAGGAGCTGGGGTTCACCCTAGGAGGCAGCTCTGAACTGCCCTGTTGTCACAGCAGGGGAAAACCTTCACCTCAGTGCCACAACTATGCCCGGAATAAAAGAACAACAAACTGGACAAAAAACTTCTACTGGGAAAGTTTGAGTCAGGGCCAGAGCTTGGCCACATGGTCCCTGCTGCCACACCTCGATGCCCCTCATGCCCAATGTCATTTTGGAATCTGCAAAGGGGTCTTTGTAGGAAAATCATATTGCAGTGCTGGCAGCAAGCCTGAAGGGAAATCAACTCTGCTTACCAGCATGGCCAGGGAGGCTCCACTCCCTGCAGACCCTACGGGCTTGGGGCATCAGCTCACAGGCTATTGGAAAACTTTGGAATGATTATTAGTAAACAGCAAATCCATCCAAGGAGTTCTCCACGCACCCAGAGTCCCCTACTGCAGGAGCGAAATGGGAAGGACACAACCCAGTCTCCCATTTCCAAACTGGGAAGCCTGGCGTTGGGTCCAGGTGGGAGCCTGACCAGGGACATCCCAGCACTACTGATCCCTGGGATGAATGGTGGGAGCTTTGGCTCTCTGGAAAGTATCTTTGCTGTTTAACAAGAGGTCAGTGTGGGCATCTTGTCTGCCCCTCTCCTCATCCTGCCCATCCTCTTTTCCCCTCTTAAATAAGGGAAACAGCCTGCTGGTGCTGCACCCCACTGACACCCCAAAGTCACAGAGTCCATGTGACCCTGTGGGATTCCTGCTCGATGCTTTCCTGGGGTACCAGGACATGGTTGCACCTGCAGACAACACAAGAACCCCCACCTGCCTCTGCTCCCCACCTCAAGAGCATCTCCCTTGTTCTGGTTTCAGGTACAGACCTGAGACTTGGAGCTGCCCGTCTGTGCTGCACAGCCCCACGCCATCGGGCGATGCTCTGCACCCCGATCCCGGGACTGCAGGGTCCCTGTGCCCCCACAGCCCCCATCTCCTGCCTGTGCCCCCCACGCCCCCCTTCCACGGCCAACTTCTGTGCCCTCCTTACCACCGACGCTGCCGCCGGAGGGACAGATGGTGCCCTCGGAGACACACCTGCTTGGGTTTTATCTTGGCTCCCAACTTGCATTATTTCACCCGCCAGCCTACTACGTACCCGTGCCATCCGCACGCAGCTCACTGGGGGGGTGTAAAAACCCAGACCCCCAACCCACCCAAACCCGGCGCTGAGCTCCCCCCGCCTCCGCCACCCCCCCAGCCCTGTCCACGGGGTAAGGTGACCTTTGCATGGAAGCAGCTTCCCCCAAAGTCCCCGGCAAGGCTGCCCCCTCTCCCCCCGCCGCTGCCACCCAGCTCAAAGGTGTGGGAATCCGAGGAGCGCTGTGAAACCCTCCCTGCTCTCCCAGGCAGTGAATACACCCAGCCAGCTCCCCACTCACTGTCATTCATCTCTGCTCAGTTCTATATATTGTTCTGCCTCTTCCTCAGCTATAAAGAGATTTAGTTGGATTTGCTGCTTCCTTTTTTCGGTTTGTTTTTTAAATACCTGATGAGTATGGAGACCCCAACGTCCTCGCAGTTCGCATATACTCTGCTCCATATCTCTTGAATAACCTTTTTTTCTGCGTCTGAGATCTCTTCACTTCTTTCCCATCTCTCAATCTCCATTTCTCCCTGGACTTTCTCCATGAAAAACAGCCGGCAGGATCCTCCGGGAAGCCAGGAGGAGATAAAGAGAGATGTGTGTGAGCGGGTATATCCTGCGAGAGGAGACAAGGTGTTTGCTCAGCGGCCGTGCGGGTGCTGGCGGCTCTGTGATGTGTGGATGTGTATGAGAGTGTGTGTGTGTGTGTGTGTGTGTGTGTGTGTGTGGAGCTTGGCTGCCTGTCGGCGTGTTTATATATGTAATTTAAAAAATATCCCGGAGGTATGATGCGTGCAGTCAGATCTCAGATCTCCCAGTGCTGTCCATGGCTGTAGTTAGCTTCAGCTCGCCTCGGATGTGTGTGGCTGACTGATGAGGAACTGCCTAAAAGTAAAATATTCAAAGGCATTGCAAGACCAGCCTCTTCACCAATGTGTGAACGTGAGCTCACTTTCTCCCTCTCTCCTCCTCTCTCCCACTCCTCCCTCCTTCTCTTTTTTTTTTTTTTTCCCTCCACGAAAGGGAGGGATGAGAGCGATGTTCTGGGCAACATCAGGACGGTGCTGGCGGGGGGAGGTAGGGCTGGAAGTTTTTTTTTTCCCAGCCCTTCGTAAACAGCTCAGAGGAAATTCAGAATCCAAAGTGCTGAGTTAAAGTTAGCCCAACCTCTGGCTGCTCCAAGTTCTGCCTTGGTTCTCCTCTTTGCCCTCCCTGATTTTGCAGGAGGTGATATTTGGAAGGACAGACCCACACTCCCCTCTGATTCTTGGGGCGAGAGGGGAACACAAGGCACCCCCACTGTGAGCATCTCTTTGCCCCCCCAAAAGAGATTGTGGTCAGTCCCATAGGGACTTTTTCAACGCCGAGAATTTGCTCTCCCTTCTCGTGGCAGGACCCACGAGATCCTGAAAGGGATCTGGAGTTAAGACACTTGTGAAATTAAGGTATTACTGTCGTTCTGAGATTGTATCGCTCCTGGCAGCGCCTTGTCAGGGAACACCTCCACTCCAGGCTTCCCGCCGCCTTCGTGGGTGTGCTTTTGGGCTGTTTTTTACCCAAATGCCATCTCCAGCTCCTTGGCAATCCGGCATATTAAACCCGCAGCACAGTCCATTTGCACAGCGAGCAGGAAAATCCTACGGAGACTTGTAATAACCGGCAGTCCCCCAGAGGGGGATCAGAGACAAGGGAAGCAGCGGGTGAGCGGAGCCGCCTCCCGCACCCGCTGCGCACCCTCGCAGGGCAGACAGGCAGACGGACGGACAGACGGGCTGCGGGTGTGCTCTGACACCCGAGCAGGCAGGCTGGGGGGTGGCCGAGCCCCTTGGGGATCTGGAGCTTTGTTATTGCAGATCTGTCGAGGCTTTTTGCCTTGTATTTCTCCTCCAAACCATCGCTGGCCACCTCCCCGTTAGCAGCCGCCAGACTGGCGGTGTCAGCAAATTTGCTCTTGCAGAGCTAATGAGAGCTGGTGGAGAACACGCCGCCCGCAGATCCCCCACTGTGGGTCCCCCCGTGAATATGTGCTGGGACAGACCGGGAGCCCCAGGCACCCGTGAATCCCTCGGGTACAAAGTACAAAGCTCAGCTGGGAGCTGCCAAAACCACGGGTGTGACAACACAGCAGCGTGGCCAATTTGACCTGGCCAGAGGTCGGGAATTTTTCAATAACACCATCACCAGCTGCTGAATCACCAGATTTTCACCAAGTTTTTGGATTTGCCTTCTGCCCATTGGCCACTGGGATTAGTGTCCATGAGCCTCTGCTCAAACACTAACTGCAATGTCCCCAGGTGGTCACTATGCAGCAGAGAAACCCCTCTGGTTCAAGGATGGCATGGCCAAGCTTATTGCCTGCCCTTAAAGTGCAGGGGAAGAGGTGCTTTAGACTTAGCTTAAACACAGAGAGACCCAGCTTAAAACCAGAGCAAAACAGCAATGAAGGGCAAGCACTTTCAAAAAGGGGAAACGACCAAATTCTGACCAGTATGAACAGTGGGGCAATAATCCAAGTGGAGCACTGTTTATCACTTGCTGTGTGTTTAAAGAAGAGGACTCTTTGAAGCTTTTGTACCTGGTGTCCTCATCCACACCGGCACCTGGTTCCATGGTGAGCCTGGGCACAGTGGGTGCATTGCCTTGCTCCCTGGCACCAGGAGTTGAAGGGTCTCTGCTCAAGAATCTCCATTTAGAAATATTAAAATATTAGAAAAATTAGAAAAGTAAGTGAGAAGTCTCCCAGCCTTTTCCAGATTTCTGCCTCCCCCTCTGGGGTCATCACATCTGGCCCTGGCAGGAGCCCAGCCCTGTTCCCATGTGCCATCCCACCCCGCAGAGAGGAGAGGGAGAGTAAAGTGGTTGTGATGCTCTGCTGCCTCAAAATCCCAAACGATCCCAACAGCCCTTCACTTCTGTGTCTTGTCCCAGACATGGGACATAAATCAGGGGAGGAGTGCAGGCACACTCTGTCACGTGCCTGCTGCCCGTTTCCATGGTTTCCCACGAGTGTTGCTCTCAAGGGCTTGGGGTTAGGAGGTGACTTGCTCCAGAAGGAGAAAGATGCTGCCTTGACACCACTGCAGCCTGCTGTCCCAGAAGGGATCTCAGCACAGTGCCTGCTGCCAAGGCAGGGAAGTCTGGGGCCATGGGGTTCAGGGTGGGGGACAGAGAACCTGGTCCCCATGGCCAGTAGGGAGGCTGGATCAGCCTGGGTGCTCCATATTGAAGAAATCGCTCCATCTCTCTCAGATCCCGATTCATTTCAACACCCTGATCCCTCTCGCCTCACCAATTGAGCATTGCAGCCCTCCTGCTTTCCACCTCCAACTCATATGGACCTGTCCCCACGATCAGGTGACACTGTGGTGCCCTGTCCCTCCTGAGCCTGAGTCTGCTTCTCCCAGAGCTTCTGCACAACAGGGAGAGATCAAAGCCATCCTCCACCCCGGCTGCAGAGGGTGGGGATGGATTTCCAGGCCCTCCAAACCTCTGCTTGTGGTGTATCGTGTTCCTGCGGGGTCTGTACCTGCCTGCCCACAGCTTCTCCCACTCCCCCTGTGCCCTCCCACATTGCCTCTCCTCCTCCCATGCACTGGGTGCAATGAGAAATGTACTTGGCTCCCGATCCTCGAGTGGGAGGTGAAGGCAAAAAATCCCAAGACTTCAGCTCCACAGTGTGTGGGATGTGGATGATGGCAGATCCCCACCCTTGACTCCTCCACTGTCTCTGGGGTGAAGGCAAACACCCGAAATCCAGACCCTCGGGGCTGAGCCCACCTTCTCTCATGCCTGGGTTCAGCCTCATGATTTGGTTCCTGGAGGAAAGTGGGTGACTTCTTGTGTCCCCTGCAATGTCAGCTCCCTGGGACCTTTGGACACTCACCATTAGTTGGGGTGGCCCTGGGAAGACACCCTGTGAACTCCCTCAGGGAGCACTTTGGGAAAGAGCTGCAGGAGCTGCCCCAAGCCCTTACTGCAGGGGTTCAGCAAGGATCCCTTCTCCAGGCCAGAACAGGAGCAGTCCTGGGATTTTAAGTGAAATAAGGCTGAAGACAAGAGTGTGGTGCATGCCACACTGGGTGTTGCACCTTCATCCTCCTCCCGGAGGCACTCTGGGCTGCTTTGATACCGGACGTGGTGACATTGGACTTGTCACCCTGAACTTTGCTGAAGCAAAGCCCCTGTTTGCCAGCCTGGCTCACCCAGCAATGCCCTCAGCATGCCATGCCTCTCTCTCCCTCTTCCTAATCCAGCCCTGCTGCCGACTGCAAAGTCCTGGCCTGAAAAGGAATAACAAGACTTTAGGAAACAGCTTTGCAGTGCTGCTACCCGGAGAGGGAAGGATTTAGCCTAAAGCCTGTACAAATGCTCTGTGCTTATTGCAGGTTTCCTTCCCCCAGCTTCTCTGATCCCATGAGACCTGTGTGCAATCCTAATGCTCCAGTGCTGTGCCAGCAGTGCCGGTGGTCTGCGAGCACTGTGGGATCAGGCTGGAGCACAACATACCCCCCTTACCAGGGGGTTCAAAGGGGCTACAGCCAGCAGGACCCCCCTGGTCCAGCTGGGATTGCATCGCTGTCTCAGTCTCCATCCCGTGGTGAGCCCACATGGGATCCCAGTTTAATCAGGCAGTCTTTGTCCATGTTGCTGGAACGCTTGGTCACCAGTTTACTTGTAAAGATTGGTGGTGTCGAGAAACTGGGATTCCCCCAGTTCTATGTCCTCAACTCAGCTGGGAAGAGCTGGGACAGGGAAGTGGTGATGTAGGGAGCTGCTGTCCCCTCCCAGCCCCAGGCAGCCCTGGGAAGTGATACCCAAGCTGCTGGTGCAGGGCAAAGCTGGGAGCAGACATTCCTCTGCTGATGGAATCCAGACCGCAGGCAGCACTGCCAGAGCTGTGGGGAATATGCTTAAACCAAACCAGCCCAGACTGTCCTTCTAACATGGAAATAGGGTTTGTCTGCTCTGGGGTCCAAGTGCAACAATGCAATGTGTGCAGAGACCGAGGTGTCACTGATGGAAACCCCCCAGTGGGTCTCTGCCCTGAGCCCCCAGCTCCCAGAGGAGACCTCAACCCCTGCAGCCACTCTGACCTGCAGCTCACCACCCCCACATGTTGGAGGAGGATGGTGTGGGATGCTGGGCATGCTGGTCTGGGGACTGGGACAGCAGCAGCACTGGGGTGATGCCTGGAAAGGGAGCATGGGATGGAGACTCTTGGCAGCAGCAGACAGAGGGGAGGTGGTGGGTGCAATGGGGACAGCAAAACCTCCCCATGACCGTAATCCTTATGTCAGCTTTCCACCTCCCTCCCCAAAAAATCCCTACCAACCCACACAATCTAAAAATCCCCAAGGATTACAACATCCAGGGGAATAGGAAGCAGAGGAGCCTTGGGAGTGGGGCTGAATGCTGCCCAGTGCTCACAGGCAGGGCAGGGCATGGCGAGAAGCTGCCAAGGCAGTCCTGGAGAACACTTCAAACCCAGACCAACCTGTTCCTCGTCTGGGAATGTTGCAAAAACCCACAGTCCCACACTGGGATTTGAGGAAACTGAAACCTTGTGATGCAACTGGGAGAGATGGAGCAAGAGACACTCAGGAAGCAGATGACAGATTCAGCACCACAGGGCTTCATGGACAAGGCATCAGCCAGCTGCTAAACTTCCTCAGACCCTGAACAGCCTCTGGTGTCACCACCTTCCCCTTCACCCCCTGTGCCCAGCTCTCCCCGTGGGAGTGTGGCCCCTGTCACAGCCAGACCCTTCAGTGGTAACTGGGGATGACAGGGTTAGTGGGACACAAGCTGACACTTCCAAACAGATTCTCTTTGCTGCTCTTTTCCTTCCTGAAGCTGATCTGAGCTTGGCAGGGATTGCTCAGGAAAGCCAGTAAGGTAATATATTCATGTCATCTCACATTTGGTGCCAGGACATGAAGTAAACACCATCAGGGACCTCGCTCTGATTCAAAGACAAGCCCTGATTCTTATTCCGGTCACATTATCCATGGTCCTTGTACAGCTTCATTGATTCATATCTTAAAAAGAAAAGCCTTCAAAACCCATTAAGTCTGCCCTGCCATTCCAGCCCTGCTCTCAAGGGCCAGGGCAAGAAGCATTAACTAATCTGCTCACATTACCTTGCCTTTGAACCGAGCACCTCTCGGCATCAATCAAGGGTGTTTGGAAGTGATACGCTGCCACACGGGTTGAGTTTTGGCTGCCAAGGTCACCAATTACCTCAGTGCCAAAGTCATTCAATTCCAGAAGATGTGTTTTGCATTGCAAAGGTCACCCAAGTGAGTGGAGGGACCAGCACTTAGGCACTGCCCCCTGCACCGGGTTCCCTTCTGCACCCAGGGTTCACGTGCCCACAGAGGGATGGTGGGGCAACCCAGGTGCCCTGTTTGGTTATGGAGGCTGTATGGGTATAACAAGTCTCCAAAGCAGCAAGCTCATGGCCTCAGGCAGCACCTGGGATGCAAGAGTGGGGACTCTGCTGGTGTCAGCTTGGCTGGGTCTCGGCAAGGGGAGAAGGGTTTACAAGCAGGATGTCCTCTCAGGGATTACGAAAGCCAGGCTGCCTATTGCCAGGGAAAAGAAGGTCCTTCCAGCCTCTTGGGCTTCAGCTCAGCCAGAAGCTGCTGTTTATTTGGCTTCAGTGAGTTCACAGCATACCGAAACGTGCTCCTGGGGGCCCAGCATGCTCCAGAGAGGCTGGACAGGACATTGGGCTTGGCCGCCCCACGCGCTCCCCGGTGCCTTGCATAAGGCAGCTCCGCACCCTCCGTCCGGCCTGACTTGCGCTCAGGAAGAAATTATTCACTCTTGCCTCCATCTGGCTGCAGGACACACTTGGGATGTTTCTTCCACTACTCTCACAAAGGCTTCCCATCCTGCCGGTGCCAGTAACAAGGCCAGATCCATCCCCTTTGCTCCCGGCTGACCCCCAAGTTCAGGAACAGAGACTGGATGGCCTTAGAGGAATTTGGTTTTACTTGACATTTCAAGTGCTGCTTGAGACTGTTGTTTTCAGGGCTTGGAGTACTTTGGGAGGACACGTCTGCCAGGAGGGGATTAACCACAGCTGTCCCAGGCCCCTGCCGTGGCTGGATTTGGGAGGGGGAATCTTTGGCCCTGGATGGATGGGGATGGAAAACCAGGCTTCCTGGAAAGCTCCATTTTGATTTCTTTCAGACCCAACCACTCGCTGAACCAACCTGGACCCATGTAGGTTGCTTGGATTCAGTTGTGGTTTCAAAACCCCTTTTACAGGGGGAAGCTGTTTTCCATCTGAGTGCCCAGCCTGGGGCTTTTCTCAGCTGTCCTGCTGCAGCCAACACCCATCCCATGTCACAGCCCCAGGGCCAAAATGCAGCAGGGGCATTGGGAGAAGCTGCAGGGTTGTGTGCACAGCCCCAAAGGGAGGCACGTCCCAACTTTGGTGAGCACCAGAGTTAGACCCTTGAGTGTCTCCACAGCTCAGAGCCCACTGCCCAGTGTCCATGTGGGGCAGGCAGTGCTGGGGGTGTAGGCAGAGAGCATTTACCAGAGGAACCTCATGGAAAAACCTCACCTGGGGTCAAAACCCTACATGTGCCCAGGAAGCCACTGCCTGCAGCTCCCTGCTTTGCTCCAGGGCTCTTCTCCAGGTCAGGGCCATGACCACCATTAAGCCTTACATGTATGTGTGTCCACAGGTTTGCATGTGCACACACGACGGTTTACCCTCACCCTCTTTCTTCCAGAGGTGTTTTCCCAGTTGTCCTCTTTAACCTAAACCCACAAAGTCACTCCAGAAGACGTGTTCTGCATTGCAAAGGGCTGTGCAAAGGCATTTCACTGCCTGTGGAAGTGATAGTGGAGGGAAAGGCTTCCCTGGCAAGACAATGGAACGGGCACGGAGATCTGGAGGAGACTGTAGGGCCAGTGTCATTCTGTGGAGAAAGGTATGTGTGCTGCTGAGTGATGGGAGAGTGGGAAGGAGGAGGCAAACCCAGCCCGGGCGAGGGAAGGATGCAGACAAGGTCTTGGGATCAGCTGGCTGAGACATGTCCACAGGGAATTACAGGCAGGTCTGAGCCTGTCAGATTACTGGAGCCAGGAAGGGGGGAGTGGGTTGAGGCAGGTCTGGCAGGCAGAGGGATAGAGGAGCTGGAGGAAAAGAGAGGAACGGGGGAAGGTGGGCAAAGAGGGGAGGGAGGTACACGGGAAAGGGGTGAGCAGAAGAGGGTACCCAGCCCTGGTGGTGTGGGGCTGGTGGGGGCAGGAAGACAGACTGGGGGTGCCATAGCGTGGATGGGGTGGGAACGGGCTTGGTCCATGACACGTCACCCCCAGCACCCACCTGGCCAAGGTGTGGGGCCGGGACCAGCCAGGGCAGCTGCACCACATGCCAAAACCAATTAAGTGCTCAGTGGGTCACAGACCAACTGCTGGGGTCCCTCCCGTCCGAGGTCAGGGGAGAGCGTCCTCATTTGCTGCCTCTTAATTACATCTGATCCTGCCTTAAATCCTCCTAAAACCTTCCCTGAGAGCTTTCAGGTGGCTGCTGGGGAAAGGTGCCCACGAGCCAGGGGTGACAGGCCATCCAGGCACGGGTGGCAGCCCTGGGCTGAGCGGTGGCTCCGGGAGGGATGTGAGGGGCTGTTGGCACTGCGTGGTGATGGAGGAAGCGCCATGTGCACCACAATCCTGGTCCTCGGTCCACTGCTCCTGTTGCTGCGGCGCCGCTTCTGCAACAAAGTCGAACCGTAAGTCCTCTCCCATCCCTTTCCTGCCCCCTTGGGGCCCTGGGGGTGGGGACGGGAGAGTGAGGGGTGGCCTTGGGGTGGAGGGTCTCTAAACTCAGCCGATGATCTATTCTTGGAAGTATTTGGGTTCCTTCTGGTTTCACTTCTCTGGGTGACACCAGGAGACATTCCCTCGAGCTGGGCAGAGGGGAGCCCTCTGTGATGTGCTGTCACCTCCTCTCCAATGCACCAGTGAGAGCAAGGAGGAAATGCAAGATTGGTCCTCCTGCCTTTCTGGTGCAAAGGGCCAGGGCTGAACTCCTGGGATGGTTTTACATGAACCAAACAAGGTGCATTTCCCAAATGGAGCAGTCCAGACCCTGCCATCCATCCTGGCAAGCAGCCTGGATGCCTGTGTGTGCTCATGCCTCAGCCTGGGAGGAGACTGAGCAGTAATCTCAGCTGTGGGGACATCACCAGGCTACCAGTGACACTCAGCAGCACTCAGCTGGTGTAAAACAGCCCCAGGGAGATCCTGCTCCATCCTTGGGGTGCCAGGAGTGTCTGGGTACGTGGGATGCTTGAGAGCATCGGCTGAACGTTGGCTCTCAGCAGAGTCAGCAGCCACCACCCTGCAGCCGTGGCCCTGTTGCACTGTGCTCTGTGTTCACACACACGCTCACGCTCCTCCTGGCTCTGAGGCAATGGCAGGGAGCAGATGGGAAGGGACTTGCTGCAGTCCCACACCGAGGCAATGACAAAGCTGCGACAGGAGGGCAGGGTCACCTCCTGCTCGGTGCCTCCCCGCTGCGCCACGGGCACGGTGCCGGCGGCTGCGGCTTCCACTACCTGCAGCTCCCCCGTGCCTTTTGGGAGGGAGTTTTGTTCCCGTTCAGCTCTCGCTTGGCTTCAGCTCGGTGGCAGCAGGGCCGTGCTCTCGGCGAGGCCGAGCATCGCCCTCGCTTGCTGTGCAGCCGCCTGCTCCAACACCAGGCTCAGCCCGGGGAGGTTTCCGCTGGAGACGCACAAATCTATTTACCGCTGGAGACTGGAGACATCTGAAAGTGTGGAGGTCAAATTGGCACTTAATGAGCCAATTAAGTCAGGGCAGGGAGAAACAAGACTCAAAGCAGGGAAGGCATCTCCTGGCCTGCATGCCCCCAGCCCTCCCCGTGCTACCTGCAGCACAGCACCGGCGGAATTCAACATTCATTAAGTGCCTGAGCAGAGGTGGGGGCTGTCTCTGGGCAGGGGGTATTAGGGTGGCTGGCAAGGCTGGCAACCTGCAGGTCCGTCCCTTTGGAAGCTGCAGGACAATTGGGCAGCGCTGCCCACACATGGGGCAGGTAGTAGCTGGGGGACAGGTCACCTGGAGCACTGAAGGCACAGTGTGCAGACAGTGCAGTGCCCTGGTCCTGGGAAGGCAGATCCAACTGCAGCACAAGCCCTGCCCATGGGAGCAGTGTGAGAGGGCAGCTCTTAGGGAGCAAGCAGTGGGAAAGCACAAATCCATGCAGGAGAAGACAGGAAGGAGCCTGGAGCTGAAAAAGCTGGGGCTGGGAGGGACACTGGTGCTGCCCTTCCTGCACATGGCAGGATCAGTGCTCCTTCCACCACATCTAAACTGGGGCCCTGCAGCCTGGTCAGTCCTAGCACCCACCTGGTTTCACCATGACCACCATCATCATCATCAATGAGTGGCCAGCGAGACAGCAACACAGCCCACAGAGAAGCCACATGCCTCTGGATTAGTTCTTTTGGTGATTAATTGCTCTCACCATTAACTACCAGTGCCTATTAAGAGATTTTCTACTTGCTCTATTTTGGACATTCATCTACTTGCCTTGCTGTGTGCTGGCATCAATCAGAGCCATTCTGGTCTATACCAGGAGAGATTCTGTCTCCAGCCTTTCATATCCTGGAAAAGAGAAGTAGCAAAAGCAAGAGAAAAGTCCTCCAGGGACTGGGGAGAAGTGGTACAGGACACCAAGGCAGAGCGGACCAAGGCTTCAGAGGAGATGGTGGAGGGCAGGCAGCATTCTCAGGACCAGGACTAGACCTGTGGCACCAGAGCCCCAGTACAGTTTTGATCCAACTGAGTTTTGGTGAGCTAGAGGACCAGGCTCAGTCTGGTCAGGCACCGGGACCCCACACAGTGACAAAGACCAGGATTTTCCATATGTGCACTGCTGTGGATGACAACTGAATTAAAGACATCCCTGAAAAAACAGTACATAATGAAGAAAAAGTCAGGAGCCCACATGTTCCACAGGATAAACCTGGCTCGGTGCAGGATCAACCCTCTGTCTCTGACGTCCCCGTGCACGAAGCAGGGCGTGCGTCCTGGGCAAAGGACACAAATGAACAACACAGGCAAGATCAGATTATGTGAAATCCTCTGCTCACTTGACCTCCTTCACGTCCCTGTCTTCTATTTATATACCTTGGGGCTGCCAGGGATGGTGCAGGTTGTCCTTGGCCCACACTCGCAGGGCTGGGGGGCTCAGCCGGGGGTCTGTGGGGTTAAGGTTGGCCCCTGGAGCTGGCTGCCATCATCTCCAGTGGAGAGGTTTGAAGAGTTTCCTCCCAGCATCCTGGCCATGGGTTCTGTTATCCCCCACCTCGCTGGAGTTGAAAAGCAAACTGGAACTAACTAAAAAGCTACCCTGGACTAACATCCCATCAAGGGACAGGAAGGTCAAGAGGGACTCCTTGGGCTTCAGTGCTTGGATTACCTCAACAAGCAGTGATTTATCCTTTGTTGTATGTGATATTTAATGAGGAGGTCCTGGCCAGGGGCCAGGGCTGGTTGTGGATGTCTGTTCTGTTTGCCTTTCTCATGTTCCTCCCCTCCTGTCCCTTCCTGGCTGGAGCTGCTCCTGGTTTTGGGGAGGTAGAAATGATGCTGGCATGGAACCCAGGGCTGGGTTTTGGTACCAATCCAGCAATGGAGGATGCAGGGCACTAAGCACCCAAGGGAGTACAGGAGCACTCAAAGGAGCACAGGAGCACCCACAGAAGCCTACTGGGAAGGGTCACATCTGTGAGGGGAGATGTGCTCCACGGAGAGCTCTTGGAGATGGATCAGGCTTGGTGGGGCAGTGCTGGACTATGGCAAAGCAAAGGAGGCTCTTTGGAGAAGTGAAACGTGTATTTACCTTGCTGCTGTTTTCTTAGCCCATCCCAATAGGCTGGACATGAATTCCCCAGGCCCCAGAGGGGTTATTTTCCTAGGACTGGGAGCCAGGGCCATGGAGAGAGGAAGCATTTAGTGCCTGTGGCGATCTCTCCCCCCACGAGAACACCTTTGTCACACCCCACACACGGTGCTGCAAGGCAAGAACAGACCCTCTGCACCCCAGGCTGGAGAAAACAGAGCCAGCAGTTTGGCATCATCTAGATTAACCTTCCAGCTTATTTCCCTCTGGAAAGCAGGACGTGACCTCCTCATTTCCACCGCCCAGGCACGGCTGGCAGCCGGCAGCGGTGGCACGCGGCTCTGCATCTCCAGGCTGGAGCAATCAGCGCGCAGCAGGCAGGCACAGACAAGTGTCAGCTGAATTTCTGTGAGACTTTAAATACATTAGCAAGGCCACAAACACTGCTCCAAAGTGCTGCAGGCACAGCCGAGACGATAAATAACCCCCAAACCCCCCGGCAAGAAAACACCCCTCCTCTTTCCGTGGGAGACAAGGCTCAGCATCGCTTTCCCCCCTCACGTCTGCACAGCAGCGGAGCAGATCCGCTCCCTCCCTTGCTGTGTTCAATCCAGTACCAGAAGGGTCAATTCTGTGCCACTTCTGCGGAGTCATTATCCTGTCGGTTATATAAATGTCTGGGCATGCACAAAAGGCAGTGCTGATACAGTGGCTCCGACACCAACTCTCTCCAACACCTGCTTTTCAGCTGGGGAGAGAGCTGAGCACAAGAACATCTCGAGAGCTGTCACACAGAAGGCTGCTGTCTTTCAAGCTGAATGGAGGTCTAAATAGCTCTCACTTCTCCTTTAGAATCTCATTTCTAAATGCAATTAATACTGGCATATGCATAATGAGAGACTGACGAGTGAATACAGACTCCAGCAATAAAGAAGCCAGCCCCAAGTGCTATGTAAATATTACAAATCCTCACTAGGAGCTGACCCGGGGAAGACAGCTTTCTGATGATTAAACCCAAGTGACAATGCGACTGGATTCCTACATCTGTCACAATACTACCTGCTGATACATAATGAGCTACTCTAAAAGAACTCGTTCTTGCTGCTCTTCAGTGCAGATAAAATGTCTATTTGTAGAATGTAATTAATCTCTTCTTCAAAATCAGGAACCTTAGTGTCCTTGGTAACAACATGCCAGTGACTCAGAGAGCATCTCTGGTTTTTCCTCTGATTTCGGAGTGAGGTATTGAAAGTGACCCCAAATTCCAGCACTGCAAAGGAGCTGTGCTTCTCAAGTGGAAAAGCCAGCTGTGTATCTGGAGGTGGGGATGGGTTTTACCCACCTCTCTGGGCTCTGCAGGGCTCCTTTGACAGCCCAAGGAGATCCCTGGACTTGTTTCAGCTACGTTCCCTATGATGACACACGCTCTGTCCCAAGACCTGGTCCCCAACCCATAGAGCACAAATTCCCTTTTACCATAGGGTGTAACCAGGCAGAGCAAGGCCAAAATTACAGGATGAAGCTGCTCCCCCTTTTGCCTGGTTTCCCCAGCAGGAAGTGCTGCTCTCTGTGTGTGTCCATGCACACACATGTGTCTGCTCCCCCAGATGGCTTTCAAGCCTGCTGGCTTATTTCAGCCAAGTTTGGCAGGGGATGGAAGTTCAAAGACATCCAGTCCCCACCAGGTAATGAAGATGCAAAACCATGACCCCCAACATGGCAGTGGGATGCAGGGAAGCGCTGCTGGCAGAGCCCCTGGTCCCTTTGAGGGTTTGCTTGGGCATCATCTGCTCCTCCAGCCACTCTGGGCTGGCTGAGATTCGTGCTGGAAAGGCAAAGTCACTCCAAAGCACCAGGGGCCATATCTGCTTTCTATGAATTTCAGTGGGAAGCAGCCACTGCTGGATGTTGCTCACTGACCCAGTTCCAAAGCCCAGGGGAAGGATGGGCCGTGATACGGGGACAGCTGGTTGGAGAGAATGATGGAGAACTTTCATGATTTATTTATTACCTAGCAAAAAAAAAAAAAAAAAAAGCATTGTTGGAGAAAATTAGCATATTCCAGGCTAAACTGTGCTGCAGAAATTCCTTGTGGGACTTGAGCTGAGGAGCCTGGTCCCCCTGCAAGGGACATTTACCCTGCTGCTGCACACTGCTTTGGAGAGCTGTAGGGACATGGGGAAAGGGGGGGTTTGCTGTTACAGACTTACACTTTCCTTTTGAAAGGGGCTGCAATTGGCAGTGCTGCCCACAGCTCATCCCATCTCCTCTGTCCCCAGGCACTCCGAGGGAGAGGAAGAGACCAGGACTGAGGCCAACTCTGACTCAAACACCACGTGACACCACTTTGGAGTAAAAGCCAGGTGGGATGTAGCAGTTATCTGGGATGGTGCAGATTTGGGGAAACTGTGAAAAGGAAGTGCTGGCTTGGGGTAAAAAACCTGGTCACATTTTAATGATGTTTTTCTCTTGTTTCACCCAGGATTTCTAGGTCTTCCTGCCTACTGGTGAGCCTGTGAAGTCCCAAGAAAAGTGTCTCGCTCTAGGGAAAGGAAGGTAGAGCCTGGAACTGCCAGATTGGAAGGAAAAACTCCGTTTTTCCAATTACTTTCAATAGCAGCTCAGTTCCCAGGTGAGGGCACATCCAGCTCTTTCTCTGTGGCCTCCCACCCACTGTCTGGATGCCAAGACCATCTTGTAGGGACAGAAAAGGCAGCAGAGCCAGTGGTAATCCATCTGGGATGGGGTGCAGGTTTCCCAGAGAAGCTGTGGGTGCCCTTCCAAACCAAACAATTCTGTGGTTCTGTGTTGAATTTGTGACTGACGTGGCTTTGTGTCCTGTTCATTGACCCCAAGGAGTGAGGGCTGGCTCTGGGGTGTCTGTCTGTGGCTCCCAGAAAAGGTAGGGCAACTCACAGGCTTTGGCCCTGGGAAGGGAACCTTTGGTGTTGAGGGTGAGGGGGCACATCTATGGGGTTCTGGGGGCAAATTGAGGCCAGGGCTCATTCCTAATCCCCCTGGAGGTGCTGAATGCCCGGAGCAGCTCAGGGACTCGCCTTGCCCTGCCTTTCCTTTGGCAGATCCCCCAGTCTTCTAGCCTTGTCTGTCCCAGCTCTGAACATACAACTGATGATTCCTTCTCCTCCTGCAGCTCCCCCATGCCCTGCAGGCAGCACCCAGCCCATCCCGGCCTCGGCACACACCGAAACCCTCTGCAGACCAACCCACGACACTGAACACTGATGAACCCACATCTCCCAGCTGCCCTCCCACGGCTCAGGGAGAGCCAGGCTCTGGCTTAAACACTGGGGCAGGAAAGAACTTTGCCTGTCTAAGGCTGAGCCCTGGGTTGGGTTGTGTCCAGCAGCCCCAGCCGTAGCGCAGCCCGCGGGTACGGGGTGATCGGGGGCCCTGCCCCGCAGCTTTCCCATCGCTATAAAAACATTAATAAAAGATCAGTTTGCAGACACAGCTTGCTGTAGATGACAGCATTAGAGGCACATCTGTTTCTCCTAAGCACCAGTCTCATGCTGGGTTTATCTGGTCCATTTGTGGCAGGGAAAAGTTGCTTTCGGCGTTCAGAGATGTCTCGTGTCTGGGAGAAGTGGGGGGAGGGTGGGGGGGAGGTATATTTTTGGCTCTATTTAGCCACAAAAATTTGGTATTAGAATAAAGAAAAATATTCCTGTTTTCTGTTTGCTGCCAAACTGAGGCAGAGGATTTCTTGTGCAAGCCTTCATTTGTTTCAGGACTCGGTGTCCTGTTGGAAAAATAAATGCTCTGAAGGGAAAAGTCTATCTGATCAGTCACTGGGAATGGTGGGCTCGCAAACATCAGCTTCAACTAACTGAAAAAGCACTTCCTGAAGCTTTTGCCAATAGATATTAGACAGAAGGAGATAAGTCTTGGTTTGTTTTTTTTCTTATGAGTGGAGTAGTTACAAGCTGAATCCCCTTCTGTGGGCACAATTGTGTCGACCTCACCAGCAGAGCTGGCGTGAATTTTCACTGGCAACTACACCCTGTTTGCACCCAAAATAGGCTGTTTGCTCCTTCTGAGAGCCAACCACTGCAGATAGCCACAGCAGGACACAGCATTGGAGGAAGGAGAGTGGCTGAGCAGTGATGGTGGGGAAGAAGCCTTGGATGCAGCTCCTCTCCAGGATGCTCCTGGCTGATGGCAGCACCCTCTCCCCATCCTGGGGCTGTAGGGTCACCTCCCTGCCATGGAGGTAAGGCCATAGATATCAACAAGAGCTCCCAGCAGCTTGATTCTCCACAGTGAGAATTTCACAAAAGTCTGTAGAGTTTTCCCTGCAGTTTTTTTCCCCCGTTAAGTTTTTTAATTAAGCCTTTTCAACTTCAACTCATGTTAAACAATTTTTTTTCTTCTTTTTGGCAAAAGAAATATTATGATCAGGAAGAATAGAACTGCTTTTACCTGAAGCTGCCTTCATTTTATAGGAGATTAAAACCAAGATAGAGAGTCAATAATGCCAGGGAGGGAGGTCAGGGGATGAATGCAATACTGTGCTGAAGGCAGCGCAGAAGAGATTGGGAGCTGAAAAGACAAAAGCTTACCAGGACTGAGCCTCAAAAGCAGAATCAGCTCTTCACAAATCACCTGGATTCCCCTGACATGCTGGTGTTGCTGTAGCATGGCTTTTAGGTATTGATTTAAGGGAAAATAAAGGTCAAGAGCTTAGCTGCAGAGGAGGCATCAGGGTGGAGGCTCTTCAGCTCTAGGTGGGCAGAGAGGAGCAACAAGGAGGATCTGCAAGGTCAGAAACAGGATGGAGAAGAGCCCCAAGAAATATGGGTGTGTGCTGGAGCTATGAGAGCCCCAAAGATTAGGAGCAGAGCCTCTCTGAGGGGAGGCCACTGGAGCCCTAATCTGCAGGGTTAGCACAGGCACAGTCATCCCGGGCTTAGGGAAGTCCAGATTTTAGTCTGGACCTTCCATCAATAACTCTGACCTTTCCCCCCATTTGGACAAGCACACAAAAACTCCCAGAAAGTACAAGGGGGCCAGATGGAAACGGTGCCTGCAAATGTCACGGTGCTGCCGGGAACGGGGTCAGTGCACTGCAAACCTGGGTGTGCAAACATCGCTTGCTAAATCAACTGCAGCACGGGGCTGTGGTAGATTTGGGGGATAAAGGTTTCCTGAGCCATGGAAAGGCCAGCTCTCCGCCTGGGGACCTCCAAGAGGGTGGATTTCGTGAGAAATGTTCTTTATTTACTCAGTCAGCCGCAGCCAGCAGCTGAGCTCAGAGCAGGCGAGCCTGCCTGTAGCCAGGAGCTGCGCAAGGCTTGCTGGCCATGACGGGGTGTTTGTGGTCTGCATGGAGATTTGGGATGGTCCCGGAAGGCCCCGGATGGGTGGGAGTGGGAATTTGCTTAACCTCGTTCGTTGTGTTCTCTCTGCCGGCCAAAACCACTCTCCATTTTACAAGAAACACAGAAGGGGTCGTGGCAGCCTCCACGGGGCAGGCAGGGTGTCACCAGCACTTCTCCAAAGGACGCTGAAGGTCTCCTCCAGGTCAGGAGGCTGATGGACACGGTCACACCATCGTGGTCACATTGTTGTTATCCCACTGAGATGACGTTTGTTTAAGGAGGAAGGAAGAATTGTGACATCTCTGCTCTTCTTTCCATCTCTGTCCCCACTAAAATACAGCGTAGGAAAAACAAAAAGGGAAATGAAAGGCGAGTGGGCTACCCCCAGCTGGAGGGGTGGAGGTGGAGCGGGACCCGCAGTCCCGCACAGCCTTGGAGGAGGGGGTGAGGCTGGGGGGCTGGGCCCAGCTCCCCGGGGTTTATCTGACTGTCTGTTTTCGTCATTGCCCTGTGAGAAGGGAAATGGACCACACAGCAGCAGAAGGTCCTGGAAATCTGCGAGGGAGACCGTTCCCAGCACCCTTCCCTCTGCCCTCGCCCCTGTATACAGTTGGCTATGGAGGATGCGTGGCTGTGTATTGCTCCAACTCAGTGAGATAATGCCTCGGAATTCGATTCCTTCTCAATTAAATTCCTAATCACAGCCAGCCAGTGCACTTTTCCAGCTCTGGCCCTCCTGTCTCAGTTGCACACGTGGCCTCTCTGACAGACCAAGTGGACCAGGGCTGGGGTCACCTCATCGTGACTGGCCTGGCTGCTCCATCCCCTTCACATCAGACCCTGCTGTCTCTCCTCTGCTCCCACTTCTGAGGCATCCTAAAAGCTGTGTGTGGCCTACAACTTTTCCTTTTCTCAAAGAAAAAAAAAAAGAAAAAAAATCCACCAAAAAACTAGAGTAGAAGCAAGGAGAGGAAATTGCTTCAAGTTTCTTAACTATCTCATGGAACAAAAATGCTTCATAAGGCTGTTCAGGGAAAGAGAGGGTCAAATGTCCCTCATTAACACTGATTTACTGAGAAGGCTGGAAAGTGGAAGAGGGAGACAGTCCAGCTGCCTGTCTCAGTGCACAAGGAGCCTGGTCTGGATTCCAGGCTGGGAGGTGAGGGCTGGACCCCCAACAGGAGACCGGGGTGGTGGGTTTAGCAGCAGAAGGCACAGAGGGGTGCAGGCTGCTGTGTACCCATGCTGGGCTGTCAGCATCCCCGAGCAGGCGTGACCCTCACTAGCACGGCAGAGAGGTAGGGGCAGAGCTCCCTCAGCTCGTGTAGCAGTTTGGAAATTTGGTGGCTTTCTGCAGAAAAAAGCAGAATTTGAGTCCATTCAACCCAATTAAAACTCCAGAGGAAGTGCAGAGAGGCAGGATGTAATTACCCGTGCTGGAATCCCAGTTCGGAACAGGAGGCAGAGCTCTCCGGATCAAATTAATCCCTGGTGTAACTCTGCCGAAGTTACACCGGGGCTATAATTGGCCTGAAACATTTTAACTATCTCATTTAATGTTATTCATGCTCTGCTGGAGATGAGAATGTTTATCCTAAATGAGAGACTCTAATGCTCTGTAGCAGTAATAGAGTGTGAGGCTTATGCGGCTTCTCATTTACAAGGATGCTGGGGAGGCCAGATTGTCACAGAAGATGCAGGAGATCTGGATTCCCCAAATCTTTAACCATTTCCATGGCTCCTGTGGTGGCTGGTTGTCCCATTGTCCTTCCTCCAGTGTGCTCACCCTCCCCACGCCCAGGCTACTTTTCCATCTCTTGGAGATGATAGGGGCTTTTATTCCAAACCCAGCCAGAGGCAGGAGTAGGGGGAGATGTAAAGTGGTACAAGAAGGAATGGAAAGCACTGAGAGAGGCCCTCCACAATTAAAGCTTCTACAAATCAGCACAAATGAGATTTTCCAGCAACAGACTTGCCTCTCAGTGATGCTAAAAGACAGGATTTTCATCAATGGAGGCTGGCTCCCTGAGTAATTCCAGGGAAGCTGCCCCCAGGTTGCTGAGGAAGGAGCAGGGTCAGTGCTGCAGCAAGCTTGCTCAGCAAGCACAAGGAGCACCACAGTCCCTGCTGCCAGCTGGACACCCCATGGACAGCATTTCCAGGTGCCAGCCCTGGGTTATCCACCAGGCTCAGAGGATGATCCCAGGATCATTTGAACTCCCACACCAGAGGAGATCTGAGCACGTTCCCCGCAGTGACAGGCAGCAAGGCACTGTCACCCTCCAGGAGGAACATCCCCCAGGAACCAGGGCCTGTCTTGTTCCCCTTCCCATGGCAGTGCCATTGGCCAGCCCAAGCACACATCCTGACACTTGGAAAGCAGAGCCTGCAGGTTACATTCCCCCCTGCCCCAGCTGTACTCTGGCTGGTGACACCCTGACAAGGGATGGCATTGAGCCCCACACCTCCACTGCAAACCTGCATCCCCCCTGAGTCAGCCCTGGCAGGTACTGCTTGCTGTGGGCTCTGCATCGCCAGTACCAGGCGTTTGGAGGATTATAGTTATCTGCCTCTAAATCACACTTCCAATCCCCAGGCTGCTTTTAAGTCAGACCCCTGGTCTTTCCCTCTGCTCTCCTGCCAGTTGAAACCGCAGGAATGGCAGATTTGTTTGTTCCAAAGCAATTTTTAATGCCCTGTAGCTTAGTAAAGGCTCAAGCATTACAATTCATTCCATCTCTCTCTGCTCCACAGAGGATATTAGATCCTTCTCTTGATACTTCCTCACTCTTTGTAGATGTTACCCTAGTTTTAATTTTCAGGGCTTCCAGACTGCTTTTAACAATGCTGAGCTTTCAAGTTGCTTCCTTCAAACTTTCTCCAGCCATGCTTTCCCAGAGCATAAATAGCTTTGATTATTCCCAGATGTTTTTGGTTTTTTAATCCCAGAACAGTGTTGTGTAATGGCTTGGAAAGAAGACTGGCAGCAGGCATCCTGAGTTCTCTTTCCTGGTTCACCAAATCACTTCCCGAGCAGAACATCTATGGGATTTAGCTTAAAAAGAGGAATACTATTAGCAGCAGGTTATTTTGCTGTAGAGAACATGACTGGAGGTGGCTGAAATCCTCTTGCTGATAAAGATTACCCTCTGAAGGCATGGCTCATTGTCTTCACTCAGTTTCTCCTTATCCTCTGTGCTGAGACTTCCAAGCAGGATGACACATTGAGCAACAAACCCGCAGGGATGGCTTTGAGCAGGCACCCCTGAGGCTGCCAGGCAGCACTTGATGGAAAAGACATTGCTCACCTCCAGGCCAAGCTGGACTCAAGCTGTGGCCATCCCTACCCACCAGCCACCCAGCCAACAGCAGTCCTGCTGGGGCCAAATTTTCCTTGGCCCGGGAGGATGTGTGCACATATCCTGACAGGCCAAAGTGTGGGGAGTGAGGAGTCTTACACAACTGCCTGACCTCCTAAAAAACCTCTACGGCCTTCCTGACTCCAGCAACCCTGCCACTCCCATATTTCAGCCATTGCATTGCTAAATACTCACAAAAAACATCCCCATTCCCACTAGAAGAGAGCCAGGGTGTATCCGATCTGGCAGGAGACACGAGTCTTTTCAACCATCCATAAATCTTCCCAGGATCACCCCAAACTCCCCATATTTCTTGGTGCCTCCACCCACCCTGCTGGATCCTTCCACTTCACTTTCTCAGCCCAGTGCTCAGCTCTGCAAAGCCCAAGGTTACTGGGGCGGATGTGAATGCATCCCAGAGTGTCTGCCTCCCATATGGGGAGGACCACACCTAGGCAGGGCAAGGAACAACAAAGAAGGAGGAAAACAAGATGGGAAAATGAATAAAAGCATCAAGAGAGAATAGTTTTTCAGCAGAGGCACATCCCCATGACAGTGGTGTGGCACCCAGCCTTGCCAGCCTGTACCAGCTGCAGCTGGGAAAGCAGGTGAGATAATCCAGCAGCATTCGGCCCTTGCACAGCCAAACTGACCTGCTGTAGGAAGACCCTGTCCCAAGGAAAAGATCCATGCCTCTGCATGGGACACAGGGGACACAGAGTGTCCCAAACACCCAGCACAGCTGGGCACAGTGTGGTGCTGAGCAGATGTGCCTCAGGCCAGCTCTGTGTGAGCTGGTCTGACCAGGGCTGCACCCAGAGGTGCTCAGGAGAGCAGGGAGGAGGGAGGGGGAGGAGAATCAGCAAGACAAGCTGTGAGTGAAGAGTGTCAATGCTTGGAAAGCGCAACCAATTTGCTTTTAGTACAGTTCATGCCTCTCCAACAGTGCCTAGAATAACAAATTCCTTCCACCCTCCAAGCCTGAATGCTGGAGGAAGCTGCTGAGAAACTTAATTGATTAGCTGGATGCGTGCACAGAAAAAAATTGCTCAGCATCAAGGAAATCACTGTCTTGACAGTTAATGCAGACACTGGTGGGAGATTAGATAGACCAGCTGCAGCTTTTTATCACACAGCCCCTTCTTTTAGTATGGGAACAAGGCAAGGTCTGTTTTGATGGGGCGACCCATTTTGCAGCAGCATCGAGGGGTTGGAACACTGGGGCTGTGCCCACTCTGTGCTCACCCAGGGGGAACCCCGCTGGACAGGGATGGCCCCACCCTCAATCCTGGCACCTTCAGCCATTGGAGGGCAAGGAGACAAGTTTTGGGTTCCTGCATCTCTCACCCCCACCCTCCAGCCCCAGGGGTTCCTATTGGCCCTGGCAGTCCTTGAGCAGGAGGAAGAGATGCCCTGAGAGCAACTTCAGCGTCCAGGGTGCAGTGGACAGAGCTGAGCACATCGGAGATGAGTTTCCAGATGCTTCACAGCATCCTCCCAAAGAAAGATGTGCCCAGCTTCCCTAGTCCCTGCAGAGCATCTCTCCCCCTCCCAGCCCCTGCCTGGGCTTTCTACTTTGCTCTCAGCATCTCCAGCTCTGCCCTGCCTGCCACAAGGTCACCACCTGCGACTCTGTCACCGCGCAGGACTGTTTTCCCCGTTTGGCACAAGAAAACAGGAAGCCAAGGCCTGCAGGGGCTGTGAACCTGCCTGTCATGTTCTCTGACAGTATCAAAACCTTTTGCTGCTTGTGTTTTTCCCAAACTGTCACTGCCTCGTCACACCCCTTGTTTAATCCTCTGATCCCGAAAGCTTTCCTGAGCCTTGTGCAAAACAAGCGGAAAGAGAGCGGTCTGTTCTCCAAAGGGATCAGACACCACCTCAAAACCAACTAGACTGACAGTGTCAGAGCTCCCCAGAGCAGGCACAGGCAGAGCCAAGTGTGCATGTCTGTGCTCCGCGGCTGCCAGAGGTGGGAGGAAGCAGCCTGCCAACCCCCAGCTTCCACCTCTCCCTCAAACTGCTCACCTCCTGCTTTTGGCTCAGGGAAGGATGAAAGGGAAATGAAAGGGCTTGGCCCTTCTGTTTGCTCTCTACAGATCAGAAGTGTTCTCCTGTCCCCCATTTCCCCTATTGCTGCAATTTGCTATTTGACCTGAGCAGCCCAGAGGAGTTTTAGTCAGAGTGCATTCCTAGCACAGCATCAGTTTTCTAGAGCAAAACGGAAACAGCTGCCAAAAAATAAATCTTCCCCTGATGCCTGGCACTTCTCATGGGTGGAACAAAACTTCTCGAAACCCCGGGGGGAAAACCACCAGAGCTCAGCTGCAGCAAACCCCATCCCACTCCAGCCTGTCCCCTCCAGGGATTTTGCAACATGAGAGGGCTCAGGCAGAGACTAATGAACATCATGATTGCATCCATACGGCACCGACTTGAGAGCTTTGAGTGAAAGAAGAGGTAAAGAGAGATCTGATCTTTAGCTGAAGGCAATGCTGAGGGGAAGAGTGGACTCTGGCTGAACCCTCCAGCGTCCAAGTCCAGCTGTGCCCAGTGTCCTCCTACCTGCCCAGGCCTGTTGTGCCTGTTGTAACTGAGGAGGGTAGAGGCAGGTAGATGGTGCTGGTATGGAACACATTAAGTTCACACATGGCTTGCTGTGAAAGAGCTTCTGAGGCTTGTCAGGGCTAAGTGAGGTTTGTTTCCAAGCACTGTGAGAAAGCCTGGTGCTATCAGAGTCAGGCTGGCGAGGAAATATGTACACAGGGCTGAGCTGGCTCTCGGATTTCAGGTGGTGTGTGTGTCCATGGGATTGCTGCATGCTTGAATAGCAGAGCTGACAGATGCACGTAGCCCCTCTCCTCGTGCAGGTAAACGTCTCCCCCGGTATTAACCAAATGTGGGACTGAGCCTGCAATAGTCTCCCTGCCACACTAATCAGCTTCTTCACAGATTGCTGTGGTTTGGTGGGGTTTGCATGGCAGGCTGCTTGGGAACAGGGAGATGCTCAGACAGCCAAAATGGAATTGGGAAAAGAGTTTCTGGAGGCTTGGGACTAGCTGAGACATGCAAACAGCATCAGAGCACATGGCTTCTTGGCCTTTCCTGCTGAAGGAGCAACACTTGCTCTGTATTCACTCATGTCTTGAATGTGATAGATAGAATCAGGTCAGAAATATTGGTAACCCAGTTTCTTGGAGGGCTTATGCCAGCTGACACCTGGTTCTTGATGGTAACCAGATTCTACCCTCAGTCATGGTGCAGAAGGCAGCCTCCAGACGATATCAAGGCAATATGCTTTTTCTTATTCACCCTGATTGAGACTGAGGTTTATCTTGAAAGCATCCACTGCAGTTCGTGCTCAGCAGTCTCAGTCTGACAGCAATGGGCCTGATGGAGGTTCAGCTTCACCCTCCCCATGATCATTTTAGCAGGATATGCAGGAACAGGCTCAGTCAGCAGCAGTTCCAGCCATAACTCACACCGTCTCAGTGGTTCACTCAAGTCAGGGCACTGTTCCTCCGACCGTGAGGGTTTTCAGGCATGAAGCATGCAGAGTTCACAGCTAGGACAGATGCAGCACCGACGTGCTAAAGCCTAAGGCAGCGACACCAGGTTAACCCCAGTTAAGATGCATTTAGGCTTTCTGTGAAGGTAACATGAAGTTCACATTGTGACACACATCACCTCCTTGCTCACCGCGGGTCCCAGGAGAGTGCCGGGAACACTGCAGAGGGGCTGGAGCTACTGACTGCAGGCAAGTCATGACAGTGCTTTAGCTCGTAAGTTGGAGATGGCAGAAAAGCCTGATCCTTGAAAAAACAAGAGCTCCTTTGTGATGCAGCCTTTCAGGCCGGGTTTACACAGCAAGCCGGTCCCAGCAAGCCCAGCCTGCAGCTTCTGTTTCTGTTTCTCGGCCAGCCCAGGCCGTTCTGCTTTAACCACACAAGCAAAGTCCATTGTCACAAACACCATCTGCTGAAGAGGAGGAAGGTTTCACACTGTGTCAGTCTCTTTTATCTCAGTGTAGGTTCTGCATAGGATCTGGCTGAAGTTAGAAAAGCAGAGGAGACCCCAGCAACAGCTTTTGCTGGTGCTGTCTGTGGGCAGTTATTGATTTGAGTAGAACAGGACTCCAGAGAGGCAGGACAGCACACAAGCAGCTGGTCCCTCACATCACTCTTCAGGCTTTGGTTGAAAATAGTATCAGAGTTTTCCCCCTCCTCCCCCCCCAAACTACACAGAGCCCCAGGCAACAGGAGCAGCCCTGCTCAAGAGCTAACCCTTCCCTGGCTGGGCAGGAGCAGAGCAGGCAGGACTGGGCAGAAATTAGCCCTGACTGGGAACTGGGGACCAGGTGAGACCCCTGGCAAGTTGGTGGGGAGTACAGTCCTCTGATCCCCAGGGACCTGGTTCTCATGTGTTCCTCGTGGATGATCCCTCATTTTCCCAGCCCAAAGTCTCCCTCATGCTGAGTAGGATGCCCCCTTCTCCATGAGAGCCCAAATAATTGCTGGTTCTCCTCCAGGACTGATGCTCCAGGGTTTGGGATCTGGGACACGGAGCATCAGATCTGGATGGAGGCTGGAGAGCAGCCACCGATCTCCAGCAGCCTGCAATGCTCAGGGCTTCAGATCAATTCCCTCTCAGCCTGGAGCCAAACCAGGATACAGCTCCAGCTCTTCAACAGCAAAAAGCTGAATTAGTTGAAGTCATGCTGCCAGCTGTGTATTTGAACAGGAATTACATAGGGTTTCTGCTGTGGTAATGCAGCAGGTGCTGGCAGTTGTACTGAGACAGATGAGGAAGGAAAGGCAGCAAGCTGAGAACTGGGAGAGGTGCTAAAGGAAGAGAGGGGCTCCTGATTCTTGCCTTGCTCACGTGTAGGAAAGCTACCCCAGCAGTCAGCCAGCCCGCAGAATCTTGCTCCTTTGAGCTCCCTGGCTCCTGCTGAGCTTTGACCATCATGAGACTGACTTAGGTCTGGGAAAGAAAAACATCATTGGGAGCGAGCACTCAGAGCCACTGACTCCTGGCATAGGTGCCCTGGCCATGAACTGGGATGCTACAGCACAGGGCACTACCCAAACACAGACACTAAGGGTGGTACCTGTGCCAAAGTGCAGCCTCTTGGAGGAAGATGTTTGGGAAGTGATTATGAATCTGGAGCCTCCCAAAGCATGCTAGCAGCTAGATCCTCTGGATGAATAAAACCCTGCCAAAAAAATAAGATCTGTTTCTGCAAAGCTGAAACAGCAAACTTGTTTGTCTTTCCTCCTTCCCCTCCCAACCACGTTGTTTTAAACATTTACAGAGACCTTTATACTGTTTAAATAACGATTGGGGAGGAGGGGGGCTTGCTTCCAGTTTTTTTGCCAGCTGCTCCAAGTCAGCAGCGCTTCACATGCAACTTTGTGGCAAACCAGGTGCTGTGGTTTGTTGCAGTACCACCCACGCTGTCCTGGTTCCCCCTGCCTCACCTTGCCTGCCCACCTCATCCTCAGTCGTGCCCCCTCCAGCTGCTGGGGGAGGGGGTTACCCTGAGATCTGCTGTCTCAGGGAGCAGTTCCCTCCCCTCTGCAGTGTGTGGGCAAGTGGAACCCCTGGTTTGGTACATAAAGGGGTGCACGTCCAGCTCTCACCATACAGCCCCACACAGCCCCCAGCAGGACTCCCCAGGTCGCAGAGCTGGTGCACACGCGTGTGCCGGGCAGCCACGGCGGGGTTTTCTCCCCCTGGCACCGGGAGGGAGAGGAGCTGGAGGAGGATGCCAGAGCAGCTGAGTTCTCCCATCCCTGAGCACAAGCGCTACGGAGGATTAGCCATCTCCCGCGGTGCCTGTTCTCCCGCCCACCTCCCTCAGCAGCGAGGAGATGACAGCTGAGGGAAGAGAGCAGAGCACTCGAGGCGTGCAGGGGAGAGATGGCTGAAGACAGACCGACCTTTCTGCAGCAGCAGCGCAGCAGGACGTGTGTTGGTAGTTCGATCAGAAGGGAAAGGCACGTGAGTCTCTCCCCTGCAGGCAGGTCTCCAGGAATCTGGGGGGTTGCGCTGGGCTTGATTGAGTTTTATTTGCAACCTGTGGGGAAAGGCAGTGAGGAAGGCTGTCAAGGAAAGCTGGAGGCTTTCTGCAGGATGTTTGGACTGAGTGAAAGGACAGAGAAGTGAGTACGAGCCATGCTGTGGAAGCAGGATGTGGGATAGAGAAAATGTTTATACAGTCAAGCACAGGGTAATCCATGGGAGGCTTTAGAGACCATAAAAGCCATCTGCAAGTGGATAGATCACATTCTAGAGGAAAACAGTGGTTTAAAACAACACTACCCTCACTCTTTGATCTGTTCTGAAGACATCACACCTGTGAGCCTGAAGAGAAGGGGAGGATAAGTAGAACCATAAGTTCTGCCTGCGCAGTGAGAGAGTGGGGAGGAATTCTCCATTTATGGTCTCTTCCTGTACAAGAACTTGGGGCCACCAAGCAAAACAAGCAGGAGCCAGACACAGAACAAAGGAAAGAAAGGAAGCTGGTCTCTCTCCTCCCCACAGGAGGGAATGGCTGTTACAGGTTCAAAAGGGGACTGGGCAAGTTCACGGAAAAGAATGTTACTGAAATCTCCATTCCAGAGAAAACCCATTAGCAGAGTGAGTGAAATGACTTCTGGCTCTCACGTGTCACACCCCTCAAATGGTTGGTGGCAGGGAAGTTTCTGGGAGCTGTACCATTTGTAATAGTGCTGCTCCTTCATTCCCTAGGCATTCATTTTGGACATCTCTTGGAAAAAATTACATTAGTCTTGGTGGCCCTTGGTCTGATGCCCTGCAGCAGGGCTCCTTCAAGCAGATGTCATTGGGAGACTGTCCTCAACAAACCATTTTAGAAATAGCAGAAGGAATAACCAGTGGCCTTTAACCAGCTGCCCTGTCACTTTGTGAGGCCTCAGTTTACCGCTTCAGATTTGGCCTGCTTTCCCTCCACAAGGGCAAGAAAAATGACCTGAAAGGTCCTGAAATAACGTGACCTTCCATCATTTAAATATGTTCTTTCCCATTAAGCAACGAAAGCAGCAGAGATGCTGTTCTCAAAAGCACCTCAAAACAATTACCTCCTTCCTCTGGAATAAACGATGGGAAGCAAGGGGTGAGCTGGAGATATGGCATTTGCAATTCTCCATTTTCCATCTGCAGGAGGAGGAAATGTTGATTTGCATTGTGCTCCGACACAACCGCTTGACCTCAGTGCAGTTTATGCTAATTACTTGCAAGAATATGCTTGTTTGCTCCGTGCGTACCCAGCATATTTCTTGTATCTGAGCCTGATAGATGAAATATTGCTTACAGGACAGTGCAGGTTGGGTTGGCTGAACCAAGTGCTGGGTGGCCGAGTAATCCAAGCAAACAGAAAACACTGTTTGTGATAAAAGAGGACCTGAGAAGTTTCTCATTAATATTGCCCAGATATTTTTATACCAACTCACTCCCTTTCTGCTTACCGTGCTGTAATCTCTCAGGCTGACACAGAAAATAGAGAGGATCCATCTCTTTGCCCAAAGCAAGGACAACTCTCCTTTCCTTGCTCATCTAACTTGGCCTAAAAGGAAATCTTTCTCCCATCTCACTAGCTTTACAGTGTTAAGGTTTTCTTTCTGGTTTTGAGGGCATTTTTGTAGCTGTACACATCTTCTATCGCCAGGTATGCTCTGAGGGTATGTATTTTAATTAAACATGCTTGTCCATGGAGAAACTGGATTCCTACTGCTACTATTGCACCAGTGCATCTGTCTGGCCCCAGGATTTATCTGTGCACTCCCTGCCACTGGAACATTTTGTGGTGGGCTCTCTGTTCCGCTGGGCTCCTTCAAGGAATGGAGCTGGGAATGCATTCTGGCTCACTCACACAAAGATGGTCACTTTGCCCAGCTGGGACACAGACCTGAAGGTGTCAAGTCACTGATCAGCTTGACTCCATTCCCAACATGGTCTCCTCGAGCTCCTTTCTGTGTTGCAGTTGAAGACAGTACCCTGAGACTGCTTTTTGTTGTACTGTACCCAAAATTCAGTTGAGAAGAAGGGGCAGAAGCAGGAGCAAGAGTTGAGTGGCTGAAGCTGCCATTTCTTTTGCATTATTGGGAGAAAGGGCAATCTTTTCTTTTCTCTACCTGCAGAATCCATGTCTTAGCCCTGCCTGTAGATCCTACCGTGCTCCCAGAAAAGCCATCCCTTCATTGCACAGATATTCTGTAAGGAAAAAGCTCTTTATTATTCAGTGCACAGGCTTTCTGATAGGCCCCAGTTACAGCAGAGCATTCCTGAGTCTGCTAAATTTCTACATAAGCATGCAAGACATGCTGAGGAGGAATGGGTTTAGGTTTAAACGTGTATTTAACATTAAATGAAGGCTTAAGAGCTTTGCTGCCGGGAGCAGGGAAGGATGTTTTGTTAGCAGTGTGCCTTGTCCTGTGTGGGAAGATGTTGCTTTGCTGCTGAGGCTCCAAGGAGCCTGTCTGCCATTTCTTGGGACTAATTTGAAGCAGCAGACACCAGGATCTGAGACCTTGTGGAAGGCTTTTCTTAACAGTGCAGATCTTTTCTCTCAGAAGTCCGGTACCTGAAATACCAGCAAGTAATCTCCAGCCTTAGCCCAAGGGACTGTTCTTTGTGCACTGCTGTGCACCCACCATTTCTAGCAGAGACAAACATCAATGCAGCTACCCCCTGCACCAGCCAGATGCAGTTGGTAATGGGGGAACTGGCTTTGTAATGGGTTCGAGTACCCTGTCTGCTTCCCCCCAGCCATGTGTCAAAGATAACCACAGCAGGGCACCCCTGAAAGCACAGATGGGTGGGACCTGGACAGGCAGAGGGGGAAATCAAGAGGAAATCAAACTGGTGTCAGTAAGCATGAAGAGTTTCTCCCTTGAGGGGTTTACAGGCAACTAAGACAGGAAATGAGTGGAAAACTGCAAGATCTTGTCCTTCAATTCAAGCATGGGATCAAAGCCCAGCTGAAGTTGGAGCAGTTCTGTCATTAATTTCCATTTTTCTTTCCATCCTTCCTTCCCCTATCACATATTCTGCCCATTCTCCTATTATCTGCTTTAGGGGTAACCAAACACCTCAGAGCAAAGCCCAGACTTCTTTAGAGAGGGTAATGCTGTACCTTTGAAGGACAGATACTGAAGCACCTTGAGAAATCAGAAAGATGGGGCTCAATGTCTCATATGATTTGCTGGAAGAAGCAATGCCCCCCTCATCCTCTGTGGGGAAGTTGAGAGCAGCCCTCAAAAGCTCATGTGTGGATCTCCATGCCCTTTTTACAGCTTTCCTTGCTTGCTCAACCTTTCAAAGACTGGAATAACAAAATACCATAACTGATGGAGATTAGCCACAGGAAATCTATCTAAATTATGTCCAAATTGCCCTTGGGAGCAGCATTGCAGCTGCCTGAGGAAGGAGAATATGTTCAAACAGAACTGTCCAGACCAGACTAACTTCCTTCACATCTCTAGGAAGGTTCACAGACCCTCAGAAGAGCCACCATGGCCCGCTGACCTCGGGGAGGCTCTGCCTTGTCCTGCAGCTCCCGCTGGTGAAGGTTCCATGCCGGAGATCTGTGGGACATGATCGCCCTCTAAAGGGAAAAGCTGAGAAAACGTGATTAATTCCCAAAAGCGAAATTGCAGAGAATTAGAAGGGCATTGGCATGGGCAAGGCAGTGACCGTCTCTCTTCGTCCAGAGTCTTTGTTCCGACTCCAAGATATCCTTGGAAACATTATCCGTGCACTACAGCCATGAATAATTGCAGCCAATCAACTCCACACTTAGCTCATGCCGTTCTCCTGAGCTTTTAATTGTTGAGTCCATTAGTTACTTGGTACCTGGCAGAGCTTATCCATTTTTAGGCACACACAGACTGTGGGCTGAGCAGCTTTCACCCGAAAATCAAGACGGTGGCAAATCCCTCTGCGCATCCAAGTCTACGTCTTCTCTCCCGGGATCTGAACTCTGCACAAGAGGGGATTTTAGTTGTTTTGTTTTTAAAAACTTACGTCCCTTGGGGACTTAAATGGCTAATTCTAGTTGTGATGGGTCATATTTGCTTATTTGGGAAGCTAAAAGCAGCCAGGCAGATTGCCAACCCCATCTTCACAGAGCAAAGGCCACTGCAACAAGGGCTGAGTTAATTATTGCTGTTCTGTATCATCATCTGCCTTCCTACCAGGCCAGACACTCGTGCCACAGTCTCCTGTGGGGCAGGAAGGCACGGAATCTCTTGTGTCCTCAAGCCAGAGCATAGGACTCACCAAAAGCTGCTTCCCCCAGGTCCTGCCCATCCGACCAGGGCAGCTTGTGAGGCTTTCTGCAGCTATCAGAGGGCACAGAGGGCTGGGGAACACCTCACAGCCAGCTGCTTAATTTGGAAGCAACTTATTTTTAGCACCACCTTGGTATCTGTTTACAGCCTTCTTGGACCACTTAAAAAAAAAGAGTTCCTTTTGCAGCCCGTTGGCTTTTTAAGAGGGATTTAAGAAACAACATGGGCCATTCTGGAGAGTAAAGGACTTGTGAGTTGGGTTAAATCTGTGCTCTGGAATAAATTAAAAAAAAAAAATCAGGTTCTAAAATAGGAGCAAGGCCAGGAGGATCCAGGCACTAAAAATAAACATGAAGTCACGCTGTCTTTTCCTGGGAACTCAACTGCCTTGCCTGGAGAAGGGGCTCCCAGAGGAGGCAGCAGCATGGAACCATCTCTGTGAGGATGGGGAGGTCCTGCCACAGGTTGCCCAGAGAAGCTGTGGCTACCCCATCCCTGGAAGTGTCCAAGGCCAGGTTGGATGGGGATTGGAGCAACTTGGGCTAGTGGAAGGTGTCCCTGCCCGTGGCAGGGGCAATGGATCTTTGAGGTCCCTTCTAACCCAAACCACTCTCTGATTCTGTGATCATCCTGCTGTCAGAGGGGATCCAGGAGCAGAGAGACAACCCCTCAGCTCTCAGACATTTCAGAGGTGACTCTGGGCTTGTCACCTGTACTCAGATTTTGCTGCTTTCAGACTCCAGTTTGACTGCTTTCCATTCCCAATCACTGGAGCTTTTCTCCACAAGGGTGGATGTACCTCTGTGGCAAGAAAGTGATATTGGCAGTTCTTATTTTTCCTCCCCTTGGTTATGTTCACACTGTGTTATTGTTAATACAGGCTTCATATATAATGTAAATAGGATCATATAGAGTTTCATATGGAAGTTATAATTTCATTTATAGTTTCATATGTAAGCCAGACAGGATCCTGTGGGTTTTGTGACAGGTTTTCACAGAGAAGGACAATCACAGCACATCCTGGAAGCGTCGCTTATTCAAAGCACGGCACATACATTTACTAACTAATCTCTGACTAATCCCTGATCTCTGGCTAATTAGCCCCTTCCTCCACGAGCTAATGCTTATTCAGCCTTTTGAAGCATTTAGCGCGCTAAGCACAATCACGCACATCTCCTTAGCGTGCCGGGGACGTGAAGAATTAATAAATAATTAATAAATGCCGTTAACGAGCGGGATGGGGGGGGTCAATGGATCCCGGGGGAGCGGGACTACATTTCCCATCAGCCCTCGCGCCCCGAGACGGGGGCTGGGCTGGACTACACCTCCCATGAGCCCCCGCGCGCGGCCCCGCCCTCCCCGCGGTGCACGGGACCAGCATGGCGGCGCAGCTGTGTGCGGTGAGCGGGACCGGCCAGCGCTATCCGGCGCCATCCGCGGGCACGGCGGCCCCGAAGGGCGCGGGGACGGCGGGAGGGTGTGCAGGGGACTCCCGTGCACCGCCGGGACCGCTTGTAGGGCTGCTGCGAGGGCTCGATGGCTGCGCGGGGGGACGCGTAATAGTGCCCCCCCCCCCGGCGTGGTGGATGGAGGGAGCGAGGCCGGGCGCGCTGCGGGATCCTCAGCTCGCGGGGTTTGGCTCCGCTTGTGCCGGCTCTTCCCCACAGCGCCTGTGGGAGAGTATTTTATAGCCAGCGGGTGTAGCTCAGCCTGAGCGCTGCCGCCGGGGGTGTCTCCGAGCTCCCCGGAGCGGTGGGTCAGGGCAGCCACGCGTGCCCGCGGGTGTCGGTGCTGCCTCGGCTGAGGAGCCACGAGGGCAAGAACAGTCCCAAGGTTTTGAGGCCCCGCGGTTTGTCTGTTCTGGGAGCTGAGCTAGTGATGATAAAGGTTATCCCTGTCTGAAACTGATCTTTTCCTCTGTGGAAGTATCACTCTGAGGCTCGGCGTTAAAGACGCAAAGGTAAAGGAATGGTTTGCTACATGAACTAACTCTGTCCTGTTCCTCCCTTTCAGAGCCTGGCACGATGTCAGGAAAGGATTAAAACACTCATCTGGCTGGGGACCTGATTTATCTACTGGACTAACAGCACAGCTGCACAATGGTGAGAAACATCAGCATTTCTCTTGCCATAGTCTTAATTTTCTACTCCTTTTGCTGGACTACGGAAATAAGACTCATTTTTCAGTGTCAGATGATATCCTTGTGTGTCTGGGGCTCCTGGGAGGGGATATCAAAGCCCCGTGGCTTGATTAATGTAATTAAGCCAGTCAAGGCTGTGGCTTTGTTGCAGCTGCCACTCGAGTGTGCTGCCCTTTGCTACCATGGAGCATAAGCTGAAAGGCAGCACGGAATGAATGGGAATTTTACTGGTGTTGGTGCCCAGCAGAGCACCTGCTTGTCAGCGTGATCAAAGATGAGCCAGAGCAGAAGGGATTAGAGGTAGGAGGGATTGGATGTCAGCCCATTATGGAGACACTTGACACAGCTCATCTCATAACTGTGTCTGTCACAGAAATAGACAGTAGTGAAAGAATAATTGCTCTGTTTGCCTTCCTGGAGGTGCCCTGGGAGAGTTTCAGACTTGCATCAGGTTGCTGGGGGTGGGGACGTGCCCCAAAGGGTCATCCTAGAAAGGACACAACCTGAAGAATCCTTCCCCTGAGGGGATGTGTCTGTCTTAGGTCTGATGATTGCATTTCTCAGGGTAAACTCACAGACAGATTACACGCTGGATGGATGGATTATTCTTGTGTGCATGGAGTGAGTTGGATTAAGATGTTTGTGGAGGAGGATGAGGAGGAGGATGTCAGCTTGAAACAGCTTAAAAGGGTCCAAACTACCAATGTCTGAGAGCTGGTGGTTTTCTTTTCCTAAGCAGGGATTTAAATAACATCCACCTCCCAAAGTTTCTTGTCTGCGAGTGAGACAGCCCACTGGCAATCATGCTCCTCTGTGTCTGAGGGACAGGATTCTGCTGTGCTGAGTTTGTGAGACAAAAATTGCTGTCTCTGAATGGAGAGTTTCTGTCTCTAATTCTTGCTCAGTGACCCAGGGCTGGGTTTTTCTTGGAAGGGGTGGAAAGGAAATGAGCGGAGGACAAACTTTATTTAAAGTACTTTTGTTGACAGTTCTCGTTGTAACTTGTATTTAGGAGGAAACGGTCCTGCAGAGTCCTGGGGCTGCTGTTGCCCAAACACAGCTTTGGCAAGAGGGCAGCTGCTAAGCTGGGCTTAAGCTGGTAAGAGAATTTTTCAGTACTGTGTGTTGCTTGTTTTAAATTCATTAATTATATGCCAGATGTTTAGGCAGCATGACTCATGTGCTGATCAGAGTACCTAATCTTTGGAGACTTTACCAGGAGCAGTACCAGGAAGAGCACTGGCCATCAGCACGGTGGCACCTGGGTGTCTGTGCTGTGCGTGGCTCTGTGGGACTTGAGGGGGTTGTGTGGCCAAGGGCAGGAGAGAAACTGAGCCTGTGATGTGCTGTTATCCCTGTCTGACTCCTCTGTGAGGAAAAAACTCCACTGAGGCTCATGTGCTTCCCTTGGTGGGGTCTCCTTGCAAAGACTCCACGGACACGAGTGGCACTGGTGGGGCACTGTGCCCTGTCCTCCCACCCTGTGACAAGTGGCACCAGCACAATTGCTGTCCCAGACCCAGCTCCCTGCAGCCCAGGCCTGGCTCTGGAGCTGAGCATGAGCTGCTGTTGTCATAGCACAGTTTAGAGCTACAAAGAGCTTTTAAGTTCCTTTTAAGCAAACAGTGACAGGTTGAAGGGCAAATAATAAATGCGTTTTTTTTTATCTTTGCTTGATGTACAGTCATTGAATACACAGGCTGTAACAGCACTTTGTCTCCAGGCAGCTGACAGCTGCATTCTGCTAAATGGTTTTACGCTTTATTTAACAGAATTCCTTTGCTGCAGAAGGTCAATAACAATTTCCGACGGGCTGAGCCGGCAAAGTTGATGACAGGGAATGTCTTAAGAAATCAAGGTTGATGTGTGAAAGGGGAGGGAAGGAATGGCCCCACAAACCACCAGTCACACTGGGTGCTCTGGCAATACAGCTGTGTTCCAAGCAGGATCAGCCACTGGGGCTTTTGGTTTCCAAGGAGTAAGGGGAGAAAAGGTGAAGAGGCAGCCTGATGATAAATGGGAAAAGTAAAAGCTACTCAGTGCTTTGAGATTAGAGGGGCAAGAATTGTTTCAGAGCAGACTTCTTTAAGGAAACAGTTACAGCCTTGCTTAGTGGTGTCTTCCAGCTCTAGAAGCAACAGAATAAAGATTGTTTTGGACTGAGTGTCACAGATGGTCACTGATAAGTGACTCGTGTAACCACAGGCTCCTCCTCGCTGCTCAGGGGTTGCTGCAACCACACCATAGGTAAGTTACCACTAAAGCCAAAGAGGATTTGGGTGCTGATGCCACTGGCTCGGGTGGGAGCAAGTTGTTCTCTCCTGAGATGTGTACTCTAGATTAAATAGTGCAGATCAGGAACTTCACAGCTGACAGTTGCTTTGCTCTGACACTGTCTTTTTTTTTTTTTCCACTAGGATCTGACCTACAGGTGGCTGGATGAAAAAGTGATTCCCTGGTTTCTTCTGTTCCAGAATAAAATAAATTATGGGAAATCTTGTGAGTGGAAGTTGTTTTTTGTTTAGTTATTTTTGTAAAGGTTGGACCCAATGCTCTTAGAGGTCTTTTCCAACCTTAGCGATTCTATGATTCTACTTGGACAGAAATGGTTTTGTGCAGGTAGGAAGGATTTTAGATTGAAACACTTCCTGAAATTCAAGCAGTTGTGAGCTTACCCTTCCTAGCAAACCTGATACCCAAAGACTTCAGTGTGTGCACATGCTGAAAGTTGAAGAAAAGCAATTCCTGGGGACAAAACTACTCATGGCTAAGCCAGGTCTGGTGACAGAAACGGTTCTTGTGGTCTGCTTGGGAGCTCAGAGATAAGGGTGTGAGAGGCAGTAGTAGAGTCACTAGGTTCATCTGATGGTAAGTCCTTAAAACTCCAGTGTTAGGCTCCACCCTGGGCTGGGAAACCTCCCTTTTTTGAGAAGGGAGAGGAAGGTGCATGGTGTGGTTCTGATGTGCACAAACAGCTCTGCCCATGAGCTGGGTGATTCCAGGCAGGATGCTGCCCTGGGACAGCACTTCCCTCTAAACCCTGCTCTTCCTGCCCTGTGTCTCAAGGTGCTGCTGATGTCACCTGAGGTTTGGCCAGAGCTGGTTTGAGGAGGTTTTGGAGCGTCTTGGGCAGGTGATGTGAGGATCAGGCTCATTCTTGTCATGAAAGAGGTTTTTGCTGAGTGCTTGTGAACACAAAACAGGCCTAACAGGCTGCTGTGGTACCAGTGTGAGGTGGCTCTGATGGGAACAAAGGTTAATTTGAGACGTGGGAACACAAGGTGGGCCCCAAGCTAGAGATTACATCTGAAGCAGACTTGGAGCCTAACCTTCTGTAGCTGAACCAGCTGGAAACAGCCTGCTTGGGAGCTTGAGGGGGTTTGGAGGTTCCCTGGCTCCTGGCCAGGGTATCTTTTGCCATCTCTATACAGCAACCTCATACAGCAAATAGCATTCCAAGTGGAAAAGGGCCATGCTCTGAGCTACCAGGGGCTCCCTGCCAGCCCAGATCTTCATGATTAAACCTGCCCCCATCCCCATCAGCCTCTGGAGCTGTTCCCCAGTCAAGTGTTCACTCTACTACCTGCTACTGCTCTGCTGCAGGAGGGAGGGAGGGGGGGGGTCTCACCCCCACCCACTTCATCAAAACAACAGAAATAGGCATTAAAGAAAACATCCATTCAACATTTATGTAATTACACAAAGTGGAGAAGTGTCTTGGCTTACTCTGCTCTGTATCCACCCTGCAGCTGGAGGGGTGTCCCCAGTGGGTCTCCCTGAGCAGAGCTGGTTCAGGACCTTGACCTCCCTGGGGGCTTTAGGGAGAAAATTAAAAACAGTGATGATCACTTGTGGCTCACCTGGCATGGGACTGCCTCTCAAAGCACTCAGAGGGCACCACAAGCCCTGGGTCCCTGTGCAAGAAAGGCCCAACAAACTCAGTGCCACACGTGTGGCTTCAGTCCAGTATCACCTCCAGGCTGCTCAGGGGCCGGACACATTCCTGGTGGCCCAGCTGAGCTGAGCTGACTGTGACCCTACTCTTAGCTGATGGCTTTTAAAACCCTTCCTTGTCTGAAAACACCAGACCTAGAGAAGGGGTCAGTGACGGGGCACGCTGTGCGTCTGTCACAGGAGAGGGCAGCCACACTCCTGTCTGTGCTGCTGATCACAGAGACAAACGGATCCTTCTGGAAGGCAGCACACCCCGACAGAGCTGGCTGCAGCTGGGGCTTTCTGCAGTCTAGGAGAGGTGCTCTCCAAACACACCACCTTCTCATCAGCTGGACGATCTGGTCTCTAGTCCACAGATTCATCCTGCCTGTTGTGCCACCATGGTGACGAGCATTTGAGCTGGAACATGATGGTGAGGTGTTTTCCAGCAACTCCAGCATCCTCTTCCAGCACCATCCTGCCCCTCCTGGGCTCCACAGGGGCCACTGCTGCCCCACAGCCCTGTTCATGGGGCTGGCAGGTCACAGCCATGTGCCGTGGTGCTTCTTGATGCCCCAAAGGCCACGTTCAATCACACTGAGCCTTGAAACATTTCAGGAGATCCCTGAGGAAAGGCAACATTTCTCTACCAGCTTCAGCTTCCCCCTTACTCTCACACCACTGCCAGCTGCAGTGTGGTAGGTATGCTCCACAGGCTGGCTGACCAGCTGGGGAGAGCCCTCGGGAGAGAGAAGAGCCACAGGAGTCCTCAGACTTGCCCCTGTGGGCAACCTCCCGGCCTCACCGCTGGTAGAGGGTGATGATCCCGGCCCGGTGGAGGCTCCTCCACAGCGCTGCCTCCAGCATCATGTCATGGTTGGCATAAAACACCAGAGGTTTCTTCTCCACCTCGTAATAGTGGTCTGAAAACTGCTCATAGTTGGCAGTGATGAACCCGTAGGCACTGACCTGTGGGGAGGGACAAAGGATGGGGTCAGGGCTCTACTTGAGGTGGTCCATTCACCACTGCCCCCCACCCCCCCCTTCCAGGGGGCATGTAGGACAGCCACCAGGACAGGCTGGTCCCCACCAGGAGCCCCACAGCAGCCAAAGGGAGGGGAATCCCCTTGTCTCCAGCAGGAAGGTGATCCCGTGGCCTCTTACCTGGTCGCAGGTGTGGAGCGCCGTGAGGAGCATGAGGGCACCTGTGCTGGGCATGTAGAGGGAGCTGTACTGGGTGTTCAGGATCTCTGATCGCAGGAACCTGGCAGTGGACACGGCAGGGATGGGGGGGTCACGGCTGGCAAGGCACCACAGCCCCCAGACCTGCACTCATCCAGCCCCCACCACACACTGGGTGATGCCAGGCCCTGGTAAGGCAGGAGCACCGAGTGAAACACAGGACTGGGGTGGATTCTCTGGTGACTGCTTCTAAGGCTGAGCTCATTTGCTGCAGGTTGGTAAAAGGCACCTCTCTGCTGTTTGGAATCACCCCAGCCCAGATGCCTGCTTTCATGAGAGGCAGGAAAAGACAGTCCCATTGACCCTGTCTCTGCTCCTGTTAGATTGGGACAAAATGTAATTTATTTTGGGGAATGGGAGCCAGGTGAGCACAGAGAGGTGTAGGAGGGGACGTGAGCTGTGCTCCAGTGAGCAGGAGCAGCAGGGGAGAGGTGCCTCAGCCTTGTCTGCAAACAGCAGGGCAGAGGTGGTTCCATTGTCTGGAGAGGACTGGGAACACACTTTGATGCTGAGCAGCCACTGGTCCATACTGGAGAGAGTCCAGCCTGGAGCAGAGCTGAACAGCAGCCACCATCCTCATCATCCTCACCTTGCTGTCAGATACTGCAAGAAATCAGGATGCAGCAACTTGAACTTCTCTGCAGATGCCTCCGGTCCAAAATACTTCTGTGGCCTGCAGCAGGGCAAGGAGAAGGGCAAAATTGTGTCACAGGAGTCCTGGAGCTACTTGGGGTTTGTCCCAGCAGGGGTGAGGGTGAGGGCAGGCAAGTCATGCCTGCATCACTGAGGGTGCTGGGGGGCTTTTGGGGGGCTACTCACTCATCCCCCTTGTCCGAGCCCTCGGGCACTGGGCTGCCCTGGATGGCCGATCTCAGCATGACGTAGTCCCGGATATCCGAGGGGATGAAGATGTACTTCAGGTCCTGCAGTGGAGGCACAGATGTGACACTTGGAGGGGCTTAACAGGGCAGTGCCCATGGAGGCTGGCAAGGACTGAGGGCTCCCGAGACGGGGAGAAGGTTTGAGGGGCAAGCCCAGCCTCAAGGGAGAATTGACCACATGCCCAATAAGCCCTCAGGGTGTCACCTTGGCCTGGGGGATCCGGGTGAAGCCGTACTCCTCGTAGGCGATGAGGGAGTTCTTCATGGTGTTCACCGTGAAGCCGTAGAAGGAGACCTTGGTGCCCACGTCCTCCTCGAAGCCTTTGATCACGGCACCGTTGATCCTGCGGGAAAAGCGCAGGACACGTGTCCAGGGCCAGACCCTCCCCAGCACCCACAGCCCCAGTCCCGCCCGGGACCCGCGCGCACCTGAAGACCAGGTCGTGTGCGTCGATGGCCTGGCCCTGCCGCGAGCCGTTGAGGATTCCACCATTTCCCACCACGGCACAGCGGACACAGCCCCCGGGGAGGGCGGCCCTGTCGAAGAGGTGCCTGTTGGCGGAGGCGTTGAGGAGCCGGAGGGTGCTGCCCACCACTGGAATGGAGCAGGATGGGAGCGGTCAGTGAGGAAAAGGTGCGTGTCAGCCCACGTGAGCACGTGTGTGTTAAAGTGTGTGACAGCACAGAGCACATCCAGGAGCAGCACACTAAACTCACGCCATCCCTGGGCAGGAGAGGGGCCTAAACCTGGGATATGGGGACACCAGGCAGTCCCTGCTCTCCCAGGCTTTGTGTCACCCACTCTCAGCTCCCCTCGCCATGGTTCTAACCCTGCTCCAAACAGCAGCACTCAAGACCGTGCAAGGCACAGGGTCACATCCAGACATCTCCAGCCCCAGCCTTGCTGATGCTGCTGCCTGGGCTGGCCATATCCCCTCCTCACAATATCTCTTTGCAACGGCCACCAGTTCACTCCCCCCTGCTGTCCCCAGTGTTTCCCAGCCCAGGGATTGAAGCCGGTGGCTGACAGGGAGAGCAGAGCGTGGGTTTGGGGTGGGAAGGGAAACAATCTCCATCCACAACAATGGAGCGGGTTGTCCAAGCTCCTCCGGCCCCAGTTAATAGTCATGCACACACTGGAGCTTTTATTCGGGGAAAATGTCACAAGATGCAGCAAGAGGCCTTTGCAAAGCCGTGCCCTCCACCCCGTGCCCCAGGAGGTGGAGTGGGGAGAGATCAAGGTCCCTGGCTCCTCTGCTGCCTTCTCTGCCTGTCTCATGTCACCAGTCCCTTCTGCTGGGTCCCCGAGCCCCTTGAGCTGCCCCACATCCCCAAATCACCCCATCAGCTGTGGCCCCCATCCCAGCTGGGTCTGTACCTGCAAGGGACAAGCCTTGCCAGCCATAGGGGACGTGTCGTGTCCTCAGCCTGTTCCAGGTGGCCAGGGTGAAGTGCTGGTCCCACATCAGCACAGGGGTGTCGAAGCGGAAGATCTCCCCAAACTTGGGGTCTGCCTTGGCTCTGGCCATCACTGAGTGCAGGCAGGTGCTGGGCTGGGAGAGAGGAGGACCCCAGCTCAGCCTCCACCTGGGTCTGCCTTCCCTGTGACACCTCCACCCCTCAGCAGGCACCAAGGAGAGGACAAACCCAGGGACAGAAACGCTCCTTGTCCATCACAGGTTCTGCTGGGTCACCCAGGCAGGGCACTGCCCCATGCCTTGGTTTGCTGCTGCAAAACACCCTGTGGCACCCAGCTCAGTGGGGCTGAGGGCAGCAGAGGTTACGGGGTCAGCTGAGAGTGTGAAAGATTCAGCACCTTGAGGTGTGGGTACCCCATTGAAGGGCTCTGCTGGATGAGAACAGTCCCAGTGCCCAAGAATGGTCCCCCCAGAGCCTGGGTCCATCCTCATGAGTCCAGCCTGGTCTGGTGGGCCGGGAGTCACAGGATTGGAGGGAGTGGGTAATGCTGGCTCCAACTTTCACATTAGGGAATGGCAGTAGGGAGGCCTGGGGAGACCCATTTGTGTGGATGGAAAAGGTTGTTCCCCTGTAGACCCCTTCCAGAGGATGCTGCTCCTCCTTCAGCTTCCCCACACAGCCCTTCAACCACCAAAAGCCAGCACGGAGGGGCACCACGGACATGACTGTGCAGTGCTAATGATTACCTGCTGCCTGCTGGGCTCGGGCTCCTCCAGCTCCGCAGAAGGCTTGAAGGAATTCCCACTGGAGTGGGGGAAATATAAGGCAGAGTTAAAAATCCACCACTTGGGCACTGGGGCACCCCACAGCGGGCATGGGGCTCCCAGCTCACACGAGGATTGCTGGACACCTTCCCCTCCTTACCTCTCCGAGCTGCCTCCAAGGGCCCATCTGTGGTGTGGGGTCCCCGACGGGGCCAGGACCAGCGGCTCCGGCTGCAGCAGGCTGGGATGAGACAGTGAGGGCTCAGCTGAGGAGGTGACACTGAGCACCCCAACACCCCCACACCTGTGACAGCCATAGGGCAGGACCATGTCCCCTCCACTTGTCTCCCCTCCACCACTGCCTGCGCCCACCCGTCCCTGTCTGCGCGTCCCTCTGCAAGGGGAGAACCACGGACGTGCAAAACACAGGGCTTGTGCAGAAAGCAGCTGCTGTCTCCTCGTGGGTCCCTCCTCCAGGAGCACCACACACCAAAAATCACACCCAGCCCAGCCTGCAGCCTTGGGGGAATCCTGCTGAGACCACCCTGTCTCTTCCCACCGTCTCACCATTCCCGAGTCCAAATTAGACAAGGCTGGGGAAAGCTGGACAGGCCAGCAGGACACTTTTAGTTGTTAAATTTGGAGAAGCAATCAGCAGCCAGGGTCTGCAGGCTCTTGGGGTATACAGGACCTTGTCTGCCATGGGGGCAGCTGGAGCACACCCTCATCCTTCATTTAGTACTGGGAGACAAAGGCAAGGGCAGCCCACCCTGAGCAATCTGGGATACCCTGAGCCCCAAGGGGCCAGGAAGAGCTGACCCAGCCCCCCAGGGGGAACTGGGGCTGGGGGCAGCCTGGCAAGCAGGAGGTGGGAGCCCACCGGAGGGGAACAGGCTCCCATTCATCCCTGCACAGAAAGGCCCTTCAGAGCCCCCCGGCGCTGCCGCCAGCCCAGCCAGCAGGTGCTCAGCCCAGAAGGGAGGTATTGTGGAGGAGACAAGGGCCCCTTGTTATGGGATCTCTGCCTGGGAGCCTGGGGACAGGTAGAGGCAGGTGGGGAGCGGAGCTCTGCCTCCCCCCCCGGCCCCCGCCGGCGCGACGCTGCCGGGCAGGGCAGGCATTGGGTTTCCGTCCCTGCCACGGCCCCTGTCAACACCAACAGTACCCACAGCCCTGCCCAGGAGCAGATCCAGACCTGTCTGCCACCCAAACCCTGCTCTGAGCCACCCTGGGGGTACAGCATGACATGAGGGTCTGGCACTGGGGGCTGGAGCATCTCCCCAGGTGTGGATGGGGAGGCAGTGCCCAGCAGGCTTTAGTCCAAGCTCCTTCCTTGCACCATCCCAGCACTGCCAGCTCCAGGCAGGGGATGCTGACGGGGAAGGTGTCTCCCTGTGCAGGAGGCTGAGCCCTGCCAGCAGGGCAGGGCAGCTTTTTAAATCAAGCCAGGGCATCTTGCCTTGGTGTCGCATGGAAAAGCAGGTCCCCAGCAGGAGCAGAGCCCTGTAAAGCCCCCATCACTCCAAACACAGTGCTACAGTCCAGGGGTCAGCACAGTGTGACCCCCACCTCTCCTTGCAGACAACCAGCTCATCCCTGAGGCTCATCCTGGGATCACCTGAGCTGACAGAGAGGAGGGAAGGAAAATCCCCAAGAGAGGTCCATCAAGGTGGGACTGAGCTGTCCCAGGGAGATGCCAGAGCTGCAGCTTTCTGCAGAGCCTTTCTGGGGTATCCCTGCAAGGATCCAACTAACCCCAGCCTGACCAACCTTGCCTGTTCCCTTGGCTTGCAAAGGGGAGCACAGGGTCTGTGCACAGCAAGGTCAAGGCCATCAAAAACTGTACCAGACCTGGTGGTTACACTGAAGGCTGCTCTTTCATTCCAGGTACCAACAGCACACCCATCACAGCAAGGCTCATTCACACAAGTGTCTCACAGGAGCTACTAGGAGATCCCTGGATGCCGAGTCAGCTCAGCCAGGGCAAACTGCCCTGGGATCCAAGGAGCTCACCCCAACCCTGCTTGCTGCCTCCATCTCATGATGCAGGCAATCCCTAACCCAGGTGCCTCACCAGCTGGAGCTTATCAACACTACCACCACCCAACCAACAGACCAACAGAAACCTCTCTGCTCCAAACCCAGAACAGATTTGCACTGAACTCCCTCCATGCAAAGCCCCTGGGTTGACCACACACCCATTTTCTGGCTGCAGAAGTGCAGCTCCCCACCAAATCCCAAAGTCTCGTTACCCTCACTCACCACATCCAGGCTTGAGCTGGAGCCAAACAGCCTCTCCCAACCCCACTACCTCCCTACCCCTTCCTATCATGCTCACAAGGCTCAGCTGCACATCTCTGCCCACCCAGACCCTCCCCAGCCCTCCAAGCTCTCCCACTCTTGTTTCTTGGTACAGACAGACCCTTCCATGGCTCACCCCAGTGCCTGCAGGACAAGGCAAAGCTCCAGACACTGGCAGTGGGAGGGTGCTGTGCTACTTTCTGAGGTTCCAAGGATGCTGTGGAGCTCTGAGGGGCTCAGCCCATGTGTACCCAGGTGGGCACAGCCAGCCTGGCAGGTTGGCTCATGATGATGTTCCATGGAAGCTGGGAGCCACCTCCACCCATGGCCAGAAACAGTGGGTGGCACTTGCTCCTCATTTCTTGCAGGACTTGCACTGAACTGATAAACCAGTGCCAGCACCTCCCTGCACTCACATCCCAGCTGTGGGTGCTGGAGCCAGCTCCCCAGCAAAGCCACTGCCCAAACCCTGCCAGGAAGGGCGTGGGGCAGCTGGCCCCCCAGCAGAAAGCAGATCAGTGGCATGAAGGGGAGCCAAGCGCTTTGACGTCACCCGCCAGGATGTGGTGAAGCACCTCGTGATGCTTGGTTGACTCAGAAGATGACAATGCTCCCCAGGACCAACAGATGCACAATGGGGCTCTGGGGAGGAGTGGCTCTGGCTGCCCCAGCACTGGCAGTGCCAGCAGAGCCAGCCAGGCTGGGTGCACTCCCTCACCATCTGGCTATTCACAAATGTGACATTTTTGGTCCAAGGCCATCCTTCAATTCCGGAAGATAACACTGTGTGCGAGTGTTGTGAGCACACACTCTGGCCTTATCTTCAGAAAACACTCCCAGGGCCCCACATTTGAGGGAGCCGAAGGAACAACAAGAACCTGCTCTTGGAGGCATTTGCTCCATCCTGCTGGGAAGGGCTGAGCTCCAGGAAGCATCTTTCCCTGGTGTAAAGCTGGAGCAGCACGGAAAAGCTGGGCAGAGCTCAGTGCTCTTCCTGTTGGCCCTAACAATAAAGCCACAGGCAGAGCTGGCAGCTCACCAGTGAGGTTTGGGAGAGATGGACAGGCAGGGATTGGGAGTGGGATAGGGCTGTGCCCAGACAAATCCTGGGGGCTCCAGGGATTCAGCTCCCTTCATCCTTGTGTGGCTGGCTCTGGGAGGATGAGGGCATTTCACCCATCTGCATAGGACCTCAGAGCTGCCACCAGCTCTGTGCTGAGCTGGAAGTGGACTTGGCACTGCTGTGGGTATCTGGTCCTGGGGTGATCTGGTGCTGGCAGCAACCACCATCCATCAGGGGATCAGCTTCCCTCTACCCCTCTTTGTCCTCCTGTCCATCTGCACGGGGGCACTGCTCACACAAACCTCCCCACAAAACGTGGTCACCTGCACCCACACGTGAGCACCCTGACCCTCCCATGCTGGCAGGCAGAGCGGGAAGTGAGTGCTCTGTGGTGGCACCTCAGCCTGTGGAACACCGGCCATCCCGGTTCCACCTCCGGACTCGGCCCCACATCCGTTGGCAGAGCTGATTCCTCCAGTGCACAGTTCAGCCTGGACGAGCAGCAGTCATAGGGCATCATGTTTATAAACACAGGGAATCAGAGCCAACAGGACCCACTCATGTGGGTTTAGCTTTAGAGGTTGGATTGAAGCCAAGAGGAGAGTCCAGGAGAGATTTAGAGAGCAGGTCAGCTCTGTGTTACCTCACCCTGGGCTCCTCTCTGGGGCTGGATGAGCTGACCCTTGGTCCCATCAGTCACAGGGCTGGAGCCTAGGCTGGCTTTGCTGGGGAGGTGACCTGGGGCAGGTCCAGGCAGGGTGAGGAAGTGGCAGCCTGACATGTGCTGGGGAGAACCCACTCCTGGCTTCCATCTCATGGCTTTCCTCCACACCCTGGTTCGGGGTTGAGCCATGGATCCTGTGCCAAGGCACAGCTGGTTTCCATTCCTAGCTCCAGAGTGGTGTCTGGGCACGTTCTGCTGCCCTCATGGGCCTCAGTTTCCCCTCTCATGGACATCAAGCTCTTTGTGGGGAGCTGCTCTGCACCCCAGCTGTGATGTGCCCCCAGCACTGTGTGGTTCTGGCTGACACTGGCCAAGGGTGGACACAGCCAACCTCAGCCCAAACTGCTGGGGATACTCCTGCTCCACAAGCCCAGCAGGGGAGGGAATCTCTGCCTTGGGCAAGATGGGATCGGGCAAAGAGAGCCCCCAGCTACCAGCTGGGGAAGAGGCAGCATCTGGATCCCAGGGCAGCCCATCCAGCTCCATCCCCAGCAACTCCCAGAGCAAATCTCTCTGCCCTCAGCTCGCCCTGTGCAGGACCAGTTCCAGTCCTCACAGCAACCCCCATTCCCGGGCAGCACCCAGCCAGCTGGGCTCCGTCACACCGAGGGCACCCAAGAGCACCCAGGAGGAGGTGAGGGACACCCACAGCGCTCTCCTGGCACATCACTCGGTGCTGCAGGGCAGAGGGCGGCTGGTCCCGCAGCCCAAGCGCTGTGCAGGCTCCCTCACCCCCTGCCCACTCACCCACGCTCCCCGGGGCTCCCTGGGGAACCCCAGCACTCCATCCCTTGGCACCGCGGAGGCTCAGGAAGGGGCTCGGGGAGCTTGGAGGACGCAGGGAATGCAGAAGAAGAGGGATTGCAAATTGCTGGAGTTTGGGAAACGCTGCAACCCTGAGAGTTTGCGAGCCGTGAGGCGCAGTCCTGGGATCCAGGGGGGCAGCCCGGGGGATCCGAAAGGGTTGGGGGGCAGCCGTGCCCTGCCCCTGCAATAGGGAGGGTGGGTCAGTGCAGCTCCATGGGGGCCAAACCTCCCCCAGGACAATCAGCTCGGATCCTCCATGAGCCCAGCGGGGACACGCGGGGCTCGCAGCGGGTTTCACAGAATCACAGAACCACAGAGTATGCCGAGTTGGGAGGGACCCACAGGGATCACCGGATCCAGCTCCCAGCCCTGCACCTGGGTTTGGTGGGCAGCTGAAGGGGGTTTGATCCTGCCCGGGGTGCGCAGGACCCTCAGCCGCCCCTGGACCCAGCAATGGTTTCTTTGCACTGTGATGGTCTGCACCCACGTGGGGACCCCTGGAGACCCCCACGGCCCCGGGGTCCCGCTCTGGGCACCCCTGGGCTCGGCTGGCGGCCGTGGGCAGGAGCCGGTGCTCAGGATTCCTCGGAGCGGGGCAGAGCCTGCCGCGAGCACATTTTCCAAACCACCCAACGACCGGGGGGCACAGCTGGAAGAACTCGCCCTAAGGGGCCCACACTGGCACCCCAATTCCCCCTCCCCATCCCAGTGCATGGCACCTCTTGCTGGATTTACACACCCCTACCTTCCCCCCCCCCCCCCATTCCCCGTCCCCCCGTACCTGGCTATGATCCTCTGGCTGGTGGGCGACTCCACCGTAGTGTAGTAGTGAGTGTAGAGGAGCAGAGAGGATGTTAAACCTGCCAGGAGCAAAAGGCAGAGCCTTTTCCAGTGTGGGGACCCCATCCCGAGCACTTCAACCGCTGGAGTCGCGCAGGCGAGCGGCAGCGTGGGAGCCGCCCCGGGCACACAAACTTCCCAGCCCCTCTCCTCTCCCAGCCCGGTGGGCGCGGACACCGCTATGTCCTGGCTCCGTCCTACCCTGGGTGCTCAGCTGCACCTCGGAGCAGGCTGGGATATTCCTCCGGAGCGGTGGGAGGAAGGGTGTGAGCCGGAGGGAGGAGGCACCAGGCTGACTGGTTCAGACTTGCTGAGAAAAAAAAAGCACTTTTGAGCTGCTTTTTCTCCGCGCTGGGGGATTAAACATTCACCCAGACCGGCAGGGAAATGCGATTTTTATTTTTTTTTTATTTTTTTTCCCTCTTTTTCATGCCACCCACCCACAGCTCCCAAACACGGTTCTCCTTTCTGTAACTTTCCCGTGCAACTAAAAACACGTGCGTTCACCGCCGGCTGCTTCCCAGGCGGCAGCACCCACACCCCACGGTGCCACCCCCGAGCGAGTCCGCGGGTTATTTTATGCTTATCAGAAGCTCCAGGCTCTGAAGTCAAGCCGGGCTCCCACCCTGGGACGCACCCGCGCCCGGCCGCTCGCTGGTTAATCCACCACGAGGGAGAAAATGTGGGGGGAAAGGGGAGAAGGGGGGACACTTCTGGGGTGCTGCCCCCGGCCCCGTTCGGGCTGAACGCATCGCTCACCCACACTGTGTGTTTGCAGCAAACAAAACCGTTCGGAGCTCTGTGGCAAGTTCGACAAAGAGTTTGGGCTGAGGGAAAGGCGAAACGTGTTTGGAGGGATTGGGAGGAAATTTGCATTAATTATTTTGGCGTTTTCGGGAAGGATGTGCTTCAGTTTCTTTTTTGAAAGAATATTTCGATGGTTTTTTTAGTTAAACTCTGAAAGAACCAGCCCTGAGAACTCAAGGATATGCATACCAAATGTTTGTTGCAGCTGGGGGAAGGGACTCAGCAGGAAAACAAGCGTTTTCCATTGAACTGTAGGGATTTGGGAGGGGGGTGGGTTTTTAGGAAGTGACCAGACTCGGGGAACAGCAGGATGGGGAGTCCCATTGTGTCCTCGGCTCTCTGAGCACCCACATGTTGCTCCAGGGTGTTACACACCTCCAGCCTCTCCACAAATACCTGTTTTCATTATTCAGCCCCAAAACCCCATCCCTGCTCCCGAGTCCCACTGCACACCCCCAGGCTGGTGTACTCACGGCTGCATTTTCCCCAACACCCCTTTATCCCCCCAGATCCAACCACCCCCCACTCCCATTCCTGCCCAGACACATTTCCAATGATGCTGCTTGTTCAAAGGAAGAATAAACACAAGAATAATTTTAATAAGAGCTTGTTTCAGTCTCCACTTGCTTCCATTATTGCAGGTCTCCCCATTGCCAGCCCTGGTCCTCTGGGAATTTTGGCTGTGTGGGAATGCACCATGCTGACATCCATGAAGTGCCCAGCGTGCATCAATGGCCATGCAGGGAGCAGGTCTGTGCCCACAGCTGGCAGTGGTGGCACTGGACACCACGAGGGGATGGTGGCCAGGCTGCTTTAAGGAAAACTTGCAGGAATCCATCCCTGCTGTCGTGCAGGGACCGGGGGAGCCATGGCAGGAAGGTTGGCTGGGCACAGGGTGTCTTGGGGAAGGAGAGAGCAGGCAGGAAGCTGGAAGGACGGAACAGACCATCACCACTTGGACACACAGGGATGAAATCAAGCCTGAAGCTCAGCTGGAGCTAAAACTCCAAAAAGATGGGTGGGAAGAGGGGTTTACACGTGCCCTGGTAGCAAAGGGCAGCTCAGAGAAATGGGGTGCACCAGTGGAAGGATTGGATGCGTTTTGCCTCTATCACTAAAGGTTGCTCCCAGCCCTTGGGAGTACTGGCATCATCTACAGGACTCAGGGCCAGCAGAGCGGGGTCAAGAGTCTGGAATTCTGCTCAGAGGTCCCCCCACCTGGAATCTGTCCTCACCTGGTGTGACTCAGGGTCTGCCTTGTTCACTCTCACCCCCTGGATTCACTCCCTGCGAGCCCGAGCCGTGGCTCACGTGCTCTTGACTCTGGCCCTTCATTAACTCCAGCTAATTATTACCAACTGCTTTCATAAGTCACAGGGGACACAGCAATTTCTGGCTGGAGGTGGATGACCAATAGCCCAGAGGAAGTGACCTGCGGAAAGTCAGGAATTTGCCATTCGGAAACATTTATGGCCCATTCATGTAAATGCTGGTGGAGTGGCAGCTTCAAGGGCTGCAGGAACTGGTTTCTTCACATCGCTCCCATCCCTCTGTTTCCATGATATATGGGTTTCTACTGTTGGTTTTATTTTCAGCGGGGTGAAAATGAGATGCACAGTTCTTCATCTGCTCTACTTGTTTTGTGCTACAATGCATTTTGGACTATGCCCCAAAATTAAGTGGTGCTTAATTTAGAAGTTAAATAAGTGTGAAAAAACCTTTTAGGATGATAGTTGCCAAATAAAGATTAGGAAAAGAACATAAAAGAAATTACAATGAAACCCAGCAAGTATCATTTTTAGCCTGGGTTTTTTATTCCGGTGATTACTTCTTGGAAACAGAACCCAATCCCTCCACATGGCTTGAGAGTGTGAGAGGAGAATAAACACATTTTGCACCAGCTGGCTGTCGGCCACAGCTTGGTGGAGAAAAGTCTTGTGGTCTTTGCCACGATGAACCGTCCAGCTGGGAGGAAGAGATCTCCAAAAATCTCCTGGAGGATTTGCATATCCAAATTTGTTCAGCGCGGGTCAGAGGTGCACTTAAGAAGGTGCCAAAAATCTGCTCATAAAACACGTCCCTGAAAATTCGGAGTCTGGACGCCCGGGAGCAGGTTGCTGTGTCAGCCCTGCTGCAGAACGTGGGGCCATATGGCTGCCTGAGGAGGCATGGCCATCACATCATGAAAAATTCATCAGCAGATGTCCCGGGAGGCTGACGCACGGCCCCTTCCCCGCGGGGCGGGGAGGGCAGCGGGAGCACCTCGGCCAGACCTCCCCTCGCCAGGCTCCCTGCCTGGAGCACACAGGGTCACACACAGCACTGAGAAGACACTGTGGATGCTCCCTGACACTCTCCCTGCTTGGATTTGTTGGTGCTACTGCAACCAAAGTCAGGAGGCGAGGGGGGAAGTGATCACAGGGAGGATGCCTGGACGTGGGGTTGAGGGCAGGGCGGTGGCAGCGCTCGGCTGCGGGACCAGAGATGCTCAGGGCTGTGCTCAGCATCACCCCATGGCACCTGCAGCTCCAAGCAACAGGCTCTGCCCTTGTGCCCTGTGCACAACCCCACGCTGTGGGTGGGGAAAGGGGCTGGGGGTGCAGCTGTGCAGCCAAACTGAGCTGGGGTGCCCTTGTTCAGAGAAGGGCAACAAAGCTGGAGAAGGGGCTGGAGCACAAGTCTTGTGAGGAACAGCTGAGGGAGCTGGGGTTGTTTAGCCTTGAGAAGAGGAGGCTCAGGGGTGTCCTTATCACTCACTACAACTCCCTGAAAAGAGGTTGTAGCCAGGTGGGGGTCGGGCTCTGCTCCCAGGCAACAAGCAACAGGATGAGAGGACATAACCTCAAGCTGTGCCAGAGGAGGTTTAGGTTGGACATGAGGAGGAATTTCTTCGCATAAAGGCTGATTAGACATTGGAATGGGCTGCCCAGGGAGGTGGTGGAGGCACCGTCCCATGAGGTGTATTGGGAAAGACTAGTTGACATGGTATTGTCAGGTCACAGGTTGAACTCAATGATTTCAGAGGTCTTTCCAACCTAATCGATTCCATGATTCTATGATCTTTGTGCCAGTGTGGCAGGATGTGGCCCATCAGGGAAACACACCCTTTAGTCCCCTCCTGCTCCTCCCCTTGTGGGGATGAGCCCTGGGCTGAGGTGCCAGGTCCTGACCTGGTGGTGGCAGGACTTGGCTTAGGTTGGCTCATGTTGGCTCCTCTTGGTGCTGCTGGGCCCAGCCCAGCTCTTATCACAGTGTCTGTGCATGGCAGAGCCCTTGGCCAGCCCTGGACCGCTGACCAGGGCCGAGATAAGCCAAACACACAGTTCAAAGGCCATCCCCTCTCTGCTGGCATAAGGCAACCTGTGAGGCTCTGGGCTATGGCCTGGAGGGGTGCAGAGCTGGGAAACACCTTTGGGAAATTAGGGTGACAGTGCAAACTGCTGCCTTCCCCCTTCTTGCCAGCTCTGGGCCAGCAGCAGGGCAATCAGTCCCTGAGGGCTTCCCAAAGCCATGCAGCCATGGGGACAGGCCAGGCTCCAACCCCAGAGCTCACAGCTGGGGAGAGGGGACACCACCTCTGAGTGTGGGTGGGCACCAGCCCCTTATCCACCCACCTGTGTGGTCCCATCTGACACTGCATGGCTGCCGTGGGAGGAGTGGAGGGAGCGTTGGGATGTCCCCAGGACTCAGAGTGTGTTTTTCCAGGATTTACCATCCCAAGGTCTGGGTCAGCCCAAACTGGGAAAGCTCTGCAGCACCCAAGCTCAGTCTGGTAGAGGAGCCCAGACTACCACAGCCCCTTGGCATGGGAAGCAGGGGCTGCTGCACCCCCCGGAGCTGTTTACCTGCAGGGCCCTGCCCCAGCACCTGGAGGGCTGACTGGCAGGTCAGCTGGTGCTTTTTGCACAAGAAAGCCATGGGCTGCTCCTTTATCTTGTTCTCCCTCCCCTATTATCAATAGTTTTTCTGGTCCAACTGGATTTACCTGCTACCACATCCCCAAGAAAGGGAGAAGGTCCACACAGCGGGAGGGGAGGAGGGTGAACCCCCCACCCCTGCACACCCAAGGCCTGCCCCAAACCTCTCTGCAGTTGGGGAACATAAGTAGCATCTGATAAGACACTAGCACAAGGCCTTTTGTGCTGACCTGGAGCAGGCACATGCCTCTGCTACACTCCCACAGCATCCAGTCAGCCACGGCAGCTCCAGAGCAATGCATCTGGAGGGAGCACCTGCTCCATGCTGGGAAGCTCTGGGTGCTCTGTGCCTCAGTTGCTTGCCTGGGAAGAAGAGAGACAGGAGTGATTGTCTGGATCATGGCACAAGGTTGCCTTGGAGCTGTGTATGGCACACACAGTGGCTCCCTCTAGCACCTGCTTGGGTTTGGTCTTGGCTGCCAGCACTGGCAGGTACCTCAAACCCCAAGGTTTGTGTCTGTGAACACGCAGCAGGACGTGGTGGTGCCTGCTCCTGCTAGACAGGTGAGCAGTCACACTGGAAGGAGGAAGAGGTGGAAATGAAGCAGAAGATTCGAAGCCCTGCCAGGAAGGTGACAGTGTGAGAGCTCCTGGGTGACAAGTGGCTTTGGTTCCTGCAACCTGGCAGGGAATATTTAGAGGCTGTTAACTCCTGGGGAACGCCAGGAGGAGTCAGGCACGGCTCTAATAACAACTCACGGTACTCACCAACAGCTTCTGAAAAAAGCAGCGCTGACACAACAGCAGCTTCTGGACATGCTGAGACACAGTTGTGTATTTATTACCCAAATCAAACGTCTCTGTTTAAATCCTGCAGCCCCCGGAGCTCCTGGCTGTCAGCGGGGAATCCCCTGCTGGTCGCTGGCACTGGGTGTCCGTGCACGAGGAGGAGTCACTGTGTCTGAGCACCCCGGGGGATGTCAGACCCAATCCGGCCGTCTGTCCCTCTGCCCGCGCTGCCTTCAGCTCCGTGTCGTGTTGCAGGAGCCGAGGCCACACCTTTACACACTTCGTGAGTGGCACTCACAGGTACCAAATCTCTGCTCCATGTGACCCTACATACCCCAGGGAGCCCCCGGGCCACAAATCCCGCGGGCAGGCGGGTGTTGCAAAGCAGAGGACACTGGGGGACACTGGCGTGGTGCAGCGTGGGCAGCTGCAGGGCCGTGCATGGCACTGGGACACGGTGCCAAACCTGGATGTGCCAGCCTCGGCACCGTGCCGGCAGGTCCCTGAACAGGAGCTGCCACCTGGTGGCACAGGGACAATCCTGCTGCCCTGCCAGCCACAAGGATGGGGACATTTGGGGTGGCCCTGCGCCCTGGCACTGGCTCCGTTGAGCTGCACTGAGCAGGCTGGGGCTACTCCGGCACAGTCCTGATTTTCCCCTGGGACACTCACCCAGCTGAGATCTCGCCCAAGCCCCAGATCCTGGCTCTTGCCAAGGGTGCTCCAGCTGTATCTGCCCTCCACAGGTTTTGCTCTATTAGTTTGTGCCAGGACAGAAGCTGGCTGGGAAATGCCACCTCTGAGCCCCCTCAGCTTCCTGTGGCTGCTCTGGATCTGATGCCACAAGATCAGGTGGCCCTGGTGAGGCACAGCTGGACTTGTGCTGCAGGGTATGTGTCCTGGTGTGTGCCACACCTCAACCAGCCCACAGTGGGACAGGAGGTCTTGGTGCCAGGGGGGACAGGAGCAAAGCAAGGGGGTGAAGGGGACCACCAGGTCAGAGCAGCTTTCCTGGGATCAGAGATGATGTGACTTTGAGCTTGCTGGGAAACTCCAGAGCACAGCAAAGGCCCTTCTCCAGCCAAAGTTATCCATGATAACATCAAACTGTGATGACTGTGTTGAGAGGAAGGCGTGGAGGGAACAGACTCTGCTGGTGGGGAAAGCCTCCTGGGAAGTTTCCTTCCCTTGACTCTGGGAAGCCTCAGCACTGGGGAAAAGCGTGGGCTGGGGGCTGCCAGCCCACCCCAAAGCCTCCTCGCCCACACGGGGATCCTTGTTCAGTGGGACTCAGCCCCATCCTCCTTCCCAGAGCAGAGGGAAACAAAAGAGGAGGAGGGGGAAGGGAAGGGTCTAAGAGAAACTTCTTCCAACTTGTCGGGAAGAGAAAAGCCCTATTCAGGCAGGAAGAATACCCGTGTGGAGCCCGTCACTAAGCAACCCGCAGCAATGTGGTAGGGCCTGAGGGACAGGCAAGGAACAAAAGTGTCTTGCTGCCCACCCAGAGCCCTGGCAGGGAGAGCCTACAGGGCCTGGGGACAGGGGACACAAGAGGTGCACAGCCTCCACGAGGGTCCAGAGCTCCTGGTGCAGGGGTTCCTCCTCAGTCAGCTCTGCAGGGTGACCAGCCTCCATCAGGCTTCCCCTTTGCTGCTCAGGAAGGATTTGTGGTCTGCTCCTGTGGCTCCCCATGGGCCTGGTGTTCACACAGGGCTACATCATTCCCAACAGAGGCACAGTGCATTTTGGATAGCTCCCTGCTTCCACGGACACTGTGAGTGTGTATGGGCAGAGCAGCCCAACGCAGGCTACACCCTCTCCCAGAGAAGTTGAATTCTGCATTTAGATTCAAAATGTGGGGGGCTGTCCGTTGCAAACAAGCTCAATGAGACATGATCAACTGCCTGGCCTCTCGGCAGCACAAGGAAAAAGGGACAAAGGAAATCAAGCCTGACAAACCCTGCTGACAATCCCAGCTGAAATGCTTCCCTTGGGCTCCAGGGAGTCCCTGGAGACGCTGCTTCCCCATCTGAAATGCTGCAGAAATGGGAAAACACTCACAGACAGAGCAGGTCCAGAGACCAGCCAGTATGCAGCTGGTTAACTCCAGGGAGATGCCCTGGACACTGGAAGTGGCTTTTTGTCTGCATAGTGTCACAGGGGGGAACATCCAGCCCTTCACACATTTGCCTTGAGCATCTGATACACTTGGAGAGGACAAACCTTCCTCAGAGAGGTGTTTGGCCAGCGCTGATCCGTGTCCTGCAACAGCCAGGTGAACAAGGGGGGGATGCTCAGGTGTGACCACACAAACTGCAGAGCTTCTAGAGATGAAGGTGATCTCAATAACCTTCAGCCCTGCCCTTCCCTGCCTTCATTATCTGCTATGTCTCAGCCTTTAAAGCATCAGCTCTGGATGAACTAAATAACCACAACCCACAGGGCTACAGTGAGAGATCAGCTTGGCCAAAGTAGTGCCATTTATTTTATGTACAAAACCCCTTTGAGAAGGCCAACATGTTGCATGTGTCCTGCACACAGCACCGTGGGGGACAGGCACTCCAGCCAGCAGCAAGGAAGGGTAGCATCCATCCCTGGGCTTGGAGAGCTCCCACCTCCCCTGGCAGGAGGACAGACACAGTGCTCTGGGCACAGCTGGGAGCCAAGCATGACAAAGTCCAGCTAAGCATGGACTTGGCACACCAGGACCATGCCAAAAAATTCACATTTTGTGCAGCTTTGGGATCCCTGGAGCAAGAGGCACCAGGTACTGAATGTCTGCTGCACCATGGAGAGCAGTTACCTGCCCTTGAGCTGATGGCAGTGCTCCTTTGGAAGTGTCACAAGGCCACACTGGGAAGCAGAAGTGAGACTCATTCTCTCTTGAGTTAGTCACCTGGAAGTGTCCAGTCCACCCTTTTTATCTGCAGGGAGCAGAGTGAGAGCAGCACCTCCAGAAATAAAGTCAACCTGAGACAGGGCCTGTGTGTGCATCTCCATCCACTGGCTCCTGAGGGAGCTTGTTTAGACAATACCCAGCTCCACAGTGGGCATCACTAATGGAGAGGATCCACCAGAACAGAAGGAGCCCCAGCCTGAGGAGCACCTCCTTGCAAAGAGAGAAAACTTGGATTAAATAAAGGACACATATGCTGTCCAGATCCATCCTGGATTCTGTTCTCCCAATACCTGTGCCTACAAAAACCAGTCTTGCAGCACAGCCACAAGGATTTTGTTGGCACTCTGCATTTTCTTGTTCTTCTCTGGGTCTGCAGCATTCACACATTTGTGCAAGTGGTGTGAAAGAATAGAGGTGCTGAAGGAGGGAAATGTCTTTGTGGGGATGAAATGTGCCTGGCAGCCCAGAACTAACCTTGGCTCTGGTGGTCCTCTTCTGTTCACAGTGAGGTGTTGAGATTTCCCAAGCAATGGCTCTTGCCTCACAATCAGGATCTCTGGTAAAGCTTTATGATATTCTCATCGTGAAGCTTTTTCCACACCTCCTTCTCCAGTTTGAAGTCGTGGTTAATGTAGAAAATCAGCTGCTTCCAGTCCTTGTCGTAGTAGTGATCCGAGTACTTCTCATGCCCCTCTGTGATGTAGCCATAGGCACTCACCTGGGAAAGATGGAGACGTCCCTGGGCAAGGGTACGGAGGGTGGAGGGAGCTAAGTGAAATACAGGACACAGTTCCCAAACAGGGAAGGAGCACAGGACAGAGATGCCAGCTGGGGCTCCTCTGGTGACCCCGCATGGGGGCCCAGAAGGACCAGATTATGAGCACTGGCTCCTGCTGGCTCCTCTCACTGCCTCCCTGGGAGCTCACATGCTCTAGGTCACAGCAGGCCTCACAACCTCTATGTGAGCTATTTTAGGGCTGTTCCTCTCATCTTCAATCTGCTCCTCCACAGTAACAACAGCCCACATACTCTCAAGGCAGACAGTAGGCAGGGTTGTAGCCACCCCTGCTCTCCCCTGCCAGACAGTGCTGGGTGCAAGAATCACGGGGCCCTTACCTGGTCACAGAGGTGGAGGGCAGTCAGCAGCAGGAAGGCCCCTGTTGTGGGTCTGTACAGCCTCCAGTAGGGCTTTTCCAGATTTTTAGATTTTAAAAACCTGCAGCAGGAGAAAAGAAAGCACAGAGCGGTTGCCGGGTGTGGTGTTTCAAGCGGGGCACACCTTTCCCTCTGTAGCCTCCGTCACATCTTCCTTCCTTGCAGCAGGTTGTGGCCATATGAGGCATTTCAGAGAAGCCATGAGTATGCCCAGAAGCTCCATCACCTGCACTGCAACCTAAGCACAGCTCTGGCCCAGCTTTATGGAAGTGGTAGCAGGGATTGAGGTAGTGGGGATAAAGAGGGGATGGATTAAAGGATCTAGTAGGTTAAAGCCCACTACTCTTAGGTCTGTCCTTTGCCTTGCAGTGCTGAAGTGGCTTTGAAGCTCTGTGGTATATCCTGCTCCCCATTCACATCTAAGAGTGAAATGAGACACAGGGAAGGTGCAGAGGAGGGTCACAAAACCTGCCAGGAGCTGCATAACCTGTGTTATGACAGGAGTTGTTTGGAAAGCAGGAGTCCACACCAGGAAAAAATAGCACTGAGTCCTCATGGGCTTGGAAAGGACCCAAGTCAGAGGGGAGACGTCAGAACGAGCAGGGAGTGCTGGCCATCTGGCTCTCAGGGAAGGCAGAATGCAGCTCTCAAGGAGACTGAAGGGTAAAGGCAGCCAAAGCAGGCACGACAGGAGCTCCTGTTCCTACATCTCAGTCACGTGTGGCCCACGATGGGCAGATCTCAGTGACAGCAGGCTTGTGGACAGGATTGGAGAGGCACAGAAGAGCAGCCAGACCAGGCAATTGGGGTGCTGAAGAAGGGCCTATTATGGTGTTTGAGGGGACAAACAACCTCAGGAGTCTAGAAGGAATCTCTGGAGAGAAGGTCTGTTACAGAGCCTTTCTCCAAGGTGCTCGGCAATGGGGAATATGAAAGGTTGGTCCTGAACTAGATCAACTATTCTGGCACTTCAACAACACTCTTCCCACATTTAAAGTTGCCATTTGCCCAGGATCTCTTTTGGCTGCAGAAAGCCAAACTGTCTCCAGCTCACAAATTCTGGATGACTACCCACCACTAACATCCCGCTGCAGCACCACAGAGAATTTCAGCTGAGTGCACACTGCTGAAGTTTACCCCCAGGCTGCTGGTGTGGCTGAACTGCAGTTACAAGGGAGCAGAGAGCTGGGAGGAGAGCCCAGAGACAGACACAGATGGTGCCAGCCAGAAAAAACAAGCCCATTAGAGCACATAACCCCCAGATCACCTGTTTTTCATGTATCTGAGGAAATCAGGGTGAACCACCAGGTATCTGTCCATTGTGAAATCTTTGTCAAATTTCTGCCGGGGCTTCTGCCTAAAGACAGGAACGGGGAGACTCAGGATGAGATCCTACAAAGGATCAGCTCTTGGTGGTAAGAGAAGAACCACAAGCACTGTGAAATTATTCTGCAACATTTCCCAGATTATGACAAAGCCTCCATAGCTTGTGTGCATTGCAGAGGAAGAGATCAGGGAGGAGAGGCAACAACAGGAGACAGGAATACCAAAAAGCACATGTTTGTATAGGTAAGAATTGGTGAAATCAGGCTTTCATCCATGAGCAGGCCACCATGTACAGACACCAAACCAGACAGCAGCATGTGCTCATCCCAGAGGGCCACAAAGCTTTCTCCAAGCTCTGGCCACACACCACTGAAATCAGCTACCTCTGGGAAGGAGTGCTCAGAGCTGTGGAGGAAATGAGATATTTCTCCAAACAGATATGCCAGAGGAGGGAGGCTTTAGTCTGGCTTTACCCTGGCCTGCCCCTCCTCAGGGCTGAGCACTGTGTAGAGGAAAAGGGCAACACAGAGAGTTCCTCACTGCAGGCTGTAGAGAGGGCTAGTTTGTTTTACCCGTTGAGGTTCAAGAATCCTTTTCTGATGTCCTTGTTGAACAGAAGAGCCTTCAGCCACTCATAGTCTCTAGCTCCCTCCAGGAAGTGAATGTATTTGACATGCTAAGAAAACAAATGAGCATTAACGAACAGCACTTCAAAAAAAAATTAAAGCAGACATCTTCTTTAAAAACAAAATGCAAGCAGACATCTAGGCTCGCTGAGTTTCTTGGGCACACATCTTCAGTCTGCAGCTTTCAACAGAAGCAGAATGGAGATAACCTCTGATGTGCAGCTACTTCTACATGCCAAAAGGCTGGGCTGGGACTGACACAGCTTGCCACTGCAAATACTCACTCCCAGCCAAGGCAGTGCAGGTTCCCTCACTGAGGGAAATGCTGAAGTGCTGGCTCAGCCCCTTCACTCCTCACGCACGGCAAGAACAGAACTGAAGGCCACAGACAAACAGCATCCCATCAAAGCTGTGCATTCATACAGCATGGACCTGACTTACTTTCTCCCGTGGGATGTTGCTGAACCCTCTGTGTCCCAAGATCTGAAGAGAGGAAACCAGGGAGTAGGCTGTGAATCCATAAAAGGAGGTTTTTGTTCCCACATCTTTTTCGTAACCTTTGATTACAGCCCCGCTCACCCTGAGCAAGGAAATGAGAGGAGCAGAGTTAGGTGACTGCTGCAAACCCTCACGTCCATGTTCCTAACAGGAAAAGGTAGAGTTAGTCTGGAGGAAGGGAGGACTAGGCCTGTTCTGACCAGCACCCTGATGGGCAGGAGAGCCCCTGCTCTGGAGATGGCTCTTTGTGGCTCAGTTGTGAACACAGGTTGTGGGTGTTCAGGAACTTTGCAATGACTTTTTGACTTTCTGTCTCCTCCCGCCATGAGTCATTTTGGCACTTGGGAATCAGTGCAATAGTAGAAGAGATGAAGTGATGCAGCCACAATTACCTGCTAGCCCAGAAAGTAGCTGTTAGGTTAAGGTAGCTGTGCATCTTCTGAGGAGGAAGCCTGCCTTACCGGAAGACATAGTCATGGGAGTCAATCTCCTGGCCCATCCCAGAGTTATTCAGTATTCCTCCATTCCCCACAACAGCACAGCTGATGCATGTTGGAACGCTGCTGTTACGGTTGGCCAGGAGCAGCTGCTGGTGGGGATTCGGGGGCAGCAGGGACATGACCTCCTTCACCACTGTGAAGCAAACATGGTGGAGAGTTATCAAGAGCCTTTGGGATGGACACAGTGAAATCACCACAGTTCCCACCAGGAGGTCCACCTAGCCTTTGACAGGGAGATGCTGCAAAGCTCCGGCTACTTGGCATCATGTTCCTGTTGGGAGTCTGATGGTCCCATCCTGACAAGCCCTGAGGGACTCACATGAATAATTCAGGTCCATGAAGCCATATGGGGGTATAAAATGCTCCAGGCGGTTCCATTCACTGTCATTGAAGTATCTCTTGTCTGTGAAGATCGTGATGTTGGGCAGGAAAAGATCCCGCAGCCAGTCAGACTTGGCAGCTCTGGCCCTCACTGATTCAGAGCAGGTCTTGAAAAACAAAAAGAAAACAATGAGGACCGATGAGCAGAGACCTGATCAACCTGACTGAGTGCCAGTGCTTGTGTGCCTGTGTGTGACAGGGTCAGAGAGAAACACAGAAACTCCAGTGGTACATCAGCCATTCCACTCAGCACCCCCATCACTGTGAACATGAAGCACAGTTTCAGCACTACATCCATAACTACCTGGCAGAAAGTCGCCTACCATGGAGCCAGAATGACTCCAAGTCTCCGAGACTTTCCTCTTCAGAATAAGAGGCCTGTGATGCTTAAATGTTTTACTGGCTTTGGGCCTCATTAACTGATGCAAATTAATATCTGTAAAAGGTCTAACCTGAACTTAGCAAATAAGGCTATAAGAAGTCATAACATGCTATAATAAGTAGTGTCCATTGGCAACCCACCTCACAAGGTCCTCAGGAAGCACCTTGGAACATGGGGAATTAGATCACCGTTACCACTGCCTTTAAAGGTACCAAAAAAGGTACAACTTGTTCAATGTCATAAATTAATCACTGTGAAATGCACTGCTGGACAGAGAATCCAGTACAGGCTGACCTCCAAATGAACCTATGGAAACACACGAATTGCAGTAAGTTCCCATATTAAAGCACAACAGAGGACTGGCCAGGCTGAGTCATACAGGAGGTGTTCCTGTCTGGGTCCCACCAGCATCTGCAGTGAGCTGACCTACCAGCTCAAAAATCATCCTCAGCTGCAATGGGCAAACCTGCCCAGGGGACAGCAGACAAGGAGGTCAGTGGGTAGGCATTCTTGGTGAACATAACACCATCACACCTACCGAAGCTGGAGAGGAGTTATCCAGCAGGTACTTGTCCTCGAAATCCCAGTGTGGCTCAGATGTGTAGTTAGCAGCGCTCAGTTTTGTCTTTTTTGTCACTGCAGCAGCCTGAGGAACAGGTCTTACAGTTTTCACTGACGCAGGAGGCTCTTTGGGTTTTGATTGGTCTTTGGATGTGTTGTTTTCATGAGCTCCCTTCACCTCAGAGGATGGTTTCACTGTTGCCTTCTCCTTGGCTCCCTGCGCCCTGGGAAGGGGTTTCACTGTTGTCTTTTCCTTGGCTTCTTCCATCCCTGGAGCTGGTCTCACTGTTGTTTTCTCCTTGTTTCCCTGCACCACAGGGGCTGTTTTCACTGTTGTCTTCTTGATTCCCTCCAACTGAGGTGGTGGTTTCACAACCATGTTCTCCTTGGCTTCCTTAACCCCGGTAACTGGTTCCATCATTTTCTTCTCCTCCTCCTTTCCTTTCCATCTTGGTGTCTTCTCCACCACATCTTTTTTGAGCTTTGTGTTGTCTCTCCCCAAAGTCACCTCTAAAAACCTCCTGGAGTTGCCATTACCAGAACAGTTTAAACCCTGTTGCTCTTGGTTGTCCACTTGTTGCGTGTCTGGGGCATGTTGAAAAATGTTCAATTTCCTGAATGCAATCAAGGAAAAAGCAGACACATCACACACACTTTCCACTTAACACTGAACACCCTCCAGCCTGTTTTTAGTGCTCTTGACTCTGAGCCTCTCTCTGTGCTTTAGAGCAATTTCATTTTGATCTTTGCCAAAGTGTTATTCAACTTCCTACACCATTCTGGCCTGAATTCTGCTTATCTCCCCACTGAGCAAATCCCAGAGGTACACACTCCTCTTCTCAGCACTTGGCTCATGAAACATTCACACTGGCAGTCACTAGCAACCAGTACAGCACAGCTTTGCCCTGCACTGGGCAGGACCCCTGGCAAAGTCCCCAGAGCACTGTTGTTTTGGAGATCCTGAGCTCAGGACATGGCACACACCACGAAGGCAGCCATCTGGCTCTTTCCTCTGCCAGCAGAGCTCTGTGCTTCAGCAACAGAGCAGGAAGATCTTCCAGAACTCAGGAAGGGAAGTCTAAGAAGAGGTGAAACTCCCTCCTTTACCCTACAGAATTTCTTGAGCATTTGGGCATTCTCTGCCACAAGGCACTTCTTCCTCTCCTCCTCCTCCTCCTCAGTCAGCTAATGCAATGGCATCACACAGCACTCACCAGGTACACATGTCTTAGGGCAGACACCCTGAAGCCATTAAAATGTAAAATCTTTACATTTTTAGCACTTGCCTCTAATACTGCAGCTGCCCTGTTGCCTGATTCAGAGGCACAGGCAGGTACAAGGTTATCACAGGAGGACACATCTGCTAACAGCAGAAGAGCCACCTGCAACAAGACTGGGCTGAAACCCAGCAGAAAAATCAGGGCAGAAGTGGTGGGGTTTTGTCCCAAACATTCCTTCTTATCTGCACATGGCTGGAGGGTGGAACAGGAAAAAGGAAGGTGAAAAATTCCTGCAGCTGAGCTTTTATGTACAGCAAAGCTTTTTAGGATAAACCATCGTGGTTGTGGTAGTCTGATTTCACACTCGTGTTCAGCCTTTGCTTCCAAGGTAATAAATGGAAAAAAAGCACTTCTGCAGATAACAGGCTGTAGATAACAGTTCAGTTGCTGCTGGAATTTGATGGATGCCATAACACTCTGATAGTGTTCAGGAAATTATTAGGTAAGGAGGCTTTTAACAGTTGTTTTGTATCAGATAAATACAGGAACCTTTGCAATGAGAAAAGAGAGAGTTTGTAAAATGTGGCCTGTCAGCTCCACTTCTCTCATAATCATCAGTCAGTTACAATCAAGAGTGTAGAATGTGCTTTTGCAGTGGGTTGACCCTGGTTGAATGACAGGTACTCACTACAGCTGTTCTCTCACTTCCCTCTGCAATTGGATAGAGGAGAGGAAAAAAAAAAGCGAAGGATTCATGAGTTAAGAGCTGGGAGAGGCACTTACTGATCACCATCATGGGCAACACAGACTCAAAATGGGGATATTAATTGGATTTATTACTAACAGGGTCAGAGCAAAAGAGTGGGAAGTAAAATAATCTTAAAACCACCTTCCCCCCACCCCTCCTTCCTTCTGTGTTCTCCCTCCTCCTGCCCAGCGGTGCAGAGGGACAGAAATGGGGCTCCCGGTCAGTTGTTGTTTCTGCCGCTGCTCAGGGAGAGAGGAGTTGGAGTCCTGCCCGGGCTCCCGTGGGAGCTTCCCTCTCCATGGGCTGCAGGTCCCTGCCAGGACCCTGCTCCATCCTGGGCCTCCCTCGGGGTCACAGCATCCTTCCTGCATCGACCTGCTCCAGCATGGGAGCCTCCATGGGCTGCAGGAGGGGTTCTCTGCACCCCAATGGTCCTCCATGGGCTGCAGAGGCACAGCTGCCCCACCCTGGTCTGCACCACGGGCTGCAGGAGCCACAGCTCCGGGCCTGGAGCACCTCCTGCCCCTCCTGCACTGACCTTGGTGTCTACATTGTTATTCACATGTTTTCACTCGGCTCTTCCCTGGCTGGAATTTTTTCTGTGCAGCAACCTTCTGTTCTTAAGTATGTTATCCCAGAGGTGTTACTATCATTCCTAATTGGCTCGGCCTTGCCCAGCAGCAGGAAGCCCATCCTGGAGTCGGCTGGCATTGGCTCCACCAGACAGGGGAAGCTTCCAGCAGCTTCTAACAGAAGCCACCCCTGTAGCCCCACCACTACCAAAACCCAGCCACAGAAACCCACTACAGCTTTCTATCCTTGTGCTTCACGTATAAACTTGCGTTGCTGTTTACTGCCCAGTAAGAGGAAAGATTTTATGTGTACACTCTAAGTAAAGAGATATTGGGTAAGGTAGCTCAGGCAGATCTAAAATCCCTTGATGAATGTCTGTTGTATTTTTAAGATGACATTTAAAACTTTGAAATTAAAGGGCAGAAACCAAGCAAACCAGGGCAGTGTGACAAATGAAACAGGGCAGTATGACAAACCATTCCCCACTCCATTTCCCTATGTGCTGTCTCACAAGGCCGATTCCACCCCAGCTCTATTACATTTGCCCACATGGCCAGACACTCATGCCTACACAGGACCCTGCTCTCCTGCCCAGCATTTTAAATTCAGACAAATTGTCAAAGCAGCTCATCCAATTTCAGGCTCTAGAGTCCAGCTGGCAAACAACTGCAGAAGCTCAATGACACTTACTGTCATTTCCTCTCCTTTTACAAAGCCCAAGGACAAATAGAGGATAAAGCCACAAAAATGTTGCTTTGTGAATTTTATGTTACATATAAAGGTACAGAAATAGAACTGCCACACAGATAACCACAGGCAGCTCATACCTTGTTGTGTTTTATTTCAGTTGCAAAAATGAAGTAAATTCTTTTCAGCCATTTCCATCACCTGAAACTATGGCAGAATTAAACGGCTTCAAGCAGCTGGGCATGGAGAGCCAGTTCTTGTCCCAGCTCTCCCACTGATGGGCTCTGGGATCGAGGACAACTCACTTCACTTCTCTACACCTCCTCCTTCTCTCCTTTTCCCCCCACTGCCTCCCTGGTGCAGATTCCAACCTCTACAAATTGATAGCTGCCCTCAAGGTGTGATCTCAAGTTGCTAGAGCTGAGCTAAACTCAAGTCACCTCCAGAAGAGATGCAGATGTTCCCAGCCTCACTCTTCCTGCCTGCCTCCACAGCATCAGCCCTGGGACATCCAGCTGAAAACAAACTCCATCAAGCTGAGCCAGATGAGCTCACTGGGAGAGCTGGGACCAGATGAGGGTGGTGGGGAGGCTGGGGAGTGGTGCTTCCTGTACACAGCACACTGCACCACAGAATCACAGAATCAATGAGGTTGGAAAAGACCTCTCAGATCATCAAGTCCAATCTAAACCAACACATCCATGAGCCATGCTCCTTCTAGGAAAAGCTCAAGTGTCTGCAGGGCTAATCCAAGGAACAGTGCTTCCTGCCAATGATGCTGGAGATACTTCACTGCAGTCTACACTGCAATTCCCTCCACACCCCTTCTTGTAGGATTTGCTTGACTATTTATTTAAAATATATATGGATCACGTCTGCATGACACTGGTCTCCCAGTATGCAGCATATTTGTGTTAGGAATCAGCTGCTGGACTCACTAGAAATTGGAAGGCATCCAACCCAATTCCCTGTGCACCAATACAATCTAGATTACAGCTGAATAAAGTCATTCGGGGAGCCACTGCAAAAGCAAATACTGTGCAGTGCCAAAGTGTGAAAGCAGGTAGCATTAGTAAAGCAAAGGGTGCTTTAAACAGCTACACAAGCAAACCTTAAAAACTAGGGAGCCAGCAGAAGTAGGTTTTTGATCTGTGGATCTTCCAACACCATGCTCTGCCTGAATGTGGTCTGCTAAAGTAAAGTAGTCACCTAACTCAGATCAGCAGTGCAAGTCTTAGGGTGAAAAAGAGAGAGGCAGAGAAAGAAAGCGAGCACAAGTACTCTGCCCAGACAGTGCATATCAGGAGGAAGCAGGTCTCCTACCTGAAAATCCTTGTCTTCTCCAAGGAGCTGAAATTGGCAATGAAGATGCAAAAGTATGTTACAACAATGAAGCAAATCACGGGTTTGGCAATTTTAGGGAGCCTTATCCTGGAAAATCGCATGGTGAGATGCCCGGGAGCGTCAGAGACTCTGCTGCCACTGCTCAGAGGCGCTCGCCAGGCACTGCTTTATCAAGGTGTGTTCAATGACTGGGCTGGTCTTCTCCCTGGATTTGCCTACAGGAGTGTGCACACCCTGTCTCACAGGATTCCCAGACACTTTGCACATAGATCCAAATTCTCAGGCCAGACATCATCTTTTTACTATTCCTGTGTATCACCATAAAACCATAAAAAGGTTTGGCGAAATAAACGCTTGAAGAAAAGTACAAAGATCAGTGTTTACAGAGCCACTGTGCTGTCTGGTCTTTTATGTGGATCTGAATCATGGGTCATCTAACGTCACCACCTGTGACTCTTAGAACGTTTCCATCAACACTGCCTCTGTACAATCCCAAACATTCACTGGTCAGATTATGTGACTAATACATCTGTTCAATCAATAATACAGAACAAGCAGCAGTCACAAGCATTGAGGCCATGTTGCTGAGAACACAGCTGCGTTGGGCAGGACACACCTCAAGGATGAAGGACCAACCACCACCTCCCTAAGATCCTGCTTTAGGGTGAACTTCCCACTGGCTGCTGCGAGAGAGGAGCCCCGAAGAGAAGATACAAGGACCCTCTGAAACAACATCTCAACCTTGGCCATATTGATCAACATAACTGGTCTACTGTGGCCTCCAATCAGGAGGTCTGGAGACACACCATCTGTAACGCTGCTGATGCCTTTGAGAACGCAGCAGGATCACTCTCGAGGAGAAAAGACAACACAGAAAGAATCGTGCCTTGCAGAATATATCTACTAAGGAGTCTTTCTGCTCTGCCTTTTGCAACTGGACATGTCTATCTCATATTGGCCTTTAGCCAATATAGTTTGCTTGTAACAAACGTGGGTAGAGCCCTCCCCAAATCTTCGTTCACGAAGCCCAGCCATGATGATTGTAACAAAGAGTGGGAAAAGACCTTTTACTGCAAACAGTGGAAGTTTCCTATGTTTTCCTTAATGAGATTGGTCTGGTAAGAAGGAAACCCTTCATCTCTGATCTGGCAGAAGCACCACTGGGAACATGTGTGAATTATGGAAGTAGCCATCGTTACAATCAAAGAAGCTTTCATACCACCACTTGCCCAAGGTTTTAGATATAACCATAAACATATATTCTTCATGCAGTAATTGCTTGCAGCTCCAATCCAGAAGCAATCCCTGCCCCCCCAAAGCTGATGGATAGGTACACATCCATTTTACCTTGTGATTGCTTTGAAATAAATCAAAGTAAGAGTCGTTGCAAATCCAGAACAGAGAAGTTTGTGTTATGAAAATCCCAGGTCTGTGTGGAATCAATTTGGGCAGTCCAGAGTACATCACCCCAGCAACAGAGGGAAAGATCTACAGAGATGAACGCCACAGCCAGATAAATGCTTATCTGTATCAGGTAGTTTTACAGCAAAGGGCTGTTTTTAATTTCTAAATTGTTAAATATTAGCCCTGACAGTTCACAGGGAGGTGGCCTTAGTGCTCCTTATGCATAGGCTGCTTTTGCACAGCTCTTATAAAAAAGTCAAGCTCAGACATAAAAAAAGCTTTTGTTGATGGTATCAACAAAATCTCAGAAGCATGATACTGAATACACAGAGAACAGAAGGTGCCTGTTTTATGTCACAGGAAAGCCAGTCAACAGGTTTCACAGCTACCTTGTACCCCTCCACACAGCACAGCAAATAGCTGCAGGGACTCCCTGTACAAAGCTCAGCAGTAGCTGATTTTCTTTATTGTCCATACTTGCCAATAAGTTACTCTCTTTGGATTTATGTGCAAAGCATTGGTTATCAGAGGGCCTAGGAGAGAAAAAATGAAACAATAACATAGGTTTGAAAAGCCTTTGAAGAAATACAAGGGAGGTTGTTAGCTCAAGGCACAGGCCTGGCTCCATCTCCAACAAAGCATTTCACTGTTGCTCAAACTGAGCCCATGATTGAAGGAGAGATGTGTTGAACAACTACAGGCACTGAGAAAGGGCTCAGCCAAGGTATTGCCATATCCCTGGGCACTGCTCATGAGCTCCAGGCACTTTCTACAGAGGTGGGCTGCAAGGTGCAGCAGGCAAGTAGCAATTCTGTGCCCACAAAATCTCCAACAGGACATTCTTACAGGAATAAGTATCAGTCCTGCACTCATATGCAGCACAAACAGCAATGGCTTCATTTTAGCCTTCCTCTCTCAAGTCCTGTGCACCTTCAGGTATTCAGCTTGGAAGAAGCTGCTTGTGTGCAACTACAAAACTTTTTCTGCTAATAGGATCTCAAAGAGAAATTCTGGAGGCAGCAAACACTTCCCTTCAACCTTCTCCATGTACCATTACTGCAAAGCCAAGAGCCACAAGGGATAGCAAGACTCCTACAACCAGAAACAGATGGATTTCTTTGCTTTTAAGGAACTGCTCTGGTGATTGTGGAGAACAAGCCTGTAGCACTCTGTGTTCAGGAAAGCTTGTGCTTGGGGGAATATCCAAATCTCTGGCAAGCACATTAGCCAAAAGCAGGCTTGCTATGCAAAACACACAGCTTTCCACCTTCTTGGTGTAAGAAAAGAAAACCTAAAAACCCCTCTCAGAGTACTGACTTCTACTTCCTTGGAGTATCATTTCATCATCCTCCACCTCCACTGCTGAAATCTGTCAGAAGTGAGGCAGCCAGGCTGGTTAGCTCAAACATGAGGTCAGATTGGGAAATGGGGTTATATTGGAACTCTCCAGGGTGACCTGGTGAAAAGTGAGGCCAAGAGCAAAGCTGGTCCCTTATAAAGCTCTATAAGAAGTAAGATGCTTGGGGTACACAGGGCTCCCAGCCCACAGACAGGAAGATAATAAGCAAAGACTGCACCTAACACAGGGACTGGCCTCTCAAGGGCCACAGGCTATGCCAGCCTCCTTTTCCAAACACATTTCTCTGGCATTCCTACCAGCAATCCCAGGAGATGCTGCTTCTCTCGTGGTGTAGAGACTCCAAACCCAGCACTGCTGCTCCATGTTCAGTTGCCCAGTTACCAACATCAGTGAGCACAACAGAAGCTCTTCTATTCTTCAATGCTGTAAAAACAAGATGACTTTGTTTTAAAGCAAACTGTACCTGGGATCAGCAAGTGAAGGTGGTTATCTGTCAGCCCTTTTTCATCTCCAGCAGTCCATTTAATTGCACATCCACTTAACTACATCCTTGTTACATCCTGGACATATAAAAGGCAGATTTGCTTGGTTTGGTTTTGTTTTTTTTTTTGTTCATAAACAAACTTCATTGCTATTAGATCTTAAACTGTGTGTGTTGTGGGTGTCAGCTGCCATTTGAACTGTGCCATAAATTTATCTGTGGGTACGTTTTCCAGAGGGCTGTGTATCAAATCTTGTTGACTTGCCTGTGCCCTGTGTGCTTTCCATTTTCCCATGTCTCTGGGTTATGGAACAGAACATCACAAGATGTATTTTGAGAACAGAGCTGTTCTACAAATTGATCCAGCCTTTGCTGCAGGGTAAACTTGTCTTTCAGTGATGGCTACATCGTACCATAACCAGTACTTGACTGGAAGCCAGTGGAATAAAGAGCTGCTAAAGAAGCTGGGGGTGTTTGGACCTGTTCACAGTATTACTTGATGATAGAAGAACTGAGTTGTAAGTGGGAGAGAAAAAGAATGACATTGCCTCCAGCATGTGACTGCTCAATGGTCATGCCTGTGGGCTAGCAAAGCCTTAGCTTGGCAAGCTTAGTTCCTTGTTCTCCTCTCCCTGTTCAGCAGTCATCTCCAGAAGCCAAAGCTTTCAGACTGGGAATCTGGGGAGGAAGAAATTACAAGAGCAAACTTTGCACAACTATTTGTCTTGCTTTCACCAAATAAAACCCATAGCCCAGAAAATCCTAAGCTTCCCATAATTCCACATTCACTTGTCGTTTTCCAGCTAGTCCCTTCCCTTCTGCACCAAACTTTCCCTCAAAAACACTGAATAAGCACCCAGAGACAACAGCATTTGTTGAGGCAAAGCCCCCACATCTTCCATTGTGGGACTTTCAAGAATACCCACAGTTTTGTCACAGAGCAAAGCCCCAGAAAACTGTGCCAGGAGCAAGGGAACGGCTTAGAGAGCCAACTTGCCTGTGTTCTCCAAGGGCTAAAATGCCCCAGGAGGGAAAGAGACAATGGATTTGATGGTGGAACACTTGAAAGTGGCTCCTCAGTGTCCACACAGCAAAGCAAAACTTGTTGGGTTTTCATTAGTGCTGATCTGTGGGCTTGGCATCCAGCCCCACCCAGCTAATGCCCTCGTAAAAAAACTGCTTTGAATCTGTGTTGTGACAGCAGATGACATGGGTCTAGCCTAGAATATTTCTCCCTCTCCCACACAGTAATGGGACCATGGGCAGGCTCCTCCAGCCAGCTCCTACACACCATGGAATGTCCTTGCCTGGAGCAATCACTGGGAGATGGAGTGTAAGTGCTCTTAATTTGACCATATTCCAGCCTCTGGTTGCTGGAACTTGTTTTAGTTCTTTCTGTAAACACAGTGAGGACTCAGCTTTTGAGCTGTTCCCCATGGCCACAGCTCTGGGTGATAATTAACCTCCCTGTAAAGAGTGGAGCAGACCAACTCTGTCACCACACGGCCTTTCTGCTTCTTGAACTCTTCGCCATTCACCTCACCCTGCTTAAGCTGCAACCCTGAAATGCTCTGGTCTCAGCATTCCTTCCTCACACACACAACACTGAGAAGACTAATGAGCCACCTCGTTTGAGAGAATTTAAAAAGCCACAGAAAAATACGCTCCCAGCAACAATGGCTGGAAACATCAGCTGGAGTTACACAGGCTGGAAAGAACCAGGGATCCGTTATCCAAATGCCTCCCTCAGCAGCCTTTTGTCTGTGCCATCCCAGCAGGAAGCTTAGCACAGCACCCCAGAGCTGCCAGACAGACAGACAAACCGACACCACTTCAGGGCTGAGATGGGCTGTGAAGTTTTTCCCCCCACCCCCTTTAAAATCTGTTTGATGGAAAGGAAGAAAACATTCTGTTTTTTCCTGACCAGGAATCTCTCAGACCTGGTCCCCCAAGGAGCAGGGCAGCACTGCAGATGGGTGAGGAGGTAATTTATGAGACTCATGGCTAGTTGCCCTCCCATCAGAAAAGCAGCCTCTACAGCTCCTCTCCCTGACAGCTGCCAGGAGTAGGAGCATTCCAGCACTCTTTACTGCTGCAGAGAAAGAAACACAAGAATCACAGAGCCCAAATTCCTCTCCGTACCCCCGGCAAAAAATGCAGGCGTGTTATCTCAGCATGTCACATCTGGCAGCAAAATTCAGTCCCTGCACAGATATAAATTACATCTGTATGTGGGTCTACTACTTTTAGAGCCATAAGTGAAATATTTCTTGGTAAAGGTCTTTCCCATTTTCTTCGCACTGATTTAACATCAGAAACCATCCCCCTTGACATCTCTGGCAGGACAAATGTACCATTTGGCATCCTTTGGGGTGAAAAGTGCTACAAGGAATGCAAGATGTAAGCCCACTTCTTGAGTGTATAAATCATCCTGTCCCTGTCTTACACTTGGAAAACATGGCCTCACAGTGCCTTTCTCTCTGTTCCTCACTGACAGAAGCATCAGAGAAGCACAGTCACATTTTTAGCTGCAAGAGTAGGACAGCCACAGGGTTCTGTGAGGAGCAAGATGGATTTACTGCTGGAAATATGATGCTTCTCTTCCCTTCTCTCTCTTTCGTCTATTGTCTTCTATGTACCAGTTCTTCTGCTTTATTTAGACACATACACGGTGCTACTTATCTCCATCCTCCTCCCATTAACTTGACAGAGATGTTTGCCAGCCACAGAGAGAAGGTAATTCTTTGCCACATCAGCTGCACAACACCCATCAACCTCGTACAGGGAAATCCCCAGGCAAAGTAATTGCTGGGCAGGAGAGCAGCACTGTGCCTTTGCACTGGAAACAGAGATCCTTGTGCTCAGGAAGGGCGTGACATTCTCTCCTGAGTCCCTGGAAACTGCTTGGCATCTCTTCAATCTGGGTTTGTCTCACAGGCCTTGGATTTCCAGGATGCACAGTCTCAGCCAGAGCCAAGAGGACCAGCCAGCCTGTTCCTAATAGTTCTGCACGACGACATTCGTCATCTCCTCCCAGAGCTGCACTTCCTAAAGATGTGCCATGGAGAAGTCAGGCAGGACATACACCCAGTGTGTTTGTTGCTAACTCTGCAGCTTGTTCCTCACGCTTTGTGTCCCCATTTTTAATTATCAGATGACAATGATCAGGTGTACAACAGAAACAGTCTAAGCTGTGCTGTTTACATACGATGTCGAATTCGGGGGGTGCCCAGCCCTTGTGTTAATCTCTGTTATTCTGCCATTACAGCTCTCTCTGTAGTGGGCATTTGGCACTGAGACACTATCTGTTCATTTGGAATGAGTTACACTGCAGGGCCACAGCAACAAAGGCTGGAAAAGTCACACAGCAAGGTCACTTCATGCAGTTCAATCTTCAGTGTATCTGAACAAACCCTGTGACTGCAAGCAGATGTCAGTTGGGTCCTGTCTCTCTTTCAGTGCCTTCAATGTTTCCCTCCCTCTCCCTAAGCAATCTACACACTGCATCACAGTTCACTGACCCCCATTTGCTTCACTCCACCTTGCAGCTTGCTCAATGTCCAAATTCATATTTACCACTTAGTACTGTAACCATAAGTAAACACAAGCTCAGACAACTAAAATAACACATTAACTGCACAAAACAATCAAGAGCAAGAGGACACATTGCTCTTTATTAAAATAAGAACTGTGGAAAGTTATTCTTCTGGTTGTTTAATATCAGAATAATGTGTGCTATTCTGTGAAACCATATGGTAAAGAGTTCTCAGAATCCAAGAGAAATAAGAAGCCCTTGGGTTTATAGACCTTTTGTAATTTACCCTAAAGCACTTGCAAATTACCTTACTGTGGGTCCTTCAGGGGATGCTGACAGGCAGTCCTGGCTGAGAGGAGTATGAGGAGCCCTGCTACAGCATCGAACACTTTTTCAGACAGAAGGTCTCTGAAATAAACAGAAAGGAGACAACGCAGCAAAAGGCAGCTAATCACATCAGAATTTAACCAGGATGGTGCCAGCAGTCCTGCTTTTGCCCAGAACTCCAAGGATATCTTTTTGCTTTCAGCTTTATCTAGACACTGGTGGCTCCACCACAACATCCTCAGAGCCCTGATGGCTGAAGCCACCAGGCTCCAGCAGCTCACAAGTCAAAGGTGGGCTATTTGTTTTGCCAAAGTACTTCACTGTTGGTCAGGAGGTAGATCAATTAAAACCATTTTGATATCTCAAGTGCCCCATGAACACATTAAAATAACTACACTTTTTCATAGATGGAAGTTCATATGTTCCCTAAAATACAATTTGACTCGAGAATTAGCTTCTTCTCCTATCTACAAAATGCTCATTGTCTCAAGATAAATGGGTGGCATTTTATTTGTGTAATTTTATGTGGTTTGCTGTCTAATCCATCCAGGAAAAACATTTCCTGTCTTATCATGTGGTTGATTAATCTTTAGGTTTTCTGTTATCCTGTAAAACATTTTATTGTCTAGGGATTGCAGCTAAATTGCAAGTCAGGTTCTCGAGGCCACTCCTTGAGGTGTAAAACACTGTATTCAGCCAGCCTCACGCTTCTCTTAATATCAGCATTTGGCAAGGTCTGGCCTTAAAACTTCAAGTAAACCAGAGGCCTGCAATTCCATTTATGCATAAATAATCAGTGCATGCTTCACTAAAAAGGACTGGGTGGTCACCAACACTACCAGGGTTTTCCTGCAGGCCAAACTGAGACACACTCATGCCTGCAAGCACCAGTTTTATTAACCTGGTTTGACTCAAAGCAGAGTCCTGGCGACCGAATTTTGTTTCAACACTGCAACTGGCAAGTGGAATTCACGCATGGAGAAAAGATGAGTAGAGCTGTCAAACAACAGACCACCCTTACACCATCCCTTCCTATGTGCACCTAAAGACAACTGTCAGCTAAGTGACCTGAGAAGCACCCAGCCAGCTCTTTCTCCAAAACTAGGTCCACATGGCTCTTTCTGTTGTAGTTTGTGCTCACAAAGAAGGAAAAAGAACTCCTGTCCTCTGGTAGATTTGTTTAGAGAAGGAAAGGTTTGTACAAGGGGGTCTTGGATAACACTATGTGCTGTTAACCCCTAGGCTGCCAGGACAGAACCCTGCCATTACCATCACAACATGCTCTCCCACCTTAGGACAATGTGGTGAATCAGTCCTGGGCTCCCAGATCCCACCCAACCCCAAGGGTCTGCATCCCTGTGCCCCCACAGACTGAGCCAGTCACTATAAGTGCAGAGGGCAGGATAAAACCCACCATATTTTCATACCATTAGCAAGAGAGCTTCTGCCTCATCTCTTGTTGCAGAAAGGTGAGCAGGGACATCAACCCCATCATCACAGGCTTGTCAGTATAAATACTACCAAACTGCCACACACAGTGCAGGTCACTGATGGGTGCAGTATATCCTTGTACAAACAAGGATAATCCACCCTTTAGTAAGAAACCATTTGCCACAAAAGGCCATAGGAGGAGCTGACTGTCTGCCAAAGACAGACCTTTGTCATGAAGGAGCCTGGGAATGGATGAGCCAAGACAGCACTTCTGCTGGACACCAGGATAAAGGTACTGGATGCAGGTCCATCATCTTCTCTGCCTGTGCACTCAAACATTTTAAGAACAGGCTGCTCCAGTATGGGTCCCTACAGGGTCACAGATCCTACCAGGAAACCTGTTCCAGTGTGGGCTCCTCTCTCCACAGGTCTGCAGGTCCCTGCCAGGACCCTGCTCCAGCATGGGCTTCCCATGGATCACAGCCTCCTTCGGGCATCTGCCTGCTCCAGTGAGGGTCTCCTCCACAGGCTGCAAGTGGATCTCTGCATTCCCACTGCCCTCCATGGGCTGCAGAGGCACAGCTGCCTCACCATGGTCTTCACCACAGGCTGCAAGGGAATTTCCACTCTGGTGCCTGGAGCACCTCTTCCCTTTCTACTCCACTCACCTTGGTATCTGCAGAGCTGTTCCTCTCACACTGTCACTCCTCTCTTCTCTGCCTGCAATCACACTGGTGCAATAACTTTTTTCCTTCTTAAACATGTTATCCCAGAGGTGTCACTGTCATCACTGACTGGTTCAGCCATGGCCAGTGGTGTGTCTGTCCTGGAGCTGGCTGGCCTTGGCTCTGTTGGACACGGGGGAAGCTTCCAGCATCTTCTCACAGAAGTTACCCCTGTAGACCACCCCCCCCACTACCAAAACCTGGCCACATAAACCCAATACAACCCATAAGGATCATCAAGTCCAACTCCTGGCCCTGCACAGGAACAACTCCAAAAATCCCACCATGTGCCTGGAATCTTTGTCCAAATTCTGCTTGAACTCTGGCAGGCTTGGGGTCGTGACCACTTCCCTGAGGAGCCTGTTTCCCGCCTCAGCTGTGCTGACAGCAGTTTCTAAAAAGCAAGGCAAAGGAGGTGTGTAGGACAGAGTGCAATTTCCTCAGGAGATTTTAGGGAACCACCTCATCAACCCACTCACAGCACTGCCAATTTAACAGTGTGACTGTAGGGCTGTTGAATCTGTTGTGGTCTACACACAAAATGAGGCCCAACGCTCTTGGCTGTTCATGGGCAGCTTGAAAATAGCTGGAAGATAAACTTCCCCCCTAAAAACAAGTTCTCAGAATGCCTCTGCTCCTATCTCAAGGTCACTGGGTTCACACACAGTGGTACTCCCCTTCTTCAGTAAGGTCATACAGCTCTATCCTGCCACAAGGACAGCGGATGAGACACAGGAATCCTTCACTGCAGGACAAGAACACAGCCCACAGAGGAGAAAGAACTGGCAAACCCAACCTAAAATTTTCGTGTGGTGCTGCCTGAAATAGAAGTCTTCTTGCTCATGCCAAAAGTCAAACTTCACCACTACAAAGTTGATTTAAGCGTGTGGGTGTGAAAACTTCAGCACAGTCTGAGCAGAGAAAAGCTGAGGCTTCTATTTTCTCCATCCGGTTTAAGCTGGTCTTTCTACTGCTGCTGTGCAGGTAACACCCTGTGTAACTCATCCACTGGCTTCACATCACGGTGGAAAAACAAACAGAACAAAGCGTGGAAGTGGAACAGACAATATCTATTCAGACCCATCAAAACTGAAGTGCATAAGCACACAGACAGATCTTTTGACAAAAAGCCAAAACAAACAGAAAGTTCAGAAATCAACAGGTGTGAGTCTCCCTCCCAGCCATTCTGACCATATCTTGGAAGTATCCAGAATCTATAACTCTTCCCTTTTGTAAAAGACATAGCTCTAACTTTTAGTAAAGTGTCAGATGCTGGGACAAGCCTAAGCAGTCAGTCATTCCAGCTCTTTGCAAATCTGTTTCCCCAGGCAGTCTGGTTTATCCACCCAGTCACTTCACAAAGTCCCTCTTCACTCTAAAGGTCGCAGTCTTTGCCTGTTGGGCTATACTGCTTCTCCTCCAAAGTTAAACAGCTGGGTTTTTCAGTGGTCCTTGCTGACACGAAAGGACACATTCCACATAAACAGAGTGACAGCTAAAGGGAATTCAGGGTGACAGGAGGGATTAAAAAGATCCTGTGCCTCAACGGGGAACTACTACTGACTCCAAACAGGTTACAATAAGATAAGAAATTAAGGCAAGAATCTGATGCTGCTACTCACCTGAAGTCAGAACTTGCTTCACATATGAAGCACTGGCATCCTCAGAGAGGATATCTCACTATATCTGCTGACCTCTGCTTTCCCCCACGTTGGCATGAGCCAGTCTCTAGGCCCTGGTTAGTCACACCCTGCACACATCCCAGGGATCAGCTCCTGGTTAGCTCAGGCACAACTGCTGCGTGCCGGGACCGGCGCAAGCCTGGGCAGAGACACCGGACACTGCTCTGAGCTGAACCAGTGATGTCACACGGGGGGTTCTACCTGTACCCCACGCACTAGCAGTGCTTGTCAGGAGCAGCTACTGCCAGCAGACTGCAGCTTTCTCCTCTGCTACCAGAATTTGGGGTATCTGGAAACGGAAAGAAGATGACACCGGTTCTCTGATGCTGGGAGGCACTACAGAGTCAAAGCGTCACCTTTCAGAAGAGTTACTGAACCAATAAGACCATCTTCACTTGCTGCAAACTAACCACTTCCAACACTCCTTTCCCACCCTCCCATTTCCTCAAAACCAGCATCCTGAGTTAACTTCTGCTTCCATCAATTATCAGTAGCAAAATTAGAACAAACTGAGTCATAGGCAGTGTTATAAACTGATTTCAGAATTTTACTTATGGCACACAGGGTACTGGTTTCCTCTCTGATAAAAAGGCTATAACAGTGTTGACAAGGAAGACAAATGACAGAGGCAATGATCCAAGACATCATCTCCTTTGTAAGGATTGCAGTTATATCTTTATGAGTTATAAAACAAGGCAATAAAATTCAAGACCATTAGAACAATGTCACACACATTACAGTAGGAAATACCTCCACCGAGCCAACAAATACTCATCCCACAGGTGAAAAAGAGCTCAATTGTTGGGGGCTGGGGGATCAAGGGAAGTTTTAAGAAATGTTAAAAAAAAAGTCCTGGTCCTGATCAGGAGGATTTGCTCAGAAAAATCTGAGTCATTAGCTAAGTTTAGCCAGTCTCAGGAATGCTGGAGAACAGGTGGATCACAACATACAGGATTCGTGAGAGATCTGTGAAGGAGAAAAGGACAGCACGTCCTTAATCCTCCCTAAAGCAAACAGCACCCGAAATGTTCCCTCGGAGGTTTCCAGGCCCTCTCTGCTGTTCGTACAAAACAACAGCACCCTCCAGAGGATAAACAGTGCTCGCTCTGCCTCTCCCACACCTCACCTTTTACGAACACGCAGTGTATGAGCTTTTTTCCAGCTGTGAGCGCTGTAGGCCTGTGTTTAGGTTAGCCTTGGGTAAGAAAACACGAGCCGTTTTAGAAGAGCAGTAACAAAGAGCTCCGAAAAGAACCCTGCTTTCTACTGCCAGGCAGCACTGTCTCTCTCCAAAGTGTCAGTGTTCCTTACACCAGGGCTGCAATCTCTTTACAGTTACAGAGAAGGAAAAATCGACCCCACTGGAGGTGACTCATCACACCTCACCTTTTGGATTTTACCTCGGGGAACAACTGGTTGAACTCGCTGGTGGGGCAATGAGTCCTCATGACCCACACAGAGGAGGCTCCCAGCCCGCCCTGCCACGCTTGGCCCAGTCACACTGCCAGTTTTGGGGATGTGTTGAGACTGTTTGTGATTCCCCAGAACGATGTCAGTTGGCTCTTTCATCTCCTTCTACAGCAGCACCCCCAACAACTTGGTTCAACACCTGAAAAATGTCTCAATCCCCACAGTAGCTTTGGCACCGGCCTCTGAGGGAAAACAAAATCAATTATCCGCTTTCTCTGAGACAAATTAACAGGAAACAAACTGTGCAATATCTCATCTTAATTAGTGTATTGTTCCCGGAGCAATTTAGCAGTTGACAAATGCAAACAGTACACACACCATTCCCAAAAGCTGAGCAGACCGTGACTCACTCATTACAGCACAAACCTCAGTGACTGCATTCCAAACCTACTTTGGGAATTAAGAAAGTATTTCAGACAGGAGAATTTCCCCTTTAGGGGAAAAAAAAAAAAAGCGTCTCACAGCTATTCCAGAGGTGCTGGCTGGGATCCAGTAACTGGATACATTTGAACAGTAGCTCTATTCAAAGTTTAAAAACACCCCAAACAAACCACAGGGACTTCCACGTTTTGCCCTGTTCCTGTCCCAGCACAAAGTGAGTTTCAAATCCACAGCACTAGCACTCCATCCCCATCTATCTTTAGGAATTCTTACCATCCAGTGCTCCTTCCATAACTCACCATCTGAGCTGCTTCACTTGACATTTAGAAAAGGCTCACAAGAAGGATGACATTCCTGGGCTTTAGTCATATTATGAAAAAAGAATAAAAAAACCCCCAAATACCACTCAGTTGCCACAGCCAGAAGACACCACTGTACATTTTCCAACACATCTGAGGTTATGCTGGTCAGACAGCTTCCAGAGAAATGCAGGTAGAAAAGGCTTCAGTAACAAGGGGGTTGTTTCTTATACAGTCCTTATATCAAAACGTGATTCACCAATAAAAATAGCAGTAAAGGTGAAGCTGCTTTCTTAAAACAGGAGCTGCTTGTGCCCCTCACTCACTACCCAAATTCCCTATAGGCACCGGATACCACAAGTTTCAGAACTAGCTATTTCACCACCTAGAGAAAATTATATTCTCTAAAATGGGTTGTTATCTATATGATTTTTAAACTTTGTTCCCACCATTCTTATGAGAATAAATCCTGACTATTATAAATTAATTCCCTCCCTGGAAACAGTGACTAAGAGACACGAGGGACTGGAGGGCTGAGGCAGGAATGAGTGAGATGCTTTTCAGTGTTATAACTCCAAAGGTGATCTGGAAACTCCTGTTTGTTCTCCTCTCGAGGGTATTAAGTGAGGACTTTTGCCTTTGATTCATTCTGAGAAATACCTCTGAGGAATTTATTAAAAAATATTTGACATAGTTTGCAAAAAATCCCAGAACTCCCCTGCACAGCACAGGAGGCAACATAAGATGGAAAATAAACTTGTAGGTGCAAAAAGCAGGTTTGTTGTGCGTCTGGGGACACACTCTTCCCCAGCTATAACTATTCCCATTTCCTTCCATGGAAAGGACAGTGCAAACCCACCTCTTCACCACCAGATACACCCTACAGGGTGAAGCACCTGCCATCACATCACAGAGATCAAGGTTAACCAATTCCAGAATCAACCTATGCAAAAAACCTCATTTTAATGATCTGTAAAGAAAGTTTCCAAACCTGAAATCCATATCAAAGCTACCTACAGAGCCAGAGGGGACTCCTTCCCCTACCTTCACCTCCCACACCTATTGAAGTTCCCTACTCAAATAATTCCAGATTTTTTATAAACCTGGATCTCTGTTTCATGCTCAAAGACTGCTTGAGCTTGAATGAGGAATGAGAAACATATCTAAGAACACCGAGGATGCAGAACATTCACTGATCTACTCAAGATTAAATCAAGACAACACAATCTATTCCTTGTCTGCAGGATCCTGAGTCACTAGATTACATTAGAGTGTGCTTAGGGGGATGTCAGGAACACAGGGAAATGAGAGCAACAGAATAAAAAATACCTTGTTAAATATCTAGGGTGAACTATGATTGCAAACCATCCCTGTACCAGTACCGAACACAGACTTAATAAAGAACAGCTGCACAGGCAGGTGGAGGTGGATGTTTGTCTTTCTGTCGAATTGTCTGTCCCTGGGATGAGTTTTCCCACCTTTTGTAAACATAACTGATGTCGTCAGATAACTTCTGATAACCTCCAGGACAGAAGATGCTGGACTGAAGAAAAGGATTTACCTGTTTCTTGTCCCATAGGATTAACCTAAATAAAGGAAGATTATTATCACCCGAATAAAACAAGCACTGTGCAAGATTATATCACCCAAATAAATATGCACTAGGTAGGTGGAGAATATATGTTAGATGGGGGGGAGTGTGGTTATAAGGTGAATTTTACCGTATAAAAGAGGTAACTTTTTACCCTTTGATGTGTTTCCTCCGTGGAAACCTCCACCTCGCACCCTGTGAAGAATACCGAATGAACAATGTCGAATTATCAGTCCCCAGACTGATTTTTTTCACCTTTCGTAAAGAAAACTGAAGTTGCCAGATAACTTCTGGTAACTTCTACAACAGAAGTTGCTGAATGAAGAAAAGAGCTTTGTGTTTCAGGTAAAATCACATCACCCAAGCAAATATGTATTAGGCGGGCGGGCTCATGTGAACTTTACTGCATAAAAGAGGTGAGTTTTCACCCCCTGGGCTGCCTGATCTGTGGAGGCGCAATGAGCGGGATGAACAATGCGTCCTTTCCCAAACTAAGATGTGTGTCTGTGTTTAGCGAGCTCCTAAATTCGGGTGCCTCACAGAGCCCTCACAAAGCCCACACGGAGCCTCCGGAGCCGCCGCCATCGCTGTGAGGGCGGGAACGGCCCCGCCTCTGACATGGCGGGTTACGGAGGGCGGGCGGGGACAACTCGGCCCTGCCGCACGGGGGCTCGGCGGGGACATGTGTGTGCTGTGGCGATCGTCCCTGCCTGCCGTGGCAGCGGGGTGCCCCAGTGCCACCATCCCCTCGTGGGGACCCCCTCAGTGCCGCCATCCCCTCATGGGGATGTCCCAGTACCGCCATCCCCTCGTGGAGAACCCCCCAGTGCTGCCATCCCCTTATGAAGACCCTCCAGTGCTGCCATCCCCTCATGGGGATCCCCCAGTGCCACCATCCCCTCGTGGGATCCCCCCGTTACATTATTCCCTCATGGGAACCCCCCAGTGCCACCGACCCCTCATGGGGATCCCCAGTGCCACCATTCCCTCGTAGGGACCCCCCCAGTGCCTCCATCCCCTCATGGGGACCCCCAGTGCCACCGTTCCCTCATGGGATTCCCCAGTGCCACCTTTCCCTTGTTGGGACTCCCCAGTGCCACCAACCCTTCATGGAGATTCCCCAGTGCCACCATCCCCTCGTGGAGACACCCCCAGTGCTGCCATCCCCTGATGGGATGCCCCAGTGCCACCATCCCTTTATGGGGACCCCCCAGCGCCACCATCCCTTTATGGGGACTCCTCAGTAACACTGTTCCCTCATGGGGACTCCCCAGTGCTGCTATCTCCTCATGGGACCCCCAGTTCTGCCATCCCCTCTGAGGACCCCCCAGTGCCACTGTTGCCTTATGGAGACCCCTGAGTACCTCCATCCCCTTGTGGAGAGCCCCCAGTGCCACTATCCCCTCATGGAGGGAGAGTGGAACTGGACGGTCTCTAAGGTCCCTCCAACCCAAACCATTTGTAATTTTATGACTCTAAATGCTGAAAGGACAATACCCACAAAGGGAAGATTCTGCTGCAGCAGCTGGTGAAATTTCCTGTATAAAGGAGAGACCCTGCCAGAGCAACTGGTGACATTTCCTGTATAAATATTGATGAGCCCAGCGGGTGAAGGAGCTCAGAAGCTGCCCAACCAAGTACCCCGGGATGTACCCCATGGCTGCAGGTCCCTCCGGGCAGAACCTCCCCACCTCCCTCACAGACTCACACAGATGTGTCCAGCAGGCTCCTCTTTATTACAGCCTTGCCAATGCACACAGAGAAAATGTACCATACAAACCCCACGGGCTTCACATCTAGAAACCCTTTTGTTTCATGTCTTATGCAGAGGCTTTTTTATTTCTCTTAATGTCTTTCTTGAATTCAAGCTAGTAAATAACAGAGCTTCACCACTGTCCTGTCATCAACAGCATCTAAACATTTTGGTGACACTGCTCAGAACTGGTATGGGCAGGACAGGCTGAATTCCAGCCTTGAATTCTGCCTTAAGCAGCATTATCGCTGCTGGCATAATGTGAAGCTGAGGAGTTTGAGGAATTTATCTTTTTTTAATCCCCAGAAATGTTCCTATTCAGAGAAGACACAAACATAACATAAGAAATACAAAAATATTTTGGAAATAAACTGTAAAGTCTACAAGACAAAGACTGAAAATCAACTAAACCTTAACTCTCCTTTGGTTGCTTTTGCAAAGAGCTTTGGAAAGGATCCTACTTTCAGTTTTGAACTAGGGAAAAGTCCCATATAAAAACTTTCTACATTTCTCCCTTTGCACAGCTTGACAAAGGAAATCATGTCCTAGGGACACAGCAAGCCAGTGTGATGTTTCATATCATGGGACTCCTTTTCCCACTTAATTCATTCATGTTGGATAAGAAGAGGTAATTTTCAGACATTAAATTTAGATTAAGTCGTGACTGGTAGGAAAACCACTTGATCTCATTATAAATATGCCTTGACCTAAGTGAAACAATTAGAGGATAAAATAAGTCTTAAAAGTCTAATAGTCTGTTTTTATAGAATATGCTCTAGTGGGAGATAGCAAATAGATAATGAGATATTAGGTTTCTCAGACTCAAAAGGATTACACAAAATAAAGCAAACCTAATCTTTTAAGAGATCATTCCCTAAAACTGGGTCAAAAAATGTTGCCTTCCTTTGTCAGCAGTTATTAAAACTGAGAAAATCCTTCCTGATAAGAAAGTATTTAACAGGATTTCACAGGAGAGATAAGTACACCAGAAGACATTTAGCTATAATTAGGAATGCTCATTGATTTACTCTATTCAAACCACCAAGTGTTGGTCAAGACTTGAAAATACTTGATAAATTCACAGAGATTTCCTAAGTATGTAGTTTCCCCCCCACACAATTTTATGTTAGAAGAGCAGGATTTGAGGTGGACACAATCATCCTTTATTAAAGTCAGCCACCTCTCTGTGCTCCTTTTACCAGTGCCAGGAGGAGAAGAGGTGTTTGTGTTTCCAGGTTGAAGTTTGCTGCTGCTTCCTCGGGCGCGAAGATGAGCTCAAGGAGATGGAACCAGCTTGGATTTGTTTCAAAAAGCCAGCATGAAGGAGGATGAAGGGTTCCTTCCCAGGAGATGAGAACGGCAACACACCCCTAATCAGAGCACTAATGCCTTGCCTTTGGCTATTTGCTTTCTAACTGGAGGACTGGAAGCCCCTCTGCCAAGAGAGCTTGTGCAGTTTCCATCTTTGGAGGTTTTCAAGACCCTACAGGATAAACCCCTGAGTAACCCGCCTTGGTCTCATAACTGATGTTGCTTTGAGCAGGAGGCTGGACTACAGACCTCCTTAGAACCCTTCCTACTTCAGTTATTCTGTGGTTCGACTATTTTCATCCGTTTTACATCTAACATCTTTGGCTTTCTTCAGATATCAAACTGATAAAGACTAGGCTTGAAAGTTCATTTGCATAAAGCATGGTCATAAAAAAAAGTTGTTTAACTGCTTTATATGACTGCTTTAAAGAGTTTAACTGCTTTATATGACTGAGACATGTGACCCAGCCAGAAAAAGGTAAAAAAATCTCTGTACGAGATGAAAATAATGTGAGAGCTCTTAAAAAAAAAAAAGAGAGAGATAAAAAGGGTGAGGAATTACAAGTCCTTTGAAATACATATCACCAGCCTGTATGTTTGTTTTGCAAAACAAACTGGAACTGCAAAATAACTAATGAGACACGTTTAAAGCACTACAGCCTCCAGTGTCCTGCATAATAAGGGCCAAAATAGCTTTTGGGCACATCCTCCCCTGGCTGCAAGGTTATATATCGTACAGTCTAAGCTGCTCCTTCATGTCTCCTTCAGACATCTCTCCAAACGTGTCACTTTTTTCCTTCATCAGTGTGAAGATGGCAGCCAGCTGCTCTCTCTGAACCCTGTCAAGAAGAAAAGGAGAAGTAGGAATAGCCGGTCCCCAGAAGGCACTTGGAGCAAGAACAAATGAAACACGGAGCCAAACGCAGGTCACTGTACAAGCCTTGCTGGCTGCAGGAAATCTGCCCATGTGAGATAAGACAGAGAGAGCCTCTGGTTCTCCTTCCTCCCCTTTCCCATCTGCCCCATCATCCTACTCATCTCTCTGCACTTCTTTCAATAAGGAGATAAACCAGACTGCTTTAACACTAGCTTTGGAGTTCCTGAAGGCTTATCTATGCTCACAGTTTCAAGATAACTTGAAACTCTGTTTCTCAAGATAACTTGACGTGGAATTTCATAAGACCAGCATGTCCCAATTTAGCAGACTCCACAATGAACCTGGATTCAACAGCAGTGTCCTTTTATTCTGTAATGAGAGTATGTAGATACAGAGTAATTCAGGAATAGCTATTAAATTCAAAATGCATATCCCACCTTAAAACTAGAGACCAGACTACCTCTCAGTGTGGACATGACTTTAATCAGCCAGTGGAAAATAAGATCACAGATAGGAATTTGCTTTGATTCGAGTTTGTCTGCCAGTGGGAAATGGTGAGATGGACCCAGGTAGCCAGTCCAGCAATGAGGTGACCCCAATGTGGGCAGAGGCTGACCAGTGGACCACCCAGATTTCCTTAGTAGATGATCAACACCCATTTCCCCATAGCAGAGAATATCTTGATTTTTCCCTACCCTGAAGCAGTTAGGCATGTTACACAAAGATTGATATCTGTGACAGGGCTTTATTTGTGGAAGCTTTATAAGGAGGGCTTATACTGGTCATACACCTACTTGTCATCATTCAGGGATATAGGAGAGTGGGCAGCACAGGAGTGTCATTTGCTCACAAGTAGCTCATGAACTGATGTAACTGTCTACAAAATCCTCTTTTGGGTTAAAATGATTGTGCACATGGCTCCAGGCAGGGCTGGCTGTGGACTGGTACGTTCCCACTGCTGGACTGCTACCTGACTGAGATCACATTGCTGTATTGCCCAACACATCTTGCACCTGACTCTCCTGTGTGAGATTAGAAGAACTAATGAGGTTGTGATGCTTTACAGCTGTAACAAGGGAGAAGCTTTCTATTACATTCTATTACTTCAAGGCTCATTTTGCCTCTGCACGAGTGTGGGGCCAGAATTCAGTGACAGCTTAGAGCACAGGTCTGCCACAATCCCAGCTCCTCCTGCTTGTTTAGCATCTTTAGACCTCCCGTGGGCTAGAAAGACAAAATCTGGCATTTGCTTCCACGTGGTCATCCTTTCAAGAGTCCTCCTTCCTGCCACAGCCAGCTTCCCACATCGGACTTTAAACCATTTAATTAATCCATTTAAATACACGCCACTAGATAACCTGGGGTAGTCTTCCTGCAAGGCCAGTGTGGACAATCTATCAGCTGTTCCACTAACAGGAGGGGTAGTAATAACTATTGACAGGCAAACCCAGGACACAGTCTTTGCTTGGAAGGAAGGACAGCATCAACCCACGAGCAGCAACCACCCCATGAACAAGATCAGTGGAAGGAGACAGGAGCGAGTAGAGGAACCTTTTTCATGTGCTGAACTCCTGCTCTGTGTTTTTCCCTCTCCTGGGCTAAGCCCCAGCAGAAGCAGAAACAACAGCCTGTCCTCTCAGCGCTGCTGAAGCAAACAGGGCAGGAAAAAAGCAGATCCTGGCTAAATTAAGCTTGTTTGCCAATTCTATTGCAATTAAAATGCAACGGTCCTGAGGCCAAACATATCCCGATAATGATGTGGGATCTTTCAGTTACGAAAGCCTGGATTTGTCTGTCTCTTTTGTAATGTTTTGTGCTCACATGAAGAGCCGCCCTTTCCAGACGAGAGGAAGGGAAGCAGGGTCGTTAGTGATCAGTATTTTATTTTAGATCACCGCTGGGCACCAGAGGGCACGTTGCCAGTCTGGTGTGGAGAAATTCGATACACAGCCTGGCCTCCTGTGTCTGCAGTGCATGCCAGCTGGGAGTGCTCCACGCAGGTCTGCATCCCTCACTCGTTATTTCACAGACATTAACACTGCTGAAACCTCCCCAAAGGCCCGTTTCCTTGTCTCCAAAATCAGGATCACAGACAATATTCGCTCTCCTCTTTTTAAGCACAACATCAATGCATTCTGGCTCTCCCCTCGATCATGACTGTGCATTTGAAAAACAGAAAAAAGAGCCGTTACTGCTGTTACTTCTCTGTGCTACATAACCTACAACAAAGGGACAGCAAAACAAAGATAAAGAGAGAAAAGCGCCTGGGAAGGAAGAGTAAGGCATCACAAACATGAAACTGTGTTCAAAGAGGAGCTTCTCCTATCAAAGGCGACCTTGCAAAACAACTTTGTAGTGCTCCGGGTTGGTTTTGTTTGGGTTTTTTTAATGAGTTCAGATCAAACCTACCCCGTTCACAAGTAAAATCACCCTCTCTTCCCATAAGTGCTGACCTCAAAACTACTTGGATTCAGGAAGTCAAACAGGATTTTACTTATTGCTGACAAAATAGATTAATTAAGGATTTTCAAAGCAGCCTAATTCTTCTTGATAGGCAACTGAATTTGCATACTTAGCTCCCCTGGGCTCTTTTTAGACATTTCAGTCCAAGTCTTTTGCAAGTAACTGGAGGTTTGGATCAGTGAGCTATAGGTATGTTAGAAAACCCCATTTCAAGAACTGCTTGGCATCCACATCCACAGCAGCTGAAATCCTGGGCAGAGCTCGGCACTGGGAATTGCTTTGCAGACAAACAAGACCAGAATCCTGCTGCAACAGTGTTGCTCCAGCAGAAATAAGGTAATATCCCTGATTTTTCCCCCTGATCTGACTCTATTGTTAAGGAAGCCAGTGGAATCATTTATGTGGTAAAAGGCATAGGAGGGCAGAGCATACCTGTACCCTAAAATCCAGATTTTCAACACAAATCTCTTGAGAAAGAAGTTACAAGCTGCTGGAGGCAGGGAGAACAAGCACAAACCAAATAAACTATTCAAAGGTTTATTGGACCAAACAAAGGCAATTTTTACAGATTCAAGCCACTAGAATTACAGTCCTTTGTATAAGAGCCACCATCAGATACAAAATGAACAAACAAAACAAACAAAAGTAAAAAATACCCAGACAGCCATTTGAGTTGAAGAAATAGGTTGGCTTGCTGCCACTAGCAAAAAATCTGGACTCAGCTATAGACTTTGCTGGATGTACATATTGCCATGTAACTTAAACACAACGTATATAAGGCATTCTTTGCATAGTTGGGTGCTCGGGACACAGTCAGCCAGCCAGCACCGAGGGGAGACAGCGGCTGTACCAGTGGGATGTTGAAGCAGAGGGTCCAGATGTGCCTAAATTCATATGCAAACCACTGAACACGCTTGCAGTTGTCGGCTGGGAAGGGGCAGCCCAGCCTCTTCTAAAGCTGAAGCCTCCTGCTGTTCTTTAAATGAGCCCTTTTATTAAGAGTCTGCCAACCCCAGGCGCTGGAAAGGACAACTGTGTACAAGGTTTCAAGTATTGTCTGCATAGGAATTAAAAAGGGAGGAAAAAAAAAAAGCAGCCTGTTGGGTTTCTGATATGTTTGCAGTGTTAGCCAAGAGGCTGTCGTGAAAGAGGAGCTTTGAAGGACACATCCCCACCCAGCCTGGTGTTTCTACAACACCCCTAGAGGACTCAGACCCTCTTCTGTCTCTCACAAACCAGCTGGGTTTGATTTAAAACCTGCCATGTCTGAAGCAGGAATATGTGCCCAGCCAAAATAATCTGCTGTACGTGACAGCGCCGGGGGGCAATGCAGAACTCTGGCTCCCATGGACAAGCCACAGGGCTACCAAGAGAAGAGGGCACTGGAACAGCAGGCAGGCAGAGGAACGGGGAATGTGCCTCTCCCAGGCCCCCCACTGTCTGATCCTGAGCCAGAGGAAAACCCTGATGCCATAGCTACCTCCTTGGGCCTCTCCTCTTGGGAACTGGAATAGGGAAAAGTGAGGATCCAGATATTTACAGCAGCCAAAGTGTGGTCTCCTAAACCTCTGCCACAAACAGAACAGCTAAACTATCAATCTTCAGCACTTCCCGAGTCTCCTGAACACCTACAGAATCAGGTCTCTGCTAAAATAACTACAGAAGCAAGATTTGAGTCAGTCCAGTCTGCCATACCTCACGTGGACCCCCCTTTGTCCCTCCACCCCTCAGAGTAAAGCAGCTTTGTACAACATTTGAAATCGCAGGGAGTTCCCACCCCCCAGAAATAAAGAGGAGTTTGGCCCCAGGACAAAACAACTTGAGAGTCTGGTACAAGATCCAGGCTGGTCTGGGAGAAGAGCTATGGTTTGTCCACCCCAGGAAAGGAACAACACAGATTTCATGGCCTAATACATGGTAAGGAACACAATAGACTCGCTGCATATTTAGTGTTCACTTTGGGTTCTGTTTGGGGGAGAGGGAGGAAGGTTCATCCCAGCCCCCCAGACACAACTCAAGTCACTGCTTGGGCCCAGCCCCAGTCCATGGAGCCACACAACAGGATCTCCTCAAACTTGACACCATGGGAGTTTTTGAAGAACTCAACTTCAGACCAAGAGGGGATCCCAAGTTTTGAGGGTTTATGGATTTCTCTTATGGGCGTGTTTGGTTGGTTTTGGTATTTCTCTCAAGCCTTTAAGGATGCCAAGGGATGCCTTTAGGAGGAGGCTAGGGACAACTTCATATAGTCTTCAGGTCTGCAAAGAGAAACAGGGAGAGAAATCATTTCAGTCATTTCACCCCTCAGGTTGGTTCATTATTATTCACATAAACGAGCAGGTGGAACACTCAGTGTGTGTCTGTGTGTTGGGGGGAAGGCAAGGCAACTTTCCCCCTCAGGGCAGAACAAGCCACTGTTTGCAAACATCATGCCTCTAAGAAGGATTTTGCTTCAAAGTCACCTGCAGCAGGATAGTCGAAACCCAATCAGAAGTGTAAATCCTCTTGTTCTGGCACCAATCTAAGTTACAGCCCTTCTGACCTACTAATGAGAGCTGGAGAAGCCCAGCTAATTGGAAGCTTTCATTAGCTGCCTCACCATCCTGTGCAGAGCCTCCCTGGGCTGCTGGCACCCTCGTCCAGCCCAGATTCCTCTTCCCACCTGCAGCCATACGAGCCAGGAACGAGTACTAGTTTCTCAAGGCAGTGTTGACCCTTCTCAATCTTCCCACGGATGTGTCTGTTCACGGGAAGGAGGTAAAAACCCCCGACTCTCTGCAGGTCACAAGGCTTCCTTTTGTTGGGAAGCTCTCCCAGTATCCCAGGGAAGGAGGGTGAGATGATTAGATGTGTTTTATGTAGGGGGACATCCAGGCACTCCCTCAAGGTCTTGCAGCATGTTGTTGACAGAGCCAGGGCTAGAAAATGTGGTCTCAGCTTGAACCTTTCACTCTGCCCTTACTGCCCCAGTGTCTCTCATGGATCAATGCCCCACAACAGGGAACACCCAACAGAAGGCTGAGCAGCTGCCCACAGACAGAGACCTGCACTGAGGTGAAGGGAAGCTACAACACACATTACCTGGGCACTTACAAACACGCACAGATGCACTCCAGCCTAATTCCTCCTGAATTCAATCAGGTTCATTGTCCATAACACCTGAACCTCATTTAAAAGTCGCCTACTCCTGCCATCCACCAAGTAACAGCCTCATTTCTTCCTCTCTTCTTCTGCAAAACCTTCCCTTCTCCAGCAGCCTCGCCAGCACAGCCGGTGACCCGGATCCCGGGCGGGAGATCCCGGGTGAAGCATCACGTGGGACCGCGGTTACTCGAGCGACGTTGCGGAGGCTCAGTGGCCGGACCATTAGGACAAAGAAAGGAAATTCTCCGGGGTGGATAATCGCTCCGCGGGATCCGCGGTGCCGAGGACCGGATCATCCCGCTCAAGTCACGCAAGCATAATCAGATTTCACATGTGAGGGCATAAGCTCGTTGCCACGGGGGCCCAGGAGGGGAGGTCCCCTCCAGCCCGCCGCAGTTGGAGCGGGGAGGGATGGAGGACGTCAGAGCATCTCAGTGGTAACTCCTCACAGGAATACTCACCTCCAGGACAGGGCCAGGCTGGCAGCTGGGGTGAGAAGACCTCAAAACAAGCATGGCCTTAATGGAGGATGTCCATCAGAGCCATAAATTCCCACCTGCACAACAGGGATACCCCTTTCTGCTCCTGGAGAAAGCTGTGAGGGGGATTAGACTAAAGAGCACGAGGCAGCCCCTCGCTGGGACATTGGGGCCATATAACCCCCAGGCTGAGAAGCTCTGGCATTGCTGCCACAGAACCTGAAAGTCTTAATTAACTTGGAATGGAGGCTCAGAGATTTGAGCCACTGCTTATCCTTGGCTCTTCTCTCCTTTCCATTCTCCTTGGATCAGCATGCTTTCCCCCAGCAGCACATCAATCAAACCAGGTTAGGGTCTTCTTTTGCCAGAAGCTGTATCCTTTCTTCAGATATAGATTATCCAAATATCTGCTCTGGCCCAAGCTCAGGCCCAAGTCACTGAATCGTATGATCTGTCAGCTGGACATGGCTCTGTGTAAGGAACAGCTGGAGAACAAGGAGCCCAGACAAAAGCAGGTCCTGAATATGAGGGTGGCTCAGGGACTGAAGATCTCAAAGACCATGCTTTTCCTGAAGCATGGAAACTGCAAGTCCTTCTGGTGGCATCAGAAGCATTCCCCACACTCCAGCTCAGCCATGGCATTGGCACAGGGGTTCTTGCTTTTGAGAGCAGACAGCACTGACAAACTGGCATTCCCACATGCATTTATCTCTTGTGTGCAAAAGTCTGCAGCAGATCAGGAAATCCTGTAGCCCATCCATAACCTATAGATTTCTAAAGGAGTCCTGAGTCACTCTGAGAAGATTCCATAGCATCTTGCTGTAACCACCTCTGGCATGTGCCCTTTTTGAAAGTTTCACTTAGAAAGCTGATTTTCAGAAGAATGGAACATTCCCAACTCCTTTCCTTGGCTTAGCTTGTCAGCACCATCAGTTGTTTGAAATCCTGGCAATCTGGCTTCAGACTCTTCACACTCCAAACAAACTAGGACTGACCCTTGAGGATCAAGATCAAGTGAAGAAAGGCCCTGAGTGCTGGGCAGACCTGGCAATGGATGGTCAAGCTCTCCCCAGGCAGTTCTCTCCCATCTCACTGCTGAGGTTGGTCCCATCATCCCTGTCCCTGTTTCTTTACCATGGGGGCAGCTACCATTTCATTTCTGGTAGTGACCATAACCCACTCTTCTCTAGGATCAAGATATCACAGGAAGAATAAGAGGAATGACACATTAAATCTAAGCTTTCCTGGTGGTCCCATAAGCAGAGGCCAGTTCCTTCAGCCAATCAGTAAAACACAAAGAGAGGATTTAAATGCAGAATAGGGAGACAGTGCTTAGACAAGAGAAGAGTGGGAGAGTGAAAAGTACCAAAAGGAGCTTCTATCAACACAAATCTGATATTCCTCCAGTGGGACAGAGAAGTTGAAAGGTGAATTTGACATTGGACAATACCTCAGGAACACCAGTGGGGGCTGCTGGAGCTGGTATGACCAAGGAGCACAAGTCACACAGCCATTAGGACAGGGGCTGGTGAGGAGTCAGTGGGGTCAGGGGCTGTGTCACCCCCCAAGCAGACCTTGCCCACCACCGTTTCAAGGCAGAAGCCTCCCACATTTCCCAGCCACAGCAGCAACAGCCAAGAAGGCCAGAGCAGAGTCAGGAAGGTGGCTCAGGCTTCTGACCAGCTCAGCCAAGAGGCCATGACCACCTCCACAAATCATGTGCCCATTCCCTTGCAACACTCCTAACCCCCCAGCCAACACCAAAGCAGTGGGAAAAGCCATGGATGGGCCAGCCTGCATTTTCCTCTGGTGTTTGTACTCCAGCTTGCTGCCTACCAGTTTGCTCCCAGCCTGGTGTGATACCCCGATTCCCCGCAGCCCTCGGTCTCTCCCGGCTGCAGGGGAGGCAGAGCCAGGCTCCCAGTGAATTAGCAGGCAGAGAACAGCCAGCTGCCCATGCTGCACAGGGTTAAGCAGAAGCAGATGAAGAAAAGTTGTGAGCGCTGGGTGAGGGAGACACAGAGAAGCAGCCACAAGCTACAACAATTCAGGACCTGAGCCAGAAGAAAACACCCAGGAGCTCCAGCAGAGTTGCTGTCTGAACTGAAATCTCATGCCAAGGCAGGGTCAGAGACTCTCACACTGCAAAGCCTACGGGGGAGTTCGCAAAGGTTTCCTCTCTGGGACAGGAGGAGGAGAAGGGGAAGGGGCTTCCTGGCCTCCCTTTCCCTGCCTTTCCAAGGGAGGCATCCTGAGTTCCTCAGTTTTTAAAGCTGCTGGGGATTCATGACTCAGTCATGACTATAAATACGGCCAGAGCTCCAGTCCACTGACATCTCATAGGTCAGAGGACATTTTCCCTTGGGATATGGTGTAGGTAGAGAACAGCACCAGGCCACCAGCAGACTCCCTCCTCATACAAGTGGAGCTTGGGACCTATGGAGGGAGTGTCAGAGCAGGGGGACCTCAGCAGGGACCCCCAAACACACAGTGCCCTTTCCTACAAGAGGCAGGTGGAAGGGAAACCCTCATGCACTGGGTGTTTTGTGGCTGAAAGCAGCCTTGCCCGTGGTGGGGCCATCCCTGTGGCTGGTGGCTGCATGAAGCAGTGGCCAGCCTGACCTGCAGAGTCCCACAGCCCTGGGCTCTGCAGTCTCTTGCTGCTCCCTTCCCCTTGCTGCTGCTCCTCTTCCCTCAGCCCAGGACGACTATCGTGCTGCAGAAGATGAGAAGCAAACAAATAATAAAACCCCAATAAAAGCCCAAACTTACCAGCTTCCCTCATCCATAAGAAGCACCATGCTGGACAGGACAGGACAGGACAACAAAGCCACTGGGTAGGGGGAAGGTTAGCAAAAGAGAAGGAAGGAGAGAGAGGCCCAGATTTCATGCCATACAGAGAGGGGAGCAAGCAAGCGAGCCAGGGTTATGTGATGGCAATGCAGGGGGTGGACAGGGACAGATACCAATGGACAGCTCTCCCGAAATGCAACCTCCTCCAGCCCTGTCCACCCACTTATTTTTGGAGGGCCAGTAGTGGAGATGTTTGAAATAGGTCGAGGTCTGTCAACACAGTCATTAAATCCCTGCAGCTGTTTCCTGCCCTTGTGAGCTCCAGAGTTGTCATCACCAGCATGGTCTCATTCAAAAATGAACTTCAGCATGGTTGTCCCTCAAGCCACAGCTGCATCCCCACTTTGATCCAGGATGCCTGGCAGAGCAGGGAGTGGTCTCTCCTCCACTCCCTAGAGCCAGGATCTGCCCAGGGCACCCTGCCTTGCTGAAACTCCAGGATCCAAGCGCAGTTTTATTCAGTGCCTTGTAACCAAGACACACTCTGAACCCACCTGAGGAGGAGACAGGTTTCCATTGCTAAGCTACCACCAAGAAAAGGGAGGAGAGTGAGATTTACAGCCATCCAATTCCCCTTGCATGAATCCAAACTTGCAGTTGAACCCTAGGCTTAAACCCAGTCTGTATTAAAGCAGTGTCACCTCAACCCACCCATGGCTGGCCAGGAAGTGAGAAGAGAGGATTGAGAGGCAGGAGGAGAGTTTGCTCCTAGAATGGGTCACCTAGCTGTGGGAACTGAGCCCATTAGCCAGGGAAACTGGGCAGCCATCCCTACCTTCTCCTTGGTCTTACAGAGGCTGACTGTGGTCTGGGGGAATCCCCTGCTCCATCCATGAGTGCCCTGCCAACAGCAGAGCGTGTCTGAGCAGTTTGGTGCCATTCACTCAGACCCTGTTCAAGGGGTCTGTAACGGTGCCCTAGCCAAGGCCCCATGGGGCAACTTCTGGCTCTTCACTCCCACCTCTCCCTCAATCCCTGAAACAAGACAGAGGACAGAGAAGTGAGACCTTTCCACAGCCTGTCAGTTGGGATCTGCTCTCCTTGCTCCAGCCAACACACCTAGTCAGTAGTGACAAGGACAGAGCACAGACGGCTCAAACCCTCGGCATCACCGAGGCCAACCAGGGCTTCGCTGGGACCTGCTCTGCCTCATGGAAAGAGTGAACTGAAAGCAGAGACCCAAGGGGATGGTTTCTCCTCATTGTTTTCTCTTTTACTATGAGTGGAGCCTTGTTGCAGTTGTCACTGCTCAGCAGAGCCCTGACCATATTCATTTCTAACTAAAAAAAAACCCCACTAACCTCTTTCAACCTTAAGGGAGGTTTCAAGAGCAGCTGGCAGTGACCATTCCAATCTATCCATGAGGCCCAGGCCTTGAAGGCACACTGGGGAGCCCTTCGTCTTGCTCCCTCACCCACATGAGGCACCCAGCCAGGACAGCAATACCCAACAGCCAGCACTTGGGGGCTGTGTCTCACACCTACAACCTCAGCCCTGCCTGAGCAGGGGCAGCTGCACCACCACAACTCATATCTCCTGAACTAGAGCTTTGCACCATGGCAGCTACAGATGGCCAAAAGCCTCAGGTGCAGAAGAGAAGGATTAGGGAAATACACTGTGCTGCCTTGACCAAGGGCTGCATCCTTCCCCTGCACTCTTCCCCTTCCTGGCCAGACTGTTTTTCTCCCCCAGGGGAGCAAAGGCTACGTGCTTCTGTTCTAGAAGTACTGGTGACCCACCAGGTGTGATCAAGCACAGCCACCACCCCAGCAGATGCATTTGCCAACTGGATTTACTGTTCTCCTCCCTCACTGAGCACTCCTTTTATTTTTTAAGACCAGAAGCAGGAAATTGCATCACTCAGTAAAGGTCACATTCCTTCCCCTTTTAGTCCAGATTTAGCACCAGTTTGAAACCACAAGCCTCAAGTGAATACCAGGGAGGACAACCACAACTTCTGCAGGGATGCAGGTTAGAACAGAAGTGGGTTTTTTGGTTAAATAGCCAAATCTATTGCGTGTCCATCCTCTCCTGTCTGAATTCCTATAGCTCCTCTCAGAACAGAAAAGGAATACTTTCAATGGCATCTCCAAAAACAAAGGATCCCAAAATTCAGACTTGTGGTCTACTGATCAACACAACAAGCAGCCTCAAGGGAATCTGGGGGTACCACTTGCATTTTTGGAATGTTGCTTACAAGATGCTTCACATGGGAACCTGTTGGTCTGTGGGAAAACTAGAGGACCGGCAGGGCTAAAAGCAAACACTAAATCTGTTTCAATTTTGGTAACACACCTTAGGACTAACTGCCCACTCAGCAGCCCAAATTTTCTAAATCAGTAAAAAGAAGTGGTTGTGGGATATCCAACTTCAGGCATCCAAAATGGAAGAGGTGATCATCCCAATGTGAGAGCCCTCATTTCCCCTGGAGTGCTCATGGAAAGTGAGATGGAAGCAGAGAGGAGCAGATTCATTAATCTGTTATGAGGAGGGAAGGGGAGGGACATGGGGAGGGAGGTGGAACAGGCAACCAACTGCAGCTCAGGAACAAACCCTCCCCTGGAAAATAAACCAAAACAAAGCCAAAAAAAAAAAAATCGCAAACCAACACATGAGCAGATGTTACCAGTGGTACCACTACTTCTAAGTAGCAGCATTTCCTTACCAAAAAGATTTGCAAGAATGTTTGTGGCCGAGGACCTAAGGTACTTGCTACAGAGATGTGAGATCAGAGGTCAGCTCAATCCTGCAACATAAAGGCGGCAAACCTGGGTCACAGCAGGTCAGCAGCACAGTCGGGGTGCATGGAATGGGGGAGAGGGATGGAAGGACAAGGAGAAGGATGCAGGACAAGGCTGAGCCACTGCGCTCAGCTCGCCCAGGAGCTTACCTGGCAGCAGCCCTGCCCCCTTGCACCGCCTGCGAGGCCTGCAATGAAAAGCTGCTGATGCCGCAGTGAAGATTTGAGGGGGGGAAAAGTAAGCCAGCAACAAAGCAAGACAAAAAAAAATTCACACAGCTGCCTTAAAGAAATGAACAACACAAATATGGAAGAGAAGAAAACAAAGGAGCAGTAGGAAAAACACATCTGCCAATGGCCCTCGGTGTGGAAGGCTGTCGAGAGCCTCCAAGGGACCCGAAGCCCAGGCACTGTCCATCAGTTCTAGATGCACTGTCCTGCCCTGGGAATGCTCCAAACAGACATGACCAGCGATGCCTGGGAGATGCTGTGTGCCCAGGACAGGTCCATCACCCCCTGGAGCCTGTTCCACAGTCCCGATTACAAAACCCCCATCCCACTGCTGTCCATAGGCAATGTCCCCTCAGTGTCCCCAGGGGACAGCAGGGCCATTTGTTGCCACAGAGGAACCAGCCCAAGGACCTGCAGGACTTCTGGCCCTGAAACCTGAGCAGCCATTGCTCAGCTGGTTTGGATGGAGCTGCTGGTGCAAAGAGTTTGAATTTGCCAGCTGCAGGTATGCTTTCCATTGGTGTTTAGCAGGATCCTGAAAAGCAATTCCCATTGAGCCCCATGGGTATCTCTGACCTTCACTCAGTTCATTCCACCACCTCCCTCCCAGGTGAAAAATACAGTGACACTAACAGCCCTGCTCAGTGTTTTACAGGGTGAGGGCTTCAGGCACAACAAAGATATAACAAAAGAAAGAAAACAAACTTTTTTTCCTGATGTCACCCATGCAGAATCATTTCTGCTGCTGGCCCCAGAGCAGGGCAGGTCTCTGGATTTACTCTGCCTACCACAATACCCTGCTTACACCACAGAGATAAACCTCAGCCAGCCCAGCTGCTGGGCATCACAGAGATGATTCCCAAGGGCCTCAAGGCAAGGCAGGACATGCCTAAGCCAGGGGAGAGGTGTGATCCCTCATCTTTGCCTTCTCCACTGCTCTCATGTTTTTACATGAGGCCAGCTGTGGTGGTAGACCACGGTATGACAGGCAAGGGGTGACAAATGCCCCTAAATCATTCTGGGAGGTGCACACCACTGGGAGGAGAATTGAGTCCAACAGCCCTTGTTGAGCCACCACTGGAAAATCAGTTCCTTGGAGTTCACCCAAGAGGGAAGGGGTGTGAGCTGCAGACATCTGTAAGGGAGCAGCCTGCCACAGAGCTCTCAGCTGTGAGGTTATTCCCTGGTATAGGCTGGGAAATCTTGAGCCAGAAAGCTTGATTTCTGTAACAGGACAGGTTCTTCCTTTCTTCATACAGGGCTCAGGAGGACACTTCAGGAAAAAGTCTGACATGGACAATCCTCCATCTCTACTGGGCCCACTACATGGCAAATCCTCACCACTTAGAGCTGAGGAGGCAGCCCTGGGTATGGACACTTTCAGTGTCAGCCCCATCTCAGGGAGCTCTAAAGCCTCACACTCAGTCTGCTCCAGTATTTCTGAGCTGTGCCCATGTCCTTGGTTTGGAGAACACCTACAGGGCAAAGGGAGGGGAAGTAGCTACAGATCAGGTCCTCAACAGATATATATCAACACAGTACTAACGGGATCAGGAGAACTACAGCAGTTGCATCAGCTGGAAAATTTGATCTAAGCATCCAGAGAAGAAGCTTGAACAGCTCTAAAAGTATATAGGGCCACAGTGTCTCCATCTCCTAAATCAGTGTGACTTCATTTGTTCTCTTGTCTTCCTGGGTGGGAGAGGTCTGGAATGCTGGTGCTCTGAGACACTGAGCCTAAGACTACCAGGGCAGTATGGGGGGAGAGAGGTCTGAGCACACCCAGCTTGCTCCAAGGGCACGTCAATCTGGTGGGCTTGGGCAAGAAGAAAAAGGAAACTCAACTTACCTTTGTTCTTCCTCGAGTTCCTCTTTGGACATCATTGACTTGTACTGGTTTCCCCTCAGCTTTCCAGGACTGTATTTAAAAGAGAACGTCCCATCTGCAGCTGGAGAGGGGAGACAAAAAAGAGCAAGAGATCTGTGAACCAGAGACCTCCCCAGGGCACAACCAACAGTGGTGGGGCTGTTCCCTCGGGATGCTCTCTGACCTCCGCTCCTGCAGCCCAAAGGCTGTGGCCACCCCAACACACTTCCTGAGCCAGCTCCAGTCTCCAGAAAGCCTGAGCAGAGCCAGGGAAGCAGTGTGGATTGCAGAGGAGAGCCAAGGTGCTGCTGGCCAGAGGATGGCAGGAGTCCCTGCTGCAGCCAGCACTGGCAACAGTGAGGGCTGCTGCGAGCGAGCAGCCTGCTTGGAAGCAGATCCAAGTAAATCCTAAAGCACAGGAACCATATGCTATTGTTCTCCCTGGATTCAAAGCCTTGCAAGCCCATCTTGGCTTATCAAGACATGCTAATCCTGCCCTGATTAACTCCCGGCATTTTCCACTTCTCCTCTCCAGACTTGCATTCCTCCTCCCTCCCTCCCTCTCCTGTCCAGGGGCCCTTTCCCATGCTTGGGGCTCACGAATGGTGCCACGAAGAGCTGTCCCAGGCCACGTAGCCCAGCAGCTCCCTGCAGCCCTCGACAAAGCTTGTGAAGAAAGGAGATGCTGCACGGCAAATCTCAGGACTGCAAACAGCACTGAGCCAGGGCAGCCCCAGGAGCACCAACACAGCTGGATCCAAGTCCCTCTGTCACCAGCCAAAAGACCTGAAGATGAAACCACGGTTTCCTTCTCCAGGCCTGGTTGCTCTCCCACCCAGCTCGCCAGCCCCAGCCCTGTGCTAATTAGAGCACCAAAGCTCACAGACTCTGAGCCAAAGCCGATCCTTTTCCAATCGGATTTTGCTCGAGCGCTATTTGCTTTTAAAAACCTCTCCCCTGCTTTATCTTCCTACAGATGGGAGGAAGCAACAGGAGGGGAGGTCAATCCAAAAGGCGGCCCAGGAGGAGCGGCTGCTTTGGGTAGTCGCCTTTTCCAGTTATCTGTGGGCTGCTTATCTGGGAGCCTTTATCTCTCAAGGACTGCAGGACTCAGCTGCTTCACATCAAGCCATCCAGCATTGCTGTTTCCACATCCACCCAGAAACATCTGCTGCTTCCCCCAACCCTCACAGCCCTGGGGTGCACAAAAGAAAGATGTTATTGCATTATCTGCATGGCCCCTCAAAATTGCACATTATGCACAAAACAGATTTTGAGGATGATGTACATCCCAGTACCAGCAGGACTCCAACAGTGGTGAAACTCCCCTGATTTCTGTGGCAGGAGAGAAAGCTCTGACTTGTATATAACCCATGGACCCATCCTCTGCCCCCAGTCACTTAGGAAGCCCCTTCCAATCCTCTCTACTGCTGTTATGGGCATCCATGAAAGTTCTTCCTCCTCCATTTGCCCAAATGAAAAGCACCTCACAGCCCCTCTCCTCCCTTCCTCACACAGAAGGATTCAGCATCAGCAGCTTCCCTTCTGTTTTCCAATAAACACTGCCCTTAAGGATGTTTCTCTCTGTGTCTGAGATCAGCTGCTTGATTTAGGCATTTCTCCAACCCCAAGCTCGTGCACAGATTCAGCTGCTGCCAGACCCTGGGGACTGCCATGTAAAAGGCAAGTCAGAGCCTCATTTCATAGGTGAGGAAACCAGAGATCTCAGAAATGAGCAGTACTAACATCCACATTTCCTCACTTCTTTACAACTCCGTTTTCCTGGTCTTGGGGAGCTTCCCTGGGAAGTCCTGGTGGGTTACTGCTCAGGTAGTGATCTAGAGTGTTTCTGTAATCCCAAAATGCCATCAGAGCTCTTGGGGGAACAACAGGCAAACCCTTTCCCTACCATCACCATGAATGTCCCAACACAAGCAGCCCAATGCTCTGGTCCCTCAGCCCCAAACATTCAGCTCGGCCATATCCCACTTCCCTCTGTGGGAAAACCCTCCCCATGGGCAGACAAACAAACCTGGCCAGCTGGAAACAAGCAGTAATGCTCCAGCTTATCAGCCCTTTGGATGGCCACAAAAGTGCATGGAAACAAAATTCAGCTGGCTGCTGCTTTGGGAGATATTAGGAGAAAGAAAAAAAAAAAAAAAGAGGGTGTAACATCCTGTTCCTTACCCTGGTGCAGAGCAGGAGCTGTTTTGTTACCTTTGTATAGCTCGCCCGATTTCAAGGACAATTCAGATCGTTTCCCTCACGTGGTATTCTACCAAGTAAACTGAGATTTGGGGTTCTGCCTGGCCCCAAAAGGGCAGTTTAGTTGCCACCTCACAAGAAAATAATAAGGGAAGAGGGAGGCAGAGAAACTCCCCTTCTCCCTGCCCACATGGTGTGGTTAAAAAGGAGCCAGTTTGTGGCTTTGGAAACCTCTGGCTGTTTTCTGAGTTCAGGAACTTTCTATGCAGATCAAAAACAAACTTCAGGAAACACTCAGAATAAGGGAAGGCTGGGTTTTCATGTAGGCAGTGAAAACACTGCAGAAATAGGAGGTGACCTACTTACTCAGAGCATCTGTGAGTTCATATCAAAGAAAACATTTGTCTTTCATCTCTCTGCCCTCGCGTTGCCAGTGCTGTGACCCTGAGCTGGCAGGGTGAGACCAGCCCCAAGAGTGGCCCCCTGAACATGCTTGCTCTGTGTTCCACATGTGCTCCCTGCCAGCTCCCTGCCCCAAGTGGGGAGAAGGCTGCTCCAGTGGCTTTTGTCCCCACGGCAGCATCCCAGGCTGGTCACAGGCTGCCTGCACGATCCCCACGTGCCCAAGGGAAATCTCTGGCTCACCAGGCAGCAGCTCAGAGGCTTGAGCAGGGCCAAGTGACACGCTGGAGACAGTGAAGGAAGGAGTGAGGCTGATCCCAGCAAAGCCAGGGCAGTGCCAGTATTCCCAGCTGCATCCCTCTTGCCTCCACATCCAGCCGAGCCATCGCTTTGCCCAGTCCCATTATAAAACACTTCAGAAATGGTGTGAATAATTCAGGAGGGGAGTTGGTGCCTGTCTGCAGGAGATGCTTGGGAGGATACTGGGTTAGCCTGGACTCACAGTCAGGGACTGTCATCTCCTGATCCCAAGCCACAGCCACTTCAAGATCATGCTCAGCAGTGCCAGAGCAGCCCTGAAACAGAGATGAACCCAGGGAGGCAGAGCCCAGCAGAACAGCATTACTGAGCATCCATTTGGCAGGATAAATCCATCATTCCTCAAATCAGATCTCCTGCAGCCCTATGTGGTAACATAATCACCAGTGCTGCAAGGAAGCCTAACAGGGTGGAATAAGTGTATGTTGGGAACCCTGTCTCCAAAAGCGCTTCCCCCACCTTGCAGGAATGGCACCAGGATTAAAATTTGATTCTCTGTGGCATTAGGCATAATCCTCCCAAGATGGGGGATTGCCACATAGCACCTTAAAATGGCCAAGCAGAAAGTGGGGCAGGGAAGGGGGAACACACCAAGCTGTCCTGCTGCCCCAGCTGGCCCCAACCAGGACTCCTGGGGACATCCCAGCACCTCCCGGGCTGCTCAGGAGAGCAAGAGTCCCCTTCAGACACACATTCTTGCTTGGGCACCATCTGTTTCATTTCCTTAGGAGTGCAGCAGTTGTCACCCCACTTAGTCAATTAATCATTTTCCAATCAACTAATTGGCTAATCAGTTAAACGTGGCTCTGACTAAAGCCCCTGGAGATTGTCCTGGATGTGAGCAAGGAGCTTTTGGGGCAGCTGCCTCACGAAGCTACCCCGTGGCCAACAGCCCGAGAGCATTTCAGGAAGCAAACAGGGGTAGGAATTTCTTCTCCATCTCCTGGAGGAAGGAGACCATCCCCAAGCACTCAGGGCTTCAGACCTGTCCATACCCTCCCTGCAGGGTGCTGTCTTGCTTGGCACTCACCATCCTCATCCTCCGGCTCTCTCACCACCAGCTTCTCGTTTTCTGAGTCCACCTCTTCCTCCTGGAGGAGTTAAAAACAGAGCAGCCATGAGGAGAAGGTGCTGTGCTAAATAACTGTGCTTGCTCAAGGCATCAGAGCCCTCAGGGCTGGGAAGAAGAGCCCAGAGCAAGGGCTGGACACCCTTTTCCTGCTTCTTCCATGGAACAGGCCAAAAGGATGCTCGCTAATGAGCAAGGTTTGTTGGTCTGCTTTCCTCTCACTAATCAGTCAGGGGGATCTTGCCCACCCAAAGACTGCAGACTGCAAGTGCCTCCTCATAATTGAGGGGATATTAAGGTTTTCAGGAAGAACCTGCTATCCTGGTGTCCCCAGGCACAGCCTTGTGCCTGAGCACCCTCCCAGGACGCACCCACTGTGCTCCTCACCCTGTCCAGGGACATGCAGGGGACTGAGCCACGGGGACTTCTGTGTGCCCCCAGGCCAGGCTTGCACAGACTGTCCCAGAGCTAGGAAGGGTCCCCAGCCAAAGCCACCTTGCAGCCACAGGCCAAGCAGCTGCTGCAAAGCACAGGAGCACTCGCCAGTCAGGACCAGTGGTCAAACCAGTGCTGAGGGTCTGTGCTGGGACCCCTCCAGGAGCCCTTCCAGCCTCACCTGGCAGGAACCCCCACAGACACCACAGGCTCCTGCCCATGGACCCCCAGCCTCTTGCTCCTCCAAGAGGTGCCCACACACACACACTGTGGTGGCAGCAGATCTCTGATCTCTGGAGTACAGAGAGGAGCAACAACAGCATGTTTTGGGGTTTTTTTTTAAAACTCAAAGCAATTTTGGAAGTTTTGGGGTTGCCTCCTACAAGCTACTACAAGCTTTATCAAGCCCAGATTCCTTTCCCTTGCAGAAAGGCATGCAAACTGCAAGCAGGGAGGGAGAGGAGCATTCCAGCTCTGGAGATAAGTCAAGGACACATGGCAGAGCCCCTACATGTGTGAGTTCCTCCTGCAGAGAGCAGTGCCCCTGGCTGTAAACCCCTGTGAGCTGAGCCCAGAGTCACCAGCACCCTGGGGCACATGTCCTCCTGCATCCTCCCAGTGCATCCCATGGGCTGGCATGCAAAGGGCAAAGCACATGGGAGAGAGGGGACAGAGTATGGAGAGAGGCTGTTGAGCCACCACGTTATCAAGGGGCACATGGGAAAATCTGGGGTGAAGGAGACCCAAGGGAAACAAAGCTGATCTAAGAAGGACCATGCACAGAGTCAAGAACTGGCTTTGGATGAGCTGCTGGAGCATGGCCCCAGCCCAGAACTAGGTTAGTTTGTCATCGGGGAGGAATGTGCATTATTCACAGCCATTTGGCTTCTTCTTGCCACTCTGTTCCCCAGAAGGAGATGCCACCAAGACCCCCGCCCACTGCAGCCACTGCTATTTTGGGCCACACTTCCAAACATGGGCACTTCCCACTGGACACATGGACTCTCCCTGAGGATGGCTGGGGAGGCACCCAAAGGAGCAGCCTCAGAGAGGGTGAAAGGAAGGAATGCTCAGCCTTGGTGACTCAGCCACAAGCCCAGGGCAGCAGTTCCCCATCACATCCATGTCTCCCTGTGAGCCAGGACACCCCCAGGGAGACCCTCCACAACCTGACACAAGAAGGGAGATTTTAGCCTGTTCCTTGCCTGGGCATTAGGAGCTGAGCATTTCTGAGCATTTAACAATGGAAGCAAGCAGGAAATTGGGTGCCAAAGCTCCAAGGAAGGAAAAAATACCTCTGCTCCAACACAGAGAAAGAAACATTTGATGGGAGCAGAGGGAGCAGCCAGGGAATCCAGGCTGGCAGGCGACAGCAATGTGCTGTGGCCATCTGGGAAGCCCCTGCTCGTGGCAGCCAGGAGCTCCCTACAGCACAACATTTTTCTGCTTGGATGGCTCAGAGGCAGGTGCCAGCGCTTCCCTTCCCCCATGCCGTGGCTCCAGCCTCAACATCCCTGTCCCCATGTCTTGCCAGGGCTGTTCATTCCTGCAGCCATTGCTGCCCCCCTGCCAGAGTCCCCCCATCTGTCTCAGTGTGGCCCCACTCGCTGCTCCCCCCGGAACAAGGCACCGCTCCCTCCGCCTCTGAGAAACACATCTGCCCCTGGAGCACTTTTTCTCCTTGGTTTAAATAGGCAAAGCCATTAAAAGCCCACCCAACCTCCCCTGGCAGAGCACAGCAGGCAAGTTTAGCCCCCCTCTCCCCATGGCCACTGCTACCCTGGGACAATGTCCCACCCCTGCAGGGACACTGGCACATTGTTTGCTGTGCCACCCTCCCCAGGCTGGATCTCCATCCCACGCACCTCTGCATGGCTGGGAAGTGTTGCATGGCCACACACATCCTCTGCTTGTCCTGTGTGCCCGAGGCTGGATCCAGGTGAGGCACCCAATGGTGGTATCTGGAAAAAGTCAAAAGGCTTTGAGCACAAACACCCCTGAGCCCTCCCTGTGCTCAAGCAACCAGCCCCAGCAACATCAGCACACGGGGACAAGTCTCTCTGGATGTAGCCAGACCCATCTTGCCCCCGTGCCCGAGCCTGTGCTGCCTCTGATCCATGTGCCAAGCCCTGGCACGGCTGCTGGAGTGAGGAAGGAACACCAGGGATCTCCAGTGCCCAGACCTGGAGCCAGGGGTTGGAGCTCATGAGTTGCTCTCTGTGGCAGCCCCAGCCTGCAGGACTGGGACCAGTGCAAGGAGCCATCAGTGAGGGGGAGCAGCTCTGCCAGTGCCAGGCTCGGCTGCCCGTGTGTCCTGGCAGGGCTGGAGGCAGCTTCTTGGGATGCTGATGCAGCAGATCAGGACTAGCAGAAGGGGAGAGAAGAACAACACAGCGTGCTCAGATCGTTAATGCTTTCAGGACCTGCTCTGCCAAATGCCTTCTCCATAATACCCCCTGGAAACCTTCCCATCCCCCTGCAATCCAGAGATGGGGCTTCCCAGCCCTCTCAGCCCCCCATCAGCTCTGGATGGCCTCGACCCCCGTGCAAAGCTTGCCTTCCCCTGCCCAAACACTTCTCAGCTGAGCCTTTCCCTGCTGTGCCAGGAGGGCGGCTGTGGAGGAGGATCTGCATGGGCAGGGAGCAGGGACACCGTGTTCATCAGCCTTGCACTGAAATCCAGCACTGGGCTGGGAGCAGTCCCTGGGCTGGCTGGAGAAACTTTCTGCAGGGACAAAGCCCCACCTTGAGCCTGGCTGTGCCCACAGCCCCTGCTAGCCGGGGAGGAGGAGAGAGCCCTCCCTGCCTGGAGCATCCCAGCACCTCCAGGGAGCCTGCCCCGAATTTCAGAGCTCCTCAGCCCTGCCGTGGCCAGTGGGTGCTGCTGTCCCAGCTCTCTCACAGCCATGGGCAAGAACAGCCCAGCCCGGAGGTTGCTGTGTCCCAACCATGGAATGCTCTGGGAGGGGGGGCAACATCCGAAAAAGGGAGGGGGAAGGCGTTAGGACAACACTGGGAGACTTGACAACCAAAGAGGACACCATGGCACCACAGGCACTGCTCTTCTATTGAAGGTGCAGCCCAGGGGGAATGCAGGAAAACCATTTCGAGTGGTGGGGAGTGAGGGAAGAGTGGATTAGGGCCAAATGGCAGCAGGAGCTGCTGGAGGAGGCAGGACCTGAGTGCTCCAGCCAACAGCCCTCAAGCCAACCTCTCTCCGTGGTGTGCACCGACCACGAAAACCTCCCCGCGGAAAAAAAAAAAAGGCGAGAAGCAGCTCTGCAGGGAGCCTCCACACGTCATTATCCGGGAGCATCTGGAGGAGGCTTGACACGGGCCGCCCGGTCCAGCTGCTGCGGCAAACAAAGATCTCATTGCCGCCGGCACCGGCGAGGGGACGCGATCGGCGGCAGCTGCGCGGCCCCGGGGCTGGGAACGCTCCCTGCCCGCTCCCGCCTGCGGGCAGGATGGACCCAGCCCACTCCACAGCACATCCCGCGCCCGCTCGCCCTGCGTCACACCTCTGCACAGCTTGCCAGAGGCTCTGAAAAGCCCGGGGTTAAAATCCAGCAAGTCATCTACCTTAAATAACAAGGCAGCTATCCATCTGCCTCGGCCTTTGGCAGCTCTTGGCTGCAGAGCCGAAGCATTTGTTGGATCATCACAAACGTGCTTTTGCCCTTTAGCTCATGGCCACGAGCGAGACGGCCACACGGAGCTGAGTCTGTCAGAGGGGGCTTAGGACAAAAGCAGAGTGAAGACAAAACCTTCAGGGACATTCTGGACACAGACAGCACCGACCAGGACTACGCTGAATCTGCCAGGGAAAGATGGCTCAGATAGAGGAGCTTGGCATCAAGTCCCCAAAATCCCCCCTCATGGCTCTGCCACCACCAACCCCTCTCCCAGCCCCACAGGAGATGGAAGCCGAGCTCCCCATCACAGCATCATCTGGTTTTCAGCTCATTTCTGACCATTTCCTCCCCACTTCCTCCATCCCTGGTGCAAACACCTCTGAGCAACACACTTCCTTCTCAGAAAACACGAGGAGGCCACGGGACTGGTGTGTCCCTCTCCCTTTCCTTAGCTGAAGAGACGGGCCTGGCACCTATGTGCAGGTCAGGGACCACAAAGTGCCCCGCTCCAGCTTCAGGAAAAGGGAAGATCCCAGACTCCAAAACAAGAGAAAATTATCTTGGATTAAACTCCCAGGCCCTGTGTGTTGCCATTTATGGCTGCACTTTCTGCTCCAAGCCTGATGCAAGACATTGCAAGAGAGAAAGAAAGCAGACAGGAGAGAGGCAGCCAGAAAGAGAGAAGCCAGGAGAAAAGGGGAAGAAAGAAGCCTTTAAAAAAAGACTAAATAATAATGTTGGGCAGAGTTTAGCAAAGCAAAGCAGCTGCTATGTCCCCTTCACCCCACTGCTGGGGCTCTCCATCCTCCCGCCAGCCAGAGAAGCAGCTGCTACAGAACAAGAGCAGTTTTCCAGCCCCTGGCAATGGTCCTGCCAGCTCCAGGGTGCCTGGTAGGGATGTGCCTCACATGCAGATGGAGCTTTGCAGGTCTGACCCCCCCCAAAGTGTGGGAGGATCTGCTCCTGCCAGCTCCCCGTCACGGTTACAGGCAAGGACAAGCCATGGAGTGGACAAAGCATTGCCAAAGCTCCAGGACCACCCAGCCCTCAGAGAGGGGTCAGGCAGTGCCAGATCTGACGGGGAAAACACTGGCACGTCCCATGGTGGGGTGAGGAGTTCCAGCTCAGCAGCACCCACCCCTGCAGGCACCATCACATCCCGGTGTGGCTCCCCCAGGATCACACCCAGACGGCTCATCCACTGCTCTCCCCTCTTTGCTCCGGCCTCTGGCCAGCAACCACCACACACTGGGACATCCCTTGCTGCCCAGATCAGCCAGATGGCATCCTTGAGAGCAGGGGCAGGAAAACCCAGCCCTCGCTTGCAAAGCTGACCTGGCAGCTGTTCACATGGATGGGCACTTCAGAAAGCAAAGAGTCCTTGTGGCCTCTGCTCCAGGAGTGCTCAGCTCCAGGCTGACTCTCAGGGCTGTACCCAGCCCAGCAGGAACTGGGCAGCAGCCAGACCTTCTGGACCCTTGTAAGGGACACAACACAGAGCCCCAGTGCCCCCATGCCCCACAGCACATCCCAGCACCAGCCCTGTGCTCCAGCCCATGGCAGGACACGTGCACAGGCTCTCTGGGGGGTGACACATGTCCTGTCTTGCTTCCCAGTTTCCAGCCACTGCAAGAGATGATGTATTTGTCATCAGCACAAACTGCTCTGGGTGAGAGCTGAGCACATCTGAGCAATCAGGGTCTAGCTGGGGAGCCCCAAATTCCCTGGCAGGGGCCTGTGCAAAGGGTAGCACATTACCACATCCCTTCCCAGCACACTGTGGGACGATGGAGCTCCTGCCCCAGCCCACTGGCAGTGCAGACACAGCCTACACAGCTGCCAATTAAAGCCAGACTTAATTAGACACCCTCTCCCCTCCGGCACAGGGAAGGCAGGAAGGAGGCATTAGAGGGGGAGATGCTGATTTTTTAAATGTAAAGAGGGTTCCTGCTGGGAGCTGGGTGGTTTGTGCTGCCTGGTGTGCCCAGAGGGCACTGGGAGCCCCCAGGATGGCACAGACTGGGAAGGTGGGGAGCACAGGGGAAAGGTGCCAGGAACTTGGCAGAAGAGACAGATGACACAGCCTTTGTGCCTTTGCTATCCGGGTGACAGCCCTGCAGCTGCCCTGCTCAGGCAGGGTTTACATGTCCCCTCTCTCCTACTGTCACCCACTTGACCCTGCTCTGTTTGAAGCCCCCAGCTGCAGTTAACCCTTGGCAAACCAGCCAGGCTGCCGTGCCCAGCAGAGCCTGCTCACCCTCCTCAGCTCCAGAACATTCTGGCCAGGATGGCATCCCAGAGGTGGCTCTGGAACACCACTGAAACCCCCGCCTTGTCCCTGCCACCTGCCATTTCCAGGGCAGAACTACTCATTAGAGAATTGAAGTTTCTGACTGTTTCTCACAAGGACCACGCTCTGCAGCTCCAGCGACGCTGCTGTTCCCACCCAACAGCTTTTCATTAGGGGATTGCTTTGACAGCACTGCCTCATCCGTTAACAAGCTGGGGATGGGGATGAGAACAGACAATGACAGACTAATTAACTTTATTTCAGTGATGGGAGCCAGCAGAGACAAGGGGAACCACTATCAGCAGTTAATGGAAACAAGGACTGCTTTCCCTGCTCTGCCCCTGCTTCACTTTGTAGCCCTGGGCATGATGCTGAAATGGTCTGGTCACTACAGAGGGGCAGGGAAGCTTCAACCCACACTGATTTCACCAGCCTTGCAGGAGATGGAAGCAGGAGGGAGGCTGTGCCACACAGCTGCCCCAGCAGATACCAGTTTGCACTGGCAGGGAGAAGGGAAGGAGGGATGCAGAGGGATGCACAGCTCCAGCCAGTCATTAGAACACACCAAGGCTGCTCTCCCTGAGCAGGTCCATCCATCAGCATTTCAGTTGAGTGGTTAATGGCTGCAGTGAATCCAAACCAGCCTGGCACAGTACGTGCTGAGCAAACAGGAGGGAGAGAAAACAAGGAATGAAATTAAGGAAAGAAAATAAGAAAAGAAAGCTCTCCAAGTGCCGAGTGCAGCCCTCTGCTTGCTGATGTACTGAAGAGCCCTGAGCCTGCAGCAGCCCCCAGCCAACCTCAGCACAAGGTCTGGGAGCCTCATCTGCTGAGTCACATCAGAGGACCGCAGCCCTCAGCCAGCCAAGATGGGTTGGACAGGGCACAATTCCATCAGCAGCCGCATGCAAAGCACTCACAGCTCTGCCCAGGGCCAGTCCCACCCCTGCCTGTAATACCTGCTGGGCTTGGGCCTGAGTAGTGCTAGAGGAAGAGGATGAAGCAACTTTGAGGGAGCAAAAGCAGGAAACCCAGGGAGACACTGCAGAGCTGTGGATGGTCTCCTCCACTCTGCCCACGGGATCGGCCCCTGGATCAGCAGCTGGGCACACACGTGTGTGCTGCCTGCTGGAACCCACGTACTCCCTCCACTGTGCCACCCATCCCCGTGGGACAGCCAGCCTGGCCCAGCCTGCACCCAGCAGTCCTGGCAGCTGTGAGATCATGCGTGGGCCAGAGCTCCCAAACACTTACTCAGCAGTGAGAACCATCCCTCCCCTTCCCACTGCTCCCTACCACCACCCAGACTGCACACATCTGCTCCCTGTCCTTCCCAAAGGGATGCTGCTCAGGTCCAGGGTGACTTGTCCTGCTTTGCTCCTACAGTGAGGTAATCATTTCCCAGGAGGAAACCTCTCAAGGCTATTCCAGGACCCTCCTCAGCTCCAGTGCCCCCTTTGCTGTAAGAGGGGCTGAGGGCAGTGAGGAGACCCCCAATCCCCCAGAGCCCAGCCAGGCTTCTGAAGGACACAAGACTCCCTGTGCCTTGAGTAAGACCTCACTTCCAGCCACGCTAAACCCTGTTACTGCAGCTGTGCTGAGCGGGGATAAAGGAGCTGAGCCCCTCTCTGAAGGCAACAATCTTCGCTGCAGTCCCTGTTCAAAGCAACTGGGGACTGAAGGGCAGCCAGAGGGGAGGAAAACATTCCCAAGGCTTGAGCTAGCGAGGCAGCAGAGGAACCCATGAGCTCTGGCAGCACTGGATACAGCCATCCATCCCAATGGGTGCTGCACTGAGCACAGAGCAGCCCAAGCTGGTGGCCAGCTTTGGTGCTGAGCTGGCCCAGCCAGGATCCAGCTGGCTAACAGTGGCCGAGGAGCTCTCCAGAGATCCTGGTACTCAAAGGCACCAATAAATCACACGACAGAGAAACAGATGTGCCTTCCAGGACACCAGGATGAGGGAGGGGGCTGCTCGAGAGCTGTAGCCATGGCCAAGGGGTGCCAGGAAAGGGAGAGGGAGAGCTCCAAGGCTCAGAAACCACCAGGGGAGAAGAGGAGGAGCACAGGGAGGAAGAGCCACGTCCCAGCCCCAGGAGTGGGTCAGGGCTCACCCCTGGGTGTTGCAGAACATCATAGTACAGAGCAAGGGGGGGGCTGCCCCCGGGACCTGCCCAAGGCCATCCAGTGAGTCAGTGGAGATGCTTTCCAAGGCTGTCTGCGCACTGCCCCGCAGCCTGGATACAGTTGCTGAGGATTACAAATGCTGCTAATAATAGCCAGGAGGCTCCTGGGCCCCAGGCCTGAGCTCCCCGGCTGAAACACGCTGCTGCCACATGGATAAGGCATCTCTCCTGGATTCCTGAGCCACCCCACTACTCAATTCCCCCCACTGGGGCAAGGGGCCACGTGGGAGGAAGCCACCAAGGCAGGGAGTTCAGGCACCTTGGGGTGTCACCGAGTCCCATCCAAGCTGGGCAAGAGCAGAACAAGATCTTTCCATGGACACTGGGTCGCCCTTTTATTTTTAAACAAGATCCGGTGCTGGAACAGGATTTACCGTGCGTTTATAGGCATCACTGCCCCCACCAGCCCCCCCAGTTCAGCCAGGGGTCAGACCTTGGGGCCAGCATCCTGCTGGGGCTCGGAGGGAGTGGGGCGGTCCCTTCCCTGGGGCAGGCAAGGACAGCCAGCCAGGGACAGCGTAAGGAACCCGGCGCTGGCACGGGGACAGTTCGCTGTTACCCACAGAAAGGGGATGCAGACAGGAAGAATAAACACACGCACATTCCCCAGCACCTGGATAAGCCCCTGGGGGAAGGAAAAGACACCCAGGGGTTACATGTGCAGGCAGTAGACGCTCACGCTCTCTTCCCTTAAATCTTCACTATCTTGATTATTTTTAGGAGCATTCCTTGGAGGGCGGGAGTGGGAAGGAGCCAGAAACCTCCTCCCCAAACCTCTGCCGTCCCCGGGGACAACTGTCTCGTCCCCACCCGAAGACAAAAACTCGGGTTTTGCCGGGACCTTTCCTGTTCTAGGGGAAAACCCCTCCCGCGTTGCTCCGGAGGTACAGGGAAGGGACACCGCCGGGGGTGGTGGGGAGGGGATGGAGGGGACACTGGCTGCGGGAACCTCGGGGGAGGGTCCGTGGGGAGCCGGCCTTACCTTGCTCTCCGCATCCTCTCGGTGGTCGGGCTGCCGAGGCTCTGGAGGCGGCTGATGGGGCTCTGGAGGAGCCTGCCGGGGCTCTTGGGGCGCCTGCCGGGGCTCTTGGGGCGCCTGCCGGGGCTCTGGGGGAGCCTGCCTGGGCTCTGGGGGAGCCTGCCTGGGCTCTGCCGGCGGCTGCCGGGGGATGCTCTCGGCCGCCACGGGGCTGGGCTCGGCCGCGGGGCCCGGCTCCGCCGCCGCCTCCCGCTGCTGGGCGACCGCCTCCTTCCCCTCCTCGCCCGCCCCGACCTCCTCCACCGGCACCCGGCTCCCCTCGTCCTCCGGCCCCTCTCCCGGTCCCGCTCCCGCCGCTTCGCCCCCGGGGCCGTCCTCCCGGGCGGGCTCCGCCGCGGGCTCCCGGGGCCGCTCCGCCGCCCGCTCGCCGCCGCCTCCCCGCAGCTTCACGAAGACGGAGGCGAGGACGATGGCCAGGACGGTGAAGAGCAGCGGGACGGCCAGGTACAAGTCCACGGCCAGGTCCATCCTGCCCTGCCGCCGGAGCCCGCCCGACCCGACTGCGCGGCCGCGGGGGGTGCGCGGGCAGCGCTGGGCCGGCGGCGGGGCTGGGCCGGCTCTCGGACGGCTTTGCCCGGCGTCATCCGCCCGGCCCTGCCCACCGCCCCGGCCCCCCCGGCCCTCCCGGCCCGGGCACCCACCTCCCGCACCGAGCCGCCGGCCAGAGACATCCCCGCCCGCCGGGGATGCGCCGCCCGCATCCACCCGCACCCAGGGGTGGGATTTGGGAAGGGGGGACCGGCAGAGGAAGGCTCGAGGGGCAAGCGGCCCGGCTGTGCCTGATGCGAGTGTCCAGCTTGGGACACGGGGATCTTTCATTAAACACCGCCCTACATTCACAAAATCATTCCCAGACCGGTCGTCAGACTCTTGTATGGTGAAATCCTAGAATGATTTGGGTTGGAAAAGACCTCTGAGACCACCGTGTCCAGCCATTATCTCAGCACTGCCACATTCACCACTAATCCATGTCCCCAAGTGCCACATCCACACGTTTTTGAACACTACCAGGGATGGTGACTCCACCACTGCCCTGGGCAGCCTGTTCCAATGCCTGACCCCCTTTTGGTGAAGAATTTGTTCCTAATATCCAATCTAAACCTCCCCTGGCACAACCTGAGGACATTTCCTCTTGTCCTGCCACTTATTAATGGGTCCCCTTCATAACCATTGACTGGGAAGGTGTCTGTCTCCTGAGATGCTCCCTGTGGGCAGGCAGGCACCCACAGCTTGGTGAGCTCTGACAGGCTGGGGTGTCAGCTGGCCTCCTGGTACTGTTTAATGGCCATTTGCACCTTGTTAGCCCTTGGCTGGGTAGTGGAGGGGCTGGCAGGGCCAGGAAGGCTGTCCTGACTCCCCTGGGTGAGGAGCATCTGGCAGCACATCCATGCCAAGCTTTAGAGCATGGCACCACCTTCCCCAGGAGCTGCAATGGTATCGGTGGTTCATCTGTGCCATAAACTGCTGTCACACCCACCAGGTAAGTGGGTGCTGAGAGCAGCTGGGCTGCCAGAGCCTCCCCCCACCAGCACCTTGCTGCTGGGGGATCTGGAAAACAGGAGGCTCAAAATTCAGGATGTGCCCCAAACCTACCACAGGCTGGCAAGGAGACTGGCCAAGGGGTTGTCAGGTCCTTCCAGACTCTACCACCCAGGATTTCCTGCCTCTTGAGACTGCTGGGAGGATTAGCCAACCTTTTACAAAGCAGGCTGAAATTAGAAGGCCTAAGCTATTCCTGCCAGGGTAAAACCAGCACGGAGCTTTCTCCCAGCTGCGTGCAAGGAGAGCAGACATGGGAATTCACCCCCAAAGCTTCCTCCAGGGAAAAAAAACTTTGAAGATATCGCCAGAAGTGAAGCGGAGTTTTTTATTGACTGGCTATAGACAAAGCACAAACAAAGATGGGATTAAATCCCCGGGGTGGGAGGAAGGAAGTGAAGCCATGATCCTGCCTGTGTTTGTCTTTATTGGTAATCCTATCAGGCAGGCAATCGTTTGCGTATGGATAATTATATTCTTAGTAACAACCAGCCACGGTACTTATCTCCCCTTGTCCCACAGAGCTTTGCATTTCCTGGGTCCTGATCATCAGAGCTGCTCCAGAGCTCGGCCAAAACACCCAGAGATTGGCAACATCACAGCACTGTTTGGTTCAGCAGGGTTTTTGATGTATATTAAGTCCCTTCTTCTCCCTGCTTGTCCAAATCCCAGCAGCCATGAAGGTGCCATCCCAAGTCCAGTGCATCACTTGCTTTAGGAGGCTTCCCCTGAGCCCTGGAAATTGCTCGTGGCTAGAGATGGAAGCAGGGTGGGGAAACTCCAGGGAGCAGGTCCTTGCTCCTGTGTTCATGTGGACTGTCAGTTTTGAGCACAAAGAGAGATTTTGAGTGAGACTGACAGAAACTGGCCACTGTGAGCTGCTGGTAGGGTGACTTGGGAGGTGTTTTGGCCTTACACGCTGATGCACAGATTTCCAGCTGTCACAGTGCCCTCAATTACTGTCAACATCGAGGACACCTCCTGCTCTTTCTCCCTGGCAGTACAAATTTTCCATGGCTCTTGGTTGAAAGTCTGTTGGAGGGTGTTTGCTCGCTCTGGAATGCAGCAGCATGTGGCTTGCATTAACCCAGCACGGAGCACAGAGCACTTCATCAAGCACCCTCCCAAGCAGGATTTATCACTGCCTTAAAATAAGAGCTGCTACATCTTCTCCTCAGGTCAGGATCCCTGACAGGGGAACCAGCAGGAGCCTCAGAAATGCTCGTTAGTGGCTTCTGGACCTGCAGCGATGCACTATCGAGTTGCTGGAACCTGCTGCACTCACAGGAGCTGTGAGAACTGCAGGGTTTGGATGTCTCTGAAAAACAACACTCCTGGTCTTGAGAGCAGCAAGGACACATCTGCCAGAACAGCTGCTCTGACAGAGCCAACCTCATGCAGTAACGAGGTGACAGGATCAGCAACATCCAGACTTGGAGTGAGAGCTTGACTGTCCTGCAGAATGTGACCTGACAGGGATGATCCCCCGGGCAGGAACTGGGCTCAGCAGGTCCCGTGTGATGTCGACTTGGCTGCTCCATGGCTCTCCAGAGGGAACTGGGTGGAGTAAACTTGGCCTGGTCTGTGGCCAAGGCTCCCGGTGGGAGGCACAGAGGTATCCGTAGGGTTCCCCTATCAACTTACAAGGCACGATTAATGCCTCCCGCACGCTCCGGGACAGGAGGGGATGGATTCACATTCCAGGTCAGCCAGGCAGGCTCCCAGCCAGGGATCTCTGCCCTGGTCCTGCCCGCCGGCTCTGGAAGAGACCAGCAGGGAGTCTGCTGGCAAAGGGGGGCTCGGGGAGGGCGATCCCTTGGACACAGCACTCCCACCCCATCCCTATCCCCGTTCCAGGGTGGGGCTGAACCCGGAGCGGGGCAGCAGCATGAGCACGCTGCCCTCTCTTGGGAGGAGAACCGCCCTGCAGCGCCCGCCGGGCCGGGGACGGTCCCTGTGAGCTCCGGCCGGGAAGAGAATGGCTGGGAATGGTCCCCGAGAGCCCCGACCCCGCACAGAAGCGGCTCTCACAGGGCCCAGCTCCGGGCCACAGCCGTGGGAGCCAAGGGCTGGGAGCAGCTGAAGAGCTTTACCAACAAAGGGGGATTCAGAAGAGCTGCGGTGACAACTGCTCCGGGAAACATCCCCGGCAAGCGCTGCGCTGCAAATCTGCCTGCGAGAGGGGCTGAGCTGCGCTGGCTCCCAGGCACCGCTCCCGGGATCCGGGGATAACGCGCGGAACAGCCGGGAGAGCCTTCCGAGGCACGGCAAAGACCTGACTCACCACACTACACGTTCTCAGTCTCCGGCAGCCTGTGAGCTGCACAGGCACGCCTGGTTCCGAGGTGCTCTGCGTCCCTCCCACCCAAAGCAAGGAAGTCACCGGGCTCCAACCAATACCTCTCTCTCCACCCCAGCTGTAACCCAAGCATGTCTCTACGTGATCCTGTGCAGTGGGGTGGACAGATACATGTTGGTTTCCAGTGTGGAAAGACACGATTCTGTGTTCTCCAAGATCCTCCAAGAACCCTCACATTTTCCCTCACATAAAGCTTGAGCACAGACCAGTCTTATAACTGGTCCAAAACTCAGATTATTTCCACAAGCCCCAGTCATGCTCCCAGTCACTGATACCACTTTTTCCTTGCCAAGAACACAGCCCTCTCAGTGCTGATGCCAGAAATGAGATGCTATCCCAGGAAATGCCCCTGTACTCACTGTTCTGCAGCTGACACAGGCTCGGAGATCACTCACCCACCTGCCTGGCTGCTCCTTTGCCTTTTGACACCCGGCTGTGCTGGCTCTGGAGCTGCAGGGGTGCTCAGGTTCAATCCAGGAGTGGCACAGCTCAGCTCACCAGGAGCTTCAAGCCAGCACAGAGGTGGGAATAGCTCCCACCAAATGGAATGATCCTACCCAAGAGCTCTCCTGTGAGTGCTTGTTTCTAGACTTTCCTCCTCAGCTTCTGTCACTACCCCCTCTTCTAGGTCACTCAGTACAGCTCTTCCATCATGTTAACACTCATTTTCCAGCCTAGTCCCTGAGCCAGGGCAGGGTCCAAGTTGTTGTTGAGGGTCTTCAAAGTTTTGAACCAGCTGTACAGCTGGCCTTGCCCTTGACAGCAAGTTGATACAAACCAATACTCCCAACAGTGAACCAAAAGCTCCTGGATACTGGCAGCCATTCCAGCCCCAGCTGCAGCGGAACAGCTGAGAGATGACACAGCCTTGGGTCTGAACAAGGCAGTGCTGCATCACAAAAGCAATTCCAAAATTCTCCTCCAGCCCTGGTACACCTTCCCCTGTCAGCACAGCTGGGGCACAGTGGGACGGTGGGACCAGCTGCTGCTGCTCCAGCTGCCCTGACCCTCCTCCTCCTCCTCCTCCGGGCAGGATGCACAGATTTGCTGCAGTGGCAGCCCCCAGCTCCAGGTCCTTCTCTTCAACCAGAGCACTCAGAGGCATCACACAGGTGGGAGCCACCGAGTCTCAGACCAGGAGGGACATGGAATGATTATTTCCCTCTGAACAGATTCCCAATCAGCTCTACCTGCCTTGATTCAGAGGGGGTGCAGCACCACAGAGGAGCCTTTGTGTGCCTTGAAGAAAAAAAACATGCCACAAATGTTAGTTCAACCCCAGCCTTAAACATGCAGCTGCTTAGTGCTGTGCCTGACACTCCAGTAGGAACACAGCCCTGTCTGTGACTTGCTCTCCAACTGCCACAGAAGAAAAAGCAGGAGTTATTTACTTGTTCATCAAACTGGAGGAAAGGAGCAAGAACATTGGCAAGGTGCAGCATCAACAATCCAACCCTGCACTGTCGGCTCCCCAGCAGTAACCAAAATATCAGTATGTTGTCCTCCTTGTTGAAATGAGGTTGCAACTGTCACAATAAGAAAGATGTGCAGCTAAATCAAGAGGAATAAAAATAATTCTTGCAAGGCCTGATTGCAAGGCCAACAGAGGCACTGAAGGAGGTACCAGCAGCACCTGCAAATTAGGAAGAACAACAGGATTATCTTGAAGCACCCAAAATTGCCTCTCTCAGGACTGGAAAGCAGGAGAGATCGGTTATAAAAGCATTTTGCAGGGGAGGTGAGCAGGGCATGCAGAGAGAGCTGTGAAGGGAGAAAAAACCCTGGGTTTATAGGTGACAGTAAACAAGAAGAATGTTTCCAGCAGTGTTTGGGAAGGGGAGGAGAGAGGTTTATATTATGTGGAAATGAGCGAACTGCCTGTCTGCTGCCACAAAGCCATTTACTCTTTGAGGTGTTTCATTCTACAATGTATTGCTATAAATATTTCAAAAGCCTCCAGGCTGCTGTCCCACACCCTGTTCCAGCTGATTTACCTACAGTTACCAGCTTCAACAGATCTCACTGACAAAATATATACAAGATTTTCCACTTTCCCAGTCCTTGTTCCACCTCACAGCCAGGTTTGTTGAGGCAGCTTTGGTGCACAAGGAGCACCCTCAGAGGCAGCTCTGCACCCAACCCCCAGGGATGGGGAGGGAGTCAGTCAGCTCTGCTTGGAGTGCAGCCCTTTCAGAGCCTCTCTGCACTGTGTGGCTTATCTAGAATCATAGAATCATGGAATGGTTTGGGTTGGAAAAGACCTTGAAGACCATTTCATTCCAACCCCCCTGACATGGGCAGGGGCACCTTCCACTATCCCAGGTTGCTCAGAGCCCCATCCAACCTGACCTTGAACACTTCCAGGGATGGGGCAGCCACAGCTTCTCTGGGCAATGTGCAGCAGGGCCTCACCATCCTCACAGTCATGAAATTCATCCTAATATCTAATCTAAACCTACTCTCTTTGTTTGAAGCCATTCTCCCTTGTCCTGTCACTCCAGGCCCTTGCAAATAGCTTCTCTCAATCTTTCTCATAACTCCCTTCAGGTACTGGAAGTCTGCATTTAGGTCACCCTGAAGCTTCTCTTCTCCAGGTTGAACAATCCCAATTCTCTCACCCTTTCCTCATGGAAGTGCTCCATCCCTCTTATCAACTTGGTGGCCCTCCAAAATCAACACACAACACCTGGAACATGAATCCCCCTATCGCCAGTGTGAGGTGGCACCAGAAATACAACACAAAAGCATCTTGTTATACAGACCTGGGAGGGCAGGGCAGGGGCAAAGAGCAGGTGGTACAGTCTGGTAACTTTCATGATATGAAAAGAAGTGACTAGTTGACAGGATAATGCAAAATAATTGATTTTATTTAAAATAAAAAGCAAAACCACAATCATCCGAACAAGACAAGTATCCCAGCTCTGCTGGATGGGTGATAAAAGCAGCTAAAGGGCAGGGGCAGGGCTTGGAGCTGACAGTGGGACTGTCACATGAATGGGTAACACTTTCCTTCCCCCCCTTTGCAAGGGGGATGCCAAAAACCTCCTGGTACAATGAGCCCACACAGGCATTTCAGACTGGATTCAGCCAACAGTCTTGCTTCCCACCCCACGATGGCTGGGGATTCAGGGAGGAGAAGGGTGGGGGTTAATTATGAAAGAGGTTGCTGTCTTTCTTCTAAGCACTTGGAGAGGTTTAATGTAACTGAGAAGACAAACTGGAGCCAGTGCACATGAGCTGGAAAGGGGAGGAAGGTCTGCCAGCACTTCCTCAGCATCACCTGCTCCCACAGCACTTGTGCAGGGAACAGGTGCCGGGACTGGAGCCTCTTGTTCACATCTGTGGGTCTGACAGAGTGTGTTTTTGTTTCCTCCTGAACTGTCACAGCCTGTGTCAGTCACCAGACACAACAGCATGGCCAGAGCTCCCAAATCCCTCCACCTTTCCCAGAGCAGGCAGGACAAAGGTCACAGTCCAAACCCAGCCCAAGGCTCCCAGCCCATCCCCAGGGGACAGGGCAGCCTCCTGAGGCCCAGGGCACTGAGGCAGAGCTGCTCTAGGGCTCAAGGAAATGAGGGGCCCACGGGGTCTGGGTTCTGGACCAGCTGCATCCAGGGGCTCTACAGGATACAAAAGCAGAGGGTTTGGAACAACAGACATGGATGCCCCAAGAAGCACAAGCCTGGAGAAGTGAGAGCACAAACCCCACTGTCCCCAGTCAGCCTCCCACAAGCACGGAGCTAGGCACAAAGGGAGCACAGTTTTTAGCTTTGTTCCTCACTTATCCAGCCTGGAAGGAGGGCCTGGGAAACATCAGCTCACCCCCTTCCTGTAAGGCCAGCGAGGCTGACTCCCTGATGAGAGAGAATTTAATCTAGTCCTATTTAAAAACAAATCCTGCTCTAGCAGGACCTGCTGTTTAGAGCAGGCCATGAAACAGCAACAGTTCAACCCTGGTGAAAACAAAAAGCCTTGTTCTGCTACAGTTTATGTACCACCAGCAATTCTGGAAGGGCCACCACAGAACACCATGTGGCCAAGAGAGCTGAACAACATCCCCAATGTTTTCCCCTGTAAAGAGCTACCACGAGGCTCGGAAGTCTCAGGTTGCTCGGGATGAATGGAACACTTTTTGTGGGTGGATGACTTCAGAGCATCTCACACAGTAATTACAGTTCAGCCTCACAACACCCCTGTGAGGTAGGGATTTTCCTCACTGCTCAAAGGCAGAATCTCACCAACTTGGCCGGGACAAAAGCCGTGAGTGGAAGAACTGGAGATCCCAGAGTCCTGATTCCCAGGTAGCCTGAACAAATACTGTTTCATGGCAGGAAGCGCCTTGTGGAGCACTCAGGAGAGTGTTGCTGGTATCACAGTGTCTTGCAGTCCATTGCAAATGCTGCTTTTCTGTGAGGGGTGTCAGACCAACACAGGATTCATCTGAAATTGAGTTATTTCACACCATGGAAGAGTTCACAGGCGTGGAAGAATGCTCTGCACTCTGATCTTCCCACTGTGCTTCCAGAGGCAGACGTGTGGCTTTCCCAGCACAGGGCTCAGGTGTTCACACACATGTAAGATTTTAAGACTGCAGAACTGAATCACACATGCCAAATGCAAGTGCATCTCACTGAGGTGCTGCTCAGCCACCACAGCAGGCAGGGGACAGCTCTCCAAGGACTCCCCTTGCCATGGCAGAGCTGATCCTTGTGAGCCTTTGCCTCTCCAGGCCCCCCATTCTTCCAAAAAGGCAGCAGCTGCAGCCTGCTCTGAGAAGACACATACAGATTGTGCAGGCTCCCAGGCTGTTTTGCCTTGGCCAGAAATACCAGGAGTTTGAGAAATTGTTTTTGTTTTTTTTTTAAATGAATTCATTTTGTGGAACAATCTGCACAGTGTACAGAGCGGTGCTCGCTTATGCCTGGTCATCACAAAAAATTTGGGAATCTGGACAGCTCAAGTGTACCACAAAAACTTCCCTCTCACCATTTCCCTGCCACCACGCTGCTCCTACACAAACTGACTGGCACAGAAGAGTCAAAAACAGAGATCCTGACAAACATATTTAAGATTCCTTTGCACAACAGGATATGGCCTGGTCTCCAAGAAGGGAGGGAGTGTTTAAATAGGAAAAGACAAGGTTAAAAAAGATCAGAAAACCCAGACAAGCATTGCTCCAAGTTCCATCAGACCCAACATGTGTAAGAAAGTCACAGCTGAGGCTGCCAATCTGTTCTTTAATCAGTGCCTGGGCATTATTACATGTTTACAACACACATGGCACTTCTGCTGTCAAGTTTCCTCTCCCAGTAAAGTGAGATCCTGTAACCATCTCCTAGGGCTCAGGAGAGCACCCCTGGAAGAGCACCCAACTCAAGGCAGTTTCTGCCTGTGCTGTTCAGATTTCCTTGCAGCACACCTTGAGCCAGACAGACATGCCTGCTAAAAAACCAAACCAGCAGCTCCAACAGATCCCTTGGGGACGAGAGCTTTACCAGGCATAATACAAATGCACCTACACAGAATGAAGCAACACACTGCATTTTCAAAAAGCATAAAACAACAATACATCCCCCTCCCAGTCCTTTAAAATTGGCACTGCAAGTTTCAGAAACATCTGAACCCACAACCTCAAAGAAAAGCCATTTAGGGATGTGAACTGCCCACGGCCCCAGAACTGCTGGGTATTTAAAGCCCAGCAACTGCTGTGATCATGTAAGTAAGAGTCAGACTTTGCCAGCAGTTGCCTTGTGCTAAATATTACACCTGCACCCGAAGGATGGTAATTACTGGCAAACGCTGACTTTTCCCCCAGTTTTTGTCGTGCAAGAAACTCCAGGATTCTCCTGCTCTGAGTTTCCTGTCACGAGGTGCTAGTGCAGCTTTGTTACCTGTCATCATAACAGACACAGAGCAAAAGGAAATGGCCAGGTGCTGGTTAAGGTGTTGCACCTCAGGTGTGTGCATGGAGCACGTAGATTAAGACCACGAAAGATGCTTCAGGTTGGTGGTCACCTCCACTGAAGATGCTTCAGTGCTGGGAGCATTCACACCACCCTCCATTCCTTGGCTGAACAGGGATCTGCTCTTGGAAGTAACGTGAAAAAGGAAGGCGTGTGCCCAGTGGAAGCAAGGTCAGGTGACACGGGAAGAACAGAGACGCTGCTTGTCACTGTAGGGAGAAAATTCGTGTGGCCAAAGCTCGACCGGGTTTGAGGCTGCAGGAAATGTGGGGGGCAATAAAAAGTTTTTTCAAATACATTAATGGCAAAAGGCAGTGGAGAAATAATATCAGCCCTTCCAGGATGGGGGTGGTCCCCTCCCAAACAGGGACATGGACAAGGCAGAGGTGTTTAACACTTTCTTTGCCCCTGTCTTCAACACAGATGATGGACCAAGGGGGCCTCAGTGCCCTGAGCTGGAGGACCATGACTGTGAGAATGATCAACTCCCAGCTGACCCTGAAATTGTATGGGATCTGCTGCTCCATCTGGATCCCTACAAATCTATGGGGCCTGATGGGATTCCTCAAGGAACTGCTGATGTCATCACAGAACCTTTCTCGACGATTTTTGAGCAGCCTTTGGAATCTGGAGAGGTCTCAGCTGACTGGAAGCTGGTGAATGTTGTCCCAATTTTCTGGAAGGACAAGAAGTAGACCCCAGAAACTATAGGCCTGTCAGTCTCACTTCAGTGCCTGGTAAAGTTATGGAGAAGATTATTCTGGAAGGTATTGAAAAACACCTGAAAGACAACGCAGTCATTGGTCACAGCCAGCAGGGCTTCAGGAGAGGAAAGTCCTGTTTGTTGGAACTGATTTCCTTGTACAACAGGGTAACCCACCTAGCTGATCAAGGGAAGCATGTAGATGGATTCTTTTTGGACTTCAGCAAAGCTTTTGAGACTGTCTCTGCCAGGATCCTTCTGGACAAACTGTCCAGCCCACAGCTGGATAACCGTGTTACAGGATGGGTGAGCAATTGGCTCACTGGTTGGGCACAGAGGGGGACAGTGACTGGGGTGACATCAGGCTGGCATTGGTCACTACTGGGGTTCCACAGGGCTCCATTCTCAGCCCAGTGTTCTTCAGCATCTTCATTAATGACCTGGACACAGGACTCAAAAGAATACTGAGCAAGTTTGCTGATGACACCAGACTTTGACAAATTGGAGAGCTGGGCAATCACCAACCATGTGAAGTCCAGCAAGGGGAAGTGTTGGATTCTGCACCTGGGACAGGGCAACCCTGGCTGTGTGTATAGACTGGGGAATGAGAGGCTGGAAAGCAGTGCTGGGAAAGGGTCCTGGGGGTCCTGGTGGGTGGCCAGGTGGCCATGAGTCAGCAGCGCCCTGGCAGCCAGGAGGGCCAACCCTGTCCCGGGGGCATCAGGCCCAGCATTGCTGGCTGGGCCAGGGAGGGGATTGTCCTGCTTTGCTCTGCCCTGGGGCGGCCTCACCTGCACCATTGGGGCAGTTTGGGGGGACACAATATAAAAAAAGACATTAAGCTGTTAGAGAGCATCCAAAGGAGGGCCACGAGGATGGTGAAGGGACTGGAGGAGAAGCCTTATGAGAAGCAGCTGAGGTCACTTGGTTTGTTCAGCCTGGGGGAGACTGAGGGGAGACCTCACTGGGGTCTTCAACATCCTCTGGAGGGGCAGCGGAGAGGCAGGCACCGATCTCTTCACTCTTGTGACCAGTGACAGGATTCGAGGAAACGGCTGGAGCTGAGTCAGGGGAGGTTTAGGTTGGATATCACAACCAGGTTTTTCACCCAGAGGATGGCTGAGCACTGGAACAGGCTCCCCAGGGAAGTGGTCACAGAACCAAGCCTGTCTGTGTTCAAGAAGCGTTTGGACAACGCTCTCAGGCACATGGTGTGACTCTTGGGGTGTCCTGTGCAGGGCCAGGAGTCGGACTCGATGATCCTGATGGGTCCCTTCCAACTCAGCGTATTCTGTGATTTTACGTGACCCGCAGTCGGAAGCACCAGCCCTGACAGCAACGTTCTCCTGCAGTAGGATAAGATCCAAAGACCCATTTTCCACAGCTCAGTTCTTGCAGAAGCTAATTTCTTTCTCCTTCTTCCCGAAATTCCGGTGCAAGATCCGCCGGACGTTCCCATTAGGCCAACAGGGCTGGTGTTCCTTTCCTCAAGTGTACAGGACAACATGTAAACATATGACAGTGTCAAAGCAAGGCAGGCTTTTATTCACCTGCTGGTTTTAAAAGCAGTTCTTTAAAAACTGACCGTTGTCTTCCTTGCCAGTTACGTGACCCATTAAATACTCGGCGTGTCCTTACCCACAGCTGGGTTATAGTGCACTCACCCGGGGCGCAGGGGGGACAAAGCATTGCACAAGGACGTGGTGGGGCATTCCCCTACAAGCTACTCAGGAGCCAACCTTGGACAGCACATAACGAAGACAGATGTCTGGATCGAGGAAGAGTGACAAAAACGTAAGGACTGTGAGAAACAGAAGCAGGAGGGGGTAGAACAGAGCTGGCTGGCTGCTAACGGAGCTTCGATCGGGTGGTGTTATCTCTCAGGGGTAGCTGCGGCCTCCACAAGATTCCCTAATCCTGTCAAAAAAAGGTACAACTGCCTTTGAGCATTCCCCTCATATCAGGGCACGAGATCGCAGCATGCAGATTAATTTCAGGCTTATTTCTTCCTCCAGAATTGTACAAGCAGGGTAAGGTTTCATGTTGGGAAGCGTTTCTATCAACTAATCCATCACACAGCTGGAACAGAACGCCCACCCACCCTCACCATCAACACACAGGAGGAAGAACAGTGAAATCCAGAAAGCAAACGTTCTAGACAAGGTGCTCATTTTTAATATTTAAGGTATTCAGTTTAAAATTTGAACTGCAAACAATATAAAAATGCACAGGGTTTTCAGAAGAACAGATCTGCGTTTTTACAGGTTTTTTTCTAAGCCAGGGTCTGCAGCAAGGTTTGTTCTCTCCTGCTGCTTGTTCCCTGCCTGGAGTCACACTGGCTGCTGAAATGGGATTTGACAATGTCGTAACAAACAAATTGTGAAAACCTCCAGGGCAAAACAAGTAGTCAGTACAGTTCTCCCCAACGTTTAATGATGCTCTGTACTTGTAATTCAATTGTATTCAGTTACGAGCAACTCCTGAAAACAAGAGAGCAGTACAGGAGCACATAGGACTTCAGGCAGTACCCTACACTGGGAATTCAGGCATAATGCTGGGAATATGGGATTCCTCAGGTAAATTACTGCTGCACACCACCTTTAGCAGGCCACACAGTAAGTCACCACAGCACTTGCATCCATGCCAAACCTGCAGCATCCAACAGCTCAGGAACTAGCCAGCACCCTACTGCAGGCAGGCAGCCAGTCCAGCAACCAAGCCACAAGGAATTTGCTTAAGAATTTTGGCAAGCCTCTGCTACATGAGAAAAATGCTTCATTCAGCAGAGAATGTCTAAGTTCCTCCCTGCAGCATACCCCCAGATTCCCAGTGTCCCACTGTTTTTAACCTGGCAAGTCCAGAGAACTGCCTTCCTCAGCAACTTTACCCTAAGCACATCTATTCTTGGTTCTGCAATATTAATGTTCCCTCCTTCCAGACTGACTGAAACTTGCTTGTCATTTATTTATTAATTTGAAATATAAACACAGACATTTGGGATTTTGGATGAGTTTTGCCTTTAGCAGATAAAACAGTGGATCAAATTGAAATAATCAAGGCAATAATAAGAAAAACCGTACAACTACTTGAAGGCTTTCTGTTTGAACAAGGCAGGGAAATCTGACTCCTGCCTGACCATTCCTCATCTTTAACTGTTCACTATTCATTTGTGCTCTCTGAAGAGCACAGTTAAAACATTCCACCTCTCAGACCACTAAGCAAAAATAAAATCAAATCCTTACCTCTATTAAAACAGACAACTAGGAAAAGAAATAAACTGTTTATTAAATAAACCCCCTAGTTTTAAAAAATATCAAGAATATTAGTTTTCCATTTGGAGCAATTAAAATAACTCGTGGAGGGAAGATATCACCACTGGCCAACTGCTTTATGTCCTGTAAGGAATCCCTTGCTCTCTCCATCCCTCTGTCCTGAGGAATCACCTATCTGAAGTCTGCCAGCTCTGCCTCTGTCTTGTGCTTGTTTAAAAACAACAGATGCCATCGGGTCACCTGGAGGAGCTGCGCTCTTTGCTCACACAGTCGTCCTGGGAGGTTGTGTCCCCGTTCCCCATCATGCTGCACGTCCTCCGCTTTTTCCTCCGGTGCATCATCCCCTCTGTCTCGGAGCCAGAGTCACACTGAAGAGTGGAAGGATGAAACCAGAATTCAGAATTTGTGCCGTGGAATTCACCGTCAGAGCTGCCTCAGCAACCCCGAATAATCCACGTTCAAAGAAGGTGCTATTTGAGGTTAGAGACACGTGAAACAAATTTCAAATTAAGCGCTTAAAAAATCGGGATCAGGAACGTTCTTAGATTTCATCACTGACTAAAGCTGACTGGGGCAAGACAATGTGAATGTGTTCTTTTTGGATCCTTGGAGGATCTCATCTTCCAAGAGCAGACTCAGAGGCTCCTGATGGATTTAGGTGCCTAGAAGAGTCCCCTGTCATAACTGATCTGTTTTGGATCTTGTTCCTCCTCCCCATTTTTAGAACATTCATTTTGCAGCCATTTTACAAAGCATGGCTTAGCTCAATGAGTGACAGATTCATATATAACACAGACACAGATCAAACAAACCAAATCCATTTAGCAACACAGAGAGGCTTCAGCAAACAGAACCTGCTAAGACCACACACTCCTCCACAATGTAGATTTGTTTAGGTGCTTTCCATTAATTTCTTCCATAAGACAGGAAAATTAGGATCAGGACACATGATCAGGTATGGAAAGAATAATATAATTTCAGAATATGGATCACTTATTGCAGTAAAAAGCATTACCTCTGAATCAGAGTCTGAGGAGCTGGAACTTGAGGAACTGGAAGAATCACTCGAACTGTCGGAAGCAATACCAGTAGATTCCTGCAGGTCAACTGAATCAGCCAAGGCTGCCAAGTCAGGATGTTCCTGCTTTAGGATCCTAAACACAGTTGAAATTTCAGGGTTAGCCTTTGAACTGTAACACTGCGTGTAAATGAGTATTTTTAGGTTTTGTTTTAAATAGAGAGCATGGAAAGAAAGCCACTAAACCTCTCACCTGTACCATTTCCGTGACAGTTTGGGTCTCCCTCTCACCGTCTTGTGCCACACCACGGGGAAGTTGGTACAGCTGGCAAAGTTTTGTGTGATGGCAATAGTCGTGTCAAGGTTGAGAACAACATGCCACCAGCCACCTAAAACACAACACCAATGGCCACTGCTGGCTACATGGCAGAGAGCAAGTTCAAGAACAGCCAAGAACACTTTTCCCATAGTGCAGGTGGAAGCTGGACATTATTTCCCCCCACCCAGGCAAGTTTGCCACCATGTCACCTTTCCTCAGGCTAATTTCAGCTCTCACTCCAGTGCTTAACAGGTTTTGTTACAGAAGGCTGCTCCACACTCTGACCAAATTACCCAGCTCACAAAAAGATCTGACTTGACAGCAACACACTGGCTACTGATGGTTTATTTAACAGCAGGAGCCATTGTAACCCAGACAGCACAGAGGCCCTTTCTGTGCAGCTGGAGAGCACTTTCCATGCTGATTTTGTAAGGTTCTTATGACTACAGACTAACCTTTCATTTAAAAATAGAGGCAAAATCGTTTCCCCACACAGGATAAAAATAGACAGTGAAGTTGTTACAACCCACTTATAGCCTCATAAAAGACTAAGGGAACAGTTTAATGGAACCCGACAGCTACAAACTCTTAACAGAAGGTACACTGAGGAGTCACTAATAAGTGCCAAGACAATCACAAGGCACTCTTCACACGTGAAGTCAGCTGTACGTTAGAGACAAGCAATGTGGACAGAAGCTAAGGGCTGTGCTGCACCAAAATGATGCAAGATTCAGAGCTTAGAATTTGGCACTGAACTCACGTGTTCATCCACCACCACCTCACCCCCCAGCTACAATGGGCACACAATGGGCAGCCACTCAAAGAGAAGGGCATCTTTAGCAGAGCTTTCTTTAGCTTTTGATTTCAAATGCAAGATGAAACATAACCACAGAGAGGTGGGTGGAAGGTGTCAGTGCCTTGAAGTAGTTCATTTCCCACAGCTAAGAAAAATTCACATGCAGTCAAACTAACCAGGCTACAAAATTCAGTCATGAATTTGCTACAGTGTATGTGAACTCAAACATTTTTGTCTAACAGTTATTAGTACTCAAATACTTCTTATTTTATGCCCAGACAGTTTCCTGTTACTGCAATTTAGTACAGAATCACATTCCTGTGATGCTGCCACTCAAGTCCCACTTGTTTTGTCATCTGTACCACATGCAATCCCATGCCACAGGCCACACACACTTTGGGACATTCCAAAAATAACTGGATAGCCTCAAAACAAGCATTGCACTATGTATCCCTTTTGAAAGAGCTCAGGAGAGTTTACTTGTAAGAGATGGGCTGTATAAAAAAGCTGAAACACTCTCTTCACCTCTGTAACACACGAATATATTAAAAATACGCTTTTCTCTCCTGGGTTTCCCTGCTGGAGAGATTCGTACGCACCTGGCACAAAGACTGTCTCTCCTGGTTTCTGTAAGACTTCCAGGGGTTTGAATTCAGGGGGCCAGGTGGGAAGCTGTGTCCGAGGATAGATGACGTTGAACCAAGTGATTGCCTCATCCTGCTGGTTCCCTCCCTCTTCTCGAGTCACTTTGATCAGCTCTCTGGGAGTGCTGGTTGGGAACAGGCACCAACGCTTATGTCCCTGCACTAAGGCATTCCACGCACTAGTTCCCAAGGGATCGATGTGAATTCCCGTTCCAGATCGAGGTGGGCCCATCACAAACCATCTGCATGGGAATAAAAAAAAGTCCTTTAGTCACAGAGCAAGCCAGTAGCTCCCTTCCTTCACATTAGACAGTTAGAAATCAAACCAGTTACAATTCTTTCATTCACATTCCTGATTTTGTTAGATTCACGCTACAGCAAAAAGATACAAAGGGAGTTTAACCTACAAACCAACATGAATGACTGCAGGATAAGAAAGTGAAGATAACTTTTTATATTTCATAGCTGCATTTTGGTTTAAACATTTCTTCAGTACCACATATAGTGATTTCAAGGTTAAATGAATGCTGTTAGGTCACAACAGCCTGTGTTAGGATCTAAGCAGGGGGATTCTCCTACAGTTTTCTAAAATTTGCTGCTCAAGCAGATCCAGAACTGCAGAACAATGAGGAACAAACAAAAGGCAACACAAGGAACAGAACAAGTTACACAACCCTGGCCTCTTTCTGTGCCTTCTGGTCACAACAGGCTTTTCATTCCAACATTTGACTACGTGGAGTTTGTTCCTCAGTGATCATTCAGGATTTGTGGTGTATATTCCCATTTCCCACTTTTAAGGTTTATTTCTACAGAAGAGGACTTTATTCTATCTGTTCAACTGCAGCAGCACCTTCAACTGCTCATTTCCCCTTAACGGAGCAGTAAGATCTACTCTAGAAAAAACAGTGTGAGGTGACTTAACACCAGGCATCAAGAGGGAAAAATGGCAATAAATGCTTGATTGGTAGCAGAGAGTAGAGAAATTAGAGCAACAGCAAGATCCCTCCATGGTGTGGCTGACAGGCAGGTGATGCCCAGCAACAAGAGTGCAGAGGTTCAGAAAATACTGGAATTCAGCAAGTTCTCCATCTCCCCTTTCCAGTGCAGGTGTAAATCGAGCTGGTCCTCAAGTATCATTTGCCAGCACCAATTGTAGGACTGTAAGTTTGATTATCAAGCTGCTTTCTTCCTTCTTCACAAAGGAGCTGTAAATAAGCAGGTGTTCATAATTTCTATTGTCAGTTCACTCTTCAGATTCATATTAGCCTTGGAAAGCTGGTTAAACCACAAGCTGAACAGTCAAGGCTTTCACTAAGAAGACAGAAAACATTAAACTCATGGAGATCTGACTGGCACAGACAGATGCACTGCTCAATACCATTTTTCTGACAATAACCTGAATCTACACATGCAGGTTTTAAAACCCTTATTTAGCAACATTGTCATTTACCAGCATCTTCCTCCAGGCAATTAACTTACGATGAACAAAACCCAATTTGCCACAAGACATCAAATTTACAGTTAAAAACTCCTTGTCTCCTAAATTCAATCTGAAAGCAAACCCCAACCCCTCTCCCCAAACTAAAAGAGCTGCCTCAGCCAATGGCTTCCAAAAATTACTGTCTTTATCTTAGAGAGGAACAACACCAATAAAAATGGTCTGAACAGCACCAATTCTTACTTTAAGGTCTACACACTATCACACACCTCTCAATTCAGAGGCCAACCTGTACAGGTCATATCCTCATCATATGATTTGTACCATTTCCTGTCAGATTTTCAATTATGCTCTGAAAGTCCTGGACACTCTTCATCCATTTCTGTACCCAGATGAACCCTCTAATTGCAGGAGGCATCATTGTGCTCTCTTGTGCACCACTCATCTCTCAAAAAAACACTAACAGCCTGAAACAAACCCACATTTTCCTGAACAAAGTACAAGAAATGTGAATACCAAGATCACAAAGAGGCTCAGCATGTGCATGTAGGTGGGGAGGGTGTGGGGGAGAGAGACACCAATAGAAATTAATCACAACCAGATTAGATTGTTTACCTGTAACTTGGATAAATGATTCCCAGTTCTGTAAGTGTGTTCAGTTTCTACTACAGACTGCTGTGCTTTTGTGTTCAATCACAGTAGTATGTTCTTAGAAGAGCTTTATAAAAAGCATCTGCTACAACACTGTAAAAACACCCACTTCAGTGATCTTAAGTGGAATTAAGCTCCTGCTTCACTCCTGCAAAATCACAAGTGGACTACAGACACGTGAGAGAGTGCAGAGGGAAGTACATGATTCATGACTTGTTCTTATTTAAATAAACCACATCAGAGCCTCATGTCACTCAGAGGGCAAAAGGCATTGTCTGACAATTATAATGTTGCTGTAAAGACTTTAATTACTTGGGAGGGTTCAGCTCATGCTCATACTGCTATGAAGTGTTGCATCAACATAGAGAGAAATGGCTTTTATATCTAATAGTGAAAATACAAGGTTGTTGCATTTGAATTCATGAATGAAGAGTTGTTTCAATCCTTTTCCAATCTGAAGAAAAAATAGAGTTGAAAAGACTACATGGATGTAAAATATTGTTCTCCCTCAAAATCATCTGAAGGAAAGGCTAAGAACTAGTCCTACACTAGATCCTAATCTAGTTTAAGATCTTTACCTTAAAAGGACTGACTCATAATTAAACAGAATTCCACACTGTACATAAGCCACTGGTGCAAAACCCAGGAGCCAGTCCTGAGGTACTTAAAATTTGAACACCAGAAGGCACACAGAGCAAGATATCAATCTTCATATCTTTCAGTAACTATGTAAATTTTAAAAAATCTAAGAAGTGATGTAATCAAAAAGGAAAAAACACCATAAACTTGTAGCAGCTCTGGTGGGAGAACGAGAATTTGTTACACACAAATCTTCACTTCCTCTGGATTACAGATGTACACTCTTATTTTAAGAGACAAATTAAAGCTGTAGGGTTTGTTTTTTTTTTTAATGTGAGACACTCACAGCTATTCAGGAATAGCCAAGGAGGTGAGAAATACCCCTTTTTGTCTTGCTGTCCCTGCACTGTACCTGTAGGGTGGCCGCCGTTTCTCCCCTGCATACTGAAAGAGATCATCTGTGAAGAATTTGGGTACTTTGTAATCCTCCAGGAGTTTCCTGCGCTTGGGGTGCTCCCCATAACTGCTGTCAAAGATGTACAGGGGGCTGTCATCACGTGTGGTTTCCATGTACTCTATGTAGTACTTCATCTTCATCTTCACAGAGTAACCGTCATTGTCCTCCCCACACTTGAACTTCTGGTTCCTGTATTTGCGTTTCAGCCGCTCCAGCGTCCACTTCTCCTGGGCAGACCAGCCCACCTGGGCGTTCAGCAACACCACGGGCTTGTAAGGCTTTTCATAGCGCTCAACAAACTCCTCCACCGTCAGCTGGAGCGCATCTGCCCTCTCCACGTTATCCTGTGAGACCGGGGAGGGAAGCAGAACAGATATCAGGACAGGCTGACGTCCTAGGACCGCGCTTCCCAGTGGGGGAGCTTCACACACCGCGAGGGGACGGAGCTGCCTACGTGTTATTTTAAGCTCCCCGAGGCTGCAGCCCTGTTCCTCCTGGCCCGCTCCCCGCACACACCAGTGACACGGGCAGCCTGAAGCCTTTGGCGCTGCTTCCCCATCGAGGCCACGCTGCCCTTTCGGCTGACACATCCACTGCCGCATTCCACCCCCTGAGGACACAAGGGAGGACTCCAGGGAATTACATGGGTGCCCATCCCACCCCGGCGGGCCCGCACCTCCCCGCACCCCTCGCCACGTGGAGGGAGGAAAAAACGTGGGTGCTGCTTGTCCTCCCCCTCCCGAACCTCTCCCTCACAGCGGAGAGCCCCGCCAGCTCTGGGGCAACCCCGGCCTCGGGAAAGGGCCCCTTCCCTTCAGACTCCCCCTTCAGGCAACTCCAGTCCCTTCATCCCCCCTTCCGCACCCTTCCCCTCTGACCCTCGTTCTTCTCAGGCCACCCAGTCCCCCCTCAGGAGGGTCATTTCCCCTTCCCGTTCCCTTAGGACCTCCTTATTCCTCTCAGGACTCCCTCACATTCCCTCACTCGTGTCCCCCCCCAAGTCTCTTAGGCGCCTTCCGTTCCCTTCAGGACTCCTCCAGTCGTATCCCCCTCCCTATTCTCCCCCATCCCATTCCCACCGCTCTCTCTCCCCTCAGACCTTGCAGGCGGCGGGGCTCAGGGGGAAGGTCTCGCAGTAGTTGTGGCGGGTCCAGTCCAGCGAGTCCTTCAGCTCCGGGCGCGCGCTACGCTTCGCCTCGCGGATCCGCTTCTTGCTCTTGTGGTTCATGACGACGGCGGCGGCGGTGCTGGGGGCCGTCACCGCCCGCCGTCACCTTCCCCGGATCCCGATCCCGGTGCCAGCCCCGTTCCGGCCGCACCTTCCAGAAATTTCACCCGGTGCCGCCGCTGTGACCGCGGCCCCGCCCCCACCGCGCTCCCATTGGCTGGTTGTGCCGCGGTTTCCGCTACGCCCCGGTGTTGATTGGCCGGGGCCGGGGAAGCGGCGCCCCCGCGCCGCCATGTTGAGGAAGGGCAGCGCGGAGGGAGCGCGGGCGCCCTTGGCAGCCCCAGGGATCCCCCGCTACCGCCGCTCTCCGTCCCGCGGTGGGCCCGCGCTCCGCGCTTGCTGCTCTGCTGACAGCGGCGGGCCGGCCGCGATCACCCGGCTTCCTCCGCTCTCCCGGCCCCAGCCCGCGGAGGCGCCCGCAGCGCCCCGGCGGGGCGGCGGCGCGGGCGGGCGCGTCCCGGTGTGCCAGCGGTGCCCGGGGCAGACGCCGCCATCGGCGCCCGCAGCGGCGCTCCGCGTGACGTCACGGCGAAAGGAGGCGCCGATTGGCCGGCGCGGCCCGGCGCCTTCACGTGTCCGCCCGCCATTGGTTCCATGGCGGAGCCGCGGCGGCGCGCGCGGCGGTACCGCTTCGAGGAGGGTTCGGCGGCGCTGGCCGTGCGTGTGCCCGAGGTACCGGGGACAGCCGCGGCACGCAGGGAATGCCGGGGATCCCCGGGAGTAGCGGGGATCCCCGGGAACACCGGCCCAGCGCCCCGCCCCGTGTGTTGCAGGTGCTGGACTCGCAGTACGGGCTGTACGCGTGGCCCAGCGCCGTGGTCCTGGCGCAGTACGTGTGGGCGCAGCGGCGGAGCCTGCCCGGCAGGCGAGTGCTGGAGGTACGGCCCTGCCCGCACCCCTGACACCTCGCGGGTGCCCGCGGGCCCGACCCCACGGACGCGCTGTGGTTGCAGATCGGAGCCGGTGTGAGCCTGCCGGGCGTGGTGGCCGCCCGGTGCGGCGCGCAGGTGACCCTGTCGGACAGCGAGGAGCTGCCCTGCTGCCTGCAGAGCTGCCGCCGCAGCTGCCTCAGCAACCGCCTGCCACACGTGCCCGTCATCGGGCTCACCTGGGGCCGCGTCTCGCCAGAGCTGCTCTCTCTTGCTCCTGTAGACGTTATTTTAGGCTCAGATGTCTTTTTTGACCCCAAAGGTATGTTAATGCTCTCTCAGGTATCTTTGGTTTGTGACAAGCAGCGAGGAGATGGTGGCCAAGTAATGCTGGGAACACTGTGGAGGGATCAGGTGACACTGTGCTACTGACCTTGTTATTCTAGTTCTGAACTGTCAGAAATACAACCAAGGGGGAATAGAAAATGGAGTAATAACTAAGTGCTTCAGACCCTGTATCTCAGTTCTCCCATACAGATGTGATCTGCTTGTTTAAATTTTTAATTCCCATTCATAGAACCAGACAGATTTCTCTATACCTGGAATCCAGAGACTAACCCAGACTGCTTTATCTCCCCAAACTGCACAGACTTTGAAGATATTTTAACTACAATTTACTTCTTGCTGGAGAAGAATCCACATGCTCAGTTCTGGACTACTTATCAAGTCCGAAGGTAAAATCTTTTCCATATTTAGGACTCAAACCTTAATTCCTGTCTCAGCTTTTGACGAGTGTTAACTTCTCAGAGGCACCACTGCTCTGACTCAGAAAAGCTCCTTACTGTGCATGAGGCTGCTATTAGCCCAGTAAATCCTGGGGGTAGCAAGCAAAAGCAGCCAAACCTGAAAGTAATCCAAGAACCCTGTTTGCTGTTGCCTAGAAAACTCTTACAAACCCATCTGTGCTGTACCGAAGTTTGGTGACACAGCCCGTTAGTTACTGCAGCAGTTGTAACCTTGGGTTACATTTTCACATGCTGTATATCCTCCCCTCAGTGCTGACTGGTCTATCGAGGCTCTGCTCTGCAAATGGAACCTGAGGAGCATCCACGTCCCCCTGCACTCCTTCGGTGCAGACAAGGAGCACTTGGCCAGCTCGTCTCTCCCAGGAAGGCACACAATCGAAATGATGATCATCTCACTGGCACAGTCAGAGGGCACTTCAGTTTATTCCACTTTAGGTTCCAGTACAAGGTGATACTCAGCTGTTCTGATCTGCAGAAAACAGTCCTGTTTACAGCAAACCTTGTGTATATTTCTGGGAAGCAGTTAATTCTTAAAACGTGCATTGTAAAAATAAAGCTGTTTGTTTTTTTCCAGCTATGGCTTATGAGAAATTTGTGCTCCTCCCCAAAGCCCATGAAATAGTTCAGAGACTCAATTCCATTGTGTCAAGCCACTACACAACACAGCTTTACCTGGAAATCCATGAGATCCAACCTAAATCCACAACTTCAGCAATGGAAAGGTAACTGCACTCTTTCAAATTAAAAACCAGCCCCATAAGAGCAGTTTCCCAGGACTGGGAATCCTGGGATCCACGTACAAAAGCCAGCCCCTTGGTTTGTAAACGAGTGTGTGTAGACTGTGCTAACCTGGAACATACAAACTCCCCAGTTTGTAGAAAAGTACTTTTAATCCTCCACAAAAGCCATACTGCCAGTGTTCAGATGTTTCCATTCCCATTTAACATACATGCATAAAATTAACAAGGCATTACAATAACCCTTGACACAGGATGGTTGAAGTTACAATTCAATTGGTACCAAATCAAGAAAAATCATCACAGTAAGATCAGCCCCCATCAAGCAGCAGCCTGGGCAAGCACACAGCAATGCAGTTTAGTACTGCTCAGTGTGGACCTTCCAAAACACCCCAGGACCTGGCTGGGTCAGTGTTCACAGCCTGGTGTGCAACACTTGCCACACAACATTGGGTTAGTCACAATACTAATTGAGTTTGCCCACAGTAATTTAAAAGCAACCCCGGTGGATAAAATTTATAAGCAGTAGAATGCATTCAGTCACTATACAGAAGTTAAACATAGACAGTATAATTGCAGAAATCTTTTCAAGCTAAAAATAAGCTGACCCAAGACATTAAGTTGAGAAAAGTTAACACAGAAAAATGTTTAATATTAACTACAGAGACAGTGGGTATAGTACAGAATGTCTTAAGCAAAAGATACACCAATCAGTACTTACAAAGGAATGAACCATTTCTGTTCTTAACATTACATTTCTCATATGTAAGTTCATATATGTAGGTTGGTAAGTTTTACCACTCTGGAAATAATAAGGTGTGTATATCATCAGCTAGATGTGCTCACTGTATGCTCCATATTTTTTACGCAAGGCCCGGGTGACTGGAAGTGCAGTTGTCAGGCATTTTAATTAACTGGACAGCCATTTGTTTCTGCACGACAAGGCATCGTTACACAGGAGCAATCAGGAGACAACAGGAAACAGCCAAGCACTCTGCACTGCAACACGCCACCTTAACAGCTAACCAGCATTACTCAACTGCTACACAACTGCGCCTAGTGCACAAAAATACATAAGAGAAGAGATTAGAATTGAGTCTGATAAAACAATCCTTTCATATATCAACTGTCACCTGAAAAGATTTCTATCAATTTTGAATTTGAAGATAACTATTTTAATGCAAAGTTGTTTTTTCTTTAAAAAAAAAAAAAAAAAAGCATTTACAGTTAAGTTTCAAATTGAAGTTCTGTAGAATTTTATTTAAGGAATGAAAACAAAATTGAGAATACTTTCTGACATTTAGCTACTCGGCATATAACGGCTGCATGATTCCTCAGTATGAAACTGGAGGCAGCAAGTTACCATCAGTTTTAATTTCCAATAGAAGTCAGCACTATATAAACAAAAATGAAGTTTTACCTCAAATATCCAAGCCAATAATGAAATCGGTAGTCGTTCACTTCACTAAATTACAAGAAATTTGAATAACAGCAACAAAATGGCACATAAAAATGTAAAATCTGCCACTTGAGGCGCAACTTAAACAAGTAAAAAGTTAGACAAAATGTTACAAAATAACCTTTTCAACAGCTGGTTGCTCGGCCAGGGTCTCTCCAATGGGCTGAAGACTCAAGCGATCTTTTCCCCCCAAAGGCGTCCTTTATGTGGGTTCTCATTTAGCTGAAGCATCTAGGTTTGAAGAAAAAAAAGTTCAGCCAGGTTTCTACCTTGTCCGTTTTGGGTGTGGATGACTTCAGGGATACTTCTAGTTGTGTTTCAACTGGCTTTGCCTAAGTTAATTTTAAGTTTTAGGAATTTCCACGGTGTTCCACCTCCCCCCCCTTGTGTCGCTTTACTTCAGAGGCCAAATGTAAGGTTCTGTCAGAGTATTTAGTTACAGAGGAGAACAAGCACCAGGCTGTAGATCAAGCCACCATTAACTTCAATTCAGCCTGTTCAACAATCGATTATTAAAAGCTATATAAAAGTTAACAAAGCTAATACTTCTTCATAAAGACTTAACTAAACTCTTAAGTAGCATTCAAAACAGAAAACGTGACTAGTTTTGCTACAATTATCTAACTCCAGAGCTAGCTTAGGCCCTTTCCTTTTAAAAAAACAGGACCAAACAGTTTGAAGGGTTAAAGACACACTATCCTTTCCCCACCCGGTGTATCCTTAGATGCCTCTTCCAAGATGTCGACTTGAGGAAAAACTAGTTTCCGTGGTTTTCTCGTTGCCAAGGAATTTGCCCCTTTTCTAGGACACTTATTACCTCCAGTCAGTACAACGGCCACTGAACCGATCTTCCGTTCTAAAAGGATAGTGTATCTTTAACAGTGTAAGACAAACCTGCTCCAACACACGCCCACAGAAACTGGTCCCTGGAGGATCAGCCAAATCAGTTAAAATCTGCAATACTGGCCAATATTCTTTTAGCAAACAGGAGACCGCAGCTTTAAAGGGGAAAATGCAGATGTTGGATAAATACAGTAAGAAATAGTCATTTGCATCATAGGTTGCGTCTCATACAATATTTTAATAAAACCAAGGCATTAATCTCGCAATAAAACATTTTCTCTGTAGAAAAAAAAATATTTCCGTAGAAAACCCTTCAGTAATAACTTCCCTAAACCAATAACCAAAAAGCACTGCTCAGGAAAAAAAAAACCAAAACCAACAGCTAACAGTGTGCCCCGTTAGGATTCACTTGGTTCAGGCTATTAATGCTCTAAGAACTACCCAACACCCCACCTAAGTGCTCTAATAAAGTAACATGCAACATGTGCTGATCCCGAGGTACATTACCATGTTCCTAGGAGGATACAGCTCCTTCTTCTTCCGGAGACTTGGGAGGGCTCTTAGATCTGGATCTAGAGTTGGATTCCCTCTTTGAAGCAGGGGGAGGGCTTCTAGATCTGGACCGGGATCTTGACCTGGACCGGGATCTGGAGACAGACGAGGACTTTGACTTGGATCTCCTGGCAGACCTGGACTTGGAGGTGGAGCGAGACCGAGAGCGTGTACGAGACCGGGATTTGGATCGGCTGTAGCGGGACCGACTGCGGGATCTAGAGCGGCTCCTGCTTCTAGATCGGCTGCGACGGCGTCTTCTAGGGCTAAAACATACCAGGAAGGGGAAAGAAAAGAAAAAAAAAAAAGCGTTAAAAGTTGCTCACGGGCGGCGCAGAATCCAGTGAGTGCCGCGGGACAGGGAGGGCGGGACAGGACGCACGTGGGCAAGAAAACGAGAGTTACGAGGGCGCCATTGTTCAGAGCGAGTGGCCGGGGGCTAAATTTACTACAGGGTAAAAACCTTCCACTCCGAGGGGACCATATGTGCCTTCGCTACTAAGCCCCTACTCCCCCCGCCCAACCCCGCCAAGAAACTCACTGAGAAAAGGCTAAAGAATCACACAACCGGTCAGGTTGGCAGGGACCGCAGAGGGTCATCTGGTCTACACTCCCCGCTTAAGCAGGGTCATCCCGGAGCACATGATTATGTCGTGTACTCAGCTGCCCGAGTATCCCCAATGCGGGAAACTCCACCACCTCTCTAGGCAACCAATACACAACCACGCGGCCCCGGCTACGCCCGCTAGGACCTAAGCCTCGTCCCCGCATCTACTGCCATAAGTTCGCTGCTCACCTGCGGCTGCGGCGGCCGTACCCGCTGCTGCTGTACCGGCGGGGCGGCGGCCCGCGGCGGCTGTGGTGCGAGTCGGGCGGGCGGCCGTACCGGGCCATCTGCACGCGGAGCTCCCGCCCGTCCAGCACCGCCCCGTCCATCGCGTCCATCGCGTCCTCCGCGTCCCGCTTGTCGTGGAAGCGCACGAAGGCGAAGCCGCGGCTCTCCTTGGTGTAGCGGTCCCGCGGGATGTAGACGTCGCCCACCCGGCCGTACTTCTCGAAGACCCTCCGCAGGGTGTCCGGGGAGGTGCGGTAGGTCAGGTTGTCCACCTTGAGGGACGTCATGCCCTCCACGTCGGGCGGCGGGCGGCCGTAACTCATGGTGGGCTGGAGCCCCTGAGGGGCGGCGGCGGCCGACGAGAATAAACCTGAGGGCGATGAGGGGGATCAGCAGCCGGCGCGGCCCTGAGGGCGACGCGCCTCACGCCGCGGGGGGAGCGCCGAGGCGGCGGCGCGGCAAAGCCCAGAAACGAGGAGAACTGCAGCGCATAGGGAAAAGCCCGCGGGGCCCGCAAGGAGCAGCACCAACCTCAGGGTCCGAGGGGCGGCCCGAGGCCGGAGCGAAGCGCCAGGAGCGGCCGCCCCGTCCCGTCCGCCGCGGCGAGGAAATGAGGGGGAACCGCCCGCGCGCGCGGCTTAACGCCACAAAATGGCCGGCGGGACCCCGGAAGGGAAACGCGGAGCCGCCCCGCCCGCGGCACCGCCGCCCCGACCCCAGAGCCCTTTTTACCCCTTTTCTCCGAGGTGGTCCCGCGGGGAGCGCGGGGAATCCGGCCCTAAATTAATAATTCACCCCTGCGTTGGAAAGCGGCCCTGAAAACGGCGCCGCTGTGACCCGGAAGAGCTCGGGGGAGGCGGGGAATTTTTTTTTTTTAACAATATGTGTTGAAAACCGTAAGAAAAACAATAATAAAAAGAAAAGGAAATAAGAGCAGGGGTGCGCGCGTGTGGTGAGGGGGCAGAGGGGTGGGAAACCGCCGCAGCGGGAAAAAAAAAAACCGATGGTGAAGGGAGTCGGTTGTGGCGCGGGCGGGAGGGGACGGTTTAAAATGGCGGACGGGGAGAGTTGTGAGGGCAGAGTCATGAGGAGCGGCGGTGGGTCGGGGATCGGCTTCACGAGAGGAGTCGGTTCAGGGTGGTTGTCCGGCGCTCTGCGAGGTCGGTTCTACCGGGACAGCTGCTGTGGGAGCTCCGTGCCCTGCCTGCTCCCGCTCCGCTGTGCCCCGGTGGCCGCAGTGAGGGACCAAGCGGCCCGGTGCGGGCTCTCCGCGGGCTCTTCTTCACCTCCTGCCAGTAGCGGTGCCCGGTGAAGCCTCCTCGGTCCCTCCAGCTCTGGACGTGCCTCGATGGTTACGCAGCTTATCGGTGCTTGTGGGAGCCGAGCGAGGAAACATTAAAATCCTCCGTACCCCAGCCTGCTCTGCAAACTCGTGCTGTGGCAGCATGTGCTGGAAGTGGAGCAAAGGAGAACTCTTGCACACCCCTTGTGTAAGGATGACAAGCAGATTCCCAGAGTTTTGCCCGGGGAATTCTGTGAAAGCTGTTCCCCTGCCTCAAAAGTTGTTGCTATGTCACTTCAAGCACCGAATAAAATGCCCAAACCCCAAGTATGAACTGCAATACCTAGTTCTCATCGCACAACAGCGTTAAAAATTTCTAGCCATCTGTTTCATGATACTATGTTAAAAAAAGAATAAAGAAACAAGACCATTTCCTTATGATTTGTTCAGTCACAGTATTGATATGAGAAAGCAATTTCAGTATTAGAATTTAAAGTCTTAGTCTTACTGTAACTGTGTTTAATCTTATTTTGCACTGAAGAAGTATAAGAGTAAGCAGTGACATCAATACAAAACCAGAAACAGCTGTTTGTTTCCTGCTAAATGACTTAAGAAATCAAATAAGCTAGTTTTAGTTTCACATTTTGTATTGCTTCATGCTTGTTCCTTTTTTTTTTTCCCCCAGAGACTTCTGGTTAAAACCCTTGTGATTCATCTGCTGAAACCCTTTTTCAAATTAGAAATTTGAAGTTTACCTTTACAGTAATTGCCTTATAATGACAGTGGAAGTTTCCTGTGTCCCTTTGTCTCAGTTCTTGTACTGCCTGGGCACTGCTGAGCCATGGACAGCTCGTCGTCCACCAGGACCCCCCACTCCATCTCCACAGAGCTGCTTTTCCAGCCGGTCGGCCCCGGCCTGTGCTGCAGTCTGGGGTTATCCCTTCCCAGGTGCAGGACCCTGCACTTGCCTTTGTTGAACTTCAGACAGTTCTTCTCTGCTCACCTATCCCACCTGTCGAGGTGTCCCCTTTCAAATTTTCAAGTTTAAAGCTCTCCCAATGAGCCCTGATAACTCCTGGGCTAAGATCCCTTTTCCCCTTTGAGGCCTCTGTTTGTTTAAACTTTTTTACTGCGGGCAGCAGAGGTAAAATGTGGTGATTTGTCATTTACTTCAATCAATTCTGCATTTCCCTCCCCTGTCTTTTTGGCCAGCACTAAAGTGTAGCTGATTTAGCTGAACGCTCCAATCCTGACCTGGAGGCCCCACAGAATGGACAAAAGATGTTAAGAGGAGAAAGCAGCCATTTGGTTGGTCTGATCCTCTGCCAATTTAGCTGATGTGCTAACAGAGATCGTCACAACCTAAAGATCAATTGATCTTAAATGTATTGTTTAGAAATACTGTGAAGTAAAAGATTAAGGGTATCACTTCCATCCCTGCAATTGTTCAAGGCCAGGTTGGATGAGGTTTGGAACAACCTGGTCTAGTGGAAGGTGTCCCTGCCCCATGGCAGGGGGATGGAACGAGATGGGCTTTAAGGTCCCTTCCAACCCAAACCAGTCTGTGATTCCATGATTCCATAATTCTGTGTAATTGCTAAACCCAAAAGCTTTTCCTTGAGACAAAGCAGGGAAAGATTATGAAGACTCTCTGCTCTCCTGAGTCACCGAGACAAGGAAAGGCAGAAGCAACAGCACCGAGAGTGTGTGTTGGTGGCACTGAAGTCCGGAGTTTCTCCAAGGTGGGATTCATTTGCCCTTTGGAAACGACTATGTGTGTTTGAGTTCAGCTAAATAAAGTTTTATTCGATAACTTTCTAAGCCCCTTTTTTTTTTCTTTTTAATCTTGCCAGATCTTATTTAGTTGATAGAGATCACAGTTCTTAAAAACGTAGTACAAATCTTTTTATTTTAAGAACTGGGAGCTTTTCACCATTTTAAGTAGGGGAGAAAAAAAAAGTGCTTTCCTAAAACTGCATTTCCCATAGTGCACAAGGGCTCTCAGGGCCGGGTCAGCTGATCGAGAGGGTGAAATGTGCATTATTTCCTGTCCAGTGCATGGAAATGACTCGTGTGTGCCAATGGCTCATCTTTCCTTCGTCAGGTGATTGAAGGGCCGTGGACCAGATTCTGATTTCGACAATGGCAAGAAGCTGAGCTGATTAACCTGCTCGATATTGGGAAAACTGCTTCGTGTGTGGGAAGATGATGTCATGAAATAACACGCTGCAGGCAGCTCTGTTAACTTAATGGGAACAGGTAGAGGAAATCTTGGTCTTTATATTTTGTACTAGACCTTTCTATTTTTTTTTCCAAGCTACCAATTTTGCTGTACATTATTTCAGTTACTAGATTTCTTAATTAATTGAAGGTTCTTTTCTAGCAGCTCAGAAGTAGTCCTAAGTAATCATAATTTTCAAACCTTTTTTTTAATTCTTTTTTGCCTTCTTTTTTTTTTAACAGAGGTTAAGAGGAAACTTTTAAAAGAAAAAAAAAGTTTTTCCAGACTGAAGCTGAGGACTTGGCGAGAAAACACAAAATGTCTTCTGAAGGAAAAAAACTTTTCAATATCATTATTTTGGGAGTCTCTTTTATGTTTATATTCACTGCTTTCCAGACATGTGGAAATATTGCGGTAGGTGTGAATTTCTAAATGTTTCTCTTACAGTTATTTATCCTGTCTTGTCGTTTGTCTACTGTAATCTTGTTTTACTTGTGATTTTCTAATGTGCGAGATAGTTTGGCATTTTGTCTTCCTTTGGTTTAGTATTAAGTAGATTAACTTGATTAACCAAATAATTAAGCAGCTTTTTTCTTTAAGATAGCATAGCTACACATATAACTGTGCCAGAGTGCTTGGAAAACAGAAAATTAATCTTATCAAATGTCTGAACTTTAAAATAGTGTCTGCTTTGACACTTGCAATATTGAACAGCTGAATTACATTGAATCTTCCATAGTCTATATTCCATATTCTGTATAGTCCCTTTCAAGATATTTGCTGAAGTTATTATTACCCACACAATTATCAACTGTTTTTTCCTAATCTAACATATTTTTCCGTTCTGACAAATTTGATATTGAGGGGGAGTATGGGGATAACACCTGACAAATAGTCAGACTTGCACAATTGCTAAACTGCCAAGTCACCTTCCAGCTGAAGAAGTTATTTACTGCTTTAGTATCGTGTATCTTTGTCTGCAGAAGCAAAATTGAGCATAACATAATCCAAATTTACTGTTACTACTTAAATTTTTAGACTCCTCCTACTAAGAGACATAGCCCTTTAACTTCCTGAGTGTTGACATTGCTTTCAGTTCTGTGCCTGAAGGCAGTTAGATTCCAACATCCTTCTTGAGCCTCCAGGTCTTACAGCTCTTTTCTTGCGTGGAAGAAGAATCCTTTCTGGGTTCAGACACATAAATGTCCTTCACTACAATATAAATAACTACCTGGGATAGTTTTGGTAAGTCATAGTGCAGTGTGATACTGTGTGTGAGCACATAAGTACAGGCCAGTGATCTTAGAAGTTCTGTGATGAATTCAGCACCTCACTGAATTGGACTTTGTGATCATGCAATCATGTAGTTTATTGTCATAAAAGTCTTTAGAAGTTACTTTCAACCAGATCTGCCTGCCAGTCCCGCTAATTACATGGTCTCATGATCACTAGAGCTGATTCAAGGGGAAAAAAAAAGGAACAGAGAAATAACGTGAAGCCAGAAAGAATGGAAACTCTGACTAGAAATTCATAGTTAGGTCAAGTTGAGAGTATTTTGAAACTTCTCCTTTTCCCCTCCGCTTATTAAATGAAGATAGTCATAACATATCTACCTAAGAGAGGTCTTTAGTGAAACAACAGTTCTGTGAAGTATTTTAAGGTCTCTGGTGAAATAATGATTTAATAGTAGAGTACCAATTACTGCTTCACACATAGATGTTTCCCTGCCAAATATCTCCTGCATCTTTGTTGTGGAGGGGGTGTGAGTTGTAGCTAACATTTTAAATTCTTTTAAGTACTTTGTAGAGTCTATTAATGATTAAGTCTGATGTTTGTTATTGACTTCAAACTGATGCAAGTGTTCTCAAACTACAAGACAGATTCTGACATATTACAGTTTGTGGTTTTCTCCTCACAGCAAACTGTTATCACAAATTTAAACAACACGGACTTCCATGGCAGTGGCTACACAAGGTAATTTACACAGATTGTAAATTATTACTTATTACTTTGCTCCTTGCAGGGTGAAGCTGGTTACAGGTTCATCCAGTAGAGATACACTCTCAAGAGATTGGAGTGTTCTGCTGACTTCACAATTTATTGACATACTTAAAGCACTTTAAATAAAACAGGCTTCTCACAGCCCCGCTCTGAATTATTTCTAGCTGAACTACATATCTGGTTTGCATGTTTTCTCTGTAGAGAGAAAAACCACCATCATCTCATTCTCAGCATTTTGTCTTAGGAGACGAAGAAGCTGGAAGTTTAAAAATAAAAAAAGCCTGCTAACTCAGGCCTTGGTTGTTTGCCCTTGTACACCTGTGTGTTTGTGTAGAACAGGTGGTGTGGATCAGCTCCCAGGAAACACTGCAATGTAAATGTGAAAGGAGCAGTCAGAGAGACAGAAGCAAAGCCACAAAAAGCCATTCTCTTTGTTGCACTGGCACAGCCAAACTTGCCAAGCATGATCAGGAGCCTCTTGTATGCCAAATTAATTCTGTCATGTAGAAAAACCTGATTGCTGCTTTGAAGGGTTTGCTATCTTAGTTTAAACAGAAAATACAACTGGCACAAAATATATCTATAGAATTTCTGTGGTGTATTTGGCAGAAAATGAAAACCTCACTCCTGGACAAATGAGGCTCTGGAACATTCTCCTCTAGAAGTACAGGGTACAAAACACAGTAACTGTTGTTAAGGCAATTTGACAAATGCATGTTTTAAATTACCAGACATGCTTGCCTGCAATAGTTTGGGACTCTACTCAGCAATCCAGGAAACACTGTGCACTCCTGTATGCCCACATGGAGTACAGTGGGTGAAGGGAACAGGAGAAAGGGAGGAAATGTCTGAACATGGAAGTTTTATGGAGTTACTTGAGTTGTGTATGTGCTTAACTGGATATTTTGAAATCCACTGATCACTCTTAAATCAGTTGCAGTGATACCCTATATTTTAAGTACTTAATCATCTTTGTTGTTTATTTATGCAGCATGTCCATTATTTATGGAGTATTATCTGCATCAAATCTTATATCACCTTCAGTGGTTGCAATAGTAGGACCTCAGTTCTGCATGGTTGTTAGTGGCATATTTTATAGGTAAGTCTTAATTTTGAATTTTTAGCTGCTTCCTTTAAAATATTTAATTTTTTTTCTTAGGCCTAATGCTACTGTGTCATACATGAAATTGTACTGGCTAAGAAAAGCATCTCACAGAGGTACTGTAGATCTGTAACTGCAGAGTACTTCAGCCTACTGGAAACAGCACATTTTCTTCCACAGCACTTGCAGACTTTGCAGACTGTGGAGTTCAGGTTGTGGTCTCAGATTAATGACTACATAAAAAACCTCCATGTGCTTAGTAGGGTAAGATTTTTCACATACAACCTCACCTGTTTTCCAACGTCTCTTAGGAGAGAATAGTTGATTTAGAAGCAGATCAGTGTCTGATTGTTAAAGTGCACTGTCCACTTTAAGTTTGTATTCAATAAACTGATTTGTTCTATTCTAGCCTATACATTGCAGTCTTTATCCAACCTACTACATGGGCTTTCTACACTGCTTCTGTTTTTATTGGCATTGCAGCTGCTGGTAAGCACTGTTCTTATTCTGCTGACTATTTTTTATGATGTTTGAATATACCTCTAAAATATTTTTATTTCCTGAGCAATATATTCTGTCTATTCCAGTCCTCTGGACAGCACAGGGAAATTGCTTGACTGTAAATTCTGATGAAAACACCATTGGAAGGAACAGTGGAGTGTTTTGGGCACTTCTACAGTCCAGGTAAGGTTTATTTATTAATCTTATTTTTTTTGGTTGTGTACACATTCTACTTTTTACATCTTTTTGTAAGTGGGAGACTGCATCCAAAAATACTCCAGTGGTACCTTGCAGTCAGTGAACTGAGCACTTCTACTGCTGTTGTGCATTACAGAGCAGTGAGTGAAAGCTGGATATTGGAAGTCTCTGCTCTTGAGGTGCTGAAAAGATCCATTTCTGTTAGGAGAGTGTTTGACACCTGTAACAGCAGTCCTGTTGATTGTGGAGAGCTGTGTTAATTTGTGTCAGGTTCCTGAGTTCACTAATGAGCCCTAATGGTCCTGAGCAGCCTCACCTGGCACCTCCACCACACCCTTCCCATGGGCTCAGGAGCCCTATTTAAACTCAGCCTTGGGGCTTTGGCTCCTCTGGAGCTGGGATGGATGAGTGGGGGTATTCAGCTCAGTTGTACTCAAGCCTGTGCCTTGGTGAGACTAAAGAGGGTTGGTTTGAAACAGATGAAGTGCTTCTTTGTGCAATGGGTGACTAAACTTCTGGAACTGGCTGCCACAGGAGGGTGTAGAGTTGGATGGTGTCAGCAAGGTCAAAAAGGAATCAAGCAAATTCATGGGAGACAGGTGCGCAAGTGGTTCCTGAAGAGGGATCCTTTTTACCCACCCCACTGTGATAGAGCAGTTCTGGATATTGGGAAGTAACAAGGGAAATGAATTGCAGGAATGCTTAGGCTGGTGAGCCTGCACTAGGTGGCATTGCTAATGCTGCTGTGGGCACAGAATCCTGGACTGTAAAACACCAGCCAGAACCAGTGGCATGCTGGTTCTGTTCCTTAAGCTTTCTCTTCCAGAGTTAACATACTGGTATGTTACCAGAATAGCAATTTCCACAAACCCAACCTTGATCTTACTACAAAAAAATGCACCTCTTGGTTGTTCTTTTTGTTCACAGCTTGTTTTTTGGAAACCTCTATATATACTTTGCCTGGCGAGGAAAAACTCACATATCAGGTGAGTACTGATTGTTGATGTGGGAAGCCATCCTTCAAAATGTGGTAGCATGAATAAACAGATGAAATGATGATCTAGAAAGTGGCACAAAGCTTATACAATAGCAGACATTTCTTTCCCTCAGTTTATTGTTAGATAGTCTCTTTTTGGAACATGGTTTTGATTCAGTGTTTCTTGGCACTCACAGCCATACTATGTATGTTGTTTTCCTGCCTGAAATGCACTTTGAGTACCTTCTTTTAGGGTATTGTGTATGGAATTCTTCAGAAGGCAAGTTGAGAATGAGATTTTGCTCAATAGCCACTCTGGGATTTTCCCTGTGCAGGCACACTTAGGCCAAAACACACCTATTTGGGAGGAAAGCTATTCTGCCTGTATGTTTAATATTATACATGCTATCCCATTCTAAAGGAAGTTCCTTGTGTAGGGTGTCCTTCTAAATCATATTGGAGAAATATGAAATAAAGGCAAACCATCCCAGTTTGCTTCATTGTGCTGGCACAAAGCAGTGAGGGAAGACAGAAGCTGAGATGTTCAGCTGGGCTGAGAAGGGGCTGCTGCTGTCCAGACTGGCAGCATTGCTGGCAGAGGGAATAAAGAACTCTCTTTCTTTCTTGGCTTAGTTTATGAAGACTAACTTCCTAATGAGATTGTAATTAATACTCTAGTTTTTCCATTTGTTATTGTGCTAGACTGGTAAAGAGCAATAATTGGGGAACAGAGGTCTTAAGTAATACTGTTAAGAAGCTGGACAGTGGTTGAGACTCAGTGTTTTTAAAGCAGAGATTTCTGGCAACTGTTTAAGCCAGGCAAGGTATGTGTGGGTATTCACTAAGAAAATTGCAGTGGTGAAAATAGAGCAAAGGCTAAGATTTTAATTACCAAAGATGAGCACTTCTAGGAGATTTTAATTACCAATGATGAGCACTTCTAGGAAAACAATGTTCTGTAAACAAGGAACTTTGATTGTCCTGTTCTATAATGACTGAGAATTTTCCTTACTGTAGTCCTAAAGTAAAATATCTACTAGAATAGTCAATTCTTTTAACCTTTAACAGATGAGGATGCTTCTGCTCTAGTCAATCATCAAAATGTTGGCTTTAAAATTATGTTTATTAGGCTTCAGAAATACTGCCCTGTTGAGATGAACAGTCCACTTCTTTCTTATGTTAGATCCATCTTTTCAGGTTCTCCTGAAAAGTAGCACAGTAGTGCAGCAAAGGTTAATTTTACAGGTCATCCTCTGCATTCCTTCACCTTTAGGACAAAGGTTTAAGTATTATTGAAAGTATTGGAAACACTTTGAACCTGGAGGCCCTGAAATTCTGTGCATTCTAAATTCCATTGCTCTTGCTAACCACAGAATAGGGCAATTAACTACAAAGCAGTTCTGCTGTTACATTTTCCTCCATCTTTAAATGTCTAGGGATTCCTCTTTGTTGAAAAAATTGATATCAAAAGTTTTAATAGCATTTAAAAATCAATTCTTCCTTTTACTACCTATATGCAAATACTACAGACTGTTCAAGGTGTGAAGGACTTCCTCTTTTTGATCTGTAATCACACACAAGTTATTTTTTGATCAATTTTGCATTTGCCAACTAAGCTAAAGGGGAAACAAATACAAACACAGGCAATATCTTCAGAGCCATATAGTAGTTAAATCACAAAAAAAAAAAAAAGCTGTTTCTTGGCTTTTTCCCCCTGCTTAATATTGGTAAATGGGAGTAACTTCTGTATTAAATGTGTCTGTGCCAAACAAGTTGGCTGGTGCAGCAGAGCTGGTGCACAGGGCAGCAGTTGCCTCCCTGCAGCTGCTGTGGCAGTTACTGAGGTTTTGGTGGTTTTAAGGCCTTTGTAGTTTCAGAGCCCCCCAGTTTATGATGTCACAGTGCTGCTATTTCTGATGCTGGTAAAGAGCTTTTTGTTTTTGAGAGATCTGAAGGGCTTTAGGTTGTTTATGTCCACTCTGAATTATGTAAGTCTTCAAAGATGTGCTCTCTTCTGCTAATAATTGATGCACTTCCTTTAATTGGCTCCTGCCTGGTCATAGCCTTTGGGTGGCAGAAAATGCGAGGGACACTTTAATATGCTGATGCTTTGTTAGCATCATAAAACTGAGACAGCAGCTGGGTACCTTTTGCTGCACGTTGAAGGTAAGCTAGAAAATGGGTGTGTTAAACACTGTAGTATGTCTGTGTTAGTTGTTTGAAGGCAGTTGAATTGGTTTGATTTGCTTTCTGCACATCTGCTTACGACTCCCGTTTGTTTTCCCGCAGAGAGCGATCGCAGAACTGTCTTCATTGCTCTGACTGTTATCAGTCTTGTGGGCACAGTTCTGTTCTTTCTGATTAGGAAACAAGAGGACACAAAAGCTCCAGGGGATGAAGATTCTACTAATGAAATCCTGGGGGAGAGCTCGTAAGTGCTTACGGCAATAACATGTTGTCACATCTCCTTGTTTGTGCTCCTGCTCCGCAGTGGGACGCTGTGCAATGACTTCCCCCTCTGTGCTGGAGACATGAATGTTATCAACAACCTGTAGAATGTACAGAGTTATTAGAAAACTGTCTGTTCTTTAACAAGTGAGAATTATTGTTCTTTAGATGGCATGTTCTCAAGGGTGCAGTACTGCACATTAAGTTTTTCCTTTAATAAGTAAGTGCCTTGAGAAAGATACCTTTCACTTCTCAGCTGATTATTGTTAAACATTTATCTGCCTTTCATAGTTTGTCTTGCCCTCATCAGCCCATTTTAAAGTCTGGAATAAACAGAAATTACTCCTTTTTTATGGGTTCTTTGACAAACTGGAACATGTTTTTCCTGTCTTCTCTAAATGTATACATGCCACCCTAATAAATACATTAAAAATGACAAGTATGCAGACAGATCCTGTGGAGTTCTGCCTGAGGCATCAGCTTAAATATTTTGCTTTATTTAAAGAACAAGGCAAAAGTTAGAAAAACATCAATAAGTATGCCCATGGAAAAAAATGTTAGAAGCTAAAAATGCTCAGAAGAAAGATTCTGTTAAGCAGGCATTGAGTAGTGCAGAAAGCAAATAAATTTTGTGGTTAGTAGTTTAGATCTCAGACCCTTTTAAGGATATATTGGTATATTCCAGTGCTGGGCTAGAAAATGTACAGAAGGTTTAAAAAAATGAAGGTGCCTTCCAGCACAGAAGTACTGTGTGGTTATTCTTTCTCCATTTTGACCAAGTCATTTGTTTACCCAGGTCTGCACGAAACAAAATGATGAGAGCAGTGGCTGCCTTCAGTAAGTACATTTCCACATAAAATACTGGCATCTACTTCCCAGCTGTCCATGGTTCTGCTGATAATGTGGTCATGGACAAATCACTTGGAACAAAAATTTGTGAACAAGTAATGTTTTGAGAGTGTATTTCAGTTATTCTGCTTTGAATATGGACCTTCAGGGCTGGTCTGCTTGGAAAAAGGACTCCCAGATGGCAGTGGGTTCCAGCCCAGGGATGACAGGTCACACAGGGACACAGGACTGAGTTCTGAGCCTGACAGAAATTCAGATGTCTCTGTGAGCATCTTGTGAATTTGAACCTATCCAAAATGGAGCTTTGGAAGTGGAAAAGCTTGGGAACCACTGAACTAATGTGGGGAGATTAGTGTGGATGTGGGGTTGGTGTGAGCTGGCTCCGTGCACTTCAGCAAAGCTCCTTTCAGGTGACCATGTGACCAACAAAGCTTGACTGAAAGCAAAATAAGAGAGGTGACTTCACTTCAGTCATGTACTGGTATAGTCCAGGAAAGATCTGAAGTGTTCCTTTGATGTAGTTTCAGATCCAAGCTGCTTTTCAACAGCTTTCTTCTATAGACAAACACAAAAAGAACAGATCACCACGGGGAAAAGCCACTGTGTGAAAGATTAAAAAAACAAAAACCAACAAACATAACAAGATAAAAAGTTACAGGTTGTTTTGTTTTGTCACAGGTTGATACCAGTTAACAATTTAGAACTAGAGCATCTGTAGTTTCCTTTGAAGTTTGATGTGTTCTGCCTGTGACTGTTAAGTTTGTTTGGAGAATGTGGGGATGTTCAGTGAGGATTTATTTCAGGAGACAATTGCTGTGAGCTCGGAGAGAATACAGAAATACAATGAGCAGAAAATTGCCTGTTAATTGGAAACTGTATCTTCTCTTTAATGTTTCCCCAGTTGCATTTCTTACAAAAATGACTTTTGGATGACACAGTTCTTCTAGATGGCATGTCAGGGTTGGTTTATTTAGCACTCTCATTACTGTAATAAACAGTAAATAAAATTATAATGTACAGTTTATATAATTCTAACCTATTTTCGTTTTAAGCAGAGAGCAAAAGAAAGTGTAGATTATTTTAGTAGTATTATCAGAAGTTAATCTAATTTCCATTGTTGTTTCTTTACAGAGAAATCTATTACACTGAGCTTCACCAAAGAGATGATGCTTCTCAGTGTCACAACAGCCTACACAGGTATGAAGCCATCAGTGTATCATGGCTGGAATTTCAGGGAAAATTTACATAGCTGGCTTTTATGTGATTTGATATTACACTACCAGTAGTCCATAGATTGTTTAATACAATTGTATTAAAATAATGTTTGTACATCACACCTTCATTAAGATGTGGGAGATTGCTGGTGGCCTTCATTTTAGTCTTGGTTTTATTGGGAACAAGCTTAGCCATTTTCAACCATTTTTGTAATTAGTATTTGCTGTGGCAAGGGTCTTCCTTCTTTTTAGCAACTTTTAATTAAACTTGGTCTGCTGTTATTAGACCAAGGTATGAGTTGTAAATGAAAAATGAAGTTATTTTTGCCATAAACTAAAGCAATTCTTCTGCAAAAATACCATCAAATGTTCAAAAATGTTTCTGAGATCCTTGAATAGATTTTTGTGGGGTTTCTTGCTCCTTATTTGGCTTCAGGTATAGTTTTGTTCACGATCAAATTAAGTTTTTGGAGGAATAAATGCGTTTTCAGAACCTCAGCTCTGAGTCACCATTATGAAAAATTGTCAGGTCTTGTAGGTGAAAAGAAAAACTTAGATGTGAACCAACTATAAACAGTGCCCAAACATCTGCTGAAGTTTCCAGTCAGCTCCTGGAGGAGAAATAGCAACAGCAGCTCTGGAGTTGGGTTGCTCCAACCACTGATCTGAGTTACAAGTTACTTCACACAGTTGTGTTAAGCCAGATTAACTCACTTGAGTTCCTCTTGGGTGTTTAGTGCAGAGGGAATGTGGAGCAGGATGACAAAGGAAGGGAGTCAGTCAGGTTTTCCTGGAGTATTCTGCAATTCAGTTCTACAGGTGGCATAAAAATAAATCACTCCAGATTGGGGGAAAAAATGGCTGCTGCCATCTGGTGGCTCAATATTGCCAATATTGCCGCTTTTGTAGCAAAATACAAAACTCCCATAAGGCCAACAAAGGCTTTTATTCCAGAATTGATGGTTGGGTTCAGAACTGCTTCAAGTCCACCTGAATTTTGAAGCTGTTCAGTCATCTGCTGCCTTGGGTGGCCTGGAATGCAGGACAGGAGATGCTGGGCCATCATTTTCCTGTAGCAAAAGGCAAAGGAGATAAATTAGAAACAGTTTTATTTTGAGCTGTTTTGCTCTGTTTAGGCAGAACACTTTGCATTGTTTTAAATACACTCCTTTTATTAAGGAGCTGGTATTTTTATACTGATGGTTGCTTACAGTCATGTTAGTGGGACTCTGCTGTGTCACCTTCCCTCACATTAATGGCAATGGAAAAAAGAAAGGATTTTAAACAAATAGCAGTAGTTCTTTCTCAGTTTAAATTATGTATGTGTAGAAAAGACAATTTTAAGAATCTTAGAATCTTAGTTTTTGGGGATGCAGGGTCTTTCTTAGGAATGTCATAACTTGGGGGGGGAGGAATCTTATACTGAAATTGTGCTTTATCTCTTCAGTCACCTGAAGTGTTATTTCACGTGGCACTTCTCATTTGGATGGAATTCCAAAGTTCTTGAAAAGTAGAAATATAAACTGTTTATAGGGATTGTGTCAACAGCAGTGGGTACTGAACCCGAGTGCAATTAGTGCAACTGTTTTTTCTAATGTGGTTTTTGTAAACTGGCATTGGAGAATATAATAATCACATAGTTTAAAATTCCCTGTTTGCTTCTATTACACAGACTTCATTTAAGTTTATTATTTGAAAGATACCTGAGGGGAAAAGAGCCTTTAGACATAAAGAATTTTTTCAGGACTTTCATAATAGTTTCATCGGTCAATTCTGTTTGGCTTCCTTCAAAGGTTTGGAGGTTAACATTCTTTTCTGGAGTGTATGGAACTGCATTGGTGCTGTGAATAGATTTGGCAGTGAAGAGAAAAGCCTAATTGGCCTCTATGGTATTTTTATCGGTGTTGGAGAATCTTGGGTGAGTCCTAATTTTTCTACCTTTTGACAAAAAAAGAAAGGATTAGAGTGATGTAATTATTCAAAATGGTGTTTTTGTGTTAACTGAATAGGTATTTCAAGCTTCCAGCAATGATTATGTGAACAAAAATGAAATAGGAGAAATGTAACTGGCAATGTGGTTCCTCATTGCACTATGAATTATACCTTGCACTGTGTAAAGTGGGTGTAGACCAGCATGTGAAACACTGCTGCCTATGAATCCTAACATTCTGCATTCTATTTGGATTAGTTGTGGAGAAATACACAAGACTCAAATGCAGTGTATTAGGAGTTGACACCATTTTGCTATTAACTGTTGTTTTTAATAATATTATGTTTACATTTTTACTTACTGAGCGATATAGTAAATTCTAATTTTTTTAATAAATTGCTGAATTAAGGATTTCTTGTTTTAGAAAATGAACTTGTGTTAAATAAGATGTGATATTTAAATAAAATTGGATACAGGGAAGGTTCATGAAGTAAATATTTCTCTTTTTTTCTGTAAACTCAAGAACTATGGTGTTTAACAAAAAACCCACTGTCTGTTCATCAGCAGCTTAGGTCCAGAGAGTTGCAGGCTTTTGCAATTAGGAGCTAAGCACAAGGTTGTCCATTTTCACTTAGTACTGTTGCAGTACTGGAGTAAAGTACTTGTTAAAAGGTGAAGTGTTTTCATCAGCAACCATCTGATAAATCTCCTGCCCCCATTTCTCAGACACCTGTAACAACCCTGAGCTCATCTCATGTGGCAAACGGGGCTGGGAGATGCTTGGGGCTGTTTTCATGTTTGACCTTTCAGCTATCCAGTATGGGCATATTTATAATTCCAGCTGTGAGTATTTACAGTTATGTTCTGTTCTTTAAATCTTCAGTTCTGATTCAGTTATCCAATCTTTTCTGCTCCTGCAGGTGGAGGAATCTTTGGTTTGCTGAGCAAGAACAGTCGCTTTGGCAGGAACCCAGTGGTGATGCTGGGCATCCTTGTCCACTTCATAGCCTTTTATTTAATTTTTTTCAACATGCCAAATGATGCCCCTATTGCTCCCATGGAAGGAACAGATCAAGTTGCTTATATGATTCCAAGGTATGTGAGCTTTCTCCTTTGGCTGCTTGTATATAAACAGCTTGCTTCTCCACAGAAAATCCCTTGAAGTTGTTTTTCTGTGTAGGGACTAACTCCACAGAAGAAGCTTTCAGGAAATTGGCTTTTATTAAAGAGAGGCATTCTACCAGTCTGCACCCAATTTAGGAACTTAAATAGCATAAGAATAAAAAGCCTGAGGATGATTGGCAGCAGTTCTGTCACTCGACAGCTGATGTTTGACATGCAGCACAATAGTGAGACCAGCAGCTATTGTAGTAGGTGTTAAGAAGTCAGTCTACCTTGGGCTCAGTTCTACTACATCAGGGAGCCCCAACCTTGCACTGTTGCACCCATTTCCAAAGTCTTTCTATGCTTATTACCAAATTCTTATTGAATTAACTGAAGCCATGCTATGCCTGTCTCTTATAATAATTGGGGAAGAATATGGGGAACTTTATTATCTCACCATTGCAACTGTCTTTTGGGTTTTATTCTTGCCAATTTGTGTGAAAATACAACGTTTTCAGTTTGTGCAGACCCAGTGACTAACTTGGAATTCTAAGCATTTGTGCCTGTGCAGATGACTGGTCTTAGCTGGGGTATTTTTCTGCAAAATGAATTGGTATTTCTCTAATATTCCTGCAGCTCAAGAATGCACCATGTGTCTCAGCTTTTAATCACTGCTCTGTGGGGTTTGTGGCTCCAAGCACCAAAATGAGTTCTTTTCCTGATTCTCATTCAGTGTGAATTGACTGCAGGTAACAGTAACAGAAGCCTTAGCATTCCAGAAAGTAAAAGCTGATGAAACTATTCTTTTTGCCAAGCCAGGCATTCCCTTCTTTTCCGTGAAATTAAAAGTTTGATACCTTTCCATTCTCAAGTTCCAAATAAATCTGCCAAAACTAGTTTGTAGATGTGTGAGCTGTTTGAACAAATGGCTTTTAAACTGGATTCACTTTCTCCTTCAGCAAAGAGGTGGCCATGCTCTGCAGCTTCCTGCTGGGGCTGGGGACAGCTGCTTCAACACCCAGCTCCTCAGTATTTTAGGATTCCATATTCAGAAGACAGTGCTCCTGCCTTTGCCATCTTAAGTTTGTTCAGGTAAATTAACAATCTTTCAAAATGTTTTGAACTGTTGGGATGTTACTGAAATGCTGGTTGGCCTTTTAACGAGCTGAGAAAAATTATGTTTCTGCAAATTATTTCATCCTCATTTTGGTGTAAAGTAGTTTGTGATGCTGGAAATAGTTCCTGGACTGTGATCTTAAAGCTTTGGCTGTGTTGTTTCTAGACAAACTGGTTTGAAGTACCGAGAGCTGCACTTGCAGTGCTCCAAACACTTTTGAGTTTGGTGTTTACTTTCTACAGTGAACACTGTTTAAATAACAAGTGAAAACTAAATCTGTTGTGTAGCACATCAGGCATATGTTGAGGTATAATGAAGCCTTAAGATTGCCTATCTCCTACAGCAGGATTCTGCTGAGAGCTGCATATTAAACTCCTGTCAGTTGATAATCCTCATGTAGTAACATCAGCCTGGAAATCTCCACTGCTAATCTTTTTTTACTTGGTGTTTTTTTTTTTCTCTTCAGTCCATCTGTGCTGCAGTTGCCTATTTCTACAGCAACTACTTCCTTCTGCAGTGGCAGCTCCTGATCATGGTGATCGTGGGATTCTTTGGAACAATCACCTCTTCGCAGTGGAGTGGGAAGCAGCAGCAGCCTGGCTGCCCGTGGCTCAGACTACAGCAGCATTTGATCCTGATAGAACCATGGCTGGTCTGATTTAAGGAACGCACAGGCATGTTTTCTGGGAAGTGATGTGAAAAGTGGAAAGGTCAAGCTGCTTGCAGAGGTTGAGGTGGAGGAAGCTGCTACTAAATCGCCACCAGTCCAACGGGATTGAAACAGGAGGGAAAAAAATGCCAAATTTGAAAGGCTTTTTTTTTTTTTGCTTTACTCCAACCAGCATGTATAAAGTGTTCTTAAAAACTGATATTAGCATGGAAAGATGTATAGATCTGTGTATTGAACCATTCTGCCTGAGATGTACCTTTCAGAATGTATTGCCTCATTTCACTCTAGCCATGCACTACAGGATTAGTTTTTTTTTGCCCCCTAATTATTTTTCCTATACACTAGTTCTGCGACACACATGAGTTCTGGTATTGAATGAGTGATGTTTTTAATAAAGTAGATTATTCACAGATTGTCTGCACACTGAGAAATCAATTTGGCATGACTTTTCAACAATTAGATATGCTCAGTATTTCCATGGGAAATGTTGCCTTTTTTGTATCACTCAGCTCTTGTTTCCCAACAATTTGTTTTCATCTCTTTCATGTGCTAAGTTTCAGATCCGTGGGGGTTTTTGTTGTTTGTTTTTTTTTTGTTTCATGCTTTTTCGTTTTTGTTTGTTTGTTTTTGTAAGAAAATGAATCAGGTTATAGTGTGGCATGAGATTTTTACAAGAATTAAAGATAATTACCTTTAGCCATCTTAAGGATGATCCCAAGGCCTGTGAATTATTGAGAATTGAAACAGCCTCGCGTGGCTCAGTATCTCAGAATTGAACTGTGTTGGGAAAGGTGCTGAAACTTCCTCAGGGCTGTGCAATATGAAGGACCACAATCCATGGCTTCCCTCACGACTCCCAAATAGTTCTTTTGAGTTCAGTGAGTTTTTAATCATAAAATTGATGAAAATCTGTGTGGAGGCATTGTCTGAGATAACTTCAAAAAGTACCAATAGACTCAAGAATGTGATGGTCAGAATATCTTGCAGTGTTTATTCTTCTGCATAGCTGAAACACCTGAAATGCTTGTCCTAAGTTGCCTTTATTCAGTGTATTTTGGGAAGATTGTAATGTAACTTACTCACCAAATAAACAAGGTTACATATACGTAACTAATTTTATCCAAAACTGTTATAAGTTGATAAAACAGGCAGTGAATGCAGCTCACCTTGACTTTGTCTGCATGGCTCTGTAGTACTTGCAGTGATGTTTCTGTCTGGTGGGCAATAAGATGCACCTGAGAGCAGGGGTGTAACACTGAGAAGGCGTTTTTAGACACTCCGTGTAGCTATTTTTAGAAAAGTACCACTCACCAACCTTTTTTTATGCACAGTCAGGATGTTAATGTCTTTAAAGACAAGTTAAAGTCGACTCATTATGTGTCAGTAGCTCCCATGTGTCATAACTAGGTAGGTGTACCCAAGGTTAAACTTGGTGAGGGAGGGTGGCATCTCCTGTGACATTTGCTGTCACTTTTGCTCTCAAAGAGCAGTGACACAACTCCTGTGAAGCACAGAGTTGTGAAGCACAGCAAAACAGCCCAGGGGCATCATTTTACAGGGCTACAGAAAGGGATTTTTAAATTCACTGCAGGTTTTTTGCTGTGAGATCAGTAAGGTGTTAATGGGAGGACAGGAGGGCACCTGAACATCCAGCAAGCAAAAGAAATCTTTGAGGACAGGCAGGAGAGAAAGCCTTTGTGTATTCCTGGGAGATTCAATGAATGATGTAAAAGAGAATGAGACAGAACACACATCGAAGCAAGGGGTTGCTGAAGCCATTCCAATTTGTCAGGCAAATTGAAAAGGCATTCAGGATTGAATCAATATCTGATTAATGTGACCAGCAGCACAGTGAAGCCTCTCTCACCCACTCCTGTTATCCTGTAACTTGAAGAGTACTATTTTTAATATACTGAGCACTATAAAAGTATAGATTATAGGATGCTGCCAGTGATTAAAACTCTCTTGTTGCTACACATTTATATTTTCTCCAAAGTACCAAACAGGATAAATAGGGTCTTTTTCAGATAGGGAATTACTGACTTTTTTTTTTCCCTCTAAATGCTTTCTGGGACCTGTTTTTCCTTGTATATCAACAAGAGCAGAAAGACTTGAAAGTTCACAAGGGGCAGTTTTGTCTTACAGTGTATTTGGGGAAAAAATGATTCTTGGGTCTTGTGGTGATGAGTTATTAAATGCTTTTAAAACAATGTCATTTAATTGTAAGTAGGTTATGGCTCTCATGAGGTTGCTTTTCGAATTGATTCCTTTTAATTATGAACAACTGTGATGCTCATTTGCCATATAAATTATATAGACTATTTTATTAGAAATTAAAAAATTGCTAAGTTACTGTGGTTTCAAAAACCATTCTGAAGTCAACTTAAAGGGATAGTAATGAACTAGGAATGTGGGTTTTTAGTACCTTTGTGAATCTGATGCTTTACTTTTTTTTCCCCCTATTCCTTTTCTCCTTTCTGGCCTGACTCAGTATCAGGCAATGTTGGAAGGCTGCTCTGAACTATTTATTGGGTCATTAAAGGGAAGTATTGTTTTGTGACAGGTTTCACAGAATCATGAAATTCTAAAACTGTATCATGGATAACTATTCTTTTTTACTATTAACTGTTTTGTTTTTGACATTTGATCTGAAGAGACAGGTTTCAGTTATTCAAGCTGCTTTTCACTTATTCATGTTTCTTTGATTTGTCAAGAGGTGAAAAATCCTCTCAAATATACACAGTTGTTAGTTTGGTTGAAATCTTTGGTGCAGCAATATGAAAACAGGAATGCTGACATCCATTTATGATTCCATCTCTGAATCTGTTTATCAGCATTTACCAACCATGAGGCTGCACCCCCTTCATTTCACCTCAGTGGCCTTTTAATGTTAATCTGAACTGGGAGCTTACTGTTAAATTAAGTGGGATTTGAAAATAGTTTTTTTCCTGTATCTGTGGTATTGTGGCTTTGTTTTATATTAGTGATTTTATCTTTTTAAGCAAAATAACACATTTGTTTGGGTTTACTAAAAGACCTCTTTCCTCCCCCCCATTCTTTTAGGTTGTTACTAAGGTTTAATATCTTGACAGTCACACCCACAAGTTTTACAAACAAGTACTAAAGAGGAAATGAAAACTGATATTCTTGACATTGAGTGCCAAAGAAGCTGCTGAAAAAATAGTCTTTCATGAATGTCATATAAACATATCTGTATTTTTCTTTTGCCAGTGAGTTTTCATTTTGATACATGAATGTATGGAAAGAGAATTTCTACAACTGTAGTCCTTCTGTGTGTTAATTTCATTAGGTACAATTAATGTTGTCAGGTTGAGGTAAGGAAGAGAATGATGTATAAAATGTCATTTATAAATAATTCTAGTCTATAATTTTTGTGCAGATTGTGCTAAACTCAACAGGGATATAAAAAACCCCCAAACCCAGAGAACAACCAAAACCCTCCCCAAACCCCTAAGCTTTACCAAGGTCCCTATCTTAGCAGAAACCCTCCTGTGGTACAGTTATTAAAACTTTTAAACAAGCCTTCTGCTGATAAGTTTGTAGAATTTTTGTGACCATTTTAAAGTATACTGGAGAGAGAAGCTCCTGGTGGTGTTTGGTGTAACTTTATGAAAAAAATAAGTGTAGAAAACCATAAGTCAGTTAACCAGACAGATAAAGTCCCATTAGACTTTCTTTTAATTCCACAGGTTTGCTTCAGATGTGGAATGTGGTTCCTTGGAGTCCAGCCTAAGTGACAGAGGTGCCCTGGCAGCTGGCTCCTGAGTGGTAGGGGTGTATAAAGAGAACCCCAAAGTTTGTGTTTTAGGACAAAGATTAATTGTTTGCTGTTAGTGTAAACAGGAAACATGATGTTCCACATCGTGCTGGGAGACACAATATCCAACTTGGACTCAATTTGTGCAAGTGTGTTAGTTAAGACAGGACTTTACAATCACAACCATTAATTTTTCTCGGAAAACATGTTCTCAGGGACTTTGTCCACAGCACTGTTTTCCTTGGAAGTCTTCCAGCCCCACTAATGCAAATTGAATGGCAGCAGCAGTTGGTACCATGTTCTCCTTGATCCCTGGCTAACATGCAGGTAGAAATATTAAAAGATGGGAAAATTTAGAAGGAGCTGAAATTGGGAAGTTTGCTGCTTAACAAGGTCCTTGCCCTTCTGATATGACCAGGCTGGTTCAGAAGTGAGGTTGAGACTCCTGTAGTTTTCATGGATCAATTCAGAAAGGTGCCCTGATAAGTTTAACTCCAGAGGTTGTACCACAGAGAAGCACTAATGGGAGAGGGGGGGGAAATATCCTTGGAAGTGCAGTAGAGAGCAAATCTGGAAGTGAGAATTAGTCTCAGTGGGCACATGAAGAGGGTGCTTTGCTCAATTGAGTTTGGGCAGTGGCTCAATTTCTATTTAGTTCATAGTGTCTCTGTTAAGTTGGTTATTTCAGCTGGTGAGTGTGTTCCCCCAAGCCCTCCTTTTATTTACATTTTGACACTGGCCAGAAGTCCAAATGATTGAAACTTTTTTACCTTAATAAAAGGTGTCTTTGGGTTCGAATTGGTGGTAATAGAGAGCGGGCTCACGCAGTGATTATCCCTAATGAAAACTCTGTTTTCAACCGAGTGTACTGACTTTCTTTTCATGGTCACAGCCATGCAAATAAAAGTGAATTACAGACATTGTTTTTGTTAATAGGCTTGTTAAGCTGTCGGAATTGCTCCTGTCACTGTTTAAACAGTTATGCCAGAGGCTTTGGAAAAGGGAGACAGAGTCTGAACTGATGGCTCTTGTTAGTGCTTTATAAGGGCCTGCTTAGGAAAAGGGAAATGTTCGGTTTAGTGCTAAGTAGCCCTTAGGAACCGCTTAATTCTAGTCGTGGTGTAGACTAATTAAGTGTCTCAGGGAAATCAGGGTGGCCGCTTCAGCCTGTTTTCTTTCTCTGTTTGAAAGCCCATCTTAAGAAAACTGATGCTGCTGTTGAGAGGAGAATGTTTTAATCTTAGTTTGGGAGTTTTTGGGGTTTCTTTTCCAGTATCCTTTCCCCTGATTTAAGTTACATTTTTCTTAACTCAAGAGTTTTATGTCTGAAAGACTCCGCAATATGAATCAGAGTCGTGGAGTGCTTGGGTCCTGTTTGTCTAAAATTAAATGTAGATGTGGAGGGCCATTGTCCAGGCAGACACTGTGAGGATTCAGTCCAGGCTTTATCCTATGATTGAAGGGCATGGAGGGAGCAGCAGGGAACAGCTTTGCTGCCTCTCCTTTGTCTGGATAATACATGAAAGAATGCGATTGCAGAGGTGAGAATGCTGAGGGAAGGTAACAAGGAGGCCAGTACAGACTAATTCTTCCTGCCACACTTTTTCCCTCGAGATTCAGCAATTTGCAGATTTGTCAAATTCCACTGTGGTTCTGCTGGTGTGATCTTTGGATGGCCTTGGCATTCGGATTTCTGAGAGAAAGAATCTGTATTCAACACCTGACTGTACAGTCCTTTATGTGAACAAATAGAAAAGAACCTTGCAGGTTAACTTTTGCTGCACAGAGCCCTTTAAATCTTGGATAAAAGGACATTTAGGAGTTTGCACTTCAAAGTTAATCATGAGGGGGGAAAAAAAAAAATAGAAGTTTTATGCCTTAAATGAAAAAAAAATTAGTCATTCTGTCATATGAAAGGGAAATTGCTATTTAAGGTCACGTAGTGAAATTAGCTTCAATTAAGCATCTTTAGTAAATGTAGTGGTGACTGCTTATTGTCAGAGCCACTCATCTTGTAATGCCTGACCTGCAGAGTTTATGATTATTAATCTGTGTAAAAAACGCAAAACACCTAAAAGTCAACAGCCAATTACACAGATAATAACCTGTTTAAAAGAGCTTCACCACCATACATCATTATTTGTTTTGTGCTCACAAAAGTGTAACTGTGGCGGGGAGCATTTGCTTCACAGCTCCAGAGCTGAGTGATGGTGCTAAGGAAGTATTTCCTCTGCAGCAGGAGCTGTGCTGAGCTCCTCTGCCATGGCACTGAGTGTTGGGTGCTGAAGGCAGGGGCAGTAGAAAGAAAGAATCAGAAGCTCCTGGGGTGTCTTTGCCCTGTTCCCACAGCGTGACTGATGGAGGGAAGCACAGGTGGAGGACAGCAGTGAGTGCTCAGCCTTTTCCCTTGCTGAGATTTCTATCAATGCTCACCTAAAACTTGCAGGCCAAACTTCTAAAATTGCCTTTCTTTCCCACTGTATGTATTTCTGTAAGATAGGAAATAAAATATCCCACCTATGTATAGGGTATAAATGACCACTGTCATGTATTCCTGTGCTCAGCTTGACACAGGGCAAGCCCAGCACTGTGCTTCCCTTTTGGTGTGTTCTCTGTGTGCAGGTGACCCAGCCATGGAAATATCTCCTCTTCCTCCCCTCAGGGCTGGGATTCAACAGCCACTTGTGCTGTAATTGGAAGTTCTGGCAAAAATAGGGCATGAGTGAGCCTGAAAAATGAGTGTTCCAGCATTCACATTCATCTGCTGCCCTTACCTCATTGCAGAGTGAAATAGAGCAGCAATCACAGGCACATCTCAATGACATTTATGAATAATTATAATAATTATACTTTGTGAGAGCTTAATTCTGTGAAGTCTCAGATGTGTTGGTAAGACATGAAGTGCTGCCCTTCTGCAGAGGGTGGCAGAGGACAGGGCTCAGTGTGGGACAGCACTTTGCCCAGGCTCTGTGCTTTCATCCCAGTGCTGCTGTGATTTGACACACACATTAAAAAAAAAAAAAAAAGACTGTAGGGGAAGAAAAAGGGCATTATGCACACTGGCTTTCATTTCATGGAGACAGCAATTGGATTTAGAGTTTGCTAGCGGGTAAAAAAATATTTATGTTGTTCTGCAGCAAACAAACCACCAATTGCAGGGACTGGGAGGGAAGGAGGGTTTGAAATGCTGCTTCATGTCGAAGATTTCATGCTTCTGGGATAAAACACCTTTGTGCTGGGGGAGATCCTGGCATGTTGTGTAATGCTGTTACTAAAGGTCCTTGTTTGGGTACTGTGCCCTTGCTGGGGATGGCACTGCTTTGCCTTGCAGGGTTGTCACTTCTGCTGCTCCTGGACACAGAGCAGCTCAGCCTGCCTTGATAACCAGTGGGTCTGCTATGGATGGAGCTCCAGGCTCAGGGGTGCATTCCTGGGGCTCTCACAAGGCCATGGGCAACCAGACCTTGATTTTTACCCACTATGAGCATTTTCCTTTCAGCAGGCAGGAGAAGTATTGTTTGGCTTTTGTGACTGGGCTGGGGAAAGAGTTCCCAGGGCATAAACTGCTTCTGCTTGGGCAGTTTTAGACACCCCACCCCAAACTCTGGGGAACAAATATACATTATATGGGTCTCACTTTGCTTTCCAACACCAGCTCATCCCCACTGTTGGTCTGGATTCCCTGCAGGATCAAAGCCAAAGATTTCAGCTTGTGAGGGAGCCAAAGGCTGTAGCAACATGTGGCCAGGTGGGAAGCAGAGGTGAGTGAGTAAACATGCAGAAGGAAAACAGGGGATTATTTTTCATATTCAAGCAACTGGGAGTTTCAATATGATGATGTGTTGATAGGCAGCAAGGGATCAGCAAAGCTCAGGTTCTGCTTGTCTGTGAAGATGAACCTGTGAGCCAGCCTTGTGCAGAGCACAGAGGGAGCTCTCTGTGTCTCTTCGCTGGCTTTTGAACTCACAGCATGTCGTGGTGTGGTTTGGTTTTTCTCTGTGTGAACATGTGTCACTTCATTTTAAGGGGAATGAAAGGTCACGTTGCTCCATTAAAAATTAAACTTCTTTTCAGATGGTGATGAAGCCTTAAGGTAGCAGGTGCTTAGGCTGGGGAATAAAGGAGTGTGAATACCCTGGTTAGTTCTAAACAGCTGAAAGTGCAGTTTTGTGGTCAATATTTTCCTGAGGGGGCATATTCAGCAAGAATGATAATGTTCCTGAGTCACTGACCAAAACCCTCAAGTGTACTTGTTTTGTTTCTGGGGGAATTAAAGGCTTAGGATATCGATAATACTTAGATGTGGAAACTGGTCAATATTTTCTACTGGGAAGTACTGCTGTAGAATATTTGATTTGTTTTTCCCTCTATTAATATATTCTTCCTCTCCAAAAAACTTCATGCAGGAGATAAATATTGCAAAACAGGAGAATTTCGAAGCGGAAAGCCTAAGGCAACAGGCAGCCTCAGTGGAGGAGCTGAGATTAGCTGCTGGTTGCTCCCAGCTAATCCAGTTTGCAAATCCCCGGTCGGCACTGCTTTCCTGAGGGAGCCGCTTGTAGCTGTAAACAGCCCCGGGCTCTCCAGCCCAAACCCTCTCCACATCCAGGCTCCGGCTGTCCTTGATGTGGCTGCAGAGGGTGCTCTCTGCTCGCCTGGCGCCTGTTCCGTCCTCTCCTGCTCTCCAAAGCGCCCTTTGGATCTTGTTCCCACCACCAGCAACTGGCTTTCAATTAAATCCAGCTCAGGTCAGCTTTTGACAAGCAGCCTCCCTTGTAACTCGAGGAGGTCACCAGCCAGCAGATTCTTGAAACGCATCTTAAAAAGGCAAAGGCTTGGGCTGGGAGCCAAGATCATTTTCTTTCTTTCTTTTTCCTTCTCTGCCTTCCTTCTCTGTAGCAAGTCCTTTGGCAGAGCCGTGGCTCGGCTGGGAGGTCGTGCAGACCGAGAGCATAATGTTAATTAGGTGTTGTACCTGCAGCACTTCCAGCTTGTAAAACCCTGATAGAGACCCAGTTGTCATAACTAATGACCACAGAAATAGCAGAAGGGCTCTCAGACCTTGTGCTGGTGGATTTGAGCCAATTTCTAAGTACTAGAAACCAGGAAGAGACCTGAGTGAGGGCAGGTTGTCCCGTGTGTTTGCAAAGGGTGTCTTGCATCTGCCTGAAGCTGCCAGAATATGATGCTTTGTGGTTCAGGATGTGGGCTAGAACTGCTCCCAAATAAGAGCTGCTCTGATGGTGTTTCTGCAGTTACCCCCATGTCAATAATTATAACTGTTCCTCATTAAGGAGTTGTTTGATGTGCTGCAGCACAGATGGAACACCTTTTTAGTTTATAATTGAGTCCTCTGTAGCATCTTTTGTACAGAGCCAAAGGAAAGGAATGATGTTGTTTGCTTTGAGGCACTAAATGTGAGCAGCCCCATTGCTCTGCTGTCACAGGACATAAACCAGGAATTGCTGATGGGGTGGGACAGGTCCCCTGTGATGAGCAAACCAGCAAGTGCAGCTGCATCAGCACTCAGGTGTACAGGTAACTCCCTGCTCCAGCCGAGAGTCAGCAGGAGCCACTGTCCCTGCTTGAATGGCTGCAGGGTCAGCTCCAGTGGGAAATCAAGGGAGGAACTGGGGGAGGTGTGGGGCTGACCTCCTCTCCACTGGGAAGGGCTGGATTTTGGAGCAAATGCTTGTAGCTGTGGAGGAGGGAGTCTTGGAGGGGGGAAGTGTAAGAAGAACACAGGAAAGGAGGGGGAGATGATGTGGCAATGGTGGGAAATTCACAGCCAGCTGGTGGACAGGATACTGCTCTGGTCGGGCATTTGAGGATGAGGCTCATCCTGGGAAATTCCTCTGTTCTTTGTGCTGTGGCAGCTTCATCCTGTTGGTTCAGGAAGGTAAGAGCCTCCGAGTATTATCCTCTGAGGATATTGTGTGGAATGGGAGGCACCCTGTGATGGTTTTGCAGTTAAGGGAATCATCAGAAGCCTGGCTGGGGCGGGTGTTGTGTGGGACCTCCATAGCCCCTTCACTCTCCAGTGTGATGGCACAGCCAGCCTTGGAGCAAAGGGGTTACAGGGTCTGTGCTGGGCTTGGATGCAGGAGGTGAGATCCCACCTACCTGCCCTGTTTTGGGGATGTGTCACAGCTGGAGGTGGGAATTAATCCTGTCCCTGTGGCTGCTGGCTGACCACGGACACAGCACCTCTGGGATCTCCTGACCTCTTTTGCAAAGCACCTGCAGCTGAGTGGGTGGGAATAAGCAGCTACAAAGAGCCTGAGGGGAGTGGAGAAACCTCTTTTCACTGGCTGTAGCTGGCCATAAAGTCCTGAGTGTGGCACCATCTCCTCCCCAAGGCATTGTATTCCACCCACCAGGCAGGACCTGTAGCTGGGGCAGCCCTGGCTGGGGTTTAGCTGAGCACTCAGCACTCATGTCATCCCTGCTGGGCTGGCTTGTAGCAGTTCATTCCTCTGTTGGGCACGTCCAGCTCCTGACCTGCATTTGGTTCCCTCTTATGTGGAGGAGAGACAATTCCAGCCCCTGTAATTAATGGCTCTGTTCTTCCAGGGTCTTGGGTGAAGCATAGACACAGGAAATTGGACAGGCTAAGTGGTGCCTGTGCTTGAATTCTGGCTGCAAAGGCAGAGCTCAGCCAGCTGAGATGAATTGTGGCTGAGTTGCTGAATTCATTTTTCATCTTTGGGTCTGAAGGCAGACACAGGAATAGCTCCTGTGCAGCCTGGGCTGTAACTTACCACAGCCCTCTGGCCGTGGCCTCATTTGTTGCAAATATCCCACGTGCTGATGGAGAGCCAAGGCTTGTTGGGCTGTATCCCTGGGGATTATCTGTGCTGGGGTGTTGCAATGGCATTCAGGGACCAGACAGTCTGACACCACTCCTGAGGCTGACAGGGTTACAAGATAAGGGGTTAATTCTCATGGAGCAATCAGGCTGCTAAAAGGCAGCACAACTGCTCTGATCTGGCACTTGTTAATCCCACAGCTCACCCTGGACATTGGTTCTGAGGTGCTGTCAGGCTCCCAGGCACAGTGATGATGTGCACTGCATCCATCTTTTCAGAAAAAGGCAATTTATTTCACTTGTAGTGAAGCATAAGATGAACCACGCAGCAGGGAGACTCCTGTTCCTCTACCCCTGTGCTCACTTAGCTCCCTGCTTTCCTCTCTCTCCTTTACTTTCCCTGCTTCTTGTCTGCCTCCCCCTTTGCTGCATCTCATTTCTCCTCACTCCCTCCTTCCCCTGTAGCTCCTGCTTGGCAGGGAGCTGTGGTCACCTCTGTCTCCAAGGTTCAGCAGTGTCATCTCAGGCCACGTCCATGTGTGATACAGGTCAGGCAGTCTAGTGAGCTGAGCTTTGGATTTCTAATCCTGGCTCCTTTGCTGGCCTTAGACAGGTGCCTTAGGGCAGGTCTTGGCTTCTTCACCTGCAGGATGGGATTGTTGCTAAAACAGCCCACATCTGGGGCAGCATGAAGTGTTCTTGGTGGATCAGGTCCAAGGGGAAGCAGGTGAAAATGAATTACTCAGACTTGCAGGCCAGCAACACGTCGCTTCAGTTCGCTCTTCCCTGGGCTGGGAGCCATCCCTGCAGGAACAGCCCTGCTTTGGGCTGTATATGGGCACACTGGGGGACAGGTAGGGCTTCCAGATGTGACACCTGGCTTCAGGAAGCCCAAAGGAGCTGCTTTGCACCCAGGAGGTCTACGTCCCCTCTGCCTGAAGGACAGCTGGGAGCAGGTGGTGCTGCTGGAAGCACTCAGTTCTTTTTGGAGGCTGTAAGGTAAGCTCCTTGCATCCACCTCTTCTGCAGAAGCTGAGCCAAGAGACTGGCCTGCCAGCCAGATCCAGCTCTCCAGTACCTCCCTGTGGGTGTTTAAACCAACCTTTCACCTTACCAGGACATCATTGGAGGAGCTGCCTGTTCCCCAGCCTTGGGAAGAGCTGGGGGCTGTGCCCTGTTGTAAGAGCAGCCAAGAGGAGTTTGGCCCTGGGGAAAGGCTGTGGTGCTGCTGGGGACACACCACCTCTACCCACAGGTTCTCCTGACATGGGTGCCTTGCTTTTAAGGGGCTTACATTTACTGTTGCTGGCAAATAAGGACATTTGGGAAGTTGGATGGGCAAGGAGTGCAGCAGTTTCCCATTGCATTGGTGAAAGTGCCAGCTGTGAGGGAAGGAGCTGATCTGCTGGAGTTCCCTGAGGAGAGCAGGAAGGATGCTGAGTGCTTTCAGAGGAGGTGGGTTTAGGCCTGTGCACATGTGAGAGGGAAAGTGCATTTTTCAGGAGTCACTTTTCCTGGCATTGCAGTTCATCTTGTTAATAAATCTCCTGTAACACCTCCCTGCAGAGCCCCTCAAGGAACTGGCTAAGCAGGAGAAAGTGGCGATCCAAGAAAAGCCTCCTAATCCATTATCAGCAAATGCAATCAGACTCTCCATCTGCTATCACAGGCCCCTGCAGCCCCACAACTGGGAGCCACAGCCGCCCACTGCCTCCTGCACAGATGCTTGGTCACCACGTGCCTTCACTGCCTCTCCCTGGATTCAGCCTGGTGTCATCTCAGATTAGTGGGTTTGTGTTCAGAGTCTGTGTCTGCTCTCGAGAAGAGCCAGGTAAAGCTGACAGGATGAAGCAAGCACACACACCTTGGCTGAAAAGCAAGCACTGAGTGGTTTACAGAGCCACGTTAAATTGAGTGCTGTGTGCTCTGGTATGGAAATAAGAGCCCTGTCTTGGCCAGGATTGCTCTGGAGAGTGTCTGCAGGAGGAGGAGACAGAGAGAAGCTCTTGTGATGAGTATTTATTAATGACATGAGTGGGAGTGCTTGGTTTCCCTCCCCCTCCCTCTGTGTGAATCATGGAATCACAGAATGGTTTGATTTGGAAAGGACCTTAAAGATCATCTCGTTCCAAACGCCTGCCATGGACAGGGACACCTTCCACTAGATCAGGCTGCTCAGGGCCCCATCCAACCTGGCTTTGAACATGTTGACCTCAGACCTGTTCAGAGCTGGACCACTATCAGTGTCTGGGGAGCCCTGGGATGTGTGGCTCCAGCATGTCAGGTCTGCAGATGGTCCCTAAGGGGACAGTCCTGCCTTGGAAGGACTCATGGCCTAAGCTGAGGACCCTATTTTGCAGGGAGGGCACAAAGATGTGACCTGACTTCTTGGTGGCACCTGAGCATGGAGCTGAGATTTGCAGGCAGGGCTGTGTTACGGTCTTACAAGACCACCTTTTCCTACTCTCCTGCTCCTCAGGCTGGTCACCAGAGAATCCCAGAGTGCCTGAGGGGTGGAAGGGACCTCTGGATGTCATCTGGTCCAACCCCCTGCTCAAGCAGGACCACCAGGCTGACCAGGTCTATTCCAGTTGGCTTTTGGATATCTCCAAGGATGAAAACCCACCGCCTCCCTCCTCCTCAGGGAATGAGCACACTCCATGAACAGCACAGCAGGTGGGCTCAGAGGGCTGACCCACCTTTGTGCCCCAGCTGGTGACCCTCATGTGCCTTGGTGGCAGTGCTGGAGCAGCAGTGGGATGGTGTGATGGAGATGGTGTGATGGAGACCTGTCAGCACAGCACCAGGTGTGCAGCCACGTGCCCACATTTCAGTCTGTTCCAACCCTGCTGTGTTTTCCCCACCAGCCACACATTAACGTTTGGGGACCCACTAGCAGTTCCTACTTTTCTTCTTTTTTCCTGTTTCCCTTGAAATACTCATTATCCAGGATAAAAATCTGTCCCAGGTAATTTCAGGATTCAACTGCACAAAAATGAGAAAAAGAGCCAAAGTAACAGCAGGTAAAGAATGGTTTAATTTAGTAACTAATTTTCTATAAAGTAATTATTTCTTTAAAAACCCAGGATTTGTTCAAGGTATCCCAATTACTTTTTTCATTATGACTACAGAATGAAGTGCTCGTTTAATTAGTAAACATTTGGCATGCCTTTAAATACGTTTTTAATTACATTAAGGGGACACTGTCAAGGTGTCTTTCATCAATTTTAATAGACCTGGATTTCTTTTTTCCCCTCGCAGTCGGATGCAACTCTTTGGGTTTGATTGGTTGCTCTAGACAAAAACGGGAGAAGCCATTTCCATGGAAAAGATTAAAAAGAGAGGCTCATTTGTAGGTTTGGAGCTGAGCTGTGGTCTCCCTGCCTCCTGTTTCTCAATTTGCTGGCAGCAGGGCTTGTAGCCAGCCTCCTTTGCAGCTCTCCTGCCCCGAGGGTGACCCTGTGCTACGAACCCAGTGCCAAACCAGCAGCTTTTGCCCCAGAAATCCCCCTGTGTTGCTCCCAAGCCCTCCCTGGTGCAGCAGATTCCTGTCCTACAGTCTTACAGCTTGTAGCTGCTCCCAGAAGTAGCTCTCCTAATAAATCACTGGTGCTCTAACTGAGCTTGATGCAAACTCCTGGAGGAAATTCGGTTCTAGGTGAGTCCCCAGGCGCCTCCTTGCCTTCGGATCCACAGCGTGCTCCTTCCCTGGGCTGTGGGATGCTGCTGGCAGAGGCCAAACTTGATTAACCTGCCAGTGATGGGGTGCTGCTCGTCCCCTGCCCAGCGAGCTGGACACGCCCGTGGGGGCAGCAGATGATGAATGAGGCTCAGAGCAGCAGCCCAAGTGTGGCAGAGGCTGTTTGTCTGTGTCCCCCCCTTTCTGCCTCGCAGGAGTTGGGGTTTCTGATCCCTTTTTAGGGAAGATTCTCTAATTGAAATGGATGGATGTTGCTGCAGGCAGAGGCAGCCAGGCTTGAGCAAAAGCTTCCCTGGGTGTCCCCAAAGGGAAAGAAAACAGCAAAACCCAGAGTGTGGTGGTGTGTGACATGGGGGCCAGTCCTTTCTGCCCCCTCTGAGCCGTGTCTCTGTTCTGCTCCCCAAACCTTTTACAGGCTGAACAAGCAGACTGAGGCACCTCTTGTTTAATTTCTGCTTGTGTTTCAGATATCCTCGCTCTCCTCTGAGGAGAGGGAACTGCAGGGAATGAAAATATCCAGTGTCTTATCTTTAATATCGTTGACTTTCTGCTCTGCTGGGTGCTGGCAGGCTTCCCTGTGGCCACATCCTCTTCCATTATACTCTGAGCACCTCTTCTTGGTTTCCTCCAATTTTCCCCTTACTCCCATCTTTTCTCCTCCACCCTATCCACCACCTGCCCCTTCCTCCTCCTGCTCTGTTGGCTCCCCACAGTCCTTTGCCTTTCCTGCAGCGACCATCACCCCTTCCCTCTGTGGCTTTGAGTCAAGGCACTGAGTCTTCCTGCCCCTAAAACTGATAGAGATGTGGAGCAAGGGGGAGGTGTTGGGGTGGCTCGTGTCCCTCCACAGCCTTGGGGAGCACCAGGAAGGAAGGATCCTGCCTGGCACACCTTGAGCTGTGCAGCAGAGGAGCCATGGTCTTTCATCCAACCCCCTTGCTGGAAGGAATTCCTGCACAGCTTGTCCACCCACCTTCCCTAAAGGGAAGCAATGTCCCTTCCTGCATCCCACCTCTGCTCCAGTTTCCAGGGAGACAGCCACTGGGAAAGCAGTGGAAGTGCTGGAACTGGCAGGAATGCACAGCCCACCACCAGCTAGTGGGTACCTCAAGCGTCCTCTCTGCCCCAGCCTGTATCCCACCCATCAGGGGACAGAGAGACCCCTGGGACCAGCTCCTGCATTCCTGTGGGATAACTTTCTGCACAGAGGGGATGGTGCTGTGGGAGCTGAGCCTGTCCCAAGTCCCTCCCTGGGGTCATTGACTCTCTTTGCTTGGCGAGATCAGGGCTGGGGAGTGCTGTGAGGTGGTGGGTGCAGGAGCAGGGTCATGGTGGAAGTCAGTGTTCCCTGTTCCCTGTCCCCTGGAGGTACTGGGGGGATAGATGCTGGGATGGAGGAGCACAACTCAGCCTTGGGAATGTTGCTGCTCTGTGCCCTGTCCCCAGTGCCATGGAGAGCTGAGGTCCCTGAGGTGTAACTTGCCCTCCAGCTTCCCACACCCACCACCGATGGAGATTTCTGGAAGGGAGTGAGTTGTGAATAACCACGATCACAGCTTTGCAAGACTTCCATAAAATATGAATGCACGAGAGCATCTGCATAAATTATTCAAGATAATCAGCACGGGGGATATTTCCCCGGCAATTTCATGTGGGCTCCTGGAGCTTGATTGTCCCACCCGCGGGGTGTGTGCAACCCCCCCTGCAGCAGAAAGGGAAGGTCCTGAGCACCCCAGGTCTCCCAGCTCCTCCCCTCGCTCTCGTCAGATTGCCCACTGCTCTCCCTCCTGCCTCGATGTGCTTTCCCCCAGCTCCCAGCGCTATTAACACCTCTAATTAGAGCTGCTTATTGATGTACTGCTGTTTATCTAAGAGCAGCTGATCAAGGCAGGGAAGCCTCCGAGCCGAAGTGAAATCGCACCTCCCTGCAGCCTGCCCGCCCAGCACGGCGCTTCCCGGGTCTGAGGGAACAAGGAGAAAAGCATCCAGATAGGAAAAAACCGTGCAGAACAAGCGTGTGCTGCCTGCCTGGTCTCTGTGCAAGGGACTCCAGGTACCGGCATTTTCCTCTCTGGTCCTCATGTGAACGTGCTGTGTGTACAGCACCCCTCGGGAGAAGGGTGTCCCTTGTGTCCTGTGGTCAGTGTTGCCCTATCAGGAATGCCTTGTGTCAGGAAAACCCCATTGGAACAGTGGGTGATCCAAGGAGGAGACGTTTTCTTCTTCTGAAACACCCTCCCCCTGGGGTCACCCAGAGAGTGGACCCAGCATCTGTGGAGGGAGGGAGGGAAGGATGAGTGGGTGGGTGGGTTTGTGCTTGCTGGAGGACACCCATGAGCACAGGGAGAGTGTGGGTTTGAGCACTGGGGCAGGATCCAAACCCCTGAAATCAGCTGGACACAAGGTTTGACCCCCAAAACTGGGGTGCTGGGGGCCATGATCCTGCTCTCTCCTCCCAGTGCAGATACTTGGAGGGGACTGTGTGTTTGAATTCCATAATGCCACCCCCTCTTTGAAAGCAATTCCTGGTGCCAAGGCAGTGCTCCCAAGATGTTGCTGCTACTGGTGTAAGGAGAAAAAGGAAGGATTAACAGAGCACTGTGAAAACACATGCTTGGACTCTGCCTCCTGCCAGCGGCTGGGCAAGAGGCTGTGCAGTGACCTGTGTGTGCTGAGGTGGCTGTCCTGATGTCTTCACCTTGTTTTGAACCCAGCATCTCCTCCTGGACCACAGGAACTGACAGAAGGGTAACACTTGGCTGCAGGACCAGGCACCTGGGGGCTGAAGGAGTCAGGATGTTGGCTCTGCCTAAGAGCACCTCTAACCATCAGAGGTCCCATCCCAGGGATGAGGTAGAGAGAGTGATGTGCTCCAGAAGTGTTTCCCTTCCCCCTTGCCACTGGGTTTTATTAATTCCTCACTTGGTGAAGTCTCTATTAATAATGGCTCTAGGATATGGCTGGGAAGCTGGGTAATGAGATTCTCTACCTGCTGTTCCTGGGCTGCTGTGATTGTGTTTGGAGGACAAAATTCTAGGTGGATTAATTAAAACGGAAAACAAAAGGAAAGAAAAAAAAGAGAGTTGTTTGAATTATTTACTAGTTTCCAGGAGACAAAGCAGTAATTGCAAGTGTCTTATTGCAGGTGTTTGGAGGGGGATGCTCCCTCCTCCAGGCAAGGAGCAAAGTCTGGTTATTTACTGGTGTTGGAAGAGATTTATCAATCCTCAGGAAGGCCCTGTCCCCAGTGCCCAGAGCTCTGATTGCTCCTCAGTTTGCTAATTCTGATTTTCTCCTCTTCACTTTGGAAATTCAGAAGAGAAGGGCTCCAAGACAGCTTTGATGTGGGTGAATGTGGGAACAAGCTCTGCCAGCAGCGTGCTCTTCCCTCCTGAGTAAGGAAGTGAAGAGGTAAAAACGTAAACCCTCCTGCCCTGAGGAACTGCCTGTTCTTGTTTGACTTTCCATCCCTGCCAGGGCCCCTCTGGATCACACGAATGCCTTGTGGTGTCACTTTTTGGATGCCTGTCATTCCAGGGAGATGCTGAGCCTGAGGCAAGGGCAGGACTGGGACAAGTGCCCTCTGAGGCTGGCTGAGGTCTCATCCCTAATGGACACATTTGTGTCCCTAATCCATGGCTGGATCTGACCCCAGGGAAACCCACCGTGTGCTGTGTCACAGCTGTCCCACCTATTGGGACCCTGTGTCCCAGCCATGCTCTGGGAAGAAGGGTTGGTATAAAATCAGCTGTTAAAAATCCTGTCTTCCTTCACAGACCCTCTTAGCTGATGGATCAGCAGCATTTTAGGGAATTGCTCTGTGCTTTTACTGTTCTTTTACTCAAGTGCTTCTACCCTTGATTGCCTCCGTCTGTCTCCTTTCATCCAAGGGCCTCGGGAGTCACCTAATTGATTTCAAAGGGAACAGGACTTACTTAAAATTGAGTTTTGCATTCCTCTCTTTCTCTGTGACAGAGCACCTAGTGGCTCCATCCTCAGCTCCTGCAGCAGTTCACCTTCACTGGCGTGTCTGTGTGAGAAGAACAATAGAAAAAAAAGAAAAATGAAGGAAAAGGGTACAAAAAATTCTGTTCAGCATTATAGGGTGTGATCAATATTCCTTTGTCTCCATACTCAAATCCTATTCAGATCCTGCTGAGGAGAAACAAGCGGAGCTGTCTCACTGGAGATGAGAAATTAATCTCCAAAACAAGTAAAGATTTAGGGCAGCGTAATTGCTTTAAGGTTTGCTACTTAAGACTACTCAGACTTTAAATTTTTAACCCAAGGAGCTCAATCCTTGGCAATGGAGATGATGCGAGATGAGGAGCAGTGACACCTTGTCATCCTGGGGAGAACCCCTGGTGACACAGTGTGCCCTGGGATGGGGACCCTCAGGATCCCTCCTGGCCCAGTGGTGGGGGGGGACGTGAGAGAGCTGGATGCTGCCTGTCCCCAGGGGCATCAGCAGTGAGCAGAGCAGGTGAAGAAGGGTAGGATGGGGCGAGTAGGTGCTCTCCAGGAGATGAGGACCGGCCCTAATGTCAGCAGAGCACCTTTGCAAAACCCCTTTCCCTTCCCTGCTGGATGGAGGTCAGAATTAAATCCCAATCTTTTCCACTGTTGTGGTTTTACAGTGTTTATATGGGAAGGGAGCACATTAGCGGTGAGGTAGATCATTATGTGCTTATATTATCAGCAGTAAAGCAAAGTTGCTTTGAATTCCTAATTCCACCATTGTCTGACACATTTCTTTGTGAGTTTCCTATTCATCTGTACTTTTTTTCCCTGGGTCTCCAATAATAGAAATTGCTTTGTTGTTAAACTCAATTTCACTCTTGACTGGATTGAAATATGCTTATTTCCCTTCTAAAATAATAATAATAAAAATCTAAAATTATTTCCACTCATTGTATGTGAAAAGCAAACATTTTTCTTCATCTGGCCTCTCAGGTTTGAATGTCTGAGGGTTTCAGAGGTTTATTTTTTAACAATCTAATTGCATGATCTCAACCTGTAGCTGGGAGGGTTTCCATTTGTTGTTTCATGAATTTGGATAAGTCAGGACAATATACAATTTCCTGGGTGATTTTTTAAGTCCTTTGGCAGAGGTGGGGCTGCAAAATGAGCCTACACAGCCCTGGCTGCCAGCTGGTCTGTGCCACCTCTCAGTTATAACGAGGTGGGCTCTATACCCTCCCTGGCTCCTTCCCTGGGGACAGCCAAGGTGAGAGGAATGGGAGCTGCCATGGGGCATCCCAGCATTGCATTCCCTCAGCCAAGGCAGTGCTGGTGGAGAGCTGGAGCTTTGCTAGCCAAGGACCAAGAGAAGGAGCAGGATGGGTTTGTGGAGCGTGAGATGAAGATGTGTGGCTCCCATCGTGTGCCTGTGTGTCAGCAGGAGAAGGGCTTTGCCTGGGGTACACCAGAGTCTGGGGGGAGCTGAGACAACTTCTGTCCCCTCTGATGGGATGCAAGGGATGGGGTGGGGGACACACAGACCCTCAGCTCCCCGTGGGCTGTGGCTGCTGGGCTCAGGGACACCCTGCACGTGGGGCTGAGGCAGCAAACTCCTTACAGACCCCACCAGGAAGGGCTGTGAGTGCCATGCAATGGAGGCGACTCTCCTGCACTAATTAAAAGGCTGGAGAGTTCTTGCTCTTCTGACCCCTGACATGATTTTGTTTAATTACAGCTGAAGCTTGACATGTCTTCTCCCTCTTAATTTGGCTAATGGTGGTGCAAACCTTCCTCCAGCATCCCACTGCTGAGTGTGGTGACTCCCAGCTCTGGTGCTTCCCAGACGCGTTGCAGGGGGTATAAATGTCCTGCCAGGCTCACTTTGGGATGCTGATATGAGCCCTGTGTCCCGTGTGCATGTGGGAGCCTGTCAGGTGAGTTATAACCTCTCCCTTCTTCCCAGCCCTGTGGAGCAGCACTTTTCATCTTGAGCTCAAACACGTCTCCACACTGTGCACGGTGATGCCACCAGGTCAGTGAGCTTGTTCAGCTGAGGGACACGGGGGATATAAATCCATCCAGTGAGGTGGATGGGGGAGCACTGGGACACTCCCAGCCTGGGGAGGCAGTTGCAGGAACTCAGAATAACGTGGTAACAAGCCTGGAAGGCTCCTCCAGCCACATTTTCTTGCCCTTTCAATGCTAATTCAATGGCTGAGCAACGGAGTGTCCTCCTGGGACTGCGCCAGGCTGGGAGCTGCTGCTCAGCTGAGTGTGACAGCGAGGCAGAGAGGAAGGTAAACCTGAACTGGCAGCTCTGAGAAGTCTGCCCGGCAAAGGGACAGATCCAGCCCTCGGGGCTGACTCCTTCCCTGATTTTTTTCCCGCTGCCCTTCCCCGTGGGGGCTCGCTGGGGGGTTTGCCTCAAATAACCTCACCCAGAGGGAGAAAGGATGCTCTCTTCCCTTCAGGAGGAATGGCTCAGCATCTCCCACCCTGCCCTTTACCCCGGGCTTGGTCCCTTCTTTGTTCCCTGTTCCCTGCCTGGATTGAGCTGGGCAGAGCTGCCCACGGAGGGAGCTGTTATCCCCGAGGGGGTCAGGAGTTCCCCCCCTTAATGCACTGCAGCAATACAAATGCCTCTCCATTCTCTGCTGCACAGATCTTCCTCTCTCTTTAATTTTTAATTGCTGCTCTTGTTTCCTCTGAGCATCTCCCTTTGCAGCAGGGCAGCCAGGAGCCCTTTCTGACTGATAAAGGTGGTTCAGGCTCTCCTTTCACCTTTTGTGTTTTCTTCTTGGTGAAGCCAGGGTGGTCAGTGGGTTTAATTAACACGGTAAGAAAAATGCATTAGTTTCTTTAACCAAGAAGAGAAAGGGAAATTCAGCTTCCTCACTGCTCTCACATCGTCCCATTGGGAGCTGAGGAGTGATCCTCACCTCGATTATTTTCCTTTGCTCTAAGTGAATTAGCAGCTAATGGAAGCAAAGGATTCACAGTGCTGACAGGCTTGCAAGGGCAAGAGCTTCCCAAATTCCTCATGAGAGGCTGTGCTGACATGGCCCTGTGCTGACATGGCCCTGTGCTGACATGGCCCTGTGCTGACATGGCCCTGTGCTGACAGGAGCTGTAGAGTCCCATGTTTGACACCTGACCTGGCTGTGCCCCTCCAGCAGGTACCTGAGCACAGGAACCGTGTGTCCTGTGCTGTGCTGCCAGCACCATGGGCTGCAGCATCCGTGGTGATCCGAGGGCTGGAACACTCCTCCTGCTCCCCAAGTGCCACGGACAATCCGGTGAGCTCAGAGAATCCAGCCTGGCTTCTGAGGGCTGCAACCAGCCTCTAAACCTGTACCCAGGGGGATGCTGCTGGCTCTGACCTTCAGGCAGTGCAGAGGTGCTGTACATCACCACTGCCCCCCCAGCTGCTGTCCCAGGGAAGGAGGGGGTAGAGATCAGTTCTGCTTGGGGTTACCTTGCACCCTGCTGACACCTCAGCCATGCAAACAGCCCTGGGGACTAGGGAACAGCCCCAGGGACCAGAAAACAGCCCCAGGAACCAGAGGAGTGCCCTGGGGATCCTCACAGTGGGTAAAACACTCCTCAGTGTAGTGCCAAGTGCCGTCATCACTGCCTTTTAGCATCTTCTGGAGGCTGCAGTCTCAGGGACTCTAAGCCCTGAGTCTTCACTACCTGCTGGTTCAGTGCTCTGGCAGCAGCAAGGCCATTTGTCTGCTTGCTGCTGGAGATGTCCCATCAGCCACAGTCCCTCCTGGTTTTTCTTGGTCCCTTAGTGCAGTCTTGGAGAGCTCCTGATTATCCCGTGCATGGGGGTGCAAAGGTGGCTTCAGGACACTGCCACCCCCTCCCTGCCCTTTGCTCGGTGCTCTCTCCAAACACCAACCTATGAGTGAATTTAGGGCTGGTTTTGCTGCCCTTGGGAACAGGCAGAAAGCAGGGGTGGAGCAGGGCTGCCAGTACCAGCCCTCCAGTGCCTGTGGGAGCCCCCAGCACAGCCAAAAGTGGTTGGTGATGCTCAGCAGTGAGGGAGGTCAGGACCAGGCTTGGAGCTGTTCCGCCTGGTTGCTACAGAGATGGGCAGGGGCGTGAATGCAGTAATTGAGGGTGAGCCAGTGATGGAGAGAAGTTGCTCTATATCAATAAAGAGCTCCTTGTCCCCAGCAACGTCGCTCGAGGGGCACGGAGAAGTTGTGGTGACTAAGTGATCTTATGCCCAGAGCATTTGGGCATTGCAGCTCCTGCAGTCAAATTATATCTCTTACCTCAAGGGCAAGATTGTGTGCGAGGAGAACTTAAGGAAGTGGCTTGTCATAGCACATTACAGTTGGTGGTTTGCTGTGAATCTTCTCCTCCGGGATCATTATTTATCCACGAAGATCAAGTACCTTGAGGCTTGAGAGGAGGCTCCAAGAAGAAACTTGGGCAGATCCATCCCTCAGACTTTGGAAAGCACTGAAGAAGGGTCCCAGGCTGGAGTGGGGAGTCTCTGGAGGGTCCTGGGATGGCTTTGGAGCCCTGGTACATGGGCATCACTCACCAAAAGCCAACATAAATCCTGTCAGTGCGGTTTGTCTGGAGGTGCCCACAGCTGAGCAGTGATGTGTGTCTGTCTGTGCCCTTTGCAGGACTATGGTATTTTAAGCTTTATTTCTGATGGGTTACAGCCCACCCTGCATTCATAACATCTTTTCTCCAGCTGTGGTGATCAAAACCTTCGTGTTCTGCCCAGCGATGTCTCCTTAGGGAGCTTTGGGACTCATGGTAACACGGCTACTCAAGATCAGTGGAAAATTTCCCCAGGTCTTCTGCTGGGCCAGTGGTGCAGGTGAGTCCTGGCTGCCAGTGGGTGCTCCGGGGTCAGAGCTGGAACTCTGGCCTGCCCCAGTTACAGGCAGTGCTGGGGAGTGGCTGCCTGGAGCCCGTACTGGAGATGCTCCAGGTCCACCTCTGGCTGGGCAGGGGCTCTAACTGGTGGAACACTGGTTTCTTTTGTACCAGCTGGCTGCTGAGCTGGTTCTCTCCATTCCCTGCTGCTGCTGAATTTGGAATAACAAACATGCGTGTGTGTGTGTGTGTGTGTGTGTGTGTGTGTGTGTGTGTGTGTAGTATAACTTCAGCATATTGATTTTTGGGGCCATTGCTTCTCAGCTGCTGAAGAAGATAATTCACTGCTTTATTACCATCCTTGGATTTTAGATTTATCCCTCTAAACAGACAGTGAGCTGGTAGTTAATTAAGCTTTTGTTTTGAGCAGTAGCACAGGGAAAGGACTGTCTGCTGCAGTGCTTCTCCTCAGGGACGAGGGCCCTGGGGGTGCAGGAAATGCCACATTCCCATCCATGGGTGATGGATCCTGCACGGATGATTCTGGCAGGAGCTGGGAGCAGCAGAGGTAACTCTGCCTGGCTCCCTGGCCAGCATTGCAAGTGCCATTGCTCCCTGCTGGCCCCAGCACTCTGCCAGGATGTGCCCGGAGATTGCCAAGAGCATATTTCTGTATTTTACTTTTTTTTTTTGGTTATGTTATGTTATTCTATTTAATATTGTTTCCTGGCTGATGCTGCAGCAGGCACCTGGAGGAAGCCAAGGTAGCTGACACGCTTTCTGCTGCCCAAGAAACAGCCCTCAGGGGGCCATTTCCAGCCCAGGATCAGCCCTGGAGGGAGGAATGGGAAGACACCATTTCCTCCATGGTCCCTTCTCCCCCTCAATATCACTCACCCCTAAATCTTAAAAAATCTGTGTGTAGTACTTGCCATAGCCCAGCCTTTTCCTGCAATTGGCCTCGGGGAAGAGCTGCTGCTTGGCACGATCCAGAACCTGTGGGATGCACAGAAGGACCTTGGCATTATCCTTAAGGAGGTGAGTGGGGGGATCTCACCCCACAGAATTCATCCCACGCTGGAACTCTGGTAGCCCCCTGCTCTGCATTCCCTGGGATGGGATGATATTTTTTCCTCCCAGCCTCTTGGGAAGGTACAGCTGGCTCCTGGCACACTGGAGGAAGAGATTTGGCTGCTCCATTGACCACTCCATGCAGTGTGTTTATGTGTATTTGGAAGGTTTCCAGCCCCATTGAGCTGAGCTGATCTCAGAATGAAGGGCTCTGCGTCCTGCTGCCAGCTGGAGCTGGGCTCTTGAGGGCAGCAAGTAAGGAAACACCAGGTTTTAGGTGATTTACAGCTCAGATGGGGACTAACAGTGTCCTGTCAGATCAGCAGGAGCTGGAAAGCGGGGGAGCAGTCATGAGCAAGGAGATCAGAGGTGGCAGGATCCCCACAGCCCTTCATCAGCCTGCTGCTCCTCTCCTTGCCCAATGACCAGGTGAAGAAAACCAGGTGGTTTTTGCAGAGAAGGCCAGATGCTCCCAACTGCACCTAAAATGGCAAGGACTGAGCACACCAGCTGGATCTGTCCATGCAGTGGTCGCATCCATCAGGTCCACACTGGATGGGCTTCAGAGAAGGGTGTCCTTGCCAAGATGCTGGGCTGCCTGTATTGAAACTCAGGGAGAGCTGACCTGAGGGTTTGGATTTGGCTGGCTGCTATTCCTGAGCCACATTTCCTGCCAGTCCTCAGCCTGTCTGCCTCAGCCCACTATTATCCTGCTCAGACCCAGTGTGGCAATGACTCCTTCCCTGTGGGGGAACACAAAAATTCTTCTGTATTTACGAAGCCATAAAGAATATGATTTTGCTTCTCACTTCTGCTTGAAAAAAATTTGCTGTTTCATGAGGAGAAAGTGCTGTTTCGTGGTACATTTCCAGCTGTGGCTGATGATGTTGAAGCACATGCTCCCCAGAGCCCTGATGACCGAAGCCCCCCCTTGGTTTCCATCAGGGAGAAGGAAGCAGTGTGAGTGCCTGGGATCCCTATGGAAATCAGAGCATGACGGCAGCACTTCCTCTTCATCAGCCTCATGGGAAAACACTAGGATTGTGCACAAGCAAAGGAACCCACGGTTAGTTTACATGGAGGGGATTGTTGGAGACGGGATGCTGTTGAAATTGCTCAGCACTTGGGGGGTAGATTGCTGAGCCATTCCAGGCAGGTGGGGCTGGAGGAATGTTTCTTGCCCTGGGAAGAACGGATGGAGAAGTGCTGGGAAAGACCATGGGAGGAGAGTGTCTGCAATAGGGAAGGCAAAGGGGCAGCTTTCCCTCAGTGTCAGCCTGTGCTTTGTGGTGGTGGGCAGAGAGGGACAGCCAGCCATGGGGTCAGCATGGCATGAGGGGGCCCTGTTGGCACCACAGCCCCCCCAGACCACAGCCTTCCCCTGGTCCTGTCCTGGAGTGTGGCCAGATGAGCACACCAGGAACCGTGTCCTCCTCCCAGCTTTCTGCAATCCTGTGCTCCCTCCGGGGTGCTGCATCCCCTCCCTCACCCCTGCTGAGGGGAATGTCTCTATAATCTCTGGGCACATTCGGCTCCTTTAAGTCCCAAGCTTTGGAAGGCTTTTTGTGCCTGTCACCTTTCACGGGAGAGCTGGGAACACCTCTGCTGAGCTCAGCAGCTGCTCCTCCCGCCTCAGCTCTCACGGCCCCTTTGTCTTTCCCAAGGACACCACCCTGGTCCTTTTGGCAGCAACCAGGAGTGTCTGGGGACTTTGGGAAGCCACATCATGGACTGTGATTGTTGCCCCCCGGAAAGAAAAAGAGGGTGATGGGGCCGCAAAGCCGCAGGCTGATGCTGTCAGAGCCAGAGTCCAGACCCCCCATTCCTAAGAAAAGAGGTTTGCCCCGCTCCTAAAGCCTCCAAAAGCAAACAGGACCCGCGGGAGTGGCATTTCTGGGTTGACTCCCCTACCCCATTTTGCCAAAAAGGGCCATCCCCACCTCCCGAGGTCCCCACGCCGGGGGTCACCCGCACCGGGATGCGGCCGCGCTCTCCGCCGAAAACCGGCCATCCTCCCCCCCGAACGCCATCCCCTCTGCTCGGGGGGCTGCCGCACCCCCTCCCCGGGCACCCCCCGGCCCGGGCACCCCCTCCGCGGGGCCGGGTTGCCGCTAGATGGCACGCGGCGCCCGGCGGAGGCTCCGCGGGGCGGTGCGGGGCGGTGCGGGGCGGAGCGGAGCCGCTGCGCGGGGCTGCGCGGAGCGGAGCGGCCCGGCCATGGGCTCGGCCGGCCCCGGGCAGGGGCAGGGGTAGGGCGGGCGGGGAGGTGCCCCCCACCCGCACCCCGCCATGCGCCCCCGCGGAGCCCCGCGCTCCGCCCGCTGAGCCCCTCGGAGCGTGTCGGGGGGGTGCGGGGGCCGCCCTCCGCTCCCCGCAACTTTGAACGATGATCACAGTCAACGCGGATGGGAAGATAATGGTCAGAAGATGCCTCGTCACCTTGAGACCCTTTAGGTAAAGTTGGCGTGTTTCCTTCTCTCCCTTGCTCCCGCCTCGCCCGGCTCCTGCGGGTGGGAAGCGGGTGGCGGAGCGTGGGGGGCTGCGGCTGGACGGGGGGTGTTTGTGTGGGTTGGGGGCAGAGGAGGATATCAGGGATCCGGGCGGGTTTGCCCGCGGGTCAGCCTGCGGGTCCTGCAGCTCTCGCAGGCTGGCGGCCCCCGGTTCACCCCTCCCGCCGGTGTCTTTGGGGTTATCACCGGGCTGTTCGCCGCTGGCTTCTTCGATACCGTCCTCAGAGATGTTGGCGCTCGGGGGGATTCGGTTCCTCTGGTTTAAACCTGCTCGTGCCGATGAGGATTTTGAAACCCACCCTGAACGGGCAGCGGGTCTGGGGTCGATACAAACCTGAAACCCTCCGGCTCCAGCACACCCGTACGGACCCACTGCTTTTCTCCCCTTGGTGTAACTCCTCGTGTTTGCCGTCATGCATTCGCTTCCCCTCTCCAGTCCTTGCTCTCCAGCTTTCTTGCTTCGCTGTAGATGCTCTTGGGTTACTCCCAGGCTGGAGACACATGGGAGACGCGGGTAGCTGCTGGGTTTTTCTATGGGGAGAGGCACCAAAAACCCACAGAGGGGCTGGTGCCGTGGGACGAAGCTCAAGGTGGGGTCAGGTCAGCCCAGCCCAGCGGTTGCCGGCGCTCCCCGCTGTGTTTGAAGGTCTGGGATCACTGGAGGGATCTGGTCGCTGCCTTTTTCCTTAGCCCAGGTACCGCCCGGAGCTTCAGAGGGGACAGGCTGTGCCTCTCTTTTACACTCTGGAGGTGCTGACTGCCTGTCCCCGGGAGCTGCCTGGCTCTGCAGTGCTTGCCTGGAGGGATTCCTGCTGCTGGATCCCGCAGCAGTGCCCTGGGACTGGGGAACTTGGCCAAGGGGATGTCAGAAAGTGGTGGCAGAGGCGTGAGGGTCCCCACGGCTCAGGTTTGCTCTGAGTGTGGAGTGGGGAACGATTGTGAGAGAGATGGGAAGGACACACATGCCCGGGGCTCTTCACTTGGCTATTTGCTTTCTTAACTGGGTTTGAAGTCCATAATGAAGAAGAGACTGGCCTAAGCATCCCTGTCCCCTGGACATCACCCCTGGAGCAGGGGAACTCATCTTCAGCAGAGACCTGGAATCAGGATGGGGGAGCACAGGGAGCATGTTACAAGGTGATCAGAAGGTCCCATTGGAGATGAGGATGTGTGTGGATGAGAGTTCTGTGGTGGCTGGAGGGTCCCTGGTGTCTGTAGCAGTGTGGAGGACCTGCACTATCCCGTCTGTGTGCCCTGGGCCAGCTTCTACTCTCAAACCATTACAGACCAGTATCGGTTCCATGGGAACCAGCAGGGTTGCCTTTGTTAAAAATCAGGCTTTCTCTGTGTAAACAGAGGAGAAATTCTCAGGACCATCTCTTTGCTGTTCCACAATGTCCAGGACCTCTGCACCTCCTCCATGCTGCTGTCATGCTGAGTGTGACACCCCCCCCCCCGTGCCACAGTCCTGTGTCACCTTGCTCCCAGCCCAGCGTGGGCAAGTGTTGGCACTGCCCCACTCCAGCAGTAACCCGGCACAAATCAGCACCCCCTGCCCTAAAATCAGCACCCACGTTCTCAGCTGATGTGGATCACCTGCAGGAGTGGGAGTAGATTGTGACAATCAGGATGTAAATCTGTTCCTTGTTGCTGGCTGGGCAAAGCCTCACTGCTCCAGGGAATCCCGGGGTGTGATCCCCTGCCTGGTGTAGATTCCTGGCAGCCCTGCTGTCGTCAAACAGCGAACAGGAAACCTGATCCTTTGCACCAAAACATTTCATTAACCACCCTCCAGACATGCTTAGCAAAGCAGTGCAAAGCCCTGAGCTGTCAGAGCTCCTGCAGCAAAGGGGAAGGGAAGAGAGAGCACATCTCTCCGTGCCTGTTTCGTGGTGCCGGATTTAGTCACGAATTCACTGTGGAGCCCTGGTCCAGCTCGCCCAGCTCTTGGTTTTGTAGAACTTGGGGAGTCCAGGCAAGTTTGCCAGCTGGAAACCAAAGCTGGGCTTTCCATGTGATATAACATTGATCAGTGAGAGAGTTCACTCTGGTCCCCTTTGTGGAAGACGATGCCCACGGCTGAGCATCAGTTCAGCAGTGCTGTGATGGTGTTGGGCTCTGAGCAAAAAAAGGTTTGCAGGAGAAGGATCATCTTTTATTAACTTGACTGCTGCTGCTTGTAGGAATGGTGGCTCAGCCTCTGGGCTTAAGAGACTTGGGTGTTGAAAACTTGTTTAATAAAAGATGTTACCTGTTCTCCGTAGCCCTTGTTTTCCCCTGTGCATCTGTGTAATATTCTTCCTGTGGGTCCCAGCAGGGTGATGCAGCACTGTGGACACAGTCCCAGTGTCACCTGCTGGGTGCTGCTGGCTTTCCTCCCTCCACTGCCTCCCAACTCAGCGCTCAGACCCTCCTGGTCACGTCCAGCTTTCAGTTCCATGGGCCAGAATCTGCCACGACTGGGCATTACTTCCAATTTTCACTAAAGGCTCAGGGAATTTGGCTTCCTCCTCTTTTGGCACCAAGCCAGAGCCCAGAACTGTGAACATTTCAGTTTGGGGAGGATGTGGAGAGGGACTTGGCACCAGAACTGTGCCTGGGAGATGAATTAAACGTGATGTGGGATGACAGGCAAAGCCAGCATGCAGGATAGATGTTCATTGGAGCTCCACAGTCTTCAGGGAGTCAGACTTGATTTTGGGGCAAAGGACCCAGTGCCTTTGGACAATTTGGAATATCTGGGGACTGGTATGTTTTACCTGCTTCATGGTATTTTTCTGCATATAGAGACTGCTCAGATAAGGCTCGGCCAAGCATTTTTAATCATCTGGAGAAGATCAACAGAAGTAAAAGAGATGGAGTCCTCAGGCTGAGAGCCCACTTCTGCACCCTCCATGCTCCCTGGAGCACTGCTGCTGGGCTCAATCCACTTCTCTCCCAAACACAGCAATTCCAGTTAGGCTCTTATTCCCTTTTTTCTTTTCTAGGGAGAGACCATCTTGCATCTCCCCTACTCTCTGTGTAATCCAGTCAAAATGAAAAAGGTTTTGTTTCCTAGTGAGATAACAGAGCACCTTTATACCTTTTCCCTCCCTTCTCCTTTTTGTTTTCTCCCTCTTTTGCTTCCCTTCCCCTCTTTCTTTCTGCTTGGTGTTTAACCATCACTCCTTGCCAGAGTATAATTACGAAGATTAAAAAGCGTAAACAAGGTCTTGCATAATGATGAAGATATTGTCAGTAGGAGGGGTGAGAGCAAAGAACAAGATCAGATCAGAGCACTTAGTCAGGTGATGCTGTGTTAAAATGTCCCTTGGGGGAGGGGGCAGCTGGCAGCAGGAGGGGGCCTTGGGTGGGTTTTGTACCATGATGTGCTCCCGGGGAGGACCCTCGGTCACAGGGCATTGCTGAGCTTTGACCTCCTTCAGTTTATTTCTTCTCCACTGTGCCGTTGTCCTGTCCTGCCAGGGAAGTGCCCCCCCTCTGCTTCTCTAAGGACAAATTCTGCCCTCCAAAGCCAAGCTGGGTGCTGCAAACCCCTCCACTGTGTTCCTGAGAGCCTTTTCCAGACCCAGCACTGTGCTGTGTGGCTGGGAACAGGGTGTGATAATGGGAATGCACTAATGTCCCCGGATCACCCCCTCTCCAAGCTATTTATGGGACACCACGTTGCTTTGCAGCATCAGGGACGCTCTGCTGCCTCCACAATCACCTCCGTGCTGGAGCTGGACCGCGGCTCTCTGGAAACCCTGCTCTGAGGTTTGCTTTAGGATCAGGGCTGAGGTCCTTGGGCCTCTCTGTGTGCAGATGCTGCAGCTCGATGGTTTATCAGCATCTGCTGGGGAGGGGATGGCTGTGTTCCAGTAGTTACTGCTTGTAGGGCACTCCAGCCATGCCTGTAGCCAGGCCTTTAGGGATGGGAATCAGGATTAGCAGAGACTTAATGTAGCTTGTTTAAACTGCTTTCCACCCTTCCAGGACAGGCTCGTTCAGAAATGAAAGGGACCTGAGCTGCTTCACTCCTGGAGTGCCTGCACAGGGGTGTCAGGCAGTTTTAGTGATGCCCTTGAGCATCCCCTCTCCCAGGTGGGTCAGATCTCCCAGCCTGGCTGTCAGGGAGTGTTTGTGCTGGTGCTGAGTGTGCTGCTGTCAGAGCTTGTTAATGCTGATGAGCCCAGGGTGTTGCTTTTTCTCCTGGTTAGGTGAGAAGGGGGTGGGGAGTTGCAGAGTGCTGCTCCCCCAGAGCCATGGCCAGGTGCCCCTGATCTGCTGGGGATGGGGCAGGGCTGGTCCATGGGAGCAGGGGGATGGACCAGGGTCAGGTGCCTGTCTGCTGTGAGCAAGGCTGATCCTCCTCAGAGCAGGCAGAGGAAGCCCTTTGTTCTTGCACTGCAACTTGCAACTGTGTGTATTGTCTGTTCGACAGCAGCGTTGGAGCTGGTGGGATGGAGGTAGGGAGCTCATGGGGTCCTTTGGGGGTGCCACGTCCTGCCCAGGAGTCTTTCCAGGCAAGGAAAGCTTGGCAATGCTGTGCTGGGACAGTAAGGAGCTGCCCTGGGAGCTCCTCCAGTAGATCTCCCTGAGGAAGCCCAGTCCTTCTTGAGCTGCTTGACCCTGTGCTTCAGCTCTTCACAACATCTCCTGTCGCTAACAAGGGCTTTGAAGCAGGTCACTTTATTTGCCAGCCCTTTTCAGCGGCAGATAATTGCCACGCTGGTGCATTGTAGCTCCGAGTTGGTGGCTGGTTCCTGATCCTCTGCCTTTTAACTATGTAGCAATGCTTAGATGGGGGGCTCCTTTACAAGACTTTCTCTGGAAAAGCCTGGTTTGGGTGTTGAGTGGCTGTGCTGTGGGTCTGTGTGTACAGCTCCCGAGCCCTGTGGATAATGCTGCGAGCTTGTAAAGGAGAGTTGCTGGTTCCTGTCCTCCGTGGTTTGCTCCCTTTGGCTCAGGGATGCTGGGAGGAAGCAATGTCAAGTGCTAAGGTCTTCCTCAGCTCCCTGTTCCACATATGATTTATTTATCAGACGACAAACCTGTTGTTTCACAAGGCTGCCTGGCAGATATCTTTTTTCCTTCACCTTCTTAAAATTTTCCCTGGGTTTGCTGGGATCCCTGGTACACCATGGCTCTGGAAGCTGTTGTACATGGCACCTGGCAGTGGCTCTGCCAGGGCTTTTCCCGTGTGTCCTTTGGAGGATCCTGCACCTCCACGGAGTCTCAGAGATGATGGCAGCATCTCTGAGCGGTGGAAGGAGGCCAGGCATCCATCCCTTGGCACAGTGCGCTCTGCTTTGTGCTCCCTGGTGCACAATAACCCTCCTGCTGGCACACAGCTCTTGCCATCAGCCTTTTCACTCCCCAAAACGTTACTGGCCTGAATTTGGCCTGAGTAGGAGCGGTGTTGAGAGCTCCTGCTTCTCGTGCAGCTGGAGGTGACCGCGAGCTCGGACGGGAGTGACGTTCAGGGTGACATCCTGCCTGGTGTGTCCCTGTGGGAGCTGCTTTCCTGGCAGCCTGGATGAACAAAGCAGTGATGGGATGATCCCAGGTCATGTGTGTGCTGCCAGTGCAGGTCCCTCCTTGTCTACCTGTGCTGCACAGGCTGTGCCAGACACAATGGCAAATGCTGGTGGCCTAGTTACAGGGGAACAAAAGATCTTGCTTAAAGAAAAAAAAAAGGGTTTGGTTTTTTGGTTTTTTTTTTTTAGATCCTGTGGGAGGAAGGGAAGGTACTTTACTTTGGACTCTCCCAGGAGGAACATGGGTATTGTTCATTGTAGTGGTTCCTGTGGTCGAGGTTGTTGGGCTGGATCTAGTGGAGCATCTTGGTCTGGCAGTCATGGTCTGGCTCAGCTTTCCCACTGAAGATGCAAGTCCTCCACTCCCCCTTCAGGGCCTGTCTGTCAGAGGGATTTCAGAGAGTGTTCTCAGACAGAACCTGCCTGCTCAGTGCCAGGGTTTGGGCAGAAGCCCCCTGGGGCTCTTGTGAAGCATGGGTGGGTCTGGCCGTGGTTGGGGTGAGGTGCTGGTGTACTCTCGTGGGACTGGGGCTGCAGAGATGCTCCTTGCCTGTGCTGAATGGAGTGACTCATGGGGATGGAGCAGTTGGGAAGTTGGGATGGTCCCATACACCCCAAAACAAAGCGGCTCCTGCAGAGGGGTTACCCCAGGCGCGGAGGGTGGTGGAGCTGCCCCAGGAGTGAGCTGGTTCCTCATCACACCTCCAGCTCTACTTTCTCTCCCACAGGATTTTCGTGTTGGGCATTGGATTTTTTACCCTGTGCTTCCTGATGACTTCTCTGGGAGGGCAGTTCTCAGCCAAGCGCCTGGGGGACTCGCCCTTCACCATCCGGACTGAAGGTAAGAACAGCTCCACGTCCATCCTGTCCCGTGGGATGCTCCATGTGCTCCGTGTCCATCCTGCCAAGGATGCAGGAGGATGGTGCTTGGATCCTCCATTCCCACAGGTCCCTCCCGGCCCATTTCAGGAACGTCAGGATGGTTCAGGGTCCTGTTGGCCCTTCTTGCCACAGTGTGGGGCACTTTGCAGTCATGTGTCTAAAACCTGGCTGTGTTCACATCCAGAGGTGTGACACAGTGGGGACAGGTGCTGGAGTGTGGGTACTGACCCTGGCTCGCAGCAGAGGGATGGGGAAACAGTGGGATTAGACCTTCAGCTGGCAGCAGTGTGAGTTGCATGGGCTGCACCTGGTCTGACACGTGGAGGATTTGGCTCAGGTGCTCGGAGGGGTCAGTGGTTTTGAGCAGTTTTGGTCTGCAGAGAGTGGAAATTGTTTCTTTGGGAAGGGAAAATAAAAAGGCCTTTGTGGTTTAGTGGATGTACTGAAACACAGAAAAGAATAATCGGATTTTTAGCAAGTGTATGTTCTGTTAAATTTTTTAAAACACCTCTTTTGGCGAGACATGAAGTCAGCTCAGCAGACAGCTTCTGTGGTGGGAGGGTCACGTCCTGCCCTTGCTCTGGGAGGACACTGCTGCCAGGAATTGAGCTTCCCCCGACTCTTCCTCTGTGATTCCAGTCGACTGAACTGCACAGAGGGAAATTCCCATCTTGAACTCTGCTGAGCAGGGCGAGATTGGCTTGGTCAGGCCACCATGGTGTCCTCTTCCTCTGTACCAGAAGCATGGAGGGATCTGAGCTCCACAGCCTCACCTGGAATGTGATTTTGGGACATTAAATCCTTTCCTTTTGGTGCTGGAGGAAGTGCTAGTTGCTTCCTTACAGGAGTAGAAGACTAAAGTGGTGGTTTTCCAGAAGTTGGATGGTGCTTGTTGAAATGCTTAGCTGACTTTCAGAGAGATGAATGGGCAGCTGGTTTGTGTTCTCCCTATAGATGGTGGCTGGTGTTCTTCCCCCTCTGCTCCCCTAATCCCATCACCAGCTCCATTAAACCCCTTCTCCAAGGGACTGGTGTTTTCCTGGTGACCTGAGCCTGAGCTGGAGCAGGTTGCAGGATCAGTGCTTTTTGCTGTTTCTGCATGTCTTGGCACAGTCAAGGCACCTGACCCTCTAAGGAAGGTGGTGCTGTGTTAATGTCTCTGTCCCCACTCCAAGAACAGTCCTGGGATAGCTGGTGAGTGGAACCTGGATATAGGGGATTTCTTCCTTCTCGGGATGAAAAGCAGCACATGAGGAGGGTGGGCAGAAGCCCCCAGACCACTGCCTCGTCCAGACCTGGCTTTTGAGGAGATGGGTCATGAAAAGATTGCTGAGTTTGAAATTAAAGGTGTCACTGTTACAGCTGCTCTCTGTCCCAGGAGAGCTCCAGTGTCCCCAAGGAGTTTGCAGAGAACTAGAAGAAAGGCAAAGAGGGACTGATTAACTGTGGGACCAGCATAGCTGAGAGGTGGCACAGGTTGTGCTGCAAGGAGCAGCAAAGGTTTCCAGAAACCTGCAGAAGCACCTGGTGTCACCCCAGAGGACCTTAAAGTTGGGGTGAAAGGATGGCAAAAAGGCAATTATTCGTCTCTTTATCCCCTCTCTGGATGCCTTGGAGTGGAATAGTTTTCCCATCTTTATTCTTGTCTTCAGTTTAACCCAGACCTGAGGTGGTGCAGGTTGAATGTTGCTTCTGGTAGTGCCTGGTTGGTCTCATTTAAAGAAGAAAAGAAATAAATCATAATCTAGGTCCTCTAATTTTTCAGGGTTTTGGTCTCTTAGGTTTCTAACTGGCTAAGGCAAGTCCCGCTTTGTTAGAAAGCTCAAAAATTCAGCGTAAACCCAATTTTTTTCCTTTATTCTGTGGATTTGGCAAGCAAAGTATTGCTTCCAGATAAATTGCTGCACATTTGGCTGTTGCTGTGTTTCTTACTGGGGGAGGTATGGCTCATTCATGGTCTCACACACTGTTTTTGAACACAAAGCATCATCTCTCCTGTCTCTGGAGGAAGGATGCCAGATTGGAGGAGGGTTATATTCTTTGTCCTCAGGACTTGGCAGGTGCAACCTGAGAGGTTTTTTCCTAGCTCTTTAACACTGGGTTCAGCCTTTCCTGTGACACTGATACATAGGGACTGGCTGTCCCACAGGGTGATGTAGCTGTGCCCAGCAGGGCTCCCTGCAAACAGCTGCATGGGGTGAGCAACCCCCAGAGCAGAGCGGGGCCAAGGCCTCGGGACATGCACAAGGCAGGAGCTGTCTAATGTCAGTACAGACCCCTCTCTGTCACCTGTGAAAGGTGGCTGTTGGGGGAGGCTCTGGTGGCTGGAAAAGCCAACTATCACACCCATGGAAAAAGTCAGGAAGGATGATGTGTCCCACGGGAAGCTGGGGAAACTCCATCCTTGGGGACTCTGAGAACACTTCTGGCTGACGTGAGGCTGTGGGCAGGTCTGACCCCCTCTGTTTGGAGCAGGAGGTCAGGGAAGCGACTCCAGAGGTCCCTCCTGGCTGGGGGAGTGTGGAGATCACGTGGAGGAGGATGGGAATGCACGTCAGAGTCAGGGGGATGGGAACAGAAGTGGATATGCTGCTTATTAGTGCTGTGAAGTCTCAAAAGGTCTGTTTGAATAACAAACTGGCATTTAATTAACACGTGTTGTGGATCCCAAGGAAACCCAAGAAATATTCCTGGTGGTTACTGCTGCTGTTAGATGCACAGTGCTGGGCTGAGGGTGAGCTCAGAGGAGCAGGTTAATTTTGCTGGGCTGATCAGCCCTTGGTGTGAGGAGAGGTGGGAATCAGGCTGATACTCCCACAAACCTGGACAGGTTCGGGGCTGATGGCTTTGGAGGAGTTCTGGGTGTGTGGCCTCACGTTTGCCATGCCCAGGCTTAAGTATCTCTTGAGACTGGGCTGGTGGGGAAGGAGCCTGATCCCTGCTGCTGTTCCCTGCTCCACCTGGACTCATCGAAGCACAGGGTTTATGGGCCCTTCTGAGCATTATTCATTAGCTGCTGGATGTTGCAGGGAAGCTGGCAGCATCCTCTCCCAGGCACTCTGAGGTGGGCTGCTCTACCAGCAGAGCTGGTGTCTTTAGCAGGGTAGGCTTTTGGCTAGTGAGTGTCAGGTCCTGTGGTCCTTCCTGGGGCTGATCCCAGCTTTTGTGGCTGTTTGTGCTGCTTGTTGTTTCCACATGTCCTGCCAAGCTCAGCATTGATGCTGTGCAGGGGAAGCTGCCCCTGTGCTTCAGTGCCTGCAGGGCTGGGGTGGCTGCAGAGTATCAGGAGGTGTCAAAGAATCACTTGCTTAAAAATCGTTTGCATCCAAGAGATCCTTTGTGTTGTGGGTAAATGCTAAAGCTCACGGTCCAGTTTAGGCTGGGGCTGTTCCTGCTTCTCCCTGGGTGTCCTGACCAGCCCAGCCCTGAACCTCAGATATTGAAATCCAAGGGGAAACGTGAAAATACCCCCGCCCTGCCAAGGGCTTTCTTGGCTTCTCAGCTGTGCAAGCAGCTGATCATAACCAAAATAAAGATAGATGTGAGGCAGGAGCATGAAAAGGAGAAATGGATAATGTCACAGTCCAAAAGTTAATCCCATTTAAAATTTGATTTTTGTATGTGAATCCCTTTCTTGGCGGTTGTCTCCAAAAGCCAAGTTTCTCAGTGTGTGCCAGAAATCATTCCTCAGAGGGATTCTCTGCTTGGTGATTCGATGCAGCAGAGGCTTTGCATCTTGACAATAAATAAAAAAAAGCCTTCTGAAATGCAAGTTATTTTATCCTAATCCGCTGCTGTCAAGTAAACACAGACAAAGGTTCCTTTGTTTTGAAATGGCCACCGAGAGAATTTGTTCTGCAAACAAAGATGTAGATAAAAAAGGGAACAGATAGGTCTATAAATTTTGAACGTGGGAGATGTTTCGGGAAGGGCTCTAGACTCACGAGATTGAGTTGTTTGTGTCCTCTTCTCTCCTGCTCTTTAGAATTTAAGATGTTCGGTGTTTCTTTTTTTTCCCCAAGCATCTTTCTTGGGGTTGTTTTACTGCCAGAGATAAGGGGCAGGGGGCTGATCCTGAGAAAGTACCAGAATCTGCAATCCTGGTGCTGGCAGTGGAGCCAGGAGGGATTTGGCAGTGGTCCCCCAGGCTGGGTTTGGTAGGGATATACATCCTGGTGGTGGAGTTTGCTGCTGCAGGGGATTAGCAGAGGAAAACAGGTTATTAAGTGTTAAAACGCCATTAGATGTGGCTGGAAGAGTGCCTGGAACGGCTGTAGCTTGTTCAAAAAATCAAAAGCCTCTGCATTCCTCTTGCTGTTGGTTCCTGTATGGTTGGGTATGAGGTGCTGGAGGGATTTGCTGCAGACCCAGGGGATGTGTAGGACGGGTCCTGATATCCCGGATCAGCTGGAGTTGAGCTCTCCCCTCCTGCTGGGCTTCTGATTCTTGCCAGAGGGGTCTGGTTTGATTTCAGCTGACCTTGGTGGTGCTTTGGTACAAGGGCTTTGAGTGGTTCATATAGATGGAGGTGTTTGGGGTCTGTGAGAACTGCAGCAGCAGTTCTCATGCTGAAGTCCTTGAATCCCGATACCTTTGGGAAGTGGTGGTTTGCTGAGCGACTGGAGTTGTGTGTTTACTGTCTTTTTAACCTGTTTTCAAGTGTTTCCTGCTTCTCAGCTTGAGAGCTCAGCACCTGCCCTTTTCCACCCCAAAACAAGCTTCCCAGCAGCATCTCCAGCTGTTTTCCTGTCAGTGACCACAGCTGGGCTCCTGCATTGTGTTTCCTCAACTGTCTTGGAAAAGGGATCAGTGGGGATGGGATGAAGGAAAGACAGGGGTGGTGGAGAGCTGATTTTAGAGCATAAACTGGAAAATACAAGAAAGCAGGGGTGAAGCACATCCTCTGCAAGGCTGTTGCACGTTTTCCTAGGTTGCCAAGATGTCTTTTGGGGTTTGTTCTCCTTGGGGCTGCAGGATATGGACCCTGATGGGATAATAAACAGCTTGTGGACTGGGACAGGGGGTTTCCCAGTCCTACACCACTGGGACTTTCTGCAGCAGGGCAAAGGTAACTTGACCTGGAATCTGTCTGAGGGTGGCCAATGCAGCCGAGAACAACTGCTGAGAACAACTTCTGCTGCAAAAACCTCTGAGACTTGATCATTTGTATTCATTTGTTAGGGAATAAAAAAAAGTCTGGGAAAGTTGTAGAGAAAGCCTACTAGGGAAGCCCCCCTTACTGGCTTGGGGTGTCTTGTCCTGCATGCAGACCCGTGGGGGAAACTGAGCACTGCAGCTTCCCTGGGGTGTCAGAGTGGCTCTGGTTTGCCATGTTGGGCTACCAAGAGAGGTCCAGAGACAGCAGCCAAGGCATGTTGTGTGGAAATGCTGTTTAACATCACCTGGCAGAAATCCTGCCCTGTTCTCCCCAAACCCAGCTCCCCTCCTGTATTCCAGCTGCTGGAGTGCTCTGCCTCCAGTGCTCTGGGATGGTTCAGGGCTGTGCAGCACAGCTGAGTGCTTTGTTGTTTGTGCCTTTTGTTTCTCTTCAGAGCAGGGATGTTGGTGGAGGGGTGGGAATTGTGCTGCAGAAGATAATGTTGGAAGTTGCTCAGGGTTTTGTAGGGCATCTTCACTTTTTCAGAGCTGTAGGACTGTGAAGCAACAGGATCTGGTGTTATTTCAATCCCTTGAATTGCTCCCCGAGGAGTGAAGCAAAGAGACCAAATAGAAAGAGAGAGAGAACCTACATGATCTCCTCAGAGAGGTCTTTTGCTCCTGCTCCTGTCTCTGCTGCTTTTCCTTCTGCTCCAGCAGCATCCCAACTGGGTTAGCATGCCCAGGTAATATTGCCATTTGTTCTCACAGAAGATGCAGAAAGGTCAAGCTTGCATTTGCGAATGCTTGGAGTGAGCTTGAAAAACTCCCTGTCCTCCCTCACAGTCAGCTGTGCTGGGAGAGGAGGAAGAGGAGGAGGAGGAGGTCTGTGTCCATGATCCTGACCTGCTGTGTATTCTCTCATCATGAGGGATGACAGCAGAGGAGGGGACAGCTTGGTTGGGCTCTGTCCTGGCTGCAGTGAGATGCTGCTCAGCCTGAAGGAGCTTTAAAGCAAAACACAGATGTGTTCACCCTCCCATCCCAGTTCCCTCTCTCTTGGGAAAGGTCATTTCAGGACCCATTTGTGAACTTGGGTCACTGCCACCTGTGACAGATCCCAGTCTGCTTCTCTCCAGAGCACATACTACTTCTGGCAGGAGCTTGAGTGGGGCAGAATACCCAAAAGTTGCTTTGTGGCTTTGAGAATCCCTTTTCTTACCTGACCTGGCTGGAGAGAGCACCCAGGAGCGAGGGCTCCGACTGCTCCTTCCTTGAGACATGGTGCACAGATGTGTAATTCCAGGGATGCTCGTGTTCCCTTTGCTTTCAAAAAGCCATGTGAGTTATAAATTTATCTTGCTGCCTTTAATGCACAGCAAAGGTGATAGGAGAACCAGTTGTGAAGACTCGTGTAAGCAAGTGACAGTGACGGGGGGCGCAGGCAGAGGAGGGAGGGAGCTGGGCAGACTCTGCTCAGCAAATCCGGTGCTAATTATTCCCAGTTTCTCCCTGAGTGAGTTATAACCCTCTCCCGGGCTGCTTGTGTCGTGTTTTGATGTTGTCTGCTGATCAGCCCTGGGTAACTGCAGCGGCTTGTAAGCAGCTTGTCAGGATCAGTGGAAGCTGGAGCGTGTCTCACCGGATGGCGCTGGATGCTGGTCCAGGCAGGGGGATGAGGCTTCTCTCAGGATCTGAATCCAGAATTTGCTTGAGCAAAACTCTCTCTAAAGGCAGCAGGGGTTTTCCCTCTCTGATCACCTCTTCCTGCAGTGCCTGTGGGGTGTTATCCAGGCCATTTTCCCAGGTCCCTATGGAGAGGGTGTGGATCAGTGGGTGCGTGTCACCTCCTTGGCACCAGCTGGGACATGCAGATCCTGCATGTCCCCAATGCTTCATTTTTCTCCTGCTGTATCCAGAGCTGGATTAGAGTCTCCTGTGGGTGCCAGCCAGGGGGAACCCATGGGGAGGAGCGTACTGGGCAGCTCTTCAGTGCCTGGGGCTCATTTCCAGCCTTGCTGCATCCATCCCTTCCAAAGCCGCTCCAAGCTGCCCTGGAGGCTGGAGCAGCCAGCTGATGCCATGAGAAGTTGGCTGGTTGGTGCCCAGTGGAGGTGGATGGTTCTGGGAGGATCTCCTTGGTGAGAAGCTGTGCTGGGGGCTGATGGGCTTTTGATTTTTCCTGGGGAAGTGGGGGTAACTCTGGCAGCTCCCACTGCTCGGGACTGTTCTCCCCCTTCCTTGTTGTCCAAGTACTGCTGGGGAGAAGGGGGTTAATGGAGAACCCAGATGCAGAGTGAGGGCTTTCTGCCTCAAGCATTGCCTTTTGCCACCTCCTGCTGGATGCTTGGTTACTCCAAGAGCTCTTTCAAGTGGGTAACACAGCACCTGTGAGTGCCACTGGCTCCACTGTGCTGGGGTTGCACCCCCATGGCCAACACCAGGATGTCCTTAACCTGCATTTTTTTGGGAGCAGACCATTGTTTTGTTTGGGTGGAGAAAGTGGGGGTTGATAAAAAGCATGTGTCCTCTCCTGCTTCTGCTGGTGTCCCCCATCAGAACGTTCACTGTGTTCCCATCCCCAACCCACGCTTGGAAAGGGAGTTACAAGTGGAAGTGTAGAACTTTACTGCTCTTATTAAATTGCTGTTGCAGGCAGGGAAATGAGTGCTGTTAAAATAAGGAAAGTGAAGGCATCTACGGGGTTCCACATCACACTGGGGGTTACTGCCCACTTCTGTGGGAGGAAAATGCATATTGAGGGGGGTAAAAAGAAGTGTCAGGGCTGCTGTTTCAGTGGTTAAGACTGAATCCACTCTGTGAACATTTCTCTTACCGAAGAAGTGGCTATTTGGTAGAATTGCTGCTCAGAATTTGATGCCTGCAGGCTTAAAGAGAAGAAAAAAATTATGCCACCAAACCTATGGGAAGATGGAAGTGTAAATTCCTGAGTCTAGGGGAACAGACGTGAAGACCTTGGTGCAGGGATGTGCACTGACCCCTTCCCTGCTGTCCCCACATCGGAGGAGGCAGGAACAGCATCCTGCTGCCCTGGCACTCTGTTATCTCCGTAAGCAACGACTCCCAGGGAATGATTAAATCAATTAATTGATTTTCTATAGCTCATAAGGAAGTCAAATGGCATTTTCATCAATGCATGATGAGCCAACACCCCACCATGGCCAGGAGGAATGTTAATGGCTCTTTATGCTTTTATTACCCCTTTTCACTCCTAAATCAAAATTCATCTGGAGCCTGGGAGGCAGCAGGTACTTCAGAAAATAAAACTAGCACAGTGGGAACCATAGCAGCCTCTGTAAAAGCTGGGTTTTTTCCATTGATTTATTTGTTTCTCTGGCTTAAATGGGAGTCCAGGGCTCGGTTCAGCTCGAGCAGAGATTAGCTGAGGCTCATCCTGCGGGCTCTGCTTGGGGCTCCTGCCCCACTCTGCTGCTGGCAGAAGGATTCAGCCACTGGGCTCCGTGGAGATTGATGGGTTTGGAGGAAGGGGATGATCTATTAGCCCCTGGAAGCAGGGTGGCAGGATGCCCAGCGCTGTTTGGCCGATATTTTTGGCCGAAGGAGAAATGGTAATCATTTTGGAAATGTTAAATGAGTGAGTTCTGCTGTTTTGGAAGCAGAAGGTTTTTGGGACAGCTGTAAGTGTGGCTGTGGGCTCGAGTGCTGGATGTGCAGAGCTGGAGGAGTGATGCTGGTGCTGAGCGTCCTGAAACCTTCCTCTGGCTGCTTTTGGGGTGTGCAAATGCTGGTTCAAATCCTTCCTTTCGTGCAATTCTTGAGGCGCTGGCTCTCGATAGTACAGTTTTCTCTGGATCAGCAACGAGAGCTGTTAGGAGGAGAAGAAGTTGAGTTAGTGCCAATGCCCTTGTAGAGAAGCCTCTCTCATAAAGACCAAGAACCCAAATGAAAGTTGGTCCCTGTCCTGTGGGACCAGCGTGTGCTGCTCCTCACCTGGAATTGGGGGTCCCAGCTGCAAAACCGGGGTCTGGTTTTGCCTCTGCTGTGCCAACAGCATCCAATGTGGGGTCCAACTGTGCCCAGGAGCTCCTGTGTCCCCTGGGATTTGCTCCAGCAGCTGCCCTCGATCCATCCCTGCTCTGGAGCCCTTGTGTTTTAGGAAGCAATTTAAAATCGATGTTAATCTTGTAATTTGGAAGCCTCTCCTGCAGCGTGAGGTGTTTGAAGCACTGCAGAAAAGCTTAAAATGCAATTTAAAATAGTGCTGGCTAGCAATAGAGAAGAAACTAAAAATTCCCTGCTGCTACTTTTTAAAAAGAGAAAGTTAGAGGGGGATGAAAAGGAAGAAAAAAATGGGCTAAAAAAACCCCAACCATTAAATAAAAACTGAACTGCAGCTTGTGCTGGGGTTGTGTGTATTCATCTGCTCTTCCTCAACTCCTCCAGCCCATCTCCTGGGGCTGCTGGGGAGAGGAGGAGATGGTCCTGTGGACTGTCCCCATGTCCCAGAGGGAACACCAGGTCTCTGATGTGTGTGGGGAGGTAAGAAGTAGTAAAAGCTGGGGGAAACAGCCCTGTGCTCTCCTTTGCAGCAATGAAACGCTCCTGGCTGGGAGTGTAAGTGTCTGTTTGTATTGCTCAGCTTTGTGCCTTTTCTTATTTGTATGGAAATAGGGAGAGAAAGTGTTTGGATGGAGATAGAGCTGCAGGCTGCTCCTACAGGTGTTTCCTTTCAGATGTGGGAACAATGGGAGCTGGTTGGGGTAGAGAAGCATCAGGAGCCCCTTCTGCAGGCTCAGCTTGGGGTCCCACAGCTGAAGGGCTGCCCCAGACCCAGCAGGGTTGGTACAGGAACACTGGGCTGGCACCCCTCTCCACACTCTGTGCAGGCTTGAAGAAGGCTGGTAGGACCTTGGGTGGAGGCTGAGGTGTGTTCAGGACCTCTCTGTGGTTTCCTCTAACCAACCTCCTCCATGAGACCTTGTGGAGTATCGTCCTCCTGGGTGGCATCACCCTGTGGAGAGAACATGCGGCGTGCTGGGGTGGGAGAGGCTGAGGCTTTCAAAAGGAGCTAAAACCCCTCAGGAGCATAAAAACAGCACTCTGGGGGCATGTTCCCTTTAGCCACTTGGACTGATTAAAACCTGCTTGCCCTGTGAGAGGGGAAGGGAGGTACAGCTCGCTGCTCATGAAGCTGTTGGCAATGCAGGATAACGGAGCCCAAGGATGTGACAGTCCCCAGGCGAGGTGGGCAGAGCGGTGCCAGGCTGTAGGGGTGACAGGATGCCCCCAGGAGAGATTTATGGGACCAAACAGGGTCATTTCCCACCTGCTGGTGCTGCTTTGGGCACCATGTGTGCCACAGCACGGCTGGGTCTCGCTTTCAGCCGGGGAACTTCTGTGGCACATTGGTCACCCCTCTGGGGACCCCAGGCACTGCTGGTGTGTGGGGGGGCTGTAGGAAAGCTGGGGGGTCAGCAGCAGGTCCATGGTGCAGCTGGAGCTGTGCCAAAGTGTCTGCTTCAGTGGTAGCCCCCAAACTGCTTTGTGTGTGCCTCCAGGTATGTGGCAGCTCCTGGTGCTTTTTTCTGTTGGGGCACTGGCTAAGCAGGTCTGTATTTTCTCTGTATAAATTAATAAATCCATAGCAGTTTAATGGCAGATGTGGGTGGATTTGCTGGTGGCAGTAACTGGCTGGGAGCCCCTTGAGGGGTTCAACCACCCAGTGGGACCTCGCCCATCCCTGGAGCAGCTTCCCCTAAGGGATGAAAATGGAAGGTGGCCATCACTGCCAGCCTGAGCCTGGCCTTGGGCTTTCTTGCTTCCAGTTAGTGCTGGGTCTCTGGGCTGTGATTGTAATGGATTATGTGTCAGGGTTAGCCCTTGGCTAGTTGGCTGTTTGGTCTTTTAATCTGCTTGAATCGAAATCAATAGTGAAAGTAAATAGGGGAACATGAGAGGGGCAGAGAATTGAAAGGCTGGAGCTTTGCTCCCTGGGAACGTGCTGGGGTGGGTGCCCTCATGGGAGGATGGGCTGGGAACAGCCCTGGGTACCACCCCCTGAGGAGCTGGGCAGTGAGGTCTGGACCTGGCTGCACCATGTTGGGGATCCTCCAGTTTCTTCTCCAAGAAATCCTTCAAGATAACATTGTCCTTTTGAGGGGTTTAAGTAACCTGGAGTTGTTCTTCAAAGGAGGAAACCAAAGCCAAGCAAACGATGCTTTAGATGGAAATTAATTCAGCCGGTATTTTCAATGGACGTGAGTAACATCTGACCACCTCTGAGCAAATTCCCTTCTTGGACCAGAGCATTTGGAGATGGCCAGGCAGGGATGTGCCTGATTGTCTGAGAAAGGGTGGAACCAACAGCAAACCAGCCATGGTATGGAGAGCAGGGATACAGCGTGGAATTGCATTTTAAATGTCAGGGAGATGCTTTGGGTGCTGTTCACATGGGTCTGTGGAGATGTGGGTCAAGGCTGTGCCTTGGTCTCCCTGCAGTACGCCAGTGATGGGTAAGGGAGGCTTTTGCTGTCTTGAAATGGCTTGGATTTGGGTGGAAATCTTGTTCTTTCCCATCTTCTCAGCATGAAGCCGATGCTGAGCATTGTGAGCCTCCCTGGAGCAGGATGGGGCTGAGCGACCCAGGGACAGGGAGCTGCCATCAAGGTCCAGCAGCTCTGCAGGGTGAGGAGGGTTGAATCAGTCCAAGTGGCTAAAGGGAGCATGCCCCCAAAGTGCCATTTTTGTTCTCCTGAGGGGTTTTAGCTCCATTTGAATACCTCAGCCCAAGCATCCATGAGCACCACGTAAACCTGTATGACAGGGTGACATCCTACACGCTCCATCCCTGCTTGTGGAGATGGCTTCCCAGTGTGAGCAGTGGGGGGGGATGGTGTGGGGAGGATGCTCAGGATCCCAAATCACAGTGTCTCAGACAGGAAGCTCCTTCCCATTTGTTCCTTCCTCTGTAGCACAACCTGGACTTTGCCAGTGTCACTTCACATCATCCCCAGTGGTCCCAGCCCTGCGCTGGGCAGTCCAGCAGGGAGTCCCTGTGCCAGAGATGCTCCATGAAATGGTGCTTTCTCAGCTGCTCCCTTTTCCTGCAGTGGTAGAATCACTGAGTGATTCTGTGAGTTGGAAGGGACCCACGAGGCTCATTGAATCCTGGAGGCATCTGGCATTGAACTTCACCCTCGTGTTCAGGTCGGCACATGCAGCAAAACTCCCCCGCGCACTCGTCCTGGCTCCCGTTCCTGGAGGTTCCAGTGGCAGGTAGTGGCGGGGGGGTGATGCCTGCCCACGGCTGTGTTCACTCCAAGAAGGTATTTTAAAGAGAAGTGCATCATTAGTGAATTCCCTTGGGTTTCAACCCATCCAAATTTGAGCATATTGGCTGTTGACTATTACGCTGGTTTCACAGAGATACTACTCGTTTTTCCAGGAGACATCACCCTTAGGGGATGCTTTCCTTTTTTCCCCTGATTTCATCCAATTACTTAGCTGTATGCTCTTCTGAAGCACCATAAATAATTCTCCTCCCTCTGCTGTGTTTACCAGCATGTCTCATGAAATCCGGTAAGATATGATTGATTGCAATCATTATTTCCTAGTGCTGCTATGAAAACCTCTGTCAGTTCAGTGATTGCCTTGAAAGCGTGGCTGCCACTCAGAAAACTGTCAAAACCCTGTCACACTTCAGCAAACTCCAATTAATCTGTCGATCGGGTTTACTTGTACTTTCTTTCCCATCACTGCTGATTATCAAGGGAAATTAGAATATTTTTTCCTTAGTAATTAGCAGTTTGGTTGAAGGAAGTGGTTTGCAGGACTATTTTACTGGGGTTTCATGCTGTTGAGTCAGGTTTGGGTTTATCCTGGCTGCCTGCAGTGCTGTTTGTAACTCTCTTTTGGGCATCTTCATCACTGGCTTCAGGGAGAAGCTGGGGGTCCTGGCTGGGCTTGCTTCCATCCTCTGAATCCCCATCGATGGCTCAGGCAGCTGAGCAGCCCTTTGGCAGATGTCTGGCTCTCTGCTTCAGGTTAACAAATTAATCTTGGCTCTTGCATTTTTAAAAGGGTCGCTTCAGCACTTTTCCTCCTTTCTTTAGCTTTTAATGAGACACACTTTCCAAGAGATGTAATAATCATTGCCAAAAATGTCAGGTCGTTGTTAGCCTCCTTAAGCTGCTGGAACAACAACAACAACAACAAAAACCAGGAACAGAAAGAGAGAGGTGTTGATGAGGGAAAGCTTCGACTTCACCTCTGAGAGCTGGGGGAGGGCTGGGGGGAGCTGTGCCCTGTCACAGCTCTGCTTTTCTGGCAGGGTGCCCTGAAAGATAACGCAGGGAAGGCTGGGAGTTTTTTTTTTTTTAATTACTATTTTTACTTAGTATTTGTTGGTGGGTGGTTTTTTTTTGTTTGTTTTTGTTTTTTTTAATTTCTTTATTGGAGAAGGAATATCTCGTCTCAGTGTTGACAGCAAAGCTCAGAGCTTTGCTGTTGAGAAGCATCCTGGAATCGCTGGAAACCAACTGGGAAACTGGATGGTGGCAGTGACGTGAGGGGAAATCTCAGGGAAATCTCAGGGAAGGCAGTGGGAGCACTGGGGGGGGCCAGGCTGGTGGCAGGGGCTCAGCTGTGGGGCTGGAGCTGGCAGCTCCACTTGCTGCTGGCTTCTCTGGGATCCGAGGGGAAATGGTTTTCTTCCCCAGTGGGAATATCCTTCTTCCTCATTATTGATTTGGGAGCAGAACTGTCTTCTTAGCTGTGCTTCTGTGGTGAGGACTCGGAGCAGGCACCCTTGCCTGGATTGCCTGGAGAGTGTGGATGTGGCCTGAGCAGAAGGAAATCTCCATCCCCTGGTGATCCCTGGGGAGCTTAGTCTGGGCAGTGGGGACATGGCACTGAGCACTGTGGGGTGCCTGGCCCAGACATCAGTTCACTGCTGCCTGCTAGAAACATGAGCTCTGTGCCTCAGTTTCCCTGTCCCCCTGCCCAGGCCAGCACTGGGCTCCCTTGGTGGGGCTGGAGAGGCTCCTGGGACCTGTCCCAAACCCCTCTGGAACCCCCCAGGTCTCTTCCTGCAGGGACCAGCTCTGCCCAGGCTTTTAGAGTACCATTTAAAATTCAAATGAGCTGCACCACTAAACAAGCCTCTGTAATTCACAAAATGCAGCCTGGCTATGGATTGGGGTGACAGCTCAGTCTGAGCTGCAAAAGCAGCTCTTGGTCATCTCCGTTGCCTTCCCAGGTATGATCCTTGTGTCCTCCAGCAAACCATCACAGCCTGACCCCCCCAAACAAGCTGGGATCCAAATCCTTGTGCCAGGGGTATTGCTCTGTCCATGGAAACCCGATGTCATGGTTTCAACCTTTCTGGCCACCTGTAGGGGCTGTGTCAGGTCCCTTTCCTGACCTCCAGCTTCACCCACTGGCACAGGAGAATCCAAGAAGGATGAACAATTTCCATCTTACTCAAAAACTGAGTTCAAGGTTTTTGAACTCAGCAGCTCTGGTCTGCTGGCCATGCTGGCATGTCAGAGCAGGAGCAAATTCTGAGTGGAGATCCCCATTTGGGGGGTGGTCAGTCCTGGGGTGGGCAGAGGGTGCTGAACAGAGCCTGGCTGTGGGAGGGATGTCACTGGAGTAGGTTCAGTCTATGGGCAAATAAGTAATGTGGATTTTCTGACCTGAGCCCATCTTGGAGCTTTTCTATTTTCCTTGGCTGTGCCTTTGCCTGATTTGCTCAGCTGTGTTTGGGGTGGCTTCTGTCAAAATGGAGCTCCAAGGTCTCCAAGTTTCCACATTTTTCCCCCCATAGCATCTTTTAATTGCAAGTTCATTACTGCTGCTGCCCTTCAGTGGGACAGGCTGTGACTTGTATCTCACCCAGGGGACTGGGAGACCTTCCTGGTGGGATGGACCAAGGGGGCTCCTGTATTCCCAGACCACCCAGGGAGGTCTGGGCACCCACCAGTTCAAGTAGAAGCCACAGGACTGCAGGGATGTTTGGGGAAGAGCCCTGTTTTGGTCTCCATGAATGGTAGTGGTGGGTTTCTTGTTTGGTTTTTTTTTGTTTGGTTGGTTGGTTGGTTGGTTGGTTGATTTTTTTGTTTGCGTTTTTTTTTTGTTTGTTTTGTTTTGTTTTGTGGTTTTTGTTTGTTCGTTTTTGTTTGGTTTTTTTTGTGGTTTTTTTGTTGGTTTTTGTTGTTGTTGTTGTTTTTGGTGCGTTTTTTTGTTGGTTTTTTTTTTTTTTTAGGGATTGCTTTTGCTCTCAGTGTTTCTTCCATTTTGTTAGATAGCGTCAGGAAAAATAATGTGTCGCTGATAATCTCAGCCAAGCGTGGGAGACAGCCCTTGGCGAGGTCTGGCTGGTCCGGTGTCAGCTTCTTGAAGGGGTTAAGGGTTGGCTCCTAACCCTGTGTTCACGTGGTGCCGTGTGTCCGACAGCGGCACAGCCCTGGTGATCCGGTGATCCGACGCTTTCCCGGCGCCTGCCGGGGTGAGAGCCGGGCTGTGCGGGTGCTGGAGCCCCCGGTTCAGCTGCAGTGCCAGTGCAGCCTTCTTCTGTCAGAGCTGGAAACCAACCCCTGCCTCCAGCACCACAGCATCTGGAGCTGGAGTCAGTGGGAGAGTTACTGGGAGAGTGGGGATGGAGCCGGGGCTGTGGCTCTGCAGCAGCTCCATCCCACCACAGCCATACACAGCTCTCGTCCCAAACCATCCAGGCCTTGCATTCAAGCCTTTGTGCTATTTGACATTCTCAGCAGTTTGAGTCAGCTCCTGTGGTGAGGAGAAACCCGTGCCAGGGCACACAATGCCACTGGGATGCCCATCCCACCACCTGAGCGGGGTGCAGGGGGCTGTGCCAGGGTGGGGGATCCCGGGGATGCGCCAGGCACAGCCACGCTCTGGCTTTGCAAGGCTGGTTGTGCCTCTGTTTGGGGATGCAGGAGGTGTTCCTAAGTGCTGGTAGTCACCCGATAGCCACCCAGGGTGTCCGGCAGGCGCTCGCCTTCCCAGCGCCGCCCACCCGGCTCCTGCTGCTCCCTAAATTAAATATGTGCTGCCTCTTGAAAGCACATGTGAGTGGCACGGCGGAGATAAGCTGAACGGGAGAGGTTCAGGGGATTATGCACTGATTAAGTTATTACCAACGTGAAATGAGCCGCTCTGAGATGAAACAGGAGCTTTATTTTCTGTTCCCTGGCTCCAGGCTCAGGCTGCCTGTCACTAGATGGCAAAATCAAACTGGGAGCCAGGGGCTCCTGTGCATCCCCAGTGCTTTCAATGCAGCAGCAGGTCAGTGCTGTACAAACCCATAGGACCCAGAGTGTGAAATAGGGCTGGGAATTGGGGGCCTGCCCTGCTGGGGGGGGGGTTTGCTGAGATGCAGCATTGGAGACAGAGCTATTTCCAGTGCTAGACCACCCACCCCACAGCAGATTTGGGTAGGAAATAAATTCTTCTCTGTAACAGGAAAATCCGGTGCTGCTGTGAGGATGTGTTGGGGGATGACCACCTATTTGCTCAGCTTCCCATGTTTTTCCTTAAGCATCCCCTGCAGGCTGCTGTCAAAGGCAGGATGCTGGGCTAGGTGGGTCTTGGAGAGTGAAAAGTAGAAGTAAAAAATTAAGGGCTGTTTGGTTAGCGCTTGGGAATAAAGTTACTTTCTCATAACCCCTCGGGACAGGCTGGGTAATTCAGGAGTTCATACCCCGAGAGGCAGGTGAGGAGGCTGGATCTGGGGCTGGTATAACTGCTGGCTCTCAGGAGCTGGAGCAGCCCAGCTGGATTTGGCCACAGACAGGGATTCACCCTGCTTGGGCAGGATGATGGACTATGGATCTGTTGGCAGAGCTGGGGAGGGATACTGGGGACAGCAGAGCACTGGTGCGGTTCGTACACCACCGAGCCCACCTGTGGGGCTGGGGAGCACAAGACCACGGGCAGCTCTGGGGCTGAAGCCATTGGGGAGGGGGATTTTCTGGGTGGGACACAGCAGAGCCCAGTTGTGACTGTGCCTCACTTGCTCTTTGTGTGCCTGCAGTGATGGGCGCGCTGGAGTCCCGGGGGGTGCTGCGGAGGATGAGCGACATGCTGGAGATGCTGATGAAGAGGATGGACATCCTGGCCAGGCTGGAGAACAGCACTGACTTCCACAAAGGGGATGAAGCACGATTCCCTCTGGACAGGTCAGTTGGCTGATGCCCTGTGCAGACCCTGTGGAGCAAAACACCCCAGTGTGCTGAGCTGTTGTGTGGGGAGGGTGGAGCCCGCCAGGACAAGGGGCTTGGACAGATCTTGTGTAGTCTTGTTGTTTGCCTCTTCTGGAACCCTTTTCCTTTGGAATTTCTGAATTTACTGTGAATTTTTTTGAGGTTTCTTGAAGCATCTGTCCTGACTGCTGGTGTTGCAGTGTGGGAGGGTACTGTGCTGTGTTGTGGTGGAGCTGAAGGTGGGACTCGCTGAGGGCTGGAGCAGCAGCTGGTACATGGGCTGCGTTCCCTCTGTCATTAAATCCAGAGCGAGCTCGGGACACTTTCTTTGTGCCCATACTCCTCAGGCAGCTGTGGAACTGATTGTTACTTGAAATCCAGGGCTGAGATGTTTAGCCTTGGAGTAGAGCCAGGCTTAAAATGTGCAAAAGGGCATATAATGGTGCTCTGGCTCCCCATGATGCACATCTCGGCCGGCAGCTTGAGAGATGCCATCAGACCTTCCCGTCGTGACATGCTGGTTTGCTGAAGAGTCACTTCCCTGCGCTTTGGGAGCCTTTAAACATTTATTGATACTAATTTGAGTGTCATGCTGAGATCTGCAAAGATGGTGACTGGAAGGGTGGTGGAGCAGAAATGAAAAAACTGAGGTGGGACAAACTGCAGTGTGGAAAAGGCGCCAGCGTGGGTTTTGTTCAGGCGGAGTCACGGGTGGCACATGAGAGGTGGATGGCAGGGGTGTGACATGCACTGGTCACTGCTGCCCCCTGTTACGTGCCACCAGTGCAGGAGCTGTGGTGCATCCCGATGGCTCCCAGCTGGCATTCCCACCTCCACCTCCTGCCATCTCCGTGCTCCGCAGTCCGCGGGGCTTCCCGTGCCTCCCTTTCCCCATCACCATCTCCGTTTCTCTCCCTTGCTTTCCTAACGACTCTCTTTTGCGCCTGTAGTGGAAAATAGAGTAAGTGAGCCTGTAATTAGGGGCTGAGCTCTGCCATACTGCCTGCACACCTGAGTTAGAGCTGCACAGGCAGCCGTGGAGCGCCTGGTCTTGCCTTTTATGTAGCGTCATTTCAGCCACCGAAAAAAACATGATTTACCTTGGTAATGGCAGGCGCTGGGGATTTTGTCGTTACGAGTCTGGCTGGTACCCAAGTGTACAAGATCACCAGTAATCCCGGAGAGGAATGGCCAGGGCTATTACAGCCAGCCACTGCGAGGTGCCTGCTCACATTTAATGTTTTTCTTGGCCGATCTTGTGTTAAAAGAAGCAGTAACTTGAGGTGGTGGTAATTTCTGTACATCAGCAGCCAAAAGACAAACTTGAAAGCGTTTCTGTGGACTGGCAGCAGCTGCTGGCAATGGGGATTTGGTGTTTCAGATCTGCCATGTGGCTGGTGACTCCAAGGCTATCACCTGGGGAGACTAGAGAGGGTGGGAGCTTATGGACCCACATCAAAACAGCCTCGAGTTTTGTGTGTGTGCTCAGATGGGCCTGAGCGGTTGAGATTAGCACGTCTTAGTTTTCAGGAATAAAAAATCAGAAATCAGTTTATCACCTTTTGCTCTTTATAAATCACCTTTTGCTTCTTATAAATCAGTTGAATTCAAGTCCCTTCACTTGATCCTGCATCCAAACAGATCTGTCACCTCTCCTTTTTCTCCCGTGGCCTCTGGAGGATCAGGTTCTGGTCATGGGGCAGAGCATCTCCAGGTGAAGCAACAACTGAGGTGGGGTTCCTTGTGGGTGGGTTCTTGCTGTGACAGTCTGTAAAGCACTGGCAGCGTTTGCAAACACTTGTGAAGCCTTTCCCAAGCGCTTCCCTCCTTCCCTGCAGCCCTGGGTTGGTCTGTGCTCGGAGGAGGTGTGTTGGAAGTGTTGCAGCTTTGCTGGGTTTGAGCGGTTCCATCTCTGCTGCTGCTCGTGCTCCCTCATCCTTAGTGTCCTTTCTTAGCTTGTCCCAGTCCCTGCTACCCTTTGCAGAGTACATGAGGCAGCTGAAAGGGTGTAGAGGTGATACACCCTGTCTGCCACCCTGCTCTGAGCAGAGCCTGGCTCCATGCTGACCCTGCTGGATGCTCTCCAGAGCTGAGTGGAGCATCCCAGGGGGAATCAAATAGCATCTCGTGCAAAACCTGGGCCCAGACCCTGTGGAATGGTGATGCTGAGGTCCCTGTTCCTTTGGGGGTAACCTGGAGACCCCCTGTGCTGAGGAGGAATGGGCACCTCCAACCACCCTGGGACTGAGCAGTGCCTCCTGGGCCCAGATCAGCCCCGCGGGGGTGCCCGGGTGCTGTTCCTCATTGGGACCCCGGGATTCCACCCAGGGCTTCTCTCCCTCCCTCCCTCTCTCTGTCTCTTTGATCACCAGTGACCGACTTGAAGCTGTCAGCAGAAGATAATACAATTAAAGGGTGCTAATTTCAAAGGGATTTTAGTCTTCAAAGCGTCTCTGGTTTGTGTGGGGGCCGCCTTGGTGTCCTTCCCGCTCAGCAAAGCCGCCAGCGGGGGCTTTGTGGTTCCACTTGCCCAAAAGTGGATTAATTCTTGTTTTTACAAAGCGCTCTCCTGCTTAGTGCTGGATCTCCAACAAAATCAGAAGGGCTTGGTTTTGCAGAGCCCCGGCTGAGAGGAAGGAGGTGAAGGCTTTGGTGGGCTTTGTGGAGTAGTCTGTGAGTGCTGTACCACTCCAGTGGGGGGCTGGGGTGGCTTTACCCCCTGGAAAGTGCAAGGAGGAATTTAAATATGCAGGGTGGAATTAATGACCTGCCTTGGAAAGCCTGCCAGCTGCCAGGGCAGGCAGCTTCATGTGGCTGAATGTCTCTCCGAGAGTTTCTTTGCTCCGTGGGGACTGTCTGATTGAATACCACACAGGTGCCCGCCAGCCTCTTGAAATGCTTCAGATAAAACTCTTGGAAAACCCAAATGTCCAACATCCTCCTTAGAAGAGCTGCCCCGGGGTTCTGTGGGATGTCACGCTGGGATAAGGACACGGGCTGCACCTGTGAACCCCAGGTGTTGGCTGGATCCCTTCTCCAGCCCTGCCTGTGCTTCCTTCTGCCTGCATCCTGCCTGCACCCTGCCCGTGCTGGGAAGGGAAGCGATGGATTCCCTAACGAGGGTGAGCAGCCTGCCAGTCAGCTGCAGAAAAATCAATACTGCTGTTAATTGAATACAACAGTCGTAAATCATCAGAGGGGAAGGAAATTAGGAGTACTTATGGAAGCCTCCTGGAGAGCTGTTTACTGGGCAAGGGAGATACTAGTTTGCAGTGGAAGTGTTGATCTCTCGATGGAAGGTGCTTGGGAGGGAGGAAGGTGAGCAGGGGGTCTTAAGCGGCTGAGCCAAGCTGGAACCATAACCTGACAGTTTTGGGGCTCAGAGAAGCCCTTTTCCAAGAGTTGGGCTGTGCCTGCCCACCTCATCCCACAAGGTAGAGGGAGAGGCTGAGATCTGCAGCGTTGCCATCCCTGGTCATCTCTCTTCCCCACATAGTGGTTAGCCTGCAAAGGGTGTTATTTGCTAACGACTGATTAATCTTCAAGCTTAATTACTGCCAAGGCTCAGTTAATTTCCACACACTTTAAGTATTTGTTCTTGTAATCATTACATGACTCCATATTCCCCCAGTAATTAAAAGTCTTGCAATATGACACTAAATGGATGATGTTCCTGCATCCTGCCAGCCTGGCTCTATTAATTCCTGAATTGTTGCCATTGGTAAGCTGGCTGGAGTGAAATCACTGCCAAATGCCATGATCCCTACCTACCCAGGTGAGCCTGGAGCGGTCTGAGACCCCTCTGTGCATCTTCTCCCCATTTTTTCAGCACACTGTGGGGCTCAGTGAGGGCATTGGCAGGGGGAGGTGGTGCTACAGGGTGTGAAAGCTGTTTGGAGCAGCCCATGGGGAAAGTAAGACCTGTCCTGTGATGAAAGTCCGGCTTTGCTGGGTGTTTGTTCTGCTGAGCAGAGCTTAGCTACAAGGGCAGCATCAGGGTTGCATCAAGAGACAGGAACTATCCTCCCTGGCACTTGCTTTCCTCACAGGTTCCACAACCTATTTCATCCTGGCAGAGCCTGTGAGTTGTTCTTTCCAACTCCTGAGGGAGACTCCAGCCTGGTTCTGGATGGTTTCAGTGTTAGCTTGGAGGGGGTGGGAACAGCTCAGGGGGTCGCTGAGGGTTTGGGGTACCCATCAGAATCAGGAGAGGACATACGTGGGGAAATTCATGCCTGGGCAGCTGAGATAAATTGCTTTTCTCTCTAAGGCAGAGTGGACAGGTGGCTGTGTGCCATTAGCATGGGAATCAGGGTTCATCCATGTGCTCCCACCTTTCCCGAGGGGCTGTGGCCTCATGGAAAAGCCCCACAGCCAGAGGGTGATGGGCATCACCAGCACAGTGAGGGATTAGATGTCCAGGTCACTCACACCCTTCTTGCTCCCAAGCTTGTGCCTCCAAGAGCACTTCCAGCTCGATTTGCTGATCCTAATTCTGTGATAGGCTTTGCTTGTTGTGCCTTTCCATGCCAAAGCATTGACACATCAGGGGCTGCTTTATCACAGGGCTTGCAAATGAGGCTTCTTGATGCATTAACACCTGGAGGCAAAGAGCAGTTGGTTGTGGTGTCTCAGGTGGCTTGTACAGGGACAGCCCTGGGCCCCAGTCCCATCAGGACAGTGCTGAGGGACTGGTGATGTGGGGTGGGGAGGAGTGTGGCACCAATGTGCCTTTTCCCAGGCTGTGTGTGCTTTACCCTACAAGGAAAACCAGATCCCGTTAACCCTCCACCAGGTGCCCCTGATTTCAGAGCAGCTGGGAGCAAGCAGCCCTCTCCAGAGGGAAGGGCTTGGGGGTGTCCCAGCTAGGGGGGCATGGACATGATGGAGAGGGGTGTCTGGGGAGGCTGCAGTGCCGACAGTGGAAACACAGCCTGCCAAAATAACCCTGCTAAAATTAAACAGAGCGTGACCATGAAGCAGCTGGCGAAGGAGATGTGAGGCTGAGGGCTGGGTCTTGCCCAGGGGATCTCCTGCCCCAGGGATAGTGATCAGAACTGGTGGGTTTGGTCTAACTTTCGGGCAGGTCCCTTTTAGTCAAGGCTGTGAGGCTGGCAATGCCTTCCCAGCTCACTGGAGGTGGTTTCTCACAGCCTGCATCAGGCTACTCAAGCCTGTAGATAAATACGTCTGATTTATGCCCCAACAAAGTGACAATCCCGTAACCCTCCTTTTCATGATCCCTTGTATTCCCATCAATAAACCTACTGCTGTCCAGGCATGTGGCTCAGTTTGGTTCTGCTCTGAGAGTCAGGAGGAAAATGAAGATTTGGGCTTGTGGCTTCAGCTTCGTGTTCTGCTTGGGAAGGATCTGTGATCACTTTGTGACATTCATAAAATATTTTAGCTAATTATGTTGGTTATACTTTGCTGGCAATTTCTCCCTGTGTTGGTGAGCTACAGGGTTTGCTTGGAAAGTTGGTTTTCATCTTTTTTTTCATGGAATTTATTGCCAGCTGACTAAAATGTCAGTGTCCTCCCCTGGGGTGTGCAGCTGTGGGCTTTGGGTTAGCTCTGGTCTGGTTCTCTATGGAAGTATTTGTGTGAGAAACATCACCCACCACAATCAACTGAAATGAAAATAAATGGAAGTACTTCAGTGAGTTAAACACTCTGGTATTTATTAAGTGATTTATTATGGAACTTGGTGTTGGAGCAGTTCAGGCAGGGCTCTGCCTATGCATCATCTGGTATTTGCTTTAAATAAGTTTCCAAGGAACGCTCCCATCCCAAATCACGTTCTCTGGGATATTTTCCCTGTGAGCACAAACATGGCCAGAGTGAACTCAGGTCCTTTTTCAGGAGTTTGTAGAGGGGAAATTGAACTGTTTAACTCAACCTTGAGCTGGAAAACATTGCATTATACAGAGACCCCAGAAATTACACTGGAAGCAAACTCTGTTCTCTGACTTTTTACAGATATTTTAATTTCACTTTTAATTTTTCATCCAGTTGACTGGCTGGAGCTGCCTGTGAAGACTAAACCCAGTTCTCAGTGATACAGATATGTGGCTCTTGGGGAGGTTGCAAAGCCAGGGGCTGCATCCCTGTCCTCGTTTGATGTCAGGAAAGGCACCAAGGATCTGAGCAACCTGGCAGAGCCCACTCCAGTGATGGGGAAAGCAGTGAGTCCTGTCCCTCAGCCCCACCACTTTTCTTCCCCTAACGTTACTATAAATTTCTACCAGGCTGATGGCAACCATGGCTTTGGGCTTTTGCTCTGCTCCCTGGGGGTCTGAGCCTTTCCCAAACGGAGCAGGGAAAGCAGGTGCTGCCCTCCCCACATGGACCACCAGCTCAAACCAAGGCAGGGTTGTTTATCCAAGCTTAGGGAAATAGCTCCAGGACTGGAGTGATGAGGATTAAAACCAGGAGTACGAGTCCAAAAGACACAGACCACACAGCAGAGCCTCCTGAGCAGGGCACCTGCCCAGCCACTGCTGCCTCTCTCACCACACCCTTCCTTGGGTCATTGGTGTCAGGGGACTGTGACCCAGATTTTCAGGCATCAGCCACCCAGTAACCTCCCGTGTCTGTGTCCTGCTCTCTCCAACATGGGCAGCCCTGGCCCCTGGGCTTTAGGATGCAAACTACCTTAGAGAAGATGTGGAGATGTACACAAGGGCATGGATCTGCCCAAAAAGTTTTGCTTCCTGCATTGATGAGATTTACTTGGATTCTTTTAGTTCAGGGGAACAAAGCTCCTAATTTCTCCGTCTTCTCGGAGATTTAAATCACTTCTTCTAGTTATCCAGCACTTGTGTGAGGGCCTTTTCCCACTTCCCTGTGACCTTTCCTTGGCTTGTCCTCCACAGGCTGTTGGATGAGTCTGAGCTCATCCCATCTGGATGGATGAATGGATGGGCAGAGGAGCCTGAGCCCTCAGGGCTGGAGATGCCCTTGGGGTTCATTTCTCTGGGAGGTATCCCAGCTATTTTAACAAGCAATGCCTCAAAAGCTAAAGGAGCCAGGAAGATGGGAAAGGCCCTTTTTCCACAGCTGGGAGGGGTTTTCCATCAGAACTGCCTCTGGGATTTCAGCTCCCTGTCCTGGACAGTGGGGTTGGATATTAGTGGGTGATTTCTGTCCTCAGAGCCAGGGAAGCAGTGAGAGCTCAGCACCGGCCCTGGGCACCCTCCCCTGCCACTTTCTGCTCTGCTTTGGGTCTCTGGGCAAAAAACCTTAACACATTTAGGGAGGCAAATGGCAGTTCAGGCCTTGTAATGAGCGAGTTGAAATCCTTTGGTAAACTGCTCTGTGTGAATGTTGAATTTGTCGACGTATTATCTTCAGAACATCTGCTTTTCTCCATCTGTATTGGTCTTCCCAAAGCCATGTTTTTCACCAGTTAATAGCAAGAAATATCGGATGAGCAAGCAAATATGTTTAGGGCTTGTATTATGAAGACAACACACAAATAGAAAGAGATTCATCTTTTCATAATGCCACTTTTATAAAAGGCAATAAAAATACAGTGGCTTGTAAGGGGATAAACAGGCTCAATCTGAGCTGGTGCTGTGGGGTTGGGGACAAGAGACAAAGTGAAGGCAACCAAATTAATGCATAAAAAAGTGGAGGAAAACTCAACCTCTGGCTATATTATATGGCAAATGATCTGCCAGTGGGGAAAGATACATCTTAATAGCAGTTTTTGAAACGAGATGAATACTGTATACAGAGCATTATAAGGCGCAGCGTGATCTGAATCTTAATCAACATGGGGAAATATAAATCTGAAAATAATAAAGATGAAATCAATATTGATGGTTAGGAGTAAAAATACTGTATTTGCTGTGGTAAACGGTTTTAAGGTCCCAGGTTAAAAATTGTTCTAGAAAAGCCGTGGTAATTTAGTGTAGTTTCAGCAGCTGGCACAGCGCCAGTGCGTTTCGGTGGCATTCAAAGTGTCGCTGTGGAAAAATTTAAAGAGCAGGAGGGGGGGAAAAAGGCAAAAAAATCTACTCCCTGGGCAGCGGTGGTGCTGGAAGTGAGGAGTTCTTTCCGCTGGCCATTGTTGGATGGAACCACCTGCTGGGATATTCCCCCTCTGCTTAGCTCTGACTGAGCAGAATAAACCACTTTTCTTGTCCTTCCCAGTGTCTCCAGTTACTAAGAACAAGGCATCAGATTCCTACGAGGCACAGGAAAACCTTTTTACGTTTGAGATTTTGCTTTAAATGTCTCATTTCCTTGTCCTTGTGACAGATCCCTGTGCTCCTGGGTGATGTAACTTATGCTTAACCTGCTTGTCACCTCCTTACTACGTTACACGAAATTTGTTGCTCGAGTGATGGCCTTGTTACCCAGCAGGTACAAACACGAGGCCTGTCAGTGCTCCTGACGTGAGAGCTCTTCACCCCAACCATGAAATCCCTCGCTCAAAGTCACAGGGGTTTGGAGAAAGCAAGTTTGGCAAGTAAGGGTGATGAGCGTGCAAGTGCTGAGAGATTTTGAAGGGATATTTTCTACCTTCTGCATTTTTCCATCTTCTTTAGTTACATGCCAGGAGCAATGGTGGACTTTTTTAGAGTCACTGTGCAGTAACCCTCTGTGTTTTTTGGGGAAAGCCCTGCAGAGCCCATGCAAAGCAACTGTCTTGTTTGGGAGAACTGGAGGTGCCAACTGTGATGCTCAGACATACATTTTACATCTAAGGGCTCTGAGGTGAAATCTTTGTGTTTGGGCAGCAGCTGTAGCTTTACAAGAGCTGGGCAAGCTGTCATAGCTGCTGGGCCAGATCCATCACCCGATGGAAACCAGCACCAGAGCTGTCTGGCTGTGAGGCTGAGCCTGGAAGGAAGCCTTTTATTTAGGATAATGATCCTGATTTTTGTTTGAGCGTGTTTGTGGGTGCTGGAGGTCATCAGAGAGGAGGTAAGGACCGAGGTTGCTGTTGACTTTTGAGATTCACCTAATTACTTGGGTGTTGGGGAGCAGGTTTGGACACAAGTTAGAATTGGGATAGCTTCTGGGAAGAGGCAGAAGCTGGATTGTGGGCTAATCTGGGTGCTCTGAAGTGTGGGAGCAGTGCTGCTGTGCCTGTGGTCATGCCCTCTTGTTACCGTGAGTGTTGGAGAAACCTGGGGAGCATCTTCTTCACGAGGCCAACATCCCTCTCCTGTTGGAAGCAGGAGTTTGGGCTCACTGGCTCTGAATTCACTGCGTTCATGCAACGTTTGCTCCTAAATTGCCCTTCCCAGCTGTTTACCAAGTGCCTTTGCATCACTTGCAGGGTCTGACAGCAGTTTGCTGGTGGGAAAAGGGTTGCAGAAATGGGGGTTTTGCAAGCTTTCAGGCCTGCCTGTACCACACTGCTCTCGGAGCCGGATAATTTTGTCTCCTCAGAGCTGTGCTGACAAGCACAGCTTATCACAGGTTATTTTTGTGCCCATATTTTCCCAGGGCCTCAGGAGCAGCCTCCCTGCTGCAGTGGTTACAGCGGGATACCTGGGGTTTATTCTCTGCAAAGGTTGGAAGTGACTCGGGGGCAATGGTGTCCTCTGCATTTTAATTATTATTTCTTAAAAGCCCAGGATGGGTGGCTCCCAGTGGAGTTGTGCAGCCTGAATATTGATGGTCGTAAACCACGCCAGAAGGAAAAATGTGGGCTGCTCACTGCTGGCAAATGGACTTTAAATCAACAACCGAAGCAGTGTCGGTTCATAAAACCAGGATTTTTTTAGCCTTGAGGACAGAGGTACTTTAAATCCCAGCCTTCGGGTTCACTGATCTGCTGGAGAACAAACATAAAACTCCACCATGGAGGACCTGACATCAGCACATATTTTTTTGTGCCACGAGCATTCGAGGTAGCCCTTTTGGTTTTTGCTCACTGCATATGACATTTCCTTGTATAATAATGATCTTGGTGGCAGCAGGAGGGAAAACTTACGACCCAAATGCTGCAGGAGGGGAAATTATTTACTGTGATAACCACGCTTGTCGAGACGTGGTGGCTGTTTGTGATGGAAGTGGCAGGAGAGCTCACTCCTTGTCAAGCCTGGCAGGACACCACTGCTGATGGATTGAGTTCTCTTTGCCCTTTTACATGTTGCACCAGGTTTTAATTGACACCCAGCCTCTTTACAGAGCTCTGTCAGTTCAGTCTACACGGTGTGTTATGTGGATGAGTTTAATGGGGCTGTTTACCCAGGACAGTATTGACTGCCAGGTTTAATTCCATAGAGGCATGTGCAGCTGTTCAGACTGGTGGAATCTGATCACAAGCCTTGGTGGGAAGGTGTCTGTGGGCTTTGCTTGGGCTGTGATCCCCAGCTCCTGCAGTGCTGCCCTGGCACCCTACCCCTGCCCTTGCTGTTGCTCCTTGCTGGGCTCCTGGAAATCCACTCACCTGAATCATTAAGGTTGGAAAAGACCTCTAATACTATCAAGTTCAACCATTAATCCAGCACTACCAAGCTCACTATTAAACTATGTCCCTAAGAATATCTGCATGTTTTTGGGACGCTTCCATGGACCGGTGATTCCACCACTTCCTCAGCAGCCTGTTCCAATGCCTGACCACGCTTCCAATGAAGTGATTTTTCCTGATATCCATTCTAAACCTCCCCTGGTGCAACTTGAGGCTGCTTCCTCCTGTCCTAGTTCTTGCTACCTGGGAGAGAAAAAACTGCCCCCCACCTTTGGTGGATGGGCTGACCCAGGACATCCATTTTGCATCAGACTGCTCCAGGCCCACAAGCTTCCTCAGCCCCTCCTTGGTTTTACCTTCTCTTCTCTGTACTTTCATTCTTTTTCTCCTTTCTTTTTTTCCCAGCACGGCTTCCTACGTGCGCTGCACAGCCAATAATCTCAGCAGAGGGTTTTCAAACGCAGCGCATCTGAAATAGGAAAAACAATTTTTTTTTTCCCAGTCTGTTTAATATTTCCCCACATAAAATGCACGGGCACATCCGTGTTTATCAGCACGCTGTGAAGAATGGCACAATTTGTATATAAATGCTGATTTGCATACATTTTAAATCAAACCTCTTGGAAGGCAGAGTGACTTCTTTGCCTGTTATACGCTGGACCAGCAGTTCCCATGTTGCATCCTGGAGCTAAGTTCAACCTGCTGGCAGCTTCCAAGGGCTTGAATTTTGCTCTGAGTGTCACCGCTGTGAGACCTTAAGTTTTCAGGGTCAGTTTGGTTTCCTCCCCAGGTTCCAGCCAGCAGCGGGGTTGATGGAGAGGATCCAGGCTATAGCTCAGAACGTCTCGGACATCGCAATAAAAGTCGATCAGATTCTCCGGAACAGCCTCCTCAACGGGAAAGGTGAGTGTCCCTGGGGCTCTCCATGCTCCAAACCTCTTATGTGTTTTTGCTGCTGCAACAGGAAGATCCAGCCAAGCCTACCATGAAAAATTTGGTAGAAATGCCAGGAATGGATGCGGATATCTGAGGTTTACCTTCCTTGGGAAACTCGTGCCTGCAGGGGGGAGGAGTGGTGACAAATCTGAATGGCTGTCAGGTAGAAATGCCAGGGAATTAAATGCAAAGTTAAAGATGAGGAGCGGTGCCAGCACAAACACCTGGGCAGAAAAATGTGGTGGTTTGGATCCAAACTCCCAGGGACTGATGGGACTCGGCACCAGAAGAGACATTCCCGTCCCACTCTGGCACTGCTGGGAGGGCAGCTGGGTTCTCCAGATGTTTCTCCACCTGGCTGCATGGTTCCTGGGGTTTAGGTGGAAGATCTTTCCATTGCTTCTTCCACCTCAAGCCTTTTCAGTTATGGGCAAAGGAGGGGCTTGTAGGAGGGGTGGGGGCTTTTATTAACCCAACCAAGGAGGGAGGAAAGATCCTATTACCTTTTTAGCCACTTTCTGCCTTTTTCTAGAGCTGATTCTGGGATCTGAGTCTTCTTTCAACAGCTCAGCAGGAAAGAATTTTTGTTGCAACAATTTTTGTTGCAAGTTTACAGCATAAAGGCTGTTGAATGCATTCTTAGATCCTGCTTACAGGATAGGTGGGACCTGGGGTCTGGGCCAGGCTGAGGGCAGCAGGGAGGTGCTGTAAATGGACCTGCTGAGATTTAGGAAAGGGGGACACCCTCTCAGCATGGAAGCAGGGTGGATTTCCTCTGTTTCCTCCCTATATCTTAGTGTCCTGCTCCACTCAGTGGGATGGGGCTGGCAGCTGTGGTGCTGATTAACATGCTTGGGGGCTGCCAGACCCATCCCATCCCCTCCCCTCCCCTCACAGCATTTCTGTCTGCCCCCCTGGCACATCCCAGCTCTCCCCATGCCCAGTTTTTCTCTCTGCAGTGATGGAAGGCAGGAGGGACCAGTGTGAGGTGCCCAGGGACCCCAAGTACCCTGACTGTGCTGGGAAGGTGGAGGTGAGTCGGGGATCTGTGTCTGGGAGAGGGTTTTGACCCGCGATGGAAACTGCTGGGAGGGGCACAAAGCAACAATCCCTGGGGTTAAACTGGGAAGGACAGTGGGAAGGGGTTAGGGTTTCCAGAATAAAACTGGTTGCTTTAATATGGGAAAGGTTCAGGAGGAGGAGCAGAAGCAAAGATGTGGAAAGCAAAGCAGGGCTGTGGTATAAAGGAGAAGACACAAGGAAGGTGTCCAGTCTTCTCTGGGAGCCTTTGATGCAGAAATGTAACTATTTTCCCCCAATAATAAGGCTTGTTCCTTTAGTTTGAGTCATACAAACCACTGAGGCCACAGTACCCAGAGGTGTTCAGGCAGCAGCAGAATCAGCTCTGTGAGACCTGCAACCCTCCCTGCCTGGAGTTTCTGTGTTTAAGGCCAGAAGCACAGCGAGGAGGAAGCACTGTCACATCGTCTCTAAATACCTGGAACATTCCCTTGTGTCTGGGGAATAACCTCAGCACTGCACAGAGCAGCATCTTGTTCAGGTGGCCAGGACCTCCATCTCAAGTAGGATGTCCTGCCTGACCCAACCTACTCTTTACACCTGAATGCAGCCTGGCATTTGGCCCAGACCATGATGGCTTTGTCAGAGAGCATATTTACATGAACTAATTAAAAGCATCTCCCTTTTCCCTCCCCTTCCCAACCTCCTGCTTCAAGCTCAGCCTTCTACAGGGCTGAGTCTCGCTGAAAAGATGTTGAAGGGTATATGAAAATGATATGGGAGAGGGCTGTATTTTTCTCTTCCCCTAGTGCTAGGCATCCTCTCCTTCCACAATTTCAGTAAATTCAGAATGTAATGTAATTGTGGAAGGCTGTAATCCCATCTCCTCTCCTGATGATTGCTGTGCTTTACATATTGGGCGCAGCGACCTGTCTCTGAGTAGATTTGGTTTTGTAGTTGAATTAGGAAAGGGCTGGCAAGAGCTGTTGTGGGGGATGATAAATCGCTGCTCTGGTCTCTGGTTCTTCTCCTCCATGTGAAATCATCCTTGGGGACTGCAGCAGATCTGTCTTGGTGCCCCGCTGTGCCCAGGGCAATGAAATCAGCAGCTCCCCTTGCTCCCCAGCCAAGCTAGTGGGAAGAAATCCCTGTGGTGTATCATTTCTTGGGGATTAATAGCTGTGCCCCCAGGGAAGGTGTGTGTTGGTGCTGGAATCAGTGCTAGAAGCCCAGGGAGCCCCCAGCAAACCTTTCTGGCTGTTCCTCTGCCCTGTGTGCCTTGGAGGCTGACACTGAGACACAGGTTCTGGGTTTGCAGCCCTTTGTCCACCCTCTGCCCTTCATTTCCATCTCCCAGGTAAAGGGGATGGAGAACAGAGGTTTCCCATAGCAGGGGCAGCTGGCAGGGCTGCCACATTCCCTCCTGGCCAGAGCATGAGCCCCATGTGTTTCTTTGCTCCCTTGCAGTGGATGAGGGCCAGGTGGACCTCTGACCCCTGCTATGCGTTTTTTGGCGTGGACGGCACCGAGTGCTCGTTCCTCATCTACCTCAGCGAGGTCGAGTGGTTCTGCCCTCCCCTGCCCTGGAGAAACAGGACGGCGGCTGCGCCTTCGCCCCCACCGCGGCCCCCGGTGCAGGTAAGGTGGGGACAGCCTGTGTTCTGCCACTCTGGGAGGGTCTGGGGGGAGACATCAGCTGGAAATAGATGTTCCCAGAGCAGCAGTGTCAGCAGGGCCGTGATACCTCTGGTGGGTTTTCACAGGATCACAGGATGGTTTGAGTTGGATGGGACCTTTAAAGGTCATCTAGTCCAACCCCCTGCCATGGGCAGGGACACTTTCCACTAGGCCAGGTTGCTCCGAGCCCCGTCCAACTTGGCCTTGAATGTTTCCAGGGATGGGACATCTACCACCTCCCTGGGAAACTCGTGCCAGTGTTTTATCACCTTCATTGTAAAAAATTTCTTCCTTAAATCTGGTCTGAATTGACCCTCATTTAGTTTAAAGCCACGACTCCTTGTCCTGTCACAATAGGCCCTGCTAAAAAGTCTGTCCCCATCTTTCTTATAAGCCCCCTTTAAGTATTGTAAAGGCTCAAGAAGGTCTTCCTGGACCCTTCTCTTCTCTAGGCTGAACAACCCCAACTCTCTCAGCTTGTCCTCATAGCAGAGATGCTTCATCCCTCTGATCATTTTTGTGTCCTCTACACCTACTCCAACATGTCCATGTCTTTAATGAGGAATCCGGGTTATTATGAGATGCTCTGGGTGCAGTGAGACCTCTGGGTTTTGCTGCATGAAGTGGAGGAGCTGTGGTGGCTCTGGGGAGTGCTGTCCATGCAGGAAGGACCCACAGCACCTGAGCTGCGATGGACAGACCTCCTGCAGCCCCTGGGGCAGCCCGGAGGCTCCTCTCGTGGCCGCTTTCCCTACACTCACAGTGCAGAGCGTGTTCCTTTCCTAGGCAGCTTTCCGGAGCGACCTGGCTCACCTCCTGGAGCTGATTGGCACGGGCAAGGAGTCCCTCAGCTTCATGAAGAAGAGGATCCGGCACTTGGCCCAGCAGTGGCTGCGGGCGGCCCGGCGCCTCGAGCAGAAGCTGAAGGGGCGGCAAAGGGACCAGAAACACGTATGAGCAAATTGCACAGCAGGGGCTCGTGGTGTGGAGATGGGAAAGCTGGGCCCTTGGGAGCACGGAGAAGTGGAGACAGCTGGGCTGTGAATGAGCTGGAAGGAAAATTCATTTATGGAAGCACGTGGGCCTGCGGGGTCGGTCTGTTGCCCGTGGATGTGGCTCCACATGAGTTCGGGATGTGGCAGGACTGGTGTTGCTGAACAATGGGGTGGATTTTGGAGTTGGGTCCTGGTGGATGGGAGAAAATGTCCAGCTGGCAGCCAGACATCAGCAGGGGGCAGGAGTCTGGTACGTCTCCTCTGAGGACATGCTGAGGTTGCTGGCCCTGCCGTTGGTGTATCTGTGGTGCCCTTCCCTTCGATCCCTGTGTGCTGGGAGATCTCCCTCCATTCTGTGGTTCAGCCTGTGATGTAATCAGGAATGTGAGCGTGGTCCCAGGACACAGAGCACCAGACAGGGGGAGCTGGCAAACTCTGACCATTTGGTCTTTGCTAATTGGACACATTTCACTTGCCTTCATCCCTCTCTGATTTCGCTGTGTAATTACAGTGTGCGAAGGACCTGGAGGGACTCAGGGACCATAAGTTGTTTTGGATTGGAAAACCCAAATTGTCCTTTTCCCCAGTGCTGACCCCTCTCCTTGTCTCTCCAGATCTTGATCCATATTGGCTTCCTGACGGAGGAGTCGGGGGATGTTTTCAGCCCACGGGTGCTGAAGGGGGGCCCGCTGGGCGAGATGGTGCAGTGGGCTGACATCCTGGCTGCCCTCTTCCTCCTGGGACACAGCCTGAGAGTCACAATCTCCCTGAAGGAGCTGCAGAGGTGGGTGCTGGGTTCTGTGGGTGCTTGGGCCCCCCTAAGAGGGTCTGCCCCCTGCATGTGTGTGGGTTGCATTGAGGTGTGATGTGAAAGCACAAGGTCAGAATAGGTTGCATGTGGCTTTTCCCTGACCTGCATCTCAGGCCAGGCTGGTGCTGTACTGGTGCAGGTGTTGGGTGGGTGCAGACCACCAGCATCATGGAATTGATCCCATCCTTTCTGCATCTCAGGAAAGTGGGAAGGACTGGTGTAAAGTGATGCTTTGCGTGGGGCTGCTGTGGACTTGCCTTGGGCAGGCACTGTGGTCCTGGCACTGGATCTGAGTGGAATGATCCCCCGCTGCCAGCACGCAGCATCCTGTGTGCTGCCTTCCTGGCATCCTGTCCCCTGACCCCTGCCTGGAGCTGGGCATGGGAAAGGCTCCCTGTCGCCCATCATTCCCCAGGGATGCTCTCTGTGGGGCTGGTGGCCCTGTGGCTGCAGGGTGCAGGTGTCCTGCAGTCTCTGGCTCTTCCCACTGTACATGGCTGCACTCAACCCCCATGGCTTTGCTGGTGTTGTCTGAGCAATGACTGTGCTCTCTTCCTTCCTTCCTTTTTTCTTTCTATTTTTCCCTTCCTCCCTTCCTGCTCTGCCACAAGGCAAGCAGCTGGTGTGGCTGCCAAATAGAACCTGCATCCCTTGCAGGTGGGTGGCAGCCCTGGGGAGTCCCTCCTCAGAAGGTGCTGGGGGTGGTTTGGGGACCTGCAGGGGAATTTGCTGCTTCTGGAGGCACTTCCCACAGAGGGATGGGCTTTTTGTGACGTGGGATATGGGGCGATACAGGGTGAGAGTCTCCAAGAGGGACCAATATTAGATGGAAAAAGTAAGAGGGCGAAGCTAACCACGTGCCACGTTCCTCTCTGCTGATGCAGTTTTGTTATCACCAGGCTGACACTACTGCCTCTTGTAGCCTCACAAGGTTTCCTTACCATCCTGAGTGGAGGGCAAGTGCCAGAGGAAATACAGATTAGATGGGTTATAAATCAAGAAGAGCCTGAAGCTGCCTCAGGGACAGGCCAGGCTCTGGGACATGCTAAGCCAGCATCGGCCACATAATGAGCCGTGCTGAAAAGGGAGTGAAAAAACCCAACAATCCTGGAGAAAAAACAGCACAAAAAACCCCCCAACCCAGCCCCTGTGGCATTCAGAATTAATGAACGGAATTAGCTCCCGACTAATTAACTCAAAAAATAATCCTGGTCCTGATGCAAGAGGCAGCAGCTCCTCAAAGAGGCGTGCACGTGTCACAGCGATCCGCGAGGTGTGCTGAGCTCAGCTGATGTGCTAAATAACACCCGTGCACTCAGGGATGAAAGAAGTGAATGGCTGGGAGGGTTGTGTTGTTGCTGTGTGGTTCTTGCTTGTGTTTTTTAATGAGGAGCCTCATGGTTGTTGTTGAAGGAGGGGAAGGAGCTGGTGAGTCTTACAGGGGGTTTTGCAGCGTCCGTTTCCCTCTGCGAGTGACTGGGGAGCTGCGTTGCTGCCTGTAGTATTTTGCCTTTCTCAGAAGCGTGGGAGCTTCAACGTCAGTTGGCAGTGATGAGATCTCTTCTGACGTGGATTTCGATGTGTCCCCTGGGATGCCTGGGAACGGCAGCTCTGTCTCTTCCCCTTTGTAGCTGAGATGGGAAGTGAGGGAGCTGGGCTGGGACTGCACATTTTGTCCTTCTCTGTGTCCCAGTGATAGATGCTGTCCCCACCTCCCCAAGAGTGTGTCCTGTGCCTGGCTTTGATGACATTTTAAATGCTGGACACCCATGTCAAGTGCCCACTTTCATATTGATGGGGCTGGGGCCAGTGGAGGCAGGATCTGGGGCTGTAGCCAGGTCCCCTCTGTCCCAGACTGAGCCCAGCACTCACTGGGACCCTCCTGCAGCCCACCAAGAGATGGGTTAATATGGGTGTCAGAAGGGGGGCAGAGGTTCTGCCCAAGGGGGGACTGAGTGGTGCCAGAAATCCTGCTCAGTGCCTGCAGATCTCTCAGCAATGTCCCTGCTCTCGGGCTGGTGGCTCTAAGGAGTGTTGGGAAAAGCTTTTGCCTGACCAGGAGTGAGTGGGAGGCTTAGCAGAACAAGTGTAATTAATCCTGAGTCATGCTAATAGTTAATCTTGGGCTCTTTGTTAAAACCTGGAGGGGACTTTACCTGTAGCCACAGCTTTTGGCAGGGGTTGTTTGATGCTCAAGTGGCTGGAGTTTTGCCTTGCTGTAGACTGGGGCTGAATTTGTCCTCTCCCATCCCAAGTGTCTCTTGCTGAGCTTGTAGCAGCACAGGCACCAGTGTTGGGATGGGTTCAGGGATATTTTACTCCAGAAATGTGCAGTGTTGAATCCACTTTCTGTGTATTTTTTCTTTGGCAACTCCTGCTCCTTTCATGCCTGGGAACTGTAGCTGCTCTGGCCCAGCACAGCCTTCGCTGGCACTCATAAATTATTCAGCATGGATTAACCTCTCTGCTGGTTTGTTTTTTCATCTGTTCAAATTTCTGAGCTGATTTTTCTGTGAGTATTGATCATTGGCAGGGGATCGCTGGAAGGTTTTGCCTGCAAACACTTCAGTGGTTATCTGAGAGCTGTTCATTATTAGCATCTGTATTGATTGCAATGCAGCAGTGCCTGGAGGGGGTGGTCAGGATTGGGTCTGGAATGCTCAGGATTGGGCAAACGAGGAGGAGAAATAAGGCCCTGGTCAAAAAAGCTGGTGATGGAGGACTGGGGATGAAAACAGGCTGTGAGTGTGACTGGGCCTTAAAGATCTGTGAATTCTGCTGCTATGTCCTACCAGGGGGTAATTTTTCTCCTGTAGTTGAACTAAGTCCAGGTATTTGTCCTCTTTTGCATTTCTCAGTGAATTTATGAGGTGCTTCTGATGCGTCTTGAGAGGCAAGGGGTGAAACACAGGCTTATCTGGTCCCTTCCAACCCAAACCATTCTGTGACTCCACAGGGAGCTTCTGTGCAGCTCCCTGGGAGGAAAGCAAACCGTTGAGCTGGAACAGGGAGCCAGGAGCTGTTTTCCATCTGAGATTTGTGCTGGGTTGGGAGCCAGCAGCATTTTGAGCCCTGTCTTGAAGCAGGGCAGGAAGAAACATCCAAAATCTGAGTGCAGACGCTATTCTTGCTGAAGACACCTTGTCTTGTGTTGGTAGCTCAGAAGTGCTTTCAGGGAGGTGAGAATCCAGGCCGGTGTTCGTGTGTGCTGCTTGGTAGGGGAGGAGTGGGAAGTGCCTGAAAGCCCTGAGCTGGGTTGATAATGAGGCAGCTCATGAGTAGATGTTGGAAAATTACAAGCAGCACTTTGGAGCAATGGCTGTGCCGGCACAAAAGCTGCAATAAACCGAGGCTTTTCCTCTGCAGCACCCGTGCTGTGGGGTCAGGCATGAAGGATGTGCTCAGCCTTTGCCCCCAGGAGAGGGGGCACTACAGGCAGTGCTGGGACCTCCAGGTCCTACCCCGTCCTCAGGTCATGGCAATGGACATCTTGGCATCTCCAGCTGCTTTTGCAGGGCTAAAGGAGAGGCTTGGGGCTGTGGTACTGCTGGAACTACAGGAGTGCTGATCTCAATGACACTGAAAGGTGCTTTTTGCGATGGTCCCCTTGAAGTTAACTGCTCATAAGGCAGGACAGAAAGTCGAAGAAAATGGGATTTGATGCCTCGTGGGGTCAGGGCTTTACAAAGTGTTCCCGGAGCTTAATTGCTCCTGTCTCTAGTTCTGATACTACTCTAATACCTTCCCTGGCAAGACACTTGGTTTTCACCATGTGCTTGTATCCTGTGCTGGCAGCCTTTTCCCTGCCCAGCAGTAGCTGTGGCTTGGGTGACAAGCCACACACCCTCCCTGTGCTGGGGTGGTGTGTGTGGGCTGCATTAGGACTGGCACCATGGTGGCACAAGGCTCAGCTCCTGCTGCCACCACTCCACCCAGCACACAGTTAGAGCTCCCATTTTCCTGTGCTCTCCACGCTCACCGAGGTGTGTTCACGCTGCAGAAAGAGCCATTCAGATGGAAACACGATGTCCAGACAAATACATTTCTAATTATTTCCTGGCAGATAAAAGCCATCTTTCTGTCTTGCATCTGTTCACATGAAAACCTGTACCGTGCCCGGGCTCCCGGCCTCACCTCCCCTCGCCAGCTGGCAAACACAGTCCTGCCATTGTGTGGGAGAGAGAGGAATTGCTTGTGAAAACAGCCAGAAGTGACCAGTTGCATGTGATCCTGATGGAGCTGCATGGCATGGCTGTGGGATTCATCAGCTCTGCACCAGTGGGCAGGAACCTTCAGCCTTTAGTGGAGCATCAGGTGCTCCTGGTACTTGAGAGCGAGTGTTTCTGGAAGCCGATGGGGCTACTGGGTTGTTCTTTTTCTGGCCAGGCATTGATGTTCTTGCTGGGACATGGCTGTATAAGGGCTGTTGCGGGCTTTGGAGAGGCTGGATTTTTGGTTACAGGGCTCAGGGGGAGCTGAAAAGATGCTCATGATTGTGGGTGCTCGACAGCTGCAACCCCTTGCAAAGACAGAGATGATGAAGACTGAACCGAGAGGTTACACGGGCGCTGGACACAACACTGTGTGTGTCTGAGCTTCCTTGGCTTCTCCAGTCTGTAATTTAATCAGGACATGTTTCTAGCAGATATATCTGGTGGGCTGGAAGGGACCTTGAAGCTCATCTTGTTCCACCCTCCTGCCATGGGCAGGGACAGCTTCCTCTAGATCAGGTTGCCCCCAGCCCAGTCCAACCCATCCTTAACACTTCCAGGGATGAGGCAGCCACAGCTTCTCTGGGAAACTTGTGCCAGTACCTCACCACCCTCACAGGGAAGAATTTCTTCCTTTTTTTTAGCTCTGGAGCAGCTGGGACAGCAGGAGACAGCCTGTCTGTCACAGGGTCTGCCCAGGCACCATGAGCATCTGTGTTCAGTTTCTACTGCTCTCTGAAGGAGCCCAAGTATTTATTTCTCCTTTCCTAGGAAGTTACTTCATTATTTGCTGAATCTCTGACCAGAAAAAAAAAAAAAAAGTTTGCTCTGGCACCCTCCTGTGCATCTCCAGGCCTTGGAAATAAAGCAATGGATTGCTGAACTTCCCCCCTGGGATGGGTAGGGCTGTGTCATACAAGATCAATGATGGGCCAGAGAAACAGTCCAGACACACCTTGCAAAAGTGAAACCATTGCAGATGCCTTAAAAATCATGCTGAAATTGCTTCAAAATCCTTGTTTCTAGCAAGTGTTCATTCTAGCAGGGGGAAGAGCTGGGAGCAGAGGGCAGGCAGTAAGATGTTCATCTTGTGGGCTTAGGTTTGCACTTTAAATTGGTTGTGATGGGATTGTCACAGACCCCCATGAGCTGCACAGGCTCAGCTCTGGCACCTTTCACCCCTGGATAACAGCCCTGTGCCTGCTGGGCTCTTGCAGACATGGAGAAGGTGAGTGAGCAGCGAGGACAGGAGCTCTCCTCCATTCCCCCCTCTGTCTTGCTGATGGCAGCAGATGTGGGCAGAGGAGATGCAATTAAATATAATACAGGATATTGGCCCAGGCTGCCAGGAGATGCCCACGAGATCCATTTAGTGCTGGACTTTGCAGCACCAGGAGTGATAAAGCGTGAAAGAAATGTTGGGTTAATTTGAAAATAGGTCAATGGGATGTAAAGATAACCCCGCAGTCATCTGATTTCTGAGCGCCTGCACCGCGCCCGGGGAGGGAACGGTCCCCTGGTTTGATTAAAGTACCTATAAGAGGAAAATAGCAGGACAAGAAGCTGCTGTAGATTTATTCTGGAGTAGGCACAGCTGGTGGAGGCAGCTGGCAGAGAGGCGAGCTCGGCTCTTGCATCCACTGGATTGAAGCCGCTTCGGCTGCGCCCTCCCGAAGAGGAGCGATGCACTAATCCGGGATGTCGGGATGGGACAAGCCACTGGATCACCATCTGGGGCTCTGGAGGTGCTGAGCACGGGCATGGGCTGGTCACCACCCTTGGCTGGTCTGGGAGGGGAGGTTTCTCCAGGAGCTGGGATCAAGTGACTTCCAAAAACAGGTCTCTGGGCTGCGCCGGCTGAGGAAGCGGCATTTGCGCTCATCAATTTTATTTGCGTAATTTCAAGCGCCATTAATAGTACATGGCACGAGGAAAAATCAGGGAAATTGCACTCCAACCATGAGTGAAATTGGGTTTAGTAGAAAATTAGTTGACTTAACTGGCAAATGATGAAAGCTTGAATAAAAAATGTTTAAATAAGGAGGAAGGGAAAAAAAAAATCCCTCCCCCCCGCCATCTCAGAGGTGCAGCCTGGATTTGCATGACTGGAATATTAAAATCAGTGGTTATAAAGTGTTTAGGGAGGATAAGGGGGGTAAATGGAGAGATGCTCTGCTCAAAGACACTGGTCCTGCTTTTAGAGCTATTCCTGCCACGCAGTCAAGGCACTGGGAGTATAGATGGATGTGGCAAGTCCCGAGCACCTGGAGAGGAGGGGATGTGTGGCAGATTGCAGTGAGGAAAGGAGCTGGGGGAGCCAGACCTGCTCCACCTAATTGGTGGAAAGTTTTTTGGAGGCTTCAGAATTAATTATGCTAATTGCTGTCTCCCACAGCCCCTCATGAAGCTTGGTTAGGGCTTTCTTAAATTAGAGATTATTTTGTAATGCAGTGGCTCGTGTGACACGTACCAGCTGGAGGATGGGGTATGCTGCAAGGAAAATGTAATGGTTTGGGGATTTTCACTTAAATACAAGATTTAGAGATTGGCTGAGTTGCTTCGCCGCAGTTGCCATGTTGGTGTAAATCACTGTTTGGCTGATGACTGAGGAAAAAGCAGCATGTGCGTGAGCAAATCTGATGTTTAGAATTGCACCTCTATAAAATCTTGGGGGTTTTTTTACTGGCTTAAAAATTCCCCTTCAACCTCCCCAGGAGGGTGTCTCCTCGTTGCCCTGTTTATCGTAGCGAGGTGGCTGTGGGAGGTGAGAGCCTTTCTATTCCTGCCATCTTCCCAATCAGTCCTGTCGTGTAAAATTGTGCATAAAAGTGACAAAACTGCGACCTGTTCCCCCTGCGGCCGCCCCGGCTGGGCTGCCCTGAGCTGACGCTGATATTCCTTGTGACAAGAGCAATGAAGCAGCTGCAAAAGCAGCTCTTCGCCTTAAATTGAAATGCTGGGTTTTTCCTGGCTTTGTTGTTCCACATTTACACACTTTCTGGGTGTCGTGGTCAGAAGTTTGGGATGGCCCTTCACCGATCTGAGGTTGGGATGGGGCTGGAAGAAGGATCTTGGTGCTCAGCGCTCAAGGGCTTGCAAGCCCATGTAGAATCATGGAATAGTTTGAATTGGAAGGGACTTTTTAAAGGTCTTCTGGTCCAATCCTCTGCAATGAACAGGGGCATCTTCCACTAGATCAGGTTCAGAAGAAGAGGGAGGTACAACCAGGAGCAGACCAAGAGCCCTTCATTAGTATCTCTTCTGGCCAACCCACTTCTGGCTCCCTGTGACGCCTTCTGATAGTGGTGAAGAGTGTGAGAGACTGGAGAGCAAATGCTTGTGATAACTGTATGCCTTGGCTGTTCCCCAGGTGGAAGAGCCATTGATTTCCTCTGGAAGCAGCCATGGGCTTCATAGATTAAATGCTGAAGGACTAGGGAAGGGATGAGGACTTTATGGAAGTGCTCATCAGAGGGTGGACCCTTGGGCTGTGGGTTCATTTGAGCTTCAGCTGAGCAACAAATAAAACCCAGGTAGGGCTGGAAAGAGGATTCTCATGTTCAGAAGGGAAAATGCAGAGAAATTACAAGAAACAGTAACAGAGCTCACATAAGAGGGAAGGATTCAAAGCCTGAGAGTTTTAAGACCTGGCCAGAACTTTTATTCCTGAAAGAAGTAAAAATACTTACAGGCATGGCTGGGATAAATTCCCATCTCCAAATAGGTGCTAGGAGTAAATGAAGAGCCCAGAAGAAAACAAAGACAGACGTCTTGGCAGGCAGGAGTGAAGGGTGAGATTTCACAGTGTCTGAGCTCAGACTTGCAAAATAAAACAGGAGTTCCTCAGCCCTGCTGGAAGGACTGAGAACGAAATGGGACAACTGCGTGGTGAGAGTGAGACAGCCTGGGTGGACCAGACCAGCTCAGCGGTTTGGTTTTCCATGAGGGTGTTGCTGTTGCTTTTTGGGTGTTTGTGGGGTTATGAGGGTGAGGAATTATTGTCTTTAGGAGGAAAAAAATTATAGAGCTTTAAAACTGAGGAGCGAAGCATTTGTATTTCTGAACAAACTGGCACTTGGAAATCACAAGTACATGTAACTAGGATTTTTGAGAAACCTGCTGAAGCTGGAAGGTGTCACAGGTTTTTTTCTGAAAAGGAGGAAACGTGGTCCAGACAAGCAGATGGGCTGCCAGTCTGACATCAGTGGTAGACTTAGTGGAACAGCTTTGGAGAGAGGGATTCATCGGTTCAAAGAGGTAATTGAAAATGGAAGGAGACACACCACAGGTTTACCAGCCTTGTATCTTGCTGGATTAATCACATCTCACCCTGGCAGCGAGGTAACTGATGGTCTTGATAAAGAGATTGCAGTTGAGTTTATCTGGGTTTTCATCCACCGGAGGAGGAAAGAGGGGCTGAGTATGGCTGTTGTAAGGAACTGTTAGGGAATTTTAGGCTAAGCTGGGAGCCTCACAGGCAGAGAGGAGAGGAAAGATGTGGTTTTACAAGTCTGTCACTGATGTGATTGCAATGAAACCAAATGAAATCTGGTGTCTTCAACAAGAGACATCCAAGGGAGTGTGTGTGGTGACTGAGATGGTGATGAGCCCTGTCTGGGATTGCTGTGCAGAAGCCTCACAGTCTGTGTGGGAAGAGCAGGAACTCAGCTGGAGCAGGTGCAAAGATGGGGAGGGACCAGAACTCCCCAGATCTTTGGCCTCTGGGGAGATAAAAACTGGGGAGAGGAGAACCATCTGCATCCCCCCCCATCAAAGAGGGAGCTGGTGGGTGGCTCCTGTTCAATGCCTGGCAGGGAAATGAGTGTTTGTGTTTCAGGGCTTTCATGGTGCTGGGCCCTGATCCCTCCTGCTTCTCCCCAGTCACTTAGGGGTGCCTCCAGGACGGGGAAACTGCCCCTTGACCAGTCCTTTGCCTTTCGACCTGATTTACACCGACTACCATGGACTTCAACAGATGAAGCAGCACATGGGGCTCTCCTTTAAGAAATACAGGTAAGCAAAGCCTCTGCCTGCTCTTATTCTCCATTTCATTAATTAGCAAGCAAAGACTAATGGTAATGACCTCGAGGGATAGCCCTCCCCATCCAAGGAGCCAGACCCTTTGATTTTACCTTTGATTTTTGCCTGGCTGGTGCCTTGCTGTGTCCCCTGCTGCCATGGCACGAGGCATTCTGCTCACTCCAGAGCCTCACGTGTTTAAGATAAAACCTCATTAAAAGAGACTGAACTGGGAAGAGACCAGCTCCTGCATGTGCCTGGGGGGTGTGTGTGCTTCCAGTTCCATACCTGCAGCCAGAGGTGAGCACACCTCGGAGAGAAGTGTAAGCCTTGTGGATTTGTAAGGAACCCTGTCCATGGTTCCTTCAGCATCAAGACAAATGTCATCATCCCCTGGTACATCACCAGCCAGGAAAATATGCGATTTAATTTAGTGCTGATAGTCCTGCTATTTATTATGTTTTTTTCCCATCTCTTCCACTATCCTACACAATTTTATTAGAGAGAAAAATGACAAGCTGCGTTATTGCTTTTATTATAAATGCATTTGCTCTCGCATTCAGCTTGTTTTGCTCTTCCCTTGCTTGTTGTTCCCCTTCTCTCCTCAGTCTTGTGCTGGTAATGCCTGCCTCAGCATTCCCAGGATATTGGGAAAAGCATTAATAAGTCTTCAGGAGATTCATCGTTCTCACAACTGCCGGGGAGTGGAGAGTCCTGCCAGGCGAAATTGCTCCTCGCAGGAAGGAGCAGTGGGTTGGGGAGGGCTCTTGGTGATGCTCCGGGGTGCAGACAAGGGACGAGCTGCCTGCGGACACCACGTGTCCCTGGAAGTTGGGGCTCTCTCACGGTGAGGTCCCGGGGTCCTGTTTGCTCTCCCAGGTGCCGCGTCCGGGTCATCGACACCTTTGGGACGGAGCCGGCGTACAACCACGAGGAGTACGCGACGCTGCGCGGCTACCGCACCAACTGGGGCTACTGGAACCTCCAGCCCACCCAGTTCATGACCATGTTCCGTGAGTGGGGCACAGGGGCAGGGCGGGGTGGTTTGGGGGTCTCACAGGTACCACAGAGGCAGGTCTGAGCTCCTCCAGCTGGTGATGCACGGGCAGTGCCGTCCCCCCTGGCTCTGCTCCTGCTTCCTCCTGTGTGCAAGGAGCTCCCAGGTCTGCTTGGCCACCTCTTGGGCTACAGAAATGATTCGAGGAGAAGAGACCAGGCTCCTTCCACCATGATGGGTTGCTGGCTCCAGCACAGTCAGGGCACAGCCAGCAGCTTCCAGCTCCAGGGAGGGGAAGCGTGGGGTGGTTTTGGTTGCAAAGCCTGGTTTGATTTCAGCTGGGATGCTAAAGGTGAGAGACAGCTCAGTGGTCTGGATTTGCCTGTGGCATAGTCAGGAGATGTGCTTGTCTGAAAGGAGCCCAGTGACCCGTTGGCTGCTGGATGAATCAAGTGTTGCTTTTTCCTGGCTGGATAAAGCCCCTTTGGCAACCTTAAAAATGCCTCACTTTGTAAAGAGCCACTTGAGTGGCTTCTGAAGCCTGGATTTCATGAGCTGCTTGGATGGGGATTCATGCCATTTTTCCTCCAAGCTCCAGCAAGGCTCTGGAGCCGGGCTCATCCCAGTCCCTGTGCTGCAGTGTGGCTGCATCCTCAACCCCGGGAGGTGCCAAAAAGCATCTGTCCAGCCACGTGTCTTCTCCCCTTGGTGCCCACAGCTCACACCCCCGACAACTCCTTCATGGGCTTCGTGTCAGAGGAGCTCAACCAGACAGAGAGGCAGCTCATCAAGTCCAACAAAGTGAGCAGCATGGCAGTGGTGTACGGGAAGGAGGCCAGCATCTGGAAGGTGGGTGTCCTTGGGATGGTGGGGAGAGCCCAGGCAGGCAGGGGTAGCTGTAGGAACAGCTCGGAGGCAGCAACAGCAGCAGCCTCTGGCTTTTCTCAGTGTGTTTGTAGAGGACCATCCTTGTCCCATTCCTACAGGAGTGATGTGACACATCCAATGCCTCTGAGCAAACAGGGAGAGGCTGGTGAGACACCATTCCCTGCTCTTTGCTCTGGGTGATGCTTGCTCCCAGCAGGCTGCTGAGGCTGAGGATTTCAAATCAATGATTTTATGTAATTAATTACAATGATTGCCGTTAATTAATTGCAATGATTGCTGTGCTATGATGGGGATGGTTTGTCTCTGCTTTCAAGTACCCCGTGAAAAGGGATTGTGCTCCCTCCATCTGCCTGTGCCTGCAACACCTGGGGGAGAGGGTGGGTGACTGTATGGGGACAGCACCCACAGCACCCCCAAAACATCCCCCCTCCATCTCCTGCAGGGGCTGTGTGTGCTCCCCCCTGTCTTACCCAGAGCTAGCAAGCTTCTTTTCCTTCCAAGGCTTTAAAAAGGAGCTAATTCTCACTGTCTCTTGATTTATTTCTATTTTTCCCCTTCATGCACCGCCTGGGGCTGCTGCAGTTGCAGGTACTGTACCTCACCAGCTGCTGCTGGGCTTTACCTCTGCGCGTCTTCTCGGGAGAGAAAAGGTTTTGCCGGAGTCGACTTTGCCTTGACGTGGGCTTGGTCCTCTGGAGCTGCTGGGATTGATGTGGGTTGATGCAGTGGGGGCTGTATCTCCTCCCTTTCCCCATCTTCCCTGATTAGCAGCCGCTAATTAGCAGGGAAGCCTGCAGTGGGCCAGGATCCAGCCACACTGTCTTCTTTTTGCTGTCTCCCTAAAAGACCTGCTGAAACCCACTAAATCTCATTTTAGGGAAACTGTAATATCTTATCTTATTTTTCTGCCATTCCCCCGCATTTTCCTATCCAGAAGTGGCATTTGAGCTCAGTTAGGTTAATTTAGGAAGACACTAAAGAGAGTTAAAACCTCAGAATGGACATTTCCCTCCACCCTGGGTGCTACAAGCATTTGCTCCTTTTAGTCAGAATTCACAAACAACATCAGTTTCCACAAAACTGCATATTTGGAGTCATTTATTACTCTGTGAAGGGGCTGAGGCTGGTCCTTGCTGGTGGCTGTTCCTTGAGGCCAGGCTGCCTGGGCTTTGCTTCACATCTTGTGCCACCCCATGGAATAAAATAAGGGGATGGAGGGATTTTTCCTTATTTTGAGTGATTTTGTGGTCTAGGAAGGCAAAGAACACCTCCATCTTCTGGAGTCATTTACCAGCCTTGGACCAAACGCTGTCTTCCAGAGCAGGATGTTTTTGACATTTAGAAACATTTCATTAAACCTACCTTTCCTATATTTCTCATTTCCTACCCCTCTGAACTTCTCGCCTCCGGCTTGCAATAGGAGCTGAAGTTTTAATAAGGTGAGAAAGGCTTGGTTTGAGCCTTGGAGAAGTCCAGGGATACCTGGCTGAGGGCAGAAATACGGCGTTCAGGGAGGCTTTAAGGCAACATACCCAGTTTTCCCAAATTCCCCATTTATAACTCCTTATTCCCTCCCGGTCTCTGCTCTTTCGGGGCCCATTGCAGCACTGGAACAAGCTGAAAATGCAGTGTCCAAAGGGTGGTTGGTCCCTTTGTGGTTTTTTTCAACCAGAAAAAGTTCTGCAGTAGAGAAATTGCTAAAAGGAAAGGTTGCTTTGCAGAGCAAAAGCAGGAAAGCCTCCAAAAGAAGAGAATTGATGACCCCCTTCATTTTCCAGGTAGTGAAACAGGATTAAACCTGAGCAAGAAAATCCTGGGGACTCGTTACTTGGAATAAGAGGCTATTAGCAAGGTCTGGTCGTTGCAAACTTCCCTCTGAATCTGCTGAAGTGTTTAATTCAGCAGCTCCAGAGTGGAAGTTGCCCTTGGAGGCAGCAGGGAAGGCAGGAGCTCGAGGTGCTGATGTTCAGGGTGATGGATCCTGCAGTCGTCCTGGCTCTCTGGGAGCGTAGGGAGGACCAGCATGTGTTTACAAGGAATGAGGAGGGGAGGGTGTGGGTTTTGCACTGCTGTGGGTTTACCTGAAGGTGCTCTGGAACAGCAGTGTGAGAGCTAAATCTCCCCCCACAACCCCGGTGGAATAGGTCAGGCCCATCTTCTGGTGCAGTTCACACCTCTGCCTTCCTCCCCAGGGCAAGGAGAAGTTCCTGGCCATTCTCAACAAGTACATGGAGATCCATGGCACCGTTTATTACGAGACACAGCGGCCGCCCGAGGTCCCGGCGTTTGTGAAGAACCACGGGCTGCTCCCACAGCACGAGTTCCAGCAGCTGCTGAGGAAGGCCAAGGTGGGGGAGAGTCATCCCAGGACCCTGCCCCTCATTACCTGCCTTCCAGCCTTGTAGCTGGGATAATTAGCTGTGAGCCTCTCAGCCAGGATAATTAGCCAGGAACCGAGCAGAACACATCTTTCCAGATCAAGATGTGTCTGATGGGTTTCTCCTTGCAGACTGTCCGCGGGTGGAGCACAGAGTTTCCCGATTAATTCATTTATTGCTAAATGGGGTGTTGGTTTTTTTTCCCCCCCCCCCACCATATAGCTGTGATAAAAATAAATGGGATTCTCAGAAGGAATGTGTGGGTGTGGGCACATCCCGGTTGCCTTCAGCTGGTGCCTGGGGGAAATATTCTTGATTCACCAGCCCAGACAGCTTTGGCAAAGGAATATTGCTCCATACAGAGGCAGTGTGGTGGTTGTGACCACCATGGGGGAACTTGCAGCTCCTGGACACCCCATGGCCCGTGTACAGCTAAGCTGTAGAGCAGGAGGAGTTTTGAGCACATTTGATCTGTGGGGTGTTGAACTCCCGTAGAGGCTTGGTGTGCAGGAGCAGGGCAGCAGAGAGGGATGCTGGTGGGTTATTTGGGAGACTTCCCTATGGGGCTGGGCACGTCCACTCACCAGCACGTGGTTTTTCTCCCTTGCAGCTCTTCATTGGCTTTGGGTTCCCCTACGAGGGTCCTGCCCCGCTGGAGGCCATCGCCAACGGCTGCGTTTTCCTGCAGGCGCGGTTCAACCCCCCGCACAGCTCCCTCAACCACGAGTTCTTCCGCGGGAAGCCGACGTCCAGAGAGGCAAGTGTGGCAGCAGAGGAGTGGGTGGGATGGGAGGGAGGGATGGATGGATGGAGCCACCCCGTTTGCACCATGGTTTGGGCCAGCCTGGGGAAGAGCAGTTGCTAAACTGAGATTCTTTTTTTTGGTTGTTTTTTTTTGGTTTTTTGCGAGATTTCCTCCACACGCGCACGTGTGGATTCCTGCAGGTGGGGTCCCCTCTCCTGTCATCACATCATCTCCATCCAGAGCTCTTGGATGCAAGGGGCTGTGCTGTGGGTTTGGGGTTTCCAAGGAGAAGGTGGTGCAGGAGCCTTCTGCACACCACAAACCCCAGATCCACACACACCCCACACCCTGCTCCCAAACCAGGGCGATGCTCCCCTGTTCATCCCTTTGTCCACATGGAGGGACAGCAAGACCTCCATGTTTTTGCAGGGGTATGAAATCCCTCCCAGGCTTGCTCGTCCCTGGGAATTCAATCTAAGTAGAGCAGGAACTCTTTAAAAGTTAAAGGCTTGAGAAAATTGCCTCTTTTATTATTAATAAAGTGGATAAAGCAGTGCAGTGCTCAGGGAATGAGCTGGGGGACCAGGCAGCTCAGCCCTGCCACAGCCCTGCTTGGCAGCACCATCATGGGGTGGGGGGCACTGGGCTGTCCTGGCCCCCCATGTCTGCCCTGTGAACCCCCCGAATTAGCTGCTGGTGTTATCACCCATCCCAGTGGGTGCTGTGGTTGTGCTTCAGCCTGGAGCTGGGGTGGCAGGCAGGGGTGAGGGCTGTGAAATGCCTCAGGGTGTTTGTGTGCCAGAGGGGAAGGAGGAGATCAATCTGTTGGGAATGAAATGAGAAAGGACAGAAAGCTGGAGACTAAAACACAGAGCATGCCCTGCTCTCCTCCTCCAGCTACCGGGGGTTCAGGCCCCTCTGCCATATTTCGTGGTGCCCCCAAAATACCTCCTCTGATCAGCAACCTCTCTCTTCCCTTCCCAGAGGAGATCAGGGCTCTGGCTGCCTCACAGCCATGTAGGGCTGAAACAAAAGAGGTAGATCCCCAAAAGTCGCCTGGGTGGGTGGCTGTGGGGTACCAGTGTGGGGGCTGCCTGTGGCATCAGGGCAATGCAGCTTCCAGCACTGCTTTCTCCCAGTGCTAGACTTTCCCAGCCTTCAGTGGTGATGGATTTTCTCTCTACCTTGTTTCTGGAGCTGGCAAACCTGGGAGACATGGTGCCTTCACACACCTTTCCTGCTTTGGTCTGTTTTTGCCATCCAGACCCGCAAATGGCTCAGGTCAAAGTTAAATTGTGCTTGTATTATGGAGATATTCAGGTCTGTGGGGGAATTTCAGTGTTGTTGGGAATTTTAGCACATCAGCCTGAGGACAGGGGGCAGCTAGGTTCAGAGGAAACCTATTTCCAGCACCTCCCTGTGTACAAGGAATTAAAACTCGTTGTGTCCATGCCTGAGCCTGCTGCTCCTCTGCCATCACGGCTATGAATGGGACAGAGCAGCTGTTCCAGTAGGGATTGCAAAATCCTGCTGACACTGCTGTGTTTTAGGTGTCCTCCCAACACCCATATGCTGAAGACTTCATTGGGAAGCCACATGTGTGGACTGTTGACTACAATAACTCTGAGGAGTTTGAAGCTGCTGTCAAAACCATCATGAGGACCCAGGTACGGCTCAGGGCGGGTGTTGGGGTGATCTCCCTGCTGCTGGGTTTGGACAGCAGCAGCAGTTGCTGCTGCCTGGCTCTCCCTCTCAGGCATTAATTGCTTTTCCTTCTTTGCTTCTCCTTTGGAATTATTTGCACATGCAAGGCAGAAATCCTCCTCTCCTGCAGCCTCAGGGGGACACGTGCTCCCACTTTGCTTTGGTACCGAGTATCGTCGGCAATTCCCTGGGGCAGAGCTGTGCCTTTGAGGGATCCTCTGGGCAGAGCTGGAGCAAGGGGAAGCTGAAATAAGGCAGATGAGGTTTGGGAGCAGGAGGCTGAGATTACTGGAGATGTGCAGTGGTGCTGGGATCTGGTGTGATTCAAAGAAAAACCCAGAAAACATCTCCCTGCAAGTATCCAGAGAGCTGCAGACCCCTGTGCCTGCCAGTCCCCCATTTCACTGTTGATCATTAGCGTTCAGACGGAGCAAATCAGTAGGAATAACTTCATGAGTTGCCTCTCTGAAGGATGAAGGGATGTAGGGAAGGGGGGGACATGAGGACCCTCGGGGAAGGCAGCACTCCCGCTGCGCCCGCTCTGGAAACGCTCCCTCATGAATATTTACCTCCTGCCCTGTGGCAGGAGCCTTTCAAGTTGTCCAAATTATTAAAGTCAATTTTCCTGCAGGGGAGAAAAGTGCTGATAGCCATTTTGCTTGCAATTTGCTTCGCCTGGGATGAGCCCTCCCCTCGTGAGGACATTATGTGCTGTGAAACCAGGGCTCTGCGTGGGGCTGTGGGGGCTCAGGATTCACAGTGCTGGGTGGGCTGGGGGGGGGACAGGGGCGATGCTGGTCAGAGAGGTGACATCCAAGCTTTTCCCTGCGTTGGAGGCTGCAGAGGTGGGTGTCTGTGACAGTTTGGGGGCTACCTTCAGGTGCTGTGGCCATGCCATCAGCCTGATGGCCTCTCACCTCATCACAGGCGGTTGCCGCAGCTCTTCACCTCGCGCTCGTTTTCTCTGTGGATTTGCAAAGACAGAACAAACCTAACTTAGGAAAACAGTTGTTGTTTTGCGCATTCATCCCCGTATCTCGATTAGGATTAAATTAAAAATAATTATATCCCTGCTGCTGTGCTGCTGGGCCAGCTGTCAGCGCTTGACCCTCCACCATCTGGGCTGGAGACGGCCCCGAAGCAAAGGCAGCGCTGTGGGCGGGTGGCCGAGAGCTGTTTTGGGGAGAGGGAAGGAGATTTTCAGCCTTTCCAGAAAAGAAGAAAGAGAATAGTGAAGCCTGGTGCTGCCATGCTATTAAAATAATTAAAGAATGATTGGAGAATTAAGGAGGGGGGGGGGAAAGGGCTGTGCTGGCTCCTGAGCAGCTGCGCCGCGATGTCGGCTGGATGTGCGCCAGGTCATTTAGGTGCCTAATGATAATGTCTGGTTAAAAAATAAAGGAACTAGAAAGGATTTTAGGGAAGGATTTGGTGGTGTGATGGGAAGAGCTGGTGTGGGGACCCACTGTGTCCATCACCAGGCCCTCGCCAGAACATGCCATGCCCACCCCTCTTTAGCCCAAAGACAAGCTCCTGTCTCAGCTCTTCTCCCCATTCCCACTCTTGGACCAAGGAGCCCCACCTCTCAGTCCCTTCCCACAAAGTATCCCAGATCCTGGAATTACCATCAACAGCTGAAGGTTGAAGTCCTAAATTTACCTCAAACGAATAAATCCAGTTGCTGACATCCCCCTTGCATTGTGACACACAGTCACTCTGGAGGGGAGTGATTCCTTCCCTCCAAGAAGTTAATCCCACAACTCACCTCTCTGGGGTTTCTAAAGACGTTGTATAAATCCTCCCAAAGCAGAGGAGGGAGTGAGTGTGAATAACTTACAGCAACCTCTTCCCCCCCCCCCCCTTTTTTATCTCTTAAATAGAAAGGTCTGCTTTATTAGAGATGCTGTCAAGGCAATTAAGCTTAAAAATTGACCTACCTTACAGGTTTAAAAGCCTTATTATAGGCTTTGGCTCCAGGAATCCCTGGGTATCTTGTTTTTAAAATACTGTTTGTTACAGCAGGAATTGAAAACAAGGGCATTAGCAGGAGGAACAGCAGAAAGCTGGTAGCTGGACAGTTTAGTGTTGTTGTTCCCAACCAGGTACTGGAACTTGGAGAAATTATTTTACTGATTCCTTATTTCCCCCCCCCCCGAAGGTTTTGTTCCTCTGGGGTTTTGTTATTGGAATATCTAACAAATTTGTCTGTGTTTCAGAATAACCACCATCAATTTATTTTTTTTCTGTCAAAACATTTCATTTCAAAATTACTGGAATGAAATACTATGGTTTTGTTTCCCATCTGCCTGCCTTTGTTTGGAAATACCCTGCCAATTTATTGAAAGGAATGCTCGTATCCAAAATGATGCATTTCCCTTTGCTTCACCAACTCAGACAGATTGAACGTGAAACACAACATTTTTTTCCCCTCCTTGATGGGTGGAAACACTGGAAACTGAAAACTGACCTGAAATTGATTTTATTTAGTATTTTTTTGTTGTTGCATGACTGAAAAATCACTTATCCCACAGCTGTGGTTTTGCATCTTCCAGGCCAAAACTCAGGAAAACATTTTTGGGGGTATGGGATGTTGTGGGAAGCTGTGAGATGCTCTTCCATCAGCTTTTCCTGGTGGTATTTGTGTTGGGTGCTGGGAACCAGAGTGCCAGGGAGTGGGAACCAGGATGCTGAGTGCTGGGAGCTACTTTGGGAGCTGATTTCATGAACCTGGCAGTAATTCTGATACAGTCAAGCTGACAACAAGCTCTTGGTTTGGTTCTGGGGGGGATTTGCTGATGCACAGCAATATTTTGGTGTTACCTGAGGCTGCCCCAGGCTGCCTGTGGCTCTGCAGCCAGGTCACTGCTGGCAGGGCTGTACAGCACCCCACTTTATACTGCTGACACCCAGGGCTGCAGCTCAGGGTGGGATGTGCCATCCCGCAGCTCCAGCCCTGCCCCAGCTCCTGCCAGGCTGGCAGAGCTTCCCGTGGTGTGTTTGTGCAAACAGAGCAGTTGGGATGCAGCTGGAATCCTTCACCAACCTAGTTTTGCCTGAAAAAAAACTTCTTCCTTCTGGAGAGGGAGCTGAATCACGGCTTGGACGTGGCTTGGGTTTGCAATATGTGTTTTTCCCCCCCGGAAAAGCCCTTGTGCTCCCCTCTCTTGTCCTTTTGGAGGTGGCACCCGCTCAGGGTCACCCTGCAACTGCTGGGGAAGGCTTTTGGCAAGCTGTGCCTCTGCCTTTCATCCCACTTGGAGCAGTTCTGGGTTTCCCTGGTGGCTTGCATCCCTGACCTATTTATAAGGAAAATTGAAACTGTGGAAGCACCAAACCCCTCTATGTCAGAGATCAAATCCTGGCACAGTGACATGGGGCAAAGAGACAAGTTGTGTCCCCCTGGGAAAGGTGATGCTGGGAGGTTGTCCCAGTGATGAATCATGGCCATTATCCAGGGGTTGCAGGCTGGAGAAGGAGAGAGGTTTGCAAGCACCAACATTTTCTGGGCCTTCAGCTTTTTCCATTGTCAAAAACAGTCCTCGCACAAGCAATTTAATAGACCCAATATTCTGGTGTAGTGAAGGGAGAAGGCTTCATTATATTAAAGTCAAACATACAGGACTATAATGGAAAATTATACATTTCAGACTATGCCTGAAAGAGCGGTGCATTAAACATCACAGTGAAAATAGCTGGTTAAAATGTTCCAGCCTGCTGTTACGTGCCAGCAGAGAATTGCATTATTTTTCTACTTATTTGTCTGATGACGTTTGGATTTTTTCCCCCTTTTCCTTTTGAGTGAGACAGACTTAACTGCTCTCTTCCTGCTGGGGACTAGAAAACCAGGGCTCTTGTGGTGGTATCCCCCTGGGACACCAGTAACTCCCTGTTTGGCTGATGGAGAGTTCTGGGGCTGGAAAGTTCTCTGTGTTCCTCACCTGGGGGAAAGGGTGGCAAAGTCCATCTTCACCAACCCCTCCACTCTCTCCCATGGCATCCTGTGCATCGTTCTGCCAGGCAGTGGTCTCCACCTCTGAATCCCTCTCTTCCCAGGGCTCTGGGGACATCCTGAGCTCCCAACACAGGGAATGCCATTAAGGATGTGGCTGTCAAGAGGAGGCCAAGCCCGTCAGATTTTAATTAAACAATTATCTTCTCAAAATTGGCATTTTCTGTCAGCCCTGGATGCACGAGCTGAATCCTAACAAGACCAGGAGAGGGGAGTAGGGGGCAGTGAGAGGCTTTGGGGGACCCCCTGAGGGGGAGAGAGGCTGGAGGAGCAGGGGCTGCAGAGGGCTCTGCCCACAGCCTCCTGATGCCCTTGGACCCCACAGGGCCATGGGAGTCTGTGGGCAGATGGGATTGCACGTGGAGCATCACCTCTGCAGGCACAAGGAGGTTTTCTGCCTCCATCCTGCAGCCATGTTCTGCATCCCACTAGGTACCACAGTGGTGTTTTGGGGGAATTAGGCTGATTTTTGGAGTTTTATCAGCTCTATGCTTGGCAAAACAGGGTCCTGGGAAAAGCCCCCCAGTATTGCAGCCATGAAGGCAGTGCTGAGATGAGACTGAGCACTGGTGATGCTGAGCAAGGGGTGGTTTGTCTCCCTCAAATTTGTGCCAGGCAGCATCGAGCCCCCAGCCTGGTTCTGTGCAACTGAGATGAGCAGTTCTGCTTTGGCTGTTTCTTTTTTTTTTTGAGGACTCTGCCCCAGTTAACTGAGAGCCCATCAGGAATTCAGAGGCAGGATTGGTGCCTGTCACTGTGTCAGCTCTGATTAGCATGCACATCTGTAATTAGGCAGAGCAGCTGTGATTTCCAGCATGGCTGAGATCTCAGGTGGGATATTTATGGCAGGGAGATGCTTAGAGGGTTCTCAGCAGACTGAGCCTTTGAGCTTGGGTTTGACAGGTACTTCAAAAGGAAATAGCTATTTTGGAGGTGCAGAGCTCAGAAAATAGAAGCAGCAGTGTTTTCTGGATTAATTATCTTTGGGGTGGTATTGCTTATAATCCTTTTGCATGAATCCTTTTGCAGAGACAGCAGAGGAAAGGGGGTCACAGGACCAGCTCCTTCCATGCCCCAACATCCTCCGGCTCATGTAGCACCTCTGGAAAAATAAGGGAGCGTGGCAAAATACGTCTTCCCCGGGCAGAAACTTTCTTAAAAATTAATTTGTTCCAGAGGGAAGCGGGGCATCAGTGACACAGCCCTTGTGGCAATGCTCTTCCCATGGGGAAAATCACTCTGGACCTTGGGACAATGGACACGTGCCAGCCCTGCTGAGGGCAGCGAGCACAGCTGCCTGCTCCTGCCTGCTCCTGCCTGCTCCCCCTGGAGCCTGTGCCACTGCAGTGCCAGGGACATGCTCGTTTGGGGGATGAGAAGGGCATTTGCCATGCCAGGATCCAAGGGTGACTCTCAGGACAGGGAGATGTTGGGAAGTGCGTGCGGGCAGAGCCTCCTGAAGACCAGCAGCGTTTCGTAACCCACACTAAAAATACTCCGTGGTTTAAGTGCTGGTGACTCTGTAAATAGCATTTATCAACGTGGAGGTGCAGTGACAGCACCGACATCCACGTGGGCATCAATGTTTGCTCCATCCCAGTGTGCAGCTGACTGCTGCCTCCCTGCCCCATCCCAGCCTGTGCCAGCAGGGACTGGCAGAGATCTGGCTTCCACCCCATCACAGCCACCAGTGCTGGGCAGCAAACCCTCGGCAGCGTGGCAGTGGGAAAAGAGAGATGTTTTTCCAGGTATTGTTCACAGCCAGTCCCAGCCCTGGGCTTTTTTCCCTGGCCATTTTGTGGGTTGGAGTGCCAGGGCAGCGAAGCCTGGGCTTTTCTCTCTGAGCAGGCTGAGCCCTGTTGAGGTCAGAGGAACAGAGGATGCTAAACCAGACCTGAGGCATCACTGGGATCACTGTTGCTCTAGATTAACTTGGCATCTTTACCAGTCCTGCCTACTCCCCAGTATTTTAAAATTCCTCCCCCCTTGCCCCCCAGTGCTGAGTGTTTCTTGGGCTGAAACAGTTCATACTTAAGTTCAACGTGACCTATAGCATGGAAACTGATTTGATATGATTTTATAACTTACCTAAAGTGGAGAAAAGGGAGACTAAAACGGAACAGAGTGATTTCATTTTCACCACTACACAGGCTGAACCCAAAGTACTCCTTCTCCCTCTTTCTCTAGTGCTTTGTAGCTTGTGAGGTTTTTCCAGCCCTAGGATTCTTCCCTGCTTGCTTTGGTGGACAGACATGAGCCGTGGGCTTCAGTGGGTGGGAGAGCCATGCCCAGGGCACTGCAATGCTGGGCCACTGGGCTCAGGGGCAGGGCAAGGCTGTCCCTGCTTGCTGCCTGTGCTCTGCTCTTCCCCTTCACAGGTGGACCCTTACCTGCCTTACGAGTACACCTGCGAGGGGATGCTGGAGCGGATCCACGCCTACATTCAGCACCAGGTTGGGGGAGAATCCCTGTCCTTGCTGGGGAACCATCTGTGTTCTCAAGGCCAACCTTCCCTCTTCTCCCTGGGGAACATCCCTGCCCTCCCATGGGCATTGTGCAGCCAGTGCCTTAATTGCAGAAAGCACCCAGGAGATGGGGCTGGGGGAGGTTTGTTGTGAACCAAAGATGCTGGGGGTTGGTGGAGGATCCCTGGGGGTGCTAGGGCTGAGTCAAGGCCTTTCTGCTGCAGAGAATAAGGCAGCACTGGGAGAAGAGGTGACCAATGTGTTTATCCCCCACAGCAGGAGATGCCATCTATGCACGCAGGTGACCTCAACCTGATGAGCAAACTCGTCATCCCAAGTGTCCTCCTGTCCTGCCAGCAGGCTCCCTTCCCCTTCCTTAACATCTCTCCCTGTCCCTCAGCTCGCTGACCCATTGTCTTCTCTCCCACTAGGATTTCTGCACCACGTCGTCTCCTCCTCTGCCTCCCAAGACCAAGAGTCCTGCTATGCAAAGCCCTCCGAGCCCGCTGGTGCTGTCCCCCAACGCCACTCACCTGGTGTGGTCGCCCAGGGCCAGCCAGGACCCCCAGGCCTGGCCCCCCGTGGGCTCCCTGCAGGTGTGGGTGTCAGAGTCCCGGCACACGTGCACCGAGACGTGCCGGCGGCACGGGCTGGTCTGCGAGCCCACCTTCTTCAGGTTCCTCAACAAGGAGGAGGTGTTTCTCCAGTGAGTTGTGACCTTCTCAGTGAATTTGGGGAAGGGGCCAACAGCCAGAACAGTGTTCCCTTTGCTCCCTCCGTCCCCACCACCCATTTTCCTCATGTGTCCCCTAATGAAATCCCATTGAGGTGCCTTCGTGCCCAAGGCAATGCAGGCAGGGAATTGCCTGTCCAGCTTCATGCAACGACAGCCTTTCCAGGCACGGTTCCACCTCTCTCCCACCCTGTTCCTCTCCCCCTCCTCTGTGCTCTCTGCCGTGCTCTGTGCCCTTCTCTCATTTTTAATGTGTCTCTCTGTAAAACTGCATTTTGAACACACAGCAGTAAAGTTTTAATAGAGTATAAATCTGCCACCGGGCTCCGTGCTGCTCTGTGGGCAATTAAAATGCGAGCCCTGCCGGTGCTGTCACACTGGTCAGGCAGGCGCTGCGCGTCCCACTGACAGTTTTATATGATAAATTAGAGCTGGGGCTTGGGTTTCACTCTCTCCCCTCCTTGTCCTCCTCCAGAACTTAAAATGAGTTGGCTCAGGGACTGATCAGTTGAGAGGGGTTGGTGGGAGGGTGATGCCAGCGCTGCTGCTCCATCTGCATCTGGGAGCGGGGGGATGTTGAGGTCTGCACTGGGCATTTTTGCTGCTCCTCGGGGCATTTGCTGATGCCCAGCCCAGTTTTCTGGCTAATCCCAGCTAGCAGGGCACATGTGGGCATCCATTGAGCTCATGTCCATTACAGGGAATATTAGCTGCTGTAGGAGGCGTCCATGGAGAGTGGACTGACCTGCTGGTCAGCGAGGGGCTATAAAAGAATTGTAGAATATCCCGAGTTGGAGGGGACCCACAAAGATCAGTGAGTCCAACTCCTGAGATTTCTGTGGGTTTTTATGGGTGATCCTGAGCCACCCATTGCCCACGCAAGGCTTGGGGTGATGTCTGGGCTGCAGGGTTGAGCTGCAAGGCTCACCCCTTCCTGCGGAGTGTGTTGGGCTGGTGACAAGCACTCGGTTTAGCCAAGGGGTGCCAAGCATAGATCAGCAAAGATCTGCCCCCACGCTTCGCCAAGGAACCTCCCTGGGAAGGACAAAACCCCTTCAGTGAACCCCCAGGCAGGCTCCTCACTGAACTGACCCTCCTTTGTCCTCGCTCCCAGGCTCAGCATCACCTGCGACAGCACCGAGTACGAGATGAACCATCTGTACCCCGCGGTGGCCGAGAACGTCCACGAGTGCTACCTCCAGAAGGAGCCTCTGCTCTTCAGCTGCGCCGGCTACAACACCAAGTACCGGCGCCTCTGCCCCTGCCGTGACTTCCAGCAAGGACAAGTGGCTCTGTGCAGGGACTGCTTGTGATGGGGGGTGACCCCACCGCGTTTGTGACGCGCAACGTGCACCGAGTGGCTTTTTCTCAAAGCTCTGCAGCGGCCGAGGAGGTGGGACGGGTCCCTCCCCGGGGCTGTCTGACTCTGGGGGTTGTTTCATCCACCAGCCAACTGTGAATGACCATGTCCTGAACTTCGGTTTCATTTTTCTTCCCGAGGAGCATCGTCCGACCGCATCCGAACCCACCTGGACCTGGTGGCGCTGGGATGGGGTGGTTGGGAGAGAGAGGGGCTGGGGACACCCTTCCCCTCCCTCTGGCAATGGGACAAGCCACCAGCAGACTGCAGTTTCAGGGTTTTCATCCTCTTCAAGCATCCTGAGTTGTTTTATTTATTGATTTATTTTTTTTTAACCCTCCCCCTGACAAGTGGTAAATTAAAGGGGAAGCAACACCCGGCCCTTCTGTGGGAGTTCTTGGGCAGAGCTGTGTTGGGGGTATGGGGGGGCTGCTGATGCCTGCCGTGGATGTGGAGCTGGGGAAGGACAAAGCCCGAGGAGAGCAGCTGGGTTGGATGGACATGGTGCCCTCAGGAGGAACCAGGGGGGACTGGGTGGCTCCCAGGCTGTCCCTGGGGAGTGAGGGGTGGGATGGGCTCCTGGAAGGATGCTGATTCCTGAGGTAGTGTTCCCAGTGGGGCAGAGGTGCCCAAAGTGAGTTCCCCAGCCCCTCAGGCTGCTCTTCACCCATGCACAGAGCTGTACACCCCTCCAGGGATGACTGAAGGTGGTGGAGGGGGCATAAGGGCTGCTCGAGGTTTGAATGAGCAGGCAGGGAGGAGGATGTGCTGCAGCAGCCAAAAGGAATTACCAGTGGGCAGCAACCAAGGGGAGAGGGAGCAGCTCAGCAGCTGCAAAAGCAACATCATGACTGTGTGCTCCAGATGTTGCCACCCCAGGAAACCCCAAGTGATCATCTTCCATGCGTTGTCTTCACTTCTTCAGCTTTCCTTACTGCCATTCATCTCACTTTGGGGGAGGTTTCCCTGCTGCCACCACATCCCCTGCCTGGGTTGGTGCTGCCTGGGGTGACCTGGTTTGTTTTTGTAGGCTTGCTCAACAGAGCAGGGTGTTGCTGTTAAGGTTTGTGCTCAGCCCTCCTGTTGTGTGGAAGTGTTCCATGGTGAGACTTCTGCATCCTGTAAAACATGTGGCACGAAACTTATGGGCTGGAAACTCCCTCCCAGCCCTTCCCTGCATGGGAGAGCTCCTGGCCCAGCTGGGGAGGGAGGCTGGTGGGGTGGCACCGTGTCCTGGCACTGTCACTGCAGGGTCCCAGGCCCTGGCAGGCTTGTCCCCCATGGCTCGTGGTGGCTGATGGAGAGCAGTGGCACGGATGAGTGCACGAGGTCTCCCCCTGTGACCCAGCTGCTCGCTGGAGCTGGGCCAGGCAGCCCTGGCACCTCCAGCCTGTCCTCTCCGTGGCAGGTTTTGGGAGAAAATCCCATTCCTTCAGCTGTGCTACAGCATCAGGCAGAGCCCCACTCCCCTCACCATCTCCCTGCTCTGTCCCCGGGAAGGGTGACACCACAGAGTCCTCGTGTCCTCTGGGCATCCCACCATCTGAGCCTGCAAGCCTGGCCCAAATCCTGTGCTGGGTGAGGCAGGAGGTGGAGACACTGCCATTATCCCAGAGCAGTTTATCATCCTCAGCTCCAAACTGCGTGGGCAGCCTCCATCCTGCCTGTGACGCCAGCCAGGGGGAAGGATTGATTAAGTAATTTCTGTGTCTTGCAGCCAGCGTGTGTCTAAATAAAAGCAGAGCAAACCTCTCTTAGCAGAGCTGAGCAACAGCACCTTTCCAGGCACCTTTCATCTCAGCCTCAAAGCATCCCCTGGCACAGAGTCCTGCAGCACCCACCCCTCCTGCTGCGAGTGCTGGGTGGGCAGGAGCCGGCCTGGGGGGCTTTGCCAGCAGGAGCCACCAGCAATTCGCCTCCCAGGGTTGTAAAGACCAAATAAACCCTGGTTTTATAGGGGATCTGAGCAAGTTTTAAAGACCAAGAAGCTCGGGATGCCTCTGGAGGCAGCGCCTGTTACACATGAGCTCCCCTGGTAGATTTTTCCACCGTTTCTGCTCAGCTGCCTTTAAAATAGCCTTCACCTTTCGGCAGCCCAGCACTGCCTCCCACCGCAGAGAGTCCCAATTATCCCCTGGCAGGAGCATTTTTCTCCAAGCTGAAATAAGAGGTGGCTGGTTCACCTTCGCCGCTGCCATGGGAAATAATGATCTGTCTGGAACCTTGTTGGATCTCCAGTCAGCCTGTAAATTTGGGTGATGGGGCTCAGTAAAGCTTTGGGATTGCGTGTCGTGTCTCTGCCCCATCAGTGGGCACCGAGTCCTGGGCACCTTCTCCTGGGGAAAAGCCTCTCTCGTTGGTCTGTCAGTGATGGCTCATGGATTCTGGATGTCACAAGGACTGGAGTGTGGGTGCTGGGGGCAGCCCCTCCTGCCTTATCCCATGTGGAGCCCCAGCTGGGAGCAGGGGGATGCCTTGGTCTGTAAAATCCCACGTAGGGGCAAGGTGGAGGCTGGGCTGTTTTGGGAATGCCAGTGCTGGGTGATAACATCAGCTTTGAGTCCAGAATTGCCACCAAAATGTTACATGGGGGTAGGTGTGTACCCCCTCTAGGGGCATTATTGGGTAATTTCCAGGGAGTTTGTCACCTGGAAATACTTTTCTCCTCCTGTTTCTGGCCCTGGCTGTGCCTGAGCAATCACTGGAGCATCCCACTGCCTTCCCAAGCTCTTGCCCAAGCAGGTCTCCAGCACTTGCCCTGGTGTCTGTGGCCAGGACACATTTCCATTTGGAAGGGAGACCTGAGGATACAAACATTAAAGTCACAATTTATTAAGTAGGAGCATGAAAGAAACTTAAAGGGAAGCAGAGTAACTGCCATTTGAAAGCAATTCTAATTCCCACAGCTAATTGCAAGGAATAAATCCCCAGCTGGGAGGGGAGGAAAAAGGGGGAAACAGTGTCAAAGCTACAAATAAACCCAAACAATTAAAAATCAAATGAGGGGCTGTCAGCTGCACCCTTCAGTGCTGGTGGATGGGACAGTTTGTTGAACAGCCAGTGTGTGGGGAGCCCCTGGGGTCTCCTTGGGTTGGACCTTTTGATAGCATCTCTGGTGGCATCCAGGCAGCAGAGCCTCCTAAAGATTTGCAGGGGTTTTTTTCCTAACCTGTTTTCTGGCAGCTGTGAAACCAGGACAGGCGTGTCAAAAGAATGATATTGTTCTGGAAATCCATTTTCCTTACCTAGAAATGGAGCCAGGGGCGATTTTTGTTTCTGAGCCTCACTCTTCTTAGTAATTCCACTCAGAACTTTCTTTCTGGAGTTGGTTGGTTTGGGGTTTTTTTCTCCTGTTTTTAATGTCGATGGCATCAAAACCTTCCCTTGCCAGTGGAGCAGGGGGGGTCTGGTGGGAGGGTGGGTGTCCCTTCACAGCTGCTGCCGGTTGAGTACCTCTCGCTGCACCGGCATCCTCCCCTTGTGGAGTCAGCCCGGAGCAGCAATCTGGGCTGTAAATCACAACCGGGGGAGGTAATAGCGCTGCTCGGCTCTTATCTGGGGCTTTATTAGGAAATCGTTAAAGTGGCTTTTCCCTCCTGATCCTCTGCTTATCAGCAGCCGGGTGAAATGGCGAATCGCATCCCCGGTGTGGACAGTCCAGGCAGGAGAAACCCATTTATTTCCCCTAACGGGTTTATCGGTAGATCAAGGAGCTGCTGAAGATGTAAGCACCGGCGGTTATTTCCCCAGGTGATGGATCTAGCTGCCACACAGCCTCCCGGAGCCAAAGCCTGCTGCCTGACAGGAAAGTCTGATGGACCCGTGGTCGGGACTGCTGGCTCATGTATTTCAAGGTCTTGCTTTAATTGAGTCCTGTCTCTCTGGTGTCACACTTTTTTCCCTTTTTTTTTTTTTTAATATTATTTTTCCCCCTTTAGAAAGACTTCCCAAAATAAACTAGTGCATTTAATCTCCTGTCCCTTTCCCTCATCTCTTCCTCCCTTTGGCGGAGCCAGAATTGAAAATCTGTTCTCAGATTTACTGAGTGAAAAGAGCAGTAAAATCTTTTGCCTTTTTTTTTTTTTTCTTTTTCTTTTCACTTCTTTTTTTTTGTTGTTGTTGTTTTGTCTGGTAGCAGAGACTTGGATTGGGGGTGAAACTCCCTTTCAGAGCTGTGGGGCTGAGCATTCCCTTTTTTATCAGTGGTGCCCAGTGACACTCATTGTGGCTCGTTAGTGGAAAACCATTAAAACTCCGGATCGATATTTTCTCGGGAGAGATAAGGCCCATTCAATATTATTCCTCAGGCAGGCAGGGAAATACCAATGAGCCATCCACAAACCAGAGCAGAACTGCTGAGGGTGCAGCTTCTCCCACCAGTGCCTGGGGCAGGGGGACAGGATGGGACATCCCCCAGGCCAGGGAGTGTGGAAGCTGAACCAGGACCCAGCCCTCAGCATCCAGGTCTTCTGGAAAGGGGGGGAAATAAAAGCTTGGGAGGTTGGGGAGAGGGCACAGTGTTCTGGGGGGATTAGGTGCCTCTGTAGGGCTTGGCCTCTACCCAGAACCCCTTGGCACAGGTGCCACTTGCAAAGGACCTCAGGAGGGCAAAAATAGATTAATAAAGTGCCCATTCCCGACACCTGGGTGCTGGCTATGGAATGCTGGAGGAAAGGGGCTGGTGGGGTGTTCAATCCACCTCCTCACCATCTCTCAGAGGGCTCCCACCACTTCTCACCCTCTGGAACTCGGATCCCTGTAGAGAGACCAGTTAGGAGCAGGACAGAGGTTTGATTTCAGTGTTAGAATGAGCTGCCAGAGGTATCAGCTTTTCCTCTAAATATAAACCAGAAAACAGGAAATCTCTCCTAATTTAGTTCCTTTCATCTAAGGATTCAAAGCATCTCACAGCATCACTAAGAAACAAGGGAAAGCTTTACAACCTGCATGGAAATGCAGCCACTTCAGAGGTTTGTGTGCAGCTTTTTGCTGAAGGTTGCATTGCAACCCCTCACTCACCAGCCCCAATTCCTTCCCAAAGTCCCCCAATTTCCTGTCACTGAGACCAGGACCTGGAAAGTCAGCCTGGGAATGGGTGATGTTCTTGCAGCCTGACACCGTGCACAGCTGGCTCAGCGCCGCCGAGCGTGGAGGAGTGTTTATTTAATCAATTAATTGAATTAATTAATTTTCAGGAGAGTGTTGAGAAAAATAATAGGAAGTGCCAGCAGCTCTGCCAGCTGCCTGGCTGTGCAGCAGTGGGAGCAGGGGTATGATCCATCCATGTGGCTCAGGGGAACACAGTGAGCCTGGCCATGCAATGCTGAGGCAAATGTGAATCAGAGAATCATGGAATGGTTTGGGTTGGAAGGGATCCTTAAAGCTCATCTAGTCTTGGGCAGGGACACCTTCCACTAGACCAGGTTGCTCCAAGCCCTGTCCAACCTGGCCTTGAATGTTTCCAGGGATGGGGCAGCCACAGCTTCTCTCCATCACCAGCCCCTTGGTGCATCAGCTCCAGTGCAGCTGCGAGGAAGATGTTCTTTGGCTGTCCCCAGGCTCTTGCAACATTTCTGTCCCTCTTGCAAAGACTCATTCAGGTTTGGCTGTGAGGTCTAAGCCCCCTTGGTTCCTGTCCCCACACTTTGCCATCTCTGCATCTGGGTCAAACCAGGAGTGGTGACTGGGTGCTGAAGTGGAGCCCAGCTGGCTGGCACTGGCACTGGCAGTGCCGCTGCAATCTGTGTGTCATCACACAGCAGTGACAGTCCTCTGCCCTTCCAGCTGTGCCCAGGTGTGGCCAGGCAGGAACTGGGCTTGGGAGCAAGAAGTTCATAAAAGAAATGTGGGAGGCAACGGATTTCCACACTTAATTAACTCAACAAATTAATCCCAATTAGAAGCTGTAATTGGGATTATAATGGTTAATCATCTTTCCCTCCAAGCCATAACTGCACTATCTGTCTTAACTGTGTTATAGAAGGGGAGGACGTGGAGTGATGTGTCCCTGACACTGGAGCTGCCACCCAGACACAGCCTGGGGGGTTGGAGTGGGTCTGGTCCCCCCAGGATGCTGCTCCCCAGGATGGGGGACACGTGAGGAGACACCACTGTGTGACCCAGTGGCCCCCTGTGCCTGGATGGCATCATCACCACTTTTCCAAGAACATTGTGAATTCAGCTGCTGGTGCTCCTGTTTGAGGGGTCTCCTACCAGAAAACTAAACTGCAGGGAAATTTCGTGGACTTCTCCACTGCTGTTTTATGCTAAAAAGAGCCTGACTGAAAACATCTGCTTGTTCTTCTTTTCCTGAGCACATTAACTAAGCAGCGTCCTCCCGTGACAGGTTGGGGTCAGCAGGAATATGGAGCAGCCCTTTCCTCCTGCTCCACTCTTGATCACATTTGTTGTCCTACTGGTGCCACTGGGCTCTGAACCCCATGGGTTCCAGTGGCAGCTCAGGACCACGTCCAGCCCTGGCTCCAAATTGTCCCTGCTTCCTCTCCTGCTCCCTAAAGCCCACCCAGCAAAGCCCCAACACCTCTTTCCTGCACCCCTCTTCTGCTCCTGGAAGCTTCCATTGGGGCTGTTACCTTGGGGAATTTGCTTCTGGAGCCATGGGATGAGAATCACGCCCAGAAGCTGTGACCCCCCCCCACCTGGGCACTGGGAAAGGTGCTGCCAGTGCCAGTTTGGCTGTGGGGTCTTTCCTGCCCTACTGAGGACTGGCCAGGGGGCTGAAAGATGAACTCTTGGACAGGCTTCGCCCCAGGAGCTGGCTCCCAGCATGGCCCCAGAGGGAATATTGGATTCCCAGTGTCCAGGATGCATCAAAGCAGTCGGGCAAAGCTCTATTAAACACCCCAGAGAGGACAAACTCCCTGGCAAAATCACTACTGCCAATATTTCGCAGCGCAGAAAATACGGGATTACACTTCTTACATTCGGCTCAGCATTATCCAAAGCCACAGAGAAGTTGTACTCCGCAGATCCCGGGGTTATCTTCCATGAAAGCCTGTTCTGCTGCAGAGGGAGGGCGAGGCTGTTGGCATCCTCCTCCTCCTCCGGCCGCCCCGGCACAGCCGGTGCCTTCACACCTGCCCACCTCCCGCTTCTCCACCTCCCACGAGGGGCCCCATGGGCTTTGTGGCTGCTATTTCCGTTGGGTGTTTTTGTTATGAGCGTTGTCGAACGCGAGAAATAAAAAAACCCCAGGCCCCCGGTGGTATTTTTAGTCCCGTATCGGTGACGAGCTCAGAACCGTCAGCAGGACGGTAAATTAAAATTAATCTGCATCTGCCCTGCGTCATTTTTTTTTTTACAAAGCTCGTCTCCCTCTGCTACCAGGGGGGTGGTTTTACAACCCTCGGTTTGGGAGAGCGCCAAGTACCTGCCAGGCAGCCCCAGTACAGCAGTGGGAAACTGGCAGAGGTGGGGTGAGGGGGGGCAGAGGGAAGAAAGTGGGATTTTGGTTGAGTTTGCAGAGAGCTGGTGCCTCATCTGGCTGCTCACCCACGGGTGCTGCCTGTGCAAGGGGAGCGAGCTGCACTGGTTGTACTGGTTTGCTTGGCAGAACTGCTTGGGGAAACTGGGCAAGCTGCTGGGGACTGGGGGGGATGCCCTCAAACAGGGGGGAGCTGCTGTGGAACCCCTGAGCAGCACCCCACCACCCCGGATGGGGAGGGAGAAGACATTGCCATGGAGACTGGTGAGAGAGTTGGAAAGTGGCTGCCATAGAAACCAGTTTGGGAGTCTATGGGGGCATCCCACCAGGCTGGTACCCGGGTTGTGGGGTTGGTGATCCATGTGGCATGGGATGGCTGGGACAGTTGGATGCTCCAGAGCAGGGTTGAGCCCCACCTCATCCCCCAAATGGGCTATCAAGGGCCAAACTGGAGCAACACATCCCCAAACCGAGCAGCCCAAGCTGGAATAGTGTGGGCAGGTGGGGGAAGAGCTGATGGATGTTTCTGGCTCTCGGCCACACAACCTGCCAACACTCAGGGCTGTGAATTGAGCAGAAACACGAACACTAAAGCAGCTGAGGGTGGAATTGCAGCACGAGACACATTTCCCAAGAGAAGTTATACAGAGGCAGACAGGGAAAAGCAGGACTGGGATGAGGGGCCAGCAGGAGCAGCAGGAGGGATGGGGGATGCTCTTGGCTTGGCAGCAGTGAGGTGATGTGAATAGCACTGATCAGTTCTTCCTCCCCACCCAGTAAAGCATCTTCTGTTTGGGTTTTGTGTTTGTTTTGCTTCCTAAATCACAACTTTGGGAAAACAGGAGAGGCCTCATCACCTCTGGACTAAGCCTCTCCTTTGCAAGAGGGAGGTGTCCCCAGTGGGGACCGAGGTGGCTCTTGTCACCCTTCCCATGGGCCATGTTCACTGTGCCTCACAGCAGTTTTAAACACCCCAGGATTTTTCTGGCCCTTCCACCTTTGGCACAGACCTGACTGGCATATGTGGCTGGCAGGGTCTGAGGGTCACCTGCCCAACACCCACAGCACGGAAGCAGCAGCTCTGTGTCCCCTCCACACCTTTCCCCCACATTCAGCAGCATCTCCCCACCAGCAGCTGGCAGAGGGATCCTCCATGTGCAGGTGATGAGCACCTCGAACGAGCTGGTAATTCTCCAACCGCCCACCTGCCTATTTTATGAGCACAGAAACACTCGCTGACATTTCCAGTCATTATTTTCTGCTCTGAAGCTGCCAGGGCTGCTGAAGCCAGGTCAGATGTGACACTGGCTGTGTCCCCTTACTCCAGGGAATGAAAAGCTGCCCCAAAGTAGGACATCCTCCCACCCCAGACATGCTCTGCTGGGCCAGAGAATGCTCTGGCTGTGAATTCCAACACTGACTACCTCCACCTGCGATGGGATCAATTCATGGCAAAGGGATGGGAGCACCTGAGACCTGGGAGAGAAGATGAGGGTTCCTCACAGCTGTGGTCCTAAAAGCATTTTCTGCCCTTGTTCCCTATTCCCAGCAGTCTGGACACAGTAGCCTGGGGCTAACCTGGTCTCTAGTGAGCCCACCCCAAGGAACAGGGAGGGTGGGAGCACTTGAAGCCTACAAAGGGTTGTTAGAGGTTAGATTTGGGCTGTGCTGCTGCAGGGGGGGGTTATCTGGGATATCCTGGAGCTTGGCTGCAGGAGGAGGGACTGTTGGGGGCCCTGAGGCTCCTCGGTGAGTTGATATCCCCACCCCTGCGCCCTGTGGGGAGGGGTGGGGTGGTGTTGGCAGCAACATGGGTGATGGTTTGGGGGCTCTCAGGGGTCTCCTGTGTCTCAGGAGCCAGGCTGAGCTGGGCAGGGCTTGTGGCCAGGACCCAAAGGTTTGGGGGGTAGTTCCTTCTGCAGATTGAAGGGCTGTGCCCCCCCCCAAGTGCTGGGCTGGTGCCCAAGAGCTCAATTTCCCCTTGCTGGGGCCAAACTCAGCTCTCATGCTAACTGCAACCTCAGGATGCCCTTTAATTTTTAATGCTTCAATAAAACAGTAATTACAAACACTGGAATTGGTGTTTTTTAAGCAGAAAGTATTAACTTCATGGGGTTTAATTATTCAACAGAAATTAATGGAAGTGGGGCTGGATCCTGCTGGCTGTCTTGGCTTTTCCTAGCAGGGCTGGTACCCATCTGCTTTGCAGGGAGGAAGGCTGGGGGTAGGATGAAGCCCATCATTGGTGCCTCAGGGCTATCCAGGGATGACTGGGCACTTTAGAAGCCAGGGCAGAGGTGTGTGTGTGGGACCAATAAACTGGGCTGGGTCAGAGAGAGGAGAGGTCTGGGGGGCAGAAGGACTGCTCCCCTAAATGGCTTTTTCTCTAATCCCTGCAGGATTTCCAGCCTGGACAGTGCAGGATCCCAGCTGTGGGACAGCTCTCTGGGAGGTCAGTGACTGCTGGGGTCTGAGTGATGCCACTGGAGTCTGTGCATTAACCACAGTGGGGAAGCTGAGACAGGAGGTAACCCAGGAGGTGGTGTGACCCTGTGGTTGCCCCCTTGTGCCCCCCATCCAGCAGCTGCACCCATCCCCTCGCTGGGAGGGGACTCCAGAGCTCCAAGTCTGTGTTTTCTGCAGTTCTCTGCAGCCTGAACTGTGTTCCCTGGGAAGGTTTCAGGCTTTTAATTACTCTGCTCTGGCACAGTGTAATTCTAAAGTACCTTTACTGGAGAATGGTCTGTTGAGACCCAGGGAGTTCCCAGGGCTGCTTAAATAGAGCAAAACTGTTGGTGTGTTGGAAAAGCTTGTGGATTTGGGCTGGCTGATGTTGGACCCCCTCCCTGCACAGGGTAGCAGTGGGGCTGGGAAAACCTTGATGGAGGAGAGCAAGGGAATGGGGGCTCAGTGGACTGTCATGCTTAGATGGACCCTGTTGGGGTTCTCCAGTTCCTTGCACCCACATATGAGACCTAAGTTCTTTTCCCACATCCACAAAGCCCCTTCTCATAGGCACCAGCCTGTCCCCTCATCCTGTCCTGAGCAGCGTATCCCTATGGTGATGGACTTCAGGGGCTGGCATCAGATGAGGTCTCAGGGAACCATGTTTGCTAGAAAAGCAGGTCCTTCTTGTTAATATTAATAGTCAACTGTCACAGCTTCATCAGTAAATAAACCTGTGGGATGGTAAGAACACAGTGAGAGTGAGGGCTCCTGGCGAGATGGAAGTGAAATGGTTGTTTGTCAGGGCTGGGGGAATGAGCTGAAGTGAGTGGAGGAGGTGAGGGCTGGTGGGGGGAGTAAGGTGGGGATGATGGCTCTGCTGATGAGGTGCTGGGGGTGGGGAAGGAACATGGAGTCATTTGCAAGGGAAATGAAATTATCATCTGCTGTCCTCGCACCGCGGAGCCTGATGAGCTGTACGGGGAGGGGGCCGGGGTGGGTGGCCCTGGGAGCCCCCCAGCACCCTGGTGTGGGAGCAGGTCCTCATGCAGAAGGGGCTGCTGTAGCCCTTGAGGGGTCTGGGGTGATCTGCTGCCCATGGGATGGGCTTCTTATCTCCTTTGCTACCACTCTCCTCATCGGAGTCTCATCTTGCTCTGTTCAGGCTGTATTTGGGGAAGGTCACAGCAGGGAATGGTGGTCAGTCACTCCTGGAATAGGAGTGGTGGGATAAGGGGAGGAGATGATGCTGAACAAGATGAGATTTCTGCTGAAGCAGGTGAATCCTGGTGTGGTGATGCCCAGGGTATTTCTGCTGTGATGTTGCTGTCACAGACTTAAGTCCCCAAATGGGTCTCCTGTGCATGTGCTGGTAATGTGAGGGACTTCTGCCTGTGGTGGGGCAGCAGGAACATCCCTTGGGGCACAGGGCAGTGCCCCCAGCCTGTGCTAAGGGCAGGGTATAACCAGTTTCAGCCCCATGCTGGGGGTGCTCCTCTTCTGTAACACAAATGTTTTCTCATTCCCATCCCATAAACAGGGCATCAGTGGTTCATGGGTAGGAACACAACTCCCTGGTCTCTGTTTCTCAGGGTGCTGTCTGCTGGACTGGGAATAGAAGGGAATTTGGCTTAAAGGGGCATTGTTGAGGGAAGGGGTGATTTAACTGCCTCAGTTAATAAGTTGTGGCAGGGTTGGTCTGGGCGAGAGACCCGCCGGCTCCAAGAGAGAGTTCACAGCTCTGTCACCAATCATCTGGGGCATTTTATTTAGGTCTAACTTTGATTTAACTCCAGTAGATTATAAAGACAAAAAGTCATTCCAAGGCACTTTACTCAGAGGGGAAAAAAAAAAGGCCAAACCAGAGTAGTTTGATGTTGTCAAAATGATTTTCCACTCCTTCAAAATAATCTCACAAAACTAACGCAGATTTTACAAGGCACTGAGGCTTTCAAAGAGCTGCCTGTCGGTGCAGGAGATGGGTCTGTAAAATATATATTATTTTTTTTCCCCTCAGTAGTTTCACAGAACCTGTGCCTTGCCTCATTCCTGTGGGATCTGTATGGGCGCGATGCTTTGTGGGAAAACAGGATCCAGCCTCACAGCTCACCCCAGAGCTGTAAAGCTGCTGTGATGCTCCCAGAAATGAAGTGAGATACTCTGAGGAGAGGCTGCAGTGTGTCCTCATGTGAATGAAGAATGGAATACCCCAGGTCTGACAGCAGCACCCTGTCCCAGCCACCTTGCAGAACAGCCTGTCCTTCGTTTTTTTGGGAAGCTCAGGCTGACGTGGGGTGCAGGTGGAAGGGAGTAGAGGGTGAAAAATCATTGATGATCTTGTGCCCTGGAGCTGTCTGGAGTGGCAGGGAGAGCTGTAAGCTTTCATTTAAGAGAGGATTGTTAGCAGGGTGATGGAGAGGCCAGTGCCAGGTTAATTGCTGCTTCCTTGTTTATTTAGTTAATTAGTTGGGTTCTAGAGAAGAAGGAAAAGGCAACACTGTGCTGTGTTTCTGGAGAACAAGCAGGGCTGGCTGGCACTGTGCTCCCAGCTGATGGACCTGTGCTGGCCATTTGCTTGGCTCACCACAGTTGTCCCTCTTTTCAAGAGTTAATGATGATTGTGAATTAATCTGGCTGCTCATCCCAGAGTCCTACAGCTGCACAGGCTGGATGGAGGTGGGGAGAGCTATTGGAGCAATTCCTACAGCTCCCAACTAAACAGCCCAGCTTGACCTGGAGACAGGAAGTCTGTAGGTGCATGGGGAAAAAAGCACAGCTGTAGGAACATGTTAGAGAAGGGTGGTGATGGCTTTGGGTGCACCCCAGGCTGCCAGGGCTCTGTGTGTTGCTCGTCCACCTTGGCCATGCCCTGCTCATGAGAATGTGAATTTCTTGGCAGGAGATGGAGCCCAGAAGCACCAAGGGGACTTCTGACAAGAGCATGGAGTGGCAGGACAAGAGGTGATGGCTTCACAGTAACAGAGCACAGGGTTAGGTGGAATATTAGGAACAAATTCTCAGTGAGGAGGATGAGCCACTGGCACAGGTTGCCAAGAGAAGCTGTGGCTGCCCCATCTCTGGAAGTGTTCAAGACCAGGCTGGATGGGGCTTGGAGCAATGTGGGATAATGAAGGGTGTCCCTGCCCATGGCAGAGAACAAGATGATCTCTAAGGTCCCTTCCAACCCAAACCGCTCTGTGATTCTATGATATGATTCTGCCTTCAGCAAATGAAGATGCATGGATGTTTCCAAAGGAGGCTGCTGTAGGCAGGTGCAAAGTGGGCAGTTACCTTCCAAGAATGGGGAGGTGAGGAGAGAGAAAGGGAAAAATAAGCCAGATGAAAGCAGGGACTTTGCTGGACGTGCCTTCTGTTTATGACCGCACAAGGTCAACAATAATCCCCACAGCTACGAGCACATAAAAATTGATTTTTTCCTGAAGAGATTGATGGATTCATGGTCAAAGTATATTCCCTGATCCTGCTGCCTTTGACATGGCTGGAATTTATGGAAACAGTGTTGTTTCTCTGCGGAGGACTAAATAGCTTCTCAAAAAGCGACCGCTTTCATTTCAGACCTGAGGTCCTGGGAAGTTGCTGTAAATAAGGGAAATGCTTCCTCCAGCTGCTGGGCTGTATTTCCAGAGGTGAGCAGCTGCCTGCTGTGGGTCGAGGGTCTTCATCCTGCCCCAAAACTTGGTGTGAGGTGAGCAGGGTGATGCTCACCCCACAGCACACACACACCTCTGCTCCTGCACAAAATGTCCCCTCATCACCTCGGAGAGGTGAGGTTTATGGAGGTCATGTCCCACCCAAGCCCAGTGCAGGGGTGTGAAAGGCAGACCCCGTGAGGATAAAGGCTCTTTAATTTTTCACAATGGCAGAGAAGAAGGGACAATCACTTCTAAAGCCTCTGGCTCCTTCCCCAACAATTCCCAAACAAGCTCATCTCGCCACTCAGATGTCAGTTGGAAATCTCCTTCGCTTTTTCATTTTAAAAATACCCAGCTTCAAAGCTGCAGTGCTTGAAACCACTTTGTTTTCCACAAGTGGCGGGAAGCTCCCAAACAAAGCCCGTTTATTTTTCACGGCTTCATCCTCTCAGCTATTAAATCCTGGGCACTACTGAATTCCTGAGAAGTTTGCTGGGGCCTGTGCACACACAGCACATGCAGCTGTAACATCCCCGGGAGTGGTTTGTGCTCTGCACCTCTTGTGTGGTGAACAAGCAGCTTTAGGTGTGCTCAGAAGGTGTTTCTGCCAGTCCTTCTACACAACTTCATTGTGTTGAGTGCATTACATAAACTGCTGCCACACAAAGGGATCCAGGCACTGGAGAAGCAGCAGGTTTGGGAGGTCAGGCAGGGATGGGCTGGTGGGGATGTGAGAGGGGAATCGATGCCAGGCTTTTTAACAACCACGTGTGTATCGAACAAAGGTTTTTAAAAGCTTTTCAGGCAGCAGTGGGCACCCCCTGTGTAATGTGATGGGGTTTGTCATGCCCAAAATAGTGGAAGTGCTGGCTGCCATGCTCAGAGAGTGTTTGGTGTGTGGGTGGGGGTTCTCCAAACTGAGGTGTGAGGTTGGATTGTGGCTCCTGGCTCAGCCCATACAGCCCCTGGTCCTGCACTGCCTCCCCTGCTAAGGGCTCTGCCATGGCCATGGAGGCAGGAGGGTCCCAGGGATTCCTTCCTCTCTGGTGTCCACACTGTCTCTGGACATCCCCTTGTGTTGCTGAAGAGAGATGTATCCCACTGCTCTGCCACCACAGGATGGGACAGGCAGCAAACAGGGTCAGCTGGAAAGGAGCAGAGGAGCTCGTGACCAGGAGAGGTGAAAATGAAGTAGCCTGAGCATGGGCAGAAAAGTTGTGTTCAGAAGTGTTGCTGGGGAATGTCCTGTTGCTTTGTGTTGCTGACAGTGCTGGAGCAGTGCCACTCACCTGCCAGCTCAGGGTGGGATCCCTGGGTCTGTGCATCCAGAGCTCCATGTGCTGGGTGGGAGCAGTCTCCGTGATGTCCCCCAAGCTGCCCTGGAGCAAGGGTCCCTCCCCGTGCCCAAGGACCCTGCAAACACGTTTTCAGGTGGAGGGAAGGCAGGCAGTTGTCTTGATCCCCTCCTTGACCCAAATATCAGCCTCTTTGGAGCACTGCTGAGCTTCCTCTGCGAGGGCTGTGCAGACACTTGCTCTGCACTCGCACGCAAACACTTGCTTGGAGGCTGTTGCCTTTTTGCAAGCTTTCCCAGCTGGAACACGCTGCTGTGGGGTTTGTTGTTGCTTCGTCCTTGCAGTGGTGCTGAGCAGTCCCTGTAGAACATCCCTCACAGAGGGATCACCTCCTCCACACAGCCGGCTGCCCTTTGGTTCCATGCTCTTGGGACCCTCTGGGAGGGTGGGAAGCACAAACCAGGATTACAAAGCAGCAGTGAGAGGGAAATGCCAGGGAGCCCTGGCCAGCCTTGGGCATTAAAATGCCATGGTTTTTCATCCCCTGGTATCTCCCCGTAGCTCCTCAGCTCATAACAAACCTTTCTGCTGCTGAGCAGCAATCCCACACAAATCCTTTGGTATAAAGCTGCTTCTCAGAGGGGTTTTAATAAACATTGGATGAAGTCTGGTGATGTCTGCTCTAGTTCCCTGTGCATCCCTGCACCAAAGAACCCTGTATTTTCCCCTGCCCTCAGGGAGCAGCTCTGGCAGCGGTGAGCAGAGCTCACCAGCCTGGTTCTGTGCCCCCTGCCAGGCTGACAAACCAGCACGTGGTCCCAATTTAACCTCATCCTCCTTCCTACAGGCGAGTAAACAGGAAAACTGCTTTCCTCTTCACCTCCTGCCCTGGCTCCCTGGGCTCCTGCTGCCAGATGGCAGCGAGCAAAGGCTTCTCTGCCCGTCCCTCCTGCCGGCGTGTCACGGCCGCGCCGCCGCCGACGGAGGAGAAGCTGCTTCCCAACCATCTCTCCAGTGCTTTGCACCATCTGCAGCAGGAGCCCACGGGGCTCAAGGCACTGCCTGAACGAGCAGCATCCTTCCTAAGTGTAAAACTGGAAGCAAGGGGAGCTGGATCAGAGGCGACGGTTGCGTTTGAACTTGCTGCCTTCCCTGCGTGCAGCCGGGGTGGATCTCCACAGTATTGCTTCTTTTCTCCATCTCCCTTTGCTTTTTTCCAGTGCCTTTTGGCCTCAGAAGACACGCTGCATGTAGCTTTTATAGGTGGCTGTAAGTTACATGCTGGAGGAGCCCCAACATGGATGTTTGCTGCCTGCAAATGCTCTTTTGCTCATTTTTTTTTTTTTGTGGCTGTTGCAGCTCCACGGTATTTTGATCAACCAGGGAAAGCTCAGCCTTGGCCAAAGAGTAGCCATGAGCCCTTCTGGGGAAGGGAAGGGGGCACAGGAGGGTCCTGCCCATCCCCTTCCCTTCAGGGCTGAGCCCCACGACCATTCCCAGCTGTGGGAATGCTCATGTGCACTGTCACCCTGAGCCACATCAGGCCAGGAACACCCAGGCTGGGGGAATCTGTATCCCCCTTGGCTTATTTCCAGAAGGAAATAATCCAATTTCCCCCCTGTTTTTTTTCTATTTGCTTTAGTTTTGAACAGTTTTTGTTCCAACTGGAAAATGGGGGAAAGCATCCTGCTGTGTGAGGGGGCAGGTAATGGATCACAGAGCAGGGAATGCTCAGGAAATACACTGTATAATGTGTGACAACTGAGGGCTTCCATTCCTGGAGCTCAGCTCTTGCTCTGTGAGCAGCAATGGGACCAGTCCCTGCGCTGCAGAGGGGATGGGGGGCTCTTCCCTGCTGTTCTCCCAGTTTTAAATGAAAGCTGGGATGCTACAGGAGGCAGTGATGGTGCCCATGGCTCTGTGCAAAGTGCTGGTTAGGCAGCTCCCACAGGATCCCCAGCTTGAGGGCTGGGACACATCACAGGAAGAAAAACAAAATCGTGTCTGTGTCAAAAGCAAGAGCTGAATCTGCTCCGCTGATTTCCCAGGTGAGATCCCTGCCAGTGTTTAAAAAGGATAAATGAGACGACCTGGATAATTACAGGCTTGTCAGCTCCACTTCGATCCCGGGCAAACTGATGGAGTGGCTGATGTGGGAATTGATTAATAAAGAATTAGAAGAGAATAACATCAGTAAATGAAAGGGAAGGCATGAGTGTCTATCAACAGGTTAAAGGCAGGAAGTTTTGCAGAGGAAGATTTTTGGGGCAAAGCTGGCTGGTTTGGAGAGTGGGTTTGTGTGAGGTGTTTCACTTGGAAGAAAAACAGAGCTGAAACCAGAGTGACCAGCCCAGCAGGGCACAGGATTTTGTGCCACCCAGCTGGATGTCACCGTGGGGGACTAGTTTCCTGTGCCTGTTGTCCCCATCCCACCCCAGCTTCAAGCTGTGCCCCTCTGGACAAACAAAGTCCCATCCAGCATCCCATTGGAGTCACATTCTCCTGGCCATGCATGGACCAAGCACAGAGCTGCTGTGAGGTAACCAGAGGACAGAAAACACCAGGAAAACGTGTTCCTGCCCTGCTCATTCCAGCATTGCGTATCCCCCCACGTTCTTTTGGCCTCCTTGCTGCCAGGAAGGGGTGTCAGCATCCGTGCAGGATCCATCCCAGTGCTGGCTGCAGTGCTTGCCTCCTTTTCCAGTTGCCATAGCAACAGACAAAGGCCTCTAAAGCATCGCAGTGGGGTGCGTGTCTAGGTCATGCTGGGGAGCAGGCAACCATTTTATAGTGATAATAAATTCAGGGAATTGGGAATTTGGCCGAAGTAGCACGCAAGGAAAGGACTTGAAAAGGCAGAATGGAGACAAATGAATGAAAATAATTTTATGACAAATGGCCATACGCTGTACCTGACCTAACTGAAATCCTTCTCCGGAGTTCAGGCAAAAGGGTCCGGGAACACAGATTGTAAGGAATTATTTGTCCCCGAAGCCTGGAGACAGAAAGGCAAAGGCAGCACCTGAAAGTGTTTAGGGACTGTTGGATTTCAAAAAACCTTCATTATCTTCAGTCCCTGCGCTGTCTGGCTGTGAATTACTGCTGGCCAAAGATTTACCATCTCTCCATTTGCATGACAGGAACCGGAGAGGCACCAAATCATCGGAGACGAGAGCTGGCCAAGCAGAGCCAGCCCTCTGAAGGTCATTGAGCATCTGCTGGCAATGTCTGCACAGGCCATGGAAGTGGATGGCTCAGTGGAACTCTACAGATCCCTGAAGGTCTCCCAAAGCAGCACAGGGTTGGGGGGTCTGGGAGGTCCCCCAGGATCTTGGGGAGCTCCTGGCTCAGCTGGTGATGGCAGAAGGTTGATTTCTGGAGCTCTCACCCACGTGTTCATACTTGGCTGATCCTCCTGTGCATTGTGGGGTGGAGATGCTCTCCTGCTCCAACCTGGGATGCTGCTTGGGTGCTCCCCACCACCCTGGCACACTTCCTCCACTTCCTGCCAGACCTATGTGCTATACAGCATCTTTCTTGCTTGTTTTCCCCTACCTGGTGAAGCAAAAGCAAACTCTTTGCCAGGTCTCTCTTTGCTAACAGAGCCCATCCCCTCGGTGCTCACACCAGCTTTAACACATCCAGCTCCTACAGCAAGAGTGTGGCAGCAGGAAAACACGTGGGCAGTTGGTGTGGGAGATGGTGGCAGGTCACTGACTGGAGTTGGCACCCAGAGCAGCAGTGTCCTGGCACACTCCAATGAGGATGAGGGAGGGGGCTGAAAAACAGGAGGAATCAAGTGTATTAGGCAACCTCTGTGTTTTCCCAGCCCTCAGAGCACTAAGGAAGGAGGCTGTTGGGTGATGCAGCCCTCTGTTCTCCCCCAGCCCCGCACTGCTGGCATGGCACAGCAAGCTCCATGAAGCCCAAGCAGGCATCCCCTTCCACAAACCCTTCTCCATCCTTCCCCTAATTGAGATTTGAAATGCATTTTATCTAACCTGTCCTCTTGGCTTCAAGAAGCAGAATTTCTCATGCTGATTTAATCACCTCGTTATGTCAAACAAGTTCAGGTTATTGTGAGGATGGCTAATAGATGCCAATTTATACCTCCTGGCACCACAAGGCCTGTGCTTTGCCTTAGCACTTGTTTTTTGGCAAGACAAAGAAAGACTTGAGCTTGTGCTTCGTACTGCAAACAAGGTACTGCAAACTGGGATGTCTGGTGCTGGTGTTTTTGTTTTTGCTTTCAGCTGCTGCCCAGTTTGGTTTAACAAGGTGATGGTAAGAACTGGGAAACTGCTGAGCTGGGATGTGGCCAGAGCTCAAGCCAGGCAGGCACCAAAATCTGCAGCAGCTCTTCCCTGCTGCCACCTTCTTGAGCAGGGAAGCAGCTGTGGGGTGGGGGCTGCTCCCTCCTGGGACTGAGCCCTTTCCAAGGCTCTCACCACTCCCAGAAACCAGATTTCCACTTGTGTGTTCCAGTGGAAGGGATTAGACTTTCCCTGTCCTTCTGTAGTCCCATCCACAGCCCTGGCCACAGGGCACCTTTCCCTGTGCTGGCTTGAGGCATCTCCTCTCTTTTCTGGGGGCAGGAGGATGATGGGGAGAAGGGTTGGAAAAGACCTCTAAGATCATTGAGTCCAACTGTTAACCCAGCAGATGCTCAGCTCCTGGAGCCAGCATGGCTGTTGGCATGTGGGTGCTTCTCCCAGAGGAGGCAGTGGCATATTTAGCATCTCTTTCTCTGGGAGGGCTCAGAGGGAGCCCTGGGTGACAAGCTCACTCTGCCAGTGCTCTTCTTGAGTGGAGCAATTGATGCCAAGACACAAGGATGGGTAAGATATGGGTAGGGGAGCTGGAGGGACCCCAGCTTCTGAGGCAGATGTGACCAGGGAGGCCCAGCCCTGGGGTCTCACTGCTGGCTGATGGTTGTAGATGCCCCTCTGAAGCCTCCTGCCTCTTCCAAGCAGATGCTGATAGCTATTCTCAACCAAGCCAAAACATAGGGCATCTCATGCTGCTCACACCCAAGCCCTTTCCTTGGAATGGGATTAGGGAAGGGGAATGTTTACTCTATTTCAGGTTATGCTTTGTTCCGGAAAGCTTCTCCAACTGCACAGAGTGTCTGACGCTATTTTGAGGTCCCTTTCCTTCCCTGCCATCCCCAGAGACTCCTTGCTGAGCACTGGAATAGAAAAAAACCAGATTATTGCTACATCTTGCTGAGCTTCTCTCTTTCATACGAAAGAAAGATGCTCTGGCTTGCTCAGGAGTGGGGGTGTGCTTTGGAAGAGAGTCAAAGCCAGACATGCCAGGAAGGAATTGGATTTTTTCCTCAGTGTCTTCCCAGAATGCTGCCATAGCCAGTGGGAAGGTGTCCCACCATGTCCCTGCGTGCCCTCTGGGCTGCCCCAGGTCCTGCTAAAATCCCAAAGCCTCTCTTCAGTCGTCTCTCCGTCTGCTCCAAAAGGACGACGCTTCCCCGAGAGCAGTGGGAAGGACCATGGGAGCCTGGCATGGAGGAGTGTGGAGTCCTTGGTGCTCCACAGCAGTGGGAAACCCACAGGTGGTGGGTTCCTATGAAACTTGTATGTCCTACCCATAAAACCCTTGGGAAGGGACGGATTTGCTGGCTGCAGGGAGTCAGGATCCCATGTCTCCACTCTGTGGCTCTGCGTCATCCATCGTTTCCTGAACGTTGTGGGTTGTGCATCAAAATGGAGCATCAACCATCACCCTGCTTCTTTCCTAGTACCCCTGACTCTCCTCAAATCCCAGTTTTCTTTCTTTGATGTGTACAGTCAGGAACAACTCTGGGATAAGTGTCTTTCCAAGCATGTGGCATTGGATGGAGTCAGGACTGGGAAGGATTGAATGATCCTGGGCAGCTCTTGGCACTTGTAATTTAGATTTTTTTAGCCCACTCTTGGCACTTGTAATTTAGGGTTTTTAATCCATGGGAGCTCAGCACCATCCTGAGAGCCACAGGGTGGGTAAGACCTGGCAGGTCCCCTGCCACTGTCCCACCATGTCCCACCACTTCCCACTGCATCCCTTGGAGTGCCAGAGCTGCCTCCCACCCTTCCCCAACCCTTCCCAAGGGAGGGAAGGAGTTTAAAGCTGAAGACTTCAGAGATGATTTATTTCAGCCACTTATTTCAATGATAATTTAAATTAGCAGAGCAGAAAGCTTGGTTTGAATGATCCACTTTAATCCTGTTTCTCATTTGTAGGTTTTATTTACCTTCTTATCTTGGTGATTCTTTGTTGGTAACCTGCAACCTGCAGGTTTTATTCTTCTACAACTCTTCTATTTTGCTAAATGGAAGAAAACACTTTATGTGTGTGAGGTTACTCAGGCAATTATGTAGCTTAATGCACATTTATAGCAATTCTTTGTGTTTGCATTTTATTATGTTATAATATAGGGAATGATGCATTTCTTTTTTATGAGATGATTATTAATTTTGGACTCACAATGTGTGCCATGGTCTATTTGGATGGAAATTGGTTTTCAATTTAAGATGCCCAAAAACAGCATCAAACATGGGTTTTATTAGTTAAATAGAACTATTTAAAATGTGCTAGCTACAGATGAAAAAATTAGCTTATCTGAGCATGCATTTAAAACTGATTTCCTAAAAAGATAAGCACTATCTGCTAGGAGGGAGCTGAGTGCTTTGGTCCCAATTTTCATATTCTTTATGGGCTGAAAATTAATATATTACTTTGGTTTTATTCACAGGCAGGAAAGGGCAAATGAGCTTTTCCATTTTTCCTCATCCCAAGTTCCTTGGGTTTGCAATGACTAAATTAGTGGGAAATGTTGATGCAAAAGGTATTTATTTTGCAGAGAGGCTTTTATTTTGCCTGCAGTTTCAGAGGGTGATAATGCTGGTTGGTGCTGAATCCATGCCTTGATCACTAAAACTTCAGTGGTTTTAGCTTCTTTATAGAGCTGACAGCAACCATGTGCTGCTTCGTGTTTTTATACAAGCTACTAAAATTACTGTAGGTTACATCTCAACAATAAACTTGATTTTTAATAAAGAAGTGTGCTTAAGGTAAAGAGAAACTGCTCTAAAACTAGAAACACTCCAAAAATAAAGGTGGAAACCCAACGTGGCAGAGCAGGCAGGGAGCACTTCAGCCCCTAATCTTTCCAGACACAGAAATTATTACTATTATTTGCCTTGCCACAGCACAGAGTCCAGTCCATAACTTCTCTTTCTCCTTCCCAGGAAGGGGAATTTTTCCCCATTTGCAGGTCAGAGCCGACAGTAATTGCCCACCACTGCCTGGCTGGGGTTTTCACTTTAACAATCCCACACAAAATAAATGGCCTCGTGTTGTTATCAGCAGTTTTCTGCACACCAGGTCTGGTGGGTTATATTATCTCATAGAAAAGAATTCGGTGTGTTGAACACAAAGAGAGGCAGGGCCACCTTAATAAAGAGAATGGATTATTTGCATCATGCTAATAAAAATCCCCCCTGGGTGGGTGAAATCTCTCCTTTTTGGAGAGGCTGGAGCTGTTTTCAGGGCACATCCTGTAGCTTTGCCCCTAAAGACAGCGATGCTGGAAGGGAGCTCCCAGGGCTGTGGCTCTTTCTGGCACCCTGAGTGTGGGGAATTATTTGGCATTTCCAGGGATGTGACTCCTGTGAACTCAGGGGTGCCAGAGGACCAGCCCCCATCCCCATCACAACCTGGGGATGTTCTGGGACCTCCTTGTGGATCTGGCTGCAGATGCACCATCTGCCTCCATCCCTGGGCATCGCTCCCACTGCAAAAAAATTTAATAATGAAAAAAAAAAAAGGCAGAAGAAGGAAAACAGGAAAACAAGGCACTTCTGTGCTCTCAGTTCTGCGGCAACTGGCAGCAGTTTAATGTGTATATATCACTAGTGCTGTTTTATGAGCTCCAGTCCTACTGGCATAATTTTTTTAAAATCCCTTTTCCAGTGTAATTGCTGTTTGTTTTGTCATTTCTCAGTGGACAATTACAGTTCAAAAACAAGAGTGCCTTTGAAGATTGCAGGCGGCGTGAGCGGGCTTCATTAACACACTATTAATACTCCATCGAAACACACTTGAACTCCACCTGCCTGGGGCCTGGGACATGAAAATCTGGCTTTGCAAAGCGATGATTATTTGATCTATTTAAAATACTCACAGTATTACTCTGGTCTCCTGGATACATCTCAACGTCAGCAGTTTGGGAGGCTGAAATATCTCCCGCAGGTTTGTTCCGTTACTCGATCATTCAGAAAAACTCACTGCAAAGGATAAGCCTTATTTATTTCTTTTTCTGCAGAGGAGAAAGGGAGAGACAAAACCTGACTCAGGTTTGACACAGGATGGGGTGCTTTACCTGTGCCAATATTGGGATTAAAGTAATAGGAAGAATAGAAAGAGATTTTGATTCAAACAAGCGTTTCTCCAGCCAAAAGCAGCTGGGGTCACCCCACTGAGCCTGTCAAACAGTGCCTTTAGGAGTGTATTGGAAGACTTTCCAAGCCCTGAAGCTGCAGTGATGTCAAGAATGGGAAGATTTGTTAAAAAAAACCAACAAAACAAACATGGAGAGAAAATAAGAAAGTTTCCTGGCTAGCTCAGTTTTAAATTCTTCCTGTAAGAGAACATTTGCCTTGGCAAATCAGGTTAATTGCTCATTAGGAATGTTCTTCCTTAATTAATATTATCTCTTGTTCATAAATAAGCCTGTTTGCTGGGAACTGGTGCTCGGGGCTGTTGCCAGATCCATGCCCTGCCCCTGATGCAGCTCCCAGCAGGGCTAGGGAAGCATCCACCACACCGAGCTCTGGCCTCAGCTGGGAGCTGGGAGCTCAACAATCAGTTGGCAAAAAGATGCAAATGTGGCTCTGGACTTGTGTCCCAGGACAAAGAGCTTTTCCCAAAGGGAAGGAAGGGCTTTTCTTGCTGCTGTGCAAATAGGGTAGATGTCCCTGGAGCAGGAAGGTGTCTGCTCAAGGCTGTTGGAGCTGGCAGTGGTGCAGGGACCAAGCCCTGCAGTGGGAGCAGGGTAGTGATGGGCTGTGTTCCTGGGAGATGCTGGGCTGGGATGAACGGCTGTGCCAGACCTCCAGGAGAGCTTGGGCATAATGGAGTGGTTCAGTGCATGTGTAGGTACAAGATTCTGGCCACTTTTCTGCGATTTCCAACATGTTCCTACTGCAAAGTGTAACCCTGGAGCCCCAGCACTGCCCTCCTTCACCGCTCAGCATCGCTGGGCAGGGTGAGGAGGTGATAAAGAGGCTGGATGGAAAAGGAGAAGGGAAAAGGGAGCTGCTTGAAACAGCTGCCATTAAGCCATTCTTTAAAACCTAAAAAAGCTTCCTCCAGTCAACCTGACGAGGCTTAAGAGACTGTGTCTAGCAGGGAGGCGAGCAGCCCTGGAATTACGGCGCAGTAATTGCTTGGTACTTACAGTCCAGGTCTAGAAGATCTCCAAGTAATAACTCATTGGAAGGATATTGAGCTCGCATCACAAAGAGGAAATATGGTCTCCAAACAGGCAGCTAATGGCATGCAATTTATCTGATGGCAAATCACCCACGTTCATTACTCTCTGCAGCACAGCCAGAAAGAGAAATACAAAATTAGCTGAAGGAGAGAGGGAAGGAGGGAAGGACACATTTCCTTCCAGCATTTCTGCAAGGTGGCTCCTGAAATCTGTGCAGCAGCTATTTGCACCCAGGGCTGCTGCCAACACAACCCAGCCAGGAAAAATCACTTTATGTGCGTCTTCCTCCCTGGAGACAAGAAAAAATATTTCCTCTATATTTTCACACTATTCAGAGTTCCTGTTGAGAAAAGCCTTATCATTCATCAAGGAAAACCTAGGACTGGTGGAAGTTGTATTGTTCTTGCTCATCTTTGCCAGTGCCACAGCTCCAGGGGTGAACAAAGACCAGATACTCTTTTATGCCCTTCCAGCTCCTGAGCGTCACCGTGCTGAGGCTGGGAATGCCTTGTAGCTTCCTCTGCTTCATAGTTTCCTTCCTCCCTGCTTCTTTTGCTCTTTTCCAGGTATTTCTGGTTGAGGAAATGTCTTGCTGGCTGCCCCTGGCTTTTCCTGAGGGATGAGTAATGTTTTCCAACCAGTGATGTGGGTGCCTGGCAGGGGAACCGGCCAGAAGGAGATGCAGGGTGAGCCCAGGCAAGGAACACCCCAACTGAGCACCTCCAGAAAATCTCTCTATCCATCATCCTTGGGAGAAGAGACCGACCCCCACCTGGCTACAACCTCCTTTCAGGTAGTTGGAGATAGCTTTGAGATGAAATGTAGCAAACCCCACTGGCTGGTGCCAAAAAATCTTCCTTTGTGCCACCAGCTGCTGTTGAAACACCCAAAGGACTGACCCCTGCCCAGCACTTCCAGAGGATCCATCCCCCAGCAGCAGCCCCCAGGCATTGCTGAGCATTGTCAGGTTGCACACACTGAAAGAAAAAAAAAATGCTAATTTTAGTTTCCATGTCCTTGCAAAGCAGAGCAAGTGCCTTCACCAACTAATTATCCTTCATCTTAGAGTTACACAGGAAGACTGGGGAAAAAAACTGTAGAGCTTCTTAACACCTAATTTGCCTTCTCTAGGTAATTAGAGGGACAAAGTGAGTTGGGGTATGTTTGACTGAGGCTGCTGTGAATTTTGCCTCCTGTTTTTTGATGGCCAGGAGGAAGCTATAAAACTCTGACATAACCTTGATTTCTTGGGAGGGGATGCTTTGTTTCAAAAAGTACCTTTTCCTTCCCACATGACTGTGAGAATGATCTAGAAACAATGTGAAATCTTATTTCCAGTTAGTCATAGACAAAACACATCCAAGTCATCATTTCATGCTTGGAAATTTGTCATTTTAATGTGGCTGGAGATCCCGATGCAGTTCTGAGCTGTCACCAACCGGTGCCAGGGCCAAACCACTGCTGGGACTTTCCTGCTGCAGTGGCTCAGCCCTCTATTCCATCTAATTGTGTGCCTGGGAAAGAAACCAACAGCTCAGAGCATGGAAAGGAGACACCTTTTTCTTCCCTTGCTTGCCCACCGTCTATTTTGGAAGGTGCTCTGCTCCTCTCCAGTGAGGTGGCTCAGCAGCACTGCTGCTATTTTCTGCTTCTCATCCTGTTTTCTCAGATTCCCAAGCTACTGCCATTGCCTTCCCCTTGGACTGGTGCATTTTGGTGATGGATAGACGTCCTTGGAGTCCAGAGATGGAAATTAATTTAAGATGCATTTCGGTGACGGACAGATACATTTTGGTGATGGACAGATGTCCTCAGAGTCCAGAGATGGGAATTAATTTAAGATGCACTTTGGTGATGGACAGATACATTTTGGTAATGGACAGATGTCCTCAGAGTTCAGAATTAATAAATTAGGGTAAATTTGGGGGCAATTTCAACAGTCTGTTCCTGGAGACCTTCCCAGCAAGGCTGGCTGCTGGCAGGAGTCCTGCCTGGCTCAAGCCACCACCAGCTGTGGGTGTGAAGTTCCACGTGGCACGAGCCACGTTGCCCCAAAGGCTTCACCACCCCCCAGCAGAGACCTTCAAATTTCATTCCAATCTCAAAGATTCCTGTGACAATTTTTAATTCTCTAGGGATCAGCAAGGGGTGATGTCTCAGCCTTGATGGGGGGGCAGTGGGACAGCCCAGACCCTGGGGACTGCCAGGGAAGGCAGAGGGATGCTGGTACCTGTGGTGGCTGTGTCTCCCCATCCCAGGAGAGCCAGGCTGGATTCACAACAGGAGCAATAATTTGCAGAGTGTGTGCCAAGCCAGGAACATTAAGGATAAATCACTCATAACTGGGAAGACGATAATAACAGAAGCCTCTGGGGAAATCTGTACTGCTGAACAGCAGCTTTTATTAGTTTTTTCTTTTTCACTTGAAGTCACTTAACGAACCCTCATGTTGAAATCTTCAGAAAGACTCACCTTAGGGGGTATTGGGAAATATTGATAAATAGTGCTTGGCACTTCTGAGGCTCTGAGAGAGTGGCACTGACATTGTCAGAGCAGCTGGACTGGATGCCTCTGTGTTCTGCCACCCTCCACAGCTCCTCCTACCTGCCAGGTGCAGGCATGGTCCAGCAAGAGGTCAGCATCCCCCAGCCCAGCATTCACGCCCCTTGCTGGAGCCTGATCCTCAGGGAAGGGGCTGTTAGCTCAGCAGGAAGATGCATTTAATCCCAAACTTTCCCAAGTAGCAATATATTAGCTGTAAAACAGCTTCCACACTTTATTTGCTGGTAATTTACAGCCCACACTGCGAGACAGTGTAATATTTGCAAGCAATTAAACAGAGGATGACTCAACAACAGCCACCTCGGGTCAGATTTTCAAGTGTTCATCGTTCATAATTAAGAAGGGATTTGGGAAACAGTGGCTGCTGCCCCACTTCCCAGCACTGCTCTGTCCCTGGCAGCTCCTGCCATCGGGCCTTGGGGGCTCTGGGCAGATTTGCTGATGGAGGGAGAGAAAGTATTTATTAAAGATGGGAGAAATGGTCCCAAGGAGCTCTAAGCAAAGATGCCTGACAGTCAGAACAAGGGAGGTTTTTGGATGGGGTCTGGGGTGGTCCCAGCCAAGCCTTGCTGGCTGCAGCCCCTCACCTAGTGCACGAGGGGGACTAATGCAGAGGGAGGATTCCATGACATCCCTCAGGCTGCTGCCCTATTCCAACAGCCTGGCACCTCCAACCCTTCCACTCTGTGCCTCCCATCCCAGACTCCCCAGCCAGCTCGGCTGCAGGCGGTGCAGAAAAGCAAGGAGGATTTCTTAAGCTTGGCTAAACCCCCAGCAGAGACTGTGTGTGCAGACTCCTGGATTTTCCAAGCCTTTCATGGGTGAAATCGGGATGCTCCGGTACGAGGCAGGACCGGGAGCTGACTCTGCCCTCCTGCCAGCTGGGGCTCTGCTGCCAGAGCTCATCACTGTCTGCTCTTCCCAGGAGATACAAAGAGGAAGTGTTTGACTTGGCTTTTACCTCTCTCAGCAGAGATCCTCGCTGTGCTTTGGGTGTGTGACGTGTCACTGCCGGCGCTGTGACAGCAGAGCCGGGGGGTACGAGCTGGGAAACTGAGGCACAGCACTGAAGTGGTACCTTGGCTGAGCCAGCAGGGCCAGTGGCTGTGCCAGCAGCATTCCTGGATGTCACCAGGCTGGGGACAGCCCAAACCTCCCAGCACAAGGCAGTTTGCCTGTTGGGTTTCCTCCTGGCTGGGTGTGGTGACCCTGGACTGCTCTCCTCTCCCACCCGAGGGATATTGCACCTTCCCCTCCTTTTCACCACGTCCCTCTGACTCCTTGTTCCTTCAAATAGCTCCATTTGCTCCTCTGCTGCTCATTCTCTGTGTTAACCTTGCTCCAGAAAATGAGTCTATTTACCATCTGCTTTTTCTCATCACCGCTGGCAGCAGCCAAGCAACACCCTGGGAAGAGATGGGGGGCTGGAAAGGGAAGAAATGGGAGGGCACCAATATGGAAGTGGCAGCCCAGGGGGGCACCTGACCAACAGGGAAGTGTCTCTGGGCAGATAAGGGTTAATGGCCCTTCCTGACTCGGAGGGAAAGGGAGAAAGGTGGTTGGCATCTCCTTTCTTCTTTTAGGGAGAGAGAGGCCAAAGTCAGGTGGTGCATGTGAGCAGTGCAGGGCTGAGGGCAGCCCCAGCTGGGCAAGGCTGGCTGCCTCATGGATTTCCTCCTTTGGCCCATGGCTTTTCCACCTGCCCCAAGTTTCAGAGGAGTTTTGATGCTGCTGCAGGCATCCTGGTGCCTTCAATCCAGAGCTACTTCTGACCCCAGAGTTCTGAGGTTGTGGCACAGGTCTGTCTCTGGAAAAGACTGGAGAGTCAGGGGTTACATCCACTTCTTGTCTCAGGTGGGAGCTGCCTTCCCTCTTCTTGGCTGCTGAAATTGCCCTCTAGTGTGTGCTGGCTCCAAGCCAGGCTGCCAGGGGCTAAAACTGGAGGTGATTTGGGAGCAGGGATGGGAGGGTGAGAGCAGCCACCTCATCTCTGCCACAGGAGGGGCAGGGGCACTTGAATCCAGCAGGACCCTGGAACTGGCTGTAGCTGATGGAGAAAGGAGGGGCAGCCTTTGGAAATGGGGTTAATAACTAAAGAAACAGCCTTGTTGAATCTTTGGAAGGAGGGAAATCTTTTCTCACTCTCCAGGGACAGCTAGCAGGGCTGGGATCCTCATCCCTTGGCTGGCGGGGGCCTGGGTACCCCAAGGAACATGATCCCCTGGCTCTGGTGGGCAGACAGCAGTGCTGGGTGAGACAAGGCTCCTGCTCATGACTCAGGTACACAGGAGAAAGCAAACATGGACAGAAGTAAACCTGCCTTTGCTCTGCCTCGTGGCCCCTGCTGTAAATAAACAGCATTTCACAGCCAGGGATAAAATGCTGGAATAAATCACAACAGCCACGAGAGCAGGTACAGCTCCCTGGCCACAGTGGGTGGGCAGGGACATCACTGCTGGCAGAGCTCAGCTGAGTTGTCACCCCTTGAGGTGACCTTGTGCCCTTCCCCTCCTGGGCATCCCTGCTTTCCAGACAGCCCCTGCTCCTTGGCACCTTGCCCAGCAACTTCCAATGATTAAAGGAAACCTCAGTGCTGGTCTATATAAGAGATGCTGATTTAACAGTTTTGCCATAAACCATTGTTCATTGTCTGGGTTTCACTGGATAACCTGGGCCCTGTTGAAGAAGTGCTATTTCTTCAGCAGTCAGCTGTATTTTAATAAGTTACATTACTGGTGAAACACCCCCAGAGAAAATCCAAGCATTGTTCCATTCATCAGCCACGGCAAGTTCAGAGTAAAAATATTCCAAGGTGAGGTAATGTGCTGTGACACTGTGCAAGTTAATTTATAAAAGAATTAACTGTGTTTAGAAGAGAGGATGAAACTCCATTCTCCAGCCAGCCAGGACTGGAGCGGCCCTAAAGTGAAATGTACTGGTAGAAACAACAATTCTTCCTTAAAACATGGGTTGTTTTGGGAGTGGGTTTTTTTGTTGTGGTTGTTGTTGGGTTGTTGTTTTTTTGTGTGTGGTTTTTGTTGTTGTTGTTGTTGTTGTTGTTTGTGGGGTTTTTTGTTTGTTTTTGTTTGTTTGTTTTTTGTTTGTTTTTAAAGTTCAGGTGCTAAAAGTGCAATGAGTAGAACCAGAGTTTAAGTGGAAGGGCAGCTCCTTGGGCTGGTCAAGCCAGGGAGCTTTTGGTGTTGGATAATTCCCATCAGCTGGAGCACTGCTACACGTCTGGCTGTTAATTAAGTAATGTTAATAAGAGCTCTGGGATGGTAGAGGATATCAAAGGCTTTCCTGAGCTATGGCTTCCCTGCAGAGCTGTCCCAGGAGCTCAGCAGCACCAGGTCTCTGGAGCTTCAGACCTCTCCCAGCCAAAGTTCACAGGTATTTGGCCACCACGGGCACCCCGTGTGCTGTGAGGTTCCCAGTGGGGAGGGGGCACGAGCACTGCTGTGTGTCCTCTGCCAGCAAAGGGTGCTGCAAGCTGTGGGTGCCAGCTGTAAAAGGCCTGGGATGCAGCTATCCTGAGATTTCCATGCTGGTTTCTGTGGCTGCACTTCCCTGGGTGCCTTCAGGACGTGGGACCTCTTATGGGAAAGTCCTGGCACCTCCTTAGGCTCCTCTCCCCTCCCCAGTGCAGGTCCTGCTCAGTGCAGCCAGAGGTCTGGGCACATCCCAAGGTGAATTTGTGATGCCTGGGTGAGGACACATCACAGCAGGCACTGTTGGTGATGCTCCCCCTGGGTCTGGCTGCAGGGATGCCCTGGTCCTGCACACCTGAGCTCCCACTGGCAATGACTGATGGAGCCAGGGACGACCCTCCAGAGCTTTTGTTCCAGTGAATGTTTGCAAATTTGTCCCCCTTATCTGGCAGCTTTTGCCTCTGCTTTGCAAAAGCAGTGAGGAGTCTCTCTTCTGGAGCTATTTTTCAACATAATGATTTATAATAGATGAAGAAAATGAAACTGCTGGAGGAAGAGAGGCCCAGTCCGGGCGCTCGGATGGCCTAATGAAGTCCCATCCAAGTTCCCATTTGTTGTCAGCTATTAATTCTCCCTCTGATTCAGTCCCCAAATTACTTTCCCTAGAACTGAATCTAAATATGAAAATCAATTAAGAAGGGAACGAGTAGCTACATCTGGGAGAGGAGGCAAATATAATGACAAATCACCTGGTTCCTTTCGAGCATGCAAATTAACATTTAGAGTGTATTTTGAGGAAGGGGAGCTTGGAAATGCTGCTTCACAGAAACTGCTAGATCAATTTTCCGAGCCTGACTGCTAGAGATTCTTCAAAGTTACCAAGGGCTCTGTCTTGGGATAAAAATATAAAAAAGACAAGAAATCAATGCTGATAATTAATTTAGCAGAATCTATTCGTTCTTTCTCCTTCCAGTCAATGCAAAGAGAAAATCATACAGGAGCTGAATTTTACATTTCCACAGAGATTGTGCCGGGACAAAATGAATAAACGCTCATAAATTAGTTCAAAAGCTCTGCAACATTGTTGGAGTGGGGCTTTTTAATTAACTGGAGGAATTTGTCATCACTTTCCCCCCTGCCCTTGTGAGGGAGAGCGACTGCCATCCAACGTGCTTGGGCAGCCCAGCCCTCCTGAGGTGATGCAGCTACAGACCAGAATGTGAAAGAGCTTTAAGCTGGAAAACATCAGTTCCCCAGCCTCTTTTCTAAGGGAGATTTTTTTGTTTTAGGTCACCTGGTGCTCAGTTTGATGTGCAGCCAATGCATTGCAAAGTCCAGCCTCCACTTCGGGAGCTCGCGTCCCAGCCAGGATCCTCCATGTGTCCTGCAAACAGGAGCTGACTGGGAGTTTGTGGGATTAATCTCCTGGGAACAGACTTCTTAGTAGGGCTTGTTGTGACAGGACAAAGGAGGATGCTTTTAAATTAAGAGGGTCGATTCAGACTAGATAGAAAGAGAAAATTTTTTATTAAGAGGATGATGAGGCTTTGGCATGGATTTTCTCAGAGAGGTGGTGGATGCCTCATCCCTGGAAACACTCAAGCCCAGGCTGGATGGGGCTGTGAGCAACCTGGTTCAGAGGAACATGTCCCTCCCATGGCAGGGGGGTTGGACTAGAGGAACTTTGAGGTCTCTTCCAACCCAAACCATCCCGTGATTCTATAGATACTTTGAGGTTTTCTAGGGTTCCTAAATAGTTTAGGAGGTTTGCAGGGTTAGTAAATAGTTTAGGGGGGTTGCAGGGTTAGTAAATAGTTTAGGGGGGTTGCAGGGTTAGTAAATAGTTTAGGGGGGTTGCAGGGTTAGTAAATAGTTTAGGGGGGTTGCAGGGTTAGTAAATAGTTTAGGGGGGTTGCAGGGTTAGTAAATAGTTTAGGGGGGTTGCAGGGTTTCCCCCAGGTGCTGGGCTGGGATCCTGGAGCAGGGGTGAGGGGCAGAGCAGCAGCACACCCTTTGCTCCATCTATCGCAGCCAGAGAGGAGCTGGCTCTTAATTATTCAAAACTCATCTTCCCTCCCATTAGCAACAAATGGGAAGAGGATGGATTTTGGTAATGAATCCCCAGTAGGGTACTTCAGTTTAAAGCAAAACGTGTCCAGTTAGATGTATCCTGTGGAAATGGATTTGATTGCTCTAATCCTCCAACTTCACTTTGGTGGGAGCTGTGGCATATTGCCAGACAGAAGGGTTGTGCAAAAATGTAAAAGATGGAAAATAAGAGGGGGAAAATGGTCCTGGGCAGGTTTTGCCTTTGTTCTCAGCTTCACCAGTGATGGGCAGGCTGTGGGATGAGGGGATTTGGGGACACACAGCTGCAGCATCCACCGGGGTTTGCCTGGCTCCCTCCTCCTGCCAAGCAGGGTTTGCCTGCAGAGCTGCCTGTGCTCTGGGAAAGGGAAAGGTCTGGTTTGATTTTTCAAATCTGTTTAGTGTGCTGTGGCCTAAACCATGCCTGGCCGAGAGGAGGGACGTGTTGGTGCAATGCCGACATGAACAAGCCCAAGGTGCTCGTGGAAAAGGGGCTGTGTAAAAACCAGGGCTGGTGAGAGGGGTTTGCTGCTGGTTTTGTGGGCATTTGGCCCTTGCTCCATCTGCAAATTGTTCATGAACTGATTGATTTCCATGAAAATATCCTATATTTCTTGATTAATGTATGTGAGACTCAGCCAAGGGTGGGGGGGTTGCTGTCTGGGGCGTTTTTGTGGCCCATCCCAGGCAGTGACTTCCCCAGGAACCCCAAGAGCTGGAATGGGGGCCCATACCTCTAATAAATCCAGGTTTTGCCCAATGTCCAGGGGCAGAAACATGGGATTTTTCTCATGTGCATACAAAACTTGTTGTTTTCATAGTAGTTTGTGTACGAGCTGGGGTAAAAAAAAAAATCAACCCTGCTGTGCCAGGCAGCTGAATCTGCTCAGTATTGGGAAGGAGAAAATGTGCACCTGGTGCTTTAGAGTAAGGGATGGCTTCTGGGACAGGAAGGGCAGCCGAGGAAAGGTTCATTTATTATCCTTGTCATGGCTTTTATTAGCAAAGCTCTATTATAGGCATTTTTCTCTTTCTTCTTGCTCGTTGTCTTTCCTTAGGAGTGGCCAGGCTGTTCCCCCCTGGTCAGGTAATGAGGGTGCAGGGTGCAAACCCTGCTAGTCAGAGCTGGAGGATGGGCTCTGGGGTACATCCCAACCCTCATCCCAGAACAAACCACATCCCCAGTTCAGCAGGAGCCTCCCGGGACTGGTCCAGGTGCCCTCTGGTCCCGATTCGCTCGGTGCAAACCCACACGAGCTCCAGGGCTGTGTCTGGCAGCGGAGCTGAGCTGTTATTTTCCCTCCCTCATTAACAAATAAATCTCTCGGTGGAGGAGGTTTGTGTGATGGATATTGGCCATGATCCGAGTAGGGCAGGCGATCATGTTCAATTACTTTATTAGCAGGACGAGGCTCATCCCGGTGACGCTGGGCCCGGCAGGTCGGAGCTCCAGCAGGATCAGATGCTGCTTCCTCTGGTGGAGTGGCTGGTCCAGCCCTGTCCCCCGTCCTCAGGGCTTCTGAGCAGCATCTGCCCTTGTCACAGGCCTGGACCACACGGCAGCTGCTTGAAATGGGGGAATTTCTATTTTCTTTGTCTTAAAAACACATAAATGATCCATTGGAACAGAGGACGATCAAGGGTTAAGCTTTTTATTGGATGGTTCGGTTGCTGTGTCTGTGTTTGGAGTTTTTGTGAGTTCCTGCCCCCAGTTTGATTAGCATCAAACCCCAGCACGTTTGTCATGGGGAAGGAGAACATCAACTGACATTTTTAGGCCAGGGCCAAATTCATCACTTGTCAGGCAGCTCTGCAGCCGTGTCTGTGCATTGGCAGGGGAAGATGGAAGGGATGCTCCCAGCCCAGGTCTAGCAGGGAAACAAACCAGTCCCACACCACCTACTGTGTTCCCTGTCCTGTCTGCCACTGTCCCTTGGTCTGCTTTGTGTTCCAGCACATCTGGCCCGAGCCCAGCTGCTTTTTGGGCTGTCTGTCCTGCCTTCTGCTTGGGTTTAACTCAGCAAATGGAGCTCCAGGCTGGAATGCTGTGACCACTTCTATGTGTGTCTGTAGGGAGGGGGTTGTCCTGCATCTTACCCAGAAATTCCCCTTTCTCCCACTATAAATAGTGTGTGAGTGTGTGTGTATATAGATATGTATAGGCATGTAGACGGATTTGCAAGTTGATATCCAATCATGCAGCTCTGGGTTAACACCTGGACTCAATGATGTTCAAGATCTTTTCCAACCTTGATGATTCTGTGCTTCCATGATTATATATACATATATATTCGTATAAATAAAATAGGCAGATTTGCAAGTTGATATGCAATCACACAGTGCTGGGTTAATGGTTGCACCTGATGACCTTAAAGGTCTTTTCCAACCTAAAGGATTCTGTTCTTCCATGCACTGTGAGAGGGAGAAGTGTGATTTTTGCAGCTGGGGAAACTGAGGCACAAGCTACCTGGCTTGTACCTGGAGCCAGTGGGTGAAAAAATTAATGTTCCTCACATTTATTCAGTTATCCCAGTGAAGGAAAGGCCTCCCCTGGAGTTCAGCTCTGCCCAGCAAACTGTACACAGGTGGGCACAGAGCATCACTTTATTCCTCAGGTATGCTGCTTTGTCCAATATTATATGAAAAATGAGATCTGAATTGGAATCTTGTGGGGGTAAAAGGTACCAGTGTGCATTGGGATTAGGGTTTTAGTTTCGTTGGTTTTGCTTCTCTCTTTATTTCCATGAGGAGTGACAGCAATAGCATCTTGGCTGCAAAGGCAGAGCTCGCTTGGAGAAAATCCAGGCTGGTTTGACACTCTCTTGCCCTGAATGACAAGAATAAAATTAAAAAGAAAAAAAAAAAAAAAAGGAAAAAATGGAAGGAAAGAAATTCCAGCAGCCACTGCTCCTGCTCTGGCATTGCTAATCCAACAGCTGAAGGTTTATTTGTACTGACTAAGCTGGAGTGAGCAACTTAATTCCCTTTTAATTCTCTTCAGAAGGCTTCAAAAAGCCTAATAGCTGTTTTCCTGCATGCTGTTAACTCCGAGGCAGCCCCCGGCCTTCCCAGGCTCCGTGGATTTTGTGGTGGTGGCTGGATTTTTGTCAGCCCTTCCCAATAACAGGTGGGATTGGTGCCTGGAGCAGGACTGATGGAGGTGCTGAAGATGGAGGTGTTATTTCCTGGTGCTTTATGCATTATTTAGGTATTGACAGCAGGGCTGCCCTGACGGCTCTGGCAGGGGTGGCCTCGCTCTGTGCCGTGGGCTCACCCCGAAATTTGTCAGCCAGGGCTTGGCCAAATGTGTCTTTTAGAACCTCCCCTGGCCCCTGTGGCTCCGAAAGTATCTCAGGGGGGTTAATACACTGCAAATCCCGCTTAGGGTTTACAATGTTTCTGTGAGCATCTCCAGGCCTGCTGTGCATGTGGCAAAGCTGTTCAGTGCTGGTTTTCCCCTGGCAGACTGAGCCCTGCACCACCACCTCCCATCCCTGCACATGCTGCCTAAAATCCTGGGAAATATGGCAGAGCATCCCCCCTCCCTCTGCCCTGAGCTGCCATGGGTTATTCCAGACCAGCAAACCAGCCTCCATCCGCCCCCCGTGGGTGCAAGGCAACCTTTACCTGTAAGAACACCTTCACCAAACAGGCCGTTGAAAAATAAATATCAAACCAAAAAATGAAAATCAAACCGAACCCAAAGAAAAAAAATAACCCTCCAAAACCTGAAATCTCTTAATCAGTGTGGACTTTCGAGGACATTTCTGGGTATAGGCCCTGCAGAGAAGAGGCTGCTCCTTTGTAGCCTTCTGAGTCCTGTAAGATATTTGGAAGGACAGAAATGGAATTGGAAATTGCGCTTTTTGTATTTGAGGGATGGGGTGTGTAGCAGCTGAGTGTCAGGACCAGGAACAGCGAGGGCAGAGGGAGACTCCACATATGCACTGAGGAAGGTTGGCAGGAGAATGGGAGTTTTACCCTCCTGTAATATTTCATACCTGTGAACCTCCAGCCCACAACTAGAGACAGTTGAGATTTTGATGCAAAGCACTTTTTTTTTCCTAGAAAATGGTAATTTCAGGCAATATTTGCTGGGAAAAGGGTTGGTCTCAATGGATTTTGCTGGAGGGAATTATTTCAAACTCTGCCTCAGTCCACTGGTGTTGGGAAACTGCATCTCGTCGGGAGGTTGCAGCTGATGTGTCATAATTCAATGAGCACAAAATCAAATTGCTCCGCTTGGTAACATCCTTATTCCTCATTTTCCATGAAAATGAGACATATTTGTTATGTGTCAATGCTGTTAAGTGAGCCCAACTTGCTGGAGAGGGGAGCTGGTCCCATGTGGACAGTGCAGTTGGGGGGCAGCAGAAAAGCTCCTGGTCTGGATCTCTGGAGAGGGAGGATACGGGTTCAGCTCAGAGGAGCCAGGTCAGGGGCTTCCCTCTGCCCTGGGAGCATCCCATTCTGGCTTGGTGCTGGGATGTGGCTCATCCCCAGTGAGGAAGCCAAACCAATCCTTCGTGCAAAGGGCAAAATCTGTTGCAACAGGGAAGCAAAGGAACTGTCAAGTCTTGGCTGCTTTTGGGAGGATGTTAAACAGTTGAGGTGGGAAGGAGTGGATGCTTTTAGGGGGATGTTAAACAGCTGATGCATTATTGCTGGTGACAGGGTTTTGGGGACAATGCAGAGCCCAGGCTTGGGAGACACCTGATCCCACAGCTCACTCCATGCCAACCTGCAGGATGGTCCTTGGAAAAGCTGCCTCCTGCCCCTCCTTGCACACCAACAAGGTGTTTGTAGCACATCCTTCAAAGAAACTGCCCGATTTCTTTCCCTTGCTCTTTTCACATGCCGTTTATCACCTAACGAGGAGCAGTTCCCTGCAGGATGCTGCCTGCTTAGGGCCAAGAATGGGGAATTGGGACTCCTGAACCCTTGGCCACAAGGTTCAAAGGTCTCCCCCGCACCTCCCGAGGGGCCAGTGATGAAGGGGAGACCTCTGAACCAAAGCCTGGCGGTGGCAGGTCACACTAAGTGTCTCCAAACCTCGCAGAAAGGGGTACAGTGGGGTGCCCACATCCAAGCATCCTTCTTTTCTTTCCCAGCTCTGCTGCCGGGATCAGCCCTTCCCAAGCAAAGCCCCAGCTCCAGTCTTCACTGACATCTAGTGGCAGTGCCGACGCTTAGAGCTGGCAGGGGTGGCTGCTTGAAGCCAAAACGAGCCTTCTTGCAGGTTCCCATCCTCGGTAGGATCCCGCTTCCCCTGGGAAAAGCCGCCCCCTTGCACACACCACGTAAGGGACTTTGGAAACAGTGTCCCTGTCACCACTTTGGCTCTGCAGGTGAGGACACTGAGGTGGGAAGGGGGTGAGTGGCTTTGACCCTTGTAGCTGCCTTATTCAGTCCTCTTATCTTAAGATTAGGGGAAAAGGATGGGGGGAGGATCCTCATCCTCCCTTGTGCTAAGGGGAAAAGGAGCGATGTGCTTGCTAATCTGAGGCACTCAGCAGGAGTCATAAATACTCCAGGGTGAAAAGGCTGTTTACATATAAGGTCCAGGGTTAAAAGACTTGCTCCAGGGGGTTTTAAATATAACAGCAAACCTTTGCTGGCTGCAGGTTACCCGATCTGTTGCCCTTCTCAACACTGCTCAGCAGCAGGGAGCACGGCTGCCCTCCTGAGCAAGGGAGGGTTTGAAACACGCTGGAGGCATCAGTCATGAGGGCTTCTCACATCTTTCCCACCTTAAGGAATGGAAAGATTTGGCAGGATGGGTCAGCTTTGCTCTGCTCAAATTGAGTTAGAAACTGTAAAATGGGGGAGGGTGGGAAGAAATAGCAGGAGAGGCACCTGTGAAGAGTTGAGGATGCTGAGGCAAAGGGGCTGGGATGCGCCCAGCTCCACAGATTCCCCTCAGTGGAGGTGGGTGACACCCCACCAGGTCTTGTAACTCCACCAAGGACAATGGATGGTGCTGCTCTGCACCCACAAACCCAGTTTGTAAAACCTCAGCTGGTGCAGCCACCCAGTGCCACCCACCCTCAGAACTCACACGGGTGGAGGGGCTGGAGCTGGCCCTTGCTGCCTGGACTAATTTATCTTCTCCACCAAAAAAATGACAATTGATTAACTTTGTTGCCGTGCAAACACAGTTTTATGGGTTTTTTACAATGTACACTATTCTGGATTTCCCTCCAAAGTGCCACAGAGCTCAGCACAGCCTCCACACTGCTGGGAATCGCTTATACAGGAACACATTATTTGATAAGAATCTCCCTGGGTTTTTTCCTTCCCCTTGAACATCCTTATCACTGCCCCGGTGTTGTGTGTGCAGGTAGGAAAGCGGCTCCTTCCCATTCATCTGCTGGAGATTGGGTCGATTCACTGCCCTCTGAGGACCATCAGAGCACAATGAGGACAATCTGAGGACAAACAGAGCCATCCCTTTTCTGCAGAACCAGAGAGAAAATCAGCAGCTCAAAAGCCCCATTCCCAACTCCACAGAGGGGGGAGCAGAGCAAGGGCAGCCTGACCCAACTCCAGGGGGGAAAGTGGAACTCCTGAAGAGCTGGACCCTTCTCCAGGCCCAGGACCCTGATCTACAGGTGGTACCTAATTTTAATCGAATTTGTTGATTTTCAAGTAAATTAACTCCTGGGCAGATTCTGAAGCCAAGAGGCTCTGCCAAAAAATTCCTGCACTAAGAGGAAAAGGTTTGCCAAGGAGGCAGGAGCAAACAGCAGCTGACAGGCGTGGATCCCCACTGCTCACCACAGCCAGAGCCAGGCATTGTACAGCCCAAGGTGTTCAAGGCTTGGAGCTAAATGCTTTTTTAATGGAATAACACAGCTATGATGTTTATTTGAGGATCATGTTTTGCATGCAGGATGGGTTTTTTTCACTATTACTCTTTTTTTTTTTTCCTTACCACTGGGAAGAGGAAAATAAAAGCCTGTAATCTCCAGCTGGCAGACACAGAGGAGATAAGCTTCAGGTACCTCCCGACGCTCACCGAGGAGTTTTGTTCTCCCATCTTATCTCCACCTCCAGGTCACATCATCTCGGGGCTCAGCACAGTTCCTGGGGGGAGTGCAGAGTGCTGCTGTCCCATCCCTGCTCCGGACAGGGTGTCTGAGGGTGGGCTGTGATCCCAAACCATGCAGACAGCAGCGTGTTTCTCAACAATAACCCTTCTCCCAGCTGGTGCAGCTCAGCCACCACACGCAGACCCTGCTCCTGGACCACAAACCCATCCTGGCACAAGCATCCCTGGAAGGCCTTGATAATCAGGAAGAAACCAATTTTCCCCACCTCCTCAGGTATTGTAGCTTTCAGTGCTAATTATTGTGTGTTTTAATTCATCCATAACTGATATGATCTTCAAGGCTTAAATGTCTTGCTCTAACGCTTCCAGATTTTTATTCTTTTTTTTCCTTTGAACTCCTGCAAAGGAGCCTCTGGGACCCTGCAGCTCTTGCTTTATGTTTGCTTTTAATCAGCTTGCTTTCCTTCCCAGAAACAAAGACAAATAATGCTGCCACGGTTTCTCCTTGGAAATTTCTCCACGTTGACAAGAAGAGAGGGGGAAAGCATGACTAGTTAACAGCTGAATTTCCTGGTGTCTTTCCTCCTTTTTATCTGGTTTGCTGCAAGACAAACGACTCTCTTAATTTAGCTGAGAAGTCGAAGGGCACCCATCTAGTTCAGCAGTGGTCCAGCCAGCTGCAGGCCTGGGGAACCACAGTGAGCAAGGGTGATGGGGTGTCACATCCCACCCAACACCGTGGCATCACCAGGCCAGGGAATCCGTTCCTTGTGGCAGAACACCACACCAGGAGAGTGGCAAGAGAGGCACTGGTTCTGTGTGATGGAACCTTGGTCACTGGGGCAGTGAAATAACTCTGGTAGATGGTAGGAGGTTGTTTTGTGCTGCTCCAACACAGAGATGACAGTGTGGGTTGAGGTGGTGCTTGGAGAGGGGGGAAGCATTCGTAGTGCCCATGGGTGCCATTCCTTTTTATTCCTTTATTCCTTCAAACTCCTGCAAGGGAGTGTCTCAGACCCCACAGCTCTCTTTATGTGTGCTTTTAATGAGCTTGCTTTTCTTCCCCAAACCAAAGACAAATAATGCTTCCATGGTTTACCCTTGGAAATTTCTCCACATTGAGAAGAAGAGAGAGGGAAGGCAGCATCTCAGGAAATGCTGAGTTTCCTGGGCATTATTCCAGAAGATGGATTTGCTGGCCAAAAGCTCAAGTCCTGCCCCTGTAGAGGACCCTGACACGAGGACTGTGCTGTGCAGATGCAGACACAAGGAGATGTTGGAGGTGGCTGTCCTGGCAGTGGTGACAGGGCTCAGAAACCACAGCACAGCCCCCGTGCCTGTACGGGATGTCCGGGACACAACCCACGCCAGGAGGTCATTTGCAGGGCCCCTTCTCTCTCCTCCTTCCAAAGAAGCCAAGCAGAACATTTGGGGTCATTTTTCTGCTTTTCTCATACTTGCTCCCTGCTGGAGCTGATTTATCCCTGCAGCTTGCAGAGCTACATCCAAGAGGGACATGTTTTGCCTTCGTAGTACATGAAACTGCTATAAATTATTGGCTGCTTTGTGTCAGCCAGAGCCTGACACAGCCCATAAAACCTCCTGGCCGTGTTACTGCACTTGAACCTGGCACCAGGCTGCTGCTGGTGAGCTGGCCCAGACCCAAGGGAAGGGGTTGCCAGCTCCAAGGATGTATTGTTCTCCATGGTGACAACCCCCAGCCTTGTTCCTAAAGTCACACACGGACTTTGAGTCCACGGAGCCTCAGAAGGAAGAGCTCTGCCCTTGCTGTCACTTGTGTCTCTGGACAGCCACTGCTTGTCCAGGTTTACAGGGGAAGGTGCAGAGGATGGTGCCAGGCTCTTTTCAGTGGTGTCCAACGACACGACAAGGAGAAATGGCCATAAACTAAACCACAACAAGTTCCACCTCAACACGAGGAAGAATTTTCCATGGAGGTGGCAGAGCACTGGAACAGCTGCCCAGGGATGGTGTGGAGTCTCCCCCTCTGGAGACACTCCAAAGCCACCTGGACACTTTCCTGTGTCACCTGCTTGAGGTGACCCTGCCTTGGCAGGGGGTGGGGGGTCTGGATGATCTCCAGAGGTCCCTTCCAACCCTGACTATTCTGGGATTCTGATTCTGTACCATGGCCACCCCTCCCCTGAGAACAGGTGGGCAAAGCACCTCACAGCATGTGTTAGTGAGGCTTGCAGATGAAATAATAATAATAATACTAGTAGTAATAATACTAGTAGTAACATCATATTCCTTAAGCATAGAACCAGTGAGGTTAAAACTCAGTGTTCTCAAGGCAAAATTGCTGCATGTTCACAATATTATCTGTAAGTGATGTGCATGGGAGGGCAGTGGGAAGCAAAGGGGGCCTCGTGAGAGCCACAAAAGCTGGACTTTTAATTTAAAACTACCTTTTCCTGTTTGAGTGTCTCTCCTGACAGTCCATTTCTTATTTTCCCTATGCAGCAGTGATCAGCAGGTAGCAAGGGAGAAAGGAAACCGATGGTCTCTGCCTGATTTCAGTGCTGTAAATTATAGATATATATGGAACAAAAGAGTGCTGCGATATTAATTTCTGTTGTTGAAAATCACAGACCCTCTACTTTAATTTACTGCTAAATAATAAATGACTTCGTGAGATACTCGGCAAAGATAAAGATGCCTCGGTAAATCAAACAGCTCATAAGCACTTATGGATCAGTCTGTCTTGTATGTGTACTTAAGTGGTTTATATTGTTCTCAGAAAGCAGAAATAAGCAGGCGTTTAACGGATGCTATCTGCCAAAATAAAGGATGAACCCGTGAATCAAATGGCTTCCTGCAAATCCTCATTTGCATTTGCAGAATAGAATGAAAAGTGGTGCCTTAGGGATCCTGAAACGTTTAGATACAAGCTTAAAATGTGTCCCGCAGGGGGCCGTCATGGAGAGCAGCAGGTAGGTTTATATAGGATTTGTATAAGGTTTGTATAGGGTTTATCCACAGCTCAGCAGGAGGAGGAACGGAGTGTATGGATAAGCCTGGAAGACGACAGGTCTCTCCTGATCCTGCCTCTGCAAAAACACCCTGAAAGCATCCATTCTCATGGCACTTCACGATAAACTGTGCAAAGGTGAGACAAGGATGACATTGGGAACCCAGATCTGCAGCGTGGATCTGCCATGGAGAGCCAGACCCCTGGCTGGTCCTGCCTCAGTTTCCCTCTTGGCATGCACAGGAGGGAAACTGCCTTCCCAGGCTGCCATACAGGTCTGTCTCCTGGCTTGACATGTGATTTTCTCTCCTCCCTGGGTCCTCGTGTGCTGGACAGCAGTAAAAAAGCCACTAATTCCACCTGCAGAGAAGTCAGGAGCTCTTGGGTGGCCCTAAGTAAGATGGGTGTTGGGCTCTGGGAGCACAGCTCTGGCTCCAGGAAGGTGACATCCTCAGCGTGCCAGGCTCCAGCTATTTGCAAAGGCAAGTTAGAGTCCAAAGGATGCAATTAGAGTCTGAAGTGAAAATAAGATATGGATGTGGCCGATTTTGACATTTATAGCACATGTTTGTTATGCAAATTGGCCAGACTCTATAGGAATGCAACAGAAGGAGATTGCAAAGGGCACCAACTCATCCGAGGAGCTTCAAGCGCCTCCTGCATGACTGTGGCCGTGTTTAACAGTTTGTCGGGGTGGTGGGGAGGCAGCCAGGGGCACGGGGGCTCTGTGAGTGGTGGCAGTGCCTGGCTGGGGATGGGGGACGTTTAGGGATGTGGGTTTGACAGAGTAAGAGGGTGTCAGAGCAAGCAGACGTCAGTGTTGGTCCCCAGGGTGCAAATACAGAGGCATTTCCTTGGGATAATTTCAGCAGCCAGAGCTCCTGGCCTCACTTTCAAGGGTACAGGGAGCTCCTGTGTGGAAAAATAAGTGCTTTGGGGTATTTCAGTGTGGCTGCCTGAGCACAGAATACAAGGGACTGCCACAGTCCTTTAAGGGTTGACATCTGTCTCTGCCCTGCCCAGCCTTCCTCCTGCTTACACATGGCTCCACCCTTAAAGATGCTTATTTACCCCCAAAGTGCAGGCACACTAAACTGGGCAGTTTGGGGAGGATTCTCCAACCCACTTTGGGATGTGTTTTAGCTCTGTGGAGAGGTTTGAGGATGCTGTTGTGCAGCACAGAGGAGCTCAGGGCTGGGCACAGTTAGGCTGTGCTTGAGAAGGGAGTCCAGCTCCATGACATAGTGCCTGCTGCTGTCTGCTGGAGAGGACAAACAACACCTGGTACAGCTGGAATGAGGGAAGCACAGCCCTATGGAACTGGGTCTGGCAGAAATTCTGCCACAGTGAGTTATTCTTCCAAAAAAAGCCCCCGGTAGGTGGGAGGCAGCAGAGTGGATGTGCTGCAATCAGCAGATGTCTGGCCACCACAGTGCTCCTCTGCAGGCCACTAGCTCTCAGATTTATCATCTTCGGAGTGGAGGACACCAGCCCAGCTGGCTCCATCTGAATCATGCACACAAACTGCCCAGCTGGCAGGCTGATAGGACAGAAACCTCCAGCTGGGGACAGTGATGAGTGCCTGAGAGAGAAAACATCTTTCCCCAGCACAGCTGGATTTGGTCGAGGATATTTCTCTACAAGCAAGTGGGTTTGAATAACAATCCATTAGATACACAAACCTCTGCAACCTTTGCTGACAGCAGGGGATTGGGGGCAGAGGAGACGCTGATGGGAGTAGTTCTAGATACAACTGAGCTCTGTGGAGTAGGAAATTTTCGCTTTGTTTTTTAGGTTAAGCCAGAGATCCCTGAGCTTTCAGCTCAGACACTCCACGGCACCGCGGTGGGAGGGACGTGTGCTCTGCGAGTGCCTTGGGCTCAGGTGTGCAGGTGACATGACCAGCCATGGCACTCTCCACCCAACATGGGACACTTGCATTTTGATCTCTGGTGGATGTGTTTTCCAAGTGTGACATGGGCCAGGGCAGTCCCACTCACTCCTCCAAGGCAGCAGGAACTGGAGCACATGGATGGTCCCATCCACTACAAGAAGGACAATGAAGTGCTTGAGCGTGTCCAGAGAAGGGCAATAGAGCTGGGGAAGGGTCTGGAGCACATGTCTGATGAGGAGCAGCTGAGGAAGGTGGGGGGGCTCAGCCTGGGGAAAAGGAGGCTCAGGGGGTACCTTCTCAGTCTCTACAACTCCTTGCACAGGAGGGTGGAGCCAGGTGGAGTCGGCCTCTGCTCCCAGGGAACAAAGGACAGGATGAGAGGAAACAGCCTCAAGTTGTGCCAGGAGAAGTTTAGATTGAATATTAGGGAAAATTTCTTCACTGAAAGGGTTGTCCAGCCATGGAACAGGCTGCCCAGGGCAGTTCTGGAGTCACAATCTCTGGAGGGATTTATAAGGCATATGGGTGTGGCATTTGAGGACATGGTTTAATGGTGAACACAGTGGTGGTGGTGGGTTAATGGTTGGACTTGGTGGTCTTAGAGGTCTTTTCCAATCATAAGGGACTATGAAGTCCCTTGGTGTGAGCAGCCCCAGGAGAAGCAGGAGTTTGTGTGTGGTGGGAGCAGGCCAGGAGCACGTACCAAGTGAGGTTTTCACATCAGCTACCCAAAGTACAAACATGCACAGGCCAAGGGCTCAGCTTCATGTTTCAAACTCCCTGGTAAGTGCTTTTAGCTGTTGAACACCGTGCCTGGACATGTGCTGGGCAGAGCTGGGTACCACCCTCAGCATCTCTGGTCTTGCCAACAGGAGAACACAGAGAGGTCAAAGAGATTTTAAGAACTTGATGCACTGAAATGTTCCTGTCCTTTGCACATCACCTGGAAAAGCTCTGGTGACAGCAAACCCTCTGGTCTGTGCATTCTCCCCATGTGTGTGCTGAGCTGCAAACCCTGGAGCTGATGGAGCTTCCCACCCTCTGCTCCAGAGGAGGCAGAAAGCCTCCACTCCCTGCTCTCAGGCACCACATGCTCCTCCCCGTGGAACCAACATCCCACAGGATGCTCTTCACAGGGACAATGGATCAGCTGTGGGAGCTGATCAGGCCCCATCAGGACTCACAGTGCTGTGTCCTGCCATGTTCCACACGACAGCACCTGTTCCAAACACAGGTGGATCCAACCCCAGCACGACCAGGCTCCCAGAGCCACATGCTATTGAGTTCTGCTAATGCTGTTGAAAGACGGGGCAGCTCCAATTTGCCCAGAGCTGCTTGGTCGTAACGTGGGACGGGCTGTTCCCAAAACCACTTCTGACAGTGAAAGCATTTTGCTGGAGCGCAGCGAGGGAAAAACAAATTACTGTGGCATAAACGAGAAAATCCATCATCGGCGGGAAGAGGAGAGAATTGGTTTAAGGATCCACGTAGGAGACTGTGACAGTAATCACACAACAGCCCTTTAAATGTCAAGGGGGGTGAGCATGGTTTAATAGCAACCGAAACGCTGCCAAGCCGGGTGACGTGTAACAAAGCAGACGGATGGATAGATCTACCTATTATCTCCCTGGAGAAAGAGAAGAGGGAGATAATTCAGGTCTGTGCTTGATCTACTGTGTAAATCTCAGAGAGGTAATGTTTTCTTTCATCAAAAAGGAAAAAAAAAAAAAAAGAATGTTGTTTGTTTTCTCGGCGCTGTCCCTGCCGTCAGCCAGACAGCCGGGGCTCAGCTGCACAAAGGAGATACACAACGTTTACAGCTGGCCACAGCCTGGGCAGTGCTGCACCCACGAGGAATGAAATCCTGGGGGTGTGTGGCAGCCAGTCAGGCACTTCGTGGGCCTGTGGCTTGGTTCAGCAGTGCTGCGACAAAGAGGAGACAGAAGACAGCATGTGAGGGGGCCAGGGCAGAGAGGGGCAGCAGGGCAGAGAGGGGCAGCAGGCTGAACCGTCTGCAGCATCAGGTGTGAAATGCTTTTGCCTTCCCAAGTGAAATTCATGAAAGGGTGTGAAATGCTTTTGCTCTGCACACACGTGCCCCTGTGCTGCTCCAAGGGAATCGGTGGCTCTCCCCGTCCACAGTGGGGTGTCTGGGTCCTTCTTCCACCTCCCTGTGTGGCTGGTGATAGATGATGTTTTGAGGGTCTCAGAGCCCCTCTAACTCAGTTGGAAAAGCCCATCTCTTTTGTGAGGATGCCAGTACAGCCTGGCTGGCTCATCTGGCCCTTCAAGGAGCCTCAGGTGACCACAGCACATTTGGCTCCAGGGTCCAGCCTCAGGCTGCAGGGCTCTTCCCCCATGCTCTGGGCACCTTCTGGCACGATTAAAGGATTCACTGCAGCCACAATTGGATGTGGTGGTCTTGGAAGTCTTTTCCAACCTGGACGATTCTATGAATCTGAAAGATAAAAAGAACACTGAGCAGTACTGCTTCCAATGGGAAACCAGCAACACATGAAAACCTGGGCTGTGTTGGGAGAGGAAATATCCCTCGGATCGTGAGCACTGGTCAGGGGGCAGCAGGGAAAGGCTCTGTGCTCTGAAAAGCGCAAGAGCAGGTTTTGCAAAGCCAGCTCCTCAGATCTGAGCCTGTTTGTGTTTTCATTCATCTCTTTGCATCACAATTCTTTGTGCAAAATGGGGATCGTGACCTCTGCTTTCACAGGGACTGGAAAGATGTTACTTAGTATTTGTAGAACATTCCAGCTGTGTATTTACAATCACCAGAAGAAAAATCACAAGGAAATGGAATAGTTTAGTATTCAGAGCAGGCTCTGAGCAGTGCAGGCACCGATTCCTGGGGAACCAGAGTGTTGAATTACCTGCTCAGCTGGCACAGTGTGGGGCTGGGCTGGTGGGACAAACCTTGTCCCTGTGTCATTCCATCCCCTTCTTCGGATGTGCCAGCACTGAGAGGCCACACTAAGGTTTAATGGGCCACCCGAAAATGAGTGTTTGCTCGTGCTGTGGTGCTTGGCTTCACCAGCTGCTCCTCCCATCCAGGTTTTGCATGATTTAGAACTGTATGTATATTTTATAAAAGGTCTGCTAAAATGTGTTATTGCAGAAATAAACCAAGCTCTGGCTCATTTTTAATGAGCCATCAGGGAGCAAGTTATTGTTGGAGAGGTTTTCTTCTGCTGGGCTGTTTATACTGAAATGTCTTGGAGGTAAATTTTTGATTAAATTTCATGAGTGAGGTACCTGTATTAGTGCTGAAAGCCTTTCGCTTAGCCAGGAGTGGGGTTGTCAGAGCCACTGAAAGAGCAGCACAGCTCAACATAAACAGGCGGGCTTGAAAACCATCAGTAGAAAATTAGCTCTAAAATACTGATTTACTGTGTATTAACTCCCCTGTAGCTTCAGCTCCAGCAAGAGCATCCTCTGAACCTTCTGTGTGCAGAGATTTTGCCTACTGGGGACATATAATCACAGAATTATGGAACGATTTGGGTTGGAAGGGAGTTTACCCTGCCAAGGGCAGAGACACCTTCCACTAGCCCAGGCTGCTTCAAGCCCCATCCAACCTGGCCTTGGACACTTCCAGGGATGGGGCAGCCACAGCTTCTCTGGGCAACCTGTGCCAGGGCCTCACCACCCTCACTGTTAAAAGTTTCTTCCTTATATCTAGTCTGAATCTCTCCTCTTTTAGCTTAAAGCGGTCCTGTCACCGCCTGCCCCTATAAAGAGTCACTCTCCATCTTTTTACAATCCGCCTTTAGGCACTGGAAGAGGCTCTGAGGTCTCGCTGGACCCTTCCCTTCTCCAGGCTGAACACCCGCAGTTCTACCAGAGCAGAGGGGCTGCATCCCTTGGAGCATCTCCAAGCCTGCATCCCTTGGAGCATCTCCGTGCCCTCCTCTGGACCAGCAGCTCCAAAACCAAACGGAGCGACACAGGGGTCTGTTCTCTGCCTCCCCCGAGCCGCTCCCGGCAGTGCTCCCCGCGTTCTCTGCCTGCCCCAGTCCCGGGCTCATTCCTGGCCGTTCCCGGGGGATCGCGAGCGGATCCCGGCTCCCGGACCCCGTCCCGGCTGCAGTGCCGGCTCCCGCCGCGCGGGGGCGCTATCACTGGCGGACCGCGGCCCCCCCCGCGCCGCTCTGGCCCGCGGGCCCCTCTCGGTGGGTTTCCGGGCCGCGCTTCCGGTCGCGTGGCGGGCGGGGGGTACACGGGGGTGCGGGATTTGGGAGGCCCGGGGCGGGATATGGAGACGGGGGGGGACACAGGGGGGTATGGGGGCGCTGGGGGACGGTGGAGGGGCTGGCGGAGGCAGAGTATGGGGGGCTGGAGCGCTGGGAGGGTGCCGGGGGGGGGCAGTGAAGGGCTGGGGGCAGCGTGGGGTTCTGGACGGGAGGCTGGGGGAGGAAGGGTTGGCGGGCTGGGGGACGGTGTGGGGGGGCTTGAGATGCTGTGGGAGGGGGGAGTGAAGTAATGAAGGGCAGGATATGGGGCTGGGGGAGGCAGGTATGGGGGGGCTGGAGCGCTACTGGAGTGCGGGGGGGGCTTGGGATGCGGTGATGGGGTAGTGAAGGCCTGGGGGGCAGGGGATGGGGTGCAGGAGGGCCTTCAGTGGGGGACTGGGAGAGACAGGGTTTGGGGGCTGGAACACTGGAGGGGTGCGGGGGGGCTTGGGATGCGGTGTCGGGGGATGGTGAGGTACTGGGGGGCAGGGGATGGGGCTGGGGGAGGCAGGTATTGGGGGCTGGAAAGCTGGAGGGGATGCAGGGGTGCGGTGCTTGGGATTCAGTGGGGAGGTGGTGAGATACTGGGAGGTAGGGTGTGGGGTTCCGCGGAGGGGCTGGAGGAGGCAGGGTCTGGGGGGCTCGGGCAGCGCAGTGGGATTTGGGATGTAGTGTAGGGGATAGTAACGTACTGGGGGGCAGCATATGGGGTTCTGGGGGGACCTGCAGTGTAGGGGGGTCGGTAGGAGGGCTGGGGTGCTGTGCAAGGACAGCCCTGGGCTGCGGTTCCTCCCTGGGGGAGGTGTTGGAGCCCACAGCAGGGTGTGGGTGTGGGGCTGGGGCACAGAGTGAGGGGGCTTGAGGTGGTGGGGGAAGGCTGAGTTGGGCCCAGGGGGTGAGCTGTGCAGGGGGGAAGGGGCTGCAGGGTGTTCTCCAGGGCCAACAGCCAGACTGGACTGTTGTTTTTTCCTGTGAATTTCACAGAAGTTTTTCAGTCACAGGATTTCCTGCCGGGGCCTCCGAGAAGCCACAGCCCCTGATGGTGACATGGGTGGGTGTGTTGGCACCTGGTGCTGCCATTCCTGAGGAGAGGGAGGACCAGGTGAGTCGGGTGAGCCCCCTGTGTCCCTCCTGGGCAGGGGCAGAGGGTCTGTGGGCTGGGGAAGGGCTGCTGGGTGGTGGGGCCAGCGGGCCCAGCCTCGTCCCAGCCAGTCTGACCCGTGCCCGAGATCAGCTCCCAGGTGGGCTCCGTGCTGGGGCTCACCTGTGCAGTAACAGGTGTGAGCATTCATGAAGCATTTTGATGGTCATGTATGATACTGCATACAACATCTGCACCCCCTAATCCAGGGAAAAATGGGGTTTAGATTCTTTAGTGTATGCTGAGTCTTGTTTTGAAAGTCATGTAGTAAAATCAAACTGATACTCTCTCAGGTGTGGAAAACAGAACTTGGGTATGTTTGTTCAGACTTTTTTTTTTTTTTCACCTGATTTATCACTAGATAGTATTTGAGTTCCAAAACTTTGTTCCCCACTCAGTAGGAAACGGTGATAAGGTGGATTCTGTACTTGAGCAAATGTAAGGCTTTGTTGAAATTGTGTACTTTGCTCTCTTGTTACATGTTTGGTTTCTCTCCTGCAGCTTGGGGGGATTCAGCTGGGGTCAGCTCAGGGGAAGGGGAGAGGAGAAGGCCCTTGCTGGGAACCTGGCACCAGAGTGATCATTGCTTTGGCAAAAATTCCTTGCCCAAAATAAAAAGTGCTTTTCCTGCTTCTTGTTGCTGTCAGATGGGTGATCTGGCTCTGGTGAGCTGTTGGGAAGTGTTCATTGTAGAGATGCTACTGGGAAGGATTTTGTGGAGGGCTGAGGGTGGGATAATGCTTCAGTTAACACTGATCCAGAGGAGATGGGTCTGTGTAGGACAAAGGTCTCCGGCTGAACATCCTGGTTGTTTCTTTTCAGGTGGCTGGACCAGGAGATGGTTCTGCAGGATGGTGAGAGCTGCCCTTGCAGTTTGGTTTTACCTGTGTGGTCTTTTAGGAGGAATAGTTTGGATTGGAAGGGACCTTAAAGATCATGTAGTTCCAACCCCCCTTCCGTGGGCAGGGACACCTTTCACTCCTCCAGGTTGCTCCAAGCCTTGTTAAACCTGGCCTTGGGGACTTCCAGAGATGGGGCAGCCACAGCTGCTCTGGGCAACCTGTGCCAGGGCCTCTCCACCCTCTCAGTAAAGATTTTTTTCCTAACATTCAATCTTACCCTGCCCTCTGTCAGTTTGAAGCCATTCCCGTTGTCCTGTCACTCCAGGCTCTTGTAAAAAGTCCCTCTCCAGCTTTCCTGTAGTTACAGAAAGCAGATTAACCTAACTAGACGGTAAACATAAATAAAATCCATTTCTCAGAGCTGACTTTCTTCCTTTCTTCATATTTAATATTTCCTACTGTGCATGAATGAGAAGGATGCTTGACATGCTGCAGGTGTGTGTGCAGGCAGGCACAGAGCTGCTGCTGCACTGACACCTGTGGCCTGGGCCCGAGCAGTCACAGTGCCTCAGTCCTGCTTTGGGGAGCGGTAGGGGGAATTGGATCCTGCATTGAATTCGGGAGTGCTGCAGGATTTGGGAGCGTCTCCATGTGCCAAGCTCCCACCTCCACTAGAGGGTGTGGAACTCCGCAGAATCCTTGGCTTTCACTGCAACTGGAAAAGCGGGAGACTTTTTTTCCTTGCACAGACAGCGAGGCCATGGTGGGATTACATCCCTGCTCTGTGCCCTGGCAGCAGCCCAGGCTGCTGGTGCATTATTCAATTCCCAGCTGGGCTCTCTGGGTGCTCTGTGGGACAAGGCTGGCCCTGGACAGCCGGGAATTGCTCGTAGGCAGCGTCTGTGAGCAGGGGGAGGCAGGTCAGCCGAGGGTTTGATCAGTTCCCACCTCCAGTGTGGGTACCTGGGAGAGGCTGCTTGGAGGGAAAACTTGCACATGCCAAGTTCCCTTTCTTCCACCTGGGGATAGGTCCCAGCTCTGGGGCAGGGAGGCCACCAGGACCACCAGCGCCCTGAGCCTGCCTGGGAGATTCTCCATCCAAGGGGGTTGTTGCCAACGTGGTGATCCGGCTGAATGGGCACAGGTGAGAATTAACCCGGGGTCAAAGCTGAGCCATTTGGAGAGGGCAGTGCCAGCAGGGGAGGAAAGCAAGGCTTGTGGAGCTGTGCAGGGATGGTGTTTTCTCTGCTCATCCCTCTCCATGCCTGGCTTTTGCTGTGCCTGACAGTGTCCTGCAAGGCAGAGCAGAAGGAAAGGCCCCCCTGGGGCCGTGGTGGGTGGTGCAGCAGTGGTGCTCAGCACTTGCATCCTGGTGTGCTCATCCACGGCCAAGAGTGATTGTGGGAGGTAGGTCAGGGACTGACTGTGTCCTCTGGTGCCAGATCCTGGTACAAAGCCAGCTGTGGAGCCCCAGCCAGGGTCATAACCCAGCCAAGCAAATCCTCCATCAGCTGAGCATGAAATGGATATTTATGTGTGCAGCTCAAAAATAACAAGGAAGGAGGCAGAGGTGTTTGCATGGGCACTTGTGTTTTACCTGAACTGCAGGCAGGCCGAATCCCAAGTACTGGGGCTGGGCTGGGACCCAGTCAGACCCTGTGGAAAGGGAGCAGGTCCCCTGTGGGCAGGGCAGATGCCTGGGCTGCAGCAGGCAGCTGCCAAAGTAGGGCAAGTTGGTGAGCAATGGGGAAGAAAACCTCTTTGTCCTTCAGAGCACGTCCCAGTGAGTGCCTTGCTGTGGCTGTGGCCTCTTCCCTCCCACTAAGCCCTCAGCCCCCATAACCACGAGGCCACAGTGCTTTACTGGGTCAGTCCTTGAAAGCTGGCCAGGAACCAGCCCCACGCTGGGAGCCCAGCCCTGCTGCGAGGCTGCCTTCTGCTCTCTCCTCCTCTGCTCCTGGTTTCTGCTGAGGCTGGAAGAGCTGAGAGCTCTGTGCCTGGCTGGACCTTGAGCTGGGGCAGGAATTGGTTCACAGTGTCAGTGTGTTATGCAAAGGGTTGAACTTTGCATTGTTGGAAGAGGAAATGTCTGTACGTTAGCTCTGATCTGTGCAGGAATTGCGAGTGTGCAGATTTGGGGCTGTGGCCACTTCTGCTGGGTAAACAGCCAGAGAACTGCCTGGTTTCCACCTTTCCTCTCCCTCCATCACCTGCTGAGGTGGCTCTGACAGCTCTCTTAGAGTGTGACATCTGGGAATAGTGCTGGCAACCAGCAGTCCAGCCCAGATCCTTCCAGTCAGCATCACTCAGCTTTAGTGAAGGTTCACCTCTGCTAAGTGGCTGCTTTTATCTGCTCCCTCAGGAGCTGTTTTTAGGTCTGGCTGTAGCACTGCTCTTCCTTCAGCAGCAGATAAATTCCTGTGGTCTCTGCTGGAGGGAGGGCACAGGCTGCAGGAAGGTCACATCTGCTGTCTCACTGCTCTGACCCTGGGGAAGGACAAGGCTGGGCTGGGCACAGCCTGAGCATCCCTTGGGCTCTCAGCTCCCACCAGAGCCAGGATTGCCTGGCAGTGCCTGTCAATCACTGTGATGACGAAGGGAGGGAGCAATCAAAGAAACCTTAAGAATATATATTTTTAAGCCATAGCTAAGAACTCTGCCATGGCTTCAAGTTGAACCTTTCAGCCAGAGGTGAGCAGGCTTAATTTGACAGCTATTTCTTAAATATTTTAAAAGCTGCCTGGAATAAACTGAATGCTTCCGAGTAGTGACCTAAATTCCACTTGCTGTAAATTTCATTAGAAAGTGGATTTGTGTGCCTGCCAGGCCGCTTTGCAGCTTCATTGATCTGCCCAAACCATGTGCTGTGCAAGTGCCTTCCTCAGCAGATTTTTAAAGAACTCACTGCTGCATGCTGCTAGCCCGGAATGTGGCTTGTTTTCTTCCTTTTTTCTCCCCTCTTCCTCTTTTTTTATTTTTCCTTCCTGGTGCAAATGCATCATCTGTTTACTAATCACGTTGCATCATTAGCTGCACAGAGTCATCCCACCGGCTGTGTGGGCACGGTTATAGCAGCTGGGAAGGAAAATGTCACTCTCTTCAGCTCGCTTGATGTGCTTTGCTCTCAGATCCCCATCCCACGCTGTGGAGGCCAAAGACTTTCACAACCCTGGGAGCTGCCTGCAGCTCTCTGCTCTCCAGCAACGTCAGCTGTGGTTCTGACACCCCCTCGAAGAAGCCTCCCTTCCCTTCTGCTGTCCCCAAAGCGCTGTCTATCCCTGTGCAACCACGGCTTTGGATCTTGTGGAGAGGTGTGATGGTAGCACAGATGGTAGAGACTGAGACTTACTAGGGAAAAAATGCCTGGAGAGACGTGGGAACGCCAGACCTGTGGATGCAGGAGCAACATGTATCTCCCCAAGCCTGAGCAGGGTCACTCAGGTGATGTTGAGTTCCCTTCCTATAGCATGTTTGCAGCCCACGTGCCTGGGTTAAAGGTAGTGTGGGAGGGCTCCGTGTAGCACCCCAGGGACAGGGACTGTGCAAACCCACAGCTGCTCCTGTGCTGTCAGACACAGAGCAATTGTCTGGGTGGGATGAGTTAATGGGTGAGGAGAAAGCAATGTGTCTCTGTAGTCCTGTAGCTGGGTACTCAGCCCTACCAGACCCATTGGGAAACCTGGGCTGTCCCTGTGCCCCTGGCACTTCTGCTGTTTGTTCTGCATGGAGCTGATGCTCCTGTGGGGACCTCCAGCCTGGGGACAGGCCACGTATCAGCATGAAATCCATGCTTTTGAAGCCCCTATCCTGCATCCTTATGAGGAGGGGGCTCTCTTGGGCTCAGTTTTGGCAAGATACTGGCAAAGCAGATTCCAAGGAACAGCAGCCTTTCTGCTGCCTCCCCTTCCCCTTTGGCTGCCAGCACAGGTGATGCCCAGTGCTGGGACCCTGGCTGTCCTCTGCCCTGGGAGAGGTGCTGCTCCACCTCTGGCCTAGGACTGTGATTTATTTTGGGAAGTTAAGCTGAAGGTCTGAACAAAGAGGCCACAGCCCAGACCAGCAGAGTGGGCTGTCTTGGGGACAGGGCCTTGCTGGCTGCCAGAACCAGACTAGAGCTAAATTAATTTCCCATAAATCTGAAATGCTCTGCTGGTTTCCCAGCCTCTCAGCGTCTCTGCTGGAGCTGCCTGTTATTTATTTCCCCGAGGTCTGAGGAGATGTGCAGTAAGTTTTGCCAAGGTGATGACCCGGGTCCATTTCCTTCCTGCTGCCAAAACTCTAAACTTCTCCTTACTCGGGCCCCTGATGGGAGGTTTCTCTCCTGGCACTAAGTGGCTTCACCTGTCCCCAAACCTTGTCTGTCCCAGTTGCAGGAAAGACAGGGAGGAAGGAGAGCTGGAGGCAGGAGGTCTCCTGGCTCTCCCCTGTTTTGGTTTTGGGCAGTGTGGGTGGTTCAGCCCCTTCGAGGGGAGGCTCTGCAAGCTCACCTTGGCAGGTGAGCAGAGGCACTGGGGACTGTGCCAGCCTGGACATGACTGGGTGCTGGGATGGCCCTGGGAGCTTTCCCTGCCCAGCATGGGGAGGCTGGAGCAAGTGCAGCTCCGCTTCTCAGTGCCAAGGAAAGGGCTGGTCAGGGCGTAGCTGCCAGGGAAGTCGTATTTAAATATTGGGAGCATCACTAAAGCAGCTATTTCTCTCTGCAACCCATGATGGGGTTAAGTGAAAAATGAAATTTCTCTCTATCTCCTTCCTTGTGCTTTCTCATCTCCGCCAACGGAGTGAAGATGGGAGAGGATTTTTTCCCTATATTTAGCTTTGGAGAAATTGCTATAACTAATCGGCTTTAGGATTCTGGGTTCTCTCTTTTATTTTATCTTTTCCTGTTGCTAAGACCTTGTCATGTGGCTGTGGGCTGCGGCTCGCTGGCTGTCTCTGTTTGCTGGGCTTTCATGGAGTCAATTAATAACCCATAAAAATAACACCTCCAGCTGTTCCACTTGCAGCTGCCGGGCTGGAGTCTAATTACGGGGCCTTGGATCCCAAATCCTGCTTTGCATGTAAAAGTGCCAGTGAATAGGAAGAGGCAGAGGAGAAGGCAATGCAAAAAAAGAATGAGGTTTGGGGTCTATTTTTAGCCTTTTCAAGACAAATGTAAAAAGACCCTTAGGCTGCTTGTGTCCTGCTGAATCTGATCACATGCACAATGTTGTTCCCATGGCACAGCGCAGCAGCCAGGGTGGATTTGGGCTTATTTTTGGCAGTTAGCTTGCCTACATTTAAACCTCCTTCTGGGTTAGTTTGAGCAGTGCCGTGTTGTGGCTTACATCCACGTACTAATGGCTTTTTTGCAATCACCTCTGGTTCTCTGTGTGTTGCTGAATGTGCCAGTGCTGGATGTGGCCACAGCAGTGATGGGAAGGGAAGGCACACAGCTGCTCACTCAGTGCATCTCAGAGCGGTGGTAAAGGGGTGCCCAGGCTCCCTCAAAAAGTCCTTTCCTACTGATTGAGATATAAAATTAATTTAGCTGGGGCTCTGGTGGATAGGCAATGGTCTCTCTCCCATGTCATTCTGTCTATTGTGCACCCTTCTCTGCTTCCCGAGCTGGATGTGATCTCTGGGTGAACCTGCTGGGTTCTGGAGCCTGGGCTCTTGCCTCCGATGGGCCGGTGCTGCCTTGAGCCTCCCCACTGCCATATTCACCTGCTTCTTGCCTCCTCCTGGGTGCTCAAGACTCCTCCCTTTTCTTGCTCCCCACAGAAGTGGTGTGGCAAAGGCCCAGGAGGGCTCAGGTGCACAGGGGGTCTTGGCGAGGGGGCACAAACAAAGCATTGGGCTTGTCTCCAGTCTCTGTCCAGGGAGTTGTTCTGGGGCATATCGGCCCTTTCCATCACTGGGCTCTTGTTTAATTCAGACTCAGCCTGGTTGTGACCAAAAGCAAATCAAACAGCTGTTCATTAGCTAATGTCAAATACTTAGTGGTCACACATTGGTCTGTAGCCACCAGCTGGAAACCACAACTGCAAATAGGCTTCCTGTGCCAGAGACCATCCCCCTCATCAAACCAAGTTATTTTGAGACTGATATTGGAACCTGCCCTCAGAAAAAACTCTGACACCTCCCACTTGCACTGGGGTTGCAGAACCAGTGCTTGACTCAAAAGGCAACTCCACCTCTTCCCTGTCTGCTCAGGCTCCCCCTGACAGCTACCAGAACCAGGAGGTGTTAAACATCTCTCATCCCTAGGGAGATGGAGCCAAATTCTCAGGTTGGGTCCCTTCAGTGGAGCTCTGTTCAGCCTAGCAAAGGGATTGCAAACGTGGCTTTCCGTCACGCGGTACATTAGCCAAATTAATTCCAGGACAGTCAGCCAGTGGTGCTCGAGGCCGAGACAGATTAATGCTGCAGCCGTGTCAAAATCAGCAGAGCTGCTGCCTGCAACGTGCCAGCTCCCTGGACACAGCCAGCCTTCTGCTCAGCCATGCCCTCTGCCTCACACCTCTCCTGAGCGCTGAACCCGCTGGAATCAGTGACACAGACAATTCAATTGGAAGGAACATCTGTCTCTGAGCTGCGCTCCCATTCAGGCCACCGCCGCCGCTGCGAGTGGGTGACATTTTTTATGCGTCTCGCTTGCTTTCTTTAATCTCCCAAACACAGGCTCGCCTGTGGAGGCACAAGGAATGTTCCTCCCCCGTGAGAAGGGAAAAGGAATTAGCCAGCAGATTGAGCGTGTATAGCAAATAATGAGATTGCCTTGGATACAGGACCGGAATTCATGCAAAGAATGATGCTGATCGGAGAAGATAAGCAGCATTTTTAGGGTCTGCAAACGGCATCATGAAACTCGTGTTTCTCGAGTTCTAAAACATGCTTGGATGAAAGCTGCCAGCACAGGCCTGATCCACAGACAGTGTGATTTAAAAAATAAACCCTGAAATAGCTATACTGGTAGTAATTTTGGTGTGCAAGTGCCTCATAATGCCTCATTTTCCTCCAGGCACAGGAATAAGCTGAACAGCTACAGGCACTGTGATGCTGGCGGAGCAGCAGACACAAAGGAGGCTTGTCCTGGTGGAGCCCCACTGAAAGGTTCTGTGTTTGCCCACAGGGTGCAGAGCCAGCACTGGTGGAGTCAGTGTGTCCTTCAGAAAGGATTTGTGCAATACTTTTAATAATAAGTAGTTATTTCTTATTATTCCTCTTGTATTAAAAAAAAAAATAATAATTATCAACATGTTAGAGGCAAATAGGGACAAAGTCTCTACCTGGAGAGTGACCCAACAGCTTGACTCAGGGCTTGTTGAAGTAGATGAGAGTATTTGTACTGTCAGACTCATTAAAAGGAGGGATGGTAAACAGCCTTTGTTTTTATTTTTATAGGAAATTTACTCATCGTTGCATTTGCTGAGCCTCTTGGCTGAGACGGCTGTTTTTCTAAGGATTGACTGATCAGATCCTGGCAGTCCTTGAAGTCACTTAAAGGTACAACTGGAAACAGGCTCTTCCCTGTGAGGTAGGTACCAGGAAGCTCCCAGGCAGTGGCACATAGACACAGGGCTGTGTCCGAAGGCAATTAGAAAAGCTGGGCGTTCCCAACAGGCCAATGAACCCTTCCTTGCTCACAACTCCAGCTCCCTGTATTATGAGCTTGACATCTTCAACAACAATAAAAATTCCCCAGCAAGTAAGTTATCATCCAAGTGTTTTTCCCTTTAGACTGGAAAAAAGGTCATTTGGGGGGGGGAGGGGAATTCCATTTGGTATTTTGCCCCTCCAGTGTCTCAAGGATGAAGGACCACCGCCTCCCTAAGATCTTGCTCTATGGTGAACTTGCCACTGGCTGCCGCAAGAGAGGAGCCCCGAAGAAAAGATACAAGGACTCCCTGAAACAACATCTCAGCCTTGGCCATATTGATCACCATAATTGGTCCACTCTGGCCTCAAATCGGGAGGCTTGGAGACACAGCATCTATAACGCAGCGGAAGCCTTTGAGAACACACGCAGGATCTCTCTCGAGGAGAAAAGGCAACGCAGGAAGAACCGTGTCTTGCTGAATACTTCATCTAAGGAGTCTTTCTGTTGTGCCTTTTGCAACCGGATATGTCTGTCACGTATTGGCCTCATAAGTCACCAACGTGCCTGTAACAAATGTGGATAAAGCCTTCCCAAATCTTCGTTCGCGAAGCCCAGCCATGATTGATGATGATTGTCTGAGGGATAAAATAATCATGTGGAAGCCCCAAGGGGTGTCTCCCCCTCCTCGTGCTCCCCTGAGAAGACGATGCCATCAGCCTTTTAGGTGTTACAAATATCCAGCACGGGATTGGAATGTGCGTTGGAATATCTGCTCCAGCTCCTCATGCTTTAATTATTTCTGTACGAGCAGCCCCCCCCTGCACCACCTGCTCACTTTTGTCTTAGCACCGCACGGCTCATGAGCAGCGACGCTGAACTCCACGCAGGGAGCCTTGGATGGTTACAGGCTTTGCAGGGAGAGCGTGTGGATAAGGGCTGGGATGTGTGCCACACGCTCATCCTGATTCATCTCTTTCATGAATCAGGACTTGGGTCCTATTTGCTAACGTCTGTCTGCGCAACCTTTGCTATGTCAATGGTGCCTGTGCTCTGATGTCAGCTGCTGGACTCCGAGCGCTGGCAGCTGGTGTCCCTGGCCAGCTCCCAGCCTACAATTCAATTTTCCTACCAGTCACTTGAGAAGGGAGGAAAAAACATGTTTCTGGCTGTTTGTGGCATCAAAACATAAAGGGCTTCAGTTTACAAGGTCATTTAAGGCTTTTTTACAGCGGGACACATGGGAAAGTACAGATAAATCAAGCAGTGGTATAAAGTTAATAGATCTTCATTTATGGGGCACTGAACTACAGTAAACTAAGGCTGGTTTAATTCTGAATAAAAATCTCAGCACAAGAGTTTAACACCTTCTAAGTATTGTACATTAACATCCCCTCTCTGAACAGAGGCCAATCTGGAGATATTTTTACCCTTTTCCCAATCTTGTGAATAGTGGAAAATTACCACAGAGCTAAAAGGCAGGAGTGTTTGGGAAGAAGGGAACCACCCATGAAGAGAAGAGCTCTGGTCTCCTTTCTTATACTGACTTGCTGCATGACTTTTTCTACAGCATTTTGTGAGCCTCAATATTTATACCTGCATACTGGGATTACTAGTGTCTTCCCTGCCATTACAAAGAGCTTTAGGATCTTGAGAGGAATTTCTCCTCCTGTGTATTGTTTTCCCAGAATGGGCTGTCCAGAGAGCGTTCAAAAATATGTAAAGCTGTCACAGATGAGCACAGTCAGGTCTGTGTCTAGAGGGCTGAACTTGGGTGTCACAGTCAGTTTTAAGAGTAAAGGAGTGAAGGAATTCACACCTCCTCACATCCTGCACCATCAGGTTCTGTCTCCCTAGACTGACAAGGGAAAGAAAAAATGGTGACACCTAGTGAAGTACCCGTGATGCATTAAATAATAACTCTGTGTAAACCAGAATCAACGTCCCCAGGGCACAACTCTGTCCCATTAGCTGTTTTCTGTCATCCTGCTTATTTTAGCCGGGAATGGTATAATTTGGGGCCTTTTCATGGTTTTAAACGTTTAGGAAGGAGGTATTTATTTCAATGTAGCCAGTGATACATAAAAAATTCCGCTGACTCAGATGGGACTGATTTGTTAGAGAATGGCTCTTGAAGCCTTCAGTTTGCCTGAGCTCAAACTCTCATCCCTTTTCCACATATTTCAATAAACATACAGCATAGCAGCAAGATCTTGAATGAACATGTTCTCTCTTGTCAAGAAGTGCTGACAACCTCCTTTCTTTACTACAGCAGCTCTGAAGATCAGACCTGCTGGACAATAAGAAGTCGGATTTGCTTCACTTTTCTTCACTCCCTGGGACGCAAACAAAAGAAACCAGAGCAAGTTCCTGCCTGCTGAAATTCCAGGGGCTTGAACTACATTCCAGCACAACCGAGAGGCATTCTGAGTCTTTTCTTGGTATTTGTCAGCCCTGCACTGCTCCCAGGCAACTGCACTTTAAGTTAGATATTATTAATTTTAAAGGTTTGACTACCAATAGTTCTCATTCATTTCCATGGCAATATTGCCTGAAACAAGATAACAATTGCTTTGGGTTGTATAACCAAACTTCCTAACGTGAAGGAATGCAATCCAGGGAAAGTGCTCAGATGGAGGGAACTGACTGACCTTGCATAACCTCCCTAGGGCCAAACTTCCCTTCCTATCTAGCAATCTGCATTCCTAGCTTGCTGAAAATATTGAACAGTTTGCACTTTCAGTCTGTGTCCTCTGGGCTTCAGTCTCCCTCATGCCTCACAGCTTTCCTGAAACATTTCACCCACACGTTTATTCCTTTATATTCCTGCTAACGACGCATGGCTCGAGCTTTCATATGAGATGTAACAGGGATATAAACGATAATAGAAAATTTTAAAACCATATTACTTTCCTCTTCTTTGTCTATCTTGCTAAGATTATTGTTTCTGTGGAAAACAGCTGAGACACCTACCATGATTGATTTAGACCTTAAATTATGGACTTATGTGCTTTCACTCTATCAATAAACACCAAATATCTTTAGAAGTTTAAAGCTTTTCTGGTTACATGGCCGTTTGGTTAAGTAGAATAGTGGCAGTCAGTAAGAACTAAAACGTTTCCCAGAATCTAAAGAGAGAAGTGTTATGAACAAAGAGGAATCTGAGTGGGCGTAAATTCCTCGCCCTGCTATGCCGGTAGGATTATATCTCAGGCTTTCAGAGCAGGAAAAGGATGTTATAGGCATAATGGCAGGGAATATCAATCAGATAACTACATCTAATTGCAGCGTTACTAGATTAACTAGTTAAGTGCAGCTACATGAAGGCAACTGGCCAAGTGCCACAACAGAAACAGGATTCAGGGGAACAATTTCTCAACACATTAAACAAGTTTTTGTAAGGACTGGTTTCAGATAAGAAAGAACAGTAGCTGAAAACCTTGTTAATAGTAACTAAATATTCAGCTTTTCAGAAAGAATTGCACCTAAAGGCCAGGATAATGACTCTGAATTTTGGTAGATTTATTTTCAGAGGGAGTGAGCCATTAATAAAAGATGTTTTGGGTAAACAAAACACATTGATAGTGCTGTTGAAGGGAGCAGAGGCACGGGCCCCTAACTTTGAAGTCCTTATTTTAACACAGTTTATGATACTCTGGTACTGTACAAAACATTACTGTGTGTACCACGTCCTGCTCCCTGTGTCCTCCTGCACTTGGGGGGTGTGTGTGTGGCTGTGTGTGTGAGGAGGTGTGAGAGGTCATCTGTTGAGACCCCACCTGCAGAGCTGCCTCCAGCTCTGGGGTCCCAGCGTGGGAAGGACATGGAGCTGTTGGAGCGAGTCCTGAGGAGACACCAAGATGATCAGAGGGATGGAGCAGGTCTGCTGTGAGGAAATGCTGGGAGAGTTGGGATTGTTCAGCGTAGAGAAGAGAAGGCTATGAAGTGACCTAATTGCAGCCTTCTAGTATAGAATCACAGAATCACAGAATACGCTGAGTTGGAAGGGACCCATCAGGATCATCGAGTCCATCTCCTGGCCCTGCACAGGACACCCTGACAACCTCACCATGTGCCTGAGAGCATTGTCCAAAAGCTTCTTGAACTGAGACAGGCTTGCTGCTGTGACCAGCGCCCTGGGGACCCTGTTCCAGTGCTCAACGACTGTCTAGGTGAGAAACCTTTTCCCGATATCTAACCTAAACCTCCCCTGACAGCTTCATGCTGTACCTGAAGGGAGCCCACAAGAAACATGGAAGGAGACTATTTGCCAGGGCACGTGGTGACAGGACAAGGGGGAATGGCTTCACACTGACAGAGAGCAGGGTTAGACTGGATATTGGGAAGCTTTTCCCTGTGAGGGTGCTGAGCCAGGCTGGGATTGCTGGGGGTGTTCAGCCTGGAGAAGGGAAGGCTCCGGGGAGACCTCAGAGCCTCTCCCAGCGCCTAAGGGCGTCTCGTCAAAAGATGGAGAGTGACTTTTTACAAGTTACAGATAGCGACAGGACAAAAAGGAACTGTGTTAAGCCAAAAGAGGAGAGATTTAGGTTATACGCGAGGAAGAAATTTTTAACAATGAGCGTGGTGAGGCAGTGGCTGGGCGATCCCTGGAAGCGCTCAAGGCCAGGCTGGAGGGAGCGTGGAGCAACCCGGTTTAGCGGAAGGCGACCCTGCTGGAACAGGGTGAGTTTTAAACCCCTTTCACCGCCGAACCACTCTACAATTCCACAGCCGGTTGTCCCCTCACGCTCTCGGGGCAGCGCCGCGCATGCGCGCCGCCACTCCCGCCCCAGCCCCCCCGCCTCCCGGCAGCGCGCAGGCGCGCGGGCCGCCCCCGCCCGGCACCGCGAACGACGGGCGGCGGATCCCGCGCCCCCCCCGGCGCTCCCGCCCCGGCGGCATGAGGGGACAGCGCGGCCGGACCGAGCGAGCGGTAAGCGCGGCGCGGAGCCTGCCCAGCGCGCACCCTGCCCTGCCCTGCCCTCCCCTCCCCTCAGCCCCGCCGCCGCCGCCGTGCCCCCGCGGCAAGTTTCCCATTGTCCGCCCCGCTGCCTGCCGGCTCCTCTCAGCGCTGCCCGCGGCGAGCCCCGGGAGCGGCCGGCGCTGCCCGTGGCGGGCGGCGGGTGGTGGTCGCGGTGGGGATGGTGGTGATGATGATGATGGTGGTGGGGGGGCGGGGGGTCGCGGTCCTCGGGCGGGTCACGGCGGCGCCGCCGCGGTCGCTGCGCTCCCGGGCCCTGGAACGGATCCCCCCGGGACAGCGCGGGGATGTCACAGGTGTCCCCCCGTCCCGTCCTGTCCCCTCCCGGAGTGTCCTGGATCCCGCAGGGGCTGTCACAGGTGCTCCCCCCCACCCCAATCCCTTCCTGTCCCCTCTCGGGGTGTCCCGCATCCCGCGGGGCATGTCACTGATGTCCCCCCTCATCCTTTCCTGTCCCCTCCTGGCGTGTCCCGCATCCGCCGCATCCCTCGGGGACGACGCGGGGCTGTCACAGGTGTCCCTCTCATCCCTTCCTGTCCCTTCCCAGGGTGTTCCGCATTCTCTGGGACACCGCGGGGCTGTCACAGGTGTGTCCCCCCCCTCCCTTCCCATCCCGTCGCGGCGTGTCCCGTATCCCTCCTATCCCCCTGGAGCAGCACGGGGCTGTCACAGGTGTCCCCTCCATCCCTTCCTGGGGTGTTCCGCATCCCCCGGGACACCGCGGGGCTGTCACAGGTGTCCCCCCATCGCTTCCCGTCCCCTCCCGGCGTGTCCCGCATCCCTCCGGAGCAGCGTGGGGCTGTCACAGATGTCCCCTCCATCCCGTCCCGGAGTGTCCCGTATCCCCCCGGGACACCGCGGCTCTGTCAGCGGTGTCCCCCCCAGCCCTTCGCGGGGTGTCCCGGCTGCGCCGCGGCGGGAGGAAACACGGAGTTTCTTTGTTGTGTAACTCTTTTTTTGTACGAGGATTACAGAGGGCTTGCGGCCGTTTGTGCTGATTCAGGTGTTTTTTTTTTTTTTTTTTGTAAAATGCAGGGTAGTCATGGGTAAATTCCGCTCTGGAATGGGATGTCGGAGAACTTCCCCGCGGCTCTGGGGGTTGTTTGTTGGCTCCTGCCGTGTCCGAGGAGCCGCCGAGCCCCGCTCCGGGGCCGGTGTCGCTCCCGCGGCGCTGCAGGAACGTGAGAGCGCGTTAAGGACAGAAAAGTAAAGCGAACTTACTCTAACAAACCCGTTTCTCTCCAAAATGACGCTGGCTCGCAGCCCGCGGCTCATCTGCGAGTGCTGCTGCCAGGATTTTTCAATAAACGTAATTGCAGTCGAGAGAGTTCGGGTCAAGCCGGGGAAAGCACACACGAAGCCTTTGGAATAACTCCTCGCTGTGTTGCCAGTGACATTTTTTCTGGCCGTATAGTGGAATTTTTGCAGTTTCGTCCAATTTGGTTTTTTCCCCAGCTCTCTCTCTTAAGTTTCTCTCTCAAAAGTTTTAATTAATTGTTTTTGACGATTATAGCAATACAGCTTTGTATTGCTGTGCTGCAGTGATCCGGGTTTTTTTCTCTCTTTCTGAAAACAAGAATTTTTAACATTTATTTCTTAACCTCTTTTTGTGTTTTCTGTGCTTATTTATTTATTTTTTTTTAAAAAAACCCAGTCCCACTTCGGCATGAGCTCTGAGCAGGGCAGCCCACATGCAGTGCTGGGGGACTGGGAAATGCTGCTGTGCCTGTCGCTGGGATGTGGCAGTGTTTGGTTCTCAGCAGCACAGGAAGTCTCACCCATCTGACAAAGAGTCATAAAACCACGTTAAAGATTTGTTACTAAAAGTGGCCTGAAAATGTGCTAATTTTATGTCGTGTTTGGAAGAAATGATAAGTCATTTCTGACAAATACATATATATATATATATATATATATAGCTTTTCAAGGCCCCCTTGGGTCTTAAAAAAAGTTGTCAAGGAATTGTGAAGGGTTTCCTGTGGAATTGCTCGTGGGGCACCACGCACGGAATAATTGTGTGAGGAGATTGAAAATGGCTTCCTATGTTTGACAGATGGTTTTAAAAATTTCTTTTTCAGGTTTGAGTTGCTCTCACCAACTGCAGCAATGGTGCAGAAGTACCAGTCCCCCGTACGGGTGTATAAACACCCTTTTGAGTTAATTATGGCTGTAAGTATTAATTTTTGCTGTAATTTTCTTCTTGACAGTCCCTTCTGTTGCTGAGTACTTACTGGGCTCCGTTTTGTAGATGCTGTAGAACACACAAAGCTGGAACAATACGCAAAATATGAGATGTGTGTGTTTTGATGGCTGCTTCTCTGCCCAGAGTGTTTTTTTAGATAATGTTCTCTGATTTTCCTGAATTTTAGATATAACTTTCAGATGAAATTTGCAGATGATAATTTACAGATGTATTTGAAAGTGAGAGCAAAACTAGGCTCGAAGTATGCTGCCCAGTTGAGTACTGGGAGCAAACTCTTCTAGAATGGGAAAAAATGTCATGTACGTTGATTAAAAGGTTGTTGTGGTTGTGTCTTCATCAGGGTAGAGTTTACAGGGCTCAAAGGCACAAAGAAAGCCACGAAAGCAAGGATAAGCCTGAGTGAAAAAAGAGAAAGGGCACTGCTGATACTTTCAGGGAAGGAAAGAAAAAAGCTTCTAGGGAGGTCAGAGAGATGAACAAAAAGCCTTTTGGGTGCATAGTTGCTAATTTGTGTGATAATGTTACAATAGTGATTTAAAAAAAAAAAAAAGAAATCCTAATTAAGTTCCCTCTTCTTTCTCCCTCTCCCCTTCTCCCTCCCTCTTTTTTAAAATAAAAAAACCAAAACTCAGAAAGGAAGTAGGTATTTGACATTTTAAAGTCTGTTCAGCTCTGGGGCTCTCATTAGTTACAAAGAGCAGTTAAGGAGCTTTTCCCTGATAAAAACAGTTGAAACCAATCATAACCTAAATAATAATTGTTTTATTTCACTTGCTGAAAATACTACGTCTAATGGTCTCAGAGGAGAGTTTTAAAAGTGCTCATAGTGTAAATATTTGGATAGATCACATGGTTTGGAGTGCAGAGTTCCTTGCAGAAGTGATCCTTTGCAGTCTCGGGGCAAAAAAAAGGATTAGGTCACTCTACAGGGAATACTTCCATTTCCTTTTATCTTATTCCTAAAGCTGCCTCCAGTATTACACATGTAGGTCTTGCTCTTGCAAACACTTCAAGGCAGAGAGTGGTTATTTTCCTGAGCACAGAAGAATCAGACTGTGATATGTTTAAGGTCTTTTAGGACCTTATTACGCTGACAGCTGGGCTTCAGGTGGTTTCTAATTTAGATTTGATGGTGTATGTAACTTCAGCCTTCAGTGGAGTTCTGCTGGCTCTTACATCAATCAGCCAAAATGAGTTTCTTGGACAGAATTCTCTGGCTGTTTGCTGGACTGATAAATCTTCACCTCGCTGTCGAATTGAAGGCAAAAAATTCTTCCCTTGAGTTATTTCTTCAAAGATATTTTAAGTCAAAGTGCTGATATCAGGATTTTTCACAACCCTTTAATGGGTGTAATTAGAAACACTTCTGACTATTAATATGAACTGGGAGTTCTCAAACTGTTCTGTGTCTTGGGGGTAATATTTGAAAAATAATCTTTACCAAATATTAGGTCTTTTCTTTGGAGAGAAAGAGGCTGTGCTACGTATGCAATTAGGATAAGACAGTAGTTGAAAAATTAAAAGTGAACTAAGAGGAGAAGAATGCTTATAAAAAGAAACAGCTGAACAAGATCCTTTCTGGGACTGGATGAGCGATAATACACATGATTTATTTAGTCTGTGTCAGGGCAGTGAGTTATCACTTGAACTTGTTCAGAATGTGAGCACTGGATGAACATCCTCCTCCTGCCATGTCGCTTCTGAGTTTTAAAACTCGTAAAATTCCTGGAGGTGATCCATCAAAACTATCCATGCATTTTGTGGAGGGTGTAGAGGAGTGCCTCCATGAGCCAAATTCTGTAAGGAGTATAAACAGTATATGATAGCTTGATGCTTTGTTACTGTTTTGTTACTGTCTTCCCTTGGTGGAATAGTGGTTGCATAAGTTGATGAAGTATTTCTGGAAGGAATATTCGTGTCGAATTTTTTTCTCACTAAAGTGGAAGCACTACATTGCATATTCTCAACAAAAAATTGCTATAATGTTGTTTTAACAGTGCCACCAGCTCCTCTGAAAGGAGGCACGTGGCCTGGCATATACCAAGCTTGAATTTAAAGCACCCAGCAATGACTTAACAACATGTTTTATTTGATTCTTCTCTTCCCCTCTCTTTTATTTGCACCCAACCTTTGAGAGAAGAACGTGTCCTCAAACAGAGGTTTAAACCCACACACCAGAGATGCTCACCTGTCACCAGTAAAAAGCCTGTTGGAGAAACCTTTGTTTGGTGAATGTGGCAGCAGGGTTTTGTGTGCTGAGTTATCACTGTTTCTAGCCTGGGTCTTGTTGTGTGGGATCTCATCTTCGTCTTAAGCTGCTGAGTACTTTTAAAAATGTTATTTGGCAAATTGTCCTCCTTTTCCTGGGTTTTCTCTGGAACCAAAGAGGTCATTCACTCTGCAGAGTGTCAGTGAAGTGATGTGAACTTCACTGTAAAGATTTCCTGGAGGATACGTGTTCCAGTTACAAAGTGGAACTCATTAAGTCAAACTAATATTTAACGTTCAGATAGAGAAATCAGCATTAAATTCTTCTTTTCTGCCAGCAACCAAGTGAATGCCACTTGCAGAGTGGGTCATTTAGACTACAAAATTCCTATTTGCCCACTTTTCCTTTCCTGGGTTTTCAAGAGGTACTTGAGGGAGAATGGAGCACAATCAGCATTCCATTCATGCAGCTCTAGTGTGTTTTGAGAGAACTTTGTTCTCTCTGTGAAATGTGAGTGCAGCTCTATATTAAGACAAAAAACTGAATTTAATTCCACTTTGATCTAAGCCAAGATTGACAAGACAAGTGCTTTGCAGACAATTATGACATAAAGACTTTTAAAATAGACACAGTCAAAATTCTTTTCCTAAGTGCAATTGATGTTGAAAATAAGTCCCTCTGTTAACGCTCCTCCACTGAAATCCAGAGCTCATCTGTTGAACCCTAATATATCTCTATGGCAATGTCCTTCAAGGCACAGCTCCTCCTCTCCCAGGTCTGGGAGGGCACTGGGGAGGTTCTGTGGTTGGCAGAGGTCAGGAGATCCATTCCTGAAAGCTTCTTGCCTGCCTTCATCATTAAGGGCCAGCTGTGTAAAATCTAGTATGAGGAGCTACTCCCCGTGGAGATTTCCTTTTACTGGCAAATTGTGTGGTTCCAGATAACATCTAAGATGCAAATCTTGTAAGGAAACTGTGTTCTGAACTTGAAAAGACTGTAGAATCACAGGCCAGAAATTACCATGTTTTAGTCTGACACACCTAACACAGGCACGATGATTTCACCAAATATTTTCCAAAGCTGACGTGATGATGATTTTTGGCTGTTCTGTGCCGTATCTGTCATAACTAACTGTGTGTTAGTGTGTATATATATATATATATATTTTTAAAAAGCACCCAGACCAACAGCTTGCACAGCTGTTCATCAGACTGAATAGAATCTCGCCTGGCTTTTCCTCCTGTTCCTGTTGGAGTTTACGTAATGCTGGAAGCAGCTGAAATGTGGAAAAATGGCTGTTTACTTAGACTCACTTGTCAAGTTACCAAGGTTAAATATGCTGGAGAAAAACTGAGAAGCTGCTTTTGTAAAACTTCTAAAGATTACAGATTCAATTTTTTTTTTATATTAGCTTAAAGAGATTTATATTTAAAGTAATACAGGGACTTTGCTGAATAAGTAGTTCTTAATATTAAAAGGCAGTTAAGAACTTGAATCTTCCTTACCACACGAGGCTAAAATTAACTTTGGAGATTCGCAGCTCATTTTCAGTCTGACATACTTTAGATAATTCCCCTTGAGTTTAATTTCCAAAGTAAATTTAAATAATGAATAATCAGCTGCAGTGGCATTCCAAGGGTGGAATGCAAATGGAAAATAAATAAGATTTTGGAAAAAACACACATTGAATCGAACCATTGACCAGAGGGATTTTTTTTTTTTTTTTTTTCAGTTTCTGGAAGCTCTGTGAAAAATTTATTGCTCTTCAGCCCATTTAGAAAAAGACCTATATACAGCCACAAATTACTTAGTTTCAGAAATAAATGTGAATAAAAAAATCCATCTCAACATTTTTCCTTTGTTCTGATGGAATATCTAAAGTATCTCAAGCATGAATCTTTCCTACTAAGTATAATGTGTAGTGCCTTTCATTATATTATCATTTTAATGGTTCAAATTTGCTGCTTTTGGACAACAGGCTGCCTAGCTTTCTTTGTTTTTATAGATCTGAAAAAGCAGTTTTTAAGGTCTAGCTCATGAATTAAAGTGTCCCTAAATTACAGGTGAGTAATAAGATTGCAGATGGGATAAATGCACTTCAGCAATAGAGTAGATTAGAAAAAAAATTATCTATTTTTTCAGATTGACAAATCAAAGTATAATCCCTTGATCTAGATTGTAATGAGCTTCCTGATCAGGCAGTACATTATATCGTCATTATAAAAGTTATTACTTTAAAAAGTAATTTAACCCCCCCCCAAACTGCTTCAAGTGCCACACCTGCACGCAGATCCTTGCAATTTTTATTCCCTCCAGTCTCATTTTCTTTTTCCTGGAAAAAATGCATTCCACACATCATGTGGAGAGGGGCTGAGGGGCTGGTGAGAAAACAGAAGCTCTTCTCCAAAGTAGGCTTTAAATGTATGGAGAAGGATATATAGGATTTGTCTTGGGTGCTTAAACCCCGGGGAAGGGAACAGCCTGAGTGTCCACTCCCAGAACAGCTCGGCTGTTTTCCCCTCTGTTGTAGAACTCCCACTTTGCTTCCTGCCTTTGTTGAAAACTCGGGCTTATTTGCTATTGGAAATGTGTTGGTAAAACTGCAGTGGAGCAGAGCCTTGTGTGGAATTTCTGATTTTTATGTGAAGTGCCTGCAGTTTTGCTGCTGGTTTGTGTCGCTGGTGCTCTCCCGCGTGGGCACACATTGTAAAGAACAAATGACTCTTTGGCCACTTGTTTGGGTTGAGCTGTGGATAACAAACAAATGTAAGAGTTCACTTGAGCACTGGGGAAAAATATTGACTTAGCAGCCTGCTAACTGTGCCCTTCACGTGTTATTTCATGGCTTGCTTAGATATTTCCATGGCTGGCTGTTTCCTGTTTTGGTTTTTTTTTATTTGTTTTTTCTCTCTGGGCAAACACATGACCTGACTGTGGCTGACAGCTGCAGTTCTCTTGTTCCCCAAACCCTTTTAGTCAGTTTTCCACAAGTCTTTTACACTTTAAAAGCTGAAACGCCACTACTGTCACGCTCTGAAAGGTGTCAGTAGAAGGGAAATGTGTATCAAAACACTTCTTGTTGCTGAAAGCACTCCCAAGATTTTCACCCTTTGCAGGTGTTTTAGCTCTGGTGTGAAGTGCTGCTGCTGATCAGCCAGGTGATGTTTCCTTTGAGTTAAAACTCTTAGAGAGGGGGGAGTGTGGCAGGAAAGAAGTGGTTTAACATTCTGGAGGGTCCTGGACGCTCATGGTACTGCAGTTACAATCTGGAAAAGGTGTAACCATGTGCCCATGGTCTAACACGTGTTGGCCTTTAAGAAGCACGTGTAAACGCCTTCAAAACCCTGTGGGAAAGAGAGATGGTTATTTTTTTCAGTGTTAATTAAGAAAACCATATTCAGTGAGAAGCCAGGGGTGGCCTAGAGCTCCGAATGAGGTGTTTCCATATGGCATGACCAGCTATGTGCACCTCCAATGTGGCCAGTCCGTGCTGCCTGCTCTGTGGAGCTCTTACACAGAGGAATGTCTCAACTGCTGTGCTTTTAGGAGACAAGCACTTCACGAAAAAGGGAGTGAAAGGAGATCCTGAGGGACTGGAGGCCACCCCTGAGCACTTCCCATAAACCACCTTCAGTCAGAATCCAGAGTTTGGAATGCAGAATTGAGGGAGTGTTCATTGTGACCAGGATTACTCTTGCTTTGCACACAGTTTGGATTCAGCGTGTTTCTGGGGGGAAGGCTGGCAGAATAATCTATAAACTGTTGCATTCTGAATGTAGAATGAATCTTCTGAGAATATGCATGGAAATCTGTTAATTAGCTCAAGTTGAAATTAATTACAGGTTAGTCTTAAATGGTCTATTTTCTTTTCTCCCAAGTGAATTTGTCTTCCAATTTTTCATGTAGTTTAAAATTAGCCTGTATGTATTCTAAATTGAGAACTAGGCTGTTAAGCTGAGTTATTAACTTTTTATCTCACTTTTGTGATATAGTTAAGACAGGTCAGGTTAGCAGCTCATGTAAAATGTTAAGTTAGGCCTGTTACAGGTAATTTAATAATTTGGCCTTCTCACAGTCAATCTGCAGCTGGTTTCAGTCAGTGGTGGTTGAGGTCAGAGCCATGCCAAGGACCTGCACTGGTGGAAGATCTGGTGGCAACAGGGTTGGGAATCTTGTGTTGGAAGAACCATCTGGCATTATCTGGGTTCCACTGCAGCGTGGGGCAGCGCTGCCAAAAGACTTACAAGCGAGCAGAGAGCCCTCAGAACTTCTCTGGGGTTCTTGGCTTTCCTCTGCATTGCTTTTGCCCGAGCAGTGCTGATTTCAGCCCAGTCCACAGAGGTTTTCAGCCTGTGGTTCACGGGCTCTCTGTCCTAAGGGTCAGAGAAACATCACTAAGTATGTGGTTTCCCATTATAGCTCAGCTGGTGTTCCAGGTTGCTGCTCTTGCTTTCTTGCAGAGACAGGTTCATCAGTTAGGGAGACAGGCTGGTCAAAAGCTGTCCTGGAGGAAAGGAAGATAAATAAACCTTGTGGGCCCCATTGCTGAGCACCCCTGTGGGAGCAGGTGCTCGTCCCCCCCGTGCTGTGGGTGAGCTCGTGGCAGCTGGCCCCAAGAAAGAGAGAGTCAGCAGGGCATTTGTCAGGACACGTTGCACTGTGGGAGCCCTTGATTCCATGGGGAAATAATTAGGGATCTGCAGTCTGAAAAATGCAGAAGTGGGCTGCTCTAACAGTAAGTGAAGGGGCCATTAGAAACCTGATTCAGCAGTCTTCAGGTATTATTTAGCAGTGCAAAGTACTTGCAAATTGTGCTTAATGGCTCGGAGTTGTGGGTTCTGAGAGTTCCTTTGGCATGGAGGGGCATCTGTCCTCACCTTAGAAAAATGAAAATTAAAAATTTATATTTTGTAGGTTCCAGCAGGGCCACGTGCGAGCAGACTGGCTCTTTTGCTTTGTGTTCACGTATAAAACTTCATATTTGAGCATTCTCTGTCTTGGATTCCTCTTGGGTTTTAGTTTATGATAATTAGGTTTGAGTTCTATGTATCAGCAAATTTGAAAATAAAAATATCACAGGGCTGTTGGAACCTACCAGTTTTAACTCTGGTGACCACAGAGGGATCGTGGGAGGGAAGCTACTACCCTTTTGTATTAAAAATGAATTTTTGTTTACACTGTTTTAATTCTTAATTATATATGCCTGTGCTCTCTTAAAGTAGCGTTTCAAGGCTTTGTCGTGGTCAGATTTGTGAAGCTAAATATCAAAATCCATAAGGTTGTGGATTACATGTGGGATAATAACAACAGTTTTCATTCTGACATTATTTATATTCTCAAAACTTGACTATAGATGCCTTTGGAAATACATGCAGGTCAGTTTGTGTAGCAGTTGAAAGCTGCCTTGCAAACCTCAACATTTCACCTCTCTGATAACTTTCTGCCTCACCTACTGCCACTGTAATATTAGATCACATAACTTTGGTAATCCCAGATCTCATTCTGTGAAAATGAATATTTCCCTGGTGATGGTCAGGACGTGCCATTTCTGGTTGTTTATGCCATGGCAGAAGGGAAGGGTTTCCTGATGAGAGCACTTCCTTTCTGGAGTGCTTTGTGTCTCTTCATTCAGTGTAAAATGGGAATGCCACGGACACTCAGTCCAGCTCAGGAACATCAGTCAGCAGAACCTCTTCCAGAGGATGTATATTTTTTCCTGGCCGTTTCATTCAGTGTGTAAATTATACTACATGATTTGCAAAACTGTCTTTGCTGTGCAGTTCATTGGCTTGTAGATAAATTCTTCATTACTGAATTCATGGCTCTCTGAAATTACTTATTTCTATTGAAGTGTTTCATGGTCTGTGTGGAGCAGCCACTGATGATGTAATGAACAGGATTTAAAGCAATTTCTCTTGAACTTGTTTGTTCCGTGTTGGCTAAACCGATTCATGCTTTTGTTTGCCTTTCTTTGCTGTAAAGGAGGGTGAAGAACAAAGAATTGATTGTCTCTAATCTATGATTTTAATAGCTTTTTAGAAAAGAATTAAACAACTCTAGACTGTTCTTTTTCAACTGGCTTATGTTTGAAGGGAGGTGATATCTTTGTCTGTATTTTGTTGGGGAGCAGATCCAGGGGTGCAGGAGCTGTACAACCTTCCCCTGCCAGTGGTACTACCTGGTTATTGAGACCTGAAAGATGTATTTGGTCATGGGGAAGGGGATTGTGTTTGTCTCTTAGCAGGGACCACAGAACTAAATTGCCCCATAAGGCCTCTCTCACTGGAGTGCTGCCTTTCTGGCAGAGGCCAAGGGCAGTATCTGCCTCTAGGGGAGAGGATAAGAGTGAGATAAACATATGGTAACACTCTCTTAGGATGCTCTCTCATCCTCCAGCAATGTGTCTTGACAGCCCTTCTGGTCCAGAGTGTGCTGTTGTCTGTAATAACATTGCATGTGCTGGATTTCTTGTGCCTCCCAATTCCTTTCTGGAGCCAAGTGAGCTCTGTCATGTCACCCTGACACCCAGTGCTTCATGACATGCTCTGTCAAGAGAGAGATCCCTTCTCTAGAGCCTGGCTCTGGCTCAGCTTCCCTCCTCCTTCTTGTGTTGGAAGAGGCAGTAAAACCAAACTTGGTTCTCTGTGCTGCCTGCCCTGGTAGATATGTCAGGTATCTCCCTCAGTTTTTAAATACTCATTTTCATGGTGTTGAGTCTGTTCAGTAGTTTATGATGTCATGTAAGGAACCCCTGCTTTGTACTGTTGATCTTCCACCATCTGTTTTTAACCTTTCTGAGGGTCTCTGATGTATCAGACATGGATATAAGGTAAAGAAATTTTTTTTTGTTCCACTTCACTTCCCAGCTTAAGAGCTAAATAGCCTATGGGCTCCAAGCTCTATCATGCTGCATTTTGATGGCATTCCATTGACATTAGTGAATGGTCAAGATTTAATTGGTGTACTTAAAAAAATTTAATTGGTTTGCTTAATAGAGCTTTCTGTCTGGAAGGTAATATCTTGCTGGTCCAAAAGCCAAACTGAGACCTTTACATTAATTGAGCCGTGCTGTTTATCTTGAATTACGTCCTTTTGGCAAAGCTCAAGGTACTGATTATGGTCTTGGAAGAGTGAAATCACCAGTGCAGGGCTTAGAGGCCAACTGCCTCTGGGCCAAATGAAAACCTGGTGGGTGAAGTCTGAGGCAATGAAGTCAAACCTGTTTCACTGAACCTTCGTGGGGAGGGGGGGGGATCTGACTGGAAATCAGGAGCCTTTGTTTTTTGTGGTAGTACAAGTCTTTACAGACACTGGTTTAATGAGGAATTCTGAGCCCATACTGTAGCAGTGCTGTAGTCATCCTTTCCTCCTCCACTCCTAAATTAAATTTTGTCTGCACAGTAATAATTTTATTTAAAATAGCCTAACATATTCCAGATGTTAAACATGTTTTAACAGGCCTTCTTATTGAAAGTGTCTCTGATTCTAAGACCAAACAAGTGACGAATACTAATTATAGGGCTCATAAAAGTGAGACTTAAGCGTGGTACAATAGAGCAGTAAGGAATATTTGACTGTTCTAAAAATGGATCCCCAGTGGACACAGTGGGATTGCAGCTGAATTTTAAAGTAAAACTTTGGTTCCTCTTCAGAGGAACCAGGCATGCAATTCTGTTAACTGGAAAAGGAAAGGGGAAGCCAAGTACCAAATTCTGCTTTCACTGTGACAGCACCCTGTGCCTTTGAGATGCCTGTTGGCAGCACAGAACATAGCTGTGATTGTTCAGCTGCTGTAAGACAAGTAATGGTTATTTACAGTAAGTGGTGAGACAAGCTTTATGGTTCACAGTCGTTTTTATGTGTGCCTCTTAAAAAATTTAAAGAAAGATACGTTCCTGCGTTATGTAAAGGTTTGTGTATTGCCAGTGTTGCAGGGAAATAGGAAGTGCTTGGGAATAGCTCACATTCCCCAGCAATCACATGTCAGTCTCCAGGCATTTAAGCTGTCACTGGCCTGTTGCCAGCCTGTGCTGTGATGCTCTTTTGGAGGTCAGCCTCTTCTCCATAGTACTTTAACCTTGAGCCAAAACAGTCGTGTCCTGTGCAGTTGGGGTCAGAAGCCAAGTTTCCTATCACAGGAACTCCTGAAGTTGACTCTAATTGCAGGGCACGTTCTGTCAAACACAGTGCTGTGCTCAGAGCTATGTGGCTTCTGGGCCAGGCTGATTTCCATCTGTCCTGCTTGGAACACGGGCAAGGCAGACTTTTTTTTTTTTTTTTCTTTTCTGAACATAGAGTGGTTTTGCAAATGCATTTAATATAAACAAGTTACAGTGAAATTGCAGGTCCATCTGATACTGCTGTTGCCCCCCCTGGGTCAGGTAAGGTCTGGGTATACTGAAGGGCAGCTTGGAGCAGCAGGGCTGCAAAGTCTGTCCTTGATATTCCACCTTCAGCCTAGACCAGAGCAATGTAAGTTGCTTTCTTTCTAACCAGCAATTTGATCTTGGTCTCAGTCATAAACCAGCCTAACCTGAGTGATCAGGCTTTCCCAGCTTACTCCAAAGGAAAGGAAGATTAAAATTATTTTATTTGCATTTATTATTTATTTGCATTGGTTGGGTTTTCTGTCCCTAATCTTTTGGTCTTTTTGAGGAAGGAGTAGTACTTGCCCAACTTCTCTATTCCAGCTTCTCATTTTAGAGATTTGTGTCTCAGGATTGTGCAAAGCCTGCAATTGAAGTTAGGCTTGCTCACTCTTTAGTGGAGTGGCACTGTGCTTTGGGCTCTTTTGGGCTCTCTGGGCTTCCCAAAGGGAGGAAGAGAATTAATGATTCTCTGTGAGTGCCTGGGTGGCAAAGCAGCTTTAACTCCAAAACTCCTACACAAGCTGTCCACTTTCTCCTCGTACCCCGCCCTGGTCATTAATGTGTTGTCTGAAGATGGACATTCAGGCTCCCAGACAAGAATTGTGTCAAGTGTGACACAATTCCACCTGTGCAGGTTTATTTAGGCAAACCACAGATGACTCAGATCTGCTTTAAAGAAACCACTCTTCAAGTTAAAGTCCCGTTGAGGCATTCCTGTGGCTATTGAAGGTCCTCCTTTTACAGATAAAACATGTCTTCAGGTCAGCTCCTTTATCCCCAAGCTGCTCTGCCTGCTGAATCGGTGCATCTTTTACCACCAGAAATCTGAAAGAAGCTGCATTAAATCATGGAAGATGTAATTTTTACGTGGAAGAACATGGCATCTCTGTGTGTAGCAAAGTGGTTCTCAGATGGTTACGAGCCAGTTCCCTTCCTGTTTCATTGCATGCAACATAAGCCCCCTGTAATTTTGACGGCGAAGCTTCTCTGTGACCACTTTTCTGACATAAAAACTCCCAGATGTTGAATAGGAAGGGTACACTGAGAGGGATAAAGTACTGATCTGTGTAGAAAGAGCCTGTGTGGGTGGCTTGACTGGTCCCATCCCTCCTGAGAATTGAGGTTTCTGCCTGGCTGTTTTTTCCTGGTGCAGGAAGGAGGCCCTTGGCTTGCTCGGGTGGGTTGGTGACCACAGTTACGTAACTCAACAGTGAATTACCAGTGAAATTCCACTTACCTAGAAGATTGCTTCATAGCCTGTTTTGGATCTCCTGCTTTATTTATAAGGCCTAAATTATTTTAATGAAATATTAAAGTATTAGAGTAACTTTATTCATGCTTGAAAACACTGGATGCCAAGGCTGAGATTCACCAGCTCTGTAGCCAATACATTTATGCTCCAATACAGATGCAGTTTGCTGCAGACCTTGCAGTCCCCCAGTAACACTTTCCTCCTGCTTTTTGCCTTTTCTTCTATCCCCCACTTTGCTTTTGGTTTCAGGCAGTCTTAAGCAAATCTATGCTTTGTTTAGTATAACTCAAACTTGTCAAGAATGCTTACTGAATATATATATATATATATATCTATATATATCTTATCAAGTGCTTCCTAGGGTCAGCTGAGAGTTTTACTGATATTTAACTGTAGGTGCTGTCTAAATGGAGCATCCTTTCAATAAGCTGCCTGTGAAATCCTTCTGATTTCTGGCTGTATTCTGGTTGAAAAATGAGCACTTATTTACTTCACATTTGCTTCGCAGAGAAGGTAAACTAAAACTCTGAAATGTGTGTGAACTTTTTAAATTGCTACAGGGAAAGGCTTTTTTTCCCCCCTGAAGTTGCTGCTGTCTTCTTGAGGCTGGGTTTGATGTCTTCTATAACTTTTAATAACTTTTTTCTATGACTTTTTAAATTTTAATAGAAAAGAACGAATTCTAACTCCTGCTAATGGAAGTGATACTAATATTCATAATCTTGTCTAGTTGATTCTTAGCCTGAATTTCTCCAAAACGTTCTCTGGAACAGCTTTTTGCAAACAGTGTCCTTTGACTGACAGCTAAGATAATACCCCAAAATCCACGTGGTTTGGGGAAATGCTTTGTGCAATAAGAATACTTTGATTTCAGTACTGCTCCTGATGTGATCCCTGCATGGTGGCCTCGAAGGACAGAAGTTTGAGCACAAGCAAGACAGACTAAGATGGGTACCAAAGTTTGGGAATATGGTGCTGATGCTGTGATGAGATTGCTCAGAGATCTGCCCCGTTTCAGTGACTGCTTTTGGAGTGGCCTGGAGGGTGTAATGAGCAGGGTGCTGAATTTCAGGGGTGGACTGGGCAGTGCTGGGTTAATGGTTGGACTCAATGGTCTTAGTAGTATTTTCCAGCCTGAGTGAGTCAGTGATTCTGTGCCTGAGTTCATTACACCTCAGAGGGACTCAGGGCCCAGGTTCCCAGAACTGGCCTGCAGGGTGGCTTTTAGGGCTGTTTAAAACTCCCAGTTATGCATTTGGTCTGGGTTTGGAACATGCTTAGAGCCAGTAGTGATCAACAGTGTAACCATGGAAATGCTGCCTGAGCTACAGAGATGGACAGAAATGCCAGTATTTGTGTCTTAGTGTGGTTACATTCACTTGGAAGTGCTTTGTAGCAGTTCAGCACGAGAGGTCCCGTTGTCAGAAATCCAGGCTGGCGTGTGATGTGCTGTGTAAAGCAGCACTTTAACTGGGAGCTATCAAACATACAGTTTCCTTTATAATACCATTTCATGATTTTTGTGATTGTCTACGTGTATAAACTATTGTTATGCCCGAAATTTAACAGGAAGTTATTCCTTTTACACTGCAGAAGACTTGGAAGAGATTAAATAGGTGTGAAGTAGCCTGGACTGTGTCTGCAGAGCTGCGTGGAGATAAAGCTCTGTTATGTGTAACAGGGCTTTGCTCCTTGTCAGAAGCCACAGGGAGTCTGTTCTGAAGGGTTGTTTTACTTCCCCATGTACATCCCTCACGTGCTTTGGATGAGTAGTGGTAAGTGCTGTCTGGAGCCAGAGGCCAACAAAAAATTCTCTAAATTTTAATGGTCTCAGCTGGAGTAACTCACTGGAGCTAAAGCACAAGAGTAACTTCTCTGCCATTTCCTGACTCCATAGAGATTTTTAATTCACTGAATCAAAGCCCTTCATGCAAGATTACAAAGTAGTTATTCAATTTGAGTTTAGTCTTTATGCTGGGTTATTTTGTAGTGGTTGTGGGCAACGGTCCTCATTGTTTTCAGGCACTTTGTTTCAGGAATTTGCAGAATGGATGTGGAGATGGGAGGTTTCTTGCTGTGTTTCTAGGATTTGAGCAGCAAATTGCTGTGCCTGCTTGGTATGACAGGCCTGTTAACCTATTTGGTAGAACAAATAGGTATTGTTTATTCAGTGGTGAGTCCATAAGACGACTTTAATGGGTAGATTCTATTTGAAACTTAACTGGATATTTACTTAACTTGAAAGTACTGTGGGCTTCTAATACAGCTAAATGTAAAAATAAGCAGAACAGTCTTGCCCTCTTCTTCACATGAAGTGTTAAGATCTGAGGCTTTATATAGTTAAGCCAGGGGGGAATTTGAATGTATTGGAATAAATCTCTCTTCCTCTTTCTGTGTGGACATTTGCAAGGGTCTGGTGGGTCATTTGTAGCAGTGTAGGGTCTGAAATCCTTTCCAGTGAAACCTGATTAAATCAAGAGAACCCCTTTAAACAAGTGTAAGCATCAAAAGAAGACAAGGAGGGGTAGGGATTATGCTCTTCTGTGCACCTGATAAAACCTTTTCTTGCATGCAGGACTCTTGAGTGACAGAGGAGCCATCAGGAGGAAGAATTTAATGGCTTTGGTTAATGCCAGGGGAAAAGTGGTTTCTTGTCCACCTCTGCTTATAGATCTGGTTTAGTTTTCTTGAGCTCCTGGTTTCCTGGAGAATTTCTCAGGATTTTTCATTTCCTTTCCACAGAGGGAGAGGCAAGTTGGGGAAGCTCAATTTACTGGCTGTTAAGCCCCTTAAGGTTTTCAGATGCTTTTCTCGAGACAAGGATACTGTGAAGAGCAAGTCATTGCAGCACTTCATGCTCCAGCAAGGCCCAGTGAAGCCCTGGTGGTGTTAATGGAATGGTTTCTCTGGTGACCTTCAGTGTTTGGAGGTGTGTGGGCTGCTCAGAGCACAGGTTATTTAACAGCTGTGAGTGTTGCAAGCACAGGGAATGCTTGGAGACTGTGCAGGATCCATTAATGTCTGTAAGGCCAGGACTGATTCAGGGATAGTCTCCCCTGAATCACTTGAGCCATGGATTTTCTGAATATAAGAGACATAGACCTGGGCTGTAAATTTGAGCACTACTTCAGTGCAGTACCATAAATATGGCATTTTAGGAATCTGAGTGTCATGCTGCAGTACATTTTTGAAGCATTGGCAACTTTTCTTCCCAGATACTCTACCTGAAAGCTCTGATCACTGCATTGGAGAACAGCTGAGGTCATTTCTCCAGCTTGCTTTACTTGCTGTTGGAGAAATTAATTAGCCTTCAATTAGAATTCATGAACAGCATCTGTGTAGAGTAGATTCTTGTTAGCACTTGTCTCGTAATTTGTATAATAAAGTGGTTTTGTGTGGTCTCTTGGGAAAAAAAAAACCAAACAAAAAATAGAACTTCAAGGACTAAAAAACTAATTGTAATTACAGTTCAAGGATTTGATGCATAATTATATAAAACTTTCATAGCCCCCTTTATGAAAATTTTAGACCAACTCCATTGTTTATGAACTTTAAGGAATGAATGTATCCCTGCAAAGTAGAAGCATTTGTGCCATTTTGGGCAATTACTTGGGAATGCTTTGCTTTGTAAGACTGTATGTGAACAGTGCTGTAAACTGACACTCTAAATGCACTAATGATCACTTAATTAGAAAGTCCAAGGTCAGTAGCACTTTCTACACTTGTGTAGTAAACAGGAAATTTTAGCTTCTAAAATGAAGCAGAACGTTTGTCTTACTGATACTGGCTTGTCCTATTGATTTTTTTTTTTCAGTGTGACTTACAGAAGGGTTATTTATTTTACCTTGGATACACTTAATAGTCACCATTAATACTTAAATGGCCAAATATCATCTCGTACCACGGAACAACAGAGGGTGAAGAAAATATATCCTGTTCCTGAATGACTTGTACCACTGTGGGGCAGAATGCTTTGCCTTAATTCTTGTGATCCTTGAAGTAGCTCTCTTTCAGGTGAAGGATTATAATTTTTAATTATAATTTTTAATTTGAAGGGCTTCCACACAAGGCATTTCCTGATGTGCTTTCTCACTGCTTAATCCAGTTCAGTGATAAGTTGTTATGCGAATGTTTTGTTTGTTGATCTTGCTGTGATAGCCAGCAGGTTCATCATTGGTGAGCCTTGCTGGAAAACCTTTGGAGGAGTGTGTTGTGTTCTAGTTCTGATTTGAACACTTTTAAACACTTTTTAAAGGTAGAAATTGCAATGGAAGGCTTAAACTCCCCCCCCCCCTTTTAAAATAAGGCATTGTGTTCTCTACATGGTCGAGAAAAGTAGCAGGGAAGGTCTCTTGCAGGTAATGTCCACTTCTACACAGACCAGTTGTGCAGTGGGTTATCATCCCAGCACTCTGAAAGTCTGACTAGTGATACCCTGATGGCATAAACTGGGCCAAGATTTACAGAGAAATCAAAAATAAGGATGGTTAAACTACCTCTCATTTATCTAGGACCAGAAATGGTGCATATAGGAAATTTTTTTGTTTCAGGTGATACACAGCCATTCACTGACAGGTCTGACCCTGCATCTCTCGTGCTGGTGGGTTGTCTGTAGTCCCCACAAACCTCATCTGTAACTAAAGCATTCTTGGCCTTTTCCAGAGAGAGAGTTCTAGAACTGAGTGGCTGCTGAGCAGCCTTTGTTTCCCAGGGATAGGAGAATAACTCCTCTCTTTGTAAATGAGAACATTTAATGAAGTGAAAACGCAGTGGAGAGAAAAACCATTTAAGCCTCCTTCGAGCAAGGGCTGCTGTGGAGCTGCAGTGCTGGGAAAAGGTCACTGCAAAAAGCAAAGTGTAACTGTGCTGCTGGGACTGGCTGGGTACCATGAACGTGTCCTTGGAAGGCTGTTCCTCCTCCCAGAACTGGCTTCAGAGGAGGGTTTCTTTCCAGAGAGCTGACTCCCTCTGTATTCAACATGTTTGTTCTTTCCCAAGCTGCAGTCTGGTTCACGTTCCTGTTGCTGGTGCCTGGGAGTGTTACCTTACCAAAAAAAAACCTGTTTCTAGAGCTTTTTGAGGTATATCCGCTCTAACCATCTGTTTTGTTCCACACACACCCCCGAGCTGATCACTGCCCTGTGAGCTCACATCCCTCAGACACTGGCAGCGAGATCACACTGCTTTGTACAAGCATAATGATTTTTAAATGTATGGATGGATTATAAGGAGAGAGGTAGAGAGCTCTGAACAGCAGTGTTTGGGGCACGAGGAGGTGTCTGCTGGCCCGTGAGAGTTAATCCAGAATTGTTCCTTTCCAAATGCAGCTGCCAAGAATTTGAAACCTCTTGGTTGCCCTCCCACGAGCCAGTGCTTTTCCTATTGATCTGCAGTGCTCTAATGCAGGGGGAGGAAGGGATGTAGTGCAGGAATGCAGGAATGATCAAGCTGCTGGAATGCAGCCTGTTGGGCCAGGGCAGCATCCTGCTGGAGCGACCCTTCTTGTTTCTTCTTTATGAATAATTCAGAAGTCCCACGTACTGGAAGTGTGTAGGATTAGTGCCCACACGTAGGCAGGTGCTGCAGGCAGGAATTAAAGTTGGGATGTGGCACACATCGAGTGCTGCAGACTAGACTGGATTGCCAGGATGAATCTGCTCATGGGTTCTCTTGAGGTGCCCTTGGAGAATGTTGTGCTGCTCTTGGAAGGTCACTGTTCCAGCCAGTTTGATCAGAAAACATGAAAAAAAGAAAGAAAGCATCTTAAGAGCTTGATTCATGCAATTAAGGTGTATAAAGCACTCAGTATGCTTCATTTTTCAAATGGTGACTGAAATTCCTGCTTATTCACTGCTTATTTTCAGTTACAATTTCTCTTTAGAGGATTCAGCTACTAGAACAGCAGAGCATCAGATTGCTTGCAAGATTTTTTTTTTTTCTTCTTTTCAGTACAGAAGGTAGTTTTGAGTCATCTAATGGAAATACTGAACAGTCCCTATCCCTGAAGGCAGGAGACTGGGAATATATTAATCTGGCCAGAGCAGCTGAGTAATTTATTTGCATAAATGACTGACTTTTCCCACTGAAGGGCTGAACACATGCCTATTATCAAGGTATTTTATTAGCCCTGGGCATGATTTGAGAAGCAAAAAGCCAGAAGTCTTTGGTCCTCAGGAAGAGTGGTTTGGGGTCATACCTAGATGCTGTTTTAAAGGTGGTATGTTGAAAGGAACTCGTTATTCCTGATGGTAGAATTCCAAAATCTAAGGGCAGCAGCAGCAAGTACAACTCCCTTGGCTATGAAAAACAACTGCAACGGGTTTAAAATAGTCTGACTTCTGAAATGCTTTCATGTCTTTGAACACAGCTGAAATACTAGCAAGGATAAAAGTGGAATAAATCCTGTTATTTTGACTCTCCTCCGAGCATGAGTTGCTAAGGGAAGCAGTTGGAAAGAAGCTTTATTACAGTGCTGTTTTGGTTGAAATTATGCCTGTCAGTGCTCTTGCTGTTAATGTGCATTAAGAAAGTTAAATTTGCAGTTCAAGCTGCTTCACCAGACTGTGTTTTTCTTGATGCACAAATGCAGCTTCGAATATATCAGAGTATACAAATGTTCCAGAGGCTGGTGGGACGCTGTAAAAAGTACGTTACTGGGGAACTGCAGAATTACAGGCTTAAAATCATCTTTTAACAGATCTGCACCCAGGTGTCTCTGTCTCAGCCAAAGAGGTGTTGCAGCTTCTCATGTCGAGCCCAGCAGCAGCTGTAGAGGTTTTGAGGGTGAGCACAGCTGGGCTTTTTACTTGTGCTCCACATCAGAATCTGCACACACCATATGTGTCACATGTGACAGGAGAAAATGGTCCTTGCAAACACCATTCTTAGGTGCACTGAGTCCTACAGCAACAGCTTTTCATTCTTGCATGGAGTCCTTCAGGGTCTGCTGCAGCTTCTTTGCTTTTGAGGAACTAATTGTGTTTTGTGATTGTATTTATAGAGCAAAATTGGGGCCCTGAGACAAAGGTGTGAACTATCTAATGATTTTATTTGTAAAGAGAGACCTGGTTTAACCACAGCTCTATCATACAGGGAGTATGCAGCGTTTTATAAGATACTGTGCTTTATCAGGCTGCTGGAGGAACATTGGATAATACAGTTCAGTTATTTCCTGTCTGCAGAGCTGCATTTGAGGCAAAACTTCTGGTTCCAAACACTTCAGCAACGCAGCGAAATCCCTTCAGTCCTGTTAGAAAATAAAAGCAGTGTTTGATCTTCCTTTAATCTTCTCGTGCTCCTTTAATAGCTGCAGTCTTGGCCATGCGTGTGCTGCCCTGACTCACGTGTCTCTTGCTGTGTTGTACCCCAAATTACAGCTTTTTTCCCTGGGCTGTGCTGATCCATGGTGATGGAGGATCTGTCAGTGTCCTGTAGCCTTTAGCAGCGTTTCCCTGCCCGCTCAGCACTGTCTGACACACGTGAAAGACACAACTATGCTTGAATCAGACGGAATATTTTGATGTGGCCGTGGTTCACTTTAATCACTTTTTATTCAAACTGTGAATTATTCTGAGAAATGATGCATTACAAGAACATATTGGCAGTGGTACATAAAAAAAAAAAAAAGGGACTAATTTAAGAGCTCAATAAAATTGACTGTGAACAGCTTTCAATACTCTGTGTGCATGTTCTTTAGGGAGGAAGAATCCTGTGTCGCTGTTAATCTCTTTGGAACCTTCAAGTAGTTTGCTGTAAGCGTTCAGCTTGCCAGGTTTTGGCAGATAATTATTTTGTTCTCTTCCAAATTGAACACATTCAGTTCAGTCTTCCCATTCAGAACAACAAATTCTTCTTGGGCATTTCTTTGTTCACAGTTCAGTAAACGCTCAGGAGCAGGTAATGTTCTGATTTGCAAGCGTTCACAGGGCAAATGGGAAGTGTTTTGAGAACTAAGGTGGGAAAAACATCAACATGTGCAATGAAGGAGATTTGCAAAAAGGCTTGGCATAGAGGAGGCTGTTCAGATGGGGAAAATTCACTGTCATCCAAATGTAGAAAATACTTTGAAAACAGTGAGAAAAGTATTAGATATGTACTGCCCCTGCTCTCCTGTCTCTATAAAAAATGGTTGTAACATGAGGTCCTCAAATAAAACAAAAGTATTAAATGAAGCAGTCTGAAAACTAGAAATACTTCTCAGTTTTGTTTCTTCTGGAAATCTTTTTCTGACTTAGGACAACATTTAACTGCAGTCGTTGCAGTGAAAATGGGGATTAATTTAGAAAGAATGATGAGACTTGTTCAGTGAGAGGGCTGAGGTACTAATATGTACAGCCTTCTGTCCAGAACACGAGCCTTATAAAAGAAATGAGAAATTTCTTTGCCATACTAATAGGACCAAAGAAGGAAGAAACTTCTTATACCATGTTAATAGGAGCCATCCTCCCTTTGTGCTGGAGCTGTGAAAGACTTTTTTCTCCACTGCTGGCTCTTGTGTTCTAATGCTCTGTCACTTCTATTGTGCAGACATCCCAGAGCCCAGAAATTATTGCTGTTCTTCATTTAAACAAAACCAGCTGTGCACAGATGAACTCTTGAAGAAGGGACCATGTGCCCCCCTGCCCTGGTTGTGCTTCTGGGGCCTTACAGAGGAGCTTTATGAACTCGGGACGGTCATGCTGCAAAAATGGATTAAAAATATGCACGAGGGAAAAAAGCCGGCGCTGTTTTAGTGCCTTGCCCCGCTGTCACCATAGTAACACTGCCTTCAAACTGGGTTTGAACACTGGTAATAAACTGAAGTATTTTAATTGTTCTAAAGGGAGAATTAAGAGACCTTTTCTCCTCCAGGCCCACCATTGCATACTTCGTGCAGCTGCTGCTTATTTTGTTCCACGCCCTCTCCCTGTTGGTGCTGCAGCCCAGCTGTATTCAGAGCAGTTAAAATCATCTGTAAGGACAGGGTGGATATTTCAGCTCTTTTAAAGAGTTGTTTCGTGATGTTCTCTGAGGTTTACTTTATTTAATCTTTCTTCTGCATTGGGACACCTTGCAAAATCCTTTTCACCAAAGCCAGTGAGGTTCTGATAACAGCAAAACTGAAGTAATTCGGGATGTGGAAAGCAGGCTGAAGAATTAGTTACTTAAGAAAAAAAAACCAAAGAGAAGCAGAGCTATTGCAGTGACTATGAAAGAAAAGGAAAAAAATAACAGTTGTGTTGTTTTATATAGCCACAGTGGTTCCAAAACTAAAATTCAACGAGTTTATTAATGGGGATATCACCCATTTTCCTCTTACCTGTTTTAGTGATCCCAGATTCTTTACTATCCTGTCTGAGTGTGTCTGATTTAATGCCATCTTCTATCTGTGTGTCAAGTATTTAGGAGATAACTTATTCAAATGACTTTATTCTTTCACCAGAATCAAAGCTGTTGCTAGCTCTGCTGTTATTGCAAAAACTTCACATTTTCAGAAGTGTGAAAGGGCCTCATTGTATTGCAAAGACTGACTGACTGTTGTTGGACAAAGCTGTGAGCTGATAAACTGCAGTGAAATCATTATGAACACTCTGCACAGGGAGCTTGAGAGCTCTATTAGCTTAAGAAATAGCTTTTGAAATGTTTTTATGAGACCTTTGGGAGCTGTAAGAAAATCCCTCTGGACAGCTTGGTGAAACACCGGTAATTAGCATGTGGGGGGTTTTTTTAATCCTACACATAATTGTTTTGTCCTGTGGTATTTTAGAACTAGAGGGTCTTATTTTCCTGTTACTGCTGACAAGAGGGTTGTCGCTGCACAAAATGAACAACTGCCTTTTTCAGAGGGAGGGGAGAAATGAGGTATTTTGTGTGTGTTAAAAATCGTTTTACTGGAAAGGAGTGTATTAATAAATGTGTTGCTTGGAATACACTGTGGCTCTCAGCTGGAATGTGGACTCAGTAAAGCTCAGCCCCTTCCACAGATGCTCTGAAGGACACTGAGCCTCCAAATGCTGGTGACATCAGTGAAGGAATTCTGCGCACACACTCGGGGATTAATTGTGATGGTTGTTTGCTTGCTTCTCTTTCCATCTGTGTAGGCATATGAAAGAAGGTTTCCTACGTGTCCTCTGATCCCTATGTTTGTAGCCAGTGACACTGTAAACGAGTACAAGAGTGAGGATGAAGCCATCCATGTGATAGAGCGGCGCTGTAAGCTGGACATCGATGCACCGCGGCTCCTGAAAAAGGTGATGAGCTTTTCAGTACCCATTTTACACTTCTGGATGAATCCTTTCACATGCATGTTGTGTCTTAACACAATTTACCTTCTCTTCCTCAGATTGCAGGAGTGGATTATGTCTACTTTGTCCAGAAGAACTCTTTGAACAGACGAGAGAGGACTTTGCATATAGAAGCCTACAATGAAACCTTCTCTAATAGAGTCATCATTAACGAGCACTGCTCTTACACAGTGAGTAACAGGCTCTTGGTGGTGCCACAGATGGAGCTAGATTAGATTTCAGGACTCACACAAACAGAAGTTGGGTTGTTCTTGGCTTTTGCCTCGCAAGAAAAAATAACCAACACGCTGCCATGAGTGATAATTGTTGTCAGAGTTAAGTGCGACACACTTGCTCGAAGAACTGAGACACGTTTGGCACCCTCTTGCTTGAGCATCTTCTCAGAGAGCAGAACACAACACAATTTGCTGTGTTTGACAGCTCTGTTTAGGCAAATCTGTGGTCTGTAGCAGCAGTGTGGGACTTGGCGAGGCTGATGACACCCTGACAGAACTGTCAAAGGAAAGTTCAGCAGAGCTTGTTTACCTTCTGCTCAGCTCAGGCAGAAGTTCATCGAGTCAGTTATGTTTTAACCTATTTTTTTTCGTTGTTCTTGGTCTTTAGTGCAGATGTTTTCTGATCCAGAGGAGTCTGGTGGCATGCCTATTGCTCTGCTCTGGTCATGGTTTATTTCTGAATGGCTTAGCCTATGCCCATAGGCACTTAAAGCACATGCTATAGCAATAGAACTTCAAATTGCTGTTAAAGGTCAGATCAAAGCTAACAAATGTAACTAATTTATCTCTATTATAGCATTCCTTTTATGTACAGGTCATAACATTTTCTGTTGTGTACAGACCCGTGGTTAAAAGATAACTGGATGTCAAACCCACTTGACGCTATTATCTGATATTTTTTTACTTTTATTTCTGCCATTATTTCCAAGGCAAGCTTAAAAATACTTTTCCCCTGCAGTTTTGCTGTGAAAGCTCTGTTTAAACAGGGGAAATGCTGTACAGAAAAGTGCATGTGGTAAATATGTACAAAACACAACATTTCTTGCCCTGGATCTACTCAATTAAGAAATTACTTAGGTAAATACAAAACCAGTTTTTTAATGGAAGAATAAATTGTTTCTAAAAGTTCATTCTTATTAAAGGTAATTGATAATTGAATTTGTGAAAATACAGGAAGATTCTTACATGATGTTATTATTATTTGTACTTAGTTAGTCTGTACAGGCTATTCTTGAACCTCCTGTTCCCTAAAGCAGAAGAAGCAAAAGAAGGGAAGGTATTTTTTTTCTGTAGTTGTCTCCTTATAAAGTGCTGATAGTGTTCCAAGTCAATTTTAGCATGTTTTGAGGGGGAAGGGAACCCTAAGGCATCAGGACAGTTGCATGCTCAGAAATCCAGCATTTGTGTAAGGACAAGTTCAGAGCCCAGCCCTGAAATGGCTTAAACAAGTCTGTTTTAGCTGAAGAGAGTTTAGAAAACAACTTTTCTTAAAAATATCAGCACCAATCATAGAATTTAGGTTGGAAAAAACCTTTAAGATCAAGTCCAGTTCTAAGTAATGGTGTGTCCCACAGGAGGGCTCCTCAGATTTTTGTCCTTTAGTGTTGCCTCTTCCCAGTCGTGTTTTGCAAGGGAAGGAAGACACTGCAGATTCCTCTTGAATGTTTTTTGACTGTGTGAACCTGTAAAACAAGAAACATTTCAAATAGTGTGAAGAGAAAAAAACCCCTAAATGGGTAACTGAGCTGTATGATCTTTTAACTTGCAGGTCCATCCTGACAATGAAGACTGGACGTGTTTTGAACAGTCAGCAAGTCTGGATATCAAATCTTTTTTTGGTTTTGAAAGCACAGTGGAAAAGATTGCCATGAAGCAATACACCAGCAATATTAAAAAGGTGAGCCTGCAGTTGGGAAGGAGGTGCCTGGCTCCAAGTTACCAAAAGACAATGAGGCTGCTGCTAAGTAACAGGCTGCTCTGCTCAGAAAGCTGGGCTGCTTCCTCTTTAGCCTGGGGCAGTGTGTCTGTGTAGGGCTGTGTTTCAAGTGGAATCTTTACAGAGATCTGGCCACTTTATAGGTGTTCAGCCCAACCCTTTCTGTGTCTTAGATAGGTGTTTTTTAGTAGCTGAAGTAAATTTTCTTTTTTGAAGGGAAAAGAAATAATAGAATACTACCTGAAGCAGCTGGAGGAAGAAGGAATAACTTTTGTTCCTCGCTGGACTCCTCCTGTCACATGTAAATCAGAGAGCAGCACATCCCACACAAGGAGACCAGTTTCACCTGCTATTAATATACCAGAGTCTGCCACAAAGGAGGGCTTGAACAACAAGGAGATCCTCAACACCTCCAGCAGCCCCTCGGAGCCCACTGCAGGAACACCAGATGGTATGGTGGTCTGAGGTGTTTAACTGGGGTTCTTGGTACTGTAGAGCCTCTCAGCACTCTGCAGCTTCTCATGAGTAGCTGGAAAAGCTCCATGTTGGCTCTTTGTTTGGTGGCATGCAATGTTAAAGTGCAGGCTTGCCAAGCAGTGACATGTGGGATAGCTCAGGGAGCTGTTATGGGCTGATCTAGTAAATGGAGATCAGGTACGAGCAGAAAAACTCTTCACTGCTCATTAGGTTGCAAATGAGCAGCCTGCTCCTTGCCCTGAAATTCAGGGATGGGTATAAGTGTAGGAATGATGGGTAGGAAACAGCTGAAGCGTCCCTATACACAGTCTTCTGCTGTGTCTGCCTTCCCCCTGTTAATAAGGGAATTTGGGAAAATTCTTGCACTGGGAGATCAAAGCTTCACTGAGTATTTCTATAAGCAGCAATCCCTGTGGTGCTCTGGATTGATGAGTCTGAATATACTGGCAAAATGCTTTTGAAAATGTCTCCTTTTGCTCCCTTCCTTAGCTTGCAGAAGGAGAATTTATCTTCTTGATTAAGATGATGTGTGTTGCCTTGCTCATCTTCAATTCTGACTGCGCAGAATGCAGCGGCCGCTTCTGTGCCTGAGAGAGCAGCGCAGCAGATCACTTGGTGCTTTGCCTGGGTCAGCCCAGGGCCACTCTAATCCCCTGCACATCTCTCTTTAGACAAACTAGACGCAGACTACATCAAGAGGTACCTGGGGGACCTGACCCCGATGCAGGAGAGCTGCCTCATCCGGCTGAGGCAGTGGCTGCAGGAGACGCACAAAGGCAAAGTGAGTGACTGGTGATCTCTCGTGGCTCAGAGCGTGTGATGTACAAAGTGGGCCTGATGAAACAACCTGCCACACCCCCCCCCCCCCAGTGCCTGACTGTACCTGTTAAGTGGCCTCCCATGATCAAAACCTGAATTAAAACAGTGGCTGCAGAAGGAGTTTGTTGTGACCGTCCAGCTGACTTTGCTGGCTGAGGGGCTTAAATAATCAGCATGAAAGCCTCTCAGAGTGTCAGTTAAACTGTCACAGGGCAATATCAGCAGTTTTTCAAGTCTTCCTGGTTTCTACAATAACCTTATTTTTGCATTTGTTTGCTTTGGCCAAACATCACAGTCTCAAATACTGAAAGGGAAGCAGTGGGGCCAGTTAAATCACTGATAGCAAAGCTGGGTTTTTTCCAGTAGCTTGTGATTTGCATGTGTGTCTCAGCTTCCTCTTACTTAACAATGAAATACAGTCTGTGTTTTGCCCTGATTTATTTAAATTGGACTGACTTGGTATGGTCATACAGGTGGAAATGATTACATTAGAGTTCATGAAATTTTTATCTCCTTTATGAAGGTACCTGCAGTCCCTGACAGGGCTCATGACTATTTCAAACAAAGGATGATTTCCTTGAGTAGCTTCCAGTGTTACACACCCTCCTCCTGCACTGGTGCTGGGCTGCACGTTTTTCAGCTTCTGTTGTTTGTTTTTTCTGTTCTTGTTTCAAACCTCGAGTACAAAACTGGGTTTGGTTTTGTGGACAGATCCCAAAGGATGAGCACATTTTAAGATTCCTGCGTGCCCGGGACTTCAACATTGATAAAGCAAGAGAGATCCTTTGCCAGTCGCTGACGTGGCGTAAGCAGCACCAGGTGGACTATATTCTGGACACCTGGAACCCTCCACAAGTGCTCCAGGATTACTATGCAGGAGGCTGGCATCACCATGACAAAGGTATGGACATTGCACAGCCTTTCTGTGTTCTGAATCAAAGGTGATAGTTGTCCCTCTGGTTAACTAGAGGTGACTGGGAAGGTGGTTAGAACTTCTCAGTTGTTATAATAAAGACACTTAAATTCATAGAATTAGAAGGGTTTAGGTTGGAAGGGACCTTAAAATAATCTTGTTCCATCCCTCTGCCATGTGCAGGGGCAACTCCCACTAGACCAGAGATTGCTCAGAGCCCTGTCCAACATCCCTGGCCTTGAACACTTCCAGGGATGGAAGTGTTCATCCACAGCTTCTCTGGGCAACCTGTTGCAGTGACTTTGCCAGCTCCCAGGAGCTGCTGGAGGCAGACTCCAAGATCAGAGGCTTTCTGACTAATGCCCACATGTTTAAGTCTGCTTTGCCAGGAGCTTAAAAAAAGCGATTAATTGTGCTTCTGTAGTACTCTGAGATGCTTAAAAGGGTGTTAGGCAAATGCTGAGTGTGCTCTTTCAGTGATTAAAAGATGTTTGCAAATAAGTGCATCTTTGTAATCAATTTATTTCTGATGTTGTTTAAGTCTGCTGATGGCATAAACGATTATTTATTTGGCATTACAGTCAGCTTAATGATGAGAAGTGGAATGTTGCAAGAACATCAAATAGAGCAGGTTTATTTAAGAAGAGAAGGAGCTTTGGCTGAATTCCCTTTGCCTGGTGAGCCAGGGCCAGATCTTTGCAGCACAGAGGACTGTGCCTGACACACTCCCTGTCCCTCTGCTTTATCGTGTGCACTGATCTGGTTGCTAATACATACATAGGAATGAAACATGCTGGAATTTGTGGCTTGAGGCAAGCTGGGCTCTTCAGATAAGGAAATGATCTCTCACTGTGAGCGATCTGTGTTCTGATTGAGTCTTTTCCCACTAGGCACCATTGTTTCTGCTTGGCTCTTCCTGTTACAGGCAGTGTATGACACAGGACAGGATTGCTGCCAGCTGTAGTGGCCAGGAGACAGGGAGGACGCAGCAGAAGTTTAATCAGAGCTTGGCTCTTCCCTGCTGCTTTGGGTTTGACAGACCTCAGACTGAGAAAGTGGAAAACGAGAATGTGCTTGTAAAGATTGTAGGGAAAAAAAAACCCCTGTGAATAAGTCCTCCCTTTCACCCAGTTCCTTGTCCTTACTTTGCAAAGACTCCCTCTGTCAATAGCACATAAACTGGGTGCTGCCAGTGAGCAGGAAGGTACAGAATGCATCAAAAGGTTGTTTAATGTTCTTCTGAGAAGTTCTTCAGTCTTGTGGTGAACTTCATGCCCCCTCCCTTCCCCTCCAGTGCCTTTGATCTCTCCTGCAGCATGCCCACAAGAAGAGCATGGCTTTGTCAATAATGGAAACACAGTTTCAGAACTGAGCAGTTCTCTGTAATTTAAAATTTTACTGTGGTAGGTTCTTTTTTTAAACCCCCTTTTCTAGTATTGCTCCTTTTCTCCTACATATACTAAATGTGCCAAACTTAAGCTGGCTGAGTGCTTTTGGCTTTCAGTGCTAAAGCAAAAGCAGAGTGATTGTGAAGCATGTTGTCTGGAATGAGCTATCAGAGCTGAAGAAAAAACGTTATTATTTTGGCTTGCAATTAGCACAGTTTTCTGTACATCTGAGTGGCTTTTATTTTGACAGGAATGCTTCAATCTAATGTCTTTTTAAAATCACAAAGCTCTAATGGAGTATAAAATGCACAGTAATAATACAGCACTGTCAGCTGAGACTCTCCATCATGTGTCATTTGGGTGGACCAGGGTTACTAAGCTGTTAGTTTGGGTTTGGATGTGCATGTCTGTCCATGAGGGAGGGAGGGAGGGAGACCTGCTATGAAGCTTAATAGCAGTTTTTGTTTAGTGTTTCCAGAGCGAAACAGTTCATTCCAAGATAAGTGTGTGCTGATGTTAAAATAACATTTTCTTTTAATCCGCCTGATAAAACACAAAATACTGTGAACTTGTGTGGGGGTGCTGTCTTTGCCAAATTAATAACTTGCCTTGACTCTGCAGTTTTGGTTGGTTGTTGGGTTTTTTTTAATAGTGTGTGTCTACAGTTTCTTTCCTTGTGTCCCAGAAGACTTGATGATAATTTGATACCCCTCTTGTAGTCTGTTGCACAGACAACAGGACTTGAGGGAGACTACCATGTAGAAAGCTTTCTTTTTTTCTTCTTTCTGTGTTCTAGCATATTCACTTTTCTAAGTTGCTGATTATTTAGCCTGTGTATTAGAATAGATGAAGCAAAGCTTAAAAAGTGCATCACAGGTTTGAGAGGAGGCTGGGACCTGTTTTGGACAACTGTCTCCTATTAGGAAGTGCCAGAAATGCAAGCTTTGATTCCCAAATTCAGCCAACACAAGTTATTTAGCTTAATCCTGCCAGTGCCAGGCTGCCCAAGTGTGCAGCCAGATGACTGTGGAAAGGCAGGGCTCTAATGCAGAGGGTCCAGCTGAGCTGATCTCAGGAGCAGAGTCTGTTCTCACCAGGCTTAACCTGCATAAGCCAGGCTGTGTGCCAGTTCCGCAGTGACAGAGCTCGGAGTGTGGCTCCAGCAAACACTGCAGAAGGCAAAGCTCTGGGTTAACACTTCGTTTCATTAATTCCCAGAACTCAGCGTAGCTACTTTTCTAGAGGGGTTGCAGCTCTATCCAGAGCAGTATTGCATCATGTGTGATAGAGGCCTTACAGCCTCCACTGCAGCTCTGCAGTTACAGGAAACACTTGAGTTCATTAGTGTGTCCTGGAAGCTGATAACAGTCCTGTGTCGTTAATTGTGTGTACCAAGATCTTGTGTAGACCGAGGTACTTGAAGTCCTTGAAGGAGCTATTTTTGCATCAGGATGTCTTTGCAGACTTTTGCATCAGAAAACCTTTAACCTCCCGATTCGAGTTTTGCAGCTCACTTACAGATAATCTGTTGGTGAAGCTGCGCAGGGTCCAGTTTCTGTTGCCGCCTGCTCCGGGTTATTCCTCTTCCAGGGGAGTTTTAACTGGTTGTGGTTTGTTTCTGTTTGAAGTTTTAGCATAAAACTAGCTCGCTCAAACTGTCTGTTGCTGTAAGGTGAGGGTCACTGTGGTGGTTTGGTCTCTCTGTGCAGACGGTCGCCCGCTGTACGTGCTGAGGTTGGGACAGATGGACACCAAAGGTTTAGTGAGAGCTCTGGGGGAAGAGGCCCTGCTTCGATACGTGAGTATTTCTGGAGCCTGCAAGTTGCTAACGGGGTGATATTTTCACTTAGAAGTTTCCTCTGCCGGAGCATTCATCTGGGTATTTTGATGTGCTCTCTGGCCGTCTGTTTTTGGTTTGAATACATCTGAAAGCTCCTGGTAGCTGTTCCTTCTGCCTTCTTTCCAACTGCAAACTGAAAGGCGTAGTCTTGGCAGCTCCTGGAGTTACTGGTTGGCATTTTCACTGATTCTTCCACACTCGTGCAGGGCTTCAAGCTTGACTCTGCATTTGCACAGAAGAGAAAACGCCACAGATTTTGTCAAAGCTGTACTCCAAGGAGAAGAATAATTTTAAGGAAAAGTGCTTGCCTGTAGTTCTGCCTTTTCTAAAGGCATCGCTCAGACTCTGTTATTGTGGGTCGGCTCAGTTTCCAGGCAGAAAGCTGGCAGAATTCCAGGCTTGCACTAACTTTTTTTGACTCCTAATAATGACAGTCACAGCCATAGCAACTGTTAGAAGCAGGGACTGGATTTTCATGTTTCTCTTCCAGTGGCATTTCCAGGCAGACAGTAATTTTTGTTTGCCCTAGTTCTGTTTCAGGGTTTACTTTCTGTGATTTCAAAAGGTAATTGATTAATTTTAATTTCTGAGTAACTAGGGGTAATGGTAGAGATTTCTAGTTCATTCTTTGGGGGGAAAAAAAAGTTTATGCTGGTTTGATCTTGTAGTTTTAATTAGTCTTTGGATATAAACATATTTTTCTTTATCCTGCCTACTGAGTTTGAGACTCTTCTCTAAACCACACACTTTCTTGTACAGGTTCTTTCAATAAATGAAGAAGGACTGAGGCGATGTGAGGAGAATACAAAAGTATTTGGCAGGCCAATAAGGTAAAATAACAGGTGGATCTGCTCTTTGGGAATTACCTGCTTTCATGGTGTGCCTGTGGGGAATGTTGGGCAGTGGAACAAGTGAAGGGTGGGCTGTGTCTCACGTGCAGGTACAAGCACAGGTACAGTTAAGTGAAGCCTCCCCAGTTAGTGACAGAGGGAGTGTGCCTGGGGCAGCCTGAGGGAAGCACACCTGCCCCAGCAGTCTCAGTCTCATACTCCTGATGATTCTACTTGGGGTTGCTGTGCTTCTCTCTTCTGCTGTTGGATCTCTGCAAAGCAGTGCAGCCTAACTCCCATTTCTGTTTTGGGGGGATTTTATAGACAGGCATTGGTACAGGCTGTCAAAAAGTCAGGCCATGATAATACCATGGATTTCATGTCACTTCTTCATCCATGGTCCATACCAAGGCTTGTTACACTCAGTTCTTGTTTGCACTCTCCATTTTTTATAAGTGGCTTCTCAGCTCTCGATCCAAGGTGAGGTCATGAGGCTCCTGTGAAACCTGGGGTCTGGTTTTCCAGGCACTGGCACGACTTCAGGTGAAATTCAGTCACAAATGGTTTTCTGTCCCATCCTTCAGTCATTGTAGGGTCACTTATGAAATTGTTAACTGCAAAGTGGATTTATGGGTGTGGAACGAATGCAGGACCATCCCTGAAAAGATCTCATGTTTCTTGGCCTCTCTTCAATTTCTACCTCCTTCCCTTAATCTGTAAGGTCCAGGGATGTGTGGTATGTCTGCTTATCTTTTCCCTGGTACAGAACTTGCTGTCCTGGCTGTCAGTGGGAGGTCATGTCCCAGGGATAGGTTTCATGTGTGTAACTGAAATTGTGCTGCCTACTGGATGTTCATTTGTAGCCATAATCCTAAAGGGCTGCATATTAAACATTTAAAGTGAAACAAAGAAGGGTTTGGTGTTTCATAGAAACCTTATGCATAATGTAATGGCTGCTGGCTGGTGCAGCACAGCTGTAAATCTTGAATTCCTGCCCAGGGCGAGACCTGAACTTGGAAAGTAACTGAAACATGTGCTGATGCTCAGTATTAGTATTAAGAACATATCTCTCCCCGTGGAAGAAGCTTCCCTCCCTGAGATCTGACAGCAGAATTAGCTGTGACATGTATTGGCACCGTTACTGCAGCGTGTTAGCAGGAAATCTGCCCTGTGAATGTGGAATTGCCTCGTGGCAGCAGTGTGGCCACTTAATTGATCTCCCAGTAAAAGCACTGTTTCAATGTTTGGGCTGGCTGTTGACAGGATTTTTTTTTTTGGCTTCATATGAACTTTCACTTTGAGTCTGAAATATCTGTGGGGGAATCTGCATGATGTGCAAAGTGATCATTGCATGCTCTTAAGGCAGACCTTAAACTGGGGTGTCTACAGGTACCACAAAGCAAGGAAGTGAAACAGGAGAAACCAAAACATGCAGTGGACTCCACACATCTCAGTGTGTTGGGCACTTGCATAAGAAAGAAGAATTTTGATGCTATTGAGATTTTTCTATTTTTTTTTTTCTTGTCTTTCTCAAATTCAGCTCCTGGACCTGTCTAGTAGATCTGGAAGGCTTGAACATGAGGCATTTATGGAGACCTGGTGTCAAGGCCTTGCTGAGAATCATTGAGGTGGTTGAAGCCAATTATCCTGAGACTTTGGGTCGTCTTCTTATCCTAAGAGCACCTCGAGTATTCCCAGTTCTCTGGACACTGGTATGTTTGTAATTCAAGGTATTACTCAGCTGTCTCAGTACACTGCTACACTTGTTGTTTGTAAAAGCACTTGACAGATCAGGTTTTATGAGCAGGAAATGTTGCCATTTGGAAACATGTCTTTTACAGGATTCCTGCAGTGGATTAAAAAACACCACCTCAGAACTTGCTCACGTAGTTGGTTAGTTTGGCTTCTTTGTAGTGTGAACTTTGTGTAACCAGGATGGTAACACTCACTGTGATCAAACTGACTTGAGAAAAATGGGAGAGCCTGATCTATTCTGTTTTTCTTTGTTTGCAGGTTAGTCCATTCATTGATGACAACACTAGAAAGAAATTCCTTATTTATGCTGGAAATGACTACCAGGGTCCTGGGGGACTGTTGGATTACATCGATAAAGAAATTATCCCTGATTTCCTTGGTGGAGAGTGCATGGTATGAATATAAACTACTGCATATACAGCAGCTTATCTGGGGAGTTTTTTTATATTTTTCCACTCCTCTAAGCAAAGAAGCCTCTAAGCACAGAGGGATTCCTAGTGTAGTTTGGAGATGGGGGCTATGATGGCTTAGTGGTGTTTTGTGGATCCACTTCAAAAAGAGAAGTACAGTGCTTCTCTACAGTGAGTATCAAATAGCTTATCAAAATAGCCAAGCACAGTTCAAAGCCACAGTCTGTTACCTGACAAGTTCAAGCAGACAAGGTTACACAGCTCTGAGCAAGAGCTGTCACCATCAGCTGATCAAAAGAGCCCGTGTGACCTAAAAGAGCTGATACCATAAGGAGCCCAAGGAAACATGAGGCACATCTGCTAACAGGGCTCAACAAACATCCCTGTCTCCTCACACAATGGTGTGAATTGACCCCCAGCAAAGCAGAAAAATAGTTTTACTGCAGGATAGTTTCTCAATCCCTTGTCACATGCCTTAATAGCTGTTTCCTGCCTGGGCTCTGGGTATCAGTTGAATCTGGGGTTGTAACATCTTGATGATACTGTCAGGTCTGTTTTCCCTTTAATGTCTTTGACAACACAGGCTCACTGGTGGATTATTTTTTTCTGGAACCTCCATCATAGTAACACTTAAGTTATTTTTTTTGTCTGAACTCAGCTGTGTTTAAATAGAATCTCAAGCTTGTGTTTTAAGCCCCTGTACACAGGGGCTTAATTTCTGCCCTGTACCATTCTTGAAAATACATCTATGTCTGTTCAGATACAGTCTCAGATGATAATGAAGTACACTTAGATGTGTTGGAGTAGAGCACATGTTTATCTTCAGTGGGCTGCTTTTTGCTGCAGCAGTAGCTTTCAGTGTTATCTAATTTGGAGCTGGAAGCTGGCAAAATCCACTGCTTAAGTAAGCAAAAATGAATGTTACCAGAAAGCAAATTGCTACAATACTTCCTGCCAGTTACAGGCAGTGGCACAATCTCTCTGTTCTTCTTTGCTTCTGGGTAGTTGAACAAAAGTGACTTTCCTGAGAACCTTTCAGTTCTCTGTTGTAATTCAGTTACCAAACACTTCCACTGCCCCAGACACTTCTGTGGAACCTTCTCCTGATCAAATAGTTGTCTGACTCCATTGCTAGAGGCTTCTTAAAAAAAGAAGGTTGCTTAGGGAAGTTGTGTAATCACTTCCAGTACTGGGCTGTCAGACAGTTGTAACTTCAAAACTGTTACCTTCCTGGCTACAATGTCCTTTCACCTGCTCGGAAACTTACTGTATCTCCCGGTATCCATCCTTAAATTTAGCTACCCCAGTTCTTTCAGGTCTCTGTAGGTTCTGTTTTTCAGTCTGAGTCACTACTGCCACTTTCCTCAGGGTTCTGAAGTGGCTCACATCTTTCTTCAGTGTAAGGTGGTCTGAGTGATAACTGCAGCATTTGCACAGCCCTTTTCCCTGGTGCTGGCTGTTGTGTTTGTGCAAGAGCTGTTCCTCTGGTGCCCTGTTCTGCAAACACCTAAGCCAGGTCATTGTAAAAGAATTTATATATGTATAATGTACAAGCCGTAAAATTACTTTCCCACTGTTTGCATCTCTTTCTTCAGACCATTGCTGAATGTGAGGTTTTGTTTCTGAAATGGGAGGCAGAGAGCGTGACAGGGAGGGAATGGTCACAGGAGATAATTTTTATGGCTGTTTGTTTTTAGTGTGAAGTACCAGAGGGTGGGCTGGTTCCCAAGTCCCTCTACCGGACAGCAGAAGAGTTGGAAAATGAAGACATAAAGCTTTGGACTGAAACAATCTACCAGTCTGCAAGTGTCTTCAAAGGAGCTCCACATGAGGTATGGCTGCAGCCTGACCTTGGCTTTCATCTCAGCTGCTGCTCTGGACTCTGTCTGGTGGACTGAGGATGGTTTAGAGCTCAGTTATTTAGTTGCTGTGCTTCCACCTTGTTCTTCTATAGTTGTGCTGCATAATGATGCTTTAGTTGCTGAAGTCTGTGACCGTTCCTGGCGTCATCTTGTTGCCGTTTTGAGAATATCACCAGTTTTCATTCTATTCAAAGCCCTTTTCTTCTAAGCAAAGCAAACAATATTCTCAGAACCTGCTTGAGAGCTTCTTAAAGTTGTGTGTTATAATAAAGACACCCTAGCAGGGGGGAATTTGTATCTCAATGCCTCATTTCAACTATTAAAAAGCCTTGACTTTTTAACAGTGGAGACTAAGCCCCGCAACAAAAAGCTCTGTCCTTTGTCTTTTTTTTTTTTTTTCTGGTAGGAGTTTGCCTTTATTAAGCAAATAGCTGTTGTCTAATATGACTTTTCCTGTCCCAGGTTCTCATTCAGATCGTGGATGCCTCATCTGTGATCACGTGGGACTTTGACGTGTGCAAGGGCGACATCGTTTTTAACATCTTCCATTCCAAAAGGGCCCCACAGCCCCCCAAGAAGGACTCTCTGGGAGCCCACAGCATTACATCTCCTGGTGGGAACAACGTCCAGTTGATAGACAAAGTCTGGCAGTTGGGGCGTGACTACAGCATGGTGGAGTCTCCCCTGATCTGCAAGGAAGGGGAGAGTGTGCAGGTGAGGCACCAGATCCTCGTGTGGGAGCAGATGGAGCCCGGCTCCAAAACTGCCTCTTCTCATTCACACTGGCTGACGACAGAGTGGTGATTCAGTCCCGGGCTGTCTGCTCGCTCTTGGCCAGCATTTCAGCTCATATTCCAGGCTGGATGCTGCAGGGAGCAGGGACTGGAGTTACGTGGGATCTGCTGGGAGGGGAGGTTGCATCAATCCCACAGTGACTGAGGTTGATCAGCAAGGAACATAGAGAAGCCACCTAGAATGAAGTGCACATCCAGAAAGCAGCAGAACACGCTTTGTGCTGTAATTCTGACTATTATTTTCTGAGACAAACAGTCTGTATTTGAAGAATATCATAGTGCCTTCCCTCAGTAGTGAGGGAAGTCTGGAGATTAAGACTGAGCTTCTGTGTGATTGTCCCTCTAACAGCCACTGTGAGGCTGTGGCCAAAGTTCCTGAAACTTTTTTTTATGCCATTTTCAACCTTTCTTTTAATTAACAAGTTTGATATTCTGTGCAGTGTATTTACAGTCACACTCTGCCACTGCTTTTCCTTTTCACTTGAAATAGGAGTCGGGCAGCCTGTGAAAAAGGAGCTCCTTAAGTCACCTGGTTGGAAGTGTTAAACTGGAAATATGGGCAGTGACCTCTTGCACTGCACTCTCCACGAGGCAGGAGCCTTGAGTGCCCTTTTCACTGTCTCGAAGGACAGCTGTTAATGAAAACAAATGGAAAAAGTGGATATTGTTTTAAACCAGAACTTTGTCCTTTCAGTAACCCCTGGACACTCTCAAAAAGCCAGAGGAGCTGTCTGTTGGTGTTCTGTCCCAACTTTGATGAGCACGTTCTGTGGGAAGTCACCCAGCACAGCCAGTTGGCTGAGGAGCTGAAATATTGGCACTGGGGAAAAATAACGGGCACTTCTTCCAAGCTTGGAAAAGGAATTTCAAATTTTTCAAGTCGTTATTAACAAAATTAATTTTTAATTTTTGCTGTGTCTCTTTCCAGGGCTCCCACGTGACCAGGTGGCCTGGTTTCTATATTCTGCAGTGGAAGTTCCACAACATGCCTGCCTGTGCTACAACCAACCTGCCTCGTGTGGATGATGTATTGGCATCTCTACAGGTGTCCTCTCACAAATGTAAAGTGATGTACTATACAGAAGTGATAGGATCTGAAGATTTCAGGTATGTCTGGCCAGGGTCAGCCAGTGTCAAACCTTTTTGATACTTAGATGATCAAGCCAGTGTCAAGTTCACTTAAATATAAGTAAATTGTGAGGGCCTTAAAAAAAGGAATCAACCGGTATTGGCACTGAGAGCAACTAATGTATAAAAGGGGTTAATTAGTTATCTTGTGGTAATCATCACTGGCCACTTTGCTCTGCTTTGAAAGCCCTGTGTGAGTTGTTGGGCTTGGCAGGTAGAAATGGGTACAATTCAGAATGGAATTGAGTCAGTTCTTTTGCCTGCCCATTGATAAACTTGACTGAAAATATTTCCCAGTCTCTTTGAACAGCATCTGATTTTGTAAGGCTTGTAGTGTCCTCATTATTTTATGTGTTGAGACAGAAAAGCTTTTGAGTATCTTGCACCAAAGCTCTTACTTGCTTTTTATTCAATGTGCAAATAAATACAATATAGATACAGAGCAGAAATCAAAATCTTTGCATGTTCTGAGGCTTAAAACTGCTTTCTTTTTGATTGCAGGGGATCTATGACCAGCCTTGAATCAAGCCACAGTGGATTCTCCCAGCTCAGTGCTGCCACCACCTCCTCTAGCCAGTCCCATTCCAGCTCCATGATTTCCAGGTAGTGCCACAACAGCTGAAAAGCAAATGGATGTGATGGCTGGACCCTCGCCCATGGCAGCTGACTGCAATACAGCATATTCAACTGGCAATTGTGCAAAAAAAACCCCACCCCACAAAAGCCTTTTATAGATAGTAAAGTAGCTGTTTGAATTTTACACTTAGTGGTTTTGGTCTTTGTTAGATCCAACAGCTTGTCTCTTTAACCCTTTTTCCTAACTCAGCCATAAATATTTTTGCAAGTTTGCTTGCACAAATCCTAACTCTGAACACAAGGGCTCTTATTGGAAAGGAAAAACAACCAGTGCATCAGTTAAGAATATTTTTTTTTTAACTGTGTAGATGTTTAAAAGCAAAAAAAAAAAAAAAAGAGAAAAACCCTACCAAAAATGCTCCGTAGTGCATTAGAGATCAACTGCAATTCTCCTGTCAGGACATTCCTTGCCATCCTGAGAAATCCCCTGTGATCTTCCAGTGCTGCAAACTGTTCTCCCATTGCCACTCTTGATGTCCGAGACAAAGAACAGCAGTTGCTGGATACTTGACTTTGTGAGTCCATTTTTTTCAAAGCATGCCCACAGAGCTGTGGCCAGGCTGTAAACACTAAATATACCTTTTGTATGAGCACATTTTTTGGGGAAATCTGAGCTCTGGGTCTTGATGAGTTAAAGCAATTCATTCTTTTCCTTGGATTTGTGCTTGAAGCACTGCAGAGAGAGAGGCAGAGAGCAGGCTCTCCCTCACTCTGCCACGCTGGGCTGATCCAGGGCTGCTCTGAGGATTTGTTCCCAGCTCTGTGCTGGAGCTTCACTCTGCTTCCTTAGTGCATTCCAAGTGAGTTGATTTTACTGAGATTCTGTTCTCACCAGGAATTTATGCAGAGCTTTAGCTGGCTGCCTGAATCAGTCTGAAGGAGGTATGGCTTGACATCCTTCCTGTTCACTTCTCACTCCCTCGGGCCTCCTGTCCTTCCCTGTCAGAAACAGAGCACTTCACTTCTGAGCAGCACAAGCTTTAGTGTGGGCAGGGAGCACAGGGCACTTCCCTCTGGGGGACACAGGAGAAGATGCTCTAAGCATTTTCTGGATTGTTCTCACTATTGCCACTGCCACTGTGGGTTTTGTCCCTGTCTGCCCAGACCCAGGTTGAACTCTTGTTAAAGTCCATCCAGGTGTTCTTGCACCTTGAGCCCTCTCTCCACGAACAGTGAAAGGCTCCAAAGGCTGAAGTGCTGAGCAAAGGGCTGTCAGACAACTACAAACCACACCTGGCAGTGGAACAGAGAAGATTTAGGTCTGAAATGCAGCAGGATTTGCACAGTTAGACCCTGCTTGGTCTTTCCTCACCCTCTTAAAACTAAATTGTCCATCCAGGCACAAGGAGCTTCTGTGCTGCAGCCCCTGCTAGGAAGGCTCTCTCCTGGGGAGCAGCACTGATGGGGGTAGGTGGTAGAGGAGCTTGCACTTAGAAAGCAGAACTCACTCGAGGTTCTGGACCCCCTGCCTGAGGAAAGCTGGTTCTGAACTCAGAATAAAGTTTTTTTTATGCCTGCAGAGCTCCTGAGAGGCAGGTTACTGCCCTCTGACTGACCTCCTGCAGACCAGTTCTGGCTGTGGGATGTGGCAGAGCTGAAAGTATTTTAGTAACAGATTTAGAGGTGCTGAGCGACCAGTCTCCTTAAACTGAACCAAACTGGTTTATTTTGGAGGGTTTTAAGGACTTACAAATTGAAGATGGAGGTGAGACTGTTACTTAGGCTGCCAAAGTGGGCAGTTGTGTGAGACAGGCCACTGCTTTGGTGTGAAGCAGCTCCCACCCAGTGTCTGCACAGCAGCCATTCCACTACCACTCACCAGGCTCTAAGGGCTGAAGGTGGTCCCCTTTCTCTCTCTCTCTGTCTGTCTGTCTCTCTCTCTCTCTCAGATGGCGATTTTGCTGACAACTGTAAAGAATCTGCTTCATTCAACACTCCACATCTGTCCAGAGGTGTCTGGCTTTGTAGACCTTTTTGAGTTGCAGTCCCTTTTCAAGTCTGAAGATCTGTGTTTTGTTTTTCACTTGAGCTGGCTCAAAAGTGGCACTTTGGGTTTTTCCTGCTGTTGATCTTAACACATCTTTTAGAGCTCAAAGCACATGACAGCACAAACAGCTGGGAAGATAAAATAATAGTTAATCTTCCTCTAAGCAAAGTGCTGTGGCAATATGACTTGATCACTGCAGTCTGACTAATTAATTTCCCCTACACTGGTCTTTCTTTATGTGATATTACTGCTCTTCTTCCTTCTCTCAGCCAGTAACTCTTCTGTTGGCACTTTTCCTGTTATCAGTGTCCTTCTGCACTTCACTATCTCTCCTCATGAACTGCATATCAAATTCTGTAAATGTTTTGTATACATAATACCTCATTCTTGGTAATAAAATACAGATAGTCTTTAAAAGATTTTTTTATCGTTATCAATAAATGTGAACTGTTTGGAAAAAAGGGGTCAGTCTCTTTATTTCATTTATCTACTGCAAAGCTTCCAGGTTATTTTATGTGCTGAATTCAGGTCTGCAAGATCTGCTGTGGGGCAGTGCTGTTGTGGGGGATGCAGGAGACTCTTCAGCCCTGTCACTGGGGAGAAGTTCAAGCAAAGCAGTTTGTTTTGGAGAGTAGAAGCCTGAGCAGCACAAGGTACAGGAAATGTGGGTTTAGAAGGAAATGTCTTCTGCTGAGCACTTGGCTGGCACAGCACAAAATCCTCACTCAGACCTCTGTGAATATACAACAGGAATAAAACACTGTTGAAAAAGTCTTCAGGTAGCCCTAGAAGTAAAATGGCTGCTTTTATGAGTTATATGACAATTTTATACTCTTTTTATCACAGTTTGAAAGAGAACTTCACCCTGGGCAGCTCAGCTGATTGCAGAGTGTCCCTGGGGGAGGGTGTTATGTGTCTTGGCCAAAGGGCTTGCAGGGGCAGCAGGGGTGCAGGTAAATGTCTCTCATGTGCCCTGTGCAGGTTGAGATGTGTCTGGACACCTAAAATGGGGAGTGGAATAATTCAATTTTTTTTTAAATTTAATTCTTCTACCTGCTTATTACCCTTTACCCAGGGGCTCTGCCATGGGCTCTGTGGCAGAGTAAGGGATGAGTGCATCCCTCCATCCTGGGAAAACCTGGGTGTTCTCAGTGCAGGCACAGCTACCCAAGCCATGAACCTGCCTCATTTTCTCTCATTCAAGAATAATGCTGCTCTCATTCAAGAATAATGCTCAAGAACAGAGCTGCCCATGCAGGGGTTTGATCCTCTCCATTTCCAGGGGTGAGTGAGCCTTAGGACACCTGACACCTTGGGCAGGAGACTGAGACAGTCACATTTGGGAAATTAGGATTTTTAATTAGCAGAAGTAGACTAAGCTTTAGCTATTTTTAAAACAGGAGCCAATAAATGTCAGGCTGTGGTTTTTCTAACCCCTGGAGTTAGAGCAGCAGCTGAAACATGTTTATGGTCGGTCTTCAAAATTTTACCCAAGCTGTGAAGTTTCTAAAATAAGAATCTTTTAAACTATGGTCTGTGGAGGTCTGTCAGCAAGACCAGATGGCTGCCTGACCTACTTTAAGTTTTAACATGTGGTCAGTATTTTTATGCCAGCACATAATTATACTGGACCAGCTTTCTGCTGTGCTGGACCTTACTGAGTGCAACAGCCCTTGACAGGGAGTCCTACAGGGAGGTGGCTTTGCTGCTCAGCTGGGCTGTGCCCTGGGAGATGGGGGGAGCTGCCTTGCCTGGCCAGTGCTCCTCTGAAATGGGAATGAAGTAAAACTGAGCTTCTGACCTTATTTGAGCTGGGAAGGTGACAGTGGTGTGGGCCAGGGCTGCTCTGCCATGCAGCTCCCCCGGGAGAGGTGTTAATCTGGTCGAACTGTATTTTGGGCTTTGCTGTTTGTTTCTTGTTTGCTTGTGGGTTTTTTGTTTGGTTGGGGTTTTTTTTGTTGTTGTTTTGGTTTGTTTTCGTTTGTTTGTTGTTTGTGGTTTTGGGTTTTTTTTAAGACAAAGCAAATTCCTGGCAGAAATTTCATCTGTTTTTTTCCACCTGCCTCCCCTGCCAGCCCTCCCTGCAAAGCCAAGGGCTCCCTGTTCTCCAGGTGTAAGACCCTGTTGTCCTTCCACTTTCAAACCCAGCTTGCCAATGCACCCATAAATTCTCAGCCACCCAAAGCAAAGGGTCCTGATCTGTCATTTCCAAGTCTCCCTGTGCATCCCTCCTGGCAGAGCAGGAGCTGGTGGTGGCTCACTGTCCAGTGGCACTGCCCAAACAGCAGCTCATGCAGGAGCAGCCAGGACTGTTTTCTCTTCCATTGCCTTCCAGGGTTGGCTAATTCTGTGCGTGGTGTAGGCAGGCAAGTTAAAGTGATGCTGGAAAAAAGGCTCCTGTCATTGCAGGCAGTGCAGGATGCACGTGGAGCCCTTGCCTGTGCCACGAGTGCCCAGGGTGTGCTGGCACCATCCTACATCAGGGGAAGGTGCAAGGCCAGCACAGCACCCTGGAAAGCTGCTTCCCAGGGCAGGGGCTGCTTAAATCCACGAGGAGAGACAAATGCTCAGCCTGAAGCCCTAGGTTTTGTTTGTCTTGCCAGTCACCATCACCCAGCACAATTCAGGCTCTAAAAGAAATTCACCATTTTTTTTCTGAAGGGGAGGAAAGCACTTATTTTATTTTGCAAACTCATGCTGGCGTGAGGAGTTTGGACGCTGGGGAATAATGTCAGAATTTTGCAGCTTGTTGTCTCTCTTTTATTCCCTCCCCTGTGGACGTGTCTGAATTCATCCCATTTCATGCCATCAGCCTTGGTGCCCTGGGGGGCACGAGGCAGCTGCCAAGGGGAGCAGGGGAGGGACCCTCATTTTGGGGCTTGAGCCAGGTCTGGTTCAGCCCTTTCCCCCATGCCCAGGGTGGGCTACAGAAACAGGGGTAAGAGGGGCAGAGATGGGCCTCCCCCAACCTTCCTCCTGGCCTAATAAACCCACAAATACATAGATCTCAGGCTTTTCTGGTGCTGATGGAGTCTTCCCTGAAGGGGAAGCTGAATGGGGCAGCTCCCCCTGGCATGGGCAGCCTGAGGGGAGTCCTGGCTCCCAACACCCCACAAGTATTGTGGGATGCTGCTGCCCCCCAGCACTGCCCCACACCTGAGGGCTGTGCTTTGAATTGTTTGAAAACAAAAGGGAGAATGAAGGAAGAGGAGAAGGGGAAAGAGGAGGAGAAGAAAAAGGGAAAGAAGAAAAGGAAAAAGGAGTTAATGATACACTTCACCCTGTCACTACCCAGCACCAAAAAAGTTGCAGGGCAGCCCCAGCCACCAGCTTTGCCTCCCACCCCATGGTTTAGGTTTATACCCCCCCACTTCCTAAAGGGCTGTTGTGCAGGAAACATCCAGCTGGTTGTTGAAGAGCAAGAGCAGGGGGGCTCTGTGTGACCCCCCAGTCTGGGCTGTGCTGGGAAGATCCGCAGCCAGGATGAGGGTCTCTGGGTTGCCAGACCCCAAACCCTGCCCTGTGCAGAGTCCAGGGCTCGCCCTGCCATCACCCCCCAGCCCAGCGTCCCCCTGTGACCCCTTGGACCACCCATGGGGATCACCAGACCCCCACGGCTGCCGGCCCAGGGGTGAGCAGGGTGATGCTGAGCCCGTGTAGGGGGGACCCAGCCCTGCAGGCAGCCCCTTGTACCCCCAGACACCCCCTCTGTCACCTCTGCCACTGTGGGGGCACCGGCGGGGGGGTCAGGCACAAACCCACCCCGCCAAGCCTGGGCTGTAGAACCAACGGACTGGGGGCACAGGGCTGGGGGAGACCCCTGGAGTGGGGGGTCCGGGGCCGCGCTGGTGCCCGGGGACAGGGCAGGGACACGGGTGGCGGCGGCACCGCCGGTCCCCGCACAAACCCCACTAGATGGTGCCAGCGGCCCGCGCTCGGCCCGGGGGTGGGACACTGTTCCTGCTACCAGGGAAGGGGGGACACTCATCCCACTGTGCCCGTCCCTACTGCTCCCACTGCTCCCACTGCTCCCACTGCCGGGGCTCGGCGCGGGGCTGGGGCTGCCCCGTCCCTCCCCTGCTCCGCTGCTCCACGGCACTGGTCCATACTGGGAGCTGCCAATAGGGCAGGGGAGCCCCGTGTGGCCCCCCAGAAGGGAGCAGCCGCCTCTCCAGCTCCTAAACCCATGGGGCAGCCGAGCTGGGTCACCCCCGGGTCCCCCCAGACCCTCACCCTGAGCCCCATCCAAGAGGATGCTTCCCCCGTCCTCCAGCGATTATTCTGCTTCTTGGATTGCTCTTCCCCTAATGAGAATCTTCCTAAACAGTCACCATCTCCCAGGAGTCCTGAGAAAGTTAATCAACACCGGAGACGACCCTTGAGGAGCTGCTGGGAGAAACCCTGCAGAAGTGAAAAAATATCCTGCTTAGTTCTTGGCCCCGGTAAGAATCAGCCCATGAGCTGCAATGGGCTGTATCCAAACACTGAAGTTTAATTATGGCCAGGATTCCACCAGGGAAAGGGAGGTGGAGAGAGGAACAGCCTGGTGAAAAAGATGGAAACTGAAAATGCAAGTCCCCCCCAAAAAAGAGCCTTGAAGGGATGGCAAACCAAACTTTTTCTCACGTATTTTTGCCTTTGCATAGTTATTTATATTATTATAACATGGTGCCTCTTCTTGGAGGTGATGAAATAGCAGCAAAGTGGCTGGAGGACCCTCAGGTCCAAAATGTGTGTGCCAGAGCAGGGAGGGCAGGACTTGCCCCTCTCCCCATGGCTGGCACTGGCACTGCCAGGTCGTGGCAGGGGTTTTTCCAGCCCTGGGGAGTGACGGGCAGTGCATCCCTCCTTAAAGCTTCTGCCATTCCCTCCAGCCTGGAGAGACCAAACAGCTCCAGCCACATCCCCACTGGATCCCAGAGCCCACCTGCCGTGGTGTGCAGGACATGGGCTGCTGCAAATACAGCCTGTTCATGGATTGCTCCTGCTCCAGGGGATTTCCCCGAAATTCCTCATGAGTTGGTGATGGATATTTCATAACAGCTCCCAGAAACCTTCTCCCATCACGGCTTGTGCCAGCAGAGCACCAAGGCTGGTTCACACCCCAGCTATGTGTGCAGCCCCTGCCAGGCTGCACCTGCACTCCCAAAGCTGGCAGTTCCTTGCCCAGGGGTGAGGGCTGCCCAGGGACACACCAGGACAGGGCTCCCAGGCCAGGCTGTGGCAATGCCATCTGGCCACCATCATCAGCCCAACCCCATGTGCCCACCCTGGGCTCAGCACCCCTCCCTGTATGGGGCTGGCACAGCTGGGGGTGGGTGACCCTGCAGGATCCCAGCACCCGTGGACACCCAGAGCAGAGCCAAGCAAAGCAGACAAAAGGTTTTTCTTGCTGGACATGGGGCACTTCAGGGGTGAAACTTCCTAGGCAGCTCTGGCCTCACAGAGGGGCCAACTGCAGTTGGGGGCCTCTGCAGGGCAACCTCCTCCACACAGTTGTCCCTAAAAACACTATTTCCTGAGCAAGGGAAGGGCCTGTCTCTCCACTGCCCATTCCATCAGCCCCTCTGCAGCAGCCTTGTCTGCATCCCTCCCCCAAGAGCAGGCAGGACACACTTGCACGATGACACTGATGCTCTGAGCCAGCCCTGGGCAGCCACAGACCCGGGTGTTTGTTCATCCTTCACAAGAATTAAACAGGAAAAGAAGCAGGAAAGCATGATGTGAGCTCTCCCCAGGGAGGGCTGGAGCTGCCCAGCACTGGCAGGGACATCACCCAGGGCAAGGTCGCTGGGCCCTTGCAGTCCACCCAGCAACTCTGCTCTGCTCACCCCAACAGAGCTGCAGCACCCAGGGCCCTGCAGGACCCTCAGTATCCGAGGGCTGAGGCTGTCTGAGCAATTCTCTTTGAAGACATTTGATGCTCTGCTGCTGCAGAGAGGAGGGAACCTGCTCTCCACCTGCCTCTCCGACCCTCCTGGGCCCTGGATGCTGCTGGGAGGAACTGAAAAGGACTGAGAAGGGGGAACAGCAAAGTCCATCCCCTGGGACAAGGAGAGCTCTCTGGATCTAAGGAGCAGCTGGAATGGGGCAGGATCTTGGCAAGGGGTGGCTGCCCAGGACTTAGTGGGATGTTGGGGCTGGAGCTCCAGCCCCCAGACACAGCCCAAGTGGTGGCCCCGTGGCTGGCACTCAGTGAGAGCAGAGGGCACCACACAGACCCATCCCACACTGGGACCAGTGGAGCACTGGTGTGAAGGCAGATACACCAGACTGGCCCAGTCACCCCTCCTGGCACTGTGCTGATTGTCCTGCAGGATCTCCCACAGGGGGACACTCAGCAGTCACATCTCCAGGTCCTTCCCCTGGGGGACACAGAGCAGTGGCATCAGTCTGTGCAAACAGATATCCAAAACCCCACTGAACCACAGCACAACCCCATATGGGACACACTGCTGCTGGGAGCCATGGAGGGGGTCCCAGAGCATGCCACTGGATCCCAGAGGACATGACACCAGCAGTGCTGGGTCTTTGCCTCCTGAAACAGAAGAACAAATGTGTTCAGGCTCAAAGACTGTGATGCTGTTCCACGTTTGCTTTGCTTTGCCCTTTGAGATGCTCTGGCTGGGGGCAGAGAGGCACCTGTGGATTAGAGGCACCTGTGAGTTAGAGCTGTGGATCTGAAATAACATCCCTGGGAACGGTGCTGGATCACTCCTAGAAGGAGCAGGGCTCTGCCCTGGGGGCCAGGGGCTGACAGGGGATGGGGACCAGCTGCTGGGACTTGCACAGAGCCTGGTACAGGACCTGGTGTGGAGCTGCTGGAGAAGGAGGATGAGTGTTAATTAGTGAAGGGTTGGGAGACAGGGCATGAATCAGACCAGTGGATAACACAGAGCACCAGGTTTTTGGTATCTCTGTGTCATGTTGGGGAGCTGGTGGTGTCTGCAGCTGCCCCAGAGCTCTCGGTGGAGAACAGCCAGGAGACACCATCATCTGCTCCTCCAGCCCAAACAGCAGCACCAACCCATCCCCAGGGATGGACCCCTTGTATAAGAAACCAGTCCAAGGAGCCCACTGGGGATGAAGAGAAAGGCTGTGAGGACCTGGAGTGACGTGTGGCACACACAAAACCAGCCTCCCCCAGGAGAATGTGAAAACCCTGGGGATGGAGCAGGCAGGGCCTCAGAGCTCTGAGTCAGGCCACAGACGTCACAAGCTGATGGCCCCCGAAGTGCTTGGCAGCCCCTGAGAGCCCCCACAGCAAGCCAGAGATGCTGCTGGGTCAGTGCTCACTGGGAGAGGGTGGGGGACAGCCTCTGGCAGGGACCTGGAGAGCTCAGAACCAGCCAGGGAAGGCAGAGCAAGGAGCAGAGCTGCCGCCTTCATCCCACGAGTTTCAGGGTCCTGGTTTAGGGAGGGCAAAGTCATAAATTTCAGCTCTCAGTGGTTTGCAGCTCCATAGAAAGTGCTGCCAAAAGAAAGTGTTTTCAGCCCTGCAGCTGAGAGCAGAGGGACACCAGAGCTGAACCAGTGCCAGGCTGCAGCAGGGGTGCTTGTGGGGCGAGTTTAACCCCCCTGAAAATGAGAGTGCTTTTCCTGCAGCCCCTCTCTGAAGGGTTTCTTAATGCCTTTAAAGTGCAGGGTCCCAGGGGCTCAGGCAGCTCTGTCAGCCTCAGAGCAGCATCCCTCCCTGGGCAGAGCACCCCCCTCCAGCCCTGCATCCCACACTGCCTTCCCTGTGCTGGGAGGGGAGAAGGTAAGTTTACAAAGTGCCTATATCTGCCCCACATAAAAAAAATACATATATGGGGGGAGGAAAGGGGGGCTTTAAACAAGCCAGGATGGTGCAGGCAGCAGTGAGATGTGGCTGGAAGCTTGCAGGACATCCCTGCATCCCACCCTCAGCAGGGAGCCTTGTCCTGCCTCTGCTCAGCACTGGCACCGTCGCTTTGCAATCGCTGCTTTATTTTGCCAAGTGTGCACCAACACACCCATGTGTGTGCAAACACTGGGCACAAACACACCCACATGTGTGCAAACCACACCCCCCCTCATTCACAGGTGAGCACAGCCCTGAAAGACCCTTTTTTCCGAGTCCACCTGAAGGCAGGAGCAGATGCCAGCCCTTGTCCGCGGCTCACCACGCATCTGTGCCCCTCCCCACCACCAGGGCACACATACTGTGCCATCTGGAGCGTGACACGGTGGCAGCAAATCCAATTTATGAGCCAGAGGATTGCCAAACACATCTGGCTTTGTCAGGTCAGCCCGCACTGCTGGCGCTCGTCATATGGATCCAGGACAAACCCCCGTCTTTGTTTGCTCCTGTTTGGGCATCAGGAGCGTCCTGGGCACTGCAGGATGGCAGCTCGGGAGCATTAGCTCACCGTAGGGTGAGTTTGTCTTCATGCTAAACCCTTCCTGGAGATGTCAGCTGCCAGAACGTGTCATTTCTGCTTCATGGCGCTGCCTTGGCGCTTCATGGATGTGACAGAGTGACAAGCAGCAGCACCCTCGAAGGAAGGGCTCGGTCTGGACGGCTCCTCTCTGACAAACAAGTGTGAGCTGGGCTGGGCTGAGCCAGTCAGTCAGGGTGACCACTCTGCAGGGGCCAGGGGTGTCCGTGGTGGTGGGGACACTTTGTGAGCTGTGCTGGAACAGCCTCGGTCACTGGGAGGTGCTCCCGAATCCAAAAGCAAGGCCGGGGCTGTCACAGCTCTGTGTCGGAGCCGAGATGCTGCCTGCCCGCCCCCCGGGCTCCGGTGAGTCACAGCACATCGCCCTGGGAAATGGGGCGGTACTGGAGGGAACTGGGTTGCTGCTGTCTGTGCAATGGGCAGGCTGGAATGGCAGAGTCAGCTTTGGGAAAGGAAACCGGGGGGGGTTTCTGCCTGTTGTCAGTGCACTCATGAGGGTCCTTCTCCCCATCCATACCAGGAAAATCCTTCGGCAGTGTGAGCCTGCCCGCAGAAACCGACAGCCCCTGCCACAGCCCCTCTTCGTAGAATCACAGGATGGTTTGAGCTGGAAGGGAGCTTAAACCTCACCTTGTTCCAACCCCCTGCCATGGGCAAGGAAGCTTCCACTAGACCGGGTTGCTCGGAGGGACCAGGTTACTCGAGGTTACTCCTGCCATTCGCCTCTCTGATCCTCTCTGAGCCAGAGCAGGTTTCCCAGTGGTGCCAGTGCTGAGTGGGGATCAGACCAGGGGACCAGTGCAGTGCTGCTCCAGCAGCCCACCCCTGCTGTCCCCAGCAGGCTGAGGCAGTGGGGATGCTGAGAGGCACTGGGGAGTGTCAATGAGGGGCAGGGGGAATGTTGGGGAGCAATGGGGTCCGACCCCAGCTGGCAGCCCCTGGGGACATCTGCTGCAGTCCAGGGGACAGCTGGCCATTTGCAGCTTTGCACTTCTATTTCCACCTTCAGAGAAGCTGCTCCACGAGCCAGGAATGCAGCAGTGCTTTGCCCTCCTTGCCTCAGTTTATCTCATAGAAACAAATCTCACCTCTGTCCCCTTTGCAGCAGCTCCTGCAGAGGGTTTAGCAGCCCTTGGCCAGAGGGATGGAGGCAAGGAGCTGGAGGTGTGGGCTGAAGGCTGGGACATTTCCCTTCCCACATCCCTGCTGTGAGACCAGGAGGAACTTGGCCAGGGTCAGCACAAGGAGCCACATCCATCAGCTCTGGGTAAATACAGACGATTGTTTGGAGTGCTGCTGGAAGGGAGAGGAGGGAAGCACATGAGCACCCACACAGGTCATTGCACAAGGAAAATGGAGGCAGTGGGAGGGCCTGGCTGACCCACAGGGCGAGCACAGCCCTGTCTGGGAGACGTGAAGAGGTGCTCAGGTCCTGGTGTCAGATCAACATCCCCTCCCCTCCTGATGCCACTGGAGCCACACTGGCCTTGATAGAAATGAGACCCGAATTTGAGCATAAAGCAGCTACATGGGTTATCTTATCACTGCCAGCTCCTCTCTGCTTCACACTAATGCCAGAGGAGGCTGATGGAAGTGCACATCATTTCCCATCTTCAGAGCCATGGAAGAGCCACAAAGCACTGCTCAGGCACTTGGGAACAGCTCTGATGCCAGGAGACACCACAGCTCAGAGCCCTGCAGGGAGGGAAGCCCAGAGCCCCCCATTCCCCCACCAAGCCCCCAGGTCTGCAATGTCCCCTGCCTTCCACTCCCCTCTGACAAATGTGATTTGGGGTTCTTCATCTTTTAGTCCCAGAGCATCACCTCACCACAACCTGGTCAGTGGGTGGCATCCCTGCCCATGGCAGGGGGTTGGGACAAGATGATCTCTTAAGCCCCTTCCAGCCGAAATCATTCTATGATTCCATGATTCCATGACCCCTCCTCCTGGCTCAGTTGGCAGCCTGTCCTCCTGGGGATAGTCCCCAGTGTCCCTGCTCACAGAACATGCTCTTGCCTGCTTACCCACCATGAGAGGGGACTTTCCTTGTTTGCAGCTGGTTTACAGGTGCCTTGAGTGTTCTGCAAACCAGAGACGTGGCACTGCTCATCCTTCAGGGCAGGGAGGGTCCCATGACAGCAGGCTCCATCCACAGGCAGCCAGGGAAGGTGCCTCTTCATGGCTCACCAACACCACTTTGATTCCTTCCAAGCAAAAATCTGGGGAAACCAGGAGAGCTGAAGGGCTGTGCTGGGAACACCAAGAGAGCCAGGACACAGCACAGAGCTGGGCACACGGGGGCTCAGCAGGATGGTGCCCCTGGGCACGGCCAGGGCTGGCTGCTGCTGATAGTCCCCGACAGGAAATATGTCACGAGCAGGAGATGCCCTGACAGGCGTCGGCTGCGCCGGAGCCCCCGGCAGAGTCTGCGGAGCCGAGACAGCGGCTGCCCGAGCTGTGCTGTCAGGAGCTCTTATGGTGACAGTGCCTTTGGAGAGGGGGTGATGGGGCATGGGGACAGTGCTTCCTCCTCTGAAACCAGGAGGGGCAGGGGGAGAGGTTTTTGGGGCAAGCCAGACCAAAATGCTGAGGCTCCGCAGCTGAAGGCTGCAGCCAAGGAGCTGCCAGCCCGGGTCACCCGTCCCCCAGGGCAGGGGACATGCAGCCCACACTGTGGGACCTGGCACATTCAGAGGGAACATCAGGCTCCCTTGTAAAATGAATGAAAAGCTCATTTTTTTTGACCTTGCTTTTGGCTAGATCCGTCCTTTGCTCCTGCCCTGAAAAAGAAGGAGCATTTTGACCATGGACATGTCTACAGCAATAATCAGCTCAGACCCAGGACAACGCTGAGGTCACTTCTGCCCCAAGATGTGAAGGTTAATTTGGTTATTTAAGGATAAGGAGTCACTGGGGAAAGGGTAGGGGACCGTGGCATGAAAGCCCAAGGAGTCAAGGCCATGCAGTGAGCGGGGAAGGGCTCCTCATGGGCAGTGACAGGTGGCCCCAGGCAGGCAGAGCACTGGGGGATGTTTACAGCATGACATTTTCATGCACTCTGGAAAGAAAAAAAACCCACCCCAGTTGGTTTTCAGGGCAAGAGTGTCACGTCTGCCTGCCTTTGCACCAGGCATGGCACGGAGCACTGCTCCCAGCAGGACACGGGTCAGGGGAGCCTTGGCTGCCAGCTCTGCTCTGGGCAGGAGCTCAGCCTGGCTGCTGGGAGCAGAGATGTGAGGATGGCTGCAGTGTCCCCTGGCAGCCTCAGTGACAGCCTGGGAGAGAGGAGCCATGGCTGAGCCCAGGCTGGGTGGGTGAAGACCCCCTTCTGTGGTCCTGTGTCCTCAGTCTGAGGTCTTGGGCATCTCCTGCCAGCACCAGACCCTGCTGCACCAGACCTTGTGCTAACACTGTGGATCCACTGAAGATTCCATCTCCTTCTGACACTGTCATGAGAAGCCACATATCCACTCCCAGCCCCACAAACCCCTTCAGGCATCCCTCAAGGATGCCAGGCTCTCTCTGAATTTAGAGTAGCTCTTCACATTTAAATTTCTTAGACAATGGCAGGACCCTATGCTGTACTTCAGGGGTGTTCTTACCTAATTTGCCATTTTTCTCCTGGAAATCCCTTGCCTGTGCCTGCTAGGACATGTATCACTCATGCAGAGATGCACTGCCAGGTGCACCCCTGCAGTCCTGCCCTGGTTAATGCTACTACACTTTGTACCACCAGGACCACTGCAGCCTGCTGCAGAGGGCTGGGCTGGAGCCCTGCTCCCCCATTGCACCTCAGGGCTGTGGGACACACATCTGAGACCTCGGCATCACATATTTCATCTCCTGATGACCTGAGAGCTCTGCTGTGTCACCCCGTGTCACCCAAGGAAACGCCGTGTCGGTGGCCCAAAGAGACACGAGCTCTTTGCTCCAGCCAATAATCCCAGCCAGGGCAAGATAAGAGATATTACAGAAACTCCTCTGAGCCTGAGAACAGCTGCACTAAATCCCTTTAGTCCTCAGCAAGACATTTGTTTACGGGCAGGCTGGGTTCTGTTACCCGAGGGTGTCTGGTACAGGCTGTCCGTGGCTCCCTGCCCACCCCCCGCAGCACCAGCACGGGTCCCTCGGCCCCCTCGGCCAGGGGGGAACAGGGGCTGTGGCAGGAAATGGGACTGGGGCCAAGGTGGGTTTTGAGACCCCAGATGACCTCTTTGACCTGGAAGAGGTCGGTTGTGTGGAGCAGGGATGAGGTGGGGAGTGCCTGTGCCAGAGTCGGCTTCCAGTGCCCCTGTGCCTAAACTGGGTGCCACAGCCGTGACCCCAGGGCTGAGCTTCCTTGCTGATGGCAGCACAGGTGACACTGGTTTCCATGAGCCTGGCTGTGACTTGGATCAGCAGGACATGCCATGAGGATGCCCTCTGTTCCCCTGAAGTGATTGGTGGTGCCAGCAGGGATCTCCTCCCATACCTCCTTCGCTGGCACTGGAGGATCCCAAATCCAGCACCACTCTCCTCCTCTCTCCCCACTGACACCCAGCCCTCACCAACTCCTGCCTTTACCCCCATCTGGCACTGAGGGTCACCAGGCAGCAGGGCAGGAGCCAGGGTGGGTGTGACCCTCTCCAGGGCCTGTCACCTCCATATGGCCCCCAAACAGGGCTGAGCCACACGCTGTCCCCCCTTGGATGGCACGTTCCCCATGGTGGCCCCACCAGCTCCGGGAACAGGATCCATATGGTGACAGGCTGTTCCAGACAGGCACAGAGCCCCACGTATGGCTGATCCATCTATGCATCCGGGAGGGCTGCAGCTCCCCTTTAAAGTGGGGGCGGAAGCCACAGCGGTTCAGGTTTCTCCTCTCACCTGTCGCTAAATCAAAGGCCATTTGGATTTAATCTCTGAGAGAGGCAGGTTTAACCCTCTCTGGTGCAGCTGGGCGTCCCCACGCCGGGGTGAGGACCTGCCTCCCTGACCCTGGTACAGGCAGCAGGGGCAGACAGGCAGCTCACTGCCAGCCCGCTCTTCCCCTCTCCTGCTTTCGACTGGTCTCCCACCCAGGGCTCATTCCGGGTGGGAGAAGCAATGAGTCACACCCCCCACTGCCTGTGGTGATGGGCAGTAGCTGGGGACACACCAGGCAGTGCAGATGATGTCACTGGGGCTCCTCATTACTGCCCACTTCCTTCTCACCACCTCAGCTGGAACACCAGAAAACCCTGCTGGAAACGCAGCCGCTCTCACGTCCACCATGAATTTATCCATGGGCAGAAACAGGAGGCAGGGGCACAAGCAGGTGGCATGGGGTGGGAGCATCCTGCAGGCACAGGCTGCCCTCACTGCCACTGTGTCCTGCAGTGGGGTGCAAAGGCACGGGGTGCAAAGGCACAGGGTGCTGGGGCAGCGGGCACCCCATCGCAGGAGTCAGTGCTGTATCAGCTCCAACAGCTTCCAGAAGCTGGCCCAGAGTCATGGGAATGTGTCACCCTGCTGCAAACTGCTCACCACCACATTTATAATGATGCTTCACTGCCTGTGAGCAATGGGCAAGGCCCAGGGCTCCCATTTACCCCGTGTGTGACCCGTGGTGCTGATCTGGGGCACCGTGTCCAGGGCTGGAGCAGTGCCCAGCACCAGCTGCTCCTGCACTGTGCCTGGGAACGTTGGAGCCACCGCTCCCTCTGACCCGTGACAGCCGAGCACTGAGATCTGAGCTCCCCAAAACCACCTCCAGACACAGCACAGGCTGTTCCTGCAGTGTGCAAATTGTCTTGCTCACATCTTGGAGCTGCAGCAGAGCCGTGCCTGGCAGTGGAGCTGAGCAGCACTCGGGCAGTGGAAAGGGTCTGTTGTGCTTTTTTGGCTTCCCCCTCACACAGTCACTGTCAGACACCAAACATAAGCTTGAGAGTGAAATACAAATGAATGTTTGAAATACAAATGAATGTTTTCTAAAGATGCTGCAAACCTTGTCAGGACACTGGGGCCTTTTTTGGCAGAACTCCACTCCCATCCCTCCATCAGAGGAGCTCCGTGGGCTGGTTCAGGGACAGAAGAGACTCCACAGTGTCCCACATTCCTGCTTGCAATCAGCAGCGTGAGGGGAGCAGAGCCCAGGGTTTCTTCTGTATTAAGTGCTGTTGGCTTTGTCCAGGAGCAGGGGTCCAGCCCCCTCCTTTGTCCTTGCCCCTGTGCCTCCCTGGTCCCTTCATCTGCAGCTTCCCCCCAGTTCTCCCCTGCCAGCACATGGTGGGAAGCAGCAGCCCACATGCCATTTTCCATCGTTCTGACCCAAACTGCCCTCTCCTGACGGCCAAGGGCTACCCAACCTGCCAGGGCTTTGCTCAGGCAGGGACTGGCTGGTGTTCCAAGCTTGGCTTATGGCTGTGCCTTAGCTTTGACACTGACTGGGACCCTGGGGACCATCCCTCACCTTCCCCCAGGGTGTCCCAGTGCTCTGTGGCTGTTGGCCCTGCACAGGGTTGGCTTTGGGGAAGGATGAGCACTTTATGTCCTGACGCACCCTTTGCTCCAGACGTGCCTGTGAATACTGGATGTTCACAGGCTGTGACTCCACCTGCCCCAAACCCATCCCCTGGCTCACTTGTGCTCCATCTCAACTCCTGCCCATCACTGCTGATTCCTCTCATCCTTTCTCCACTGCCTGCCCTCCTCCCTGCCCTGCTCAGGGCTCTTTTCCCTCCCTCCCTCATTCCCTCCCTCCCTGGGGCGTCATGGTCCCCTCTCCCACGGGCACAGAGCTGGCAGAGGCTTTGCCCCTGACATGCTCCAGTCCCCAGGGGAGCAGTGTGTGCCCTCAGTAGCAGGATCCAACAGTGCACCTGGATTACGAAATCCCACAGGGATGCTGCTCCCTCCTGCAGCACTGCAAGAGCCACGAGCCACCTCAGCTCCACTGGCCATCCCAATGGGTCCCACTGTTCATCTCACAGGATGCAGAGTTCTTCTGTAGGACTCATCCATGGCTGTCCCCATCTCCAAGCGCCCATAAAGGCTCTGTGAGTCTTTCCCTGGGGGAAACACTGACTGAAATAATTATTTTTTTAATAATACCTGACCCAAGCTGGTCAGCCTTGAAAAATACAGCATTTAGGGACATCACTCTGGGCACAAAGGGCTGCAGTGGAAAACAAGTTGCTGTGTTCATCCTTCCCTGTCTCTTCCCTTCCCTGCACACAGTCCCCCCACCCTTTGCTTTCTCTGCTGTCAGGGGCCATAAGCTCATGGGGAACGAGCTATCCATGCAAAAGGCCTTTGGAAATATTCATTGCTCATCTCCTAACAAGATTATCCTGAAATCCTCCACTGCTCTGAGGGAGATTTAAAACCTTTCAGGCTCTCGGTAACCATAGCAGCACAGATGTGAGAACTGAGGGGAGACAAGTGATGTGAAAAATCATTGGGGATGCAGAGACTGGCTCTGTGTGACTGTGTGTGACTGCAGTGCCACATCTCTTTGTCTCACACAGCCTGGGCTGGCCCTTTGTCCTGCCCACACCACACAGGACACTTCCACTCTTTGTAGAAATGACCCAGACCAAGGACAGTGCTCGTGACATGACCCAGTCTTGGCTCCCACAGCACCAGGGTCACCTTCCCAGCCAGAGCCTGGAGTTTGGGAAACCCTCCATGGATGGCATCGCTGCTTGGCATTTGCCAGCATGTCCAGCAGCTCATGGCTCCTTCACTGTGGGGTGCTGGTGGAGGGTTTAGAGCCAGGATGGGGTGTTTGGAGCCTGGGGTGCCCAAATCCCTCCTGCTACAGGATCCTCCTTCACCCTCAGCATCACTTCTGCACCTGTGAGAGAGATGCTGCGTGTTGTGAGGTTGGACAGATCCATGTTTTGAGGCCCTTTGGAATGAAATGGTGGGAAAAGGAGCAGCAGCAAGGGCATCACAAAGTCCCCCAGCACATCCTGAGAGCATGTGGAGTTTTGCTATAGCAGCTGGGAGGAACCATGGGAAAACCCTTTCATCTCCTCCCTTGAAAACCCCTGTCACTGCGTCTATCTAAGCACAAAGAAGCATTGACCAAATTCTTTTCTATTTAAAAAAACAAAAAGGGTTTTGGCTTCAAACAGCTTCCAAAAGCTGGGGTAAGATTACTTGTCCTGCCCTACTTCCTCAGCACGTTTGGGTCATTTCCACTGATGCCAATGGCACAACCAGGCAACAAAGTGTGACCACTCCTTTGTTCGTGGGCTTATACCCAGCACCTCTGCTCATCCAACCCTTCTCCTGGTTTTCAGCCTGTCGAGGTCCTACAGCTGTGCCATCACATCTCCTGCATCCTCAGCTCCTTCCCATGGCTCAGCCCTTGGAATCACCTTTGGGCTCCCCCCATGGCTCAGGAAATCTTACCAGAAAGAGCTTCATGTTGGCAAGCAAAGGTGCATCACCAGATGACACCACGGGGTACTGGAGACCAATCCTTTGCCAGTCCTGTTAGGGACCAACCTTTCCCTTCTCCAAGGACAGGCTGAGACCAGGACAGGACTCTGCTCACCTTGATACAATCTTGGCTCTCCTAAGAGTAAGACCAGCTAAGGAAAGCTAAACATGGCTGAAATGTAACAATAATTCGGGGATTAAGAGAGAGGAATAATTCTTGTGAAAAAAGGTTTTGAAATCAACAAATTTCAGCCAGATCAATAAATCATAACCAATACATTCAGCCAGAACTAAATGCTGGAACTGGGACTTGGATATGGAAAGGAGACCAGCTGCATTAAAGCTACAAGAAACCACCCCCCCCAAATTTATGATAAGAACTTATTTTAACTTTTGAGCGAGCTCCCTTTGTATTTGCACTTTGCATAAATCAGCTTCTGAAACAACTCAAGCACGGAATGGAAGGTGGCTGCTGAGGAAAAACACCCAGGTGGGGCAGCCTGCACCTCTAAAGCAACCCCACTGCTGAGTCAGGGCCAGCATCCCTCCCCACGTCTGCCGGCATCCGCTCCTGGAGACCGCGGTGCATCGTTCTCAGGGAGATTTTATTTTCCCCTCTGGTTAAATATTTCATAAAAATCGGGGGATAACTGACAGCTGAGTGTGGAGGTTATGACGGACGGGAGAGCTTATTTATCCCCCTCAAGTCAAATATTTCATTGCTTCACTGAAGGCTTGGGCACATTTGCAGCAACGCCGTCTGCAAACGAGTCCCCAGCCCCAGGTAAGCGCAAGAAACGCTGTGGGTGCCGCTGTCCAGCCCCTGACATGCCTGGCCTTGAGCCACCCAATGGGTAGGGATCAGCCACTGATTGTCCCTGCTGCCAGCAAGCCCAGGAATGCCAAGGAGCACCCGTTAATCTCCAGGCAGGACAGCAGTGCTGGATGGCTGCGGTGCTGCGGCTCCCGGCGCTCCCGGCAGCGGCGGCGGAGCAATGCAGCGCGTTCAGCTCCAGGGCTGGAGTGGCTTTCCAGGGCTGAACTCCGCGGATTGGCCCGGAGCACCCCGCTCTCCTCCCTCCCTGCCCTCCCTCCTCCAGCACCCACAACCCACTGGAGATTGGACAGCTTGGTGCCACATGGCAGAGAGGAACCAGGATAAAAAAAAAATGAGCCGGACTTGTGGATTGTAGAGCGCGCGGCGAAACAGCCGGGGAGAAGTTTGCGGAGCGGTGACACCAAGCTCCTCTGGCTGCACTGAGTCGCTGCAGGGGAGGACGGACAGACGGAGGGACACCGGGGCTGCAGCCACCCAGGGACACCTGTGGGGTGAGCGCCAGCTGCGGAGCATCCTGTCCCCTCTGCACCAGCCATGTCCCTGGTGGTGAAGGAGAAAAACCACGTCCGGTTGGTCTTCTTGGGAGCTGCCGGCGTGGGCAAGACATCCCTCATCCGCCGCTTCCTGATGGACACCTTCGAGCCCAAGCACCGGCGCACGGTGGAGGAGCTGCACAGCAAGGAGTACGAGGTGTGTGGGGCCACGGTCAAGGTGGAAATCCTGGACACCAGCGGCAGCTACTCCTTCCCGGCCATGAGGAAGCTCTCGATCCAGAACAGCGACGCCTTCGCCCTGGTCTACGCCGTGGATGACGCCGAGTCCTTCGAGAGCGTGAAGAGCCTGCGGGAGGAGATCCTGGAGGTGAAGGAGGACAAGTTCCCCCCCATCGTGGTGGTCGGCAACAAGGCGGAGAGCGGCGGCGAGCGGCAGGTGCCGGTGGAGGACGCCCTGTCGCTGGTGGAGCTGGACTGGAACAGCCGCTTTGTGGAGACGTCGGCCAAGGACAACGAGAACGTCCTGGAGGTGTTCAGGGAGCTGCTGCAGCAAGCCAACCTGCCCAGCCGGCTCAGCCCTGCGCTCTGCAAGAGGAGGGAGACCCTGCCCAAGGAGCAGGCGCTCAGGCCGCCCATGAACAAGACCAACAGCTGCTCCGTGTGCTGAGCCGGCTGCCCCGGGGCCGGGAGGAAGGCGGTGGCAGCAGCGGCACCGGCTGGAAACTCAGGTGGGCTGGGTGGGGAGAGGCGCTGCCTCGGCCAAAACTAACCCTGCTGCCTCCCACCCCTTCCTCCCTCTTCCCCACCCAGCCCACCGGGAGCAGAGAGGGTTGGAAGTGATGAGGAGGGAGCTGGAAGGGATGCTGGTTGCCGGGACAGTGCGGGGAGAGGGTGAATTCCCAAAAAAGGCAGGAGGCTTACCTGGGGAACGGCCATCAGCAGCCAGAGTGCTGGGTGGGAGCAGACAGGCACAAACAGCGGGGCTCCTGCCATGGGATTGGAAGGTAGATCTGGGCACCTGCAGCTGCATCACCCCCACCAGTGCTGCTCTCCCGGGGAGCCCTCAGGCCCTGGGTCACCTCAGCCCAAGCACTTGCACCTCCAAGGTCCCGGCACGGCCACGGCAACCACGGCAGACCCAGTGTCCAAAGTAGTTCTGAGTTTGTACCTGGCGTAGAGCATGAGATAGGGCAGTCTGTGCATCAGTTTGGTTTTCTCATCTCTTTTCATTTGTTTGTTTTTTAAGCATTCCCAATAAACACTTTGTTGCGAAGTGGAGCTGGAAATTGTCTCGGTTTCTTTCTCCTGTCTTTCAAGTGCTGCAGTGCCCGATATCAGTTTTATGCCCTTATCACTGCATTTTGCTTTCCCTCCTCCATGCTCCATCCCTATCTGGAGTGTCCTGGCACTGGAGGAGCCTCCCCAGCTCTCCAGCCTCCCCTGACAGTGTCAGGACATTCAGTGTTATGATTTTGCTGCTAACTGAACCACACTTCAATTTTTCACCAAGCAGGAGAAACTAACAACAGAACACCTTCTCACCTCCGAGTACAGAAAACAACCAGCCATTAAAGGACAGCTGATCCACTGGAATAAAAACACAAACACGTTAAAAGGAGATAATAAATGGTGCAGGGGAAGGCACAGAAGGGCCCTGTTTGCTGTGCTTGAGTGTGTGCTGCACCGATTTACTCTCCCCTCACACAGCCCATCTTTGCTGTAATGAGCACTTAACCTGCCCAGCAGCCACACACACACGTTTTTATAGAGATATTAAAACTCAGTGGATTAAAGAGTCAACCCTTTAGTCCAGACCCCAAGGAAATGGACAATTCGGGGTCCTCAGCTCTCAGAAGCCCAGCCCTACAGGACATTGTGTCCCTGTTCAGTTGAGCAGGGGTACCCAATGCTCCCAGAGGAGAAGGTGCCAGCAGGGAAAGCCCAGCCTTTCCACGGGCATCACTTGCTGGGGCACCCTGCTACCACATCCTCCCTGGGCACTGCTGCAATGACAGTGACCTCCAGGCAGCCAAAATCCTTCTCCTGCAGTCTGGAGTCTGATGTGGGATGAGGATGGGGGGCAGGCAGTGGTGGGGGGCAGGTAGCAGAGGGCACAGGCAGGTGGCTGCTGGGGGTTCAGGTTGCCCTCACCTCTCTCTGTCTCTCTGCCACATACTTCATGCTGCCACTGCCACGCTCTGTGAGGGTGTGTGGCCATCCCTGGTCCAGCACCCTGGGGACACACAGAGCTGCTCAGGATAGAGCCCCTTCCTGGGGAAAATGGGGCTCCTGCCTGCAGGGAATGGAATATAAAGGCAGTTCACTTTGGGCAGCTGACCCAACGTGGTGCCCACAGCAGGGATGGGTGTGAAAGATGCAGCCACAGGGATGCTGCACCGTGGTGGTACCCACCAGCCAGGACATCTAGCAGAGCTGGACAGGGACAGAACTGTCCTGCCAGCCCTGACCACACTCAGTCCTGGCCAGGGATGCCTCAGACTAACTCTCTCACTAACCAGCTGGCCCCAGGAGTCCCACACCTTCCAGAGAGGGTTTGTGTTTGGATTGGGTTATGCAGAATCAGGAGGACCAGGCCCTTTGGATTACAGTACTATGCTAAAAGCAGAAGAAAACCTCTTTGCAGTGTAAAATGAGGACGCTGGGCTGAGCAAGGCTGGCTGCCAGCCCCCTCCTCTGCAGATCCATGATATGGACTGGAAACACCTCCTGACATCTGGGGGAGCTCAGCACCCTCCCCAGGCTCAGGCTGGCAGAGTTTCCATAGGGACAGGCTCCCCTGAGTCCCACTGCTGCCTTCTCTGGGCAGACCAGTAACCCCGGGGGGCTCCAGGACCCCCCACTCCCAGCCAGTTCGGGCCCAAGACCTGACCGAGATGCTGCAGCTGCAACGGATGCAGAAACCAAGATGCTGGAGGTGCAGAAGATGCTGGAGCTGCAGAGGGAGGTGCAGGAGGTGCAGAGGGAGGTGCAGGAGGTGCAGAGGGAAACGCTGGAGGTGCAGGAGCTTCCGACGCAGATGCTGGACCCTCTCCACGGGCCCAACTCCTGCCCCCACAGTCCTGGGCTCCAGCAAAGAGCGGAGCCATTGGAGGAGCTCTCCAGCAGCACTTGCCCCTCGCCCAATGCCCGCCAGCCTTGTACAGCCCCCTCCCCCTGGCTCCCGGCCCTGCCAGCGGCGGGGTCCCCTCCCAGGGCCGCCCCCAGCCCCGCTCCCCATGGCCAAGCAGGGCAGGGGCTCAGGATGCCGTGGGGATGCAGGACAGGGATGCAGTGGGGGTGCAGGACAGGGATGCGGGACAGGGATGCAGTGGGGGTGCAGGACAGGGATGCAGGACAGGGATGCAGTGGGGGTGCAGGGCAGTGCTCCACAGCCCTTCAGCCCCCACCTGCAGAGCCCCTCTCTGGGCACTGCATGTTTGGGATTGTTTTGCATCACTCCCATGAAATGCTGTGGCAGGGACAGCTGTGCCGGGGTTGCAAACAATCGCCTCGCTGGGACTTTGGGATCAGCCAGCTGTGGCTGTGCAGGGACACGGAATGGAGCTGGGGTTGGCAAGCGTTTGCCGTGCAGGGGCTCTGGCAGGACAAGAGCCTTTGGATGCCTTCTCCCCACGGCTCTGTGCAGGAGGCAGGGCAGGGGAGGGCAGGCGGGAGCCTCAGCCCTGCCAGAGAGGCAGCGGTGCTGTGCTGCAGGAAGGCTGTGGAACAGCTGCAACATCGAAATGCACCCAAAGCAATGCCTGGTGCCCGTCCCAGAGGAGTGATCTGTGCCAGGCACAGCGTTCTTGGAGCCCTGTCCCAGTCTCCACCCGTGCCTATCACTGTGCTGGGGCTCCAGCAGCACTTCCCTCACCCAGAGCAGGGCAAGAGGTGACTCCAAGGCTAATGTGCCAAGTGGGGTTAAAAACAGGCAGGTCTGATGTCTCATGGCCTGAGGGGGGGGGGGGGGGGGCTGTAAACTGTGTTCAGCCTCTGCTGAAGCAGCAAAATGCAGGTGAGGGTGGTCCGGGGGTGTCTGCTTCACACAGGGGTGGTAAAGCCTCGCTGAGGGCTGGAGCCAGTGTGTCTGGCGGGTGTGTCTCTGTACAACGTGGGGTGGTGAAGGGCTAAACACCTGCAGCTCATTTTCTTCCAACAAACGGCAACAGGTGAAATGGCTTTTCCTCCCCAGACAGCAGTCACAGGTACAGAACACGGCGCAGCTGCAGCCCAGTCTGGAGCCTGCACACACAGGCTGGCTACAGCTGTCCCTGCAAACATCACCCAGGCACATGACATGAGCAAAATTTGCCCTTCCTTCTGCTTCCCCTGCCAGGAGGAGAGGGCAGCTGGGGCAGGTGCTTCGTGCTGGGGCTTCAGGGGAAGAGCAGGATCCATTTGAACACCCGTCCAGGTTTCCCCCAGCTCAGCTCTGCCCTGAAGCACTTGGTTGTCCAGAGGAGCTGACTGTATCCCCGGGTTCCTACAGCCCCTGTGGGTCAGGGGAGCAGCAGATGAAAGTCCTCTGGCCTCCCGAGCAGCTGCTCAAAGCCTCCAGCACACAGGAGACCCAGAGTGTGGAGGGGAGGGTGCCTGTGATGGTGGCCCAGGGCAGTCAGGGCTGCTGGGGCTGTTGTCTCCATTGGCTGATGCAATGTCCGAGGCACAGGATCCAGGGAAAAGCCTCAGTCCCTCAGTCCCCAGGCACAACCTGGCTGTCCCCAGTGTGGCATCCCGGGCAGCAGCAGTGGTTGCTCTTCTGATCCCGTTTCTGGGGCTGAAGGGGTTTCCTCACCTGGCCCTCTCAGTTGTGGTTTAGGGTGGAGTTGGTTTTCCATAGGTGGGCTGTCACATCCGTGTGCAGAGGGCCTGGTACCGGGGAAGGGAGATGTTCTGCAGGGCATGAGAATGGGACAAGGACACAGGGCCCTGCCCCCGTGGGGTCACTGTGGGCCAGTTGCTCTCCCTGCACTGGAAATCCCAGCCCCTCCGAAGCAGTGAGGGCTGTGCCAGGACACACAGAGCTGCCCTGGCTGGTGCCGAGGTCTCTGGTGCTGTTTTTCCACAAAAAAACCCCATCACAGTGAACTTGCAGAACCAAGGGCTGCTTTTTCCATTCTCAAAACAGCAGAAAGATCTGGAACATCATCTCATTCTAACTTCTTTCCCTTCCCTCTGCCTCCCCCTTCCCCCAGCTGGACCCGTTTCACTCCAGACTCGCCTCCAGCGCAGACAAGAGCCCCTGTCCCCACGCTCACCCGTGTCACCCCCCGGGAGAGAGAGAGAGAGAGCTCCGTGTGATCCCTCCCGTTCTGTTCCACATCACGTAGCACATCCCATCAAACCGCCGCGAGACGCTCCCGCTTAATTTGTGTACACAAACAATCAGGGAGAGCGAAGCTGCCGCCGCACCAGTGACAGGCGCGGCCGCGGGGAGGGAGCAGCTGCCGCCCGGGCTGTGCCTAATTGGCGCTGGCTGCCGCAGTTTGCTCAGCCCTGATTGATGCTCGGCCCCGGCACACGGACACTCGCGCCAAGGACACCCAAACGAGAAAGCAAAACATTTTAAACCGAGGAAGCGGCACTTACTCGTTGAGGGGATAATTAAGGGTATTTGTCTTTAGGGCCTTTTTGGCGAAGCACCGGGGAAACGAGGCGGGCTAAGTGCTCTGGGAAGAGCAAACCTGCGGCCCCCGCATCACATGAGCCCCATTAGGGCTCTCCCAGGGGGTTGGCATTCAGGGAATCGTGGAACTGTTTGGGCTGGGAAAGACCTGGGAGGTCACCGAGTTCCCCCCTCTCAGCTTTCAGTGCTTTTCAATGCAGGAAAGGAGGTTGGAGCCAGGTGGGGTTTGGTCTCCCAGGTAACAAGCGACAGGACAAGAGGAAACGGCCCCAAGTCGTGCCAGGGAGGTTTAGGATGGATATCGGCTAAAATTTCTTCTCCCAAAGGGTTGCCAAGCCCCGGCACAGCTGCCCAGGGCAGTGGTGGAGTCACCATCACTGGAAGGATTTAAAAGCTGTGTAGATGTGGCACCTGGGGCCATGGGTTAGTGGTGGGCTCGGCAGTGCTGGGTTGACAGTTGGACTCAACCATTTTAGAGGTTTTTTCCAACCTTAGTGATTCCATGACTGAGCCCATGCACCGGCCCCGGGAGCGTGGGCTCCCGGCTCGCCTCACTCACCTACAATTCACTCTCTGTTCGCGATGGATCCCTGCAGTGCGGCCCCACAGCACCCCCGCTGCCGGTTTGCACCCCTAGGGCAGAGCAGCCACCAGCACCCAGAAATCCTCGGGGACACAAACCCTGTCTGGAATTGCTTCCAAGAAGGGAAGTTTTTAAAGGATCCCCCCCAACCCCCCGCGCCGGGGGCTCGGAGCGGCTCCCCGGCTCCACCGTGTGGGGACACGGGGAACTGCAGCCGCGGGCACGGGCAGGGCCAGGGCTGAGCCCCGGGGACGCGGTGACCGCTGACCCTCTGACCACTGACCCTCTGACCACTGACCGCTGACCCTGCGACCACTGACCCTCTGACCACTGACCGCTGACCCTCTGACCACTGACCCTCTGACCACTGACCGCTGACCCTCTGACCACTGACCCTCTGACCACTGACCGCTGACCCTGCAACCACTGACCCTCTGACCACTGACTGCTGACCCTCTGACCACTGACCCTCTGACACTGACCACCGACCCTGTGACCACTGACCCTGTGACCACCGACCACCAACCCTGTGACCACCGACCCTGTGACCACTGACCCACTGACCCCTGTGACCACCGACCCCTGTGACCACTGACCCCTGTGAAAACTGACTCTCTGACCACTGACCCCTCTGACCACTGACCCTGTGACCACCAACCCACTGACCACTGACCCTGTGACAACCGACCACCGACCCACTGACCACCGACCCACTGACTCCTGTGACCACCAACCCCTCTGACCACTGACCCCTGTGACCACTGACCCTGTGACCACCAAACCACTGACCCACTGATCCCTGTGACCACTGACCCCTGTGAAAACTGACTCTCTGACCACTGACCCCTGTGACCACCGACCCCTGTGACCACTGACCCTCCGACCCCTTTGACCACCAGCCCCTGTGACCACCAGCCCACCCTGCAGCAAGCTCAGATTCGTTCCCTGGACAGAGCAGGTTGCAGGAGCTCAGGGGTCCACAGGCTGCAGGACTCTGACCATTTCTGAAGAGGATTTCCAGTCCTTTGCCTTTCAGTTGACAGCTCAGTGCACGGAGAGCAGCGACCTGAGCTTAGCCTGATACAAAGGCCTTTCCAAATCAGGAGGTTCCAGGGAGGAGCCTCAACTACTCTGTAAACACCTGAGTTCATGCCCTGTGTCCTCCCAGGGCTGAGTATCCAGGTGGCCTTCAGGAAAGACCACAAATGTACATGGCAGTGCCTTAATAAAACAGGGCTGCTTGTCCATGCAAAGAGAGGAAAAGGGGGGTTTGTTCCCCTGACACGAAGTTGTGCCACAAGCCATGGAAGGGCAGTGCCCCCCTGAGCCTTGGAGAGCAGATTGGCTTCTGGGGCTGGGCCAAGCCTGGCAGCATCTCCAAAACAGCAGGAATCTCCACTCTATGAGTGTTTTCCCAGCTTTTCACCACAGCTCTGATCATCCCCATCAGGGCTCTGGCCTTAATCACAGGGCACCAGAATCCAGTGTTGCCTGTGCTGTAGGAGCCCCAATGTCCCTTTGTTACAGCCTTGTAACCCATGGGGAGAAGCCAAGGTGCTGATAAGCCTTTGCTTGTTTTGCAGACCGTGAACTTCCAGACTTGGCCATGATAAATAGATAAAAGAAAAGGAAGAAAAAAGGTAAAAGGCTGGATAAATCCTCTGACTTGGTATTTCTGCTCTCTCAGGTCCCACACAGGACAGCAGTTGGTCCCACCACTGGCTGTGAAACCAGCAAAGCACTTTTAAGAATGCACCAATCCTTGTTATGCCAGGGGGAAATGACAAGAACACTAGGAATAACCCCATCTGGAAAACATGGTATTTGGCCTCCTAGCCTTGTTGAAGGTCCAGGTAAAAGGAGACTTCAGTCAATTCCCTCCAGACTCGCTTCAGAAATTTCCCTTTCTCATCTAAAGACAGTGCCCAGAGTGGGCTCCAATGTCCTGGAACACCTGGAGTCTATAAAACAGATTAAAAAAAAAAAATCAGTGTTTGAACTATAAGGGGATAAAGATCACTGTCTTTACTGGGAGATGTCTGTACTAGAGGATGACTCAATCCCTCACCTATGTACTGGGTCCTGTTATGTTTGGATACTCCCCTCTTCCTTCTGCCCCCTTATTTAGGGACAGAAGCAAAAATTCCTTACATTGTCTTAAATTTCATCTTTTGAGGGTTTAGTGTTTTGTGCTTAACCTCCACTAAATAACAAACAGTGTCCTGCTGCAGAAAAAGTTTTAAGCTTTATTGTGTGTCAATCCCAGTTTTAATCTTTAATGGTCTGTGACTAAAAACAGCACCAAGGGGTGTCTGAGGCCCCTTCCTGGGCTGGAATTGCTGGTTCTGAGTGCCCAATTTCATGTCTTGTGTTTCAGAAAAGTCCCAGGAAAAGGTATTTTTTCAAAGAAAGATACTGGGGAAATCTTGAAACTGCTCCCACCTGTGCCAGGTTATTGTGTGACCCACAATTCACAAACCAAGAGGCAGCAAAAGCTTAAAAAGCAGTTCAGGGTGACAGCAGCAGAACATGCAGTGACTGCTGGTGAGCAAGAAATAAAGGATATTAGAGCAACCCAGTAAGTTGGACACAGCTTCAGGACCACCTCCCTCCATGCTTAAGTTTGCATAGTGATGCTGCAGAAAAATCCAAATCCATCACTGAGCCAGAGCCAGTGGGGAAACCCATTTGTTGATTTGGCAGTTTTTTTTGTTTGGTTTTGTTTTGTTTTTGCTTGTTTTTGTTTTGAGCCATTTTTAGCTATTTCAGAAATCCCCTACGAATCAGAGAGATCCCTGTACACTTCCAGCCCTGTCCCTGGGCTCTCCACCCTCCTCACACCAGCCACATCCCACCTTGGATGCTGCAGGTCTCCCCATCGTGGTAGTTTTTTGGAAACTGTTCAGCTATAAAAGAATCTCAAGGTAATCAGTTATCTTCCTATGAGCTTTTCCTTCTGAATTCATGATTCTCCCAGAAAAGAGAGGCTGTGCTTAGCTGTGGGGACTAATGCCTGTCCCCTCCTATGTCTTTCAGATATTTTGTGCTCGTGCTCAAATATCCCACTGGGATTATAGTTCTAATTAGGCAACTTACAGACTTCACACAGGCAGAAGCTGCCATTCTTCACCTGCAGAATAATCATCTCCTCTGCCTTTATCAGAAGTTTCCTGTCATCTGTAGGGAGGGAAGAGGTGGGAAGGAGACAGACAAGTGACAGGAAAAGGCAGAAAAAGTGGGTCCCTCTTGAAATCAGATAAAATAATGAAAAGATGTTTTTTCTGCCCGTGTGAGTTACAGACAGTAAAACATACTTCCTGAATACTGCAGCCAAAACAACCTACTGCAAAAATGGAAAGAGAATCTGCTCCTTTCCACCACCATCAGTAACACAGAGAGGTCTGCAGCCTGCTTGAATACATGTTTTTGGTATAAATTAAGAAATCCAGAAAAATTATGAAATGGGCAAAGGATCCAGGAGACAGAACAACAGAAAAATTACAGAGTAATCTGCCACGGTTTTGAATATTATCACAACCATTCCCTGAACAAAATGAACATTTAAAGCAATAAATATTAACTCAGGACAGAGGCACTGATGGGGACACCCACACACTCTTCCCCAGGAGTGAGCACCTCACAGGTAGGGCAAGGCAAACCACCTTTACCAATAACCATATTTATTGAAAGCAAAGCAATCTTCCAGCTTTTTGTGTTTTATAACATTGTTTTAATAACCCTGAAATCATGACTCGCACTGGGACCACGTTTTCATCAAGACAAAATTTACAAGCAACTCGTTTCCAATGCATGGGACAGTAAAAACCAAACACCAGGGGCACGCACACAGAGGACAAAGTGTCATATTCACGTCTAATGAAACACCTTCATTAGAGAGAAGGAAACAGTGGGAGCATGAGGGGTTAAAATGGTCATCTGATGGTCAGCTGGACTGTCTCTGCAGAGGCTGGACTGGTGCTGGAGGATGGAGTCTGGCAACTTGCAGCAATAGTTAACCTGAGCGATTGGTGTATCCGCTGGAGGAAGACACCTAGACCCCACTAGAACATGGGCACGTTAGTCCGTCCTCCCTCAGGAAAGCTACAGTGTGGATGAGTGTTGGAGGCGCCTCTCCCGAATTCCAAGAGCACATTTCTGGAAGAGACCCCTCGGGAAGGAGGGGGGATGTGAGAGGACAGAAGCCGGGCTGCTCCCGCGGCCGTTAAGGTTTCACGGGCACGTCGCCGCCTCGGGAGCGGCACAAGGACCTGGGTGAGACAGTCCAGGAGACCTGCAGGGAGCTGACACGTCCTGGGCATCTCCTTCTGATCCTGCTAAGTGAGCCACAGACCCTTCCAGACGTTTGGGGAGCTGCCGTTTCCCTCGGGGCGCTGCGGAAGGCGGCGGACGCCAGGCATCCGTGCAGTTCCCACCAAGAGTTCCTTTGAGCTCCACATCCCTTTTTTCCAGAACTCCCCTTCCCTGAAACTGGCTATGCAGGACTTGAGATTGTACATTCAGCATCAATACAGTGACACAGGGGCACAGCTGGCACCGGACAGCGGGGACTCGGCAGCAGTTCGTGGACAGCGTCAGAGGATCCGTCACCACGGCAGCCTTGGATCTGCTTGGATCTGCTCCACACTGTAGCTGCCCACAACCCAAATCCTAAAAGGGTTTTCCAATTCCATTTCCAGACTCTTCCAACTCCAATAATTCTTAACATATACAGATATCCATATACAATTTTTTTTTTTTTAATTAAAAAGCTCCTTCACATACACAATCATATATTGAATTAGCAAGAACAATAATATATTTCTGGAGCAGAAAAAGCGAAAACATCTGCTCTGCCAGTGCCACCCACAAACTAGACAAGGAACTAAGAAGAAGTTTGACAGTTTCAGATCACTTAGGAAACAGAAATTCTCTCGGCCTTAAGACAGGGAGCCATGCAGTGAAGGTGCCATGGAGGGTACAGCAAATGCAATATACAGAAAAAACACAAATTGTTAAAAATGTTTTCTTGTAAAGATGCTGGAGCCACGGGGTGAATCCTGATCATCAGGAGCTTTCTTTACAATTTGAGAAATACTGAATAGCACTGAAGCAGGAGAATGACACTGAAAATAAAGAGTTATGCCAACAGTAAAATATTTGATTTTGGTCAAAAGCTGTATTCCCTTTAATATACCAGGGGGATGCTAAATATTAAGAGTGCATTTGATTTACAAAAAGCCAGCACTGCCAACCCCATGGAAGACTGAAACATCCAACTCATAAAGGACTTTGATGTCTTGGCAACAAAACCTAAAGACACCAGAACCGAAAGCCTTCCCTGCCAAGGAAAAAATGCTCAATGAAATGCAAACCAAACAAAGAACCAAGGAAGGAAAAGAGAAGGAAACTCTCTTCCATGAGTTACATTAGAAATGACTGGAAGAGGTAAAAAATAGGGAGGTGGGAAGGAGAACAGAAAAAAAGAGCTGTGCAACTTTGGGGCCAGATCAATAAAATTGGCAGAACAGGCTGCAGACAGGGTTTTTCACCTGTTTCAATAACAGAAGTTACCCCCAAAGCTGAATTTGGGTATTTTGAACAGTATCATACCCACCACCAAACTGCAACTCCGAAGTTGCTTGGGACCCCCCCTGCCCCACGGGTCTTCCTTATGGAATTATGGTTTATGGACAATCCCAGTGACAGCACAGGTGGTTGTTCAGGACTGGGAACCATTTTCTTATTAATCCAGCTGTCCATTTTAGTTTTTTCCTTCTCAAATGGACTGGGGGAATGAGTTTCACCAGTACAAACTCACACCCACCGAGACCCAGGGCCAGCCCTGCTGTACAGCACATTCAGCACCAGTTGCCCCAGTGCCACCAAGGGTCAGGAACTGGTTTGGTGGAGGTGGGAGGAGACCATAAAGTTCAGATGAGGGAGGTGGAGCAAGGTTGGGATCTCCCCAGGAATCCTCATCCCTTCATCTCCCGTGCCTCAGGTTGGCATGGTGGGGGTAACGGGACCTTGGAGTGGTTACCCACTGCAAACACCTTCCTCAAATCAAACCCTGAAAGGCCAAACAGGAAAAGGTTTTGGTGTTCCTACCCTATTGCTCAGCTCAAAAATTTTACTGGCAATTTAGAGACATCCCAGAAACTGGGAGGCTCTGGGATGACGGAGCAGGGGAGTCATCTCCAGCCTCGCGGCCTTCACAGGGCTGACGAGTCACCTACGTTACTGAAGACATGGAAAAATGATAAAAACAGAATTTTAACATAAAAATGGTTACTGCTGGTTCTGCAGTGCTTTTGGATGTGATGTGCAAAGCGTTCATGGAACAAGCTCATGAGTGTGTCACCAACAAGCAGAGGGAGCGACCACAGGAGGGGTTTTCCTGGCTTACACGTCATCCTCGTTCAAAGTGAAAGAGTTAAACTTCTTCATGAAATACCTTAACAGATTTAACAATAGATATACTTTTAGTATCCCCTGCATAAAAGAAAAATACACATTATTTCAACAGCCAAGAAAAAACTGCAATTTATTAAGTTTCAAAGAATCTTCGTACTCTTGAAAGCAACTTTCGGTGCATGTTCTTTAACAATCACATTCTATGAGGAGAATAAACATTAAAAGCCACAATTGTTGGTTTTCTTTTTAATCTCAGAGTTACAGACATCTTTAATTCAAAAGGAAAAGGCAAAAAAAAAAAGAAGAAAAAAAAAAAAGAAACCCCAAAACAAAACCCACCCACCCCGAACCCGCCAACAGAAATTTTCATTCCCAATTTGAAAATATCAAGAGTTTTTCTACAACTCAATGCTAAACTTCAGCATGGAAAATTGTATGTAAACACGCACATACACACATACATATTTTATATAAGTGTGTGTGTGTATATATATATATAAAATATATATGTAACAGGCGTGTAATGGCAATGAGATGCAATTACTCTGAGGAAAGGTTATTCAGCTAAATACACTACTAAAACTTGAGGAAAAAAAAAAAACAAGTCTTGAACCCAGTTTGTGCATAGTTCATGATCCTCTATAAAACCAGCTTTTGTTAATTTGCAATCTTGCAGGACCCTTTTAAATCTGATAAAACCATTAAAAAGCTAATCTTCCAAAAAAAAAAAAAAAATGTAATGCACAAGTTTCCTGATCCAAGCAGGCAGGGAGCACAATGTTCATATAATTTTTAAAACATACTTGAAGTGTATGTTATTCCATTGTCTTTCTTCCTTTCAAAACAATCAAAAACATTGATCTTTTTTTTTAAACATAAAGCGATTTTTTTAATATATAAAGCACTCTTCAAACATCTATTTCTTTTGAGTCCATTATTTGGTAAATATGTAACTGCTACACATTAGATTAGGTATTTTCTTCTTTCTTACTGTCTTTTTTTTTATTTTATTTTGTTTTTTAATAATATCTTCAGTGCTAGGAGTTGGGTTTTTAAAAATACATGAAATGGTGTGGAGTTGCTCCTCGGGAAACCCGGCTTTCCTGAGACATCTTCCACCATGTGCAAGATAGTGATCACAAAGTTTTCGCCACTTCGACGAAGAGGAGGAAAACAACAACAAAAATAGTACACAGCAATGGCCAAAGAAAAGGATAATACAACAACACTGTTCAATCCCAGAGCTCTGAAGTAGCATATCTTCATTCTGAAAATAGTTTTCTTTACGATGGAAGTCTTTTTTTTTTTTCCTTTTTTTTTTTTTTTTTTTTTTGTGGTTTTTTTTTTTTTTTTTTTTTTTTTTTTTTAATTCCTTTTTTTATTTTAAAGTTTGAAGGAGAGAAAAAAAAGGTCTGTAAACAGGTGGGAGCCAAAACTCCTGGCTCCTCCAAAAGCAGTCAAAACTTATGTCCAAGTGCTTGTTTCTGTTCCTGCTTGCAAGGGAACTATCAACTCTTTACAATTATCTATGGCCACAGTTCAACAAGAGTATTTTTTTTTTTTTTTAAACTTTATATTCCGAATGGAAAAATGGTGCAATACTCCGGTAATAATTTTCTTGCATTAGTCCACAATAAAAAGCCGCTAAAGGTAGATATACATATTATTCTCCAGAGATACACACTGTAATTTTTAAAATGCAATAAGAGTCCTTGAGTAAACATTTACACGTGAATTGTCGCCGGCCCCTTCTATCAGTTTCTTTCCTTTTTTTTTTTTTTTTTTTTTTTTTCCTTTTTTTTGTCCTTTTTTTTTTTTTTTTTTTTTTTTTTTTTTTACCATTACAGGATTAGCTACAAGAAGGGCTGCGGACACTCAGTGCAAAGTTAGAAGCTAATAACAATTAAACATTTGACCAATGAGCAAATAAAAAGCATATACTGAATCAAAAGGAAAAAAACTTCACACGTTGAGTTAAACCACACGTGGGCACACACACACTCACACACACACACTCACACAGGCACACTCACATCTGTCCCAACAAAAACATAGAGTCTGAACTTTTTAAAAAAAAAAAAAAATTCTTAGAGCCTGTTTTTTTGTGTACTGATGCTGACCTGGAAGTGTAATAATTCAACTCAGAAAGTGTTCACATTTTGTTATTGGCCTGCTGGATTCAAGTATTTGCATGTTGATATGGTTTGTTGTCTTTTTTTTTTTTTTTTTTTAAATTTTTTTTTTTGTTACTTTGTTGATTTTTTTTTTTCACTTTTTTTTTTTATATATTTTTGGGATTAAAAAAAATGACATGAAAAAGTAATGAAACAAGGGCAATGTGCATAGGCAGATCCATGGGAGTAGTGGACACAGAGATACCCCAGCCCTGCCCTCCCTCCCCCCCAACTCAACCTGTACAGTCCATAGTTCCCACTTGGATTCGTCACTTTTCTGTACCAATGGTAAATATCACACTTCACCCTTTCTGATTATTGGGTCCGCCTCTGTAATGTGCATAATATAGTCACAGGCTCATTTAAATAGGCTTTCATTTCCCCTTCCCACCCCCCCCCCAAGTTGATAAAATAACCCTTTCCAGCCCAAATTCTGAAAAGTGCCCTTCATGATAGACCTATCCTAAGCAGCTTTTATACTTGGTTTTGAAAAAAAAAAAAAAAAAAATCACCATACAAACATAAAAAGACAACATAAAACAAAAAAGCCATGAAAAAAAAAAAAACCAAACAAAACAAACAATAAAACCTGTCATTAGCATGTGACACTGACCAAAAGGAGCCCATACTGTTTCAGGAACAGTTCACAAGGACTTCTGCAGTTTCGGATTCGATATTGGACAGAGGTACTAAGGAGGGCTGCCAGTCTCATGGGTTAAAGCTGGATTCTTCATCGAGCCCGGGACTGGAAAGGGTTACAATTATTTTTTTTTTTTTTAATTTTTTTTTTTTTTAAATTTTTTTCTTTTTTCCTTTAGTGCTGATGATTGTTATTTCCATTTTGTTTTCTCTCTCGTTTCCTAGATGGACTCCCCGCTGAGAAGATCCCCCGGGAGAAGAGTGTTCAGGGGTGTGGGGCTCCCGATGACTCTGCCGTCGTCGGCGCTGGGGGGTCCCCAAAGGCTGCTGGAGTACTGGGGGACCCCCCCCCACAGCAGGTCGCTGCTGCCCTTGCCCCCCAGGCAGGGGGGGTTCCAGTGGCCGGTGTCGGGGCGCACCAGGCCGTGGGAGCTGCCGGAGGAGCCCAGGCGGGTCTGGGTGGATCCAGTGTTGGACTGCCAGCTGGAGGTGGGCGGCAGCGCCTGGCCCTGCGCCAGGAAACGGTTCACTTCTTCCTCACCAGCAAACTCGGCCAGGATGGTAGTGTTTCCCAGGACACACCTGAGGGCACAAACAAAAAAAAAGGTGGAACGAACGGTGTGAGGCGAGGGGTGCAAAGGGCACTTCTGGGAACACACACCCGAGGTGGATGGATGTCCTGTGAGGAAAGGCTGGGAGAATTGGGGTTGCTCAGCCTGGAGAAGAGAAGGCTTTGGGGTGACCCTAATTGCTGCCTTCCAGTACCTGAAGTAGCTAAAAGAAACATGGAGAGAGGCTATTTACAAGGGCCTGGAGTGACAGGAAGAGGGGAATGGCTTTTTCTGTCTCACAGATTAGATGTCAGGGAAAAATTCTTCCCTGCGACGGATAAAGCACTTGGCACAGGTTGCCCCATCCCTGGAAGTGTCCAAGGCCAGCTTGGATGGGGCTTGAAGCAACCTGGCCTAGTGGAAGGTGTCCCTGCCCATGCTAGGGGGTGGAACAAGATGGTCTTTAAGGTCCCTTCCAACCCAGGCAATTCTATGATTCTGTGACACAGATCCATCTAACTCCAAGTTGAAATTGAGGTGTAGATTTATACCACACCCACTCATTTTGACCAGTCCCTGCCTCTTTGACAAAGCCTTCTCTGTCCTGTTTTCTATCCACCTTTCTGCATCAACAGCCAAACACCCAAAGCCATATGTGTGGAGATCACCTCCTTCAACTGACACATCCTGGGAGCCCAGACTCTCTTTAGGTATAAGGATAAAAGCCCACAGCCAACTGCTGTTTCTGCTACCTCAATACTTTCATTATACTCATGCTATAACCTGTTCATAAAGAGAACTACTTTCCAACACTAAGCACCCGAGTATTCTCCTGAAACATCAGTATCTGCATTCTTCATCCTCCCTGATCCACTGATTTCATCACTCAGATTCTCCCCTCCTGCTTTTATGCCAATTAATCCCATGGGTTTTAAAATTCCTAAAACCCACATTTTGTTGTCATACACTTCTCTCATAACTCCTTTAGGAAAGGTGACCACCATGAACACATTTTTAATTTATCATTGTTATGTCTTTTCTGCTGCTCTCTAAAGCTAAAACCTTGTCCCTCCCTCCGAGCTTCTTTTGGAATCCTTATCACATCTTACAAACTCTTTGCAGCCTTACAGGTGACAAATCCTAACTGGAAACATTATTAATGGTGAATAAAGTTTTGTAATGACCTCTTATTCAGTGGTACATGAGTATCTATCCCCCACGTAATTTTTCTCTATCTCATTCAGGTAATTTTGAAAATCAGATTAAAGTAACTAGTGATCTGAGTTCTGACTCCTGGCAAATAAAATGCCTAAGAAATTAGTTTCTGAGATAAAGCTGGCTTAATAACCAAAGAAAAAGAGAGCAGAAACATACATGTGCAGAGACTTTTGGGCCTTGGCTGCTTCCTCCTTGGAACTGTATCGGACCACAGCATTCCCTTGGGTCAGGTTCAAGTGGAATGTTATGAGAGGGCCGTGTTGCAAACACAGTGTCCGCAGTGTGGAACCATCAATCTGGGGGGAGAAGGGGGCAAAGGTTGTCTGTGCTGCTGTGATGTTACTTTAAAATGCTTGTTAAGCAAGTTTTAAAAGCTAAAGAGTGAGTACAAGTGAAAGGAAAAAAAAGAAGAATTTAATTACAGACTTAGTACTCTCTGCACTGAGGGAGACATCCTGTCTTTTCTTAAGATTTCCTTTAAGTCCAGCGCACAAAATTTCCCAGTTTAGGTCATATAAATTATATTTATCATTGAAAGTCCATAGAAGTTGAGAAAGAAGTCAAAGGAAAAACACACTGTTCATAAATATAACTTAATTTTCCCCAAGATCAGTTTGGATGTTTGCATTCAAGGCTTTGTGGTTTATATTCTTCCTTCTCAATGACACTGTGTGAAGGACAAGTAGAGGATTTAACAGACTCGTGAGAAGAACCAAAAAAACCCACAGGAAAAGCAGATTTTACATTTCTGTGCCTGCTTTAAAGCACCATTCACCTCCAAACTTACACATAAACAAATGGTGCCCACTGAATGACTAATTACAGCCTTAAAAGTTTATACTTGATTTGACAGCACTTTGAAAACCTAATAAATTCCCTGAAGAAGACACCTGTAATAAATGCAGAGTAATTATCCTTCCTTCAAATAATTCAAATAACCAAGGCTGCTAAATGTTGTTCTTATAATCCCTTAAATGTACCAGGTCTTTTTCCCTGACCAGTTAAGCACAATTCCAGTTACCTGGGGGGTGAGGTTCCGAAGAACCAGCCAGCTGCTTGTTCTCCCTGAGCTGTCAGTACTCCATGCAGAACCTGCAATAAAATTCCACAAAAAAAAAAAAGCACTGATCATGGTTTGGAGAGCATTTTACAAGCAAATTTATCTGGAATCACAACACACTAGCAAGCCTTACTGCTACTGAAAACAAATCCTATGGCTGTTTCCTCACACCTTGATTTACTGTCTCCTCTGGAATGAAAGGTTGTTGAAGGAAAACCTGCTCTTGTTACATTTAAAAGGTCTGTGGCTTTTTCCACACTCCCAGAGTAACTATGAGGAAACTGGCAGATGCAGGTATGACACTGCAGCAAACTGGATCTCCAGGATACATTAGAATTAATCTGGAAGGCACATTTTAAAAGCAATTCTGATGTCCAAGCTCAGGCTGCTGCCTGCTATTAAAGATTTTATAGCACTGCAGCACTCTGCTATCTTGCCAATGACAGATTAATGTGTATGACTTATTCAAAACAGGTATTTCTGCACTGACAATGTCCTGATTGAAGATACAAGGACATAACCAACAAAACCTGCTCTTCCAACCTCAGCCTGGTGTTTTACAGCTTGGAGTTTTGCATTAAGAAACTGTCCAAGCTTGGTATTTACGAGTGGCATTTGAGAAACCACAGTGGATCCTGTGGTCACACATGTGACCACAGTCAGGCTGGAGAGAATCTGGGCAGCAGCAATATCTGCCCCCACAGGTGGGGCTTTGGTGAAGGAAACAGATCCAAAATTAATACCAAAAAAAAGGGAAAACCATTTAATTCTCAGCTTAGTGAAAGCAGATTAATAAAATAGTCAGCTTTATAAAATAGGTGTAATACTTGCATATATATCTATATTTATACAGATATCTCTATACAGAGAGCCAAATATACATATATATATATATATATACATACATACACACACACATATATATATATATGTGTATACAGCCATGATTTCCCATATTTGCATTTAAGCAAACAACATCTAAAAAAAGAGTCTGTGTGAGAAAAATTAAGGCATTCCCTGAGGGCCCTGCAATGCCATCAGGTCCTAAATGCTTCACATCCATGCTCCAAATATGTATCCCATATTAATTCCCTGAGCTGATATTGAAGCCTCGTAGAGCTTCAATATCAATCGTACCACAAAACTAGAAAGGCATTTTTAGAAAATAAGGAAATGGGAAAAAAAATCCCAGTTGGAGAGTAAATAATTTGGCAATTCCTGTATAGAATTACTCATGTGACCACCTGAAAGACAGCAGCTTCATTCACAACTTAGCCAAAGTGAAATAAATAGACATGAGATTAATCCCCAAAAGAGACACGACTCCGCTTGCACTGAACCTCCAGATTCTGGAGCCCAACACACAGAATAAAAGCAGGTGTTGTAAAGCAGAGAAGCTGTGGGTACCAGAGGAGTAAGAGCTGGTCCAGCCCAGGGGACTGGCTCCCCACGTGGATGATGGCTTGGTGTTGGTTAAGCCTGGAGGGGGTCTCGTCGGAGCCGTAGTGTTTCTGGGTACCTTCCACAGTTCGTGGGACAGAGAGGCTTGTGTGTGAGAGATCGGGCCAGAGGACCACGTGGACTTGATGTCTGACAGTTTACCTGCAACAGGAAAAAAAATACATTTGTGTAGTCTTAATTTTAAACCCCCAGTAGGAAGGGTATCACTGAGTACATTCCTCCAATTTTTCAGGAGGAAGACAACAACAACCTTCTGTACCATCCAGTGCTATCAATCCTATATCCTTTGAACCTACCAGTGTTTACATTTTCAAACAATTTTGTATTTAATGAACCTCACAACACCTGCTATGTGCACAGTTCCCTCTTTAAAATCTCCTACTACTTCTCTTTCTTTTTAAAGATGATACATGAAAAAAAAAAGGCCAGAAAATGGACTTAGGTATTTGAAATCTAATTGCACCAAAATTATAATGAAACACTTCAAGATTGTCTCTCTCAAAGGTTTAATAGGATTTAAACTTTTTTTTTTTAACAACTCCTTTTATCTAACGAAGAAACCAGTATATCCATATGTTCTTCTGACATATTATTAAAATTCTAAAGATCAAAGACCAATAAAAACTTTATTTCTTAATATTCAAAGTAACTGATACTCTTTTTTCCAAGTATCTTTGAGGAAAATGAAGTCTGCAGAAGTTCAAATCATATCACAACCTGTCACTCTTAGTAACTTTTTGCTGTTCAGTTTGTTATTTCCCTAATCAGTTTTTAAACTCTGACTACTGTTCCTGCCAAATCAGAGTTCAATAAAAAACCACAAAACCAACAACAGTAAATACAGTTTGGCATTTAGAGAGGCAGACAAAATTGATTTAAAATATGAGTACCAAAATAAACCTCTTTATTCACCTTTAGACTTACACCTCCCTGCCTTTCCTCCTTGTACCAACACATGTTGTGCAATTAGAGCCCAATTTCCTTGTCACAGCACAATCCTGCTGTCACCAACACTGGCAGCACGTGTTGGACTGGAATGGACTGAAAGGGACACATCCTGCATCTTCTGCCACAGCAAATGATGTTGTGAATGTGCTGCTTTAATGCTTTAATGCTGATTGCAGAGAATAAGAAAATACTTACTTGGTCTGACAAAGTCTAAGATGCAAAAATCTTGTGAGTTTTTACAAGACTAGGTTTGAACTGGCAGATCTGAGTTTATACTGGATCAGTGCTTTGCATCAAGGCAGCCACTGAGGGTTTTTTTATCAATGCTAAAGCCAAATTTACCAGTTGCCAGGTCACAGCCTCAGTTATATACACACACACACTCTCCCCAGATTGCCTCCATTTATCTAAATCGTTTAACACAATGATTTTATATTGAATCACAATTCAAGTAAAAGGGCAACCACTCTCCCATCTTCTTGCAAACTGGAGCAACAAAAACAATTTGACAATGATGATGAGGACATTAATGAGTGTAAAATGGTGTGAGGGAAGGGAGCAAGTCTGAGTTGGAGAACTCAGAGTAGCCCAGCCTGTGATGTGGCACACGACACATGCACATCACCACAGACCAGATGTTGCTATGTCACTACTGCTCATGGGGGTAACACAAACATTAGATGACACTGCAAAAATATAAGAAGCAAATAAAGCAGAAATGCATGGCAGATAAAGAAAAGCAAGCCATTCCTTTCTTTTCCTTTCACTGGAGGAAAACATTCCAAACAACCCCTTTTTGTTCTGCATTCTGCAGTATGACCTGGAGGCTGCACCTTCCTTCATCCAGAGAAGTGGAGGTTTTTCAGTGGTTAGATGTGAAAATGCTAATCCAATCCACACAACAGCCCCAACACATTTTTACAATGGGACAAACTGGATATTTAGGTAGATAGTTTGCAAGCAAAGTTGCCATGTTTTGCAGAGATACACTCCAGCATTCAGAGCTCATTAAAAAGAACGGGGCAGTTATTTAGTCCACTTACAAGCTCAGTCATACAGGGCAGCATCAGGCTTTGGCTTGGCTATTAAAAGACATTTAAGAGCCCCAAGAAACCCAACCCCTCCAGAGCCATGCAGACTTAAGTCAAGTCCTGGAGGTACTACTAAAGCTTTTCCTGAGCTGAAGATGTTTCACTTTTAAGAGTGAGTTTAGTAACAAAATTTTCACATCAGCTCTTACTGGAAGTGTCTGGCAGGGGTGTTCCTGCTGAGGTCCTAGACAACAATCCTCCTCAGAGATCTCGATGCCAATACAGAGCGACAGCCCATGGCACCAAATGGAATAAACCACATTTTTCCTGAGCACAGTTCCAGGCACACCCTCCAACACTCCCCGCTGAAGGGCTGCCGGGAGAGCTGCCCACCGAGCCCAGCGCTGAGAACGCACTCCTGTCTCTGGCAGCAGTGCTGTAACCACTGGGAAAGCACCTCCTAGGGCCTTTTGCTGAGAATGCAGAAGGATGTGGAAGTAGAAAGGCCAGTTCCGTACCTGCAATGCTAGGTGCAGATGCAATGCTGCTGAAAGAGCTACTGTAGCCGGAGGCACTAAGCGGCCAGGCACTCGATGAAGGCAGCGTGGCATTCTGAGATGATGTTGGGGATGACCCTGCAGAACCAGCAGAGAAGCAACTAAGAAAGATGGGCATAATGATGTTTGGTGTGACATAAGCAAGTCTGTTATGTGCAAATACAAACCATGCAAAGGCATTTTTCTCCTTAATCAGCCTGGTCTCTGAAGGCTATGAAATGTTACTGAAGGTGTGTTACAGTGAAGCAGAAGTCTTTGGTAGAAAAGAGAAGAAAGCTGGCACAGTAGCAGTTAGAGCAGTGCCTGTGAGGGAGGCAAATTCTGCGTTTCCTTTAAGATATGTGACTCAAAAAAATTAGTGTTAAACTGTTTAGTCTCAAGGAACAGGCTTCATTTATCAAGGTCCTCTGCCAGCTGACTTAGGTAATGGCAACTGTAGATGAGCAGAGATGCATATGATAAACTAACCTCTTACCATGGGTGATCTGTCCTAAATTACTCAAGGTAAGTACTTCCCCTACATCCTAATGCCCACAAACATCTTTAAATTTTTGCAGACTTTCAGTAAAGTAAGGATATATTTTAGCAATCTCTTCTTCAACTGATAACATAAATGAAATAGCCTGAAACTACCTCAGTAAATCATTTACAATCTGAGGAACTATCTAAGAATACATTTCCTTGCTGGCAGCAAATGAAAGAAACTGAACATAAAATAAAAAAATCTTCATTACAAAGACCAGAAGAGCTGGAAGTATTCTCTCCAGCCACCAACAAAATCAAATGTGTATCCCGGGTGACTTATCATTCCTGTCACACGTAGATGGACTGTGATACTGAAACATCTTTAACTGACTAATAAAAATAGGTGAGTTCTTTAGAAAAGAGCACTGTACTGAGGGAGAAGGGAGGAATTTAAAGGACAAACTCATCCCTCACAGCTCAATAAAAAACAAAGGCTGGCTGTTCAACTGGAACAGCAACCCACCAAACTTCCCCTTCACCACACTCCCTGCACTCCATAGGACACCAATACAGACATCAAGTTTCAAGCAAAATAACTCTGTTATCAGGTCTTCTCTGGAAATAATCTATTCCCTAGGCAGGAGTGATGGAATTATAGCAGATTCAAAAACCTACAGAGCTGGCACTGGTCCTGATTCCTTGTGGCTACGTCTCTCAGCTCATAGTAGCTGACCCTGCAAAGCTTCATTAGCAAACAGGGCAAAGCAAAAACCAACCCAAAAGCTTGGGTTTTGCCTGTTTCCAAGGGCACACCACAGCCTAACCCTCTAAATGGGGATCAGATCTGTCAATACAATCTGTGTGCTTTAGGCTGCACTGTTCAAAGACAGGCTCTTCCCATGAAAGCCACAGTCTCATATGGATGGGTACTGACAGCAACAAGCAATTTTACCTAAGAGCAAACCCCTGGGTTATATGAGCATAAAGAAACAGATTCTGAACTATATTTTTATTAGGATTATATGACCAAATGAAAAAGCTAATGAGGAAAGGAAGCACAGGTGGGCCCCAACAGTCCCTGCTCTGCAGAAGGCTTGAGTTCCTTAGAGCCTCTTTACTTCTGCAAAGACCATCTCTGCTGACCCTCTCCAAGAAGCAAATTATTTCTTCATTCTACCAGCAGATTATACACCAGCAGAGCCAGTGTTCCTTCTCTAAAACAGGAAGGCCTGTATTAGGTATCATCTGACTTACAGGTACAGCTCTGTAGGTTTAGGCTTTTGGCCTGAAGAGAGTATTTCTTGGGTGCCTTGTATTTGAGTTGTCACTGAATTACATCTTTATACTTCTTATAACTTCAAACTTGCCTGCCCCTTGAAGCACACTTGGGTCATTGAAAGTTAATTCAACATTATTCATGCACACAAATACTCTGTCCTTCAGCATAAATAAAGATTGCTTCCTGGCAAGAGAGCACTCAAAGGGCTGGAGGCAATGAAACCTCTGCCTCCTTTCCCTCATGTTTCACATCCCTCGCTGAATTAACAAGCCCAGAGCTGGACACTCATTTCAAGGATAGTTCTGATTTACAATCTGTGCTGATACCACAGATGTAACTATTAGAACAAAATCCACATTTTTAATCCTGACAGATCCTTCTGGACAACCTGATTGTGCTATTTCTGTGCCTATTACAGTGCTCTAATAGAGTGCAGATGACTTGGCTATTTCAGCACCCTGATCACAATTAAACCAAGCCACCTTTCCTTTTGATCCACTTCCAGTACATCCAGCTAACAAGTCCCAATGCTTGATTGTTTTATAGAATTCTCTTTTTATTCTGAAGTAAGCACTGCCAAGACAAAAGGAATGGAAATGACACTGGGAAATAGTAGTTTACTAGTCAATTCCCCTAATTTTTTCTTTTCTTTTATGGTTTTGGGGATAAAACAGCTCTAATTTATTTTGCTGATTGATCTTCTAACAAAGCTACAATTAATTAGTGTGCCAGAAGCCTGCTGCCTCAGCAACAACTGTGGAACTTTTGTACTGTGTCTTCTTAGCATTTCACAGTGTAAGTAGGAGGGTGGGCAGTGTGGAGAGCAAAATCTTGTTCAAAACCAAGTGTTACAGGTTAGGAAAAACTTCCAGTGACCACAGAAGTTTAAATTACATCTCACAGCCTTTTCCAATAGAAAAATATTTACGTTCCCACGGAAAACAAGAAACTTCTTAATCCCATATTTAAAACAAGTATTTCTGGATATTCAGTGAAAGTTCTGAGCAGAAGCATTATTAGATTAGGAGTACATGCAAAAATATGCTGTATCTGTAACAAATGAGGTCAACATTTTTTGAGAGAAGAAGGAAGAATGCACAGATGTGAAAGTAACTTGTGTGTTTACCTCCACTCTTGAGGAGATAGCGATTAACATCCTGTATCGTGGTGTTTATGGTAGGCCCAGTTGGAACACTTCCAGGAGTAACATCGGGGTCATTTTCAGGATCAATATTCTGCAGTCCTTTCCATGGCACTCCTGGATGAAACTCTGTTCCAAATACAACAGAAAAGAGAAGGGTGTAAGGTCACGATTCTCTGCAGCCCCCGTGCATCAGAAGGATGCAATAAATCAACCCAACAGTACATTTTAAGGACATCAGTTCAACACCAAGGCTTTGTGTTTTGTTACCTGGTGGCCAGTTTATGCTGGAGCCATTGGAAATCTTATCACTATCGGATTTGGCACGTGACCAGCTGTGAGGAACAGCTACAGGTGGGCTGGCAGGAGACTCACTGTTCTGAATCAGATCATACCGGCCATAGGAGTCATCAATGGAGGACTTTCCTGGAGGACCAATACTTAAACCTCCAGGTATAGCACCTGCAAGGAATGAGATGGAAAGGCTTCGTTTAGGAGCAGGACTAATTTGGGGTATGGAATTTCATCAAGTCCCTGTATTTTGTTATTAATTTCTTTTTTTATAATTATTATTTTTGGTATTACAAAGGTAAAAAGAAAGCTAAAATACAAACACAGTAAGCCAGGCTTAAGAGCCTCTGAAGCCTTACTAGGGACTACAGCTGTGAGATGAGCTGCTGGTACAATCTAGACTCAAGTTAAAGAAGTTTGCATTAAATTCCTGCCAAAAAGAGACTTAAGTAATTCAAATCATTACACTGATGGTAAATAGGAACTTGCTGCGACGGCATACTGAGGAATAGCACTGCAGGCAACCCCTTATCTCATCCTTCCCAAGGCATTCATTGCTGATGGGATGGATGACTTGAAATTGTTCTCGTGTTCCTACAAACTATCAAACAACAATTTGGCATAAGCAGTGCAGCTACTTTCACAATAAAAAACTTGTCATAGAAGGAATAATTCATGCTGCTCATAATAAAATCCAGGATACATTAAAGTTAACAGAGCCCCATGTTCCAACAGAATAAACTCGGTACAGGAAATAAAGGAATAAGTGACTCAGGATACTGGAGGTGTTAGGGATAAAGGTGTTCAAACAGATTAGCAACTGTCTGTGCTCCTGATTCCAGGGTGGGTGGAATCCAAAGGCAATCCATCATGCCTTTGTACAGTACTGGCTGGGAAAGGTTGATGATATTGGAAAAGTTGTGGGAGAAAGCCCATGTAAAGTTTTTTAGGATTGAAGGTATACAGGTCTGGAAAAAGGGGAAGTTTGTGGGACTTGTTTTGCCGACACTAAAGGGTTGTTTTATTTGAACTCCATGTGCTCAACAACAAAATTCAACAAATGAAAAAACCATTTCTACACTGCATGTAGGAAGTGAGAGCTGCAGGCACTTCAGTGCACTGCTGAATGTAACTGCAGAAATCATCTATAAAATCTCACGGGCTCAAAAGGCTTTCGGTACCAACCATTTACGAGCACTTACACAGGAAAGTAACATGAGAAAAATTATTACAATTACACCATGGCTCAAATCCCAAAAAACCAGACTGACACAGGGATTAGAGGGGACATACCGTGCTTGCTGGAGTTCTGGTCAAGAGAAGAAGCAGCACTAGACAGATTATCCATTGAGTTGGGGTGTGTCCACTGAGGAAGGCGAGACTGGGACTGAGAAGTGTCCTTCACTGACAAACCACCAGTAATGTCCATGTTATTTACATTCATGTTCGGGTTCAGTCCAGCTGAGGGGAAACAGGTCATTAGATATCCATCACATAATTAAAAGATGTGTTTAAAAACCCAGCTACAGGAATTACTGAACACCCATGTGTGTATATGTGTCACTTACAACCTGCTGTCAAGAACTTTTGATTTTATGGGAACACCCAAACATCTCCCATGAATTCAGAAAATGGTAAAACTTTGCTAAGAAGGGGTGGAAAAAAAGATGTAGGGATAATATATTAAAGCTGTCTTTCGTGTTTCTACTTACAGTCTCCTCACTTGTCTCAGGAAAGGCATTCTGGAAGAATGCACTGGAATGTTATGTTTAAACCAGTGAAGAGTTTGCAGCATTCCATGGCTACGCCAAAATATTCCCAGTGTCTCCCCAGCACACCCCCATGATGTCTGCCACTTCATTTTGCTAACAGCATTTTAAAAATCCCAAACAAAGCAACCAATTAAAGGCCAAACAGTGGCTGTTCATCAGAGCAGGTATTTTACTAGTTGGGCTTGTATTTTGTATACACAGAACAGACTCACTCAGACTGTTATTTAGGGAATAATTCTGACGTGCTCCTGTGACATGAATCTGGGTCTTTTTTCATATATAATCCTGAATGTTAGCAGATCACAGGAAGCTGAGAAATCATAAGAACCTCTTAGACTTAGACCTTTAATTCACAAATTCTTTTGCCTTCTGATGCTCCCTGCCATAACAGCTCACCATAGCAGTCAGAATTACCTTCTTAACTGCTGCATGGCAGATAAAGCTTGGCAATTCTATTGTACCCAGCATAAAGAGAGTCACAAAGAGATTAAATTAATTCCTTTATGTCATAAAGGAAGTCTGTAGCATACATCAAACAATCACACAGGTCTGAAAGGTTGCTCTGTTCTGCCTGTCTCCAGGCCCAATCGATTATTTTGACATCAATCATATTTGACAGATCTATGTCTAATCTACCAGAGAATGGCTGCTGAAGAAGATTTTAGGAACTTCCCAGATAATTCATTCCAATACTTTGCTTAAAGCAACCAAGTGATCCTTAATGTTTAGCTAGTTCTCCTTTTAGGCAACAAAAGTTTATTACCTCTTGCATTAGCCACATGCAAGAAAACTTATTCACAGCTCTCTTTTACATTTTTGAAGATTCCTGCATGTCTCTTAAATCCTCTTTAGACTATAGAGAGCAGAGGATTTCATTTTTTCCTTAGCAGTTGTGTTTTTGAAACATCTAATCACCTCCCCTACACTCTGATCCATTTATTTCTTGGAATACACTGACCAAAACTGATGCCTTACCAGTGCTGATTACAGCGGAAAGATGACTTTCCACGACTTTCCCAGATGATATTCCTGTTTATCAATATGACATTTGTGCATTTTACATCATGATGCCGTTAATTTACACTTAGTTCATAAACAGCAACATAAGTGAACAGTTAATCAGGCAAATTTTGTGTTCTGGTTATTTGTGGGCAGAACACAGGTGAGCAAATACAGCTACCACAAACCTCAAACACAGCCAAACCACAGGCATGTAGTGCCATGATTTTGTTTTGGCATTTCAGGGTTATTTAATAAACATATATATTTATGTGTTTATGTTTGTTACACCGTGGAGCAAAATATTTAGATGCTGAGTTAAGGAAATAGACTCCCTGGGTGTTTTCCAGGTGGACCTGCTGCAGGGAGGACACTCACCAAGAGGGTAAGGAGCAAAGGTGTTCGGTGAAGACTGTTGCTCTTTGGTCTGCAGGTCAGGTAGGCCGGGAGCCTGGGGATGGGGTGAAAAGCTATCCATGGCTGATTTGCCTGCAGAGGGGTGCAAAGATAGATGTGGAGGGGGAGGCTGCTGCTTCATAAGCAGGGCCTGGGCCAGCTGGCGCTGGTGCTGCTGGATCTGCTGCTGCATGTTATTGATTGTACGTGCAACCTGCAGGAGAGAGAATCAATAAACGCTCAGTGGAACAAAAAAGACACCAGATTTCTTTCTCTGCAGTGAAATAACACAATAGATCTCTTTACAAATAAGAATTGACTGTATTAAGGGGTGAAGAGCTTTCCTCCAACAACGCTGTGAAGCAGCTTTAACACTCAGCACCCTCTGCTGTCACACATTCCTGTTTTAAGGATGCTTTAGCTGCTTTGGTATAATGTCATTCGGTCTTTTTAAGCTATTGAAACCAAAGTAATGCAGAGATTGGGCTGGCAGGCAAACATACTTGCTGCTCCTGTTGTCTCATGGGTCCGGAAACATTACGCTGAGCCTGTAACATCTGCTGCTGGATTTGTAAACGTTGGTACGCCTGGAGAGACAAGGGAGAGGTCAGAGCCCCAACACACACAACAGGCTGAACATGCTGGCTAGAGCTGCTCTGGGACACCATGAAATAGAAAAGACAAACACTGGAGTTCTCTGAAAACAGTCAATGAAGCTAAAGTAACAACCTTGCCACAAATGTATTTTATAATATATTTATTTTAGTCCAGTGTGCATTTTTGTGGGTTGTTTTTTTTTTTTTTCAGTTCTGACAACACTGTAGTTAAATCGCTTTTGCTGCTTTATTCCTGAAAAAAATTCACGATTTTAAAATGGTTAGCTTGGCAGCAAACTGATCTGCAAGGTGTTTCTCTGAAAGACATGACTGAAAATCCAAAGGAAATTCTGTGCAGATATTTTTCAAGTAGCTGGGTACTGTTAAATTATTATGACAATAATGCTGTGCTCCTCAAAACGTAACAAGAAATGAATAATAGTATCAAACACTGTTACTAACAGAACAGTTTCTCTAGCACACTGAGAGCAGCAACTAAGCTAGTTTGTCATCCTCAATTCTATGTTTAACTCTGGCAAATACTGACTTTGCAGTATCTCTTTTTAAAATAATCTTAAAATCCAATTCAACATTTTCATATGCACACACACATATATATACAAAATTTGCACACAACGACAAAAGCACTTTTGCAAAAAATAAGTAGTTCTTATCATATGGTATTTTTAATATACCACTAATTCCATTAATTAAAGGAAATTTGCCCTAGGCTTTATGTTTTAATGAGGTAAATGAAGGAAGTTCTGCAGGTAACTCAGGTGACCAGCACTGCCACCACTTCTCTGGTTCTGTTGTGACACACCTCTCAGCTGGTCAGTCAGTGGTCTATATTGACATGTAGCACACACATCAGTGCTGTTTTAGAATACACTGTTACTCACAGCAGTAGGAAGACAACCGACTTTTAGTTCCACTGATCAGCTGTAAAGGATAATTATTCCACAAATGACTATTTATAAAGCCTGAGGCAAAAAATATGATTCTGTTTCTTTAAAAAGAAACTCTACCAAAGAAATCAGGATCTGATTGTTTTGAAGATCTGTCATGTCATTTAAAAATGTAGATAGCAGTTCCTCATTTTATCTTCATGCCTTCAATTCTGATTTAGAGCTTATTTGCCATGTCTTTTAACTTACCAGCTGCAGCTGATAGAGCTGGTTCAACATCGTCATATGCTGAGGATTATTAATTGGCGAGGTTAACTGTGCAGGGCTGAGACCAATGTTTTTTGCTGCAAACTGCAAAAGCTGTGCTTGAACCTAAGGAAGAGCAGTGTATTAAACATTGTATGTTCTCTTTTAACAGTGACAACTGCGTGAGCCATTCATAAGAGCCACAAAACTTCAGCTGGAAAATATTACTGTTACCCGAAGTGGTACTGTGAACTATCCAAAAATTAGCAAGGTTATCTTAATAACCATACTCAGAAGTTCATTTACAGAAAAAGAGATGAGAACAAACTGCTCAGAAACACCCACTGTTTGCAAAAAGGAACTCAATGATGTGCCCTCACAAGTAATGTACATAATGTGAGACCATCTCAGCCATGCAACATGTAAATAGATAACAGGGACACAGCCAGGCAGCAGTGGCTGCAAACCTCAGGAGAGGAGAGTATGGAAGAGTTCTAGGGAAAGGGAAAACTTAGGAGTGGAAATCTAACCTGAGGGGATAGAAACTGAGGCACTTGAGCACGAAGACTAGGCTGGGATGAATTAAGAGGTTGCACTGGCGGTTGCTGCGGCTGTTGCATGGTCCTGGCTTGTGCTGCTCCGCTATTGCCAAACATACCCAGATTGCCACTCGGTATCTGCAGCAGGACAAGAATGGCACTGGCATGTAAAGACATCACTCAACACATAACCTGGATGTTACTTGTCTGTGCAGTCTCTATTCTCAGTGGTTACGACAGGCACGAATAAAGAAAGCAGCACGTACAGACTGTGTCGACAACCGGGTTTAGAATCGGGCATGGCAAGGATTGCCACCTACCCAACATCCCAAACCCCCAGAACTTTGTACAGATGCCTAACCCTAACCCTAACCCAAAAGGCAGCTGAAGTTGAACACGGCTTTTATAAAGATGCATAGCCCTGGAGGGTCGAGAGATGAACAATGCAAAGTACCTGCCCAAAATGTTTGTATTTGTGTAGCAAGGGAGAATGGAGGCATTAAACTCACAGCAACCCCAACCTCGAGTTAGGTAAGCAGTTTTTATACTTGATCATTTTACAAAGCTCCTGAAAATGGACATGCTGTTAGTGCAGGCTCTCTTTCAGAAAGATAGGCTTAATGGGTTGGAAGTGCTGGACAAGCACTGCCTTTAAAAAACTAACTTTAAAAGAATATACATAAGAAGAGCCCCCCTAGAATGACAGACAGCGTTTTTCTGTGTTGTTTTTATTTTGCTAGAACTTCAATTTGATGGCAAAAATAACCTTTTCATAATCAACAGCCTTTATAGCCTCTCAGTCTTATGGTGTTTATCAGTCTTCCACCCCATCTCCTTTCCTTTTCTTTCCCTTTCAGCACATTCTACCCAGGGGCCAAAACACCCCCCTTGCCTCAATGCTCCATCTGACCTGGGTGCTGGAAGTCCAGCTTCTTTCTTGCCACCTGCAAAACTATGAGCTACACTGACACTTAAAGCAGGAATAAAAAAGCCCCCCTCACTTCTCCCCATCTCATCACTGAATAATTAAGTCTGCCAGGAAAAATGAACTCGAGCGATGTCTCTGCCTCCGAGTGTGACAATTTGCAATGCCTCAAAAAAAAGGATTTCCATCAATCAAAGCAGAGCCACACCAGGGTTCAGGGATATAAATTCACAACACTACAGACTCTTCTTAATGGAAGTGTGTCATTAACAGGCTAATTACAGCTAAGCAGTTGTTTTATGTCCTATAAGGTGAAACGTTTACACAGCAGGTAGTTCCTCCACTGATATTTCACGTGAACAAAGATGTTGCACTTTCAGTTAAAACCCGTTTTCCCTGGGGAAGTGATGGACGGGCTCTAGCAGCTAATCCAAGAGAGCTGAAATTCACCTTGGATCTCCCCTGACAGCCTTACCTGTCTAGAAGAATTCAAGTTTTGCATGCCCAGCCCTGAGGCAATCCCGCCCAGGGTCTGATTAGGGAGTGCACTGTTTGAAAGGGGGAGCTTCAGGCTTGGTGAAGGCAAAAATGGTGAAGTAGTGGGCTCTTCCACTAGGCCGCCATCCTGATTGGAGAAAGAAAGGGTGAGCTGTGTGCGGTGCCAGGAGCCGACAGCGCACAAAACAGTGTCCCATGGAGACAGAAAAGGGCATGGATGAATAAAAATATATATAGAAAAAAAAGGTATGAATAACAGGGAATGAGAAGCATGGAGTGAAGGGAGAAGAAAGAGAGAAACAGCATTAAGGTACTGTTTTTCTTAACTCGGTTGCTCTTAATCCCCAAATGCACAATCACCCTCACCCACCTCTCCAGAGGAAAGGAGGGATTCTAGCAGCCAACTGCAGAGCTATCATGTGGCCATTGCCTTCTCCCCACTTGGATTATCTCCTCTTTTCTCCACCAGATTGAAAGGTGCAAAGGGAAGAGAGCCAGCACATTTCAGGGAAGTCCTCTGTCTGGTTTGGAAAACTCTCAGCAGCGGAGTGCAGACATCAGACATACTGCTTTAGCCAACCCAAAACTTGGGAGAGGCCAGATCAGCTTATTTAACATCAGTCTGGATTTGGTTCCACATCATAGCTCTGCTCTTAAAAAAGCATTTTTGCACTAATCCCCTTTCCTAACTGAGACACATGAGCCTCTTTTAATATTCACATAGCGCTGAGTTATTAATACCCACTATGAAACATTACACTGCACCCAATGAACACAAACCACTTAAACCCAATAATGACAATATCGTCTGTGCAGCCTTCCTGAACATCCCCAGGAGGAGGCAGATTTTAGCAAGGCAGGAGGAGCCCCCTCTGATAACTGGGCTGGCAAGGAACCACGGCTGAGCGTGGCTATGATGCACAGGAGGCAGCCCCCATGGGGGGCAAACAGCAAGGCAGAAAATAAAATAAATTACAGAATCCCCAATCAAACAGGTAGATATCTCACTCATATTACAGTGGGGCACCGAGTTCTATCTCAAACTGTGCTTTGATGTCTGGGGAGCCTGCGGCAAGCATGATCAAATAACACTGTGTACAAAGTAGGGCTCCGAAAAAACAGGCAGAGTGAAAAATCTCTAATTTGCAATGCGCTGGACTGGGGTTTTTCAGGCAATATGTTCATTGCAAGGAAAGGCTTTTTGAACAGGTGAGGAGCCTGGTTATTTCAACCTATAAATTCAGTGCCCCAGAAGATTGTGAGGTATTGATAAACCTCCTTTGTTCAAAAAGCAGTCCCGTCTGTGAACCAGATACCCAAATAAATGACCTAATGCAGCAAGCATGCTCAGTGAATTTTATGTTCTAAGTTAATGCTGAAAAATGCATTTTCAACAGCTCTCTTTTGATGCAAAGGAAAAGTTTCTTTACTATGAGGCAAAGTGACACTTGACATGTTATCTGACTATCCTGAGGGGGACACTGACATTTTCTAATGATATCCCCAAGGCCTTTCAGCTCGAGATATTTTACATTCTACTGGACATCAGTCACACTCCACAAACAACTGCAGCTTGCATGACAGTAACAGGTTCAAGGATTTCTCTTCAGATCACAGACATATGTTTACAATTCTACCCTTCCCCCTTTAAAGTGAAAATAATTTCAAGCTTGGTGTGTGCTCTCTCCTTCAGATGCCATTGTTTCCTATGTGAACAGAACCTACTGACCATGAAAGAGAAATGCAATCCCTCCCTGCCCCCCAAATTTATTCAAGTCTTGTCTCACTGACGTTATTTTTTCTCAATTTTGAAACAGGCAGTGCCAGGGATGGTGGAGGACAAGCCACACTGGAGACTCAGGCATTTAATTTCTAGACCAGGCAGACTCCTTCACAAGGGTGTTCCTTTTGCAGCAAATGGCTTTTGTTCAGGTTTATGACACTCTGTTCACATTCATTTGGTTCTCTTTTATTTAAACTGCTGCACAAATCTGTGCTCTGTAACTGAACTGAAATCAATTCATTTAACATAAAGTATTTTAACTGGTCAACTTAAAATCATTCCCAGCCCAGACCAGGGGACACCTTTACTGCTCACAGTGGTTTGCAATCCATTTTCAGGCTCCTTTACATAATACTTGTTTCCTGAAGAGCAATCTTTTCTACCTAACTTTTCCTCTTCAGCGATTTACTTACAAATTTATGTTACATTTCTCCCTCAGGCTAATCAATTAAGCAAATCCTCCACATTTGAATCATCACATTATGCTCAATCCAGCACTGCTTTTAACTTTTTTGGAGGGACACCTGTAAAATCCTGCTGCAGGGTTTGCTACTACAGTAATCCAACACAAAACACCACACTGGTGCTTTTTAGGACTTTGGGAAGTCTCTCACAATACTCTCAAGTACTAAATGTGACAGAATGCAAGTGGTGTTACTCTAAGGTTTTTTCAGCCCTCTGAGATATGGATTATTTAGCAGAGGATTCCTGGACACTTTGACAGTCACCTCCCAACAATTGTCACTTCATGAATCAAAATGCCCCAAACAGAGAGCAAGGCTCATGAATTTTGTCAGAGGTCTTTATGCAAAGTCAGTAACAGAAATAGCTGGTAGAAAATACACACTGACTTCTTAAAAAAAAAAAAAAGTCTAAAAAACCCTCTTTTCTAAAAGAGGAAGGTAAATTAATAAAATCTCATCTCAAAATAAGTTCTCTTCAAATCAGACAGGAGTTAAGTAGAGCCAAAAGAAACTTGGAGGAAATGCAATACTCAAAGAAATAAATACTCATTATACATGGGAAGATGAAAGTGGTTTCAAAGTCTGCAAGTTCAAAAAAGGAACAGTCATCAAATTATAGGAAGCAGAGATGAAGGAAAGAAGAATTTTAAGTCAAGCTTAAAATTCTGGCAATTATTATCTAATTGCCAGGCCTTAAAAAGTGTTTCTGCATAATAATAAAATATCCTGTTTATTGCCCCAATGACAAAAAACAGTCACAGTCACCAGAGATTACTGGGATCGGAATGTGAAGGACGAGGTTGGAAAAAACCAACAAATATGATGTTTCAATTAGAAACAAGAAAAACGTCTGCTCATAAGACTTTTGCAGTTAAGAGGCATCAAGGCTTGTAGACCTGGATCTCTCAGTAGTAGAAAGGAAGAGCTCATCAATGAATAAGACAGAAGAGAAAAGGAGACTTCATTTGTAAGGTGAGAATTTCAGAGTCTCCTGTGTGCTCAAGAATTTGGGAGAAAGTTTGGAAGCAGCATCAGGGCCAAGTATAAGATAATGTGGTTGAGGTCATGCATCAGGGCTGCATCTTTATTTCCTCCAAGCCACTGGATTTTCTCCCTTCTCATGTTATGCTCCTACAGGTCAAGATAACACCCTGAGAAATAAAACAATTAACAAAGCACCAAGTGCCAAAGATTGACTCATTGTGACACAGAATAAAGAGCACCTGCAGCAAGCACTAAGGAACAAGAGAAAGCAAACATTCAAAGGTGATGGTGAGTTGTACAGATCACTACTGATTCAGAGAGAAGAGGGAGTTCAGAGGGTCCAGAAGCAAATGTCAGGGCTGGAAATTCTCCCTCCTCCAATGCATAAGGGTAAAAAAAAGTTAAGTGCTGGCTTTACCTGTCAGAGAAAATGCAGGAGAAAAATGATGGAGTCTCAATGCAGGTGAGATGAGAGAATCAGTGAGAGTGGTAGCAGTGAGCACACAAACCCAACCTAAAATTTCATGAAGAGGAACCTTGCAGAAGTCACTGAAGATATGGTAGAGCCAATAAAAGGATAATGACTTGCTAAGGCAGTAAGTAAAACAGGGAATTGGCTGGAATGCTCTGTCCAGCTGTGCTGAGAGCTTGTTCCTCACAAGGATGATCTGAGCAGAAAAGGAAAAAGCTCCAGACTCATGCTCTGGAATAGTACCACAAAGGGCAGAAAGCCTTTGGGGAAGAGGAGTTCCTCTATTAGCATGAGCTGCAAAACTATAAAGAATTTCTTTGGAGAAAAAAAATCTGTTCTTCAAGTAGGAACTATATTTATTTAATTCACTTAACAAGTTGCTCAACACTGTGATAGCTAACAAATACAGTGTGGGATTATTTCCTTTTGTTATAGCAAAGTCACTGTGACAGATTATGCCTAGACTGATAGATTTTACTTGCTGTATGAATATTAATGATTTTAGTACTCCCTTCTCAATAGTTGTGTTTAACATATGTTTCCATAATTATGCATCATGCTGCACATAATGCACCTCTCTCTCTGGCAATAATTTTAGTGCTGAAGATATTGTTATCCAAGAAAAGAGAAGGTTAACTGGCATGCATGCATCAATCTTGTGGCCTTCAATTAACATATTCATTAAAGTTTTCCATAGCTAAGAATTAACTTTATATGACTAGGTATCATTTCTGCCTCACATCCTGTACACAGCTTATGCAAAATGAATTGGTTTCAGCACAGTTTGTGAAAAGCACCAATTTCTGTGTTCAGAATCTACCACCACCCATCTGTATGAACCTTTAGATAACCTGTGACACACAGACCTGGCATGTGGGATTGTTCTTTCCTTATCAATAATTTTCAGGGGAGTTCTGAGGTGATTTGGTGGGACTTTGCATCAGATTGTAAATCTCATTTCGTACTGAACATCTGGCAGCACTTTTTCCCCGTATTCTTTTCTTTAGTCACTTTGAATTTTGGACACCACAAACTTGTGGAGCCTTCCCTTCAGTCATTAAATGGTGCTGTGAAATTTGTCATATGTGACCAGAGAAAGGGAAGCTCATTGGAGAAGCTATTTTTGACTGTGCGTGTCTGCTCTGAGACTTAACAAAAATACCTCAGCTTCTCTTTCCTATTTAGGTACTGAACTTTCACTGAAATCTATAAGAAGCTCAAAACTGAAAGAGGAATTAGGAGCCTAATTCGTGAAGATTTTGGCCTTAGTCCTGCCTGATTGTTAATGTGGGCAGTGGTCACTGACTGTCTGGACCCTCACAGAGTGAAAGGACTTCTGTGCTTCATTTCTTTGGTGTTTTCTACTTCTAGTTTCATTGTATTACTGATTCCTTGATAAGTTTTCAAGTGTAAAATCGGTGATGACCATTGCTTATTTCTCCGTGGGAATCAAATCACTGGTGTTCGCACAAGGACCGAATTCCCCACGAGATTAAATAAAGACCAGAAGAGGAATAAAGCCATATCCATCACACTTCTCTCTATGCCTTCTAAACAGATAGTGGAAATCATTGGTATTTCTACACAGTGCACACCTGGACTTGTGTATCACATTCCTGTTTGTGAGCTCACCTTGTCGAGGAAGGTGGGGCGGTCCATGGAAGACTCTTTGGAGATTGGTGGTGGGCGGCAGCCAAGGGGTTTGGTGACCATTCCATTATAGTCGGTCACTCCCATTCCACGCTTGTCCATTTCCACCTTCTTTTCCAGCAGAGCACCTGCACAGAAGAGGAAATTATATTGGAAAAGGTGACACAGAGACAGTATAAAGCTGCCCCAACAGCAGTTCTGAGAAATACATCTTGCTTGCAAAGGCAAAAGCAAGAAAAAAAATATTACCCAACTGATCTGGACATAATAAAACTCTCGGAATCATGAAGGGTTCCTCTGTTGCTTTAAAGACAAAAAAAAAGTTACTTACACAGATACTTACTCATGGCCTGATCGAGATTCATACTGTTGCTCTTCAAGGCCTCTTCCGCTGGCTCTCTCTGTCAAAAAATATGAACTATGTTAAGAAAAAAGGTAATCACACTCATAGGATTTCTAAGCAACCTGAGGAAACAGATAAATCTCTTAAATACTGGATCTGATATTTACTCTGCAGCCTAAATAATGTCTGCGTGTATTTTTTTTTTCCTCCTTTGGGCAATTCTCACAACTCAGTTGTTTCAGTTTGCCAAGTACCAGCTCTACAAGGTCAAACCACACTGTTTAAACTCTTCCTGTTTCCTATGGACAACTTAAATATCACAATGATTTTTCTCTAAAAAAAAAAAAAATAATCCAGCTATACTCTGATTTTACCTGTTTAATAAGAAAAGGGGAACAGGAGTGGAATTATTACTGCAGTTCAAAGCAACACCTGTTGTCATAAAACTCTGAACATCAAAATATTATAAATGCCATCACACAAAGTGTCTCCTCCAGTTGATTTCAGAGCACTCTACTAGTTTACAGCAGATTTCTGAAATGACAGTCTAAGTGCAGGTAACAGAGCTGCTTCCTGACCTGAAGAAAAGACTGAAGACCTTTTTGTACCTACAGTCTGAAACAAATCAAGCCAGAACTATAAGCTACCAAGGCTAAGTCAGAAGTGTCTGTCTGAGCACTACTCACAGGGAAGCCCATGTCTGTGAGCTGTTTTATCAGACGGTTCATGATCCAGGCCTCATCCTGCTTGCTAGATGTCTTCATGCCCTTAGTAAATAAATGGGAGACTGCATTAATGGGCTGGTTTCCACCTTCATACTAGTGAGATGTACATAAAAGAAATGGTAAGTGTTTTTTATTAATAACACATGCTACTGAAAGATGTATTAGTACATTAATTCAGAAAGTATTGAAGAACCCTCCGAGCAACGCGACTACGATTCTCTTCCCCCAAAAGTGTAACAAATTTTATCTCAGCTGAATAAAGTTCAGTGTACTATTTAATATTTGATTTGTCGACCACTGAATTAAAGCCACCTTTGAATTTACATATTTCATTTTAATCCTTGGCAGAAAAACGTAATGAAATAAAGCCGAAATAGTACAACACTTCCTGAAAAACATTCCCAAAAACAAGTTTGCGACCTTGAAGTTAAGAATGTTACTCAGTGTATTTTCTTAAAAACAAACAAGAGCGTCTAGATAAACACCTTTAAAAGATCTCTGTGCAGCTTTTCTATCACAAAATCCTTAAGAAGTCTCTTCCTTTCAGTTCTCCAGAAAGTACCAAGGGACAAGCGCGGATTTGTTTTGGGCTGCGGACAGTACAAGAAACAACCATACTTGATCAAATCACCGGCCTAACTGTTGGCTAATGGAACAACAAACAAAGTGGCTAAATGCATTCCCAATTCCTTTAAGTTACAGCCTGGCCTTGTCCTGAAATAAAGATTGTGCAATGGGAAACTTCCTCACACAATTTTCTACGTTCTCGGTTGAGTGCAGCATTAATACAAGTTCGCTTTGCTCTCTCACACACACACACACCCCGTACAGTTATCTGTTGGTTCCTCACAAACAGAAAACAGCTGGTTTTGTTAAACAAATCCATCACAAACTACTGCTTTCCCACCACCATGGGAAGTGACTGAAAGCCCCCTTAACACCTTTTTTCTTTCTGTTAATACATTTTCATTTTAGAATACATAGAAGCTTAGATAACTTAAAAAAACAAAGGCAACAGCAACAAAACTCCCAAAGCATCTGACATGCTTAAATTCAAAGATCTCCCATTTTCCCCTGGAAACAAGGTAGGCTGTACTTGAACCACTGTAGTGGCAAGCTGTGCTTGGGTTCAGGTGTCAGAGATCTAATTTCAGGTGTAATGCAACAGCAAACTTGTGACAACTTATTCTACAAATGTTAATAACTAAATCCACTCTTCCTAGAGAGTGTCTTTATTTTTGTTTTACCTTTTGAAGTCCTTTCTTCGGGGCATTCCCCCAGGAATTACAGGAGGAGCTGCTCTCTTGTGAAGCAGTATTATTCCACATATCTCCTTCTTCATCTTCCCACTGACTAGTACTGAGATTCACTTCATCCCCACCACTGCCCCAGCCTTCTTGCATAGATTTTGAAGCTGGAGGGAAAGAGGGAGAAGAAAAATCTTAATTTTGCAGAAATATCCTTTTGTGCCATATTCAGTGTGCTAACATGAGTATTTCCAAGAGACACAGAGGTTTATTAAATAGTTTAACTGGCATTAAATGATAAGGACGCCTTCTCTGAAGCTAGCAAAAAAGAAAAGTTCTCTAAATACTCAGAGAAGAAAAAAATCCAGCAACCACAAGTCCTGCTTTCCCCAGAACAAGCCAGATCTGTGGTCATGGCCACTCCAGTCTCCTAGGAACAGGGAACCAAACTATGACCACACACTTGTTAAGTGCTATTTTGCTTTCAACGAATCTCACCATTTTAGCTGCCACATTCTTCCGACGAACAACCCCAAATTTCAAAGTCATTAACGGTCAGAAACTCATTCCCATCTCGGAAGAATGGAGTCTGAAATGAGCTCTTGGGCTGCAGGGAACACTTCCTATTCAGTGATGAGGTTGTGTCCCCTTAGTCCATTTTATTCTGTTTACTCTGTTTAAAGCTGGGATTACTCATTTTAAGACCTCTCGCTTCTCCCTTTTATATTTTCTGAGCCTTCTAGCTATCTCTCAATATGGTATTTTGCAGGAGTGAACTTCAGGCAACTCCCACAGCCAAAACAGAAGCCAAAAACAATCACTCTAGCCTTCAGGGCATTCAGAAATAAAGGATTTTTATCAAGTAACATGAGTTAGGAATCATGAAGCAGGAAGTAGTTCGGGATGTTCCTGAACCTGTGAACAATTGTAACAGCTGAAGAAAATACCCACTCCCTCAAGTATGACCCAACAGTGAGGTTATGACTAGCTGTTCTCAGGTGTTGCTTTTCCTACCAGAATCAGTCCTACTTTGGCTGAACTCTGCTGCTTCTCATCCCAATTATAGGTTTCTTTAGGCACCTAGTCACGTTCTTCTGCATCTCTACAATTCCTGCCTCTCTACCATACTGCTTTCCAAGTACACAAAATTACTCTCCTTTAAATATACTGCATTGATGCACTATATTCATATTTTTGGATTAATTTGGAACCTGGAGTATCAACAGTTAGAGGCAGCTAGTGCAGCTCTGAGAAATTAAGACAGTCTCTGATTTCAATGCACAGAAAACCAGAAGCTCTGTCTAAAAACTGCTGGCAGGAACAAACCCACCTTCCCCGTCCTCTCCCCCAGCCTCTAAGGGTGTGACACCCACGTGTGTACCTGGTTTGCACAGTGCTGGGGCAGCAGCTGGAGTGTTTGTTCTTCCATATGTCCCTGCTGGCTCGGCAGGATTCTCTCCCCACCCGGTCCCACTGCTGGGGGGTTTCCCCCACGCCGAAGTGCCATTATCAACTGCAGCAGAAGGGGACGAGGGCTCTCCCCAAGAAGCTTCGGTCTTTGTGTGGACAGCAGGCATCTCTCCCCAGCCTGCTGGAGCAAGGGAAGGAGAACACTGATGAGAGGAAAGGCTTCTTCTGTCACTCATTCCAAAGGTGGACATTTCACTAAAGAGTTTCTCTGCAAAGGACGTGAACCAGTAAGCACACGTAGTGATTCTAATTAAGAGTATTAAAAAAAAAAAAAAAAAAATCCCTTAGATGTGGTCCCAAAAGTGTTTTTCTTAATTGAATAGTAACACCAAGTGGCCAGGGCAGAAAGTGGTTTTTTCCACAGCCAGGAGCAGCCAGGTGAGCAGCACACCTGATCCCAAAGAGCAGCTGCTTCAAACGTGACTTCTCAGAGCGGCTTAAACAGGGCTCAGGGAGCACAGGCAGCAGGGCCAGAGTCCAGGAGACCCAACCCGAGTCAGGCCTTGATTCACTGAAAGATTTTAACCTATTTTAATGCCTTTTAACTATTTACAAATTATAAAATCTCTTTTCTTGTGCCCTGTAAGATGCTATTTGTTTGTTATATGCTCATGGTTGACTGTGCTCCCTACGTGTACCCCTTCAACACTGAGCCTCTACTTTATAATAAATATAATTTTTTAGGGGAACTAGACAAGACTGCAATCAGGATCCACAGTCAAACCATGAGGAACAGCAGGTAGAAGCCACTGTTTTCCTAAGGAGTATTGCATTAACTCAGTGAAAGACGTAAGCTACTATGCAGAAACAGCCTTAGTCTGGCTTGGCTTGACTGTAATGCGCTTACATCCATATGACACGATTTCAGCCCTGAAGTTGAATGTGGCAGCGACAGCCAGGGAGCTTCTGAGGCCTACAGAGCAACCCTGACCAACACAGCAAAAGGGTAAACTGAATTTACAGCTATCATTACCAGAGCTTTTTCTGAAGAGAGAACTTGGATCACAGATGGAGTTCGAGGTACTTTCTAAATATGTACAAAAGAGATGCATAACAAGCAAGAAAACAAGAATAGATACCTGATATTAAACTATTTTTCCACAATTAGAAAAAATTGCATCCCATTACATGACAACTGAGGTCTCAACAAGTATGGCAGAATTCAGTCTGCTTAAAACTTCCCCTGGTAATTAGGCTGCTAATTCAGGAACTTGTTCTCTTTTAACTGGAGACAAATATTATTAAGACAGGTATTTTATAACTGAAGAACTAAATGCCTACTTTGCCTCGGCAGTATTCCTTTTTTGCTCTCCAGTGCTCTATAAAAATACTCTGGAAAGGTTTCAGAGAGCAGGAACAACATTTTCTCCACAAACTGAAACTTAGAATAGGTAGACAATGGCAAGGATGTCACCACAAAAGAACTATATCTAAGAATACCTCAAAAATAATTTGAACTAACCATTTCACTAAGCAACAAGTCTTTGCAGAACTCACTGATTTCCACAGAATTTCTGTTACCAGAAACTGGAGCAACATTCACTCACTGCCAATAACAACTCAAATGTTGGCCAGCAGAGAAAAAAAAATTCCTTTCAAATAGATGTGCTCGGATCTGTCCATGGCTCCAGTGTTCCCATATTAGATATTTATTTTAGGTTCTATTTCTTGAAGCCACTGCAGCTCTCTCAGACACTGATCAAAGTGCAGATGGCACAAACCACGGCGACACGTTCAGGAACAAACAGCTTAATAAAACTCCTTCACTACCAGCAAGATTCACTCTGTTTTAAAGCATACTCCTGAAACAACCCAAAATGTCACTGTTTCATTAAAGTGATTTCCATTTGAAACAAAAAATACTGTGGTTTAGGCTCTATCAATGTTATTTTAAGGTGTGTAAAGAAGATAAACTGGCAGATCCACAGATGTATCTAAATGAACCTCTGCTTAACACCACAGCTTCCTTGGTGCTGCACCTGAAATACTCATTTCAAGGTTTCTGCTTGTATCTTCAAGCCAACTTTATTTAAGGGAAGCTTTATTTGAATTTCTGCCTCGCTACTCAGGAGGCAACTGGAAGACAACTGCGTGTATTTAATCATATTGGCAGCTGAAAAAGATTAACTGCAGGCAAATGAAATAGAAACAAAACATCTCTACAGCACCAACCAGACTACAAGCAGAGACAGTGCAGAATACTAATATTTCCTTGAGTTCACGCAAACTATACTGGAAAGTTACCTAATTCATTTATGAAATCAACCTTAAAACACAATTCATATATTAAAAAGCCAAAGTGTGCTACATTATAGAATAAAAGCCTCAAAAGAACCGTTCCTGCTGGTGCTTTTTACTATAAATTCAACAATATCGATTAAAGGCCACAGATGTGTAACGTCCAAGTTATTTTAAGTGCTTTTGAATTCACTGAGCAGTAAATAATACAGGATTACAACTAATGGAGGAACCAGCCCTTACTAAATGAGGGTAATGCAAATACATAAAAGCAAACAAAACAAACCAACAAAAAGGTTTCAGAACTATCTTACCAGATCAAATTAAGTGGAGGAAATTAGTAAATAAAACGTGAAGGCTGCTGGAGAAACCACCTGTGCACACTGCAAGAATTAACCTGTATGTAATTCTGAACTGCAAACCTGTTTCCTCTCTGCTGTCCCAACATTACTATCTCTGTGCTACCTTTTTATGACTCCATATGATTCTGTTTTAGAAACTCTGAAGGCGAATGTAGTTACATTTTTGAATGAATGATGCAAAACTCTACATGGCCTCAAAACCTGAACCTGGCTAACATTTTCCAACAATTCTGCTTGGAGAAAACTTAATAACTTCTTTATGAAAATAATATGCTTTAGGCTTTCTCGGGAAAAAGCTCCTTAAAACCAACCCAGATCTGCACGAGTGTTGTTTTGCAACAGAATGAGCTCCATTAAAGGCTTCTTTGGCAAGAAAGGGAGGTTTTAGTACTGAAGTTTTTAAACAGAATTGCAAGAAACAAAAAGATCACAGTGAGTAATAAACATGGACACATTGGCAGAGCTTTGTTTTATAGAAATAAAAACATAATTAACATTGGGCCACAGCCAACAGGAAATCCTCAAGGGAAAGTGAAATGTTAACTAAGCTGTGGCAGGATGCAGTTGTTTTCCCTCAAAATAACCCTATAGCCATTTGGATGGCAGAAATTGTTTTCCTTGAAGTTGTTGGTCCGTGATAAACAGCAGATACATGACTACAATACAGGCAAACCAAAATATTAGAACCTTATGCAGAGAAAAAAAGAAGAAATCAGGTAGAAAAGAGACTGTTTACTAAATAGACACTAGTCTGTTAACAGAAGAAATTAAGCTATAAGGTGTGCATGTACAAGAGAGGGGTTCATATATAAAAAAATAAATAAACATATATATTTAAGAGCCACTTATAACCCTTAACTTTTAAAATCTTCATTTTCTTGAAGGGATTCCAGTTCATGCAGTGGAACTCCATGATTTCTTGTACCTCTCAGCATTCAGGAAGCTTTAATTTGGGTTTCAGCAGTGAGATCATTTTTGTGTGAAAATCAAGGGCAAGGTCTCTCATCATCACCTGGCTGCTCCCCAAAAACCTGGCTGTTCATGGGCTGAGCTCCTACAACAGGGTTTCAGGTTTTCACGAGCATCCTAACTGAGCCCAAAGGTGAGCTGGTTTCAAATGCATTCTGATGGAAGTTCAAAGTAAGGAAAACACATCACTTGCACCCCGCATTTCACATCAATCACAGGCAATGGCTGTCACGAGTTACCACTGAGACAGTGGCACAGGATTACAAAAGGAACAGAGGGATGTCTGGAGCTTTCAGATCATAGGCCTGGGTTAAGATTTTTAAAACTTAAGCTTATTGCTGTCTAGGAATCACAAAGACCTTAATTTTTTACCTAAACCCCCCACAGGGAAGCCTATATCATCTTTTGCTTTTTCTTTCCTCAGCTGGAGGACGGGTGGTTGGAACCCTGCCAGGCTCTCACAGCCTAATGGGGACAGGAAAGCATCGAGCCCACTCCTCAGCACTTGGAGGAAGGATCTGGTGCTGTTTGGGATCCAAAAATCTCTTTTAATCATTCCTGTTTGAAAAACCTCTTCTCGCTTCTTATTCCCCTCGTATCAAAGCCGCACGAAATAAAAGTGCTGGGAAGAATTATGCACAAGTAATTTAGATTAAAATCAACTCTAACTCAAACCCACCAGCTTCCTGCTCATCTTCCTAAGTAACTCACTGGAGGTTTGGGACCAAGCTCCTAGAATCAGAAAGGACTACATCTATCACATCATCTATCCCCTTCCCCCTCTTTTTATTTCTTCTTTTCTAATAGAAGAAGAAAATCCTTAGAGCATTCTGCATTTTCATCAAGTATGTACCAACATCTGCTTCCCATCAATAGCTTTTAAGTTCTGTGTTCAAAGAATCTGGAGAACTTCTGGGGATGGGTGACAACTTGAATAACAAGGCTGTAACTTGGTCTCTACATCTAAACTAAAAAAGCATAAACTTCAACCCTAAAGAGGACTGCTAATCCTTTGTGAACCCCTAACTAGTGCTGTACAGCAAAATTAAAATCCACTTTTTTGCTTTCAGGATGTATGACTGTGACATCTTACAGCTGCACTACCTTCCCTACTTACAGAGGAACAGAATCCACGATTCCTTATTCACTCTACTCCCTGAATGTGATTGGCAAAGCACTTCATGACCCATGCAGATGAGAAAATGCCCAGGGTAACTACACAGTCCAAGTGCTGCAAGATTTTAGACAAGCACTTAACTGTGCCCTATGGCACAGCCTCTCATGGCACGATCGTGTTTTGCATGGAAATACTGTACATGGAAAAAAACCGTTGCTGGATGAAATTTGGTTGTGGATTACTGAAGTCTGCTGGTTACAGGATTCCTGTCTTCCTTACTGCAGAGGCTGGAAAAGCAAAGCCAAGTGGGGAGGGAACTGGAGTAGGAAAAACTACGGTTAAACAGCACGACTCCAAGCTGCAGGTCCCCGTCTGTGTGGGAGGGAAGACACTCAACTACTTGCTTCCCATCTTTTCGCTGTCCCAGATGGGAGATGATTTGTAGATGTTTTAAGTCTGTGTAATTTCCACACAGACCAAGAGGATATTGCTCTGCAGCTGCCCTGCCACTGGGGAAACTGGGCCCCCTGCACTCCGGACGGGAAGTTAATGGGATCACTTGAAACCGCAATTTTTGCTCTCTGAGTTAAGATAAGCACAAGGCTGGTCCTTCTTGGGCACAGCCACCAGCAAACATGGGCAGAACACATCGAGGCTCAGGGGACTGCTCCTCGCTTCCATTTGCAGATTAGATAATAATCCTTCAAAATATTCCCTTGTTTGGCCTTTATACCTGTACCTCTGTACACAGTTCTAAGTATATGGAACAAAAAACACACAACAAAAGGCCTAATTTATGCCTGGAGCAGCTTGACCTCAATTTTAATATCAGAACTGTATTTTGAATTGTTCTCACTACTGCTCATTTTATACTTCCTTGCATGCTGACTTCAGTGTATTCTGAGAGCTGGCTTTGCTTATCTTAAAACATTAAAAAAAAAAGAAATATTTTTCTTAGAATCTTTCTAATTCACATTTTACAAGATGCCCAACACTGGAACTTTAATGTGGTCATGAGGCAACTTGAGCAGGAGGTTACAGATTCATAAGCAGTTCTCCAAGTGTATAAACATCTTGCTTCAATGAAACCCTTCCTTTGCTACTGTCCATTCTCCAGAGGAATCACTGCAGATTAACACCAAATTTTAAACTCCCCTTTCAAAATCTGAAAGACTCAGAACTGTAAGATTTCCTCTGCAAGGTGTTAGATTATTTAACAGCATTAACAATGCATTGCTGTGTATGAATTGTTTTACATGCACCGAGGTAATCCTCCAAAAATCACCTTAATGAAAAACAAACCCTCACTTAAACCAATCAAAAATTCACCTCCATGATAGCTCCACTACAATTCAGAAATCTGAATTCTTGTTCCATGGGTAAAGTTTTAAATATGGATGAAATAAGTTTAAAGTAAATTAATTATCAATCATGTATGTTGAACTGACCAAGTACAAAGCTATTTAAAGACTTCTCCTTTGGGAGCACATATTATTTTATTAAATTTTTTATTAAAATAACATGTGTTCCAATAACATGTGCTTCAATATTTCATGTGCATGAAATATTTGACCAGAGTGGGGAACACAAGACTATTTTTACACAGTCATTAGAGTAAATCTGAATTATTTCACAACATCAAAGAGAAAACTGTTGGAAATGAGAGAACAAATCCCACTTGGAAAAAAATGTGGTTAAAAAGAGAGTACTTAGTCATGACCAAGACGGAACAAAAACCTGGAAACAAAAATCAGATGAAGAATTTATAACAGCATTGCAAGATTAGATTAATCCTGGAGAGGTCTGTGGTCACGATACAGATCAGGGCTGCTGGTGTTAACTTTTATTTAAAAACCTCCTTCTTAAGGATTTTTCTCATTTTCATGCATTTTTATTCCTTGCTGATTGTCCACAAGAGCACCCTGTCTTTGATTAGAAAAATTCCTAGATGTCTAAAAACTTGTCTTTGGAGCACAGCCAAAGTTAGAATAACTTTTCCCAGCCACCCTGAATATTAACACGTTTAGCCAATCCTGCTTTACGAGAATCACACAAAATCCAGGGTACCGCCCATGCCCTGAGGTAGGGAGGAGAACTATTCCTTCATAAAAGAAGAGAAACAGCAAAAGCCTGAATTCGTGCAACTGTTAACAAACGTGTTGCCAAGAGATATGGTTTGCAGCAAAGAAACAGATGCAGACTATCTAAACATGAACAGAGCCCGTCCAACAGGAACAGGAGACAAATAAGAGAAGAAAGGTTTGCCAAAAGACCCCAAACTCTCAAATTAAAAGTAACTGGGGAAGAGATGCCAAAATAAATATGGGTCCACCATCTAAGAACCTTCCAGGTTATTGACCAGGCACTGTTTCAAGCCTTTCTTACATTCAACTTGGACTATGGAAATTTGTGTCGGGTCCTGTAAGTTCTGTCCTCGAGATGAGACGTTAAAACAGCTTCAGAGTAAAGAAATAAACATATTCTATGACATAAATACAGGATTTCTACCTTTAATGCGCCAACCTCGCACTGATAGGACAGACAGCATTCAGTTAAGTGGTACTGGTATAAAGTACTTGGTAAAACTATAAAATCACTTATAAAACTATTTTCATACCTGGGCCAAGCAGCGGGGACCGGTTCGGCTGGGCACTTGGCTGGTGCGATGGCTGAGGTTCAACCATGTTGGTGTTGATAATGGTGCTAGTGGTGGTGGTGTTGGTTGTGGTACTGCTCTGAATTATAGGATTATTTCTATCCCACATGTTTACAGTCTTGTTGTTGTTGTAATTTGGGTCGCCCCAAGCTGAGGTACCGTCATCGATTTCCATCTTGCGGCGAATGGACGGTGGTGATGGCTCTTCCCAGCCAGTTGCCTCACAGTTCTCTTTTTGTTTGGCTGGCACTGGCCCACCAACCCACCCTGACCCCGTCTGTTTTACAGAAGCAGCTCCTCCCCAGTTACTCACATTGTTGTCCTGGGGTTTATTAGCCCAATTTTGTTGGGGGCCTGGCTTTAAAGATTCCCCCCAACTTGTACCTGTATTAGCCTTGCTGTTTGTGCCATTTCCCCACCCACTGGTCCCAGACCTTGCGGAATCATTCCAGCCAGACCCCGATCTATTGTCAGAATCCCATCCAGATCCATTCTTCTTCCCATCACCCAAGTGTCCAGGAACAGATGATGAATCTGTCCAGTCTCCACCTCCTGAAGTCCAGCTTGGATTTGATTTCTGTCCATCTCCCCAGTTTTGAGATTTGGGTTTCTGAGGTTCACCCCAGGTAGGTGATTTGTCCTCCTGATTTGCGGTCCCACTCCAAGCGTGGCCGCTTTTGGCAGCAGCAGCATTATTAACAGTAGTAGAGCTTGCTGACTCTCCCCACCCCCCCGGGCCATTTGGTGCTTTGTTGTTATTGTCTCCCCAACCTGTGTTTGTTGGAACAGCTGCCGGTGGAGAGTTGACCCACCCAGATACTGAAGAGGTATTTGTACTGTTCATGATGGACCCATCGTTCTTCCCCCCTGAGTTTGAAGATTGAGTAGCTGCACAACCCCAGGCCTCTGTTCCATTGTCATTCTTCCGTTCAGACCTTGGGGACTCTTCAAATTCCCAGGCAGTGTTTTGCTTTACAGGGGTCTGTCCCCACCCCGTATTGGACAGGACCCTGGGGTCAAGGTCATTTCTTGGCAACTGAACTTGCCCTTGGTCTATCATCCCTTTGTCTCTCCTCCTGCCCTCTCCAGCCCCCTCCCTCCCAGTACTGCCTTCATTTTGACTCCCACCGCTGTCGTTGCTTCCTTCACTAGCCGTGGTGCCAGATGCTGCAGCTTTGGCCCAAGAGTTCATTTGTTCATTGCCCTGCTGCATGGCAGGGTTCGGACTGGTAACACTAGAGCTATCCCACCCTGTTGATCCTTTCCCATTGATGTCGCTATTGGAATGCTGGTTTGGGGGCTTGCCCCACTCCCCGTTGACACCGTTGCTGGTGTTACGGTTGGGGTGGCCCCAAGCTCCAGAATGCACACCACCAACACCGCTGCTGCCACCGCCCCTGCCCCACGCCAGGACCCCGGGACCGGACGGAGGCCCCGAATCCCACGCGTTCGCTCCGTTTCCTTCCTTTTGCACAGCACTGCTGGATCCGTTTTGTTTAGCACTTAATGCTGAGTTCACAGTGTCTCCATTCCCCTGACTGAACCCAGAATTGCTGTTTCCTGTGGCAGGATTACCTGGGGACATCCCCCACACTGAACTGCCCATTCCTTCACCACTGCCCCCGCTGACTTGAGAAACCGATGTTCCGTTAGCACCAGGAAGGCCTTGCAGGTGGGGCGGGATGATGGCCCCCATGCCAACAGCCATCCCCCAGTTCGGCAGTCCGTTTGTCTGCATTGCATTGATAGGGTTTGGTGAAGAGTTCATGGGGTTAGTGTTATTTGGTCCATCAGTGTTAAGGTTCTGAGGTTGTACGCTGAAAGACACATTCTGAGAAGTGGACGTTTGTGGTTCTGTGCTCTCTTGCGGCAGCAAGTTTCCCCAAGCACCCAAGGTGCCTGTTGGGTTCCCATTCTGGTTGCCCATATTCTGACCTATGGCACTGACTGGACTGCAAATACTGGAAGGGTTGCCTGCTCCCACAGTTCCTTCATGTCCAAGTACAGGCCAGGCAGCTGGATTGGCATTAGGGTTAAGGTTAAGATTAATGCCAGCATTCGAGTTGGAAGCACCCCAGCAGTTCTGACTTCTACCGTCTCCCATCATGTTGTCCATCTTTCCATCCCCACCACTGGCAGAGCAGTGAGCTAGGCCAGAGCTGGAGCCCGCAGCCACCCCCCACACCCTGGCCGAGCTGCCGTTGCCGTTTGCTCCACCAGCTCCAAGGGCACTCTGGTTAGAAGTGCTTTGGACGAGTGCTCCGTTGGTGCCATTATTGCCATTAGTTTTCTTTGTATGTCCAGTGAAGTTGCCTTGGGCACTCCCTGTAGCCATGCTACTGTTCTCTGAGCCACAGTTGGAGGCAGAGTCAGTGTCTGTAGTACATTCTGAGGCAGACTCAGTCTCAGCTCCGGTTATGGAAGGCCACGCTTCCTTGTCAGTCCTGTCTATTATCACTTTATCCCAGCTGCAGTTGCCTTCACTCCTGAAAGCGGGCTGCTGTCCCCAGTGGGAATTCTCATAATGGTCTCCCAATCCACTGTGGCTGAGATCTGAAAGGATCCAAGGTTAAAAATGAGTCCAGTGTTCAAGCCCTGCAAAACCCCTCTATTAAGTACTGTCTTACATCACTAGTTACAACACTACATTCTGCTGAAATCTAGAGAACATTCTCTAACACAATGCAGAGATTTTCCCCACCACAATAGAGCATGATGCTCACATTAATATGTTTCTCTTTTTAATCTGGAAAAACTCTCAATTAAAATAATGAAACAATCCCATTTTAGAACAGAGGAAGTGTTTCATAGCCCTCGGTGTACCAGTAAAAATAATAAGCAGGCAAGAAAATAAGGCGAGCAAATACACTAATCCATGTGAAGAATTCAAAAAGGAAATTTGGAAAAAACACAGACAAGTATCTAGCAGACTCTTGCCATTTATTTTGACTCAATTCTCATTCTTTAGGGAAACACAAAGAAAAAGCATCCAATCAAAAAATGTAAAAATGTCTGCCTGTCATGAGCTGTTATTACATACACACACACCCACATCACATTTAACACACTAAATTCATACTGCATTTAGGTTTTCCACCCTTCCTGTAAATAAAGAACAAATACAGACAATAACCTTTATTGTTAGGTGCCAATTATTTTATATTTTATACCACTATTTTACACCACTATTTCATATTTTAGCAGAGAACTTGGGCATTTCTAAATAAGAGACAGTTTTGTCAAGAAACTTACCTCTCAAAGGTTTTACATGTGGTTTAAACATTCCTATGCACTTGTACACATAGTCCTTTTTCTCCCCAGCCCAGTGAAAAGCGATGCTGTGCTGGACAGACACCCAGAAAAGCATTTTCAGCACTGTCACATCCTCATAGATGCTAATCCAAAAAATTAAACAAAAGCTTTTGAGTATCTACTTGCTCACTAGGGTATGAAGCTAAACTGGGAGGCACAACACATCTCATGCTAAGACCTCAAGCTTTGGTCAAGTTTTTGCATTTACTTTCCATCCCCATTGCTCTCTACAAGATTATTCTTCTTAGTTTCTTTCGATGGAAGTTTGATAGCAAGTAATTCAGTCTGATCCAGGGATCCATACTGGAGACAATCTCCAGAAGAGTTCCTCTCAACTGGTTGCATATACCAAAGTAACAAATTTTGGAAGTCAATTGTTTTTACTTGCTGTATATCTGCCAAAACCTGACTTTCATTCTTTGTTATTTGAATTAAATGCATATTTTTGTGGGGAAGATGGACATAGTAAATCTCCCAAACAAGCTGTTACCAGGAGATACCTAATATGTATTAAATCACAAATATTTTGGTGTGATTAGCTCTTCCAATTAAAGGTGTTCTGATACTGCGAAAAATTGTTCCAAGTTTAGAAGAAGTTCTCTCTCTCTTTGACAAAGTCTTATTCACACATTTCACCTGTAGCTTTTCAAGAGGGGGGGGTGATAATTTGGTAGTCTTACAAAGATTCAGCAAGATGAAGAAATAACACGCTAAACCAAGTCATGTTGCTGCTTTTTTAAAAAAACTTAAATAAACTGAAGCAAAAGAAAGCATTTTAGAGAAAAGAAGGGAAAACAGTCTCAGCTCTTCGCCCTTCTACTCATGATGCCAGGAAAAGCCTAACATTTCACAGAAAGAGCTAAATAATCATAGAATATAGAATGGTTTGGGTTGGAATAGACCTTAAAGATCATTAGTTCCACCCCCTGCCACGGGCAGGGACACCTTCCACTAGCCCAGGTTGCTCCAAGCCCTGTCCAATCTGGCCTTGGACACTTCCAGGGATGGGGCAGCCACAGCTTCTCTGGGCAACCTGTGCCAGGGCCTCCCCACCCTCCCAGGGTGATAAACTTCTTTCATAATAATTGACAAGTGTATGACAAATCCAAAAGAGAATGTGAAAGGAGCCACTCGGATTTACCTGGATTCCCTCCCCTACATGCAATGGCTGGAAAGCAAGGAAGCATGCTGGTATTCCTGGATACAGCCAACTGGTTACAGCACAGAGCTAAGGGAGCAGGTTGAACACTTACCTGATAATCTAGATTTGCTACACAGGTGTTAAATGAAGACCAGAATCCCAGATAAGACATGGAAGAGGAAGGCAGTCTGTGAAATGACTTAAAAAGGGTCAGCAGGGTCAGAGAAATGAGCCGAGGAACGCTCTTAGCAGAGCAGGAATGAACAAAGGGAAAAAAGCAGTGGCAGGCCAGGCCAGAAGATAAGAAGTTGAGCCAACCAAGGAATCAGATAAGAGGAGTTATGGGAGATTTTTTTCAACCCTGTGGGTGGTGCGATTCAACGCTGCGTTTGAGACACGACAGAAGGATTTAAAAGTGGCTTGAAATACATTGTTCCAATAAAAGGTCTTGTAAAAGCCAAAACCTGAGCTCCACATGCCAGTGCTGGGAGAAGGCTGGCGCTGCCCAAGGAGAGCTGTGCAGGGCAGGCCTGGGAGGGAGGATCAAGAGCACCGAGCAAGACGTCTCCATACTCACAAAAATGGCACCACGACCGAGAAGAGGAGATAAAAGGGAGCTGCTTCTTTAATAGTTTCCTTTCTCCTCTCCCTCAAAGATGGTGGTTAAAGCAATGCTCGAGTTTGAGAGCGCTAAAGAGACTGAAAATAAAGGGAAGAGGTGGGATGGAAGAGGAAGATGACAAAACACCTTAGAAAGATGGCTGAGAGTTGGGAGCAAAATAATTCATTAAATAAGAGACCAGATTTTGAGGAGCTGTATGAGAAACAAGATGAAAAGAAAATTATGAGGGGGAAGAACTATTATAAAAAGCAAGAGATGTCCATATTAAGAGTAGGAAATGGCCAAGCACACCTGCTCCAGACAGCATCCCACCAAGAGCGCTCGGCTGGGAAGCAGCACACGCGCAGCTCAAACCCCTCTGCTTCCCAAGGGTTTGCAAATCCATAGTTACTCCCTTTCCTGCACCATCAGCGTAGTTGCTCTTCCTGAGGTTCAGATTATGCCCTCAACAATAACCACAGACTAATCTGAAAGTGGTGACTTTGACAGGGATTACAATAATTCCATGCAGGGGACATGAAATCAGCAATCCCTCTCTGGAGCAGCAGATACCTGTGCTGGGCCTTCCCTGCTCCAGGGGCAGGGGGATCACTCTGGTACCTTCCACAGGTCACTGATTCACAAAACAGAGCAAAAACATGCAATAGACTCACAGTGTCCAAATATTTACTGGAGCAACTGGTTTTAACAGCAAAGGCTGCTGCTACAAAGCTTGTCAAAAACGGGACAGATGAAGAGAATGAAAAAAAAATATTCACAAAGTAAACAGAAAGCTGCAAAAACTGTGACTTTGCTGCCAGACAAACAGAAGAGTTTGAGCACAGATCCTGAAGAGAGCAGTTTTTATATTCTTGTCTCTAGAAGCAGATAGCCAAAAGACGCTTCTCCATTTTCTTTACACTGAAAGGAATTCGCTCCTGTGAATCAAACAACTGACAGCACAGTCCTGCTTAATACAGAAGGACTTTAAACATTTGGGAAAAACAACGAAAGCAAAATATTTTATATGATTAAATCTAGAGACTTTTTTTGCTTGCTTGGAGTTTTCTTTTTTTAACACAAAGATTTCCTTTCAACTTTCTAGGAAACCAACTCTTCGTAGAAATTCCCAGTATTTTCTTTCATTTTTTTAAGTTGTTAAAACTGAAACAGGAAACCCATTTTGAAAATTTTTAAGAATCAGTTCCTCTTTATTTATGCAAAGATCTGGAATAAAAACACTGAGTCCACCAGAAGCATTTCTATCCCTCCTCTGTGAGCTGAGCAAAGATTGTAAACAAGGCACGAGGAACAGGAACCACAGGTATTCTGTGTTAGCAAATCCCAGTGCAGGTACACCACAAAGTGAAACTGATTTTTAAATTCATACTTTGTGTTTTAAAATCGTATTTATGTATCTTTTATATAATACAGCTTCCTTGATTAACAACATTGCTTCGGCAATCAGAAAGGAAATATTAGTTTGAGGATAACGGGTCAAATTTGTTTTTAACAAGTATATAAATTCTGTACAGCAACAATCATAGATGCGACCTGAAAAACGTACAGCTTTGATCACTATTACCAATAAGCATGAGGGGGTTGTTTTGGGTTGGTTTTCCTTAAATAATATCCTTAATGGCATGGGAGGAGTTTGCTGGTGTTATTACATACTGTAGCCAACATATCTGACCAACTTCAATTTAGTAGTTATTAAAACAGAAAACATTTTTGGCTGTGTTTGATAACGAATAATTAGTTGCAAAATCAGTTTAGTGTTTACATAGATTACAAATGCAAAATATGAGTGAAATAGGAGAAGCTGTTGCATGCATTTCTTAGAAAAGCAAAATACTTTGCCTGCACAAACAATTCACCTAAAACTTCCATCCTCTCCTGAAAATGTTGTTTAGATTAATATTTCTTTCAATTTTTTATTCAGCTGAATTAGAAGTAACTGTATCTTTGTAACTTCCACCACAGTAATTAGTTCAAATGCTGCACAGTAAAACCCTGCATCCCCGACTAGAACACAACATTCAGCTGATTTTGGAACCAAAGCAGGGGGAGGGTGTTAAATGGCAAAACCCAGGATGAACTTTTAATGGAATATTATTAATACATTTTGCTCACCCAATTTTAAATCAGAACTAACAGTGGCTCCCTCTCTTATTACTAGTTTTATTTTTCAGCCCATGTTAGTCACGTAACAACAACCAGACCCATTGGCTCGCCCTGTGCAGCCCAAAGGACAGATGACAGACGATGTCCCCTGCTCTGACATGCAGAACAGAATAAAATCCCAAAGGCCAGTGATAGTCCCACTGGGGATTTTCCTTGGCACACAAAGGTTAGTGATTTTGAGTAGGCAGATGAGGAAAAAAGGGCAAATTACTTTCTCCCCCCAAAAAGAAATAGTTTTCAATTCAACATGAGCAAATCTTCAAAAAACTATAACTCAGTTTTTTAAATCTAAATTAAATAGGAATCACTGGGAACATTTTAAGTGCTAAACCAAACGTAGCCTAATTTCATAAAGAAAATATGACATAAGCATCTATTCTGAAGTACAAAACACAATAAAGTAGAAAACCTGGGCATTGTAGTGCTAATATTTCAGGTTAGCTGCTGCATCCAGCTGTAGGCACAGAGAGAGATTTGAAAACTGGCATCTATGTGAAGCCCCTACAAAGCTCACTCACAACAAGTCTCATGGACTGAGGAAGCTGAAATCTTGCACAGCGTACATAACGTGGCAAGACAGAGAAGAGATGGAGGCATTGAATAAAGCAGCTTTATTTATTTTAAAACTAAACCATAGCTAAGCCCACACGGGGGAAGCCTGTTATCCCCTTTTCATTTTCTGCACTACGACATTCAAACGTAGTTGCTTTCCTCTGGTGCTGAAAGCTTTCAAATGCATTAAGAAAACAAGCAAAAATAAACAGCATTTCCCGTTATTAGTAGAGATTCCACTAAATGCTACCTCTCCAGCACAAAAGCAGCAGTAGAAAACACCAAAATCATTGCATTTTTCTGCTCAGTGCAACATATCTTTACAAGCAGTTTGCTGCGAAGACGCCATTTTATCAAACCTGAAACGCAGCCAAAAGCTCAGGACGCTGTGCTGCTGCTCTCTCGCTGAAATGTTATGTAATAAATTGATTTAACAGAAGCAGATGCTATTTTCTCAGGGTTAGGGTTACTTTCCCCTCTTTTTTTGGCTCTAAAAAGGGCCGATGGGTAATAAAATACCTGAAGAAAGGAGCCGCCCAACCATCCTAGGAGACGCTACATTGTGTGCAGAGCTGTTCCTACTCCTGCCTCTACGTTCTCCAGGGCTCCCGGCTTCAATATGTCGGCTGTGTACAGTGTAAGCCTCATCCTGTAGAGCTGCCAAGAAAATCTCTCTGTGCAAGCGTGCGCCCAGACAACCTGCGAGCTCGGCCGGGCCTCGGCTGCACTGGCTATGGAAATGCCCTTTCCACGCACAGCCCTCCTCCCCCTTCCCCTCGCTCCGCTCCTGAGCTCTAGGTGAAGGTATCAACAGAGCAGGATTTTTAAGCTTTGATTATCTAATTGCAGCTGACACTAAACCGATCTTCCTTCCTCTTTAAATTCTTTCAACTGTCACAAAACATTTTCACTTCAGGACCCAGCTACAATTAGCGCCCGTAGCTGCTTCTCTGACGCTTTTGAAAGTCAGCCAAGAGAAGATGCGGGTGCTGCCGAACGCCTGCCCCAGCTCCTTCCTGGAGTCCTCCTCCTGCCCCAGCTCCTGTCTGGAGTCCTCCTCCTGTCCCAGCTCCTGCCTTCTGCCCCAGGTCTTGCCTGGAGTCCTCCTCCTGTCTGGAGTCCTCCTCCTGCCCCAGCTCCCGCCTGGCATGCTCCTCCCTGCCCCAATGGCAGCTCCTGCCCATCATCTTCCTCCCTGTCCCAGCCACATCCCCTGCCTCCTTCCCGCTGCCCTCCTCCCTTCTCCAGCTCCTGCCTCCTTGCCCAGTGTCCTCCTTCCTGCCCCAATGGCAGCTCCTTCCTCCCACCCACCATCCTCCTCCCTGCCCCAGCTCCTGCCCGCGCCGCCCTCCTCCCTGCCCCAGCAGCAGCTCCCAAGTCCCAGATGTACGCTGGATCGCTGCCAAGCCCTTAATGACTTCCCTGCCTCTATCTAAACCAGCTCTAAGTGGCAAACGCGAGCGCATTAATCAGCGGCGTGGTTGTTTATAGAGGCAGGGAAGGGAAGAGCTGCCCGAACAATGCGGCAGGAGCCGGGCGCTGGCTGCGCCTGCACAGCCGGGACCAACCATCTTGGAACACCCGCAGTGGGAGCCCCGGAGCTCTTCAAGGCACAGGAACACGCAGGGTGAGCACAAAGGGGGTCAAGCCTAACGTTTTTAAGGGACTAAGGATCATCACAAATTCTCAGATCACGCATGGAGAACTTGGATCGGTGCACACACACAAACTGCAAAGGCTGATTTACACGAACTTCTAGTATGTCCCAAACACTCTTTTATGGTTATTCCCCCTCCTACCTGCCCCAAACACATATCAATGGTGCAGTAAGTGGAGCACGTTTTAAATTTGCTGTTTCAGTGTGTGTCAGGTGCCCATGGGAGCGGTTTGGCCCCTCTGTGCTGGATCTCACAGCCCATGGCTCTTTAAGGGTTTGGCTGCGTTCTCAGGGTCGCTGCCACTTCACCAGCAAAGCACAATCACTGCTGCTATTCTTGGCTCGAGAACTGCTCCACTGAAGTACTCCTGAAAATAGTTGGGTTTCCTTCTGAAGACATTTTATTCTCTGTTTCTTTGCATTAGTCTCTGAATACTGGTCGGGTTCAACCTCATTTGAGAAACAACAGATGAATGAAAACCAAATCTGCTTGGTTTTGTTTCTCTTCAGAAAACTATCTCAAATGCATTAAGGAACTAAGCCTGAGAGTCAATTCTGCAGTAACTTTTTGGAGCGAAACTATTGTTGTGGTTTATTACAGTCCTTTGACACCAACTATACACATTGAAATTTCCGTTAGTTAAAATATGTCAAAACTGGATGAGAACATCGGATACACTCCCATGTTCCTTGTATTCTTCTTATTAATAATACAAACTTCCTGTAATCAACTTCAATTTATGGAGGTAGGTACTTGTAACGGGCACCTATTGAAGGGGACTGTTTTTACCAGTCACGAGTAGGCAGAAAGGCAACGAAGAACCCCAAGAAAGGTCAGAGCCTACTAAAAAGTCTGGGAGCAAAATGAAGCACAGCTTCCACTCCAGTCGTGCTGGCAGAGCAACGTCTGTTCCCTTCTATGTGTCCCATCTTGGAGCAACTCTGATGGGGCTTATGCCTGATAAATTTGAAATTCATAATTACTGATGCCTGCAGACTAAAGAAAGGGGATTTCAGAGGTGATGCAGCCCACTCACCTGGTCTAAGGAATTATTCCTGAGACACACTAGGTGACATTAGACAACTCACCACAGAAGGCCTCCAGCAATGGAGTCTGCACATTCCCAAGTGCCCTATCTCACTTCTCAAGACAGTTTTCATACCAGCGTGTTTTCCCTAATGTCTACCCTTAATCTTCCTTGTTGAAATTTAAGCCTATTATTTCTTATCTGATCCATCACAGACGTACAGAACATATCATTTTCTTCCCTGCAGCAGTCATTTAGGTATCTCTGCATTTATAATTCCAGTCTTCCTTTGGCTCAGGAGCTCCAACTCCTTTACGCTTTGCAAGGCTTTTTTTTCCAAGATCTCTACTCATTCCTGTTCCATTCCTCTGCTTCTTCCAGCTGGTTCACATCCTACTGAAGGCACAGTACCCCAAACTGGACTCAATATTCAGAGGCCTTATCCCATGTGCCCCATGGGAAGCACTGTCCATATCCCTCAGTGTGTCTGTCCTCTTTTCAACAGTGTGACACCTCAGTCTAGTTTACCCTGTGACCAGATCCATTTCTGCAGCATGATATTCACATACCTGTATTTGGGTACAGAGTTGTTCTGGCCCAAAAAAAGAGCCTTTTTCTTTTCTTTATTTCTTATCCAATTACACAATTGTGTCACCACTGTTCCATACTGTTTGTCCTTCTTGCGCTCTTCTCCAGCTGGAATCAATCAAAAATTTAATGCAGGCTGTTGTTTACAGCTGAAAGCCTGACTCAAACATCAGAGAGCACAAATTTGCACTCTTGCTCAAAATGTTCTCATTCTGCCAGTAAGGACCAACAGCTACTCCCTGTCTACACCTTCCTGAGCAGCTGTGACACTTCTTACAACAGCTTCATCTTATACTTCCCAATTTTTACGCCACCACACATCCAGCACAACAAAGTCTTCTGAGCCACTATCAAAGGCTGCACCAAGTTGGCTTCCAGGACATTTTGCACTGCTGACAGGGAAGTACCCTCCTTAGGCACAACCTGCTCTCCACACACCCATGTTGACTCTGCAAAGTCTCTCTTGCAAAGTTCTAAATGCACAGAAAAAACGCTTTGGTTATTTTTCTAGGATCGCTCTAGCAATTACTCTGACTGATCTTTCAGTTCCTCATTTCTCACCTTTAAACATCGGTTGTTTTATTTTCTGTTTTCTAGTTCTCATATTCTGAAAGTGATCACATTGCTCCAACCCATCCTCTATGTAGTCTACTATGAATGTTGTTATTTCAGATAACTGGAAACTTTATTTCTTTAAGTACTTTTAACTTGCTTGAGCCTTAGTTCTAAGTCAACCAATCAGTTTACAGATGAAGGGAAAAGGCATTTAAAATATTCTTGATGCCATCCATCAGTGGTTCTCTCTGCTGAACATCCAGCCAGTTTCAGTGGCCTTCCCTTTACTGAACTGACTTGTGAAATGGTTACCTTTTCATTCATTCTTTGTTTGTTTTTTTCCTAACGGCTACGAATTTGGGGTTCTCTTTGTTTCTTGTAGTATCATACCTGTTCCCTGAGCTGTACAAGTTCAGCTTTCCAATAATTTCCACATGACCTTACACCCTTTCTGCTCTTCCCAAGGGCCAAACGCTTTTTATTCCCTGTTCAATTATTATTCCCTGGAAAGGTAGTTGCTTTCTGCCTTTTCCTTCTCCACCATCAGAGGCATGTCCTGTTACTTGGTCCCTTCACATGCTTTGTCAGAAAATTGCCACCTGCACATTTTAACACCTTGCCAGGTTCTGTCCTGGTCTTTCTTTCCTCACAGACACCTGGGCAGTTCCTGTCCCTGGCTATCACTGCAGCACTGCCCATCCACAGTGAAGCTGGAGGAGGGATGCAGCTCTGGACCTTCTAAACCAAAAGCAGCCCCCTTTGAGTCATCAGGCTTTTGCACAGCCCCACTCTTTGAAAGGGAGGACAGCAAAACTACAAAGGCACCTCAGTTATTTATCCTTTCACCCATTTCTATTTTTCCTTCTCCCGGTGAAAAACTCTAATCACTGTCAAAGAGATTTGAAGCAGCAGATTTATTTTGCATGCTCTGCTGCCTGATGTCAGATAACACACACAATACAGAAAAACTCATTCCAGAGATTAGCTTACTGATGAGTTTTTACCATTATTTTTCATTCATAATGCCCGTATTTGGGCTACACAGAGCTTGCCTCTTCTCTATATTCAAGGTATTGTATAGAATCTTTGAAAATTTAGATGGGAGACAAAACCCTCCACGAGCTGAGAATCACATTCCACAACTTTCCCATCACTGCATTTCAGGAAATGTTCATCACTCAGGAACACATCCAGACAGAACCATGGGCTAGATCCCATTTCCACATAAACTTCTACATTTACGTCCTTGTCTGATGTTTTCATTTCCTTTTGTCTAAATATATACCTGGCTCTAGTGACCTTTGGGAACACTGCCTGATTTCCAGGGGCATGAACCAGACAACAAGCACTACCAAAAGCTAAACAAAGCTAAACACCATAAGAAGACAGAAACATAATCACCTCTTACACCTGAACATCCCTTTACAGCACTAAGTATTGGCAAAAAAAAAATCTCCCCATGTTTTTAAACAAATCCCACTAGTAGGAAAACTTTCACACAGCCACTCAGCAGAAATGTGTGTGTAGTGAAGAGCTGTAGAGGGACCTGCTCTGCAAATCACGGCCAACACCTCGACAAGTGGTGTAAGAACTGCAAGCTGTGAGGAGCTTCAGTGCAGAATGGCACAGTGTGTTTGCTTCACACAGCCACCTTCCATGGAAGCAGCATAAACAGCCAATTCCTGTGTTTCCAAACAAACATCACCACGCTTGTTCATCCGACACCAGCAGCCATGGGGCACAATGAGGCACATCAGGTATTATGGTATTAAAAAAATACACTTTTTTTTAAAGTGTATTTTCTATAGAAAGTGTGAAATTATACACACAGAAAGTGTGCAAACAAGATGAATAAATATTATCTAATCCCTGGTTTCTACTTTATAGTGTTTAGTGTTTTAACTATTACACGTGAAAAGCTCTGCTTATGGGAGATCCAGAATAAATCAATTTCTATATTTTCTGGTTTTAATTGTGTAACTTTCCAAACTAAAAGCAAAAAGGCAGTATTGTTTTGCCAACAAAGATATGCTGCTAATGGAATTACAGAATATGGGCTCGAAGAGATGAAGTTCAGCAAATCATTTCCATAAAGGGTGTTCTCACGTGCTTTGTTTGTCAAGGCTCAGCCTGTTTGCAATGCCTCCAGGAGAGCAAGCTAAATCTTATTTCAGACTTCTGAAATTAAACTTTATTAATGTATTTCAGAACTGCTCTTGCATGTACCTGCCTTACCTACAGCCATCACAAATCACAGTAAGCAGAACTGTTCAAGCTGAATTGTTCAAACACGAGTTTAGCAGGAAGGTCCTACGACTTTGCTGGATCTGATGAAACAACTGTATGCCAAAGCTTATCAGTGTTTTCCAACTATATTGACTGGGTTTAGAAGAAATGATATTTCACCCTAAAACCTTTCTCCAATTTTGACTTTACAACCATATAAAATTGTCCTATCAGAAGGAATTCTGAAGTAACCCACAGTTAAAGGACTGGATGTCTGGAATGAGTATTGCCAGACATGAATTTAACAGTAAGCAGGACTTTTTAATCTTGCTTCCTAAAACAGTTATCAAAACCAGAATTAATACAAACATATTATAGGAGTTATCCTGATACACAACTGCACAAAGCAACTTCCAGCCCCCAACAACCACTTATGTGCACATATCATGCCATGAGCAGGAATATGCAAACTTCAGCTAAAGAAATCTTCAAACATGAAATAAAACTTCCAGCTCCACAGAAAAGAAGAATATTTAGCTCAGCACAGAATCTGGCATCAGCACACAAGAGGAAAATAAATCTCTGTAACTGCTGTCCAATTCTCACTTCCCAGAAAGCAAAGACAGAACAAATTAAGAGCCTAACTCTTGAATTTCCACAATGCTGGTGTGTTTTCTCCTTCCAATTACTGCAGGAATTACTTGCTCTCGTTTCTTTTTAGACTTTGAAAACTTATGATATGGATCTGCTCCACAAAACACACTAGTTGCCAATAAAAAGGAAGGACAGAAGTTCCTTCCCAATTCCTGCAGGACATGGTACATTGGTTTGGAGTTGATGGATGGTGGTTCCACATCACTGAATTGCAGGAAAATCAAAGGCATCTTGGAGAAGAACTGATGACTTCTTTTGATCTCTGTTCTTACAATTATCAAACACACAGTGGTTGCCTGGAGACTTCTATACAAACTTCTTGATTTGTAAAGAAACAAAGAAGCCTGTATTTACTTGTTGTTTTTAATCTCCCATGGCAGCTTCCAGAAATTACCTTTTTAATTCTTTTAGATCACGTGGCAAAAGATCCATTCCATTGATTCAATTAATGCTTCACAATAAGGGGAGTTAACCATTCACCATGTTTTTTGGAGTTAGTGACAAAGTGGGAAGAGCAAAAAAGCCCCATTTTTAAAAATAACAAACTTGACTAGATACTAGAATGCTGCTCATAAATTAGAGATACAGCTTCCCTTCGGTGTAATCCTGAAAAGGATTACAGAGGGGGAATGTCAAGAACAAGCTTTGTAGCTCAAGGCAGAAGCTCCAGACAAGTAACTATTCTACTCTAAAGTACTCAGAAAACAGTTTCACAATATTTAACAACGAGCAGAAAAGACTGTTTTCAAGGGATAAGATTTCTAAAGTGTTCCATGCAATTTAAAATGCTTTAATTTCTTCTCTTAACAGTTTATCTAGTTAATGTTTTAGACATTACCTTAAGAGAGAAACAAAAAATCCCTACTCTCACCCACTTCACTGATATTTCCAGGTGATAAACCTGACAAAGAATATATTAGTGGCCATCAATTCCCACTTGCCTTACACTGGCAGAACATCCTTTTTAATTCACTGCAGTTAAGTTCTGATCAGTGTTTTGGATAGTAGATAACAGAGACTGTGCTGATAAGAGAATAAAGAGATAAAATACTGTGATTTTTAGAGTGAGGAGGCTGGCAATGCCTCTCTAACAGCCTTCCTTGTACCCAGGTAGTTATAAATAGGGCCTGGAAGGAACATGGTTGCACAATTACAAATTAACTATGAGGGAATATGAGCCTATAAAAAGAAATGCTACAGACATGAATTTACATCAAGCATCTTCTGGATCCTGGCTCTTTGATTTACACCAGCTCATCCACAGAAAGAAGTTATTATTGTCCATGATGAGCATATAGAAGCCTCACAGGGAGCCTTCCTTGGGCAGAATCCAGCCTAAGGGGCTCTGGTCAGGCAATCAGGGCACCAGAGAGGGAAGGAGCCCTGGGCATGGATTCTTTACTGACTGCCTTTAGTCTTTGAGACGTCTAATAATGGCCAGGAATAATGTCCACTCTCCCACTTGAAGGTGCTCTTCAGGCAGACAAAGTCTTGTTTAGATGTGGATCAGGTACCTACACTGAGTCTTCTGGGAAAGTTAAATTTATTTTGTTCCTTCCCTTCACTTCCCCCAGAGAACCTTTACCTGAAAAGTCTCTTCAGTAAATGAAATACCCAGGGAACCAGAAACAGACATTTAAAGGAAAACAGTTCCTACTGATGCTAAGAGGAGGAAGGCAAAAATCTTCCTTCTGATAAAGCATTGCTCAGTTGGAATCCTCCTGTTTAAAATTTATTTTCATATTCACAAAAATTAGTTTAAATTAAATTTAATGGAAAATTCATGAAAATTCACTTAAATTCTGTATGTTTACAGCATATAGAATCCCCAAATTTTTTCTAATGCTAACAATCACTCAGATCCTAACAGCTGAGAAGAAAAGGCTTTGGCCTTCCCTTGATACTCTTCCTACTTCTTTCCTCTTTATGCTCATCAAGGTGAAGACAAAGCCCATATGAGAGACTGGGCGAGACTGTTGATATATGTATCTCATGGCTACAGAGGTCTCTCAGGAGTGAGATACTTCTCTCCCAGCCTCCCAAAGAAGCCAGGCACACAGCTGTCATCACCATAAACTGAGTTGGACATTTATTTTTTCCTCCTGTAGCCATCTGCAGTCAGTAAATGAACTGATGCTCCACCTGCTGGAAAGAACTACACGAGTTCCAGAATTCAGAGAGTTCTTCCTATGGGGAAGATGCAATCCTTTAAGACTCAAAAAAACCATCTCTTTAGTCAGCAGACAAAAAATTAGCCAAGGATTTAGCTTGTCTAAGATTCTATTCCCTGAACTAAGAACTTTGTGCAGATCTTCTGATGCCTTTGAAAGCTTTTGCCTTTACAGAATAAACAACCACCAGACAACTGTGACTGTGTGCACAAATTGCTTTAGATTAAAACTGCAGGTTTAGATTAGATGTTAGAAAGAAATTCTTCCCTGTGGGGGTTAAAGCACTGGCACACGTTGCCCAGAGGAGCTGTGGCTGTCCTATTCCTGGAAATGTTCAAGGCCAGGTTATCCAGGGCTTGGAGTAACCTGGGATAGAGGAAGGTGCTCCTGCCCGTGGCAGGGAGTGGAACAAGATGAGCTTTAAGATCCCTTCCAACCCAAACCATTCTGTGATTATAAGTAACACTTTTGCTAAGAGTCTGATCTTGGTTAATTTGTTTGGTACAATATGGAATATAATATGAAGCTGAAAAGGTGCTGCACTCCTCTTCCTCTCAGCTTTTACTGCACTCTAATTTTTTCCAATGGTAACAGAAAAGTAGCAAAAGAATAAAAAAAACCAAACGAATTCAGCAGTGCAAAACATCTGCTGAAGATTGCCAGGCTGACAAACTACACCTACAGCAGGTTAAAACAGGAATCAGGAAAAGAAGTCTAAAGCCTCAAGGTAAAAATGCATCTGGCAAGATCAAAGTCAGACAGCTCGTACCACACTCTTACAAGTGAAGTTCCTTTATGAATTATGTTATGATTTACACTGGACTTTGTTTCATGATTTACAGTGTGTTTCTTTAAACTCAAACACAGATGCTTCAGATACATTTATAATGATGCTTGGAAGAAATCTCACACTGACCCTCAGGCAGCCTGAGCCACTTGAGTTGGTCAGTCTGTCTCTACCACATAAATAATGACCAGAGGGGCAGCTCCGATCTCTGCTCTCTGTGACCAGGGACAGGACCCAAGGGAATGGCTGGAGCTGTGTCAGGGCAGGGTTAGGCTGGATATCAGGAAAAGGTTCTTCCCCCAGAGGCTGGTTGGCCACTGAACAGGCTCCCCAGGGCAGTGGGCACAGCACCAAGGCTGCCAGAGCTCCAGGAGTGTTTGGACAATGCTCTCAGGGACAGGGTGGGGCTGTTGGGGTGTCCCATGCAGGGCCAAGAGTTGGACTCGATAATCCCTGTGGGTCTGTTCCAACTCAGGATATGCTATGATTCTAAAGTTCCGAAAATAAAATAATAAACATATACAACACAGAACATCAATCTGACAGTTAATAAACATCTCCAAAAGCAAAAGAAGCCAAATATGTCAGAACCATCCCTGCTGAACCGGGATTTGCAAGGAAGATGAGGATGCTGCTCTAACTGGTGGGAAGTGATTGCTTTCCATTCCACTAAAGCCAAATACTTGAGAATGCAGAAGTAGAACCTCTTCCCTCCCTAAAACAGGACCATTTTGAGTAAATAAACAATTGTTTTATTTTGTCTATTCAGTTTTGTGTTCCTGGGGAGAAGCTGAATAATATATTCAAATCCATCTTGATAACCACAGAAGCTGTAATTTCTGAGAGATTATTTTCTTATCTAACTAAAACTTCTAAGGACACCACCAAAGAATTTGATCTGTTGCAGTTCAGCTCAGCAGCAAAAATAGTGAAAGATTCAGTAATGCCCAAAGGGAAAAACTGCAGACAGTTCAGATCTGAAGTATGTGATGTTTGACAGCATTTAATGAGTGATAATGAGCAACACTTCAGATCATACGGAAACCACTAATATTCAAGATATCAAAAACCTTCTTATGACTTAGTCCAGATAACTTTTTTTAAGCCCAAATAACTATATCAGAACACTCTCTGCCTTCCCTAACACCACACACACACACACAGAGCAGTGATGGAAAAGGGGATGTGCACCATTTACCGACTGAGTTCATCTCCACTGGAAAACTTATGTGATCTCTAGCATGTAAGAAAGGCAAGTAAGAAGAGAGCTCCTTATTTCCTCATTCATTGGCAGCTTCAGGAAAATAAAGGCAGTTAAGAGACTTACTCCTCCATATCCTGTTTCCAATAGCCAAAGGAAGGTTGGTGTGTCTGATACTCCACCTGCAAAGCTGCCTCCAGCTCTGGGCCTCCAAACTAACAAGGATGTGGAGCTGCTGGAGCAGATCCAGGAGGCCACAGAGATGCTACAAGGGCTGGAGCCCCCCTGCTCTGAAGCCAGGCTGGGAGAGTTGGGGGTGTTCAGTTCGGAGAAGAGAAGGCTCCAAGGAGACCTCAGAGCCCCTTCTGGTGCCTAAAGGGGCTCCAAGAGAGCTGGAGAGGGACTGTGGTCAAGGGCCTGGAGTGACAGGACAAGGGAGAATGGCTTTAAACTGAAGGAGGGTAGGTTTATATGAGATATAAGGAAGAAATTTTCCACTGTGAGGGTGGTGGGGCCCTGGCACAGGTTGCCCAGAGAAGCTGTGGATGCCCCATCCCTGGAAGTGTCCAAGGCCAGGTTGGATGGGGCTTGGAGCAACCTGGGCTAGTGGAAGGTGTCCCTGCCCATGGCAGGAGGTTGGAATTAGATGTTCCCAAAGGTCCCTCCCAACCTAAACCATTCTGTGACTCTCTGATCTGCAAAGGACACAATGAAGTGGTAGAAAGGCCTAAGACACTAAGTATTATTTTCCTAATGTGAAAATAACAATTGAGAGAATAAGTAAGTTAATAAAGGCAAAAAAGCAACATAACAGGACATAAGCAAAGTTCCTATTCCTTATTTACAAACATGCAAAACACACTTTAAAGAGCATTAAAACCGTCAAAATTACAGATGAAAACCTGGAAACACCTGACTTAACAACGCTTCTGTAAGAATGACCACTAAATAAACATTTAGGTAAATATTTAGATTCGTATCAGAGAAAGGGGGGAGGAGGGAAAAAACAAACAAACTGAAGAAAGACCCCACAGCTCTGAGCACGGGAATAAGCATTCGAAGCGGATGCCAGAAATGACGCATCCCGTAAGAAGACGAGCGGCAGGCACACGCTTTGCTTCAAAACCTGCGGGTTTAAGACGACCCTTAACATCCTTCACGTTCGTTTTCACGCCACCTGTGCCGGCAGCCAGAGGCCACGAGCCGGGTTTGGAGAGCCTTACCTGGTTGGGTCTTACTGGGATGATGCTGTCCACCCGCTCCCTGCTGCGGGGGAGGACTGGCCCCCGCCGGCGCGGGGCTGGTGCCGCTCAGAGTCCCGGCGGGCAGTGGCTGCCCCCGCTTTAGGAGCTGCTTCTGTTCTTGCTGGCGGAAGCGTGGAGGCACCTCTCGGGGCAGGTATCGGGACGCAGCCGGCTGCTGCCCGTTGGCAGACGCGCGCTTGCCATTGCTGCTGTTGGGAATAGTGCTGGTGGAAGTACTGGTACCGGTACCGGCAGGTTGGGGCTGGCTTAAACTGGTCTTAATAGGTTCTGGCACTGCATTTAAAAAAAACAATAAAAAAAAAAAATTTAAAAAAAAAAAAATTAATTGTTTTAGTATCAGAGGGGTTGGGGGTTTTTTTACTGTAAATGAGCAAATGGATAACATTTCTTAGTCCCGCAGTTGGCAAAACGTGTTTTCTCCTTAAGCAAAACGTGGCCCAGGACAGTATTTGAACCTTTTATTCCTTACTGCAGCACATCCTCCCTCCTGTTTTAAACCACACAGAGGACAAGAGAGAGCTGTGACAATTCAGCATTGAACAGGAGGGTCAGTTAAGCTGCACCCACCTAAAGCCCCCGCTGCCTTTTCAGTTCAGCAGTTTTGCAGGTTTGGATGCGAGCTTGCCAATATTAACATCAAACCCCACGGCCTACAGCCACGAAAACAAACATTTTCAGGTTTCTAATGAGCTCCCAAAACCAAGTTAAAATACCTGATACACCAGCTTATTCAACGCTCGCACAAACTTTAATTTTCCTGTGGTCTTTATACAAACCTTCACATCAAGCACTTCAGGACACCCCAGGTGTACATCTGATATGCCCCACGCTGACCCCTGCCTGCAATAAACCAGCCAGGCCACCCTGGAAAACTGATCAACTTGCACAGCAGCAGCAGTGAGCAGGCACCAGGGGAATGCTGAGGGTGGTCAAAGCAAGCAGGGACTCGGCCAAGCAAAAATATGCCAAGTTTGACAGAACCATCAACATTCTGCTTCTCCAAATTGTTTATTTTGGAAGCCTAAACAATTTCAGCTATGCTTATGTCTGTGACAAAAAAGGAACTCTGAATATAAAAAAAAAAAAAAAAAAAAATTGAAGCACCAGTAATACCTGAAAAGCAGAGATTAAACCTTCACTCCCTTTTCAAAATGTATCACCAGCTTTGGAAACAGTTCATCCATACTCTGACAATTAAAAAAGTAGTTTAAAAGTGTGATGGAATGCAGAGTAATTATTTTCAAATATCAAATTTGCATATTCAACATGCACGTGAAAACTATTCTGTTTCCACAATATAAATAAATCTGTTGTCCACATGACAGAAAATATGACTTAATTTTAATGAGTGCTTTTAAACTCCTCCTCCTATTGCTATTACTGTTACAGAAATGTAAGCATTTACCTACTAAAATCATCATTATCACAAAGATGCAAACATTTAGAAACACAGAGACCTGAAATACTCAGTCCTTCTGCAAAGGATGAAGCTGTGACTCCTTTACCACAGGATTCACCAAGAGCATTCCAGATGCAGCTGATGGACCAAAAATAATGCACCCTTCCAGCAAGGAAGGCTCTCCAAGCTGGCTGACAGACCAGGAACACAAACCCTTGTGCCAACAGATGAGAAGGAATGCCAGGGAAGAGGAGGGAAAGGACAAGAGAATGGAAGCCACTAACTGGCACGATGCCAGCGGAGTCGGGATTTGTCTGGCCCTGAGATTTCATAAGGAATAACAATTAATTGGAAACATATTTCAGAGAGCAAGGCAGGCTGCTTTTTAAAAAGCATTATCCTCTCCGTACTGTGTATATATAAATCACATCTGATACTTCCAAATAGGTGTGCATATACAGATATATATAAAACCCATCACTAATGCAAGTCATAGAATACACATTTTCCACTTTAATGTAAATTCACAAAGCTGTTTGATCAAAAAGGTGTGGCCAGAGAAACCCAATTTCAGTGTTAGAGACAATGTTTCCCTCTGTATATCTGAATCCCAGATGAGAGAAAAGAACAAAGAAAATCAAAATATCACTGTATTTTAGAATAAAAAATATTTCTGTGTATATGTTTTTCTCAAATCAACAGAGAAAAGTATATTTTATTTTGTACATCAAAAATCTTTTTAAAAGAGTAGTTAAATGAAAGCTCTTGCAAGAATAGTGTGTCTACAAATCATGGCAGCTGGCAAATAACCATTTAATTACACCACTGACAGGGAATAAAGCAAAAAGAGTGAACAACATCACAGTAATGGGCTTGAGCTCCAAATTCCACCTTCGTACCGGGCTAGAATTTAGACTTCAAATACAGCAATAACATTTGGCAAATATATGTTACAAAGACAATATGACTGTATTCTATAGTCATCCTCAGCAATGTTTAAACAGCAATTTTCAGTTGATATGCACTGTGAGAAATACCAACTGTTCGAAGTGTCTGCCCTGCACGTCTCATGATATTTGCTCCAACAACACCTTTATAAACCCTTTGGCCACTCTCCTTCCCAAAAGGCTACATTCCAAGACGAGGGCTGTCCCTGGCAGAACACACAGTGCACAAAGACACATTTCAGCTCACTGCAGGGCACAAAAGCAGAGCAGAGGGAGCCTCTCCCAGGCAGTGCCTCAGTCAGCAGAGCTGCCCCAGCACTGATGCTCCGTGAGCTCCGTGGTTAATCAGCCCCAAGGGCCAACCTGCCAATCCATGGAGAGCCCTTTCCAGCCCCGGAGGAGCAGCCTGTCCACCCTTTCACCTGAAAGTAATCCACTGTCACAGCTAATGGCATGTGGGCAGCTGTGGGGAACCCAGGAATTAACACGGAGCCTTTACAGCTAAATTTGCTTGAATGCTAAAACTGTTGTTTAAAATGTATGGGGGAATGGATTTGATACTGAGTGATTTAAGAGCTGAAGCAAAAACATTTAAGCAGAAAGCCTCTTGCAAAAATACAATTAAAGGCGTAAAATAAAAGCCTTGAGATTGCTCTCTCTTAAGATGTTTGTGATGGGTATCTGCTTACTCTCCATTCCGAGCTGTACATACACTAAACAATGAGCTTGCCTGTAATAATTATCAGTACTTAATGGTATCTAAACTTCTTAATCCAATTTCACCCAAACAAATCCAATAATTACTCCATATGCTTTTTGATGATTACAATCTCGGGAATCCCAACTGCATAAAAAAGTGTTACGAGCAATTGTAGGTGGATTTTATTAATATAATGAATAGGATCAGTCTAACAGATTTCAATTACAACAATAGCTTTTAAGTACATTTCTATGACATAAGGAAAGAACATGCATAAATGAAAGAAACTGGTTAAGCCACATAATACTGATTTATGGCAGCTTTTTCCTTTCATTCACCTCATTAACATTTCTCTATATTTCAGAATCCCCCACTCCAGCCCTATAAAACTTGCATTTCTAAAGCCTTCGAGTACCAGACATTCCAGAAGAGAAACAGTTAAACCCAGAAATGCATTCTTGGCTGCTACTGTGACAGGATTTATTTACAGCTTCTATTAAACACAGCAGCTCCATTACAAAGTGCTGGATGTGAGGAGAATTTTTGATTATACAATGCCAATGCCTCACTGCGTTAAACATATCATGCCAGTGTATTTTTTTTTTTTTCCTTCAGCAATTCGTTCAGGTCATTGTTTGATGGGTTTATGAATTCATTACAGGAAACAGATGGATCCCATAATTCAGAGCTATTCTCCCAGCCAATCATATGGGCAATTTTTTTTCCTCATCTTGCTCCCCCCTCCAAATCAACCTTAATGAAGCCACTTCCTCCATGGCCAATTCCCTGCACATACACACTGCAGCGACAACGGCTGCTGCTTGAAGCACCCTCCAAACACTAAAGGCTTTCAAAATAAAGCTGAACAGGAGCACAGACTCACACAGACACCCCCTCTGAGGTCACACCGAGCGCCAGGAACTTACCCAAGTCGGGCGAAGGCAGCCACGAAACACAGGATTATAGTGGCCAAAAATAGACATCCTCATTAGCAAGAAACCAGTTTTTATTTGCTGACAAAAGTCTCTTTCGGAAAAAAAATTGTTGCCCCCCCCACCCCCCTCCAACCTACTTTCAAAGGCTGAATTTTCATTTAACAAATTACCTCCTTTGTCTCCTAAGCGCTGGGATTTGTTATCCACAGTGACATCTACTGGTAACAGCAAAGGTGCTCAGAAACTACGGCATAAAAGCTGACTTTAATGTTTTTACACAATAATTGGTAATTTTCTGTCTGGATCATCCCTTCCCCCAAGCTCACAAACTTCTCCTGAAAAGTACCTGCAGAAAATTTACAGTCTAAAGCCAAGAGAAACCCAAAAACTCGTTTTCCACAGTACTCAGAATGGCTTTTATAATGTAACCAGAAGCTGCTGTTCGACATCAAAGCCCACTTTCAGGGATAAAAGTAAAAATACCCATGTTACTGTGGCTTTAGAACTTTATCACCATTTATGTAAAGAAATTACTCCGTTTTATTGGATAAATGATATTGTCAGGAATTGGTACAGTCAGAACAAATAAAGTCTTTACCTGATTTACCTTCATTTCCCCCTTACTTTGACCTCCCAGCTGACCACAGTGCATCTTCTCCTGCTTTCTCTTCCACAGGTTTCCTCTCCACTTCCTTCTCTTGACTTTTGCAACGTTTCCTTCCTCCTTCCTTAGCCTTTCATCATCACAGTTCTAAAACCTCCTCTATAACCCACCTCTCCTGACAGACTTCTCACTTCTACCAAGTTGTACCTTCTACTCAGAACCTGAATTTTATTTTGCCAGGAAATTTGAAGTCAGACTAGGAATTAACAGGAAGCTGCGAAGTTCATGGAAAACCTCTAAATCACTTATTAGGATTTCTCAACTACCTTCAACAAGAGGTTTTACCTTCTTAACTGTTGGCTTTATGCAAAGGTCTGAAATAGAGAAACACTGAGGACTTCATCCACCACCCACCTCTGTTTTGACTCCAGAGCCATATATCCACAAATCCAGCTGACCCTGACTCCTACCCTGACACTCATTTGTTCCTCTCTCCCCTCAGACCCCATCATCTGCTTCAGTTCAAACAAGTTCTGCCTCTTTTCTCACGTTTCCCACCCCTGTCCCACCACTGAAAGCTCTCTCTATATAAACTTAACTATGCAATGGTTTCTGAAATGACATTTTTACTTGATATTGTCATAAGCAAATTGGGGAAATGTGAGCAAAATGTAGAATTGGTTGAAATGTTCCCTGGGAGAATCAATGGTTTGCTGTCAAACAGCAGTGTGTTTCAGAACAGATTCCATGGGGACTGGAGCCGAGCCTACACTGTTCAATATTTTTGTTAACAAGTGGATGAGGGATTGGAGAATATCCTTATTAAACCTGCAAATGACACCAAGAGGGGGGAAAGAAGATGGGGGTGGTCAAATCACTGTGTGATGGGATCAGAACTGAGCAACGATGAGCTGGAGAAGTGATGTGACAAAACACTGCAACTGAATAAGAGAAGTCACATTATCAGGCACGAAGAATTAAATGCAGAACAGCAAACTCACCCCACAGCAGTTCTGCAGAAAAAGAAGCAATGCTTTAGCAGATCACAATCCAAAGAGAAGTAAAAGATCAATCAAAAGGACTGTAAGAAGCCAAGTGTTGTAATGGGATAAATACCCAGCTCTGAGGCTCAGAGTAACCCATCTGCTTCAGCCTGGTATCATAAAGCCTTCCCTACAGCACTGTCTGTACCCATCTCTCTTCAAGGAAGAGCTGGACTACCTGGAAAGAGTACAAAGGACACAGGAATCTGGAAATGAGAACTACCACAGCAGACAGGGACAAGGAAGATGTTCAGTCTAGAAGACACTGGGTACACAAAGCAAGAAAAAAAGAGAAAAAAAAACCACAAAGGAAAAGGAGGAAATAATTTGCTCCATGCCATAGTGAATAAGACAGGACTTGCTGGGTTTAAACAGCAGTCAGGGAGATTTAGATTTACATTTCTAACAATAAGGACGATTAGGGATTATCTGTAGACATGATACAGGTTTGATGATCTTGTCTCAGGGCAAGAGGATGGAGTAGATGACCTCTCAAGAACCTTAATAGCATCATTTTCTACCACCCTACATGTCAAATGGAGCTCCAAATCCATCTTACTCAGTTCTCCTTCCCTAAGCCGTGACAAAGAGATCATTTTTCTCCCAGGTTGATAGTCCCAGCACTCCCTCCAGCTTCAGCTGGTTTTTAAATAAGTTTCAGATGTGGTCTTTCTTCACCAGCCCCACTTGTCCAGACCCTCCCCATCTCATTCTTGATTAATGTCAAGTTGGAATTGTATCAATCCTGAGTGACATTTTATCCCTTCACCACAACAGCGATTCCTCTGTGCAAGCCCAGCACAGCCCACCCTGCAGCAGAACTTCTGAGCAGCAAAGAGTCAGAGCCCAACTCTACTGACACAACTCTGTATTCACAAATTTAACTTAAGAGGTGGAGAAGCTCCTAATAAAAACACAGATCCTTGCATGCTTCAGAGCTCAGACACGAGATTTCGTTTCCCTTTCTGGAACAGCATCTACATTTTTTTGTTTCAAATCTGTCAGCAGAGAGGGTGACAAATACTTCTTTTGAGAGAAAGATACAAAACCTGTTTTGGGTGACTCAACACGTATTTTTAAAAGTTTTCTTCAATCCCATTCTACATTATTCAGGTTGGTTTCACATGCACCAGTCTTGTGACGAATATTTACACTTTTAACAGCTTTAATATTTTCCTCGCTGCTTTCCTCCATGTTAGCGCTGATTATAATTTTAATTTCAAATTCACAATTAATTAGCTGTGCCATTAAAAATGGTACAGCTAATTAGGTTGATAGGTTGTCATCAACAATAGATTGATAATCCAAAGCAAATATGATGCTCTTCCACTGCAAGCCAAGCTCTCTCATGTTTATTGAAGGCTCTGAGTGCACACACATGGGGTTTGCCGTCATCTAATTGATGAACAGGAATTGGATCATATACATCAGGCCTCAAACTCGGCAGTCCAAGCTAGGAATCAGGATTCTGGGTAATGGAACAGTTAGATTAGCATAGCTGCATTCCTTCAGGACGTGAACTGATAACAGATGGTAACTTTCAAGACTTAACAATTCATCTGTTTTCTTTCAAGCGATCGTTCCCCAACGTGAAGGGATGTGAAGGCGCCTTTATGAATTCATGTAACTCGAATACCAGCATTAATAATGTACATCTCTCCACACACAGGCTCGTCCAAATACTCACCCCTTGTAAAGCAACAAATAAATAAATGAATACATCCAGCTAAAAGCTGCTCCCTAAACTACATCTGTCCTGAAGCCTCTGACATCTCAGCGCAGGCGTATTTCCTTTAACGTGTCATCACATGTTTAACTTTGAACTCAAGGCTCCCTGTAAACTCAATTCCCACCCCCAGAGCATGACAATGCATTGACATTAGAAAGCCACCTTGTCTATTATAAAAGGAAAATAATGAAGCTATTAGAAGTTTTTAATCACTCGTATTAATAACATTAAGAAACAACAGCACTAAGAACTGTGTAAGAAGGACGGGAGGGAGATAAGAGTCACTGCTGAGACAAATGAGCTTGTGCAGGAAATTACTACTGTAAAATTTAAGTGAGAGGGCAGCTCTGAATGAAGACAGGGATTCTCAGCAAGCACTTAGAAATGTCTGCAGAGTCTTTTCAGGTTTCTGATATAAGACTTTCCTATAAAGAGTGCTCAGGCCTCTTCAGAGAGAGAGAGAGAATTCACATCTTGTGTTCCCTCCCAGAGTATTTAGAAATATCTGAACTCCACTAATTTTACAGAGACCCACTAGGGAAAAATATTAAGTTCTGTCCCACCAACAGGACATGAGAACCCCACAAACACAATGCCAACAGTTCAGTCACACAGCAAAGGATCACAGCATTTACATGTCAGGAGCCAGTCACGGGCATGTGCTCCCTCCTTCACCTCTACTCTCACCCTCCAAACCCTTCCTCAGTGTTGCTCCAGGCAATGAATCCCATCAGTATCTACACAATAAAGGAGTCAGAGAAGACAGGAAACAGCTTAAAGTTAAATTATCCAAACCCAACACTACCATCACTGCAAGTACTAGTGGGAAAATTCAAGCATATAATAACAGATTAAATAACTTCATACAGAGTCACAGAAGAGGTCTGGGCAGAACCAGGAACTGAATCCTTCAATTTTAAGCTGACTGTGTGCATTTAATCTCATTAGATAATGTTTTACACACAGTTTTCATATGAAAAAGAATTTTTAAAAAAACACAAATTTACAAATGGTGCAGCCATCACAGTGGATATGCTCCTTTTTCTTCCTTCCACAGATCAGTTCCAGGCATGGACTGAACAGTAAATATTCTTCACAACAGAAACCCAGTCATTAAACCATTCACACCAACAGATAAATACGAAAATTCAGAGTAAATTCATAAGTAATTGAAAACTGTGATAATCTCAGTATCCATTGGTTCACTGTATACAAGAGCCTGAAATTTCCTTCAAACCTTAAACACTGATGGATCTACAGGAAACAGCCCACTCTTCAGCTGGGGCTCGAGGAGAGTTAATCACAGTGTAAATGCTTCCACTTCCATAAACATACGTGGTTGGGTAACGTAAAGAGATCCCTCATATATCCACCATTTCCATCCTGGATTGTTTCTAAGGAAATCTGTTCAGCAGCACACCGATTGTATCACACCTGGAATATGTGCTGTACCCGTGGTCTCTGCACCCAAGGAGTTGCAGGGTCTCCCAGGGTACAGTCAGCACTGGCATCCCACCCAGGATAACTGGGAATACCAAGCACTCGTGCTGCCTCAGGTACAAACTCTTTTTCCATTTTGACATTTGAGCCACGAAAAAGGTAAAGACTCCAGTTGTTTTTTTTTTTTTTTTTTTTTTTTTGAATGCCTGGAAATTGCCACTGTGTGTTTATGGATCAATGTCTTAACATGTGGACAGAGGGATCAATGTGTCCAGGACACATCTGACCTACTGGGTGTGCAGGCAGCTGGCCCGTGTGCCCGAGATCAATGCCCCGGGAACGCCTCAGGCCTGGAGAGTGGATACACACCACTGCACCACGCTGGGTCCAGCAGCCCAGACACACTGCAGTCGCTATACACACGCACATTTTCCTTCTGGAAACCAGAAATACAGCTTCTCCAGGCATTGGGTTTATGTTCTGGGGTGGATGCAGGGCGAGCAGGCTGTTATTTAACTCCTCTCAGACGTGCCTGTGAAAGCGCGGTGTCGACCGCTCGCAGACGACGAGTCTGCTGGTGGGGCATGAAGTGTAATGTTTACTGACACTGGCTGTGCTGCTGGAATCATGGCACTGGGCACACATGTCACATTGACTCCAGCCCTGTGTAAACACAAAGCCTCGGCTCTCCTGTCGTGTACATTTATGGTACCAAACGAATGTTTGAGGTGGAATCCTAAAATAGTAACGATTTTGTGGGCAGCCACTGAAAGGCCTCTGTAGTTTTGGCATAACCCTTCCAGTTTTCACATTGTATCTCAAAAGAAGACTTAATATGTTTACACTACAGCTCTAAAGACAGTGATCTCAGCAATCATTTTAAATCAGTCAGCATGAAAAACTGAAGCAGAGCCAACACAGTGCCCAGCATGGACCAGCTTCCCCACTCCTGGGCAGTGTGGATATATTCCAAGATTCAGGTAGCATCACCCCAAGAAACCACGCATGGAGCCAACTCCATGAAAGTTAAACCTGAAATATTTTGGCCTTAGATGTCAAAGTCTGAATCCTTATTGGGATAATTAAAGATCATTTGTATTTCACAAAATTATTCTGAGAATCGATGCTTTGAGCAAGGTAGGTTCTTAAAAACATGTAAAAAACCAGAGGGACATCGTTATCAATTTAGGAGGCTGTACTTAAAAAAAAAATTCACAGATTTTCAATCATAAAAACCTGTTTGGGGTTCTACATCCTACTCTGGATGCAGTTCCCACTACTGCAAAGACAAGCAGTCCCATGGAAATGTCACTCTTCTGCCTCAGAAATGAGCAGCTGTGAAAAACCTGAAGCTCAAACTGAAGAACAATCCCTTACTCGGGTAAACCCAATTAAATTAAAGTTGTGCTCTAGAGATTAAAAAACAAACAAACAAACAAACAAGTTTTTAAGTCTGCATATATATCTTGGGGGGAGTTGGTGGAAGAACACTGAACTTAAAAATTCTATTTCAATTCTTTTAATGCTTGCTCTTAAATCTAAGCATGACATGTCATATGCAATAGTGTTTTTCTGAATGAGCTTCTCAATGAACGGCCTATTTATTGGAAGGTTTTTCTTTTGAACTGAGAGTTTGTCTACCTGACAGCCAAACCTGCAGAATCTGAAGCAAAGCCTTCATTTCAGATTCAACACCGAATCTGAAGCAAACTCTTCATTAATTCAGCTAAAGCTGAACAGACTTTTTACGTCTCCAGTGCTATCGTGCATTAAATCCTGGTTTTCGTATGTGGCATTAAGTTATTCAGAAACACGAAGAAAAGCAGACCTAGCAGTTTAGAGAGCTTCTCCTATCCTGATTCTTCAGGAAAATTTCCTTAATGGAACCGAACTAAAATTCAACGGGGGTTTAGCAATCAGTTCACTGCAGCTGAGATGAAGCCAAGAAAGACCAAACACCGAAGGGAGTTCGGTTTGTTTTGCCCGTTCTGACCCCACCCCTTCGGTGAGCGGGGCAGAGCTGCACAGGGCTGGCAGTGCCGGGGCATTCCCGAGGAAGCTCTTCCCAGGATTCCAACACCTGCCCATGTTTCCAGGAGGGCGTCAGGCGGGGTTGTTGTCGCAGTGACAGCTCTGGTGATCTGTCACCATAGCAACTTTCACCAAGAACTCACAATGCACCCAAACGAACTCCGAGCTAAATTAACTTATTGCATGTCACCAGTGAGAAATGACTGTTCAGAGGTAATTTTCTGTACTAATATGTAATAGAGTTAACTCTCTAAATTGAATTAAATTAATTAAATGCCACTCCCAGTAAATCAGATTCTATTACATGAATGTTAAAAGAAATTAAAGATGTTTTAATAAAGATTACTAATAATAACTTAATATTATTACTTCATTTTAATTCAAAAATTCTGCTCAGTTTATTTTAGACACATGTCTTCCCCTCACTAGGAAGGAATACCTAATTACTCCACATGCATTACACACAGTTACTTCATAGAAATGAGCCTAGACTGAGCTAAAAGAAGTAACACCAGCATTTTAAGGAGAAATACAGCTTGGCTTAATATGTGTCATCCTAAAATTCTTTCTTTACAAATACTTTGGGTAAATTCCCACATCTTCAATGACTGTGTCCAGCTTACAAAGAGTTTTATTTCTGCTTTTTGCAGAAAGAAAGGAAAATGTTTTACAGTAAGTCCAACTGCAAACAAAGAGGAAAACACCATGTCTGTCTAGGCAGGGTACAAAAATAAGAGCTCTTTAGTGGCTTTACAGATCTACTAAAAAAAGCATCAGTAAGTTTGATTTTTTTAAAGTAGTTTCTTGCACGTTGGGAGTAGGATAGCCAGGGGAGGCAAATCCAAGATGCTCCCAGTTCCTCACATAAATAAAAAGTTATTGTAGCTGCCAGCTGATGGTGTTAATGCTGTCCCCACCACCCTGACTTTAACTTGTATTACAGACTCATCAAGACACTTCAGGCAAAAATGGGCCCTATCTACCATTAATCACTTTTCAGAAATACAGCCCACATTACTTCTTTAGTTTCCAGAAAGAAACTCCGTCTGTGCTGAGAAGGGAGCTGGTGACAGCAGAGGGAGCACACGGCACTGTCACAGCTGCCACCGGCCACAATGACGTCAGTGCTGTGAACACCCAGAGGAAAGGCAGCACTTCCATCAAAATAATACAGCAAATAAGGATTAAAACATCTCAAGCAAATGTGAAAAGCAAGGGTGCATTAACACAGCGACAACCCCGGGGGTGGAACAAGCTGAGCTTCAACATCCCAAATACATCCCAGGTAAAATGGGATTATGGATTTAAGTGTTCGTTGTTGCTGTGCATCTAAGTTATTACCCAGAGATTTTAAGTTAGAATTAGGGTTTTTTTAGGGTCTTAGTAGACACAATAAGGTACCAAATCGTGAAGTGATCTTTTCTGGGAAGGAAGAGCAAAACAACTGAGGAGGTTGAAGATGACCTCCTATTTCAATTCCCACAGTGACCACTGGACAAGATTAGAAATAACTATACAACAAACAAAAAATATAATTATTACTCTTGGAAGCTGGCAGCAAGATATGGAAGTTATAGCAAGATAGGAATTATGATGAAGCCTATCAGAAATGTGGCACTGAACACATTATTTTCTTCCTGTTTCTTTCTGGAGACTTTTTCCTTTTGAGAAGAAAGTCACTCCTCGGATGCCTGATGTTCACAGGTACACCTGAAAAGACCTGACAGTGAGCAGCACAGGACAGCCTGTCACCTCCAGCACTGCAGGAAGTGCTCTCATGGTTTGTCAACCAGACCTAAACAACTGCAGTGGAAACTGTCGGGAAACTAAAGCAAGTAATACAGTTAAATGTATACTTCAAAGGACAGCTTGCAGAGGGAAAAAGGTTAGTGAGCAAAGAGGAGAAACAGGGAGAGTGAGAAGAAGAAACTCCGTATTATTAAATCTACATCCTCACAGAATTAGAGAAGGTATCTAAAACTTGGGAGCTCCTTAAAGCAAGCCCAGTTCAGGGACAGGTAACTGAAGGAGAATAAGCAGCACTGCTTTGGAACAGCCCAGACTACAGAGCTGTGCAATGGGGTGAGCTTGAAAGGCACAGAAAACAACCTTTGGTTTTACTTGTGAAAAGCACCAGATTATCCTTACACAGTAAACTCAACATTATTTAATAATCCTTCAATTAGCATGCTAGTTTTGGCTGGGACAGTTAATTTTTGGCTGGGATAGAGTTAATTTTTTTAACAGTAGCTGGCATGGGGCTGTGGTTTGGGTTTGTGCTGGCAGCAGGGCTGATAACCCAGGTGTTTTCACTATTGCTGAGAAGGGCTCACAGACAGCCAAGGTCTTTCCTGCTCCTCACCCCACAGCGACAGGGAGGAGAAAGGGGGGACACAAGGAGCTGGAGGGGACACAGCCAGGACAGCTGACCCCAACTGACCCGAGGGACATTCCAGATCAGATGGCATCGTGCTCAGCATACAAAGCTGGGGAAGAAGACGACACAGGGGGACATTTGCAGCAGTGCTGTTTGTTTTCCCAAGTCACTGTTACGTGTGATGGAGCCCTGCTGTCCTGGGGATGGCTGAACACCTGCCTGCCATGGCAAGTGGGGGAATGAATTCCTTGTTTTGCTTTGCCTGTGTGTGTGACTTTTGCTCTACTTAAACTGTCTTTATTTCAACCCACGAGTTTTCTCACTTTTACTCTTCCAGTTCTCTCCACATCCCACTGGGGGAGGGTGAGCAAGCGGCTGCTTGGGGCTGAGCTGCTGCTGGGGTTAAACCACAACATACAGATATTGCATTTAAAAAATAACTCTGGACCAACTGGAAGGCCTTCCAAAGAAGAGAAATGTAAATTATTATGGTTTGAAAAACAGCTTGAAAACACTAGCACAACGAAAAACTGAATGGGCTGTTAAGTGAAAAACACAAAAAAGGTCCCTGCAGAGGAGGGGAAATCTGCCCTCCACACATTGGGCAAAGCAGCCAAGAAAGAAGGGGCTGAAGTTACAGGAAAAACTGTTCAGGCCTGTACAAAGATGACTTTCCAATGATAATAATCAATACATCTTTCAAGAACTTTTACTGGGCCTGTCAGAATGGGGAGAGGGTTAAGATAATCCCTTCCTGTTCATCTAAAGGGATATATATAGTACTATGATGATAAGACATTTGAATGTGTGGCATTTGAATTTTAAACAGACTTGAGGAGTCAGTTCTGCAGCTTAGTAACTCGTGCTTTAGAGCAGAAGTTCATGAGAGCCTGTCTGGCCTTGGAAAGGTGAAAAGTCTGGCTCCATAGACTGTTGAAAAAAAGACAGCAACAGCAGCCAAATCAGGAATGATGCCAGAAACATTAAGGGCATCCTGAAAACAGGAGGACAGATCTCCAGGAGACTAGGACAACAGAGAACCACTTCTGTTAACATGGGAAGAGGCAACTGAGAGCTTGAATCTGGCCTCAAGTTCAGCTGTTCCCCTTGGGCAAACAGTAAGAACAGTTGCCACGCTCAGGGCAGCTGAGGAGCATCTGAAGCATTCAGTGCTGGTGTTAAATGCAGTCCCACAAGACAGCTTAGCATGAGCCACTGCTGCCATCCCACAACGCCAGGGCAGGATGCCTAAAGGGAAAATCACCTCATCTCGTGGTGATCTTGGACCTACAATCAACCTCATGAGCAAACCACCTCTCTGGATGCTGATGCACACTGCACTGCCTGAGCCAGGTCAGGAACAACCTGAAGGATCACCTGCACAGCACACACCTGACCAAGAGTGTGAGCTGCTTAAACACACATTTAAGTAGTCCTGTAGGATTTGTAAAGTATGGGCTATGATCTGTAAGAACTTGAGAAAAACATTAAAATTATCTAGCAAAACACAGGGAAGTCTGGGTTCTCAGAGTAGAGGAATGTCAACACCAGAATACAAGGTCCCTCAGGCCAAAGGCTTCACACACAGAGTAAAAGAATCAAACTCATGGTTTTGTTCCCTTTGTTTTCCCAAGATAACCCTCTTCAGCATTTGTACAGTAACTACCCCCCAAGAGCATGTACTAGAGTTACAGTTCAAAGCTGATTTCATCCTCCTCAAGGAAGGGATTGAGAAACGTTAGAAACCCAGCACAGATCTCAAAGCAATCATCACCAAAGCGAGCTAATACATTCCCTGATGAACCCCTCCTCCAGCTCACAGTTTGCAGATCTTATCAATATTATATTTATATGCGTTACAAGCCTCCTCCACATAGCAAGATGATAATCTAATAATGGAAAGTGGTCAGCACACTGCAGATAAATCAAAGCTCATAGGTCATTTTTTCATGGGAAACTGTGAGCTGCCTTCTCCAGGAAAACCTAAGTGAGCCAGGCCTCAAGGCAGACAAGAAATTACCTTCATGGGCATATTTCTTTAAAATAAAAGTGAACAAGACTTCAGTTTAGAAATCAAAGGGAGGAGCACACTGATAAACACATAAGCTGTGTTATAAAGCCACTCCCAAGAAAACAAATCTCAGACTTTTTTGGGTGGGTAAGAAAGTGAAGAGATGTGGGGTGGGTGTCTGTTGTGATCAGCAAATACAGAAGTGGCATGTTAAAATGGAAAAATACATCTGGTCTCTAGTACTGGGGCATATATGCTCTGATGGACAGTAAGTGTCAGACAACACTCTATTTACAATTGGAAAACAGTTATAAGCAGACTGACAGAAGAACAGAATATGCCAATGCCTGAGCTGCTGTGATGCCAGAAGTGCAACAGTTTGATGTTTCACAAACACAGTGCACTGGGGGAATGCCCAGCACTGCAAAAGCAGCACAGCACTGGGGATGAAAGAACCCACTGTGGGCAGATAAATAACCATAACCCAGCGTGCAGTCTGACCCTAACCACCACTGTTAGCATTGTGTAGCTGTGTTAGAATTTAAATTCTAGAATATCCAGTTGTCAACAATTGTATTGGTGGTTTTGTTGTTCAGAAAGCAAAGTAGGGATTTACCTGGGAACGCTTCCCACCAAAGGGCACCCTGACAATTAGGTCTAGATGAGAAAAGCCAAACTGGTGTTACCTAATCTGTGCTTACTCTCTGTTCACAGAGTATTCGTGCAGAGATAATATCCCAGGCTTGAAATGTATTTGACAATGGACAATGTAAAGGGAAACCTGATGAAAGCATGTTAGTCCTACTGCCTAGGTTATCAACCCTTACAACATTTAAAGCATTTGAAAAATGCTTTTAATTAACTGTGTCTAGTGTTGGAAAGCTCTCATTTTCATCTAGTTTTAAAACTAACTATATACAGGTCAGGCTGCTGCCATCCTCAATCTGATAAGCCCAGATCATTTCCTAATTGAGGAAACTGAGAAAAGGCAAAGCACGTGGAAGACCAGAGCAATATTCTGCCTGTATTTATATTATAAGAACATCCCTACATTTGCATGATGGCAAACTACCACAGACCATCTCTAAGGAAAATAAAAGTTTGTATTCCCTGATGAGGAATGTGCAAAGCTCACAAGGCAACAAGGACTGGAGGTGCTTTACTGGACCAGCAGGAAGGAAGCAGCAGCAACTCCAGGAAAAGACTTGGAAGCACCTCTTTGGGGCAGGTGTCCTGTAAATCCAGCTCAGGACAGGAACACATTAGGAAGAATGTATCTCTTGGGTTATCCTTATTTTCAAACAACCCTGGAGAATTTTGTGTTTGCTTGTTTTTCTTTTTTTCCTAAAAACCTGAACTAATTGCTTTGGTGCCTTGTTGTCTGAAGAGAGGATTTATTTGAAAGCTAAAGAGTCTGAAGCTCCACAGGAGCTACAGAAGATTTAAACCTTCTGAGCTGCCAGTACTTGGTTACAGGGCTCTGAGTGTCCAGCCCTGACAAATCCCTCTCCTGCAAAAAGACACCAATTCTCAAAGCAGATCTCTAGCTGGACACCTTTGAAGACCAACACAGAAAGTGCTACAAATATAGTTTACCACAGGTTATCCATACACTTACTCTCACTACCTTAATTTTTTTTCCTTTACTTCATAATGGCAATGCTGAAGATACTCATAATGCTGCTTACACCTGTGAGAATAAAACCCTATTAAATACCACTGAACTACTGCCACCACGAGAACTCAATGGCTTGTCACAGCCATCCCAACTGAAAAAGATAAGCAGGAAACCAAAGTTTTTTCCTGTACTAGTTAACTCCCAGCCTCCCAGCTCATCCTTCTTGCTTTGTCTCCTTGACTATGCAAATTGCTCCTCCTGTCTGCTCTAATCTTTTGCATTTTCTACTCCTTTTCACCCAGTATTATGGCACAGACTCACAAATTACCTCCATACTCAGTTCTTTGCAGGCTATAAAACGGTAATTACCCCTCTATCAGAGAAGTTGATATCTCAGTCGGTTTTATGAACAAACTCATGTTTGTTTAAAGATACTTATAATAGCAAAACATCACCATGATAACGTTTATCAAAAAGAAAACATTTTTGTGTTATTAAGCCTTAATGTATGGCCACAGGTTATCATTAAGTTATCAAGTGACTGCATATTAAGATCTAATTGAAGAACTTACTGCAGTGCTCCCCCTCCTTCTGAAATGATGATTTATGGCACATTTTGTCACTACAATGTGCAGCAGTTCAGTACAAACACAGCACTTAACTAACAAGATGGCAGAGGCAGATATTCAAGCATAAGCTATAAATACTCAAATGAGTCAGAGGTTGTAAATCTGTTGAAAATCATACCTGATTTGTAGGCTGGAACACATTTTCTAATCTTATGGAAAAAGCCTCTGCTGGTTCCTACAATAATACGACACAAACCAGAAAAACTCAAGACTTTACTTTTTAAAAAAGACTAATTGTGTTACACACATAATTCCACTTAAAATACCAATGAAATTCTCTAAAAAGTTTCATTTTCCCCTATTTTCTATGGAACTACCATTAAACATCAGTCACATCTACCACAGCCAGAAAGAGCACATTATCAGTGTACACAAACTGCATTTCTGTATGAGGAGAATGGAGGTTACAGGAAGGTGATTCACATCCAAATGAGCCCAACAGAGAACATTCTAACAGCCCATTTGGGGAGGGTAAGTAAAGAATCAATTTAAAACTATGCAACCATCTACATGGCTAATTTGGAAATGGAAATGCCTGGCTTTTAAGACAGGTATGCCACTATTCCTGTCATTTAAATAGAAATGCCAGAGCAGGGGATGGTATTTCAGATATATTCACCCATTCTTTTTTCCCTTTAACTCCCCTTTATAATACAGTTGACCATGGTGCTCCAGGTAAAATATACAGACAGTACAGCTTGTGGGATAAAAAATGCTATGCAAATTTTAAAACTAACCTGAAGAAAGTATACCAACATTTGCAACATCACAATGGTTTACTAAGCAACCACATACTGCTAAGTGCTTTCTGTTCTTGTAAGTCTCTCAAAATCAAACATATTAAAGCCTAAACCTTGGTAAAATAACCTCCCAGTCTGCAGACAACCTTCCTGATTAAAATCATGACATGGTAAAGAGTCTCAAGATACAAAGCCCAGACAGCCCAGGGGAGGGGAAAACTCCAGAACAGACCATGGGTGGAAAGGAACAATGCTCAGGATTCACTGTACCCCTTTAACAGAGGGTGGGCAGCACTGGATGAGCTGCTGAATCCCAGGATTATTGCAGCTACTCCAGCTTCTGCAATCCTGCTTCACAAGCAGTGAGCTGAAGTTCCCATTTTCCCCTTGGAAAGCCCACATCTCTCTTCCTGGTCCCATGCCATGAACATGCCAAAGACTGACCTACAAGGATCATGAAGGTCCAAGAGGCAGACTGGCCATCTCTGCCTTACAGAAATATTGTCCAGATTAAGATTTCTAATCAAATATTTGTTTCCTACTTTAAACTAAAAGTGGTATAGACTTAACTCTCTGTTTGCAGATTTAATACTTGCCTTCATTAGAGGTAATGCTGGAGACCTGGATGGATACTTTGCCTTTCAATTACCATGGTGGATGTTTGAGTAACAACCCACCTAAACTATTTTATACCAGCACTTCAACTTTGCTTTAGACAAAGTGTATTCAGCTGGGGTGTGAGTACAGCAGCCAAGGAACTGATCACCTGTGTGCCTGTGCACCTGCAGCAGGATGGCTGGAAGAGAAGCAGGCAGCAAAACAAGCTGACCTCATACTATTTATCAGGAGCACAGCTCCCCTAAAGTCCCCTGTAGTTATTAAATAACAGCCATTTCCCATACTAGTGACTATGTACAATACAGAACAGAACTCTTATTGGTACTTACAGCTGAATGTTTTCATTACAAAAGCCTTTATGCACCAAGTTTCTTTATCAAGTGCATATAAACTGGCACGAGTTTACACATGTAAAATAAACACTAATAGCCAGTGCTCAATAGTCCTGTTCTCAAAAAATTACCATAAAAGAACAGTAAGGTGGATGTGCAATAAAAACCTGCTCATTTCACCTCATCTAATTCTGCAGCTCTCCTCTTCAGCTGAACAGGAAGACTACTTTCATTTGTTCTCAAGTAATTGAGAAACATTTCAGCTACTTATCAGCTCTTCAATCTTTCTTCCTTTCACACGTTCCCTAGAATTGTTGCCAAAGGGGTATTTATAAAAGATTCAGCCTCACAAAAATACTTTGGCAAACAATGTTGCAGGAAAAAAAAATAGGAAATAAAGGAGTCGTTATGTAGAGAAGATTTAAAGGGTTGGATCGTTGTTTAAACAGCAAAAAATAATGTAAGTTGTTTAAATAGATGCAAGGGCTGTGTGAGGGAGCACTTCCTACCCCTGGACCAGTAACTCCAGCAGCAGCCACATACCTTTCCTCTGTGGGTGGAAGTGCGTGTGTTTATTTTGGAAGGGGTTTGTGCTCCACATCACAAATGGAAACATTCAGCTCGGGCTGAGGCCTCAGGGCAATACTGAACTGACAACACACCACACACACACCCCCACAGGAAACCTCCTTCCTCCTTACCAGTTTCTCTTTCCTGAGGCCTCACCAGAGACTGAACATGCAACAGCCCCATCTGAGCTCACAGAGATCAGAGCTCGTGTACAAAGCAAACGAGCTCATTATCAGACGGGACACATCTCCACATCTGCCTTTGTGCTGGACAAATAAATGAAAACTTTACTATTACTTGCTCTTAATTATTAATCTTATTACTAATTAAGAAGAATTAAAAAGGACCTTGATAAGAGCCCAGCTTTCCAGCACACCCCCAAAGGGTAAACCCTCCCTCGCTATCAACTCCCAAACTCAGCCCTTCCAATCCACTTCAACAAAGTGTCTTTTCCTTCCCAAACACTGCTGAGAGCAAACAAGGAACAGCATAAACACACTGTCTCCAATCAGACGAAAAACAAACTGAAAAACCCTTCAAATCCCATTTCCAGTTGTGTGGTTTATTTTCTCCAACTGGTGCAAGCATTTCTCACTGCTATGGCAACCCAGTTGCAGAACTGAATGACACATGCATAAAATGAAGCAATTTTCTTTTAAGTTACCACAAGCAGCTACATTAAGTCATATTTATATCTCACCTACCAAAATCTACATTTTGCAAAACGATCAGTTTCAGCCCAGTTTTAATCTCTGATTTAATACATTCTGCCCACTGGCATGTGATACCTGATGCAGTCCACTCAGTGTTACTGTGTCATCCTGTCTTTACAACTAATTTAATTACTGTGTCCCAGATAGGAAATAAATTAATTAAATTCAGTGATAATCCCTGTGGTTGCCTTTTAGTTGTAGCAGCATTTGTCACTCAGCCTCGAAAATGTATCCAAATAAAATAGCTGGTGCAGCACTGCAATAAAGTTTACAGTCAACTTTGAATATCTGAGGAAAAAAGGTTCAGTCAACTTTTTCCTCTCTTTAATTCTGTATTAATATTTTCCATATTTTAGGAAATTCCTGCTACCTATCATAAGCTTATGCACATCCCTCCTACAGATAAATGTAAGGAACTCTACCACGAAGTGGAAAAGCATTCCCACAGAGCAACCTTAAAAGAAATGAGTAGTTGCCAGACAAAGGAAATTCAAAGAAGGGTCACTTAAAGGACTGTAAATAACCCCTGGCCATTGCCCTGAGGATGAACAGGAGGTTTTGTTTCTCTGCAGGACAGATCAACTCCTTCCAAGGGCTGAACTACAAAAAGGTGCATCGCTGCTTCTGACAGATGAAGCAATAAATGCCAAAACTACTTAATCTCTAAGATAACTACCTTTATTCACTGTTGTCTTCTTCCCAATTCATATTTTACAGCAGTAGCACAGGATGATTAAATATGAGGAGAGCAGACCAAAAATACTTGAAAGAAATGAACTCCCAAGCATACCTGAAAAACTGAAGTTATTATCTAAAAACTTGAACTTGGCAGTTTCGAGCAATTAAAAGCAAAGCTGTCACAACAAGAGACAGAAATAGTAACATCCCACAGAGGCAAAGCAGAAGGCGCTGAGTCTCACTAGTAACAGAAATGAAGAGCCACTGCATTAGCACGTGAAAATGAATGCAGTTACTCTGACAGCAAAAACATCTGCCACTGAATTGTGATATTAAAAAGTCATTATAATCCATTATAGAACAGAGAAATCTTTTCGCGCAGAAATGAGCTGATACAGAGAACAAAACACGCAATACTGCAGGAAACAGAAACATTATATTTAGCTGGAAATCGCTCTCATGCATCTTCATTCCAAAGTTTTTTTATGTGCCTAAGACTTGGTGGGATTTAGCTACTTTTGCTGCCTTCTGAAAGCAAAATCCACTGTTATAAGCTGCATGAGATCTCACGGGGCAGATGCAACAGAATTCAAACTTAAACCTCCTGAATTCACACTTTCTACATAGGAACAACTTGGAAAGAAAAGGATAGAGTTTCAATAAATTACTTGTTACACTGTCTTCATCATAGTCAGGTCTTTATTTTTCTGAATTCAGTATTACTGAGGCAATGCTTAATTTCTGCTGTATAAACACATGAAAAGTGTCTGAAACACAAGTTGTTTAGTCGATCCCTTATGTTAGGCTTGGCTCTTCTCTAATTCCCAGTCTTTGGGAATCTGGGAAGCTCCACTTGCCTGTCACCTAATTACCCAGCAATAAATAACAGTGCATATTAACTGGTTCAGAACTGTTCCACAGCCTGAGTTTTGTGTGCTGCCACGTAACCCAAAGGACAGACCAGACAAAAAGATTTCTCCCAGGGCACCTGGGAGCTCAGTGCCCACAAAGGGGGATCCAGTCCTTCCCTCTGCTGCTTCCTGGACTGTGCTGCAAACCAGCCCCAGTCTCTTCCCAAGCAGAAAACCCACCCAAGAAGAAAAATAGGCAGTGGTGCAAGTGGGGGGAATAGTTTTTAGTAAGTTCAATGAACTGAGTTTGCCCACAAAATTGAGTATTGTGCATGCAGAAGCAGTGTGGCCATTAGTTGTCTTTGAAACAGATAAATAACTAACAACTAAATGGAGAACTACATCTGTCCTGAGACCAGAGAAAAAAAGAGGACAAATGCTGTGTCACATTTCACAGAAAATTAATCCATATATTCTTGTCAAAAAGCTGGATAGGATACACAGCAATATAAGCAAAAGCTGAGAAACCCAACATATAGTCAGATCCTCCAACAAAGCTTTAGGAACAGAACTATCCTAGTAAGATATACTCTCCCCAATAAACAGACACAAAGGATGAAAAGCAGAAGCACTTCTTTTTTAAACAAGCCCATAAAAATATCAAACGGTTCACAAAGAATAAACATGAATTTACCTTTGGTTTTTTGTTCAGCAGCCTGAAAGAAGAAAAGAACAAAACAAATCAACTAGTGGTCAATACTCAAAATTATACCTAATAATTATAGGGCTGCAGGCCTAACTTTGTGCAGGAAGTCCTTACACATATCAGGCATTAGTTCCAGTTAAGAACTGGAGAATGTTAATTCAACTCCACGTATTAGAAATGTAAGAATGGCTACCTCTGTCTGATTGATGCCAAAAGCAGATGCCAAAGAGGCAGTATAAAGTATGGCAAGGGAAATGGCACTGACCCCATCTACCCATCTAGTGTTCTCTCTCTTGAGAAACAAGAGGCTTTCTGAACCAAACATTATGTTTGTGAACTTTTTAACACTCAGCAGAAGTAACTTCTGGGAACTTGTCCACTACCCCTTTGAATCCACACACACTGTTGGCTTAGACACAAAACCTGTGAAGTTTTTATCTGTTTGGAACCTACTCACTCTTTTTATGATGCCTAATTTTTATACTGGAAAAGACAGTGATCGATTCCTTTTTAAAACCAAAATAAACAGTGTAATCCATCAACACTTGCATGTTACTCCTAGGAGTAAAGGGCTCATTTACAACAGGAACATGAACAAACCTTTTTCTGAGCACCTTCCTTCTTTTTCTTTTCTTCCTGCTTTTTCTTTTTCTTTTCTTCCATCAAATGTTCCTCTTCTTGTGTTTCTTGTTCTTTCTCCCTGATAAGAACAAAGGTTGGGAAGAGATTTACAATAAGACCAAGTTTATCTAGAAAAGTAAACAATCCATACTTGTATTGCCAACTTTCTACATCTCGTGTCTAATAAAGGCTGCTTCTAATGCTGCAATAATAGTACTAAAAAAAAGAGCTGTTCCAAAATTGAAACTAGCAACAAATAAACCAGTAGGTAATGAAAATTCAGAAAGGATAGATCGTATTTGGAACCTCTTTCCACAATCACTCACAAGTACTATTTAATATTAAGCGTATTCTAGGGAAAGAAAGTTTAAAACTGCAAAAAAGGAATAACCCTAGGTAATTAGTGCAAGTTTTGCTGGCTTTCAACAGCTGTGATTCACAATATACTTTAAAGATCATGAATGAGTACATTATTTTTGAATTACTTTTCTTTTTTTGATCAAACACGTGCTGTATTAATTTCTCATACACATCAATTTTGTTCTCTAGACTTGTACACTAAGATCCGGAAGAAATCCAATCATCCTATTTTGTGTTCATCCTATAAACTGTAGCTGAATCATTTGCACTAATACAAAACAGGACTGTTCCAGTAGCATCTTGATTAAAATTTAACCTGAACTGTCCCAAATCGAGAAGAAAACCTATTTGAAAGCTTCTTATCTCTGCTATGTCCATCACTGTAATAAATGGTTATAGCAGTGACCCTCCCTAACATCCTTCCCAATAAATACCAATGCAAATAATTCATTTACTTCTCTATAACTATTTTATCATCCTTGACAGCTCTTCAGGTCCTGGTCATTTATCAGCCTTACAGATCTTCTGAGAAGGCTGATTCTGATGGGTTGAGGCCATTACTATCACTATTATTAGATTCAATGTCTTCCAATTACTCCCCAAGACCACCTTTAGCCTAATTCACTACTGCTCTACACTTAACTTGCCAAAGCCTACAGCCCCCCCCCCTTTTTTTTGTTTAGATTTTTTTCTGTTGTTGTTAAAAAAGGGTTTTTTTAGTAACAAAACTCTCTGCTTAAATTTTTAATCACAACAGGTCTGTGTGTGTCTCAGCCCTTTGGCTGAAGGACATTTCGCACATCGTGTTTTCAAACATTCCCCCTGAAACGTTTTGAATTTATTTCTTTCATTTCCCTTTTAACAAATTTGCCTATTCCTACACAGTTTGGCTTCTTATAAAAATGGAACATTGTAATAAATTTAAGATTTCAGCTGCTGAAAGGTGTTCTGGTTTTTGGCTTTTTTGTTTGCCTGAAAATACTGATTTTGGCCACTGAAGATGCTTCAATGCTTACACAGATCCTGCATGGAGCTCCAGACTAAATCAAAGCAGATTCCCCCCTTTCCTTGTGTTACCCAAAACAGTAAACACTACACTCAGCATTTCACAGGTCTAAACTTAGATGACAGTGCCCTTTTAGACACTTCACTGCACCCAAATTATGTGCAGAAGTGAGATAAATGGGCAAGATCCAGGGTCTGGAATAGCAGCTGGAGGTCAGGCACACCTGGGAGTGCCTGGTGCACCACTGGAGGTCAGGACATCTGAAATGGCATTAGATATCTGTACTTCAAATATTGAATCACTTCCTGTCAGGGCCAAAATTTCATCACCCGCATGACTGCTCAGCTTTATTCCAGTTCCAAAGGGCCACCTTTCAGAGCTCACACTGTAAATCAAGGTTTGAGAAATGTTTGCTCACAGGAGCTGCAGGTGGGTGTTTGCAACTCATGTTAAATTGCACTTAAGAAAAAGGTACTTAAAACTGTACTTTTAAATGGCTTCTTCTAGGGCTCTGCAAAAAGTGATAACTTACATTGCCAAAAGAAAGTGAGTTGAAACCGTAATAGATTTGCCTTTATTCCTTTAAGCTCCAGAGGAGAACTGAAGTCCCCAGGATCCCAGGAACTACAAAGAAACAACATCCAGTCCCTTCATTTTCAGTGCTCCCTACCCAAGTCACACCAGACTCTACAAAGCCTGTGTTCCAGTGAACTCTCCCCAACTGTCAGACTATTGCCAGGGGAAGTTCAAGCCTTTTTTGGTTTTTTTTTTTAAAGCAGGTGAATGAGACAAGTCAGTGCAAAATGAGAAACTTTTTGGCTTCCTCTTGTTAGTACTTGAGAAAACCCACAGCATTACAGCAATTCCACTACACCACCAATTACACTTAAAGCCCCCTCAATACTCAAGGTAGTATTTAAAAACAAAACCAAAAAAGCCCCCACAAAAACAAACCACCACCACTTTGCTTTATATGCAGAGTCTTCTTTAAGCTATGAAAGTATCTATTTTCTTGCTAGGCCTCTTTTTTTAATATCAAGTTCCTTCCATAGAACATCAGGTTGGAAGGAATCTCAGTGATCATCTGGTCCCACCTTTCTCAGCCCAAGCACCTTGTCCAGCCAAACCTTAAGTGTCCAACACTGGGGATCAACTTTCATCACTGCCAAAGTCTCATTCCTCACACTGGACTCCACTATGAACTTTGGTTTCCAGGTAATACAACACCTCAGTGGATCTTCCAAATCAAAGAAGAGCAAACATTTTGCTCCTTTAAAAATACAACACATTTTATAACCATATTATCACATCAATTACAACATCTGAGGCAGAAGTGCCACTCTGCCCCAAACCCTGGGTTTTGGTTGTTGGGGTTTGTCACTTCTGATATTAAAATAGCCTCAGATTAGCTCAGAAAATGATACCATAATTTTTAATGGAGTTCAATTTTCAAAACTGATTTACATAATGACACTTCTGAATACATGTGCTTTAAATCTGCTTAAAATAGAAATGAAGCTCCAAGCGGCCCCTCAGATGGCAACTCTTGCTGTCACTAGTCAGAAATTAGTCATCTAAGAGCAAAACAAAAAGGAAAACAATAAAAACATTGCTATATAAAGTTGGATTACGTTGTCAGAGGCACGTGTTGCAGCTTTACTTCCTGAGAGACAGTTTAATCTTTATTACAGGAAATACGCTAAAACATTTATGAACACAAAGCTCGTGTTTTAAACCAGGAGTGTCTCAGAATATCCTTGCAGGAGTTTGCCTTTTTAATATATATGGATTGGATGTATCAGAAGCGTGGGGGATTTTCACGAGCAAAGGGTTTTACTACAGAATCAAGTGTTGTTTTCACAGGTTGCAAACAGCTTATTAAATCCAAGCCTAAACCGAGGTTATCTTTAAAGTGCACGTGCTTAAGAGCTCTCAGAACAGGAAAACAGGAGGAACTGCAGGTCAGGGTGAGAACAACCTGAGGACTGTGGCTCTGGTCTGTCAGTGCCTGTTGCAGAAAGGCTTATTAATCCCCTTTAAAAAAATAACAACTCTCAGCTGATTTATTTCTTAGATTAAGTAAGAACTTGAGTTTTCTAGTTGGTATCAGGCATTGGATTGCTTCCACAGCTGCTATTTTGAATTAGAGCTAATGTGATGTTCTGACAGCATTTTGCAGTACACCTGTAGGGAATATTGTGTTCTTAAACAAACTTCAAGTAGAGTGTATTTGTATTATTACCCATACAGTGTTTTGGAGTTCAAAAGTTCCTGCAGTAATTGAGGACAAAACAGAGACCTGCCTCTCCTGTTCCATGTGACACTGCTCCAAACCCCAACAGCCTAATGAATTTGGTTGTATCTGTAAGATGCTGAAGGTTTATTTAACAACATAGAAAAGCTACCTCTTCAGCACAGAATTATTAATCTTGGTCTACAGATGCCTTTGTCTGGTTTAACCCCCATATCTTAATTCCAGAATACCTTTTGTACCTTAAATTCATATCCTGCTGGAATAACGTCTCTTGACAGTTGTGAAACTTGCTATTACTGACAGAAATCCTACAAACTGCTCAAGTAGTGTTCTCATTTTGACTTCCCTCACCGTAAAACAGGCCCTCCTGCATTCCTGTGAAGGTGTTTTTCCTAGCAGTGAGGATGGGAGAAAAAAAGAAATGAAAAAAAAAAAAAAAAGAAGATCTTTAAAGTAGAATTGTAAGGAACTGGCAAATAATCATCCAAAGGCAGCTACCAGTGGAGGCTTTTTGGAAGGAATTAATAGATCCATGCAAAAGGGTCTGGACAGCACAGACAAGAAACACAAAGCAATCAGAAGTTCTCAAAATCTGGTATCACACATTTTTCAAACAGAGACGAAGAAAATTAGTATTTAGAAAGTTCTTCAGGATCTGATTCTAAATGGTAAGAAAGAAGTGGCTGAGATAACAAAGGGAGAAAACAGCTTGAAGAGTGGTGATGAAAAGGGGTGTGAAATTGGAAAAAAAAAAAAAGAGCAGCAAACTCTGGAAAGGCAGGTTTCAATTCATTCAGGGCAACTGAAAAATACTGTCCCACAGGAAGAGGCAGGTGCTGTTTCCTGGAAATCACCAAGAATCTAAACAATGCAGATCTCCACATGTATAGGAGGAATACTACATAAAGCAAGAAGTCACGACAGCAGCAGCACTCCTTGTTTTCATGACTTCTAGAATGGATAAACTAAAACTCCACATTTCCCTATTGCTGGTTTTGTCTCATCTTTACACAGCCCAGCTCTGTGACCTTTCTAGAGTAAATACTGGTGAAGGCAAGGAGCTGGAGTGACGTTGAAGTGCCAGCTTTGTTCCCTTGATAGCCAGGCTCAGTCATTAATCAAGGAGAGTCAAGCTGGTCCCTAATTACAAGCTCTCCAATCACCTCAAAAAGAAAGCAGCATGCAAAACTAGGTCAAATAAATAAGAAGGAATATGAAAAAAAAAACCCCAGCACAAACACATGGGGACAAATTGAGGACGGCCAACAAAATATTAGCACCGTGCATATAAAAAGCAACAATAAATCAACCTTTAAGTGCTTCATTAATAAGCAAGAAGAAATATTAGTTTTGATTCTCAGTGGGAAAGGGGGACTAGTGACAGATGACCCTACGAGGGCTAAAGTGACAGTACTTTTCTTTCTGCTTTAGCCCTCTCTAAAGAGGTCAGCTGGGAACAGATGGCCAACAACCGCCGGCGCTGGTGCTGAGCCCCCAGATGATGGCACTTCTCTCACTTCTCCTCTCCCAGGGATTTCGTGGGGCTCTTCCCTGAGGAGGGAAGCTTTGCTCCAGGGGCAGCAAAAAGCACCAACAACCAAGCTGCTCCTGCCCCCAGCATCTCCACCACTGCCACGTTCCATTCTGGCTCCCTCCCCAAAAAGGGCTGGTGAACACGGCTCCGAGCAAGAAGCGCTCAAGATGTATTTAAGTCCCTTCTCCTAAAATTCGGGAAGAAGGAATGATCTGGCTTCTCTGGAAAACTTCATGAACCAGCAGGGAAGAAAAGGAGATGGAGCTAAACATTTTGCCACCACTCCAAATAGGAAATCAGACCAGCAAAAATAAGAACAGCTTAAAAAGTCCCGAGAGAAATGGGATGTTCCTCCACTGGCTGGGCCTGCTGTCATTTACCACAGGAACAACTGTGTCTAAGTCATTAAAGCATGAGCAGAAGGTGGGTAACACTGTGGAAGAGCAGCAAAAGACAAAGACAGCATATAATTTACAGGGGAAGAGAGAAAAACATCATCAAGAATTTTAGGGAAAGGGGGGAGGGTGATTTTTTTCCTGTGGCACAATCACAGGTATTTTTGAAAAGGATGAAAGGGAGGCAATAAAACTAATTTACTGACTTTTCAACCAATGTGCAAAGTTTTGTTAGTAAGAACATGGTTCCTTTATAATTTAATAGTTTTAAGAACAAGGTACGTAAACTTACAATAAAACACCCACAAAAGCCCTCCAACAAGGCAGGGAATCAATGGATTTTTGTTGCAGTATGACACATGGCCAGCAGCAAAATTTTTACTAACCACTTTGCTGCTGGAAAAATGTGTGCACTTAGTTTCCAGAATATATCAAGTCATGGGGCTGCCAAACAATTAAGGAGGGACAGTATGGAGAACAACCTGATAAACTCAAGATGCAGAAAAAAAGCAGAGTAATTCAGTGAGAAAAAGTGCAGGGTACCATGTTTGGTAGGAATAATCTTAAATAAATAAAGCACAGGGAACAACTGGCTGAACACCAGTTTTGGGGAGGAAAAAAAGCAGGTGTTAGAGCGGATCTCACTGCAAAGGCAAAGCAACAATGTCACAGATGGTCAGAAATTTATCAGCTGCTGTGCTGTGTCCAGTTTGGGTCTATCTCCAGCAACAGAAATACAGGTCAGCTGGAGAGTCAATAAAACAGCACCAAGGATCAGAGATCAAAAAAGCACAGGCTCTTGGAAAAGACTTCAGACTTGGATTCAATTAATCTAAAGAGATGGCAACCCCGTTATCCAAATAGGTGTTAAAGACAGAGGTAGAGGAGCACAGAGTAAAATCTTTCTACTTTAGCTGTGGTAAGTAGCACCGAATTTAAACTGCAACAAAGAAGATTTGGATTAGGCACAAAGAAAAATCCTCCTCACTGAAGCATTTAAAAACCCCCAACATTATAAGAGATACCAAATCTTTATAAATATACAGTTGGAGGAGAAAAGAGGAAAACCACAAAAAGAAAGGAAGATTTGTTTTTATGAAGTAACACTGATACAAGGCCACACCGTGTCCTGGACACAAAGACAATCAGTCTGGAAACTGGAGGCCTCTACCCATTCACAAGGTAAAATCCTACAATATCCCTTCAAGGGAATTAATGGGGGAAAGCCCTCAGTCACACCACTGTGGAGAAGATAAGTCTGTGGAGGACTTACATGTACAGGTGTGATCACAGAGCTTCAAACTAAACCCTCTAATTTCAAAGTCTGGGTGCAAAATTAGTTCCTATGGGGAGTCCTAAATGAAGTTTGACAAGGGTTTTTGTTTGACCTCAATTTATGATTTAGTAATCCCGCATTTTGGAGCCTTTCACTGTCGAATTATGTCCCTGTCCTGCACTTGTCCCTCCTTAATACATGATTTGCTTTAACAGGGGATTCCTTCCTCTGAAACATCAGAATATCACCCACTGCCAACAGCTGTGGACCTGGGACTTTGGTGTCCCCAGTTTCTTGTCAACTTATCTCGAAGAATGTAACATAAAACTGATCTCCTAAACAAGGACAGCAGCCTGATTCCTGTAGTCACTCAGAAATTCCACCAAATGTGGAATTTGTGCAGGAGCACAGTGTAGATGCCATTCAAAGAACACTCAATAAACACAGCATCAGTTGAGAACGTGGTGTGAAAACCAACATATTCAATTAAAATATCTTACTAAAACTACAGGCAGGTTTTAGGTTGCCCAAAAGACTGAATTAATAATCCTGCTCTCACAACCTGTAAAATACAAATTCCACGATCAGAAGAAAAAAGAGCACCTGTGTTCCACACCCTGTCTCCAGGCTGCATCTCCAGCAGCAGCACATGGAGTTTCTAACATTCCATTTTGGATTGCTGGTTGAAGAGCAGTAAAATCCTGGCAGGGCTCCGAGCAGAGCAGAGTGCCAGGCACTGTTTGCCTGCAGGACCTGGGCTCCCCCTGGAAGTTCACCCACTGTTAACTTATTGTGACCCTACTTCATGTACATGTAGGGTAAACAACCACTGCAGTAGATTAGATTAGAACAAAAATAAAGCAGACTAGGGTAGTTATTATCATGCAATTCAAGGCACACTGACCTGGCTGTATTTCAGCTTCTGCTGGTTGACTACCAGTCACTAGAGCTGGGGGAAATCCCAGAGTAGAAACACAGTCTTTATAAACTAAGGATGCAGATGAACTATGAGTCAGGAGTTTGAAGAGTCCATGTTTAAGCACTTGCCCAAGTCCCAGTGAATGTTTGTTGGGTTTGGAGTTTTTGTTTTTCACCTACAGGTTTCCTTTTGTTTAACACTCCAGTTTCTCCTGGACTGCAGCAGAGGGACAGTGTACTAATGAGAGTACTGGAGTACAAACAGGAATGTTTAAGATGAAGTATGTTACATCTTCATGGCTAAGTACTGCAGACCACAGGAGTGGATCTGCAGAGCAAAACTACCGGTGCAGAGGATTTCACTGCCACACTATCCCTGTTTCAGGTGGAGAACAGCTCCAGCCTGCTCCCACATTCACCACACTCACTTGCAGCAGGAAAGCATTAACTGCACCCTTGGAACTCATCATCCAATGCCATTACACTTAAAAGGAATCTAATAGCTGCACTCCAAGACACATGATGCCAATCAAACATGGAACTCCCCATCCAAACCAACAGGTTCAGGTAGTAGATGATCCTACAGGGTGCAAAGCTGCCATCACACAGGTACATCCCCTCTCCTGGGAAGGTTTTGCTCCACAGTGCAGGACTATTAGTGCCCATGCAACCTCCAGTCTAGGGCAACTTAAGGAGTTAGTAGGTAAATCTGGGCATGGGCTAAAACACTCTTCACCAAACCTCACCCTCTCACCCTTGTATACATGTCAGACATGAACCACGTCAGAATTTGCTCCCTCAGCCTGCTGACAACACCCCAGCAGACTTTAAGTATCCCATTGTGTGCACCACTCAGGCTATGCAAGATCCAAGAGAAAAAAACCCACACCCCCCCAAAAAAAGCTTCCATTAAATTCACCACTCAAAGCAGGCTACAAACAACACAAAACGTGCTATGAAAAATAACTCTACTCCCCCAGCAAACACAGACCAATTGGAAAATTAAGCTACATATTGTGAAGAGTGCAGATAACCAGATTTACTTTCCTAGCACTGCCTCCCTCCCTGGCCTGATGATAGTTACCAGCAGTTGATCTGGCATCTGCTCCAGAGCTCGTCCCCAATCTTCCTGGGACATAATGCACAAAGGAAAACAGCTTTGGAATCCAGCAGCTCAGCAAGAGCACAGCATTTGTCTCTCCAGATACTGTTTGCTATTTTGGTTTCTGCAAATACTTCAGTAGATGAGAGCCCTGTGCCAACAGAGGCAAACACACCCTGACCGACTGCCCAACTGAGTTATCGCCCATTAACTGACCCAGAAGCAACCTATGGACAAGTTTCTGTCCCAAATTATTTGGATGAACTCGAAGGAGATGTCAGAGGAGCACTGCTTCATGGGGCAGCTACATGGGGATATTGCAATGTAGGAGGCTGGGAAATAGGAACAGGAGCAGCAGCTCCACAGGGTGTTTTGCCACAGCAGCACAGCCACTGGGCTCTGAGAGCTGACCACTCCCAGGGCCAGAGGCTGGTGGAGCTGGTTGGAGCATCCCCTGTCCCATCCCCTGTCCAGCAGTAATGGGCTCAGGAGGGACAACATGTGCTGCAGGCCAGCAGGGCAGGAGCACCAAACCTTCACAGCCCTCCAGCAAACACAGCTACACCTTCACCATTCTTCGTTAAAAAAATGGCAAGTCTGCACAACTAAAATCATGCACTTTTTGGCCTGTAAGGATTTAACAGCCCTAGTTCTCCTTTCCCCCTTCCCTCACAGTGACATGTGATGTATATATATTTCTGAGCCCAATCACCTTGGTAGCAGCAGGAGGTGAAAGCACAGTGCCAGAGCTAAAGATGAGGTTGGTGCTCTCACACAAGTAGGGGCTGGACAACACAACCTAGAGCATCAAAAAGCAGGAAACAGAATTTACACTGCTGACAGGTATGTTTATGGTGCTACTCTTGTGCTTGTTCTGGGAATAAGGTGGTGCTGACACACCTTCAGCTAAAGGCACACACATCCACTGTGTGTCCACATTCATGAGTGGCTCCAGTGTCATTAAACAAGCCCAGGAAGATGAGGTCTGGAAGCAAAACCTCTCCTTTAGGCAGAATTCCTGCCACGGGCACAGCAGAAAAATGCATCGACACTTCCCTGATTCCTACCCACAGGCAGGGAAGCTGCACCAGGCAAGTCTAAGAATAACACCAGCACACACCAACACCACAGTGAGGAGCAGCAGATACCAGACACACACGTGTCACTCGACTTAAACACTGATCTGCCCATCTGAGGTGACCTCCTGAGTCCCCTCCAGCCAGTTTACCATGATATTAAAGTCATTTCATGGACGTGTGGCAGAAGCCTGCAGAAACCAGTCTCTAGGAAGACTGAATCCCATACAGGGAATGGGCCTCTGCTATCCCACCACTGAGATCTCCCAAGTGTCACCTCAGAAAGCACAAGTGGTGGGAGGGGCAGGACACTGCTGCAGTCCTGGATGGGGGTATCAAAGGACAAAGGACAGCAGCCTCACAGGGAAGGTGTCTCAAGATACAGAATTAGAAAAGAATGAGGCCATGCTGTAGAGCCCAGAATGGAGCACTGCACAGTGCAGCACAGTGAAAGTGGTGAGTGGCATAATCCAGATGAAGAACAAGATAGATGCTCTCTCTCCACCCCACAACCATCCTTGCCTTGGGAAGCTGAAGTTCCACTACATGGGTGTGTCACCTCATTGTACCTGCTCCCACAAAGACATGATGGGCAAATGCACAGCTCCTGACATAACAAGGAAAAATAGGATGAAAAAGGGAAAACTGATGTTAATATAACTCCCTTGTCTTAGAAACCAAAAGGGAAATACATTTAAAGTGAATATGAAGATGCAAATCTTTAGTTTTTATAAAACATTCATTCTTTTAAAAGTTTTATACACAAACCCATAATTTCCTTCTTCTGCATTTTTAAATTTGCTGAGTGAGCTCATTGAACATTCAAGCTGTTGTCTTCAAGTTTTCCAAATACCATTCTATTTAAAGGCACTGTGAATAGGGAATTCAATTTATCAAATGAATGAAAGAAGAATTCTTAGCAGGAACCCTGGTGAGCTAATCAAGAGTCACAATAAAATGTCAGGGGTCCTGGAATTCTCTGCAGGAGGTTAACACCAAATTTGATCCGAGTCAAGGAAGACAAAACACACCATAGACTAATAAACTGTACTAAAAGTCGTGCACTGCAAAAACGTGAAAGTTTAAACACAAACGAAGAAAATCTACTTGTTTGTGCACTTTTTACACATTTAGTGTTTAACCACAAAAATCAATGCACTGCTCACCATGATCATTTCATTCAACTTAAACTCAACACATTCTGAAGCTATTTAGTTTTTGTTCCACTGTCTCTTCAGCTGCAATGCTGTTTTGAAAATTACTAAAGCAACATAACTCAAGAGATAAGAAACCCTTACATTACTCTGTACCTATCTTTAGGCTGGAAACCGGGTCCACAAAATTCAGAAAAGGATTTATCATCCAAAGTTAAGGAAACAGCACGATCCAAGGCAGCACCTTTCCCCTCCACAAACCTATCAGAGTTTAAAAGAGTAGCTCTGCAGTGCTGAAAAGGTAACCCTTAAAACTTGATGGAAATAAACCTCTCTGTTCCTCTACTTGGCTTTCAATAGTAAGAGTATAAATTAGAATATCAGATCCACCATCAGAATGGGCCCTCATCCATTTTTCAACTTAGCAAATGAATAGCAGCTCCACGGGGGAGGAGAGACAGGGTCAGGGAAGAGATGGGGAGAGGAAATAGCTGTAAATGATCTTCCAGGACAGGAAAACTAGTTGCAGTAAATACCACTTTGGAAATCAATTTATGGTCAATTACGATCTTAGTAATAACTATTTTATGCCTTCATTTAGTGCATGAAATGCCCAGGGGAGCAAATATTCTCAGAAATATATCCAGTATGTCTCCAAGTATGTTATCTGATCGGGAGATGCAGACAGAATTCCAGAAAGAGCAGCTCTTGCTAGAAGAGCATCAGTCTAGATGCTGATGGAGGGATTGGGGATGGGGGGAAGATGGAATCACAGTTTCAGTGCAGTTGACTATCAGAGAGTTCCAATATCACCCAGATAAAACAGACTATATCTATCAAGTCTGGGTTATTTGCTTCAAAAGTAATGGGGTTTGTTATCACTGCAGTATTTCCTCCAGAAATCTGTGAAGAACATTTCATTTTCACAAACGTAAGAAAAAATTAAAGTTGAGGGTCTTTTTTCAAGCAAATCATTACATAAACATCCCTCCACTAACCCAACTATTGCTTTATTCAATTACTACACGTAAGTGTGGTACCAGAGTATAAAGACTGACATCTCTAGATAATGTACTGCTGGTGTGTAATAACACTTAATTGGACCATGCTCTTCTAAAGTGAGGGACTTCTGTTTGATTAGAAGAACAGAAATAGTAAAAATTACACATTCACCAAGCTCCAGTAAGTCCCATACAATAAATCTTTCACCTCTTTATACAGAGACTCTGCTCCTCAGCAGCAGCAATTCTATTATTGTGACAGACCAAATTCGAGTTCCACACCCAGATCAGACAGTTATATTTTACTGTGATCATACTAGAACACATTAAATAGCATTTAGTTTGCTACCACCATGCTCTCCTCCTTCCTTATCAGAAGATGCTGCATCTTCCACATTAATTTATTTTCAAAAGGCTGAAGATAAACATACACCTCATTATAGTTCACATCAGCAAAGAGAAAACAAATAATTTCACAGGCAGGAAGATGGAGAGGTACGTTACGAGCAGATGTGATCAGCACTCTTATGCCTACAGGTTATTTTTAACTAACTGCAGGTTTTTTTCAGCATCACAGAACAGGAAGGAGGTACAGAACTGGGCACTTACAGCATTCCAGCCGTGACCCCATAAGGAGATAAGGATGATTAGATTTGCAGAGATGGAGTATCTTTTGTAAGAGACACGCTTTCAAGTGTAGCATCCATTTCAAGGCTGACAACGTGGAGAAAATTCAAGACAACTCAAACACTAGAAGCAATTCTGCTGTGTTAAGTAAGCTTGTGCAGTTGTTAAGTGCAACTGATTAAAAATATTGAGAAGAAGAAAATTGAAACATAAAGACAGACAGCAGAGGGATAACGAGGAATCCTGCTCTGGACTGGCTTTGGTAATACACTTGTGTAAAGAGTCTTACTTGATTTACACACACCCCATTAGGCTATGCCTGCAAGTGCTCCTACAGTTTTTAACTTCACATTTCATATACAATATCATCCTCAAGGCTACTGTGAACATACACTGAGTTCAAGCAAAAACATCACAAAACACGTCAAAGACCACCTTCTGTGGTCTGTCAGTGACCTTGTAGGAACACAGGAAAATGGCAGTCACACATTATGCATCTGGACAGCTGATTTTTTTTTTCCTTGGCATTCTCCCTGAACTGCCTTTTTTTTTTTTTTTTTCCTAGAATGGTTTGTGTTAAAGCATTGGGCTGATGCTCTTTTGTTTACCAGTAACCAGCTACTGTTTAAAAACAAGGCTCTCCATTGTCAGCACCAATGAATGACGGGAGCATCAGCCATCAAAACACTTTGGAATTCTGAAGAGCTAAAAGACCTGAGAGTCCAGGGCTAGAGCAGCACTGAAATTGGAGTGACACAACACAGATATCTGGCTGAGCCTAAAATAGACTTGGCAGAAATCATCCTGGACTAACAATCGATCTGTGAACGTACTGACCACCCAGAACGTATCCAAGCCACTGCCAGTGCTCCCTTATCCCTCAACCAAAACAAAAACCTCTCCCATTTCCCAACGGGAAGTCTTGGAAATGTAGTATGAGAGACAAAACTGTAAACTTCATGCAGACAGAACACAGTAAGGGAAAAAAGGAGTAGGAAAGAAAACAGCACAGTTAAAAAAAAAACAAAAAACCAAAAAACCCAAAAAAACCAGCTAATGCCAATCTAGGAGATTCCTCTTGGCCAAGACCATAACAAAGGCAGCATCCACCATCCCTTTGGGAAGCCACAGGAAAACACGCACAGACCTCATGAACAAGAAGCTGGGGAGAGGCAGGTGGGGGGGGAAGACTGGATCTGCCTCTGGAAAACACCCATGAGCAGCCAGTGAACACTTCACAGCCCAGGGTGGCTGTTTTCCTTGGGTGGAAGGGGGGTGGGTGTTATCTTTTCCTAAATGAGCCTATAGCTGGTAGCTGCATGATAACTATTTTGAGACGTATAAACATATTTTTCTCTGGGGCTTAATTACCACAAAGGATGCCAACCGATTTGACAAGTCAATTTTTCTCTCAAATAAAAAAATACCCAAAAAACCCAACCTCATTCTCTAGCAATTCAGAGCTTAAAAGCAGCCCAAACATCCAAGGCATAAATATTACCTATTTTTTAATATAAACCAATAAGCAATTGTTAACATTTCTCATAATTGAGCTTATAAACATAGAATTTCCTGACCGAAATCTAAGTAAATGCATATCTACCTTACAATTTTTTTTAAATGGCTGTACATTTCAAACCCCAGAAAAAGCAGGCTGCAGATAGCTGTTTATTACAAATGACTTCCACCTCCTCCACAGCCCTCAAAGGCAAACTATAAAGCTGTGTGCAAAGCCAGACAATCTGGGCACCCAGCCATAAACCATCACTGCTGCAGCACAGATAACTGCTCTCGCTCTCAGCCATCCTTGGCTGCAAACCCACGGGGAAGAGCTCCAGAAAGCAGAGCTCGGGACCGTCAGGGCTTCGAATATTTTATGAGCTTGAATTACAACCACGTTCAAGACCTCAGTGCTGAAAAATTACAGCGCTGATTCACACCCAGGGCTGAGACCAAAACTCACTCGGATTTGCTTGGTACCCCGAGCCATGAGATGGAAGAACAGCCCGTTATTTTACAGCTGTCTGCAGTGACAGAAGCCTTTTCATTGGGATGAAGAGGGAGATATGTTACACTTTAAAAAAAAAGACAAAGGAATCAGATGCATGTTTTCAAGTACTGCTGTGTTTTCTGCGAGTGATACCATCTTTGATACAACCTCAAGGAGCACTGTGGCTATTCTGTGCAAGAACAGGCAGTTTTGTTATGATCAAATTCAGATATTTTTATCTTGTTGCGGGAGATTTTAAAACATATTAGTGACAGGGCAGGAAGCTGCAGAAATAAAGTTTCAGAAAACACAGTTGTAACTGTGTGAGTGAAGCCACAGTGAAGTTAACCATGATTAAGTAATTTTAGAAGTTAACTATCATTAAGGAATGATAAAATAACTGTAAGTACATCTACTTTGGGAATTTAGGGTGTACAACTAAGCCATGCTTTTGGCAGACAGTTTTCAAAAACAGCACAGATTCCCAAAGGAAGATCAAATAATACTTTGATTCCTCTGCTTTCATACATTAAGAATAACCATCTTTCATTTCACCAATAGCATTTGCCAGTGAAGAGACTGCACAGAGCACATAGATCATTTAGTAATGCAATTTACTGTCACTCCTAGATCATCTCCCCATTCAATAAAGTATACTTCTCCTCTAAACACTATTTGCCCTGGCTGATATCTTCATAATACAGCTGAAAACCTCAAGCCATTATCACTAGAAGGCATCAGCTGATCCTAAATTGGCTAGACTGCAGCGTCACAGGCATTTAAGAGGTTTCCTTATCATTCATCTTTAATACTGAGGGATCGACACACTCCTACCTGCAGCTTCCAGGCCAAAGGGAAACCTTCTAATGGTATTACCGTTATCTTGTAATCTGAATTTTAAACAATTAAAACAATAGCACTTTTGTGTTGCAGGTCTCTGCTGTAACCAAAGATGATACATTTTCCATCAGTTCTCATGTTCAAAGTCCTCCATAAAGCACTGATTTTTTTTTTTTTAAATGCACCCTGCATTTAAGCTGCTGAACCTTCAAAGAGAAGCAGCAGTGTAACAAGGCACTGAGATTTAAGTCATCACCAGAGACTATTTGCTTTACTTAAGGGAGGTTTGGCCATTTCATTCTAAATCTGCACTTCTCGTGTAGTCAATACGCTCTGGCAATTCTTTCCAAATGAAAGCCTCTTTTTACTGAAGCAAAGGATGGCTCCACCCCTGACCTCCTCCTTCAGCTTGTTTTGGAAAGGGGCCAGATGACAGCATTTGGAAAAGCGCATGTTTATCTCGGCGAGGCCAGCTGCTAAGTTAACATATTACCCGTTCCCACATACACTGCTCTTGGTTAAGTCTTCACAGCTAAAACTGAAAGTAAACGCTGCCCTTGGGCTTTTAATAACCCGAACACGAAAGAGAAAAGGAGTCTCCATGGCATGGAGCACCTGAACGGGCTGGAGAAGTGTAGGTTATTTTGAATTAACAGCAGGCAGTTAATCTGTAAATAAATTTCATGGCCTTTCTGAATGAAAAACAGAAGGTTTTATTACTAGACTAATTTAAAGCTAAGCTTTCTATAAGGTTGCCACTCAGCAACAGTTTGCTCCAAGACACAAGGTGATTATAAGCCCCTGCTTGACAAAGCCTTTATCTTGTTTTATAGTTGCTCCAGCTCAGCAGAGGTATGGAATGTGAGGGCTTTGAGATCTTCAACAAAGAATCTTCAGGTTAAAAGTAGTATGTTATTTCTCATATTGAGGGAATTTTGTTCTATGATTTTCAAAGTCTTAAAAAGCTCATTGAAAGGAAAAAGTATAGAATTACCTTCCTTCCCTTAAACATCAGTGAAAGATCACAACTCTACCAAAAAGCACAGCTTGTTATTTTAACATGAAAGACAAACCCTGGAATAACAAAAAAGAAATTAAGCCAGACAGGTGGGGGGTTTTCATGGATCCCAGCAAGGTCCATCAGGCTTTGCAATGGCAGGGAAGGCAAACCTTAGCCACTCGCAGGGGATCAGATTTTGGGAGATGCCAGGTCTGAAGGTGAACCTCCAGGTCCCCAAGTGGTTCTTCAGCCAAGGGCAGTGTCCCAGAGCAAACTCCACTGTCCTCTGTACCAGCACGGGAACGGCACGGCCCAAGGCTGCCCACAGGGACATTCCCGGGCACTGGGAATCATGCCCTGCACCACCGACAGCCGAGTTACCAAATAATCCCAGTGCTGTAAAACACACGTACGAGCACACGTAAACCACTCGTATGTAACACACTGCTCGGGTCCAGTCAGCTCTTAGTCTGGTGGATACCGATCCCTAAATTTGTCAACAAGGCAATCCACCCAGAGAACAACAACATAAATATTTCCTGTATATATCCTACCGCAATCCAGACGAGCTCCCACTAAAAAGGTTTGCCTGCCCTGTTTCTTTCACTACTACAAACAAAACCTTTAGACACAACTACAAAATATTGCCTAAAATAACAGCCCCTACCAACACGCATCCCCTCCTGCCCTGGAGCAAGTCCTGGCTCCAGCACAGTTTTCCCGATGCCAGCACCTGCTCTCCAGGGGCTGGACTGAAATGAACCTTCCTCATCTCACCAGCTCCGTGCCAGGCGGATCCCTTTAAGTCAGAAATGATCCGTTCCTCCTTTGAAGATAAGGACAAAGCGACGCAAGGCATTTTTACAGTACTGCTGCTGCCCTTCAGCACTCATTTTCCCTAAAAAAAGTTCAAAATAATCTGATTTACTACAGCTTTCTTCACAGACTGAGTCACCGGGCTCGGAAGCAGCAAAGGTTACCCAACACCCGAGGATAACACAGCTTCTGTATCTCACCCAAAAAGCAACAATCTCACCCAAAAAGCAGCATCAGTGTTACCAATGACAGACCGAGCCTCCCACAGGCTGGAGCAGTTTTCTCACTGGCGTACGCAGGGCTGACACTGATGCTTTCATGTTCTGGAAAGGATTCCAGAAGCCAGAGCAGGAACGCCAGAGCATCCGGGGGCTGGTTCCTCAGCACACCATTTTGAGCTCACAAATAACACACTGGAGCGGCCAGACCGACATCCCAGGGATTTCTGAATTTGAGGTGGTGGAAAACTGTGTGATGTGCTTTAAGCACAGGCTGCACCCGCTGCAAGTCACCTACTGTTTCCTTGGAAAACACAGGGGGGAAGCAGGGAGAATCTGCGTGTACCTTCCCACCACTTTCTTGAAAATTATTATAAAGAAATGTAATATCCGAGAGGAAACTGCGTTTAAATTCTCAGCCGTAGGTGAAGCCGAAAAAAAAAACCCACCCACCGCATGGGATTAGGGCAGGATTTGGAAGCCATGCCTTCCTCCCCCAGTGCATCCAGCAGCAGTGCAGATGTTCTCCTGCTCCTCCACTCTGGCATTGTCCTCAGGTCCACGGCACCACCGACACCCACCTGATTTAAAGCTCTGCACCATCGACCAGCCCACTAACAGCGGGATTTATTGGAATTTTAATTACCTTAACCGGCCTAATGTCCAAAGCAAATTTCTGTATATAAATTAGCATAATTCGCCAGATACATCCATATGCAAACGAGAGGGAAAATATGCAACAGACATGGGTATGACGTATTGAAGATTATTTCTAAAATTAAACTGGCTGTTAGAATAATTGAATAAATCTCTTCTCGCACTTACGGTGGAGTTGTAGCAGAAAATAAACTAGCCACAAAGACCAGCAGCATTACATTTAATGGAAAAACAGGGAGAAAAAACCCAACTGAGTTCAATAAATCCCATAATTGAACCTTCAACTAATTACATATTAAGAAGATTAACCTTTGACACAAACTTGTGATACAAACAAAGAAGCCTCAAACAATTAATAAACTTCCAGTGTTTCAAGATTTCTCAGGTTAACAACTGAGCCCTCCCCGTTTTCCTCCCATTCTGCGTCGCAGTTAAAGGAATAAACTCTGTTTCATATTCTCTCTGCCCCTGGACGTTTCAGGTTTAGAGGAACATCTCTCTGAATACTCAGGAGAAAATTACTGCGGACCCCCACAGCCTCATTCCTTGGGGGGAAAGAGGAAAAAAAAAACAAAAACCGTAATCCAGATATTCTAACTTTTAAGAGAAAGCTGCCACGAAGGACAAAGCTGGAGCTCATCTGCTCGCCCACAGAGCAGCACCGCTGGCCATGCCCTCAATTTTTCAGCCCTGGGATCGTTTCCAACACGCTCTGCGATGATTTTCACACGTGTAAGTTCTAAACCAAGAGCACACGGTCATGCCTTGCAGCAGAACCTGCTACCGTGTCGTGTCTGAGTGGCACAACACGCTTACAAATGGTATTTTTCAAACCGCTGTTTGGTGAAAAACAGCGACTGCAACTGGGAAAAGGGACAGAGAAAAAGATACAGAATTAATTCTAGCATTATTTTAACAATCCGCAAGTAGTTCACAGGAAAAAAAAAAAGTATAAAAACAAATGCATTGTGAAGTGTTTCCGGGTGTTACTTGCTTCACTGACTAATAAGCAGTTTACAAAAATATAATAATCTGGTTTACACTTCTGAGAAAAGGAGGAATGCAGTAGTTTAGCAGGTCTCTTCCCTGCTAACTTCTACCATGCCCGGATTCAGAGAGGCTCTTACCCCTTCTTACCTTTTAGTCTTTTCTTTATGGGGCTCTTTGGCAGCTTTCGATTCAGTCTTGCTGTAAGGAAACAAGTGAGTATTTTGTCTACCGTGTAGGGGTCTTTTCTGACGTGTTCCTTTCTTATTTTTAATGCTTCTTTTTTAAATTTTTTTGTAAGTGTACCCGTAATTTCACGAATCTGAATACGAAAAAAATCTCACACGGCCAAAAAAACTAAGTTTTTTTTGTTGTTGTCGTTTGTTTACCCCCCTCACAAAAAAAAAAAAAGTCTGCCACACAGGAGATGAAAAAAAAAAACACCAACAGATCAACAGGAAAACACTATCCAAGTAGAAAAGCAAAGAGCTTCAGTGTTATCCAGCCCAGAGGAGAAGTGCAGCAAAAGCAGGTCCAATTCCAAAACAAGCTTTTGACTTCCAGTGAAGCAAAAATAAAAACAAAACAAACAAAAAAATATATATAACCAAGACCAAGAAACCAAGACAAAATACACGTTCAAGTCCCCAGCTAAATTTTTGCACGAGTGTGTCTTAAATACAAGTTTGCTTTTATGTGTTGCAGCAAAACCCACGAAAAGCCAGGATCTGGAGTTGATCGGGATGAGTTCTCGTGTTGTGTGTGCCTTGATGGGTTCTCAGTCCACATGGAGGAGCATCTGAGGGCTTTTTCAAAAAGTGCAAATCAAAAAAGAGAAACCGGGATCCAGCGGAAAAAAAAAAAAAAAAAAGAGAGAGACAGAGAGAGAGTTTTAAGATGGATCCCCCCTTCAAAATAAAAGAGGGAGAGGAGGGGGAGAGAGAAAAATAAAACACCACGGCGGAGCCACCGGGGGGGACGCGGAGTCTCACATGGGGCTGCGGGCGGGAGGAGGATCCCGCCGGGAGCTCCGGGGGGGCGGAGGATCCAGCGGTGTCTCTGCCGGGGGAGGAGGGTCCGCGGCTCCGCAGGGACCCCGCGGGCGATCCGGGCCGGGAGGAGGATCCGGCGGCCGCTCCCGCAGGAAGGAGCGAGCGCGGGGAGGGGGATCCGGGGAGGAGGATCCAGCAAAAAGTCTTTCACGGAGGGAGGAGGGAGCGGGGGAAACCCGACAGTCTGTGCTCGCAGCGGGATCCGCGGGCGGGCGCGGGGCGGGGGATCCCGCGGCTCTCTCCGTGTCCTCCGCAGGGATCCGGCGGGGATCCGGGTGGGCGGCGGGAGCAGCTGGGACCCGCGGGGTGGGTCGGCGGGGAGGCGGCGGCGCGTCCCCGGGGAGCCGCAGCAGCGCCTCGGGCAGGGTCGGTCGGTCGGTCCGCCGGGGCGTTGGGGGCGGGGGGCGCAGCGCCTCTTCGCCGTCTCCTCCCGCGCTCGCTCTCGCCTCCGTCGGCTCGCAGGGCAAGGCGGTGCCGGGGACGCGGGTTGTAGGGGTGCTCAGTGCTGGCGGGCCGGTCCCCCGCTCCTCCGCGCCGCCGCCGCCGCCGCCGCCGGTGCCGGTGCCGCCCTGGGGAGCAGAGGAGCCGCTGCCGCCGCTGCCGCCGCCGCCGCGGCCATTTTGTCGCTGACTGACAGAGCCCCGCCAGGCAGCGCGAGACCGCGGGGCGGCTCCGCGCGCGCGCCCCCTCCCGCGCTGCCCGCGAACAGGAAGTGCCGCGCTCACCGCCCCCCCCCTCCCTCCCCGCCCAGCCGTGCGGGCCACGTGACGCGGAGGGGAGCGGGGGAGGCCCCGCCCTTCCCCGACATGCAAATGAGCGCGGCGGCCGCAGCCAAACAGCGGCGAGGCCACGCCTACCGCGGGCGCGCGCCCTCCCGCCACTGCCCCGCGCGCGCGCGCCCGCAGGAGGATTGGGGGGGGGAATGGGGGAGGAGGGGGGAAGCTGTGACACCCCCCCCAAAAAAGGGATGTGGAGGGGCTTCATCCCCCACCCCGTGCCAGTGGGTGTCGGTGCTTTCGGAGCGTTCGCACACACGCAGCCCCACCCACCGTGAACCCCCGCGGGAGATGGGGGGGGGACGGCAGAGCTGTGACCCCTCCGAGAGGGTTTAGAGGGTCTTCGCCCCCCACCCTCCCAAAGGCTTGTAGAGGGGTTTTGCCCTCCCACCCGTGCATTCACACCCACAGACAGACACGCACCCCGTGAACTCCCGCGGAGGAGCAGGAGGAAACGGGAGAGATGTGCCCCCCCACCCCCGAAAGAGATGCCGAGTGACTTCACACACACACCCCCGAAAGGGTTATAGAGGGGCTTCACCCCCACCCCGTGCCAATGGGTGTCGGTGCATTCGATGCATTCACACCCCACCCCGCGGGAGGGGGGGGAACAGGAGATCTGTGCCACCCCCGAAAGGGTTGTAGAGGGGCTGTGCCCCCCTCAAAGGAGTGTAGAGGGGCTTCACCCCCACCCCGTGCACACGGGTGTCAGTGTATTCGGTGCATTCACTGCACAAACACCCCAGTGAATCCCCGCGGGAGGGAAGAGGGTAGGAACAGAAGAGCTGTGCGGGGGCACCCCCCCAAAGGAGTGCAGAGGGGCTCTGCCCCCACCCCGAAAGGATTGTAGAGGGGCTAATGCCCCCCAAAGGGGTTTAGAAGGGCTTCGCCCCCACCCCGTGCAGATGGGAGGCGGTACATTCACACGCACCCCCCGCGAACGCCGTCGGGGCGTTCACCCCTCCCTCCTAAACACTCGTGGGGCGAGGGGGGACGGGAGAGCTGTGTCCCCCCGCCAGAGGCGGTTCAGGGGCTTCAAACATACACACAAACGACCGTCGGTGCATTCACATTCCCTCTCACCCCCCCCCCCCCCGCAAATCTCGGGTGGAGGGGGACGGGAGAGCTGTGACCCCCCCCGAAGGGGACAGACGGGCTTCACCCGCAGACCCCCATGCAAACGGCATTCGGTGCTTTTCACCCTCCCTCGAAAAGCCCCACCGGGCTTAGGGGGGGCGAAAGAGCTTGTGCCCCCCACCCTCTAAGGGGTGCAGGGGGGCTTCACACCCCCCCTGCAAACAGCCGCGGGTGCGTTCACCCCTCCCTCACACACCCCACGTGTGAGCTCCCTTCCGTGGGGACGGGAAGGGGCTGCGTCGGGAGGGAGGAGAGAGGAAAGGGGCGGTGAAACGTGGTTCTGCTGCCCCCCGAGGTGCCAACAGCCCCCTCTCGCCCTTTGCAGCATCCCTTGCCTTAAACACACATCCCTCTGGCTCTGCCTGTCCCCTGGCGTGTCCATGGCTGTGCGTGTGCCAGCAGATACACCGAGGTGTGGGTGTGCACATGGGTGCACCTGGGTTACACTCCGGGTGTATCTACAGATACCCCAGCCCTCCACAGTGCCCCCCTGCACGGCTCTGCTGGGCTGTTGGCCCTCACAGGGGATCCCCATCCTACCCAGGTGCCTCTAAAAATAATTCCAGTATTTCAAATGAAGCCCTGGCTAAGCAAACCGGGGGAACCCCCCGGGAATTGTGCACCTCGGAGAGGGGAGATGGAAATGTCAGGTTTCAGAGTGGCTGGTTTGCCTCCTGCAATAACCGTGTTAACTGCTTGTTTGAGGAGAGAATCAGGATTTGGTCTCAAAATAACACGGGGAAGAGTGGAATGCAAAAATGAGTCATTTTTGCTAAAAATTGTTGTGTCTGGGTCTTTCAGCAGATCCTCTCTGGTTCTCTCTCGTCTCCTGCTTCCTCTCCCCCTTCTGCAGCAAACGTTTCGGGAACTGCAAGGAAATCCAGAGCCTGAATCTTTATTTGCTCAGGCCGTTCCACTTAAATCTGGATTGACCGTGGGTTACAGAGCAGGGCTGTTACTGCTGGCGGTGGGATCGCACCCACAGCAGGGTGTAGGGAGTAAGAGAAGTACAGCCCCAGCAGGATTCCTGTTGGGATTTGTGATGCCAGCCCCAAAGCCACCCTGTGCCAGCCCCTGGGCAAGCGGCACCAGGAGCCCGGAGCCCCTTGACCACTGGAGGGAGCCCATATTGTGCCAGAATGCAACAGAAATTCTACGGGGAAGACAAAAAATACTAAAATATGAAATATCAAATCATTGCAGTTAGAACAAAGTGTCTTCTCCAGGTCAGACCGTGATCTATAGCCATGCAAAATGTTATAAAAATCAGATTTAAATGTCCCATTGTACTTCATCGGCACAAAGAAAGGAAAAATTATTAAGAACAAGGTGCTTCCCCCCCCCCCCCACGTTTTGAATTTCAGTCTGACACCTTTCAACGGGAGTGAATTCATGCACCACGATGGTGTCAGACCTGGCTTGGAGGGAAAATGCCCTTGTGCCATCCCAAGAGCTGGCACAGCTCCAGCTTGGTCTCCTTGCTTAAATGTAGGTCAGCACCTATAGACTCCTTCCCACACCGGCCCTGGAGCCGCAGCAGCTCCCACAGTGCTGCTTTCAAGAGAGACTTTTGCTCTCCTGATAAACCAACCACCCCAAAGAAGCAGAACAGGAGAAGCCACATGTCCTGCATAGGGGACAAGCATCCTCATCCTCACCACGTACATCAAGAGGCTGCCCTGCACCAAAAACTCTGCTTGGCAATCGAGCGGAGGAATGTTCCTGGTCCCTTAAATTATGTGTTGTGAACGTGGAAATATTTGTAATTCAAAACACGCTTTTAACACACAAATATTTCTGGCTCCGCAGAGTGATGCCAAGTTGCTGGAGACCCTGAAATGTCAAAATGGAATAAAACTGAAAGTGATTTGTGTACTAATCTGTTTTCTTGGCCCTGGCAAAATTACCATCAAAAAGCATGATGCAACGACAGCCACACAGACACGGGTATCTGTGTTTGATACCTGTGTTCTAAAATACCATCCAGAACAGGTAAAAATGTGTTCTAGTAAACCTTTCCTGTCTTACCTGAGTTCTTTTACCAGTAAATATAGAGCTTTATCCAATGGAAATTTTATTTTCTCCCCCTTGTTTTGTTCTCCCACAGAGATTTTGCCCTCCCACTCCCCTTGGGAGCTCGCAGAGATCCTGGAAGCTCGCACAGATCCTAGGTGCATTTGCACCCCCAGCACCACAGGCTGAGGCTTTGTAGGAGCTGGTGACTGCTGTCACCACGTACACTTGTCCTCAGTAGCCCCCTTGGCCTGAGCTGACAGGACCCTGGTGGGGCACGGGCTTCTCCTTGAGCTGTGCTTCCCAGAGCTGCTCCAGGCAGCCGCTGCTGCCTTTGAACCTTCTCCTTCCCCCCAGCGCTCAGGTAGTCTTTTCTTGTCACACATGAGTAAGAACAGATGTGAGCTGGTGTGAAGGGGAGGAAAAGGGACATAGGATGCCAGCAGTTCAGTGCTCACAGAGCAGGAGGAATTCCTGTGCTTGCACCACCGCCTTGTAAACTTCCAATTTCCCAATCCGCCTGTGTCTCGGGGAAAGGGCTGTGACCAAAATGTTCACAGGGTGCTGGGCATGCTGAATGGATGGGTGTGAGCACAAAGAGGCAGGCACTCACACAGATAACAGCCTTTTCTTTGCTGGGAGTGAGTGACAAAGCTAGGCTAAGCAGAGCTCTTCACACATTCAGGGCTGTGTTGGGGTGGCTCAACCACACCAAGGCAAAATATTCCTCCACTGTAGACTTGACACCTCTTGCTTATTTTCCTGTCATCCAACCGAGTACAGAAGTGGGTCAAAATAGTCACCAAGCACCTCTTACCAAGCGATAATGAGCACACACAAAGCTGATCTCAAAGCCTTGAGGAGAATCCACTCCCTAATGCTGAACAGGATTTCCCAGAGCCCACACAAAATGAAGCTACACCTCCAAGGTCCTCCCTTGTCTGAGCTGATTCTCAGAGGCAGGCTGGGCAGGATCACACTGGGAAGTCAGGATCAGGGGTAGCAAGGGCTTTTCCAAGGAAGTTATGGATGTATGAGATGTTTGCATGGAGTCCATTCCCTCTGAAGGATGCGAACATCCTTTCTGGCCACCCTACCAATGAACTGTGTCTTTAGGGTGAACACTTAAATAGAATCGTGGAATCACAGAATCATAGAATTTTTAAGTTTGGAAAAGACCACTAAGATCTTTGAGTCCAACCATTAATGAATTGTACTTAACTTGAATATCATTTTTTAATGGAAAAACTCACTTTAATAACTTACGTTCCCCTCCCCGCACTTTCATCCTACTTGCTGGGACCTTACCCTGCTGTGAGACACCCACACTGGGATGGTTGTACCCAGCTATGAAGTGCCCTTTCTGTGGCACAGACCCAAAGCAGAAAAGGCTCCTGAAAACCTGGTACCCCGGGTTCCTCCTGATCTCTGGAACAGACATTTCACATCAGTAAAACCACCATGACGAGCATCATCACAGGAGGCTGACAGCTCACCTCTTACCCCCAGGTTGGATGAGCTGGTTCCCCTTTCTTGTGTAACAACCAAATACTTCAAACACTTGCCCAGAAAACACATCTGGATTCAATTCAATTCCCAACCTGAGAGTCTCTAACCTGTATTTCCCACGAGAGAGATATAGCACGATGCTAAACAGTGATCTGGGAAGGGGGAAAACAAGGTATTTTTTATTCTTGCTCTCCAAGCAGAGCTATTGTACAAACAAGAACACAAGTGTCCTGAGGCCAAAAAGCAAGCAAGAAGCACATGACTCCCTTTCCCACTTGCCACAGCACACAGCAGTGATGATAACATGTTCTGCTTATTATCAATAGCTGTTTAACAATAAATACATAATCTGCCCTGAACAGAGTGGGCAGAGCCCAGGACTTTCTTACCCTATAGCTTACTTTGGGGGAGAGGAAACAATAGTTTAAAGGCTGTAACCTGTAAATACCCACTTTGAGTTAAGTCTATAGGCTGGAGAAGTGTGCAGAGATGCAAATTTCCTGTTGTGCTTCTGGGAGTAAAAATATTGCCATTAATCAGTTTCTCTTCCTCTGTTTTCCACCTGCACGGTCATCATTTATTGGTAGGAGGGGGCTGGAACAAGCAGAGGGAAGACACAGACTGTTCCAGTGGCACAGACAGTGCTCATCATCTGGGCACAGCTGCAGATGTTTGAGAAAACCCACTGCTGAGAGTGCAAACCCCCAGGGAAATGCTGGAGTTGTCACCTCTGGCACTGGCAGGCTCGCAGGGGCACCAAGCCAAGTGTCCATAATAAGAATACTGCAGCAGAAAGGGAAAAATCCCTGATTGCCCAACATTTCAATGAGCTGGGAGGAAGGTGCCAGCACTACTTCGCTGAAAACACCTTTCAGAAAAGGTTTTCCTGAGTCTCCCTCAGCTTGTTGATTTTTGCCTTCACCCCTCGCAAAGCCTCAGGCGTGTATGGGAAGCACTGGAGCTGTTTTCGTGATGTGCTCAGAACACAAGATGGTTTTGGTTTTCCTGTTTGCAAGTCTCTTATCCCAATGGAATAAAGCAGAGTTGGAGGCAGGCCACAAAAAGGTTAATTTGCTGTGTATGCCAGTTTGACCTTTTTTTTGACGTGGACAGCTCAAACAGCTGCACCCAAGAAACGCCCAAGGCAGGAAAATTCTTCTGAAACAAGTGGCAGGGAGGAGAATACCTTCTAGCACCCCACCAGCTTTCAGAGCAGCAGTGCAAGAACTTGCAAACACTTGATTAAAAGAATAAACCCCAGTCCTCAGGCCAGGCACTGCTCCCACACCACCTCCACAGTGCCCGTGGCAACCCAACACCATTTCCTTAGGACAAACAACAGCCTTTGAGGGGGAGGGTTGCAGCAGGGCTTTATAATATATGTCAGACATCTAATGCTGGGAACTCTTCAGGGCAAAGGAGGCAGAATGGCAAATGCTTACAGTTACAGCCAGCAGCTTCAATGTTCAAGGTAAAAATTAGTTATTATGGGTGAGACAAAAACAAGATTCTTGGGCAGTTTCCATGAGACCAGGTGGTGGATTCAATGGTAAAAGAGTTTTTCCCAATGTCCTGGCTAATCATCACGGGAATAATTTGAGCTCTCTAAAAGCCCCCCATGTTTTCAGAGAGCCATAACATCCACTTCTTTCTTTCTTTGATTATGCTGGGGATCGTGGCTGCTGCCTTCCGTCTCCTTGGTGGCTGACAGCTTTCTGAAGGGGATTGATGCCAATATAACATACATTTATTGCCTGCCTTGGGATCTTTGGGTGAAAAGCTCTGATGTGATGACTGCTATTCTTCACAGACCTACCAGGTATCAACACTTCGGGTTGGATTGTACCTAGGGCAGCTTCTGTATTCCTGACAGAGCTGATATGACTTATCCCTGGGGTGAGGAGGTGGGAGAGAAAGAATTGCTTGTGACAGATACTAGTCATGTAGCTTAATGAAGTTTTGCAAGGTGTTCAGAGACAGCAGGATGGGGTCAAATCAGGGAAGGTCATGCCTCTGGAAGCTGCAATCCTGAGTCAAGACCTGGCTTCTCCCCAGAGCCTGTCACTCTGCTCCCAGCCCGGCTGGCGGAGCCGCTCGGATTGCAAAGAATTTATTGACACCCACCCACCATCCCTAAAGTTTTATGGCAATATAGATCTATTAGAAACCCATTTTGCAGAGGTATTAAAATAATGAAGGTGAGAATTAAGAGAGCAGCACGCTCCTTGGAAAACCCACTGATCATAATATACTGCTTTAAAGAAAGTTATCGCGCAGTCCTCTTAAAGAAAGTTATCAATTAGTCATTGTATCAGACATGGGAGAATTGTTCCCTGAAGAGGATTTTAGGAGGAAAGCCATTGACCAAGTGATGAATTTATCACTAGGGGTTGCATGGCTCCATGGATTAAGATGAGATGGCACAGAGTCTTTGGAGAGCAGACTGGTGGCCCCAGAGAGTTTTGGGAAGTCAAAGGCATCGGTGCAGGTTGAAATGACCAAGCTGCTCCCAGGCAGGGTGACAGCAGGTCAGGGAGGAGACAGGACACCAGTGGGGTGGATCAGAGCTCCTGCAAGTCCAGTGAGCTCAGGGCACCGTGCAGACAGTCCCACAGCTGCCTGTACCTGCGGTGGTGTTGGCTTGGGATTTCCACCTCATACTCTCCTTCCCCCACGGCTTTCAAGGCCACCATAATGTTCTGTGTGAAATGAAAGTGCTACGGGTTTTCTGATACAGATGCCCCACTGAAAACAGGGACATCAGAGCTAATGTCAAACAGGCTTTGGCAGGGTCTGAGTAGGGAGATTTGTCCATCCTTGCAGCCGAGCTGTGGAATGCCCTGGGGCAAGCCAGCAGACAGCAAAAGTACAAAAATCTGGCATCCACCGAGGCCAGTGGGAAGTGTAAAGCTACACTTTTACACCCTGCAAGTGCTCTTGCTTTCTGCTCTGCTCACACTCCCTTGGCTACCCAGCACACATGTTGAATGGATTGACGTGCCAGTAGTCTCCCTCCATCCCAACTAAAATCCTCCTTCCATGTTGGCTACAAGGATTAATTTTTTTCTTATGTGTTTTTTCATCATTTCTCCTGCAGGCACTGGGAAAATACAGGATTTCCCCACAGGAACCTGCTATGTCCATGCTGGTCCTCTCATGGTGAAGGGGCCAAGTGATCTGGTCCCCTGGAGGATGTTCCTTTCCCCTCTGCAATGTGCTGGAGGGTGCACGGGGATGCCTGTCCTACTTGGCTCCTGCAGCTCAGATCACTGAACTTGGGCAGAGGAAGGAGCCACTGGAAAATGGCTTTTCTCTGTGGACAACCATCATCTGCTAAAGTCACACCTAGACAGGATAAGCACACATGAGCCCGTTTCCATCTAAGCAGTCTGGGGAAGGCAGCACAAAAGAAAGAGGGGTTTGATATGAAAAGGTTGTGAACGTGGTCTGGACTTGGGGGAAAGCACAGAATTTCTTTGAAATTGGAATAAACTTGCAAAATGCCTTGTTTTGATCCCAATCATCCCTGGAGGTATTTAAAAGTTGTGTAGCTGTGGTGCTGGGGGACATGGTCTAGAGGTGGTTTCGGCAGTGGTGTGTTAATGGTCGGATGTGATGATCTTAAAGGTCTTTTTGAGACTAAATAATTCTATGATCCTATAAATCTCAATGCAAAGGTGTTTTGTGAGCCCAAAGCTGCCCTCCTCTATTGCTGCATGGCTGAAAGGGGCTCCTGGGGTGACCATGGCAGTCACCCCCTGCCCACACCTCACTTGGCTCAGCTGAGAAGCTCAGCAAAGCCCTGACAAATTGCCAAGCTCTCCTGAGATAAATAATCACAAACAAAAATATTTGTGTTTACTGTGGGGATTTGTCTGTGCATAATTATGCATTAGTCATTACCAGGACTACAGGAGAGTTTTACACATGTAAATATGTTCAGTTAATTAGACAGGACTGCTTTTGGTTTGTTTCTTCTCTGCAGTCTGATCCTGAAGTCATCAAACACTCCTGGATCACGAGTTGGGTTGAACAAGATACGTGAGGAAAACAGCTCTCTCCCTCCTCGTGATGCAGCTCTGGGTATCAATATATATTCCTTTAAAACACTTCTTGTAGCTTTTCTGTTACAGCCTCAAGGTACTTCACACAATGCAGCACAACCTTCACACACTGTTCTCTCATGTACGTGTTTCAAGGGGAGATCAGATGGATTTCTCAGGCAATACAATGTAAGACATTATTTTCTCCTGAAACATTTTTAAGTGCAGCAGCTTTTAGTAATCTTCTAGCATCTTCTCCTATGTATGACAAAGTCTATTAGTGTCATTTGCATGAGAAGTACACAATAAATCATTCATGCACAGTTTAGTACAGGTTAAGTGTAACAGCCTAACTGTGATTTTCTATAAGAAAATCAGAGCAGCTCATCAGCTGGTGTAAATCAGCAATGCTCCATCAAAGCCACTGAGTCACACCAAATAATCACTTGGCACAGGGGAAAGATTCAGGCAAAAAAGCAGCAGGGAAGAGCACGATTCCTGCTGCACTGGAAGGACTTCCTTTTGAGAACTTCTCCCCTAAAAACCTTTCCAAAGAAAATCCACGGGCTGTGGGGCCAGCACAGCCTGGCTGGTCCAAGGCTCTGCTGTGTTTCGCTGCTGGCCCTGGGCTCTGCTGTGGGCAGGCTCCTGGAGGGCGGGGAGTGTTCTGGAGAGCCAGCCCAGAGCAGGGCCAGGGAGCTCTGTGGGAAACCTTGGGCTTGCCCCAACCCTGAGGATGGGAGAAGATCAAATTCCCCAAGAACCTGCAGCTGTCATTTAGGCAAAAGCCTTAAACAGCAGCGAAACTCATTCCCAACTCGTCTGTGGCGAGGGGGTTGAACGAGATGAGGTTTAAGGTCCCTTCCAACCCAAACCATCCTGTGATTCTGTGATTTAAGACAGTCTGTATTCCATTTATCCATCTCCATTTCACAGGTTGGTTGTCCTCCATGTTTGGACCACTGACCCCATTTGTAATAGGAGGAGATGTTTCCTGCCCCTGGTGCAGCACAGCAAAACCCTCTTGGGATATGCCAGGGAGATGCCCCTCTTGGGTGGGAAGAGCCCACCCTACTGAACCCAGCCTGGTCCCTTTTCTCTGGAAGGGAAAGGAAATTCCTTTGCAGTGATGTGGAATTTGTCACCGGCTCTGGAAAAGGGCCATGTGGGCACGAGGGGAGCCGAGAGGAGTGAAGGAGTCCCTGGAGGGGGGAGGTTAAGGCCTTGCACTGGAAAAAAATCCTTCACCAGCACTGGTAACTTATTGTCTGGCTGCGGGCACAGGCACCGAGCAGTTCAGCTTCACCAACGCAGGAGGTGAACACGAGCACAGGTTTGCTCCAAGATGAAGAGCTTTCTCCTCCCCTCCTCCTGTTTTTCCTCTCTGTTTTTCGGTCTGGTTCTTGTTCTCACTGCGGCGGCGTGTGGGACAGAGGCTCATTGTTCCCAGTGCTCAGGAAACACGCCGCAGGACTGATCTTATTAGAGCTGGGGCCGTGCCCGGGCCAGCCGGGGAGGAGCCACCAGCACATCCTCGGGGGGCACAGCACGGAGGGGCACGTCCTGGGGGAAACAGTGTGGAATCAGAGGCAGAGGCAGCCCTTGTCACCTCCACTGCACTGGGTCATTGTGGGCACTCAGGCTTAATTTTTGGCTGCAGTTTCAGGGCTTTGCTGGTGCTCAAGTGCCTTTGAATCGAGCGCTGGGTAGCTCAAGTTGAACAGCAAAAATTAAGGTGAAAATGCAGAATGCTGAGTGCAGGACCTCAGGGGTTTTGCAGGAGTGGCAATGCTGTGATGGCAAGGGATAAGCACAAACAGCTCAGTGATTTTGAACCTCCTTTGCCAAAAAAAGTCATGCTCATGCAGTCATGCTGCCTCTTCCTTCCCACTGTCCCCCTCTCGTTCTAGAACACAACATTTACTGTGCTAGACAGAGAAGTGATGAAGATCTTTAGATCCTACAAATTTTGATGCAGGGGGTAAAAAAGACTAGAGTAGGGTCTCCATGAAGTGCAGACTGACTCCCTGGCTGTGCTTCTGGTTGGACTGATAGCCAGCCAGGCTGATGGAGATGCATCTTCTGAATGCTCAGGTATCAAAAGAAAGTTGCACAATCCCAGATTGTTTATTTGTTACTTATAAAGAACATCATTTTGAAGGCACAGGCTAAATAAGAATTAATTGTGTTAAAAATTCAAGTTAACGAACGCTGTAAGAAGTTGTCTTAAGGGAAATAAAAGGGAACAAAAAAAAAAGTCTCGGGCACTAATGATTAGAGCAAAACCCTGATGTTAGGGGGACTTTGTCTCAGTGGAAGCAAGTTACTCATCTCTTCCAGAAGATACATGCATGCATTGCAAAATGTTTATTTTGTACTCTCTGAAGTGGTTAATCTACATGCAAAGCAATGAAAAGGTGCCTTATTAGGCTAATTGCTAATAAAAAAAAAAGAAAGAAAGAAAGAAAAAAAAAAACAAACCACCAGAACTACTGTGAGCAAATATTTAAAAACAGATGCAGAAGGCTGTGAAAACAAACACAATCTCGTTTCTCCATGAAGTTTTCCCACCAGAAATCAGGCAGTTCAAAGAGACGTCCGGTTAATACGGTACCTCCAGGCTCCCGGCGCTGGAGCTGTTCATTAGCCGCTTCGTAATTCTGTGATGCAGAACTGGATTAATGGAAAGGTGACTGGGAAGCCACCGAGGGACCTGCTAATGATACTGCTTCGTCCTCAGAGAAGTCCTCTCTAGCCTTGCCCACGTGCGGCAAAACACACACCATCAGGATACAATGCCACATTATCACAAGAAAACACTTTGGAGAGGGGAAGAAGATGTCACCGCCCGGGTGGTGCTGGGAGCTGGCGAAACCCAAGATGGAAAAATAATTGCATGCATGTTTTTTAATACAACAGGATTCCCCCAAGCTCATTAAAGCAGATGGAAGTTTTAAGACCTGTATTACTTTAAAAATTAATTTACAGCTGTGGGGCTTGGTGGCCCAGAGAACATTAAAATGATAAATCCGGAAAGGTGAAGTGAGCAGAAAGGAGGATTACTTTGGTCACACAACGTGGCCCCGTGCAGCTGGGAAGGGGAGATGGTACCATTTTGTTGCTGCCTGGTGGTTACCTCTGCTGTGTCATTTCTGGGCTTAACCCAGATTTTAAAATGTTGCAACAAACCATTACATTTTCCTCCCGAATGATGTGTAATCCAGAAGCGATCTTGGTGCCTCTCTGCCTCATTAGATACTGGCTGATGTGGCGAGGGAGGTGATGCGACCCAACATCTGCGCTCTGGGCTGCAGGAGAGCCCCGTCCAGGCTGGACATCCACACCAGTTCATGGCACTGGCTCGTGACACCGGCTCATTCCACCTTGCAGGGCCCTGCCGTGCTCCCCCCACCCCGCTCCAGCTGGATGGCCCCAGCAATGCCCTAATTCCCCTGCTCGGCGGCCGCCCCTGAGGACAAGCCGTGCCTGTCTGAAACCACGGCAGCGTGGCGGTGTGCCCGGGGGCTGGACAGGGGGGCAGGCACTTGTACAACTCCCGGCGTGCTGAGTCAGTGCCAGGCAGGGAATCCTTCACCCTGCACAACCATCACCCTCAGCTGGGCCATCCCTGCCTGCGGGAAGGGTCACGGATGGAGTGGTGGGACAAAGCAAAGGCAGCTCCTCCGAGCCCCGTGGAGATGGACCGTCATTTTCCTGTCTGATCCCAAGTACGGGGTGAGTTAGGTACTGCAGAACAAAGGCTGGAGGCAGGTTGTATTCAGCTCACACCAGCTACCTCGGGTTGCTGGGAAGAAAGAAGCCCTTTGTTTGGGAACAGCAGCTACTCCCACCAAACCACGCACGGGGCTCTGCGCGTGCGAACCCCCGCGTTACGTACAGCACTGGTTTGGCACAAAATGGTACCTGTTCCCCCACTCCATGGTAACCTGTTCCCCCGCTCCGTGGTTCCCCCTCACCCTCACGGGTACGTGCAGGGCACAGTGAGCGCTTCCCAGTTCTCCAAAGCTTTGAGTGCGTGGCCAGGGGTGAAATCACATCCCAGGAATGTGCCGCTTTGCACAGCCCCGCGGAGCCCACCTCCGTGTGCCAAACACACCTGGTGTGACCTGAGGTGCTGCCTGCCCCGCCTGCACTACGGCCACCAAAACATGGCTCACAGCCAGCCCACGCCAACACAGATCTGGATCTCCAATGCCAGGCTCGGTGCTGGCCCTGGGAATCACAGCCATAGATGTGGCTGGGCTCATGTGCATCCCCATCTCCAGCATCACCTCGCTGCTGCACCAGGGATTTCCTATGTAAAGGTGGTTTCTCCCTGCAGAGAGTGTTACTGGGATCCCTGGGCTGCGCCCACATGCACCGTGACACCCAAAGCCACAACAGACCCCGTTATCTGGGGGGCAAGGGGCAGCCCTCGCTCAGACACTCTTCCCGCAGCCTCTCTGCTGCTGCGTTTATTATAACATGCTCCTCGTTTCCTCCTCTCACCCAACAAATTAACTTTAACAGTAAATTAACTTTATTCTGTCGCTGGTCAGCCTGTGAAGTGGGAGCGGGGCGGATTTTCCCCCCGGCCGTTCCGGGAGGCCCCGCACCCGGCCAGCAGCGCCGTGACTCACAGGCTTTCAGGCTGCCTATTGAAGGGCCAGGAGCCCGAACAAAGCCCCCATTCACTCCCGGGCTCTGCTGGTTTTTCTTTGAGCCCTCACTGCTTTATTTTTATTCTTTCCCAAACATTGTTGGCTAATTTCATTGACAAAATTCATAACTTGGGGTTGGAGAGCTCGCTCTATTCAGCTGCGAGCGCTGGGGGGTTTTGTTTTTCTTTTCTGTGCTGCCCATCTTGCCTCATTCTCTGCATCGTCCTGAAGCCAGTTTCTAGCCTGTGCTGTGCTGAAGGATGGAGCAAAGGGTCACAGCCCCGCACACAGAGTTTAGATGCTCCTCAGTTTTTGGATGGAGAAGAAAAAGCGCCATGATAAGATCAGAACCCGAAGCAAGAGAGTGATGCTGGGGGTCAGCACAGATAGGACTGAAATCCTGCACTACAGACCTGAAAATACACAGAAGACACTTAAAAATACAAGCCTGTTTAACTTTTATATCTGCAATACTCTGCATCGAGTCCACTTAATTGCAGCTCTTTAAAAACATCTGTATTTCATAAAGGACTAACTTTTCTTCCCCTCAGGCTGCCCCTCCTGAGACATCCCTCTCCAGGCTGCTGGGTTACACAGTAATTACAATCCACAAGTACCTGACATCACCACCAAGTGCAGTGCATTATGGTTTCAAAAACAAGAGAAACAAGATTGCTCAAGATGGGCCTGAGCCAAAATCCTGGCTCCAAACACCATCATTTTTTCTGGTGGAGTTGAGAGCCAGAGCCCTGCAGCCAGGGCCCCTGTGGAAGTGTCACAAGCACAGAATGCAGGAGTCACTTTGTGCTTTGGTAGCACAGAGGACATTTCTCCTCCCTGCTGACCTGGAGGGGTTTAAATATGTGCAAGCAGAGAGCAGTGATGCCATGCCATGAGAAAAGAGCTCACACAAAAACTGTGCTGGAGGTTAGAACCAGCATTAGCCAGAGCCAGCCTCTGTCCCAGAAGCAGCTCTGACCTCCTGCTGTCCCAGGGGAGACCTTCAGCCCCACTGCCACCTCTGCCCCAGAGCCACAGCCCCCTTGTCCCATCCAGCCTAATGCACACGAGGGACCCAGTGCCAGAATTTGCTAAACCATCATTTTGGGAAGGGATGCAGGCTGGACCCGAAGCAACTCCAGTGGTGAGAGCAGGCAGCACCCTGGGGAACCTGCCTGTGCTGTCAGCACCAGCCCTGCACCAGCACAGGCAAATGCCTAAGGGAAGCTGGTCTGGGGAAGGCACTAATGTCAGTGCAAAATGCTGTGGCTCTCTTGCCTCCCTTCCCCCTGGAAGGAGGCAGGATCTGCCTGGAAAGAACCTCTAACAACATGCTGTATAGATACATACAAACATACACACATAATATATACACATCATTTGGTTTATGGCCACCAAAGTGCACTCAGCTGGTACCTAAAGCAAAATCCTTAATGGTGTTTTATGCAGTAAATCCCTTTTCTCCCCCTCTCCAGCAGCAGAGGCTGGTTCCAGGGTGAGAGCAGGGCTGGGGCATCAGCCCCCTGACCTGTGGGAATACCACCCATGACCCACAGCCTTCCTGCTTTGCTAAGCTCTAGAGGCCAGGTCTCTTTTCTTGTTCATTTATTGGCTTGTTTCCCTGCAGAGAGGCAGTGGTTAGAGGAGAAAGAGTGTGTTTTTCGGTCCACAGAGCAAGCAATTTACTTTTTGAGGTTGTTTGCCAAAACCACATTCCTGCTTCAGCTTCCAGTCCAAGCAGAGGGGAGGCTGAGATCAGAAAGGAGAGTTGTGGGCTGATTTTGCTCAATTGTTTGTGCTCTCTTTGCCTAGTGTGAGAGCTGAGCTCACTCAAGGCTTGAGGCATCCTCTGCACCTTCACATCTGAACAACAAGCAGGAAAAGCAAAAACCACAGGATTTCCTCTGCAGTCAGCAATACCCAATAAATTCACAGCAAGAGCAAGCCTTTAAAAGAAAAAAAAATAAAAATAAAAATCCCCCAAACCAAACATTTTATCCTTTCCTGGTCTAATTGGGGAATAAACTTAACATCTAATTTTAAGGATGAAGTGAAAAGGAAGGGGATAAAAGCAAGTCTAGCTGAGCTCTGCACCCAGCCGTGATCACAGGCAGCAGGCTGGGTCTGCATCTCCTGAGGAACCAGTAGCTCTGCCTGTCAGGTTCCAAGTCAGCGGGGCTGTGACAGGAGCCAGGCCCTTTGCTCTCCACCACAGCTGGTGGGAGCTGGGTGCCTGTCACCACCAGAACCTCCAAAGCTTGGAAAATGATGTGCAGCCTCATCTGGGAACCGCTGTGTGCTGCGAAGGGCTGGAGTGGGGTGAGCGCTGGGTGTGTGGGGCTGAGCTCCATCTCCCTTAGCCTGGGTGCAGCTCCACTCAGCTTAATGGGGTGATTCCTGGGTGATAACTCATGCACTGTCCCTTGAGCCCAAAGTAACCCTAATAGTGCCTTGGATGGGCATCAGATGATTTTGCACGTATGAAAGGATGCTCTGATAATGCAGAGACATAAGTGCTGCTGCCTTGCAACCCTAGGGAGCTAGGCTTGGGGGGTGGGAAGCCTGACTGGGGGTGGGAAGCCTGGCTGGAAATGTAGGGCCTGACCCTTCTTCCCTCTCTCCACAATCTGGCTGCCTCCACTATCCTGCTGGCTCAGGGTCATCTCTCTGGCTGGATGTTTGCAGTCAGTGACACAGGAGTGCCCCTCACTATGACTGCTTAGCATGGCCAAAAAGGCTGGAAGCTGGACTTTTGCACACTCAACTTTCCCTCTTCTTCCCAAAGCCCCACCAGTTTCTGAGCATCACAAAGTTCTCCCAGCCAGAGCAGACTGGGAAAAGCCTGGTGCCCATAAGAGGGACTGTGTGATCAAGGGGATGCTCCTGGGGTGCCATGTGGGTGCCCTGCCCTGTTTCCCAGGCCCTGTGGGTTTGGTGCCACTGACACAATCCCCAGGGAGAAGTGACACAACCCCGGAGTGTGGGGACCTTGCAGCTCCCCCTCAGCTTTGCACTCCTCCCAAAGGCAGGCTGCAATTCCTCAAATGAGAGTGATTCCTTAAGAAAAGATGAGAAGTCTGGGCTTTATTATCTTTAAAGAGCAGTTTGCAAAAAAAAAAAAAAAAAACACCACAAAATCTACTTTTGAGACCTGCTTCTGCTTTCCTCACTTTCACTTCCACAAATCCCCCCCCCCCCCCCACCTCTGCCACCTCCGGAGCAGCCTGGCTATGCACCTGAGTACCCCGGGGTGATGGTCACCCTTTTGTATTCAGGTGTTATACCACATGAAGGACAGTTAAACATATATTGGTGCTGCTCCTAGGAAGGTTTTCCATGTACATGATAGCTCTGGATCCTGCAGGGAGGTGATGCAAAGCTCCGTGGATGGGATGAGCAGGGTCCTGGCACCCTGGTCCATCCTCTGAAGGAGCTGGTGGCCCCTTGTCACCAGCAGTGCTGGGAATTATTAATAAAGTCTGTTGACTAATTTTTTTCTCTCCCTATTGCCCTTCTCACTTCTATAGTTCTTCCATGCTGTGTGTTTGGTTTGGTGTCAGGACCCCAAGACACAAACCTCTCCTCCTACACGGGGTGCACAGACACCCATGGTTTGCTCCAGCTATTGTCCAGCCAGGAGCATCCCAGAAAAGTCTGGTGATGCAGGGGGAAAGCCATGGTGCTCCTCACACCCCCTCAGAAAGCCCAAATGCCATCCTTCCCATGGGCACTAAACCACCATCAGTCTCATGCTCCCCACTTAACACACAGTTTCCCAATGCCCAGCTGGGGGTTCCCCCTGTTTCCACAGTGACACGGGGACAGGGGGCACAGCTCAACTTGGCAGGCTGGCGTGTCTTTAGGGCAAATACATCCTTCAGTGGGAAGAAAAAGGATTTGCCTGAAAAGGATTTGTCTTTCTACAAGCAGAAAAGAGATATTTTTTTTAAAAAGGCTTATAATATACCAGAATACCTTCCTCCCTCACCAAAGGTCAAACTTAGATCCAATTTCAGTCAGGAGGGAGACGTCTGTCAGACAAGCACTAATCACTATTTAGTATTCATATTCACCTATTAGAAGCTCCATGCTGTAAACATGTCTATGAATTAACAAGGCATCTGGCCTCTCTTATACAATATGAGCAGCTTGGATCATAAAGTGTCTGCAGAAAATAAAAAGTGCCTTCCATCTGTCTCTCCCAAATATCACTGCTATCACCAAAGCAAACAGACCGGCTCTTCCAAAGCACCGCCGTCCCCCTCCCCCAGAACGTGTTAGTCAAACAAAAACAAGCGTTTCACGGAGAGCACTTGACAGATCTGAAACGACTCGGAGGAGCCAGGCGCAAATTAAGAACTGGGGGGAAATTAGCTGAAAGATAACTGGGAAAAAAAAAGCTTCCTAATAACAGAGTCTCTTCTTAGCCCTCTGAGTAATTATCCACAGGCTGGCACTGCCAACGCCAGGGGAAGGTCAGCACTGCCCAGTGCCAGGACCTGTGCCAGGGCAGAGCCACCGTGGGAATTGCTGTCCCCAGGTTTTACACCTTGGCAGCTTGCAGTGGAGAAGGATATGGCGTGATCATGGTGACCCTTGGAAGGGCCAGAGACCCACCTCAGTCCTGTTGGGTGGAAAAAGCAAACCCTGGGTGAAGGCCACGTGCCTGACTGCCAGGGGACAGCTCAGCTCCAGTGATGCCACCATAGCAGACTGACTGGAAGTCCTGTCCCAGCTCCATGGGCTGTGTGTTCCCTCCAAATCAGAGCAATTCGGCTCATCACTCTGCTGTCTGTGTGGAACACACGAGAGATAAAGGTGAATAATTTGTGCCTGTTCCCAATCCACAGGGAGATGGGACAATTCCAGAGGAGCTGTGTCAGTGCAGGACATCAAAGCAGGCTGCCACAAACATGGAATTGGAGCTGCCCTGATGGCTGTGGGAGAGAGGGGCTGGAGCAGCCCCTGTGATGGTCCTGGTTGGGTTACTGAGGGCCAGGAGGACCAGCCAGAGGCACCAGTGTCACAGCTGGGGTAGAAAACCTTCCATCCCCATAATATCCAACCACTCTCTTTGTCTTCATGTTCCCCCTATCTCACTGCCTTTCCTCCCCTGGTTTCCAAGCTCACTCCAGATTTCAGCTCTGGTGCTTCCCAAGTAAACCCAGCTGCTGGCAAATGGGGTGGCTTTCTGCTGTCTTAGCTCCTGCCAAGGACTGGATGGGCCTCAGGGTGAAGGCAGGACCTGGAGCAGGGAGGTCACTTGTGGGGGCAGCTGCTCACCCAAGAGACTGTCCCCAGGACAGCACTCATGCTCTGGTTAAAGCTGGTGGCCTTAAACCAACTCAGGCTCCTCTGTCTCAAGGGAAGGGAGGGTCTGCTCTAAACCCTGGCTTTGTTTTCCAAAGATAAATTTAAACCAAGGGGAAGGAAGAATGAGGTTCATAAATCAGGCAGGCCTGAAAATGAGGCATGAAAAATGAATGAATCGAGCACGTGTGTGAGCACTGCTGCCCCGACCTGCTCCACTGGCACAGCCCACCCGTGGCTGGGAGCCCCCAGCCGAGCCCTCCCTGTGGCCCCCAGCTCACCACCACTGCTCCAGGCAGACCTGTCAGCTCTCTGTAATTGTTGCCTCTTCCCCAGTTCTCATCCACACAGAAAACACCCCACTTGGCTTTAAGCTTGAGCTGATGGGCTGGGTGGGCTCCAACCCGTGTGCTCAGCAACGCCAGGCTCTGCCTCTCTCCTCTTCCCGTTCCAGGCTTAATGTTTTTAAACTCTTTGGATTGCACGAGATGTTTAAGCGTAAAGAGGGGAGCAGAGGGAAGTCATGGCTCTCTGGAAGTGGTTCTCATGTCCCCCACACACATGGATGACAGAAAGAAGAAAACCAGGAGGTTTCCAGACCTCCCAGCTGCAGACATCTGAGGAGTTGGCTGTATCCAGTGAGCCTCTCTCAGCTCCCTCCCTGGCCAAATAGCTGTTCCTATAACAGTGATGCAGAGTAGTCTGTCTCCTCCAAATCATCCCCTGGGAGAGCAACTCTCTGGGAAAGGGGCTTGCTGATGAATTCAGGCATTGGGAGGGGGATCTGCACCTCTGCCATAAGGTTTTGGTGCACTGGGCCCACGATGTGCAGACCTAATTTGGATCCATGTGAAACCCTCACAGTTTGCAGGTCCAGGTGCACTGGGGGTTGTGTGCACAAATACTTGCACTTTTGCAAGGCAAAAATGCCCCAGCCAGCCCAACCCAACCCAACGTGGCTGCAGCTGCTGTGCTGGGACGTGACAAAGCAGGTTCTCAAAATACCCACCTGTGTCATTTGCCATGCAAATAATTATTCAAAGAAACAATTGAACCCAGGGTTTGGGAAGAAATGGTGGGAGAGTGGCCAGTGCCTGAGAGGCAGCCCAGAGTAGCTGGTAAGGAGCTGGAGGAGGTGGGAAGGAGGGAGAAAGAGGAATAAAGATGGGAAAATTTGGTTTTGGCTTCCTGTAGGATGACCTTAAGTGACCCCATCTGGGGAACCGGGTGACTGGAGAAAGGTCTCACTGAGCATCACCATGCAGAACATCACCAGAATCCTTCATTGCATCCTTCCACTGGGGAAAAAGCTTCTGAAATATAAGTGTTGTCCTTGCTGTAGGGATTTACCTGCCTCTGTTATACCACGTTAACCACTTGCACTGCTGCCAAAATCTGACACAGAAGATTCCCAGCCAGCTCCAGGGCCAGGACAACAGCTACCCAGTCCCACAGGACCCCAGGACAGGAGCAGCTGCTTTTCACAGCTCCAGGACCCAAGGCTGCCCTCAGCCACACTGCTACCTGACCCCAGTCCCAGGCCACCAAAATCAATAGGGAATTTGTCACTGGCCCCAGCAGGGACAGGATCGGGCTCTGTGTGCACAAGGAAACCCTTCGAGCATGAAAGCTAATTTAAGAGGAGCTCATCTCCTTGTGTTCAGAGACATGGAGCAAGGAAAAAGCATGACAGATTTTGATGCATTTTAACCGAATTATTGTCCACTGAGGATTGAGCCAAGACCACAAACATTATTTCACTTTCTAGCGAGGCTGCAGTGATGAATATGGGTTTCAAAGGAGAAAAGCTGGGTGGTTCTTATTTCTAATCTTGAGGCATTCCTCCTACTTTGAAGCCTAAACACCTCAGTACATGGGTGCTCAAACAAAGACTCCCATTCCTTTGCAAGGCATATGGCCCTGCAGGTAAATGCAGCAAAGCTTAAACCACACGTATCAACATGCAACAGAATTTCACACTAAGGCTCTGTTAAAAATATTCTGTTTAATTGATTTTTTAAAAAAATCTATTATGCTGCTCTAGGCATGGTTATTGATCTACAGTGCTGGAGAGGTAATGAAGAAGCCTTCAAATCAATAAGGCCAAAGTATATCTCAAACTGTATCTGCTCCACCAGCACAACAGGGATGTGGCCAGTGAAATTCCCTGGTCGGGGCCGGGAGTATGAACAAGCCTGTTCTGATGACTGTGGAGATTTATTTCTATTGGCATAAACATAACTAATGAAACCTCGACGACTCTTCACTTCCGTGAAAGCTGATAATATATCGCGGTGCTCACAATGAAATGAGCAAGAACACATTTGCAAAGGAGGGAGAAAAAAAACCCCAAACAACCAACTCCCTCAACTGTGAGCTGTATTTTCTTCTTGGTGCCCTTGATTCTCCTCCACCCCCTTCCCCCAGCCAGGGTAATATTTCTTCTTGGAGCTCTCGTACGGTTTTTAACAAGGCTTTTGTAAGTCTCCAAGGCTGGAGTTTTAGGTTTTTCTTTTATCCCTGGCTGTCAGGATGGAGTAGGTAGGCAGCTAAAATCACAGGCTGATAATATTGTTTGGGGCTAACAGCCTTATCTTATCTTGTTCGTATTATTCATATTACCTTAGATAAGCCACCTGGGGCCGAACACAAGCAAGATCCAGGGAAGTGACCTCATTACAGCTCAGGTGCCTATTTACTGTAATAAGAACAGCTGGACTAACACAGCCACACTTTGAACTTGGCTGGCACTTTCCATCTGAGGCTTTGACTCCATCCCTTTCACACTTCACAGCACAGAGGAATGGAGGAGCCGGAGTTAATCAGCACCGCCACTTTTCCTCCAAAAGGCCTGGGATTACAGAAGGGTTTTGCCCACTGGGCATGGGAGGGTTTTGGAAGGGTGAGCACCGAGCTGAACCCCCAAGCTGCATGCCCGGAGATGGGGACGTTTTGCTAAAGATCCCCTGTTGATGGTGAAGAGCTGCTCAAAATGCAATCAGCACTTCATTTCCCAACCATAGCTGATGTTGGAGAGACCTGTCAGATCTGCATTTCTAACCCAAACAGCCAAAGCCACTCATCCAGCACAGCTTTGGCCCTGCACAAGGATTCGCTCCTGCCCAGCTCAGGCACTGAGAAATTCAGGCAGGTTTGCATCAGGGTGAGAGATCACACTGCCCAAATTACCCAGGAGCCAGTGAGTGGGACCAGCAGTGGTGGCACCTCTGGGGGCAGCCCCAGCAGCACTCACTGCTCAGTGCCACCCTGGTTCCAGTTGAGGACCGTGACAGTCACTGAGCACTTCAGTCGGTTTCAACCGGCAAATTAATCTAATTTTTTTTTTCTTCTTTTTAAAAAGGAATCTCCGAAGTTTAAAAATATGGTAATGCAATTAGTGGCTTTGGCAGGCTAATGAAGCCACTTTAAACCCTTGCAAAAATACCATTAAAAGAGAATGCTTAAGAGCCTCTTCAAACTTCCCAAAATGAGAAGTACGTTCGTATTCAGAAGATGCCAATCTAGTCTCCTTTCTCCGAGGTTCAAGATTAATTAGGGACTTGTTTAGTGCATGAATGAGGAAACAAATGAACTCTTGGATCACAGAGCACTGGAACCAATTTTTTAATCATTTTTTTTCTTTACAATTACATTCCTATCAAGAAAGTCTTCATTAGACTTTCTGTCACGGGGCCACATCATGTCAGGTAACTATTACAAGTGCTTGGCTTTCACCCAAAGACTGAACAATATGAGTTTTCTGAGAAATAAATACATGTGATATATATTTAATGCTGTATTTTCTCATTAAAATGTTATTGCATTTTCCTAATAAATACATAAAACCTTTCCTCCAAGACTTTCTCAAAACAAATTATTTAGAATTGACCAACAGTATCTTCCCTTTTCCAAAATCAGCCTGGGTATTTAGAGATTTCTTTTAAGAAATACATTAATGCCTGATATAAGAGGCACCATAAACAGAGGGAGACTACTAAGGTAAGGAATAACAGTTGGGAAGAGAAAAAATATGTTTGAGACTAATTGTTAAAGGAGTGGGGTTTGCATATTTAGTGAAGAGAAAGTTAAAAATAAACTGGTCTTTTTTTTTTTTTTCAATGAGTTACAACCTGCCCTGAAGATTGGAGGGACTGGTTTGCCTAATCCCACCTGAAAAGCAATGCAGATTTGGATCAAAACTGTGCCAAAATTCAGGCCTTTTCTGCTCCAGCCCTACTTCTGCTCACAGTGAGGATCAGCTGAGAGAACTCACTCTTCATTGCACCCTTACCCACACACGAGGTTTGTTTTGATGTTGAAAATGTCTCCAGGAAGAAAATAAAGCACTAAAATAGATTAATTTGCAGCAAGATGCTGCTGTAGTCATGCGAAGAAAGGGAACCAAAACTCCAGCCAGGCTGAGTTGCAAAGCACAGACACACACAAGTGGTGAGAGCAGATGCCAAAGACTCTGTTTCTCCACTGCTGGTTATAAGCTCTTACTTATTAAAAGGTTTAATTGCAGTTAGGTGAGCTGCACCCAAAATGCAGGTTGCAAAATCCGTGGTGTCAGGAGTTCTCTGGGAATGAGAGGTGGCCTTGGCTCAAAGAGCATTATGCCCACATATGGCTCTCATTTTTCTTCTACAGGTGATGAGGAGGGTGAAGATCCCCCCATCACCCAAATCTTGTGCCTCAGGCTGGGTGAGGAGCGGGTAATACGTACCATGACTGGCAGATCTACTTAGTGCTTTCCATTAGCACCCATTTATCATTATCCAGACCTCTATCAGGGTGCACAGATAATGTTTTCCTAAGTGGAAAGGCAAGGGTATAATTTTCATAGCTGATTTGTTCATTTCTACCTCGCTTCTGTCCTTGGAGCAATTGCAGACGGGATCTGTGCTTCCCAGGACACCCTGCTATGGGCATTTATAAATGAAGGAGCACATCACCTCTTGACCAGCCTCCCTAACCTCATTTCTGCCCGACAGCCTAATAAAGTCCATGCAATAGATACTCCTGATGGAGGGGTCAGGCTGCAACATGGATTGCACTCATTACTTCCTAACACAAGCAAAATTTGAAGATATATAGGGAGGAGGGGATTTTGCTCAAAGGCCATAAGCACCTGCAGTCTCTTTTCAGAGCACCAATGGGCAAGCACAGATTTTTTTCTCTTACAGAGTCCACAGCACATCCCTAAAAAACCAGCAGCAGGTGAATCCATGGGCACCTGAACAGTGGAGAAGGTGCCCCTTTACACAAGTTCTACCACCACCAAACCTCCAGCTCGTACCCTTTGCTGCAGGAAATCAGAAGTCTTTGTTTCAAAATCTCTGCTTACACTATTGCTACATTAATCCAAGTGATTGGACGGGTCCAGTTGTTCATCTGTTACATTGGATGAACAGGTCCTGGGTGCTGCAGTGCCTGACTGTGCTGTGTTGTCTCCAGCTGGGCACTTCAGTCACTGGTATGACAGTTAATGGTAATAATTTATAGCTCTGCAATTTGTAGTCCCAGGATGCCAATAATGTGGGAATACAAACCTCTGAATGCTCTGATAAGAATACAGAATAACACCCTGCTTGCCTGAATGTTGTCTTTGTGGAGTCCTTGGCACCTCAGTCAGGCCTAAAGTAGCTCCTTGGCACCTCAGTCAGGCCTAAAGTAGCTGTGGGATTCCAGAGATCTCACAGACTTCTGTGTGTTTGGGTGGTTTTCATATTCCTTTTCCCAGCCTTCCTAGTGCTAATGATTCTCCTTTTATGTAAGGAGAAAGTGCTTTTGTCAGACTCCCATCTTTCCCTGCCACATGCTATATGCTTACCCAGGGAAGTGGTAGAGTCACAATCCCTGGAAGGATTTAAAAGATGTATAGATGTGGGACATGGGCTAGTGGTGGCCTTGGCAGTGCTGGGTTAATGGTTGGACTTGATGATATTAAAGATCCTTTCCAACCTAAATGATTCTACAATTATCTCTGGAGATCCACATCCCAATGGCTCTTAAGTCACTAGAGGAACTAATTTGTTGGACTTAAACCAATTGCTGGGGGTTGGACTGTCTCCACAGTAAAATTGGCAGGTTGCAGCCTCTGCCCAGGAAATCCCAGGCATCACAATCTATTATTTTCCAGAACTGACTATTAAAGGCTGTATGAGGAAATCTGCCACCCTTAGCCAATGTTATTGGGCTGTAATGAAGACCACAGATTCAGATTTGCATGTCTTACCTGCTGGGTAGTTGCTCTCTAGGTCTCTGTGTTAAGGTAGAGACCAGGTTCTGCATTTCTACTTGTGTTCCAACATGTCTTAACAGAGGGCAGAGAGTGGGAAATTCACCCCAAACTGGCAGTGTGCCCAATATCTCCTCAAAAAGGACGTTGCAGCTTTCACCTTTCACATGACTGCGCTGAGTCTGGTACCAGCAAGGGATGCTGGTGCTAGAACAGAGCCATTTAATTGGAAGGAGAGCCAAAGTTTTCAAAGAAAGAGAAGAAAAAGGTGTAGGATGCTGATGGAAGAGTTATGGGATAATAAAGGACTCTGCCAGCTGCCAGTGAGATGTGCAGAGCCCTTGCACAGGTCTCAGCAAGCCGCGCTCCAGCGGCCGCTCGGTCACGGATCACTTATTTGCATCAAAATAAAGAAATACTGGATTGAAAGAAAAGAAGAGGCATGCAAATCTGCCATTCTTCTTGTCCCATTATAACCCTGGGAGCCTTGAATCAAATTCTGTGCAACTCTGGAGACGTTTTGCTTTCTTACGAGCCCAAGTTTTGCGTCTCAGATTCCTCCTTGTCATAAAATATCTGTTTGCATTAAGTAACTGTTTACCTTGTTCCAGCAATAACATTGTAAATCGAAAAAGGATTTAAGAAAAGCTGATATTCCCAGTGAGGCTGTGTTATTGCAGGAGTCTGGAGATCAGTCTAACTCTAAAGACCAGGCAAAGGTGGGTTTTTTTCCAGTGCAGATGCATTTTCCTCAGTGCTTTGTGACCACAGCTTTATTCTGAGCTGCCTGGATGGGCAAAGTCGGCGCACGCCCCGAGCCAGGCTCACCAGAATGAAAGGCTACATTGTCAAAAACAAGACCCAGTGAAGAGGAACTTTGCATTGAAGGTGTCAGACATCAATCACCAAAGGGCATGTGCCCAGAATAACCCTGAAGGAGACATCTCTGTTTTGTGCACAGCACCTATTGTCAGTCTCCTGGCGTCTTCCAGGGCGGCTTTTTCTTGAGCAAAACCTGGGTTGCCTGACTTTGTCCTTAAAATCTTGGCTCCTGCCTGCTTCAGTGGGAAGATTGCCTATTTGCTGCCACGTTTTGCTGGGTCTCACAGTGTTTGATCACACCAGGTATTGGCAGAGCTGCTGCAGGTCTGAGCAATGTCAGAGTTTCAACCCTGAGCAGCGGCCAGAGAACTGCAAGTCCTGGAAGTGGAGCGTGGAAGGAGAATTTGCAAAGTGCTGTGGCTTTTACTCTTTGCAGTTCAGGAATACAGAAGAACATCTACAGCTGGACTCTAAATAACCAGGTTAAGTACCCTCTGCAAATAGACAAAACCTGCTGCCCTGATCCCTGCTGCTCTCATAGCTTTTTAATAGCTTCTGCAATAAAAAACAGTGAGTCCCAAAGGACAGCTCTCCGTTTACTCAGAAAGATGTTGCTAAATTCCTATACACAACATATTCCACTGCTGGAATACGTGCCTCTTCCCTAGCAGCTCTCCTTCCTGCCAGCCAGGTAAAGGTAAGGCATAGAATTATCTGTATAATCTGATTTGGAAGGTTAACTTCCCTGGATCATAAATAAGCAGGGATTTATGACCGTAAAGGTGCGCTACCTAAGGCTTCAAGAGACAAGCAGCACGCACACATCTCCCTTCTCCCCGACTTCTGAAAAAGGGAAAGAAGGATGCCGAGATCCAGAAAATTACCATGGCGTAATGGAAGATCCTCAGATAGACTTGGTTTAATTATACAGTTCTATCATTTCCTGAGTGCTCCCCATCCCATTAGGAAATTACGGCAGTAACTCAGTTAATAGATTCGCACTGTGCAAACAGCCACCAGGGCTGCAGGCTCCTGGCTCCCAGCTCCTGGCTCCCTGCTCCCAAATCCTGGCTCCCAGCATGGCATGTGCACAGCAACTCCTGAGCACACGGCTAGTGGGGACTGGGGGTCCTCTCCTGCCACAGAGAGGGGGTTTTCTTGCTTGAAGGAACACCCAGTGTCCCTGGTCGGAGATGCAAGGCCCTTTTCCACATGCATGGCTCATGCTGGAGGGAGCCCTGTGATCTGGGAAACACCCTGGGGTTGCAGGGTCCACAGGGCGGGTCAGAGCTGGGCACAAGATTTGTTGCACAATGACAGGAGATAAAGGCTATTAAAGCAAAATGTCACTCACTCAGAGGAAAAAAAAAAAAATCATTTTTTGCATATTTCTTTTCTGATGAAGGCACAGACGTGCCCGGCTGGAGCGCAGGGACAGAGGCCGTGCTTCTGCTCCAGTGCCCACCCTGTGAGGCACAATAGCAGAAGAACTACAGAGGGAAGGAAGGCATTAAATCAGGCACCAAATCTCTTCAAACACCACGTTTTCTGTTCAGCCTTTCAGCATTTCACTCATCTTTGGCAGTGGAGCTGACCTGGTCATTTTTCCCTTTTTACTTCTCACCGCCACTTTCCATGGCATTTTCATGAATTAACACAGCAGTGTGGTTTTGTGCTTTACAGATGGGGAAAAAAAAAAGAAAACCCTTTCCCTATTTAAATAGAGACATGTGGCAGCTGACATTTCTTGAAAACACTTTGACTCATATTAAGCTTTGTAAGTCCTTTTATTATCTTTAAAGACTAGTTAAAGGCACGTCTATGGCAGCAGGCAAAATGGAGGTGGAGGGGCACAGAGATGTTTCTGGCTCCAGGCTCCATCCCCAGCCAGCTCCAGAGCTACTACTAGGACACCCATCACCTCCTCCTGCCCGGAGCAAAGAGGGCTTGTGGGCACAGCAGTTAAAAAAATGACAAGTCTTATTGTCCCCTTTCTGTTGAGCTACAACTAAGGGGGCTGGGGAGGGAAGCAAGACCAGGGAAGTGAGGGTGGAAGCAGAGGCAGTTCTCTGTGCAGAGGATTTCTGTTTGCTTGCTGCCTTTTAGGCTGCTCTTCCCTCCAGCTCCAAGCTGCCAGCTGTGATCCCAAGTGGCACAGGCACCCACTCACTGCACAGCTGAGGTGATGCCTGCAGGGCTGGCACCTTCCCTCAGTGGGTTCCCACTTCCCAGCACAGCTGAGAGGTGCTGGGGTGCTGTGCTCCCTGTTGCTGCCTCTCCAGACCTGTCCCTGGTCACAGCAGCCAGTGCTGAGGCCCCTGGATTCGACCCCAGTTTAATTCCCAAGCTCCGAGCAGCATCACAAGGCTCATCCTGGATGCAGTAATGGATCCAGCACCCCTGCTGCCCACCAAAACATCCCCTGTGCTGAAAAACATCTGTAACTTCCCTAAACATTCACTGGAAACTCCAAAAAGCCACTAAATACATTATTATGAGAGACAAACAAGGAGTATAAAACCGCTTCCAAAGGTGGTGACAACACTGTTGCCCAAGCAGGAGTTGGGTGGGCTCAGCCCTGCCCTGAGGGTGAAGGTCTGTGTCCCCCCAGCCTCCCCACGGTCACACAGGCAGTGCTGTGCTGCCAGAAGGAGATGAACCTTGGCACAGCCTCATGTCAACCACTCACACTCACCCTCTGAAGCCAAGCAGGATGTGGGACAGCAGCTCTGCTCTGCCTACACTGGGCAGCACTGCCCAGTTCCCTCCACTGGATCACTCCTGACCCCCACCATTGTTTTATTATGTTTATTAAGGTTGCCCAGAGAAGATGTGGATGCTCCATTCCTGGAAGTGTTCAAGACCAGGCTGGATGGGACTTGCAGCAACATGGTCTAGTGGAAGGTGTCCCTGCCCATGGCAGGGGGTTGAACGAGATGATCTTGAAGGTCTCTTCCAACCCAAATCATTCTGGGATTTCTATGATTCAATTCCAAAACCCTGAAACACCATTTCACATTGAACCCTTAGAGATGTGCTCCCCAGGGCAAGGCTGCAGTGAACCCAGGGGACCCATCGGCCCAAGAAATGGGATGTTCAAAAGGTTGCAGGTTAAATAAGAGGAGGAGTCTTAGGAGCACACAACAAGCAAAGGGGAAGCAACGAGGGGAAGGGGATGACAGAAGTGCTGCTGGGATGGGCAGGAAAGAGCTGCTCATCTCAGCTCTGATGGATGTGTTTCATAGAAAGGGGAGAGCAGCAGTCCCAAAGTGTGGGTGTTGCCTCATTGCACCTACTCATGTAATGAAAATATCACTGCTAAGCCACACACATCCACATTGCACTAACCTGACCACAAGTGAAGGAAATAAGGCATTTTTGCAATTATTGTTTTCTAAAAAAAATAATAATAATTTAAAAAATTAGGTTTCTGTCACCCTGCATCTGTTCTTCCTCTCTCCTGTGCCAGACTCCTGCTGCTCTCATGGGCAATCCTCCTGCCTGGCAGGGTACAGAAATCTGTAAACTGTGGCCCTGAGGCCACAAATAAGGTTTGTGGGGATAATGGGAGGTCCCAGAGTGGGGGTGTCATGGTGGGAGCCAGAAGCAGGATGGCAACCCCGTGGGCAGTGGTCAGGTCTGCCCCTATGGCTGAGAGGACAGTGCATGTAGGGGACTTCCCAAACAGAGCTAGTATGGAGCCCAGCTGTAACAAGACCCAGTGATACATCCCCCAGAATGCTGCCCAAGGGCTTTCCCTGGGATGAAGGGTCCCTGCCTGGGAGTGGTGGGTGGAAGTTGCTGCTGTCCCACCTCCAGCACCCACAGCAGGGCAGCTCCAGCCTCATCTAATCCCCACATCCAAAGGCTTTACCCTAAAGTTCTAGCTTTACCCTTCCCTTCCACACAGCAAACATTCATGTGCACTTTAAGTCAGGCTTTGGTCCAGAGACGAGGCTGCAGACCCCCCATGACCCCACACCACCTCCTCTGGAGGCGAATGATGCTGCTCAGGCTGAGGAAAACCTTTCCACGGGGCCCTTCCAATCAAAGCTCCCCATAACCAGCCCCACTGGTTTTGCAGTGGCGTGGCAGCCCCAGAGCCAGTGCCAGCTAAAATCTCTTTTGTCAAAGGCTGACCTAGTTTATGGGCAGGATATTCGAGGCGACCCCAGCTCCTCGCACGCCCTGCGCAGTTCCGAGCGCACTGCTGGCATCAACGGCGGCACAAAATGATGAAAGGACACAGATTTCAGCACGAGTTTTCCAAGGGGAACCAATTAAAAATAAAAGAATCAGCAAAACTGTTCAAAGCGTTGTGAAAAATCACTGGGCAATGTCCTTTTAAGAAAAGATCTCACCTTGCTCGTGCGCTGGATCCTCGGGCAGCCTACCCAGCCTATTTAAATGGGCATCAGAGAGACATGTACAATTAAAATTTAGCTTGGGCCAGGCTGCTAATAAACTGAGTGGCACCAGGGCTGCCACAGCAGGGAGGAAATGTGGCAGAGCTGGCTGGTGATGTCCATGCCTGCTGTGGATACCATGGAGCACCTTTTTCCCAGGGGAATCCCCCAGCAAGCAGTGCCCGGGGAAAAAAGTCTGAGCCTCAGCATCTCCTCCCTGCATTAAGTGCATGAGGCTTAGTGCAGATCTAGGGCCAGCAAACAGGGTTTATTCCAGTATGGATTTTTTGTCTGTCTGGGTATGGCTTTGGAGGTCCTACCTGCCCTCCCTCCAGCTCTGCTCTACTGGAGCAGTTATTAATTGGTACATGTGCACAACCTATAATTGTTACGTCCCTGCAGTGTTAAACATACACAGAGCATCCACCACAGAGAGGTAAGTCAAGATGAAGTTAAAGTTGTTCAGGAGGTTTCCCAGATAGAACATTTGTGCACAGCACTGGCATCCTGCCTTGGGGAAGAGGCTTCTCTGTGTCCCTGCCCAGAACATGCTCTGCCCCCTCAGCTCTAGCTGAGGCTGTCTCAAATCTGAGGCTGGAGGGTCAACCCCATCTATAGCTTGGGAAAGATGAGATGGGATTTACCCAAGCAAGGACAGACATTTTTCCATAGCTTCTGCAGGAGCTGCCACAGAGGGCCAAGCCAGCCTCCCCACTGGACTACTGACACAGTCAGAGCTCCGCAGAGACAGACTTGCACACAGCTACTGAGTTGTCCCCCCAGTGCCAGCTACCAGGGTGGCTCATTGGCAGTGTGGCATCATCCTCATTCCCCCCTGGTACTCTAGTCAGCTGTGACTGTCACCCAGAGCACACCAGCAGCGTGTCCCAAAGCCACTGGGAAGCAGTCGGGGCTCCTCGTCCCCCCAGCACTGCGGGCTGTGCTGTGAGCCAGGCTTCACCCCCTCCCTGTAATTAGCCACTTCTGTGATCACTAAATTCACCACCAGGACATGCCTCTGGGGTTTTTTTTTGTGGCAAACCCCTTCTAATCCCCATCTGGCTCAGGCCAGGAGGTTGGGATTTCAGGAATGGTTTTTAAATTGCTGTGGAGCCGCGTGTGCCCCATCAGAGCTCCTGCAGGTCTGTGCCCAGCCTGCGGTGCCGTGCCCTGGGCAGTGGCTTCAGGTCCCAGCTGGAGCTCAGGAGAGCCCAGCCTGAAGAGACTAAAGCAAATATCAGCAGGGAAATGGCAATTATAACCTCTCCCAGCAGCAGCTCTTTCCTGAGAGGTCCTGACTGCCAGCAGTGCCCTGCCTTTGGCTTTGTGGAGGCTGTGGGCATGTCCTGCCTGCCTTCCGAGGAACGATCAGCCTCCAAAGCTGCAGGAACCTGTGGCTTAGGAGCTGTGCCAGGCAGCAGCCATAAAAAAGGCTAGAGAGGAAAATTAGAGCTTGTTTTTTATGTTCTTCTAAGGAATTTGCCATAGGCAAAGGGCTTAAGAAATTATTTTATGTGGCTGCTTTGGTTAAAAATTAAAAGCAGTTCAGCTTTTTATTATTTATTTATTGTTATTATTATTATATATTTTTATTTTATACTATATATTATTTTTTATTTTATATGAAATTGGAAGAGGGGCACCTATCCTGTGGCAACCTTGGGGGCTGTGGTCTGCAGCTGCCTTTGGGGACCACTGTTCACCTATCCAGGTCTGTGAGGTCCTCGTGGACAAGCATGATGGGATGTGCTGTCATGAAGGGGAGCTCGTGACATCCCTTCCTGCTGGAAAAGTTGGTATTCAGCACCTTCCAGGGCATGGATTTATACCTCAGGATTTATACCTTATACAAGGATATAAAACCTTATAAACGGATTTATACCTCAACCTCAAGACACCACCAGGATGCAGGAGCCTGGTGGGCTGGGCTGTGGGACAAAGCCATGGAGACACGGCTGCTTAAGAGCCTGTGGGAAACTCATGCAGGATGTGAACCCCCCCAGACCTGCCCCTTGCTCCACCACAAATGTCTCCTGCAGTGGGGGAGCTGCCAAGCCTCAGGGGGAGGGGGTTATGCAGCCTGTTGCTTCGAGGTGAACACCAGAAGTCAAAGGCTTTTGTTGTAAATCTCAGTTTTCAGTCAGTTCAGTGAAGCTGACAGCTCCTGACGGTTCCTGCTCTTGGTTTCTGCCTTAGGGGGTGGGATTTGTTTTGAAATTTGGAGCAAAAATAGCACAACAGCTCTCGAGAAGGCACATGGTGAAGAAGAGGTCATTTTCACAACATAAAAATACTTCCAGCCATTTAAAACCAAATGTTTCTTGCGTGCTTGTGGCTTGGAAGAGCAACAGGCAGCTGCACGGGCACCTCTGCACAGCACATGCAGTACAGACCATTCCCCCCCTCATCTGTGTAAAATCAGATCTGACAAATCTAAAGCAAGAGAAAATCAAGACATGACTATGAAGGACAATATCAGGCCAAGCCTGTTAAATTATCTCCCCCCTTTCTGTCATGTCTCATTTGCTACTGAGCTGTCAGCTCCCACCCCCATCAGCCAGCTTCCATCACCCTCCCATTACATTTTCCATCTCCTGGTTTCTCTCTGAGCCAAACCAGAAGGACTCTCCTTAAATGCCTGGAGAGTCACCCTGTCTCTTCTCTTTTCATTTCCTTACATTTTCCTTGCTCAGGACACCCCAAAGATGTGGTCCAGGTTGCTTCCCACACCTTCCCAAGCCGCACGATGCTGCTGTGTCAGGGGAGGAGAGACCATCCCCCTTTCTCCTGCCCTGGCCAAATGCTGCTTTGACCATACCCACATTGCTCCCCAAATGCTAATTGCAGCAGCCCTCTAGATTCATCTCTGCCACCCCCTCCCAGGCTGAGGACACCAGCAATGGCATCTCACGCCTCCCCGGGCATTAATCAAAGGGCACACGAAGGTTTTGATTTATGATGTGTCCCAGCCTCCAGCAGTGAATACCAGCACACACCACGGAGCTGCAGTAGAGCCTGGAGAGCAAGGGCTGGGGAGGGCAGTGAGGGGATGCTCACTGTGATACCTCTTCTTCACCTTCCTCCTATGCTGATGCTCTGCACCCCAGGGCCTGGTCCAGACCCTGTGCTCGTTCCCTTGCTCCCCTTTTTCCTCCTCCCACAGCACAAACCCAGACCTGGTGGCAGCTGTGGAGGAGCGGGGATGTGGGGAGAAAAGAAGTGACAGGAGGAAAAATAACCCAAACCACCCTCTGGTTACACAGGAGTGGGGATGGCTCTTCCATGGGGGACCTCCACCACTGCACCTCAGCAGGGAAAATGAAATAAAAGCCTTGTACAGCTCAGCTTTAATTTGCCCTGAGCACGATCACAAGCACTAAGATCTACACATGCTCTGCACCCTCCTGCCCCTCTTCCCGCGGTCCCATCCAGTCCCGATTGAGCCTCAAGGTCGGCATCTCTCCGGATTTCCTACGTGCAGGGACAGGCAATTCCCAGCAAAGCAAAACCCTGGGGGGGTTTTTACACCCTGCGGCTTCAAATCAGCAAGAGCTGCAGCTTGTTGGAAATGTAAATGTGCTGGAAAACAAGCTTCAGGTGGGTTTCAGAAGCAAAACCCCTGCATATGATAGCGATCACGTTGCTTAATGTTAATTTCTTATCTCACCTCTCCAAAGTCCTTTGCAAGGATTTTATCCTGTTAGAGGAAATCCATCCCCCTGATTTTCCCAGGCTTATAGAAAAGCAAAGAAAAGTATTGATCCTAATGAGATAACACTGACAAGAAAATGGCAAGAGCCGGTTCTATCTATTTAAAACTAACTCTAATTTTTGACTGGTGGGAAAAATACATGATTATCAATTATCCATGCAGATGGGAGATGTCCAGCCTAGATATCCAATCTGCTTTTCATGGTAGCCTCCAAATCCAGCTACCTTTGCATTTTTTTTATGTTTTTCTCAGTGTGTTTTGTCCTTTAAAAAATTAAAATACAAAAAAAAACCCCTCCCAAACTGAAAATGGCCTCTTGCACAAAGCAAATCCCAGAACCACCAGCGGTTTCATATTAAAAGAACATTTGGTGGCATTTTAATCTCTGAAGGTAATGTAGATATTTGTCATTTCTGATCTCCCCTTTCTGCAACTGTCCACAGATGACGAGATCCGTGAAATTGCTACTGCCAGGGAGTGAAATGAGAATTAACCTCGTGCCCATCAGCTGCCTCAGCACCACCCTTTCCACGCCAGCCTTGACCAGGGCCATCAGAGAGGTGGCTCTTGGGGCTGCTCTGCCACTCACCCCGTGCTGTCTGACACACCACGGCCCCATCTTTCTGGTTAATAAACTCCCCCGTGTTAACAGATTGCTTTAAATCCAACACTTTCCTTCCCATTCTCATTTGCTTTGCCTTTCACGCTGCTTTCTCGTGTATAAAAGGGGAACCGGGGGAAAAAAAAGGGAAGAAAAGACACATGAACACCTGAAAATGCTTTTCATATACCTGCTGCTGCTACCACTCGGTGCTGAATCTGAATAGAAGCGGATGGGAGGGAGATGGGGAAGGATGAATAACATTTCATGCCCTGTAGTCAAACATAATTTCAGGCAGGAGACGAGCAGGGACTGGTACGGTGGCTCATCCCGGCAGAGAGCTAATGTGCACTTCAGAGCCTGCTCTTTGAAGACTGGGGTCTAATTTCCAGCCTGCAATTACTGCACTGGAAATAATTCCTCAGAAAATGGGGTCACTTTTTGGGGGTGGGGTAGGGTTAGATAAAGGGGGGTCAGAGTCCCGTGGGGGGGGAGATCCTCTGGGCTTGGGGGTTGGTGGATGTGGCAGCGTGGGCATCCCAGGGCTGGCAGGCACTGCTGCTGATCTCTTGAGGAAGGACAGGTTTCAAGTGACTTAGGAGCTGGGACACAGCACTTCTGAGTCCTTCTTTTCCTGCTGTCAGCTGGAGCATCTGCCTCTGCTCAGTGGCAGTGACTGTTGGGGATTGTCCTTGGTGTCCTGCAGCCAAGACTTTCACACAGGCCTCTGTTTCAGACTCAGAACCTGTGGCCTGATTTTCCAAAGCTCCCAAAAGTCCATGTTTCTCCTTCCATCAGAGGTGTTGGCCAGGAGCTCTGTGCTTTGCTTAGCAACTACATGGGCAGTGTCTGATTTTCAGCAGCACTGCAAGGACAGAAGTGTTGCTGTTACACACAGAGCTGCTCTGCTCGAGTTTCAACAAGGCAATGCTCTTCCTTGGAGGCTTTGCCTTTGCTCCTCTCAACTTGGAGCTCTAGTCCCATAAAACAATATTCATTATGGGCCATATTTGCCAAAAATAAAACCACAGCATGGTGAGTGCTTTTGACAGCTGAGCCTCTTTTTGTGGCATCTGACAGAACTGGTGCTCTCTGGGCAGGGGCAGACGTGGGAAGGCTCTGCCTTTTCGCCTTCCCCGTGATAAGTCTGCCAAAAGTAGAATAAAGCAAAATGACAAAGGACATATGGTGTCCCTCAGCAGGGCTGGGGACCCCGCTGGTTGCCCAGCTCAGATTTAAGCCCAAATAAGTGTCTCCAGATGGGATTTGCTGCAATTCTGCTCTGACCCAAACTGACCACGCTCTACAGCTCAGACTTGCAAAGGTTTTAGAGCACCTAAACATGCAAACAGGCACCTGGCAAAGATTTTCAAAAGCAGCTAAGAAGATTAGATGTCCAAGTCCCATTGGGCTCTGAGAATTAGGCATGTAACCTGCTTAGGCGCTTTTGGAAATTCTTTCTGGGATTTAATTGTTTGGGTTGAAACTTTCAGCAGCGAGTGTGTGCCCCTCCAACTGTCCCACCACCACCTCCAGCCTCTGCAGCCCAGCTGGTTTTGGGGGGGAAGAATGGGGAGAATTATATTGGTAGGAAATTTTTTGACAATTTTTCATGCTTTGCAGGAGACTCTTGAAATTCAGAGCGTGGTGGCCAAGGCCTTACATCAGCCACATGCTTTTCACTGTCCTGATGGGAAGCTGCACAGAGGTGAGACAGGAGGCAGAGCTGCCCCACCTGGGTGCTAGAGACTGCCTTGATGCAGAGATGGGGAAAGAGCCAGGGAGGAGAGGACTGAGACTGGCAGGGTGGATGGGGAAAAGGAGGAAGGGGAGGTAGGTCAGGGAAGGGAGGAAGCAGCCTGAGGTGCCCAAGGGGCAGGAACAGGGATGGGACAGGAGATGCAGCACATGGGATGAGCTGGGGAGGTGACACATTCCAACCAGGCTGATGGGGTCAAGCTGGAAAGGGTCAAGAGAGCAGGGAAGTGGCACTGTAGCTTATGCCCATTAAATCCTGTAAGCCCTCCTTGGCCTGGAAGGGAGCCCAGGGTTCCTGACCAGAGCCAGAGCTCATTGCCAGCAGGGCTGTGCAGCAAAGCCCCAGAGCAGCCCCCAGCACTGCTCCTCGTGAGCCTGTGGCACCCCTGGTGCCACCTCTTCATCCCAGCTTCCCACCTCTGCCATCCATGGGAACCCAGAGGACGGGAGACATGACAGCCCAGACAATTTTAAATTATAAAGCACCACAAACCCCAAAAGGTCCTTATTCATAAGCAACCTGCAAAACAAATTGCTCTCCTCTCTCTCCCTCATGCTTCAGCAGCTGCCAGCAGGCAGGGTATGTGTGCCAGGAGCTGGGGCACCAGTTCAGGTCTGGGCTGAGTCCCTGTTAATTCAGAGACTCACTCCATGCTTTGGACAAGGCTCTTGGCCCCTCTCTGCCTGTCAGAAGGATAAATACCTCTTCCCACACGAGAGATGTGCTGCAAATTAGATAGGCTGGAAGGTGTGCAGACAGCACAGCAGGTACATAAGAACAACAATACCTCCAGTGCTTTATCACAATCAGATAAGGTCGGAGCCAGGACAGGAGAGGGCAGTGGCAGAGCCTGTGTGCAGCTCCCAGGGGTCTGGGATGGTGTGCAGGTTGTAACTGGTGGTCCCAAAACAGAAGTACCTGAGCTTTGGCCAGCATGAACCTGCAGCAGGGACTCTCCTGGAGTGTGTTGCTCCAACCTAAGAATGGCTAAAATGGGTTGAGTTTTATAGTTGAAACTTTGGAGCATTGTGGGCAGTGAGGAATTTGGTTCAACCTGGGGATAATGCCTTGGCTTCATCTCCCTGTTCCAATCTTCTTCAGGAGACTGCAAATAACAAACATAGGTGGGCTCAGCTGAGCCCACAGGCAGGTGATGGTGTGTCTGCACAGGGTGTGAACAATGGACAGGTGATGCTGCACCTCCCTCAAAAGTGCACAACAGGCAGGTGATGGTGTAGCTCCATCAAGACAACACCTTTGCAAGCACTGCAGTGTTGCTGGGGAAGGGGAGCACACATGGGAGCCACCCTGCACATCTATTTGCCTACAGAAGGCCCTGAGGAGAAGGAACCCCACTCTCCTGGCTTTTCTATATCCCTGCTTTTCTTTGGGCCTCTGCTCAGGGTTCACTCTCAGCTCTCCTTGCCCTCGAGTTCAGCCCAAACAAACCCACCACTTTCCTCTGCCTTTCTGCAGAGCCTCACTTGAACTGTCATACCCAGAGTGAATTTATCCTTTTCCACTCTGAGAGCTGCTTGCAGTTCATTAAATATATTAAAGGTGTTAATGACTTTTTAAAAAAGACCCAAACTGTCTGATGTTTTTCCAGCTCATTTCCTGCTGCTATCTCCCCAAATCCGGTGGGCAGTAATGACACGTCTGAGGCAGAAAATGGGATTATGATGAACAGAGTGAACAGTGCTGATATGTGGACAACATTAAACATTTCCAGATTCTTTGCTTTACCTTTCCTTTCTGCAGGTATCTGTATAAGCACATCCTCCTTGCACTGAGCTGAGCTGTGGCCTCCTGGAGTAAGCCAGAGCAGAGATGAGATAAAGCTTTATGCAAACAGTAATTTTGCCAGGAAATCACTCATGATGGATAAAGCCACATTTTTCCCCCTCTGTAAAATGCTGCTGGGGTGGTCATGGCTTGTCCTTCCACAGACAGATGCTGCAAACACAATATAAGGGAGAGGGACCATCCAGAACTCCATCTTCCAGACCCAGAATGTTTTGTATTTTAATAAGCAAAAGCAGGGAGTAGTGGAAGAAAAGGCAAAGTCCTGGCTCTGTTTGGCCAAGGAAAAGCCCAGAGGTTGGGTGATTCACTCAAAGTTCCCCAGCAAAATGAGGGATTCAACCTAAATCTTCCAAGTTGCTGGAATTAAATTTCAAGCTGTGTAACTTTTGCTCCAAAGACACTTCAGAAAAAAAATTGGTACTTTCCAGATGGGGAAAATAGTCAAGCCCACTCTCATTTAGTGAGCCTGTATTTTAGTGTATTTTGCAAAGCCTGGAAGTAAGTGCCTTCCTGACGATTATGGCACTGAGAGAAGAAGAGGATTTTTCTGGAGTTGTGTTTTTTCCCTGTGAAATGTGTGTCTGGATGAGGGAGAAAATTATAGAAAACAGCTGGGATTTTAGCAGAAAAATGTATTGTCTATGGTGAGCATATGATTATCAAAGGTTCATAACTCAGACAAATCAAACCCAATTTCTTTCAGAACAGTGAGAAGCACTTCTCAACAGTAGCTCTTCCCAGGCCGAATTTCATCTTTTGGAAATGACACCCTGCGAGTACTTCTCATATAACAATAATAAAAAAAAGGTTTCTTATACTGTCTTGCCTGCTGCAGCCAACCAAACTGCCCTTGCCCAAAATTCCAACTATTCAGCTTTGTAGAGACACCCAAACCTACAGAACTTCAGCTTGCCCAAGAGATGAATGCGTGGAAAAATTATGTGGAAATTCAGACACAGGGCTTGGGGGGAGCCACATTCCCTGTCTGGCCATTCCCAGCTCCCTTCAGGCTCCTGCACTTGTTCCAGCTCATGGTTATGACTTTCAGCTCTCTAAAGAGACAACCATTAAAACCAACATATCATATGTTTGGCACTGGGCGTGTTTGAATTGTGACCCGTTTGCCTTCCAGGTACCAGCACAACAAACAGCAGCAAATGGAGAAACTGGGTAATAAAGAGAGAACTGGTGGTGCTGCAGTGTGGGACAGTGGGGATCCAACTGCACTGTCCACCTTCTCCAGGGTGAGGAAAAGGGGTAGGAAAATTGGCACAGAGACCCTTCTCTGGGGCCAGTCTTCCCCACCACTGCAGTCCCCTGCTGCCCATGTTGTTTTCCCTGTCCACTCCATATCCTTTAGTTTTACTGGAATTTAGAGAGACACCAAGGAAGACCAGGCTCAGCCCTGAGCAGGAGGAGCAGCAGCTTCACCCCATATTTAGTGGTGACTCCCAGGTCATTTCAAAGCTCAGGAATCACAGGCATGGACCTAAAACTGCACCAGAGCTGGTGAAAACACCACCTTGATTCCCAGCAAGGAGAAACCACCAGGTTTCCCATTGCTCCAGCAGCCAAAGTCCTTTTCAATACATTAACCACACGTGTGCACTGGGAAGGGTGCACTGTGCAACGTGCCCTGAACATCATCCTGTGCTCCCACAAGGACCACAGGGGGAAATAAAGGCTGGGAGAGCTTGGCTGAGCCATCCAAGGGTACGAGCACGAGCGATGCTGCTGCTCCCCAGGCTGGTACATGCTGTATCCTCCACTGGCATGTCAGACCCCATCCTGCAGTGAGAACCAGGCTGGTCTCAGCCCTTAACACATTCATTCAACCAAGCCATTCCTGGGAGAAAAATTAAACAAATACTCCAAGGTTTGCTACATCAGGCAAATAAATGACTTGCTGAAATTAAACAAAAATAAGAGATGTTTCTCCCTGCTTTCTTCATCTTCCCCTCTTCCCCTCCCCACGAATCCAACCAAGATTACAGATTTAAAAAGCACTTTCTCTTAAATGTGGGAGGAAGATTGCCTGAGCTCTCATGCGTTCACTGCTATATTGTATTGTTGCTGCTTTTAACATGTTTCGCTCAGTTAAATAGTAACTGATGACAGCTACACACTTAAATCCTTTGGTGTTTTTATCACGGATTTTATATATATCTCTTATAAAGAACAGCACACTGCAAGGCCTCTTACCATATCAAAAACAACAAAAAAGCACCCTATTTTTGTGTAAGGTATCAAAGCAATAACGCGTGCCCGTGCAGCAGAGCCAGCCTATCAGACGTTTATCGGGTTTTATTGGCCTTGGGCAACTCTGCACATGACGGTCTTTAGAGTGACATGGAATTTATTAAACTTTTCCACAGCCTGACAGTCTTCTCCCAGCTCGTCCCCACCCCCAAGCTCTTTTCTTTTGAAAAAATGATTTCTGCCAATCTTGTGCTTTTAACATTTTTTTTTCTTCTCTCTTTTTTTTTTTTTTCTCCTTTCTCTCTTTCTTTTTTTTTCTTTTTTTTTTCTTTTTTTTTATTTTAATCGCTGCTTTCTGGAGTATGACTCCTCAAGCATCTGTTTAAAGAACACCATTAAGGTCCCACTGTAACAACCACAACAAAAAAAAAACCCACAGAGAGAGAAGCAGAGCAGCAGCCGCGCAGCCCATTACTGCCTGGTTCAGCCTTATTGCACTGCATTACTCGATATGACAAGCTCTGCATACATATCACACACACACCAAGGGTTTTTTCCTTTTCCTGGATAGCCTAATTTAGGCTTTGTGTGGTGCCCTGCAATAAATTTTATCTTTCAGACAATAGCCCATCGCCTTCAGCTGCCTGTCCCTTCTTAGCCCAGCACCAATAAAGCATCGCCTTCACTTGCCACTTCCCATCAGGGGAGCAGATCCTCCTGGTGATGCAAGCCTGTGCTGACAGGGTTAAGGTGCTGTCGGGGTTTCCATCAGGCTGCAGTGCCCTCCCTCTTTTCCCTGTCACCCCAAATTCCTGTCTTTTCAGCTCTTTGCATCTTGGCTGCAAACATCTCCAGCAGCCCGAGCCTCTGGCTCTGTGTGGGTGTGTAACACACCTGCAGCGGGCAGTAGTGTCTGCACACACCAGTTCCACTTAATGTGTGTGTTTACAAGCTTATTTGTTCTCATCTCCCTTCCTGGAGCGGGAAGGGAGAACACCCAAAATTTGGCTGCAGGCTGGAAACAACCTCAGATGGTTTGCAGGCTCTGGTCAGCTGGTGGGTTGGTGCTTCTGCTCTCCTGCTCTTTCCCATTCTGCTTCTGACCCACTACTTGGCTCCTACCTGGAGCTGCATCCACCTCTGGGGCCCCCAGCATAAGAAGGACGTGGAGCTGCTGGAGCAAGTCCAGAGGAGGCTGCAGAGATGCTCCAAGGGCTGGAGCTCCTCTGCTATGGAGACAGCCTGGGAGAGCTGAAGCTCTTCAGCCTGTAGAAAAGGAGGCTCCAGGGAGACCTTAGAGCCTCTTCTGGTGCCTAAAGGGGTTCCAAGAGAGCTGGAGAGGGACTTTGGACAAGGGCCTGGAGTGACAGGACAAGGGGGGATTCCTTTAAACTGAAAACACTGCTTACCTCCTCTTAAATCTCACACTCAATCTCTGGCATTATCATCATCTCCCCGTGTTAGTTATTACCCCTTATGACCAGCAATATGCTAACTGCTGCACAGCTCTCTGTAGGTCCTGCCCTAATCAGATGGCAATCTAATTTCTAAATATTGTCATTAGAAATAAGTACATTGCCTTAGCAGAGTGCACTGCACACGCTGCCCTTGCACCTCACATCTCCAGCTGCTGGGAAAGGAACCCCACTCAGGGCTGTGTCTGGATGCTGACATCTTCCCTAAAAGAGGTTTCCCCACCCTGTCTCTCTCAAGGGAGTTCCTTAGCACTGCCTGTGCAACCAACCCAGTTGATGGTAGGGGGAGAGCAGGGTACAAGGTGATGTTTCCACTGAAAAACACTGAGAAAATCGTTTGCTCACCCAGGAGGCTGCAAGAGTCACAGCCTGAGCTCAGGCTTGATGCTCAGACACCAGGACCAGGCTGCTTCCACCACTTGTCATAGGAATTCACTATGGACAGTTTCTCTGCAATTTACCATCAGGCCCCAAGCTCAGGCAGCCCTGGGGACACAGGTCAGCATGGCAGGTACTGCACCCTGTCAGCTCAGTGTGCTCATGATACCTGTCACTGATCTTCCTTACTGGCTCCTGGATGGGGCTTGTTGCTGGCCCTAAGCCCCAGGATGACTGGGGGTGTGGGTATGGGAGACTGATGCTACCTGGAGAAAACAGCAGAAATTATACCAACATCCTTTTTCGTGTAACAATCCTGCTGGTTTCCAAGGGTGGATTCTGCCTCCCTCCACTCCAGACATACAGAAGTATCTACATCTGTGCTCGTCAGCACAGCTGCCTTTAGGAAAATGAGCACTTTTAATGCACAATCCATCTGACCTATTTTCTGACATGCACCTTAGGATGAGCTGAACTGTGCACTAGCACTGCCTGGCAGCTGCATAGGGAGTCTGGATGGAAAGCTCAGCTCAAGATGTGGGTGTCATTACCTGGGAATACATCTCAGCTTCTACACAGAAGCCACTGTCAAAATTTTATTTACTACATTCATGCTCTTCCACTAAAACCCAGCTGTCTCACCTTGCAACCCCTCACTCGCCTGGCTCCTCATGAGAGATGAAGGTGATGCTTAAGGACAAAGCACACCTTGAGGGTGGCTGACCAAGATGAAAAAGAGAGAGCTGAGAGGGGGAATAGATGATGGTGTGCAAGCCTAGAGCCACAGAGGTATTCACCTCCTATGATGTCATCCCTGTGCTGGTTTGCAAGTCCAGAACACGAATCCAAAATGAGACATGGCCCTTTAGCTCACCTAAAGCAGTAATTACCAAATAAATGCTCCAGATATGAAGACCACAGCCCCCTTTGATTCAAAAAGCAAATGCATAAGTGACAGTAAGTGACAACCCAGAGCTGCAGAATCTGCATGAAACCATAAAGCAGAAGATGCTCCTGAGAGCTCGTCTTCCTGCAGAAGGAAACATACAGCGCTCAACTGGGTAGCTGAGCAAAAAGAGAAATACATGAAGCAGCATCATTAGGATGTAAATAAGTCCAAGGAGCCAGCACATCGCTGTCTAGCAGCAGTTTCAAATGAAGACCTCACATTTTTCACTAAGCTACAAGCCAAAAGTGATAAGATAGAAAATACACACACACCCCCCCCCCCCCCCGTATTTGTGCCATTTCCATGGATTCCTGAGTTTGACAGTTGCAAGCAGAGAAACAACCCTTCCTGGCAGGAAAGTGAGTGCTGCTCCCTGGCAGGCCATAATGACACTTTGCAGTGGCCATGTCACATGGATGCTTTCCTGCCCAGGCCAGTCCCTGTCTATGCAGTGCCGTGATTTTTCTCACAGTGTCACATTTCCATGATTAAAATGGGCACTAATGGAACAACCACACTTTTGGTACAGCAGGTTTATGTCTGAAATGCTTTAATCGAACAGAAAGGAGCTGAGGCTGCTTCTGGGTGAGATCTGTGGGTGCTTTGGGTGCTCTGGGGGCCCTGAGATTGGGAGCACAGCCTTGCACAGCCCCTATGTGCCCCCTCCAGCACTGCAGAGGCACATCTGAGCACAGAGAGGAGCCTGTGCCTGTATATTCTGACTGAACGCCTGTGTTATCCCCAGACCAGTGTTTGCTGGATGATGGGATCTTCCCACCAAGCCCCAGGCCCACCTCTCTGTCCTGGTGGGGTGTGGACAGCCACATCCTTCAAGTACAGGGACAGGCACCAAGTGGAGAGGGCGCAGAGCCTGCAAGGAAGGACAGGTTTGCCTGGAGAAGGACTGTTCAAGGCCTCTTCCTCTACTAAGGGGTTTCAAATGAGGTTTGCAAATGGCACATACAGGAGCAGCTGAAGGGGCTGGTTCTACCTGGCAGTGGCTTCTGTGTAGAAGCTGAGATGGATTCCCAGTTCTGTTTTGTTGCTCTTCGCCCAAAGATGCTGCACGTGCTGAGCCACTGAACCATTTTAGAGGGGATGGGATGTTTAATGAAACCTGAACCCATGGATCGAGGTGGATCAAGGAGAAGGGCATTAACAGCTACAGTGCAGTCACCTGGCACTGGCAATGAGTGGGAATGAGCTGGATTTGACTCATCAATGGATCCTAAGGAAGTGGAGGATCCTCACTGGATCCTCCAGGAAGTTTCAGCCCAAATCACAGATGAGATCTACCCCAGCTTTCCCCACCTCCTGCCTGCAGTCATGCCCCATGGTGGTGGGAGATCCTTGCCCCTGTTGACACCCCTGCAATGTCCCCTCCCAGCCCCCTGCCAGAAGTCAGAGTATCAGAGACTGAACTGCCTTGATACTTAACAGATCTCTCTCCACTATGCATTTCCGTTATTAAATAAAGAAATAAACCAGCATTGCTTTGCCCTGGAGAAGCTTTCAATAAGATGGATAAATATATATAATTAGCCAAGGAGAGAGCAAACTCCAGTGAATACAATACACCCTGTGAGACAACCCTCCATTAAAAGCCTCCTTGTTTGAACTTCAATATTTTAGCAATAGTGACAAAGAAACATAGAGAAAAGCACTTATTTTTCACTTTTTATTTAATCCCATCGAAGGGGTTGATCAGATAATTCCCTGCCAATTTTTCATGCCTTGGATATCCCATCCCCTCTCCAAAAATTCAGATTTTTGCCAGTTTTCCTTTCTAAGCTAGAGCCTAAAAATCTCTAACACGCATTTCCTCCTTGTGCAATCTGCAAGGTGGCTGCTAGACCTTCTTGTTTTACTGGGCTGTCCTGGAGGATGCACAGTAGAGGAGGCCATGGGGCTGCATCCCTGAGGCACAGCACCCTACCAAGGGCTGTGGCACAGGAACAGTGACATTAACACAGGGGAGCACAAGGCTGTCAGGAGGGACCTGACCAACCACCTGCCCTGCCTGACAGTCCATATGACACTCTCAGGCACATGGGGTGACTCTTGGGGATGGTCCTGTGAGGGTTGGACTCAATGATCCTTGTGGGATCCTTCCAACTCAGCATATTCTGTCATTCTGCGATATATAGATATAGATATATATATTTATGTACCATTTTGCTGATCTGCTTTTCCAGCTTGGCCAGCTGCCACCAAAACAGCCCTGTTAAGCAGAGCAGGGGGAAAAAATATCCCCACTCAAGGAGCCATCCTGGTGCTGTGCTCGTCGCGCGCCCGTGCTGAGCCTCGGCGGCACAGCAGCACACCCAGGAAGGAGCCGCTCGACACACTCCTTATAAACCCTCTGTTCTCCGACCTAGAAAACGGGAAGAGCCCACTGCAGAAGGGAAACCAAGGGGTGAGAGCGGGAGGGAGGTTTGGCTTTTTTGCATTGTTTCCCTCGGAGACGAGATCTGGGCTGACTGCAAACATCCGTGTGCTGTGCTCCCGGGGGAGCGCGGCGCTGAGCTGATTCCTCCTGCCCTGGTAAACAGAGCTGCTGATGCAACCTCCAGCTCCCTGTGCTGCAGAGGCCCCAGCCAAGGCTGTGTCATTACCAGCAGCAGCCCCGTTTTCAGAGCTGTTGTACTGAGCAGATCCAGAATATTTCCCCAGGGAAGAGGCAGTCATTCATTTCCACTGTCTGCTAATTTAAAAATGTGAATCTCCGTTCAATTCTGCGTGCCAGAACTCAGCCCTCGACATTTAGACCAGTGTGAAATTTAAATACAGATGATAGCAATGTTCTCAGGGCACAGCGAGGGGATCAGTTGGTGGAAATGATGCTGCAAAGCCCAAGGTAAAAGGAGGGGACTGGAAATGTATTCACTCAGTCCAAATAAAACATGGTATCTGTGGCCCAAGCCTTGGGGTGCTCGAGATCCAAATCAGATATAAAGAACGTGGACCCTTCCAGAGAAAAAGGAGGAAGAAAATCAGGGATTCAAAGGTCCAAGGACTCTAGGTTTAAAAAATGTGTGGTTTTTTGGAGTCTAACACAACAGTCCTGCCACCTTTTTAGAGGACAGGCCACAGGTAAGGCTCATGTCTGTGAGGTCTCATCACGCACAGCCCTAATCAACCCCTTCTTGCCCAGTTCTGGATCTGCTGTATATAGAGAAAAAGGCAATTTATGACATTTTAAGATCTCTATATAATCTCTAAGTGGATTAAAATGACCCTAATGAAACAGAAGGAAAAAGCCAAATACTCAGTATTTGTCCAAATCCAAATACTGGATCAACTGCAGTCCAGAATCAGTGCCCCTCCTCTTTTATCTTAGTCTTTATTGAGTTAAAAGTGAACCAAATATGGCATAAAACACTAAGCCCTTATTAGCTGGATTTCTGGTTTAATTTAGTTTACATTCTGAAGGATTTTCATGAAGTTGCACTGAAAATACTGCCATTTCCACCATGGTTTATCATTGTTATATTACCTCACAATTACCTGTCATTACAATCAAATTTATATCAGGACAAGAAAATGATTCCTCAGAAATTAAACAGCACTCCCTGGTGGGATAATTCCTTCTCCTGAACTTTCCAATAATGAAAACTGTAAGTAAATTTGCTGTAATTCAGACCACAAAAGACCCTCTACTGTTAAACCAAATTCTTATATTTTTACTAGGACAATGACTTGACGTTCAGCAGAAAATTCCCAAAGGTACCTAAAGCTGCAAGTGGGTTCCTAAGACAAGGTTACAACATCCCTAAGGAAGTCAGGCTCAAACATCAGACAGCTGAGGTATTTCTGTGAATTCCTCCAAAGCTTATGAAATGAATGGCCTTTTGCAACTTTAGGCAAACAAATACCTCTGAAAACCTGCCTGTGCATGTCCTCAGCTGTCCTCAACTGGAGTCCCAGGTGTGGGGTTTTCCTGGACACACCTCCAGGGCTGGCTCTCAGGTGTGGATGGATGCATGGACAGCCTGGCCTGAGGCTCGTGGTCACCTGGGTGCCCAGCACTCTCAGGTCACCCTCGGTCAAACAAGACACAGCCAATGTTTCAGTGGGGAACTCCCTTCACAGCCTTACTAGCAGCTTATGACCTCTGTAATTTCCCCCTGCTGAAATGAATGTAATCCATGATTCTCTAATGGCCATTTTCCTGCAGGGATTTTGCAGTGGACTGAACACTGGATAAACACCTAAATGGTGTTTACCTTCAGAGAGAGATTCATGTCATGAGCTTTAAAAGTTACATGCTTGATTTCAACCTGGACTCAAAACCTTCCTTTAAAACCAAGAGAAACAAGAATTCCTCCAGAGTAATGGCTCTGATTTATCTCTGACTGGGATGAATTGCCCTGTTCCTACCAGTGACTAAGGGCAGGCTACACAACCAGCTCACCTTAATGCCAGGTTACTAAGTCAAGGCAGAGGGATGCAGATTAAGGAGTCAAAAAGCAGCCTGGAAGGAGTCTACAAAGAGTGGGTTTAGCACAGACAGCTCCTGGACAAAGAACCTCTCTGGCCCTCCACTTAGGAGCCTGCACTTTTTGTTCTTTGGGTGCACCAAAGGTGCTCTACTGAGCTATTCTCCCTTGAAAATCTGAGTCCCAGAGGTCTGACAGGTTTTAGCTATCTTTACATGTGGTTTTATGAAATGTTATTTATCAGATACTTGAACATGCAGCTGTGGGAATGCAACCTCTCTGGCCAGACACTCTGCTGGTCAGCCAGATCCCTGCCTCATCCCTTCTGTGGCTTCACCTGGCACAGGGGCAGATCACTGGGGGACATGAGGTCATGCACAAAATGCAGAGACAGGCAGTCCTCCTGTGGGATTGAACTGCTGCTGCCCAAATGCCTCTGTGTCTGCATGAAGTGGGGATGAAGAACAGGTGAACTGACCTCCAGAAAGGCAGAGGAAACTATTTTCAGCTCTGAGCATCAGGGTATTTCCAAGGACAGAAGGTCCCACCCAGCTCAGAGCACTGGGTTGACTTGGGGTCTGTGCTTATTTTCAAGGAGCACTGAAAGAGGTTCCCTTTGGCAGCCTCTCCTGCCAGCCCCAGGTTTGGGTGTTCTCCCCCTTGGTTCAGACCCTGACATTGTTGTGGTTGCCAAGGCTTTGTCACACCTCCTTTGCAGCACCATGACGTAGATGTGCATACACACAACCATGGCCCCACATGTCCACCTGTCTCCATCAGTCCTCCACTCCCTACACCTCTGCTTCCCTCACTGCCACTGCAGGCAGCTGCGAGATGAACCCAGTTACGGCCCCAAAAGACTTCTAGGAAGAAAGGTCAAAGTCTACCCAGAGTTTCACAATTTTTTCCTCCAGAACAGAACTTCTCGCACTGAAAACAAAGCTCCTGTGCATGGGAACCAATTTGGGGGAGTCCAAACCTAGAGCAAACCAGAAACTGAGACACTGCAAAACCCACCACTTCTGCTTCAGATGCTCAGCACACATCCCTGCCCTGGCTTTCTCTGACAGAAACACAGAACAAACAACATATTTAAAACAATTGAAAAAAAAAAAAAATCAAACCCTAATCCCTACCAAAACGAGACACTCTATTGCACACACTTCTTCCCCTGGGGAGATGATGGACCAAAAAAAAAAAACCTGTGTGAGAACTACTGCTCACACTGCTCAGGGTGTTGCAGAAAGAGGCTCTGATGGGCTGTGCTGAATGATCCTGCAGCTTCTGTGCTGAGCCAACACATCAGGATCTTGTCCATGTGTGTTCTTGTGTGCAGGGACACTGCCTACACATCCATCCATAGCACAGCCTATTTGGGGCACATCATCCAGACACTCTGGTGTCACGAGTTGGATCCCCCCTCACAGAGGGACAGGGTACCCAGGGAGGGATATGCTCTCTCAGCATCCCAGTGACTCCTTTGGGCTCCACCTGCACGCTGGGGCAGGAGCAGACCCTTATCTGACAGTGCAGAATTAGAGCAAACCTCACAATCCCCAGCACAGCAAAGAAGGTCACACCAAGCGTTTTGGGTCAGACCAGTTTACGCCCCGGCCTTTGAACCTCCCGCAGCAGCTGGGTGGGGCAGGAGTGTGGGCGTGTGGCTGTGTCACACCAGCGGCCCCAGGGCAGCCCCAAAGCTCGGGGAGAGCTGTCAGGGAAAAGAGGAGATCAGATAACCACAGCAAGGGCTCCACCAGCCCCATAATCCACCTGCCTTTCATCCCTCATTGGCAGCGTGCAGTTGCCTGCCACTGTGCTGGCACAAAGCCTCTGTCCTGAGCCTCCTTCCCTCCTCATCCTCAAGCAGGACCATCCCAGCAGGTTTCACAGCCACAGGGTGGTGGGCACCCAAGTTCTGAGTGGCTTCACATGTGTTGGAGATGCACCACCACAGGGGAGCTGTACAGCACCTGTACCCCCGTCCTGCTGTGTCCCCACTGCCTCCAACTGAGCACCTCCTCCAGCCCCACCAAGCCCTTGCAGCATCAGTGCACCCTAAATAACACCAACACCACCAATAAGGTGGCCCTTGTCTCAGTGGGGTGGACATGTCTTGGAGAGGGGGGATGCCTTTGTGACCCCCCACCCAAATGTAGCTACAGCTACAGAGTGCAAGGGAAATGCCAAAAACCCCACCGGGAGAGGTGGTCCAAGGTGTTTGTTATGGAGCTGAGATGCCCTGGGTCCCCAGGTCCCCTTCCAGGCCTCCCTGGGTGCTGTTAACCCCCCTGCCCACCCCAGGGCTGCAGCCAAGTCCTGGCAGCCACCAGCATGGGAAATGTATGTCCTATGGACAACATTCAACTCCCTGCTGCTCAGTCCCATCAGGTGCTCCCTGGTTTCTGTCTCACAAGAGAGGGTGACTACCAGCCCCTGATTTACCTTCTCTATGCCATTTACTACCTCTGTTTTTATGTGCATGGATCATATCCCCTCATATTTATCTCATCTTCAAAATAAATATTCCCCCTCATCCTTCAGTCTCTGCTCATCTGCAAGTCTTTCAGTGTCTCCAATAATTTTTGTTGCCTATCTCTTGACCCCTTCTATTCCTGCTGTATCTTTTTGAGATGGATTGACTAGAATTGAACACACTGTTCCAGGCAGGACCACAGCAATGATTTATGTGCTGGCATTATAATACTCTCGGCAATATTTTTAATCCCGTTCTCCCTCAAATTTTCTTTGCTTGTCTGGTGATGTCTGTACACAGAGAGTAGAGATTTGCACATAGGTGTGGAGAACAGAGATTTACACATGATGTCTTTGTTGATGCTGCTTTCCTCTTCCCAAACATTTACTAATTTAGACCTCATCACGCTCCCAGTGCTCCTTCCCACCCGCAGCACATTTTACATTTATCTCCTCTGCTCACCAGCACACTGCCCTGCCCTCCAGCTTTATTAGAGAAAACCCTTGTGAGATTTTCCACCTCTCCTCTTGACCAAGCCAAAGATTCCTCAGGCACTTGCAAGTTTTGCTGTTCATCTGTTCACCTTTTTTCCCCCCACCTCATGAACAAATATATTATGTAGCACCGCGTCCCATTCACATCCCCTTGACATCCTGCTGGTATAACTTCAGTAAAATTCTTTTTCCTGTTGGCTTTGATGGTTCCTCCTCCCAGCAGCAGCAGCCCCTTCTCCCAGTGTTCCCTGGGCCTTCAGCCCAGGTTGCACAAAGGACACTGATATTTCCCCTGGAGAGCCCAAAAAGTGGAGGCTGGAAGGTTTTCCTTCCTCCCAGGGATAAAAGATTTGAGACAGAACAAAGACAAGGATGGGAAAGAGGGTGGGAAACACTAACCTGGGACCCTGGACTTGGGTTCCAGCTTCCCTGGAGAACACTACCACAGCAATAAAGCACGGGGGAAAGGATCACAACCATCTGGGGCTAAATAAATCCATTCTCCAAGGGAAGTCCTTCAATGCAACCACCTATCACATCTCTGAGTCCAGGCACAGGCAGCAGATGCATGTCCACACTACAACCCATTATCCTGCCAGCAAGGGGGTCCCTGTTCCTGCTGGGTAAAGCTGGGAGCAGAACTGGCTGCTGGAGACACATCTCCATGCCAAGCTCTCTGCATTTTTCCAAGAACTGAAAATGTGTTTCCCCCCTCACCAGACGTGTTTCTATTCAAATCAGCATCAGCCATTCTGCAAGATATTTGCCTTCCTGCATTTATTTTCCAATAACAAAGCTGTCCTCAGCTCTTTAGAGCTGGTATTTTTATTTTATTTAGTTAATATTTTTAAACATTACTACTGCTATAATAAATGTTAACTATTTGTGCAGAGCTCTCAGTGCCTTGGCAGGGGCCTTTATATGTGCAAAATAACAGCAAATCATACTAAATAATAATAATAAATTATTATGGTTGATTACAAGGGAATGTGCTACATTTTTATAAGCTCTAGACCACCTACAGCTCACAAAATATAATGGGAAACATTAAGCCTTTAACTGGTTTTATACATTCCCTTCCCCCGCTTCCACTCCCCATGTTCTGTAATAGATTTACAAACAGTGTAAGGGGTGGTGGGGGGGGGGAAATCTTCCCTTATAAGAATAGCATCAAAATTCTCCTCAGCTTTCCAGCTGCTGAGTGTTTCTGAAGCCTTCAGTGAAATGCAATTAGTATCTTTTACCGCCTGCCTTCTGGGGATACTGACATTATTATCTTATTGCAGTTTCACCTTGACATGCAGATCACAAGGCAGCGAGCTGGATTCTGTCTGGAGACGCCTTGAATCGTGGCATTGCCCCAGCTGGCTCAGCGAGTCGAGAGAGGAGAAGGAGGAAAAAAGGAGAGAAGAGCCATTTTCTCATCCTGTGGATCTCAGCTTTTTTTTTTTTTTTTAAAAAAAAAAAAGCACAAATAAATACAGGAAATGGGAGCCATGGGGGAAAAAGTGTGTTTCCACCTTAGCTCCAAGGAGGGCAGGGATGGCCAAGGGGGGATCTGTCCTGTGCCAGCCTGGAGCTGCCAGAGCAGGTCTGGGCTTCCAGCAGGACCCGCTCCCCTCCCCTCCATCTCCCAGCAGGTTTCAATTCCATATGGACACAATCCCAGATCTCTGTATTTCACTGCACAAGGGAAAAGAAAAAAAGAAGAAAAAGAGAGGAGGAAACCCCCCCATCATCAGAATGACTTTACATCTCCTCAGAAATGATCAGAGGGACACACGTGCCCCTCTGTGTCTGCACAGGTAAGTTTGGCCCTGTGCAACGCTGAGCCATCCGATGGGAACAGCTGCAGCCACACAAATCTCTCCTCTGAGGCTTTTTGTGATTGGCAAAACGCAACATTAACCTTCAGACTGTACTGCCTGAAAGAACAAGCTCTCCTCTTTTTCCTAGGCAGCATTTCTCCAGCCCCCAGAGCAGTTCTGGGGAAGCCCTGAGCCTGTGTCTCCCCATCCCTACAGCATCTGGGGTGGGGAGTGGCAGCTTGAAACCTGCCTTGGAGACAGTGAGATGAGTGAAATGGGGGGCATTTTGGAGCCCACTCCCATGTGCATGGGCTCATCTTAAGCAACACAAAACCTGGAGCCAAAGCATTCCAGTGACTTCCAGTATTCTTGAATTAAACCAATCACCCTGCTGTTAATTTCACTGAAGACTGATGTATCCATTATCACAGTTGGGAAGCAATATTTAGCTGGAATGCACAAAATGGATGGAAGGAACCTGGGTGGTTTCACCTCCCACAGGTCTGATGTGATATGATGTGATGACCCTTGTGTTTGTCAGAGGAGCCACAGCTGGAGATGTGGTTCAGGTGCAAGACCTACACTAGAGCTGCAGAAACTGTGTTGTTACAAATGGAATCAGCAGAAAATCCAGCCTGTCCTCTGCCTTTCTTCAGCCCATTCTTCTCTCTTATTACTCTTAATTAATACTAATTCTCTGCATTCAACTCTAATGGTCTCATACCCCTGAGAAACCATTATGTGATAATGTTCATGTATTCAGATCTCTCTGCCCTGAAGAGGGATGAGAGGAGGCCTGGAAGGATTCGCACCCAGGGACATCCCTCCAGAATTGCCTTTCTCATCTGTGAGTTCTGGTCTTTTTATTCCAGTGGGAAGTTTTTAATTCCCATTCTCCATCCCTCTAATCATCCTGGTGACCTCTCCTCTTGCAGGGAGGGCTGGAACTAGCTGGTTTCTTAAGGTCCCTCCTGACCCAAACCGTTCTGTGATTCTATGAAATGGGAAGAGCACCATTTCCTGGCACTTGGTTACTTCCAGTTCCCTTCCCATCAAAACCCACCATACCCAGAGAGGTGGAAAAACAGGACTGACAAACATTCAGAACCTTTCCAACCTCCCACTGCCCCACCTGCTGATATTAGATTGGCACTGCAAAACCCAGCCCACTGGTGTGTCTGCTCAATGCAGCAGCATCACATCCATTTCAAAATTACACCTCTTCTTCAGGATATATTATTAAAAAACAAACCCCAAGTCATACAAATCTCAACTGAACCAAAATGGAGTTCCCTGTCAGTACCAAAGTCCACACTGCCTCTCTGGAGAGGACCTGAGAGAACCCAGGTACCAGGCAGGATATTTGGTGTCCTAATGCACTGTTTCAGAAACACTCTCAAGAGCAGGTTTGTAAGCACCCAAGCATCACCCCAGCTCCCTTTTCTTATCTCATGATGGCTGCTGGCAAATAATCACGATAGCCCAACCTATAACACTCCCACTTTTCCATACAAATGGGTCTGCGGTTGTAAAAGAAGTGCCATGCAAGGAAATCTCACTGTCTCTTGGAATGTTTGTTGTTTTTTCCATTTAAAAATATTTGGAAAGGAAGGACAGTCAAATGAAGAAACAAATACTAAATAAACCTCCTTGTTTCTCTGATGCTAGACTGGCACGGGCAGCTTGTACGAATTAGTGATTCCAGAGAGCAACTGGCTAATTTCCAAGGGAATAGGGAGAGAAGGAAGAGAGGAACAGCAGTAATTTATAGCTTAGCCCGTTTGTATTTTCTCTTTACAGCTCTCATCTGGATTGCAGAATGCAAATTATTTATTGTATTTTATTGGCAAACCCTTTCATTGCTCTGGTATGTGAAACCTTCCAAAATCCCAGTTTTGCAGCTAAGGGGTTGCACCCCTCATGGTCTTGCTTCAAAAGGTGAGTGCCCCTCCAAAATCAGAGTGGGCACCTTCACCTTTACACCACCACAGCACAGACCCCATCTCTCACAGGCACCATCACACAGATCTCCTGAACTATTGTTTTCCCCTCTTGTTGTGATCATCATGTGAATGCAACACGAATGTAAAAGGACACAGCTGGTAGCTGAGACTGTTACTTTCAAGATTCCAGAAGAGGATCAAATGAAGGAGAAAATTAAATTAAAAAAGCAGCACTTAATTATGTAGGCTGCTTTTGTACTCTCTCCTTCCTCTATGTAGCAGTTTCCACCTGAAAATCTTTAAGTGCTTTAGAGCTGATAATTAAATCTCGGAACTACTGCAGAGAAGGATGCAAGGGAAAGCATATGCAGTTCACTTGATCTTGTCTGATTATACATTAACTTTGCATCTCTCCAGACCTCTGCTCTGCCAGGACATTCCTTGCAAGCTGACTTAAGGTCTGTGCAAATGCCTATGATGATGTTCCTCAGTGGTGGAGGCTGTTAAAGGAGGGCTTGGACACTGGATGAGGTGGGAGGAGGGATGTGTGGATGGTTGTCCTGGACACCCAGCCCCATGTGCTGGGGCTGGGGAAAGTGTCCTGGGGCAACCACAGTGCCAGGGACCTCCCTTCTCTGGGCATCCCACCTGCACCAGCAGAAAAGTGCTACTCCCCCAGCGTTTACTGTGTTCCATGGAGACTGAACCTTTGTGGTTGCAAAACCTGTCAGGGCAATTTCAGCTTGGAAAACCATATCACCTCCCTTACTCCATTTGGGGTGTTGGAAACCAGCAGCTGGATCAGAGTACCAAAATGGGGACCACCAAGAGCCAAGTTCATCCCCCATCAAAGAAATTCATGTGGGATGATCCTCAGAAATGCCCATAATCACATAGACACAGGACTTAGTAACACCCCTGCTCCAGCAAACAAGCTGCTCACACCTGAGCCTCTCACCTTTGAGCTGAGCACCTCATGGGGCCAAACACTTCAGGTCAGGGAGGACTCCTCTATCAGGGCGGATCTCACCCCTGTCAGCAGCCCTGGAGCTGGGATCCACCCTGCCAGGACAGCCCTTTTGGCATAACAGCAGCACCCAGGCTCTATGTCATCACCACATTGCTTCAGAACAGACTGGCTCGGTGGCATTGGAGAAGCTGCTGAAGAGCAGCTTCAACATAATGTGGTTTAAGACGTTATTTTCGGAGAGCAATGAAAGCACAGGGCGATGCTCATCTGGCAATCAGAGGCATTAGCAGGAGTTCTGGCAGTGGATCCCAGAGATGACGAAAATGAAAATGTCCTTGAAAGCATAATCAGAGATTTGGTTGGCACAGGTGCTGTTGCAACACCCAGACAGCTGTAAAAGAGGGGGATCTTCTGGGCAAGTGCAGTTTCATGGCATGAGAAAGCCCAGCTCATGTTTTCAGCCTCCTGATATGAAATCATGATTGTCTCTCCTGGGTTGCTGCTCATGCAGGAGCCTCCTGGGAGGCTGAGACAGAGAGGACACCAAGGTACCTGCCTCTCCTCCTGTGTTGGGTCAGGTGGTGCTCTGCAGCTCCCTGAGAGCTGGGGAATCAGCAGGGTTGGTGCCTGAGCTCACAGAGGACATGGCACAAAGTGGAGATGAGGGAGAAGGACACCAGCAAGTGACCCACTGCACAGTGTGGGTGTGATAACACCCTGGCTGCAGGATCCCTGCCCACACGATTCAGCAGCTGAAAGGACGCACTGCAGTAGCCCCAGTATTCTCTGACAGCAAGGAAATGCTTCAGGAGTCAACAGATACTTGACATTTTTAATAGCCCAGGAAGGTTCTGTGGTTTTACATTTTGTTTTGGATACCAAAGGCCTGATTTTTTTTCCTATTTATTCCAAGTAAAGCAGGAGTAACCCAGCAGGATCGGGAAGGTGCTTCTCTGTGCCATAAAAGTGCTCATACTGAGACAAAAGGCAACGTTGCAATTTCGAGTGTAGAACAAAATGTAAAAAACAAAATATAAAACTAGAGGGGAGAGAAAAGAGCAACTAGTATTGCTAATGAGAGTCTCTGTAAGCTTTTTAAACATGACTGTAATATATTTAAAATCTGATTGTAGAGAAAAAAACCTGGAGTGGGCTAAGAATGTCAGAACAGATGTTGTTCCTCCTCCCTTCAGAGAAAAGTTTTGCCAACCGTTTTGACATAAATTTTGCTGAGCTCAGTGTAATTCTATAAAAAAACTCCAGGTGGATTGAAACAACGTTTTCCCCTGGAAGCTGTTCCAACAGCTGAGCTCCCTGAAGGAGCCCTGGCCCAGGGACATAGCCCAGGAGCACTGGGGATGTGAGGCAGAGGGACAGCAGCTTCTCTGCTCAGAGCACCTGGGGCAGTCCTTATAGGACTACAGGAACATTTTTCCCAGACCTACCCTGACAACTTTAAGTTTGGTGGTTTTCAGCTGGTTTTTTGTTTGGTTGAGTTTTTTTTTTCCCCTGCCCTCAAACACAATTTTTGTGTTCAGGATGAGCTGGAGGGGCACATCAGCCTCCTGGATGCTTTACAGTCAGAGGAACTCTGTCCATGCCTGGGGAACAAGATCAGGAGACTAAGCCTGGCCTCCAGCAGCCCTGCAGGGATATGCCTGTTGTGCTGTGTCCTCCTCCTCCTCCACGCAGCCCCACGGATGCAACTGAGCTCCTTCCCACACCCTGCTGGGACTGGGCTGCCATGAAGAGAAGCAGAAGAGGCAACTCAGCCCCGCTGATGCCGACAAGGAGGGTCTCAAAAAGCAAGAGCCCATCAGGATAAAGCTTTGCAGCATTTGGGTTGGAAGAGAGAGAGAGAGGGGACTAAGGATGTGTGTAACACAGAGAATTTAACTCCCAAGTGGAGACTCGGTTCAGTTGCACCTTTACCCTGACAGTGAGGTACAAAATCCCTCCTGCAGCCGTGTCCTGCAACCACATTCACCTCCCTGATGGATGGAGGAGGAGGGGACCTGCAGACCTGCCGGGCTCACATGAGCACCCACAGCCCTGAGTCTCTGGTCTCTGCTCTCAGGGTCATCCCTGTGTTTCCACTAATGTGACCACCCAGCAAAGCCCAGGGCACTTCCACCAGGCAAGCTGGGAATCAAACCTCAGGCTCCCTTATCCCGAGCAGGAAAGCTGTCCACAAACTGGTTACAGAGATGGCCCTGGCTGAATCCTTTCAAAGGCAGGTTATCCAGCTGCCTTCCCAGGAGGGGTTTCTGCTGGAGGGTCTGGAGCTGGTGTTGTCCTGCAGCCCAGCCAGATGTGATTCCAGAGAAAGCAGATTTCAGTGTGCCCAGGGGGGTCCTGCTACATGGGTGACTCCCTAAACGGGGTGGCCCAGATTTTGGGGCAGGCCTCCTGTGTCTCGGTGATAATATTTGCACCATTTGGGCTTGAGCTGATAAGACAATCCATGATTTTAAGCACTCATGACTACCAGCAAATATAGGAAATAGGTAGGGCTTATTTGCCAGAGCATTCAGCATTTGCTACAAGGGTTTCACTCTTTCTCCACCCAAGATACCTCAGGAAGAAAAACATAGATAGCGAAGATCTAATCATTCCCATGCTTAAAGACAATATGCTTTTTAATGCCCAGCAGTACCACCTTGGGAGGCATTTTAATGCCAATTACAGCTTCCATTCCGCGGCACAGCCCCAAAGTCCCCCTTTTCCCTTCACAGCCCTGATGCAAAGAGCCAAGGAGCCCATCTGAGCAGGGCCAGCCCTGAAATTTCCACTTCTCCAATGAGACCAGCCCCTATTGTGCTCCCAGACTCTCTTGTGATGTAAAAGGGCGATAGATAAAAATAACTCCGACTCCATTGTTCTGCTATTTATACACTGAAAAGTCAACAGCATAAAGGCGACCAGCCCCGGGGCTGAGCGAGAGTTGATGACCCTGTTCCGCCCGCTTGTCCTTGTAGGTGCCATGGGGGGAGGACCGTGGGGCAGAGGAAATCAGGCTGTTTGAAGATAAAGAGGCTTTTCAAAAGCCCAAAGGGCAGTTCAGCGTGTAGCTCGCAGGGTAAAGAGGCCCATTTGGGCCATTGTGCTCCCAATGCCAAGCAAGTCCATAACAAAGGCTGGAGTCAGCCCTTGGTGGGGGGCTGTGTTTGAGAAGGACCCGAGCTATCAGCTCCAGAGCACGGTCCTTCGAGGGGGGGGGGGGGACGACAATGAATAGAAAATCTCCATCCAAAGAGACAGATGGGTCTGAATACAGATGCAAAGCGACCCTCACCGCAAGGCCATCAAAGAAACCACTCTTTCCAGACCTAAAGTCTGTAAGATAATGGGGCTTTTCAGGGACATAAAAACTGAATTTCCTCCTTGTCATGCATTAGCCACAGGAAACAAAACTGATCTGCCAAACCTAGCTTTGTAAAATGCCCCTGGTTTACTAAGCAACAATTTTATATGATCATTTTGGCACGGAAACGACCTTATTCGGTGGGTTTAGTGCGGCAAAAGGCACGTGAAGCTGGTAAAGCATCAGCGTCTGGGCAAACTGAGCATCCCCTTAGCCTGGCTGGGAGTTACCCAGTGCTTGGTTCTGCAAAACAACCCTACAGAGCATCATCCCGAGAGACAAAGTGACCAGCCAGGTGTATCTGCGGGATTCACTGGGAAGAACACATCACCAAAGTGAGAATAAGGCAGGAAAATTCATTTTCAGAAGGGGAAAATATGTTCAACTGATACAAATACCGTTCAGAATGAAGGGATGAGCGCTGCTCATTTACTTTGAAATTCTCCATTAACTTCTGCACGCTAATTATCCACCTTTCTGTTTTGGGGCTTTTGGTTTTTGTTTGATTTTTATTTCCCCCCCCCGCACTGGAAAATTTTGTTCATCTTAAAGCCAAATAAATGCCAAGAAAATCCTGCCACCCACTACATTTATGATCAAAATAACAATTTCTTTTGATAAGTTCCAGCAGTTACAATGAGCCAGAGAAAATGTATTCAGTGAAGATCACTCACTGCTGAATACTTTCCCCACTTCTTCCCTCAAATCGGTGATGTCTTTCTTTTTAAACTTGTATAAGCAGGGTACTTTTTAACAGGGTAATTTGTACTACAAACTCCCGAAAAAAATGTTTTGATTTTATTTTATTGTGATTCCAAAAGCCCCAGTTTTGAAACACATACAGATAAAAGTGCTTTGAGGATTTTATTTCTGTGCTTCCAAATTGCTCACTAGAGAGCCAAAAGTCACTCAATCAAGGTCTGGGTAAAATTTACACCCTTGCACAGATAATCAGAATTGTCAAGTTGTTCCATAAAAGGCAGGAAGACCTGTGATAATATTTTCCAAAATACTGACATTACATGCTCTAGATTCTGCAGAGCTTTATGAAGGATTTAAGCACAAATTTATCCGTAAAAGAGGAAAGTTTTACTCTATTTCTAAGCAAAGTGGACTGGAATAGAGGAGCATTTGTTGCTCTAAGAAGGTCCCAACCAAAATGGTGTGAAGCTGAATCATTTGGACTGAGGACAGAGCTCCATCCTCCAGTATGGCCAGGCCAAGCTGCTCCTACAAAACACTTTGTCACCCTGTTGTCACTTCACACCTCTCATCCTACCAGTCTTCATTTGTCTGCTTCACCCATTTGGTCCCTCCTGACATAAAGCAGGATGGATGTCAGAGGGAAGGGCTTTCTCTGCAGGTATTTGTTCCCAGTATTTATTGAAGGTAACTAATTTGGGGTCCTTACCCCAGTGCAAACAGCCATACAAAGCCAACCTGAGCTTCCAGGTCTAGGGGAAAACATTTGGGATGCTGGATGGCTGAAACATCAGGATCCCAAGCAAGTACCTGGACCTAAACCCTGAGTTTTGACTTCCTCCATTTGGAGTCATCCCAGGAGAAAAGGAGTTTGGTTTTCAGAGATGCAGAGCAATCTCCACCCCACTGATGGGAGTATCATGAGCTTCTGGAGCCCAGGCCACCAATGAACCAACTGGGGGACCCTGTGCTGAGCCCTGATCCTGCCCAGCAAGCAAAAGTGGGAACAGGTCTTGCTCTCACAGGGGGCACAATGGAGGGAGGATCCCTCACTGAGGGAAATCAAACATTAGTGGCCCCAGACACCACAAAATTTTTCCACCCTTGGCAGATAACCTGAAACTAGAGTCCCAAACTGAACTTGAAGAGGCAGAAATATGGATTATGCATCTGAAATGTCACAAGCCCTGTCTTCCAACATCATGTCAACACCCCCAATTCTATCACCAAGCACCTCAAATTTTGGCAAGGTTATAACTTTGCTTCTTGTAGCCATTCTCTGTAGGAATAACCAAACTGGATCAAAGAAAGTGCCTCGTTTAGTCTTCAAATGCATCCCCTTTCCACTCCCACAGGGACCCTTTCAACTCTGTTATGCTCCAACCCTAATCCCCTGCATGTGGCCTTTGGGAAAGTTATTCTGAAAATATTATCAGCCCTCTGGAAACACAAAATGCAGTATCTCAACCTGACATTCGTCTTACCTAATACCTAATACTCATCATAGGAGATGATGATGGATTTGGACCTAGGGCTCCTAACTGGAGGCTAGAGGAGAAGTTGCTGGACAAGTAATTAAGTATAAGGTGGCAAAAGCCATCCCAACTGATCCCAGTACTTTTCAAAGACCAAAATGGGTCTTTCCCCCTTATTAGGCACCCATCTGTGTCACCCAGCTCTAATTAAGCATCTGCTCTCCAAGAGGCTAACAAGTTCTTTTGCTGATAATCCCAACCAGCTTGGCAGCATTATTTATAACACACAGCCCCTGCTCCAGTCTGAGTCGCTTCATTGTTAGAATAAGATGTAACTATATCATTATTTTAGGAGACATATAAAATATAATCCAATTATATGGTGGATACGTGGAATTCCCAATGATTTCAGAGCACGCTGCTTTATTCAGGAGGGGGGAAAAGATTTAAAGAGACAGGTTGTCAGTGGGCATCAAAGGATTTGGGATGATATTTAGGATAACAGTTTATAGACATGGAGCAAATCCTATTATAATGCCACATGGCCATCAGGCTGTCACAGTGGCAGGTACAGTCTGAGCAAAGATGCCAGCCAGGAGCATGGTCATCTGAGAGATGCTGCACATTATAGTCTGTGTGTCCTGTGTCTGATGGGGAATTGGCAGGTTTTGTGTGCATCAGCAGCAGAAGTATCTCAACAGCCTCTGTGTTACCCTCTGCTCTGTGGTGTCCTCACTGCCAGCTGGATCCGGGGTTATGGAGCACCCTGATCCTAGAGGGGGTGAGTTTGGGTTTACCCTGCAATCCCTCAAGGACAGGGCAGGGAAAGAATACAACCTGAGGAGTGATAATGGGCATTTGCCAAAGCATTTGCTCCAGATCCCTGACCTGTGCAGGACCCCAGCGACTGCCTGTCAGGCAACCTCAGTTTGGTCCAGACTTCTCTTTGCAAAGGGGCCCAGGCAAATACTGTGACAAGGAGCCTCTCCATGGGCTTCACCCAGCTTTGGTTTGGGCCCAGCAGCCCCAGGAGAAATGGAGAGGAGAGCTGGGAGGGTGGCAGTGCCCAAGGAGCCAGCTGTGCTCAGAAACCACTCAGAGCACAAGCATGTTTGGGGCTTTTTTGCAAATGACTCATGATCAACACAACTCCAAGGCTTGTGAAAGTGCAAAACTGATCCCTCACCCAGATACCACGGGAACTCTCAAGTGCCAGAAGATATGAGCTCAGAAAATAGAGTGGATGGATGGACATACCACGCCACAGTGCCAGCCTGGGCCAGGAGCTGCTGGGGGAACTGCAAAATTCAGGGCAGCGTTTGCCAGAGCTGCTGTGGCTGAGCAGGGACTCACAGCCACAGTGCTGCTGCACCCAAGGTGCTGTGGGGGAACATGAACCGTCTCCACCACCTCCCTCAGCCTCCAATCAAACAACATGCTCAGCAAAGAAAAGCCATTTCTGCCTCCCTTTGCTTTTTTTCCTCTTTTTTTGCTCTTTCTCCTCAGCAGCACTCACAAGTTTACACTTTTGCCTACTGACAGCTGACCTCCCACAGCAGCACCCATTTCTGCTCTCCATCCACCTCACTACACCTGACAGCTGTAGTTTGGGTCCTTGACAGCATGTGGGACCCTGCCATGGTGGCACCCATGTCCCCAGAGAGGTGACACACACTGAGATGCCACCCCACCGTGGAGGAGGAGGAGGATTAAAGGAATTTAAAAAAATAAATTTGCTGAACAGGAGATACTTTCCTTGTGTGCAGACCCCGGGGAGCTGAGAGAACTAGCAGCAGGAATACAAAAGAACCCTGGATAGTTTATAAAACAAAGGAAATTCATTGAAGTCTCAAAAATCCAGCCCAGTAGCCTTGAAATTAAACCCAGCCTTGCTGCTGCCAGCTTGTAAGGAGAGTGAGGATGCCTGCAAGTTACCAGCAGTGACAAGATTTTTTTTTTCCTCTTCTGTTTTTTAAATACATGTTAATCCAAGCAGAGCAATGGCAGTAACACCCACAGCATCCTCCCCTGGGGAAGTCCCGGGAGTAATTTCCACCTTGTAAGTCTGCCTCCCACTAGGAGCTCCACAAAGGGAGACAAAGACCTAATGCTCAGGTCGTACAGCCCCCAAGCTTCAGAGGTTTTTGGGGCCCTGCAGGGCCATCGAGAGTAAATGAGGTGCAGCCATGTGCCAGCAAGGTCCAGCTCGAGCCTCAGCGACAGGAACATTCCTGCAGCAGCCAGATGGGCGCAATAAAAGGCTCATTAATGGGGATCGTTGGACCTCAATTTCAGATGGCTGGCTGAAACCTCCTCTGTAAGTATCATTATTATGGTGCTCTCAATCAAGTCAAGCAGCTTTATGACAAAATCAAAAGTTGTGATCCAAGCAGGAGAGGGATGGGCTAAGCAGCCTGTTTATTTTGCTTTGGGTTCACGGCGAGGACCCAGCAAGCTGCCAGGACACAAGAATGATGTTCACATCCCTCGAGCAGCTGGGGACAGCTTTAAATGTCATCTCAGCCCTCTGCCCTCTCAACCCCAAACCTCTCCGGGTCCACAGTGGGATTACACAGATACCAGTATGCTGGTCTGTGGCTCAGAAACAAGAGGGGAAAAAATCTCATAGAATCATTAAGGTTGGAAAGGACCTCTAAGATCACTGAGTCCAAGCATTAACCCAGCACTGACAAGTCCACCACCATGTCTCTAAGCATCACATCTACATGTCTTTTAAAATCCCTTTGGGAACAGTGACTCCACCTCTTCCCTGGGCAGCCTGTTCCAGTGTCTGACCAGCGTTTTGGTAAAGAAAGGTTTCCTATTCTCCAATCTAAACCTCCCCTGCTGGTTCCCTCTTGCCTTGTCCCTTTTCCATGGCAGAGGAGATTGACTTCTGTCTACAGTCTCCTTTTAGGGCACTGCAGAGAGTGAGAAGGTCCCTCCTGAGCCTCCTTTTCTCCAGGCTGAGGCCCCTCCAGCTCCCTCAGCTGCTCCTTATCAGATTTGTGCTCCTGGAGATGGGATCCCTTTGCCCATAACCAAAACACTGCTCACTGGGTTTACATGCCAGGAGCATCTGCACTTGTGGTGAGCTCAACACCAAAACATAATTTGGAAGGTGTTACATGTTCAGTATGGCTGCCTGCACCATTTTCCTCATTAGATACAAGATATTAAAGTAAAGGCCCTTCACAGTCAGGGCTGGACATGTACAAGACAAGAGATGGAAAGACATGGAAGGGGCTGGGGAGAGCCACTGGCCAAAGCCTGCCAGTCCCCATCCAGGGATATGAATAGCAACATCCCAGCCATCTGCTGGGATCTTCCTACAGAGCACTTCATGCTGCATTTGCTCACCAAAACTTCTTCCAGATACCTTTTTCCATCAAAATCCTTTTCATTGAGTTGCCCTCCCCTGTCTCCACAGTATCTGCAGTTTTCCCATTCGGTGTGTGGCAGTTTTGCTCCATTGAGCTCCACAGTGTTCAGAGGCCACCAGAGAGAGCTGCTGCACACGGGGGAAACTCCCAGCTCTCACCTGTAATCCCAGTCACTAATTCCTTGGCCAAAGGCCTGATCCTTCTGCCTGTCCTTGATATGTAAGGCACCCCCAAAAATGGAGGAGCAGGATGGTTGACCACCAGGCTGGGGGAGGAGGGTAACTCAGCCAGGCTGGTGTCCTGCTGGGATGGCAAAGTCCACCATCCACCACCTCTGACTCACAGCTGCGGGTCAGCAACACCCCATGGCACTCGAGGACCTTTGGATTTGGGGACATGACTTTCATTTCTGATGTGCATCTCAAACCGTGGATTTCTGGGCTCCCCTGCCAGCACACCTCTGCTGTCATCTCCTCCCCAAGGTGGAAAGCTGTGGGGCTGCTGAGCTGCTGCTGACTGGCAGGGAGGGAAAGAGATCAGAAGATCATTCTCTGAAGAATTAAGATCCTAATCTGCCTTAAGCTGCTCAGCGCTGCCACGGGCCCTCCTGAGGCAGCATCTCATCTCATCCCATCGGCAAGGACAAGCAGATGAGGCAGAGGGAGGCGTAGCCTGGCATGGGATTCACAGCCACAAAACACAGTCTGGCAACATAAAGATCAAGCCTCAATTAGACTTTGTCCTTCATTATGTAGTTTGCTGTTGCCTCGGCTCATTAAAAGCCAGCTGCAGGTAGGAGGAAGCATCAGAGGGATTATCCAACCCGCAGCTGTGTGAGGAGATTTGATATCTCTCAGCAGCATCAGGCACAAGAGCCAAAGTCTCTTCCTCCTCCTTGCAAAAGCTGCCCATCCCCTCAAGCACTGTGAGGACATGAGGATCCTGCTTCCATTGCAGCATCACCTGGGAGCAGGAGCAGCCACAGCCTCTCCCCAAACCCATACCTCTTCTCTTTGGATGGCATTTATTGCACCCAGGAGATACCACAGCCCAGAGCAAGGCTGAGCCCTGGGGCTTTTGAAAATCCCGAGGCACAGGCAGACAAGGAGAAAATGGGTCTGATCATGAGCCTCTGGCTTAGCACCCCATCATGCTGACAAAGACATTCTGGTGAGGAACAGGGGTGGTATTTCTATGCTGGCCCCAAGAAACAAAGAAGCCTTGCAGGGTATCACCAATGCTGCAGGAAGGCACATGGGACATCCCTGCCCCGTGGACACTGATACTGTGTGGGTTTTGTGCTTCCTTCAGGGCAGTTTCATCCCAACCAGATTCCTTAGCTGTCACTGCAGAAATTTACTCCTGGCACTGGGCAGGAGGGGAATATCTATGAGCTGGGCAAGAGGAGGTGGCAGAGGGCTGTTCTGCAAGTCTGCCACGTGCTCCTCTTGCAGCGAGTGGAGGCTCAAAGCTTTAAAACTCCATGATATTCTCCTTCATTACTTCCACCTGGGAGCCATATCCTACCACTGCAGCCTGGCTGCTCTGGGGGACCTTTCCAGCTGACTGCAGCTGTTCCTCCTCCAGCACTTTGCTTTTAGTTCCATGCAATAGAGCAGTTTGACTGCTCACAACCTCTCGGCTTTGGGATGCTGCTGCAGGGTGCCAGTGGGAAAGGCACGTTCCCAAAATACACTGAAATCAAAACCACACAATCCCTGCTGTGCAGTGAAGAGGAAGAAGGGAGTCAGTGAACAAATATTTGTCTGGCTACCCTGCTTTCTAGCACAGAGAGTCTGAAGAGGCAAACCCCCAGCTTTCCAGTAAAAATCAGCCCACTGATGCTGCCCACAGCCTGGGATTGCAGCTTGGTACCTTCCCAGTGTTTGGTCTGGTTTTCTTTTGAAGAAGCCAACAGAACAAGGGGAAGGAGGTGGTTTCAAAGCATACAAAGCCAAACTGCTGAGCAGTAAATCAGCCAACACCTTCCTTGCTGCTCCAGGACACTGAAAGTTGTGCCAACTGCTGTTTCTCTCAGCACTGTTGGTTTTCCACCCCGTCCAGAAGTCCCAGGGCTGTCTCACTGTGTGTGTTGGGTCACATCTGGATCACAGGACAGAGGGCTGTGCTTGAAGACTGGCCAAGACGGGTCCCAAGGTGGTGATCACCTGCTGAACATACATTATCCCACTGGCACAGGAAAGTAATTCCTCCAGGAGGAGGACTAATGGAGCCTGATTTCCTATGCGTCATGTCTCATTGCCTGGCATTTTATCCAAGGCAGATTGTGGGTTCAACCCCTCAGCAGACGCTAAAGAATCCAGAAGGGAGACAGATGTGAATGTCCTGACCACAGCAGAAGCTTGTGAGACCATGCTTTTCCAGCCATCAGTCACTGCACTTAGAGAAACCTTAGTCAGGAATAGATTCTCTGGTGCCTAATATTTCATAACCTGGCTGTATTTTCTGCTTGGGTTTAAGATCTCCTTCCCCAGCTGGGTCCTCTGATGTTTCACACCACCAGAACCCACCCTGCAGACCTGCTCCTCTACTATTCAAGTCTCTTTCCTTTACCTGCTGACCAACTTTTGTGAAATGCGTTGTTAAAATCACTGAGATCCAACTCCTTCCATCACATCCCAGTGGAGCAAAACCCTGAGCTGAGCAGGGAGTAGGTCAGGCTTGACAACCAGTCTCGGTTGAGCACAAGGAGTGAATCACCTAAGCCACACTTCTGTAGGAGCCAGTCTAAAAATAACATAGAATAGCTACAGCAATGGGATCTCTAGGATTTTGTAGGGTAAAACAAGTGTAAAGATGTGAATCCTTGCTCATGCTCTCGTGACACACTGACCATCATTCCCCACCATCCCTCATCCATCCCAGCCATGACCAATCTGCTTTGCCAAATGCTGGCACCAACCAAGGAAATTTCAACGTCTGTGGCAAGCTCCAGCTCAAGGAGCAGCTTGTTTTCCACTGCCCAGAGCCTTCAGATTTAAATATGATCTGAAGTTTGGAAAAAGAGTCCTTGTTTTTCATGGAAACCCTCATCCATCTCAACAAATACCACTCCACAGCATGGTGCTTCCTACAACCTGCCCTGTGCTGGCCAGGTGCTAAATAAAAATGAGAAAAGGAGTATTGTAAGAGGGAGGCAGCATCACTGGGCTTTTCCTTCACTTGTTTCATGTCCAAGGCAGGGAGATGGAAACATACCCAAGATTTTGACTTGCCCCAGCCCTAAGAAACATGAAGCTGCTTACAAAAGCACCTACTCTGCCAAGACAGCAATGGATGATACAGATAAATCCTCTAGAGTGAGGGAGAAGGGCAAAATCCCAGATCCCTGCCCAGAGCAGCACTCCCAGACACCTCTGGAAGGGCCTGCTCGCAGCCAGCAGCCTCACCTGGGCCGAGGGAGAGGGGAGGAGACCTGCACAGTGCAGAGCTGGAGGCACTCTGTGCTCCATGCCGTGGTAAACAGGGCAAAAATGATAAACAGGGAGAGCCTTGCAGAGCTTCCCTCCTGTACCAAAGCCCTTGCAGCAGGAATTGCCTCTGCTCTCCTCTCCCAGCACAGCTGCTGGGAGAGGAAAAGATGCAGCATGAGTGTGAATGTGATGTGTGTGGGCACACACCTCCCAGGCAAGCTCTGGGCATCCACACTGGCACTCCTGGAGCTGGCAGAAGGGCCTGCAACCCCAGCCACCGCTGCAGGAGAGAGCCCAGCGCTTCTCCTGGCAGCAGCAGGAGCCACGGCTGCATCAGCCAAGCAGCAGAGATGCTAATTGGGTCTAAGCGAAGGGGGGAGGGAGAGAAGGGAAGAAAGGGAGGGGAAAAAAACCCCACGGTAAACCCCTGACTCAATGGGAAAACACTGCAATCCAACGCAGGCAGGATGAAACCAGCCCAGTACAACATTGTCCGGTTAAACTCGCGGCCCCGTATTATTCCCAGCTCGCATTAAGTAGCTCTGTAGTGTTAGTGCTGTTCTTGAAAGATAACTTCACCTTTCACCCCTTAAGCTCCGAGACACTCCTAAAAGTACCACCATGCTATTACGAACAGAAGAGCAGTGTTAATGCTGAAATGCTCTATCCCCTTCTCCTCCCTCTTTGTCACCGCTGGATTTTAAAGCACAACGTTATTAAAAAAGAAAATATATGCTGGGGATGCAACATCCCCTTTCAGCAGCAATCCCTGCGTGTGGAGAGACCCCCTTGGGTTTGCACAGCGAGTGCCGAGAGGCTGCTTTTCCAGCCTCCTCTGCTGTCTCTCCTGGGCATTTCCAGCCCTCTGTTTCTCCAAGCCACCGGGTTTCTGTTCTATCCTTGTCCCCTCTGCAGGGCAGGGAAGGATGCTGGTGTGTCCCTTGGAGGGCAAGGACCAAAGAAAGTCAAATCATCTTCACGCACTTGAAAACATCCGAACAAACAATTAAAAATACCTCAAAGCCGAAGTGCTTTAAAGCTGTTGAGGCACAGCCGGGGTGAGGAGCTGGCGCTGAGGGAACCGGTACTGCTCACCCTGCACAGACCGGGCTGGCAGAGCTACACATGGTCTCCATCCCGGCATTTCCCAAACTCCAGGAGGAAGCTCTCCTCTCCCTTCCCATCCTCCCTCCTTCAGGCACATCATCATCAGCTGCCTCAGCTCTTCCTCCCAGGATCTGCTGGTTTATGTTTGTGTTGCCTTCCTCAGACTGTAAAGTCTTTGGGGGCAGGAACACGCCGTAATCTGTGTTTGTCAAGTGCCATGTAAACGGCTGGCTAAATGTGTTTGTTTTCAACCGCTTATTTGTTTTTCAAAGGGGTAGTTACAGGAAAGTACACAGCGGAATAAGTAATTGGTGTGTGGAGCAGAGCTGGGAGAGGATGGGAGAAGCTGCTGTGTCCCTGTGGAGAGAGGCAGATGGCACCAGGATGGTTTCCCTCCCTCTTTCTCCCCAGTTTCACACTCAGGGAGGGCTGGGTACAACTCCAGAGATACAAAAGATATCCCAAAGGACAAGCCAAGCCCTGCCTCGGCCAAGTGCTGAGGATGCCAGGGCAGGTCACCAAGACGTGCCCCACACCAGCCTCCCACCGGGCGTTATCCCTGCAGGCTCACCCCTGCACTGCTCTGAATCAATGTGAATTTACACGTTGAGGGCACCTGTTTTTCTGCCTTCTCCTTGACAGCCATGCCCTGTGTCCTTCTTCCCCAGGCTGAATCCAGCCCCTCCCGCCCGGCTCGTACAGCTAATGAACCTGTATTCGCTTCCACCGCAGCATCTGCGGGGCTTTGAGCGTGGAACTGAGACGAGACCATCAGAAAACAGCCTGATTAAAAAGTACTTCGGGGAGGGGGCACTTTGCCTGAGGGTGACAACGTCTCTTACACTTGAAATGAAATATATATCTATGTTGAGGAATGGGAAAGAAAAGAGGAAAAACTTTGGCCCCTGCGGAGGTTTAGAAGCCCTTAGGCTGTTGGCCACTGGATTCATGTACACTGTGCTTTAGTGCCTCAAAAAGTGCCTAAAAAAGCAAGATACCACTACCCGGTGGACTGTAAAATATCCTATCACCAGCCAGCCATACACAGCGAGGATGTCATGCCGTGGGGTTAGCAGCAGTATCATATGCAAGGTAAAGATGCTTCATTGCATATATTAAAGGCAGCCCTAAATGCACCCTAAAGAAGATGGATCTCCTCGGGAGCCTGAGATCTATTCATCACAATCTGATTCCTAAGTGTCAATTAATCTTACAGCTTGTGTGTTGTTCCCCAGCCCTGGCACATCTCTCACTGTCCCTGACTTGGAAGAGTAATGGGAGATAGTGTTTGAGTATATAAAAGATAATTAATAGAAAACATCCTCTCTTTAGAAAACAACCACCAAACCAAGCTTTTAGTATAATATGCCTTTCCACCAGCATCCATTTCCAGAGATCCAACTAGCAGCTACTGTCATTTAGGGAATGTTAATTGCTCCACAGGAAACTTAGTGTTTTAAAAGGGTGAGAAGGATCTTGGTAAAGTATTCGGTTAATACAAAAGAAACGGTGATTTTTTTAAATGCCCATTGTTCACCTCTCAGCACAGAGTTCTTCCTTGGCTCTTCCTCTGACATTTCATAAAGCCGCAGAGCCCCTGGCACGGTGAGATGTAATGCAATGAGATAATGTTATTTTACTTCTGACATAACTTGGAGGAACATAAAGCACGTGGATGGGGCTGGGCAGAGCCTGTTGCTCACAGGGAGCCATCCCAGGGTACTGATACAGCAGGAGGGTGAGGGGATGGAGCTGGGTTTGGATTGAAAGGCACTGATGGGGGTAATTCAGGAAGGGGACCCCCAGACCAATATTGGAGCATGGCAAGAAAAAGGCCAAGGAATGGGGAAAAAACCATTCCCTTCCTGTGTTTGAGGATGGAGAGACTCCCCAGGGTGAAGGGGTTTAGTGAAAGGTATTTCCTTGTGAATAGTAAGGTTTGGGTGGAGTTGGGGCAACTGGGATTCCTGCATGGATTTTTCAAAAGCATCCAACATGGGAATTGGACAGGATCCTTCTTGCTCCAGGAAAAACTGCTGGGAAAGCCAGAGAGGAGGCACCTGGATGGGTCAGTACCCAGCTGAATGTGGAAGTGGCTTTGCAGGAACCGATTTCCTGGGAAGAAGAGTGGAGGAGCTACACTGCCACTCTAGGTACTAACCAAGAAGCTAAATGTCTCTGCTCTGCCTCTCATGGGAGCTGCAAAATATCCAAATTTGGCAGTGTCATCCCAAGATGTGTTCTGTCCCTTTATCCCCAGACAGATCTGTTTGGGCTGGAATGCTGTGGCTGCCTCACAGCTGGGCCAGGAGCACAGTTCTGGTGCTGGAGGCTGCAGGGATGGAGCTCCAGCTCTCGGCTGCATCCTGACATCTGGAAGTCTTCAAACACCAAATCTAGTCAAAATCTAGGCAGGGAGCCCTGGCAGCTGCAGCGTGGTGCAGGCCACAGAGAATGGGGTTAGCAGAAAAGAGCAGCTTCGCTTTTAGTTGCTTTTCTAACAGTACTGTAATTCCTGCCCAGAAGGGGGTCAGGGAGAGTTCCCAGGGGTTTGTCCTTCCCTCGTGGTCTCCTGAAACACTAAAACCTTAAAGGCTTAAAAAAACCTGAAACAAAACCAAGAGGCCCATGGAAAGGCACTTTCCTGAGTACATCCATCAGGTCTTCTGGGATCCTTTGACCTCTTTTGGCTTCGGCTGGTTTTGCTGAGTGTTCCTGGGGTGCTGATCCCGAATTCCCACTGAGGGTTATGGAAATGACACACGTGATCAGGGAGAGATCAGAGCACTTCACCCACTGAGCCTGCCAGAACACCTTCCCAGGCTGGAACAGCTTCCCAGACAACACATATAACAGAGAGCAAGTGGATCACTGCAGTCACTGGGACAGCAAAGGCAGGTGGCCCTTTCCTACCTTCACCAACAGGGAAAAATGCCTACAGGGTCTGTCTTGCACAGTAAACCACTGCAGCATCACCCTGCTATGAACAACAGATAAAACTCCCTGTGTTCCAAGGGTGGGAGATACAGTCATAAGTTTGGAAGTGAAGGCAGTAGCTGTCAGATCTATTCAGGTTTCATCAGCCTGCATAAACAGGCTGTGAATCTTGTAATTACAGGTTCCCCCTTAGGATTTTGGCACATCTACTCCTAGCCCGATCTTGGAAAGTGAAGAAGGTATAGAAATGAAACCTAATAAAACCTAAATATTATCTCCCATACTCTGAGGCTCAGCGAAGGTTTGATTTACATTTCTAGCAAAGATTCTTGCATCTGAAGCAATGGCTTGTATATTGTATTTGTCTAAGATTATAGGTACTTTATGGCATTTACTAGATCTTGTAAATATTCTGTAAAGTGCTATCGACAGAACAATTATGGTAGAGGAATAACAGTCTTGAGTCTACTCCTCTTGGAAAGAAAAAAAATGGGGTTTGTCCTTTGCTACTGCAAATGTTCTGCAACTCAGTGATGCTTAACAGCACATATTAAAAGAATACTGTCAAATTAAGCCCCCCTGGCTAGTATTTCCAAAACCTGGCCTCCAAGTTATGCTCCTGGGAGAGGGGACAGGGTCTTGGAGACTCCAGGTTATGGCAGCATGTTGGAAAAACTGGCTCTCCTGCAGATGAGAGCAGCAAACCTCACCCTACTTGTTCATAACCAAATACGCTCGCTGACACCAGAGATAAGACCTCTGGCTACACCCCTGGAAATGATCTCACTCTTCACTTTCACTTGCAGCCTTTCCCTGCTGCTTTATCCAACATAAGCAGCCGGGGCAGAGTTTTGGGGGCAGCAACTCTTTGGGGAGAAAAATCTTGTTTTCTCCCTGGAGAACCATCCCCCTCTCCAGCGTGTCCGGGGCTGGGGCAGCCTGGGAGCCGAGGGAAGAGGCAGCTGTGGGCAGCGGGCTCTTGTCCCCGCGCTGTGCTGTGCCACTGATTGGTGGTGCTGAGGGATGATGTTCGCATCCTATTTTTAGTACAGCCTGCAGCGCTCAACCGGGCTGCGGGAACAATGCCACGCTGGACGCTCATGCTCAGAGACGGTAAAATCCCACACTCAACAACCCCGCCGAAGTAAACAGCACCTCCTCCGAAAAGAAAAAAAAAAATAAAAAAATAAAAAAAATAAAAAGACCTTTCTGCCCTTGGGGAGCCTCCTCAAGTCGAACACAAAGGGTGTGACTGCTCACATAGGTTTTAGGTGCTTGCCCATCCCTGGCTTCTCCCCTGGCAAATCCGGGAAGCAGCGCACAAATCCTGCAGCCTCCATCCCAGCTCGCCCTGCGAGCTGACAGAGATCTCCCTCAGGACCGGCCTCAGCGTGGCGTCAAAGCAGTGCAGAGAACAGAGAGCAAGGCACGGGGACACACCAGACATGACACCAACTGCTCTGCTCCCTCCCCGGGACAAGGAGTCGGGGTGCACTGTCCCGCCCAAAGCATCCCTGGCCAGCTCAGGCATCCCTGGGAGCAGCTCCTGCTGCAGCTGCTCTGTGTGTCTGTGCAGGCAGAAATCCAGCACCCACGATTGCAATTGCCATATTGGTCTGCCCCTGCAGATCCTGGCTGCCAGCCTGCCCCCAAATCTGTGCTGGGTAGGGGCTGAGGTGTCTCATCCCCCACATGCCAGCCCCACAGGCACCAGGAACCTCTGTTGTGCATCACTTCTCTCTCTTCAGACCAAAGGGGCTGGATGGGGCTTGGAGGACAGAAACAAAACCTCCCCTTTCCATGACTTCCTCACTGTGAATTAAATAACTGAATTTCAGTGCTTTCCTGATCCATAAAATGAAGATCTAAACTCCATCACACCTGAAGAGGAGGTGGGAGGCAATGAGAGGAACTCTTCAAAAGGACAGAGCACAGCCACAGTCTCATGTCCAATCCATGGAGAACGAGGGTAGCTCTAGGCACTTGGGATTACATTGCCCATCCCTGCAGCACTGGACCCTTTGCAGGCAGGATGGTCAGAAACCACTGGGCCTCAGCCCAGTGACACTGGAACTCCCACCTTCCTCCCCCTGTACACTGTGGAGGTCTCAGCAGACCCTTGGTGAAGCCCAGACACTGGTGCTGTGCAAAGCATCTGCCCTCCTGGTCACCAGAGACTTGGGGGATGATCCTATTACCAGAGGGGTCTCTGTCCCAGCCCTGGCTCTTGCCCCAACTGGTTTGAAGCATTGAACCCACCCAATGTTTCCTTCCTGGGGGAAGCAGCAGAGACACATGTGAATGAACCAAAATGCAATCACAGAAAACAGGAGAAAAAGCTCTTTCCAGGCAACTGCCAACACATGCAAATAATTTGGAAATGGTCACGCAGGTGTCAGTGGTGTTGGTGCTGCCACAATGTGCCTGAGACAGAAGCAAGGCTGGGGAGGGTGGCTTTTAGGGCATCACCAGGCTAGAAATGCACCCTCTGAAGACCTTTCCCACCATCAGAATCACAATACATGGGAACCCCCAACAGCTGCTACAGCTCCACTGGGGATGGCTGGAGCCAGGAGAGGACATCTGCCCATGGCCTGAAGCTGGAGAGGAGCTGGTTCACCATCACTCTCAGCCAAACCAAATCCCAAGTGAGCCTTTCTAACAATCTGAAGTTGGGAAATGCTGCTCCTTTGTTTTACTGGGTCATATTTTGCTTTGTGTTTCTCCATCTTCTCAATCTGTCTCCAGGCTCCCTGGTTTCAGGCCAGGTCTGTCCACAGTTTTCCAAGGCACACACAGATTGAACAGTGAGCTGGAGCCAAGCGAGAACTAATGAATCATTTTCTGCCTGGTTCATGCAACAGGAAGGGCCAAGCAGTGACATGGTTGGGGCCAGCACATGGAGCTGGCCCAGCCTGCTGTCCCTCACCCAGCATCCCCACCAGGAGCAGCTCCAGTGACATCCCACGGACACGTGCTGCAGTGTCCAGAGGCAGGACATCCAGCTGGAACACAGCCATTTACAAGGGACTGAACAGAAAGAAGCAGCTGTGGGGTATCATGCAGAGCTCTGCTCAGCTCTGTCCTTCATGAGTACCAAAGGAAACACTTCTCCTTCAATACCAGCAGCAGGGGTGCTGATCTCACTCTAGAGGATTGGTGAGCGCAGTGATATCATGGGTTGGCCACATAAACCCTCACAAAGCCCTGGGGGAAGCAGAACACTCTGGTTTGCTCTCATGACCTTACACACGGGCCTTGCATGCCCCCCAGTCCACGTCCTCCCAGTGCAGAAGGGGTCAGGAAGTGGGGAACAAATCCTGAGGCTGAGTTCCTACAGGGTGGTGTTATCTGCTGATGCAAAGAACTCAGTGCTGTTTCCTCCCTTGCTCCCTTCCAGAAAGCAGCCAGGACATTAGTTAAGAGCAGCCTGGAGTTTAGAAATAGAAACTACTGTGAAAATCCCCTCAAAACACCCCAAGGGTTATTTAATTATCCAATTGCACTGCGGCATCTTGCTGGCTGGAGGTCTCCCCTCTAGCACAGAGGATCCCCAAGATTTGAGGGTGCACCTGGAGAAGCATTTCTGATGCAGCAGAGAAGCTCTGCTGAGGGCTGGAGCTGAGCAGGGTTGTGTCCAACCCCCATCCTGTTGTGGCTGAGTTTCCTTCAACCTTTCTCTGAGATCAACTCACGGAAAACAGGCTCCAGTTCTGCACTGGGAAGCTCAGCCCTTCCAGAATATCATACCCACATGAGTCATATTCACAGAGGCAGGGCAAGCAATAATATTTTACCACCTAATCCCACTTAGCTCTTGGCTCACCTTTTGTTCTGCCCTTCTGGCACAGTAGGAAATTCTGCATATTCTATGAGTAGTTTGGGCAATCAGTCATTCCTTGTGATGCTGTTTTGCTGGGAGAATGGAGATATGAGCACCTGGTAAGTTTTATGACATTTAAACCAGTGTAAATAGCAAACACCTCCACTTAAATCAGGGATTAACTCCAGATTCCTCTGCTTTAATGATAAATATTTTGATTTAATGAGAACAAGCTAATGCACTTCTTTGAGTTAGCACTTCTACATTAGGGACACAATGCCTGCATTTGGCAGTGGCCAGAGAAGAAAGCTTAGAGATATGAATCTGTCTGCCTGTTCCTCTTAATAACTCAATATAAATGGATTAAAAAAAGAAACTCCAATAGTTTGGACAGAACAGAGATGCATATTAATGTAAAGACCCAAAAGCCTCATTAAGCTTGGGGTTGTATAGGGTCAGGAGTTGGACTCAATGATCCTTGTGGGTCCCTTCCAGCTCAGGATATTCTTTGAGTCTATGAAAATCAATTTGTGACATAGAGTAGATGATCAAGTGTTTGCAGCCTGGATATTTCTCACTAAGAGATTTTGTAACTTGAGCAGAAGCTGCGAGCTTGGCAGAGGAGTTAATTGGTAGATACTTGGGGGTGAGGATTGAATCGGTGTAGGTGAGTCCAGACCACACAACAGCCTATATGGATGGGCAGCTGCCTGTACACTCATTTACTGCACCCAGAATGTGGGCAGAAATACCTGAAGGTGAGCAGTAACTGAGCTCATCTCCCACTGCATTGCACTGAGCCCTGGCACAAAGCTCCTCAGTGACAAGGCTCTGCTCTACAGCACCAGAGGCATAAGAGGGATGTTTTGCATTAAAACTGAAATTTAAGCAGCAGGATAAAAAAAAAAATAATGAAAACATAGGAGAAATGAAAATCCAGTGGATTGGGTCACCCACTGCTGGTGACATTTCAGAGTGTGGGTAAAACCAGGGGAAAACACCAATGGAAGGAGAACTCAACCTCTCCTGGGAAGCCCCACAAAACACAGCACTGAAGTGGAAACGGAGCCAAGACATGAAACACTCACTGAATTCCCAGTTTATCAGGCTTCCAGCATCTCCCCTTTAAAATGTATTAGAAAATACTACAGTTTTTGGAAGAAAACCAAACCAAACCAAAACCAGAAAAAGACTCTCAAACTAAAAAAAAAACACCAAATTTGAAATCCATATGGACCTTTCTCCCCTCTCTGGCACAGCCAGGTTTGCCACAGCATTTGGGACATCAGCACCACCAAAATTGCCACGGGAGCCCCCCCAGTCCAAATCGCCCCAGACTGCTGTGTGTCCAGGGATATTTATGCAAACCAGGAGGCATGGCAGGATTTCACAGCAGGAGGACAAATTCATTTTGTAAAAGGTATTTATATAGTTCAATAGGTGTGCGCAGTGCTTTAGAGGTATAAAACGTGAGATCCCTGCCCTAAGGGGCTTATAATCTAATAACATATACTAGGTAAATTAAAACATACATCACGGTGCCGGTGAATGCCCAGCCCAGCCTAGACGGGAGGGCAGTTGAGCCATATGACAAGGCAGAACTCAATTTTCATTTTAGATTTGTAGTTTGCCTTTAAACAGCCGGCGTTCCCTAACCCCCAAGCGAGGGAGAAATTTATCAGCATTACATCTGGGGGGGAGGGAGTGCTCCAACACAGGATCATTTATTAATTGTTATTTATTATCTGTTAAACAAGGACAGTGCGTGCAGCAATAGCATTCCTTTTTCTGGATTAATTGTTGCTGTGTGATTCCTAGGTTTTATATTTTTAGCAGCCCTGTTCCAGCCTAACCCACTGAAAAGGGGGGAAAATGGAACAGGCACTCACACAATTAATGTAATGAGAGTAATTAATTTGAAAATAATACCCAGGGGGTGGGAGGGTTAAGGCTTTCTTTTTAAAGAAATAAAAGTCGAACCAAAGCTCCCACGTCCCTCAGGACTCGGTGCTACACTGACTGCACTCGTTATGTTCGCATTTGAATACTCATTCGAGCACATTTCTCATGCTGTTATTTCACCACTTCCTCAGCCTTGCATAATAGATGCAGTCATTGCCACTAAAGAGCCGCCGTTTACCCGCAGAGGTGAGGAAGGAGAGCAGAAAGCAGGCAGGAGACAGAAATACAGCTCTGCACACCAGGTCCCTCCTTGGGGCTTGCTCACTCCCCACAAAATAAAAATAAAGAAAATCAGAACCGAAGAGCCAAAACATGTGGGAGAGTCTCTGGGGTCTCCCTCCCTTTGCACCAGGCAGGTAGATGGAGCTTGGCACCGTCCTCCCTCCTCTTCCTCCTGCACATCACCCCACCAGCCCTGCAGCTGCCCAGAACCCGCCTAACTCGCTCAGGGACGTGTTTGATTTCATTTCACGTGGCCATTTCTTGCTCTGAAGTCAGGGAATCACTCCCCAGAGGTAACTGTGGACCTGGCATGGGCAATGTCCAGGTAGCAACGGAGGCTACACAGTCCCAACAGCAGCACAGGGGTGGACAGGAGGGTGCTCACCCTGCTGACTCAGGGGGTGTCTGGGGGAAGGAGGTGTCTCATGGTGGTAAAACACAAAGGAAACCCCACAATGCACCTTCCCAATACCACAGAGACTTGTTGGTAATCTGCGCCCATCCTAAGGAATCTGAGAGAGTCTTTTCATACTTGTGCATCTGCAACAAGTAGCAGATACGTGGGAGAGCCTGGAAATACGGGTTGGGGGACGGGGACAAGAAATTGCACTATGCTGGTGGCATCAGCTGTGGCTGCTTCTCAGAGCCCAGAGGGCACAACACTCATCACCATCAACACCAGGTTAGCTCTGAGGTGCTGCCTTTCACCAGCAGCCTGACAAATGAACCCTCAGCTGGCTGCTGGTAGTGGGCAAGAAACCCTTCAAAAAGGTCTGGCTCATAGTTTTGTCTTGCCATGCATTTGCAAGAGGAAATTCAGGGCTGAAACTCTTTACTTGGCATTTCTGACAGGTTTTCAGAAGGGAAGAGGGACAGGTCTGGTGCCTGTCTCTGAGGCTAAATTTCTGTGCCCACCACAGACTGAGTACCACAAGGAGGAAAGGACAAAACCCAACATGGAAGTCAGTGACTCACCAGAGACCAGAGATTCAAACTTCTCAGAGGTCATTTTAACCACCAAGTAATTTGAATTTTCTTTAAAGTTTGAAATTTGACAAAGGTACAGATCTTGGTCCCAATTGTAGCACAGCACAGTCTCACCAAAACCAGACCTGATTGCAACTAATATTTGAAAACCTTACTTTGTGAGTGTGCACTGAGTTATGTCAAATAATAAAGCAAAAGTCCCTGAAGGCTTTGCTGCATGTGAGCACATCCACAGCAAAAGAAATACATTTTCATGGAATCTACAGTAATTGCATTGGTCACGCAGGCTTGATAGAACCGAGAAGGGTTTCTATCTTCATTTGGGGCAGCTTGTGAAGGACAGCCTGGGATGTGTGTGCAGCTGGAAGTGTCTCCAGGGAGTTGGGGTCTCCTTCAGTCTGGTGTCTTGATGACAGAGTAAAGAATTGTAATAGCACAGATGATGTTCCAAAATGGAAATTTTACCTTTCTCACCAGGTCCAGCCTGGATTTCATGTGGGATTTCCAAAAAGCTGCTGGATCACATTGTATCTGATTTTCCAATTAGTAGAATATTGGCATTTCTCTAAATAAGAGGGGAAGGGAATGAAGAGAACATGATGGGGAATTAAAGTTTCCAAACAGAAGCAGAAGGAACACCACAGGAATTTATGAACTCGGCAGCAAAGTCTGGATTCCCCCACAACACAGGAACCCGCACGTGGCACGATCAGACCCACGGCGGTTTGGTCAACGGGTGTTTGCTTTTGGTAAACTTAATTCCACTGTGAGAGCTGCCACAGCCCATCTCCTCACCACCACACTGGGGACTGGTGAAGGGCGACCCTCAAGTTTTTAATAACAAACCTCTTCAAGTGAATTTAAAATCACACCACGGCGGCAGGAGGGAGGCAGCAAACAGCTGGGGAGGCTGCTCGTGCCCCTGCAGTGCCAGCCCTGGGTGGAATGCACGCTGCAAGAGGGCAGCTGGGCCTTTGACATCTCCATCTGGGGGTCCAGAAACCCCCATGGGCACCTCTCTGCCCTTCCCCACGGCCTGGGGTAGCCCGTGGTCAGTGGGATGACCCCTCGTCCCAACATTTTGCAGGGGCAAAAGCGGACCAGCAAAAGGATGCTGAGCCCTGTGTGCATCCCCATCAGGGTGGGGATGCACCACCTTTGCACAGGGAGGTGAGGTGGAGGGCTGTTCCTCCATCCCCATTCCTTAGCAGCTCGGTGCTGCGTTTTGTTCGGGTTTTAACTTTTTTTTCTTTCTTTTTTTTTTTTTTTTTAATTTTTTTCCCCTGCGGTGTTCGTTAGCAGAAGTGACATTTCTGCGGACGGGCAGGCGATGACGGCAGCTAATGGCTCCCGGGCCCTCTCCCCGGTTTCCTTAGCAACTGCGGGAAGGGAAAACAGAACCTGTCAGATGGAAAATGTCAATTATAGCGGATGCGGAGGGGAGAGATGCTGCGAGCAGAGGAGGCGTGCGGCGGCGGGGAGGGGGGAGCGGCGCGGGGCTGAGCGATGTTGGGCAGGGTGGGGGTGCCCGGCAGCGCCGTCCCGGCATCAGCGCCGGGATGACAACATCCAGCAGCAGACGCGGGCTGTCGGGTGGAGGATCGCCCTGTTTCACGGGCGATTTTGTCACACAGAGCCCGTTCTCATGGCCCACTGGCTGAGTTACACCCCCCCCCCCCAGCCGGACCAGACTGCCCTGCGGTAGATGAAAGCAGCGGGAAAGATATAAATCAGATTAACTACTAAATAAATAAGGGGGAGGAATAAATAAAAGGCGCAGGCGAGCTGTGCCCGCGTTTTGCCCGTGGATCCTCACCCCCGTGGTGGATGCGGGGCGGATCAATGCCAGAGGAGAAGCGCTCTGCTAAAACGATGGGGAAGGAGCCGCTGACGCAGTGTTAATATTAATCAAAGCCAGTCGTCCCCTCGCGCTGCCAGTGAGACAAAAGCAGGCGGTGCCGGCAGCACGGGCTGGGCAGCACTGCCCGGGCGGGGATGCCTTGGATGGGGAAGGGGTTGCCCGCGGGATGTGGGTGCCCAGGGCTGTACACCCCCCCTGCTGCTGAGGGTTTGCCCAGCCAGAGTCGCCGCCAGCCCAGCTGGCAGCAGGCGTGGGGATGTGACATGGTGCTGCACTGCCAGTCAAAACGGCAGTGGGAGGCTACAAGGAGGCTGAAATCAGGGCTGCCCTCTGCAGCAAAACCCGGGGTGGCACACAGTCAGCCCATCCCCACCCTTGCAGCAGCACTAGCGGTATTGGGACCGTGAGCCTTGTGGCACATCCATCTGCCTCAGGCACGTTTTACGTGCTTTTTCTTAATGCGGCTTCCCATCTCCACCTTACTGACAACTCCAAAACACGCCCGGTTTTAAAACTGAAAGGGGAAAAGGCAAAGCAGCAGCGACCCCAGCCCCTGCACACGAACCAAACCCGTGGTTTCCCTGGTGCTTCCAGCCAGCCCTTTGCACACAAACAGCTCTTGCCGCAGCGGGAAGGGCGCCCTAAGGACGCCGGGGTTGTTGTTCGGTCACCTTGTGCTGACACCTACTTGCCCGTTCAAAGTCTTCTTAACAGGGAGAGTGCTAAATCAGCCTTTGCTCTCTTCACTTAACCATCATCCTCCTTGTCATGCTGTGACATGGGGGATTCGGACTTTCCTTGTCTTGACTGACATTGATATCCTGCCGGGAGGGAGCCAGCCGGCTGCTCCTGCACCATGAATGCTAAAGCAAGTGGAATAAAAGAGGGGAACAACTACCTTGGGAGAGTGGTCACCTGCAGTTAGCTGCAAGAATGAGTTTTATTCTGCTTTATTCCATATTTTTTTGTTGTTTACTTGCATGGATCAGGGAGCCTGGGGCTCAGGAGCTCTGCTTTTCTCTTTCCTTAGCAAACAAATGCCTCACCTTGCTGGTCACTTAACCCGCTCAGTTTCTGAGCTCTCCCTTTGTCAGATAGTGCTTACCCATCTCTGCAAAGCCCTACAACATCCCAAGGGAAGAGGAAATACCATTTTCCTCATCCTTTCCCTCTATAAATGCCAAAAGCGGCAAATGTGAGGCACAAACCAGAGGTACCTGAGCTGGTGCTCCAGTGAGGCATCCTAACACTGCAACCCAAAAACTTGTCTGGACCCCAGATTGCAGAACTGTCCCTCTTATCCTCCAAAGACCCAGCTCCAAGCAAAGTCCATAATCTCCCTCCTCTCTTTTGTCTTCTGGGCCCAAAACCATTTCAGAGCAGATAATTTTTTAATACTCAGCATGGCAAGGCTGTTTCACCTCTCTGTTCACTCTGTTACCATCTGTTTTGTCCTCTTTCTAAGTGTTTAATTGCAACAACAGGCTCCTGTAAGGCTGAAATAGTCACCCCACAAGAGGGGTCCAACCAAGGAGTGGGAGCATCTTTGCTGGAGCCAGGACAGCTCCGGGAACTGTCACACAGGTTCACTTCTCCTGCGCTTTCCCTTCTCACGCTCACGGGTTATTTTTACATTTTCTCTTATGTAACCAGGTCAGGGGCTGCTCTGGTTTCCACTTCTGTCTGAAGCCAAAGGGAAAAAACCCACTATGAATTCAAGTAATGGATTTCCGAGTGATTGCTTTTCCAAGTGTCACCCCAGGACTCTGCCACGGCACCTGGGTGGGAAAAGCTCCAGCTTCTGGGGAGCCCTGGGGACTCCACCCATGGGGAATAACCTGCATGGTATGAGCAGTGCAGCACGACATCTCCAAACTGGCTTTAACCAGCCTCTAGTTACACCACTCCTGTGTACACTGAGTTTCTGACCCTTTTCTGTGCCTTACACAAAAGCATCCACGAGCCAGAGCTCCTTGGCTGTGTTACAGTCCCAGCCCCACCAAACCCTCGGTTAGGCAGAGCAGGGGTGATGTTCAGTGGGCACTGGTCCCTGCCATGCCCATACCCAGCACCTCTCCCATTCCACGCCTTCTGGGTGGGAGCAGGACACAGAGCTGAGGCAAAGGGCACATTTACACCTCGGGGAGAAGATTTTCCAGCCTGGCAGACCTTGTACTCAGCTTCCCACAACAGCATTTCCAAACGACTTTGCTCAAAAACTTGGTGCTGTTGATAAAGCAGCAACACTCAATCCCATCCACCCATCCATCAACCTTCTGCCCCTCGTTTCACCTCCCTTCAGGAACGGAGCTAAACACCTTCCCCAGCCAGTGCAGGACCCCTGGTCCTGCCAGCCCTCACGTGGGCTGCAGGGCTGTAAATATCAATTGTTCTAACCCCGTTAGAGCCTAATAGGCTCAGCAATATCTACTGAGGAAAGGGCCTGACCCCGCTCGTCAGCAGTCATGACATGGAACAGCTATAGCATGTTCAGGGTATGCAAAAGGCTTAAATGCACATTTAATGGTTGTCAGGCAGCAGTTCCTATTAATATAAAGACAGTCACATCCCAGGGCTATGGAAAAAGAGCTGAAAAGCACGGAAGAAAAATGAATTTATTTCAATGGATGTTTTCATGATCAAGAAAACGACTCAAATAGCTAAAGCTGCTCTGTTCCTGACATGCTGTGAGATTGAGACTTGGATAATTAGTAGAAAAGTTTCCCTGCCCATGTGACTCAGATTTTCAATTATTGACATTTGAGTTCATTATCATTTATGCACTTTCTTTATTTGTGTTTTGCCCGGGAAAAAGCAGCACAACTCAGGCAGATAATTTGTTGTTGCTTCGCATATCTGTTTTCCAACATTAAATTTTTATATCTCCTCCATCAAAACCAACTGAACTAGCAGTCCTCTCAGCACCTTAATACCATAATATAAATAACTACAACCTCTTCCCACAAAACATTAACCCCTCAGTACGCCTATAATTTCCCCTTCTCACAAATTTAAAATGAATTCTCTGAAAATATTTACCACTATTTCAAGACTTTGGTAGAAATCTCCCTCATTCCACTGTGTAACACATAAATTTTAGGCAAAGCCAAAGCTGACATTATCATCTTTTAGCAGTGAACTGCTTTGTGCAGGAGTGGCAGTTCATCCTCTCTCCTATCGTGGTTAGGACAGACCTTTTGTGAAGCTTTGTAATGCACCAATTTGCCTCTCCTTGCAGACTGTACAATTTTACTAATCTCTAAATTGATAAATTATGTACATGAAGGCAGAGCAAAACCCTTCACGCGGACGCGAGAAATTATTTCCATGTCACATGGAGTTTCCTTTCCCCCCGTTTTTTTCTTTTTTTCTCCCTTTTATGTTGTCATCCTCATTTGAACAACCTTCCCAAGACTTGAAAAGGTCAGTGCCCTCGTATTTGGGCTGTAGGATTAGAGGTGACGAGCTGTGTTGAAAGACATAATTGAGCCCGGGCAGCTCGAGAGATTTCAGCCTGCCCGGGGTACGGGCAGCCCCGGCCCTTTGAAGGATCTAAAAGGTGTTCGTGGTGGGAATGATGCTGGAATTTCAAAAAGCTGCAGGCGAGCTCAAAAGGTAATTAATATAGACTAATTGGTCTCAAGGCCCTGGGTAGTGGCTCTGTGTGCAGTCCTCCTTTTCTTTGTCCTTCTGAGGATCCCGCTCAGCCGCTCGGGTGGTTGCAGGCAGAGAACAGGCAGGGACAGGCAGGTGCCGTCGCTGCAGCCAGTGCTGGAGACAAAAGGCTGCAAATCTGCCTGGCTGCCTAGTGGGGAGCCCTGCTATAAGCCAAAATGCAATGCTGATGCAAAAAAAATCCCCAGCTCAATCTGATCAGGAGCATCAAGTCCCTCCACCAACCTTGGGATGACTTGGTGGCCCCAGCTGGGGTTCCCCCAGTACCTGCCCCCATCAGCAGGAGATACGGCCTCTCTTTGCTCTTCTGAATGTAAAAACAGTTTTTAAAGTCACTTAGGAACAAACTTGGCTGATTTCTATGTTAACTGCACATTTCCCTGGAAATATTCAAGGCCAGTTTGGATGGGGCTTGGAACAACCTGGTCCAAGGGACCAGGAAGGTGTCCCTGCCCATGGCACGGCGGGTTGGAACTAGATGGTCTACATCCTTTCCATCCCAAACCATTCTACAGTTCTAATTCTGAAAAGTGGACATGCTACATTCTCTACACCAACACTGCCCTTTTTCATGTACTTTTGCTGCGTTAACATCCATCCCTTTCAGGCATGAGTAGGCAGGGGCCATGCCTGGAGCAGCATCTCCCAGCTGGGATCTGCAAGCCCTCAGAAAGCAACCCCAGACATAACTGCAAAGAACAAACAACCATTTAAAACCCAGGTGTGTGCTTTCTCATGCTTGAGGCTCAGGAGCAAATAAAACGAGGGGAAACCACAACAATAAACCAGTATTGTGGTTTAGCCTGATATTCATTTCAGCAGAGGAAAATCCTTGCAGCAGCACAGCTCAAATGGACTGACAGCAGGGTTTTTGGTGGATGGGCATTAGGTGAAGGAGAATGGGAAGCACTAACCCCCAGAGGTCAGATTTTAATGTCTCTGAGAGCAAAGCAGCAGCTGACTTCAGTGGAAGAAGACAATGAAAAAAGGTCCATTGTTTCTGTTTTCACCACCACAGTCAGTGGGTCCTGCTCAGCAGCCATATGTGGGAAGAGAGAGTGGGAGAAAAGGAGTTTTCCAACTCTTTGGCTGAAGCTGCCCCCTCCTTCCCTCACTCAACCCATCAGCAGAGAAGACCCCGAGATACCAAGCACAGCCAGAGGAATACAACCCCTGAAAACAGTCCGTACAATTGGGCAGATTACCTTTCATTTTTTTAATTATCCCCTTTTCCACATCACCCAGCCCTCCCTCCTTTCTCATCACACTCTTCACTACACACTGTCTACTTAGCAGAATAAATGGCTGCACTCCCAGCACAGAGGGATGTAACGGCTGCTCGCCTTGCTAATGGTCTCTCCTTGCAGTGCAGCAGCCATGGGGTTAAACACATCTTGGCAGCTCCAGAAGCAAAGGTAGATAGACAGATAAAGTACAGTCATGGCAGCAAGGAGTTCTCCAACCTGGAAAGCTTTCATACCAGTGACCTCTTAGTGCTCTGGGCCACCCACAAGGTACTCAGAGGGCCAAAGCATGTCATGGTGGTGTTTGCCCTCTTAATTCTGACCCTTGGAATAAAAGCAGGACCACAAATACTCCTTGGATATCTCAAATTTCTTCATGCTGATTCAAACACTAAGTTGAACAGCTCTTGAAACCATGGCCACTGCCATAGCTGCCCTGGCTCCCTGTGGTGGGGAAAAGACACTCATTTGAGCTGGAAAATCAGGGAAAAAGCAATGGGTTGCAGGAGCTGTGAGTGGGACACAGCCACGTGCAAGTGGGGTGCAGGGCAAACCCCCAAACTCTGCCCTGGGGCTTTGGTACCTGCAGGCTCTGCTCCCAGTGCCTGTTCCTGCTCTGCACCCAGGCTGCAGGAGAAGGGGACCCTGGGCAGCCTCTGGGCACACACATCTGTCCAGCCTGGCCGAGGGAGCCTGTGGCAGCCGGTAAAACTAAAACATAAAATCTGTGCAGAGTTTTACTGGGTTATGTTCATAATGATGATGATAAGGTGCCCTCCTCAACTGAGCACTAACTCCCTGTCCATTCTAAGGGTTAGGCTTTCCTACCTGCGTCACCACAGTTCCTTATAAAGTGCAGTTGCTTGTTGTTACACTTTCATTTTATTTTTATTTGACTGCAACCTGCCCTACATAAATTTTCTGGAAGCCAGACTACAGTCAAGTAAACTGGAGTTTGCTCCCTTAATTTGTCTGTCTGAGTGACAGCTCTGGGAAGCAGTGTCTGATAGCAAGGATGCTGTTGGAAGGCTGGGTGTCCTGGACCCCTTCCCAAGCCTGGCACTGCCCAGATGGATGACCCTGGGCTGAGCCCTAAGACTTCCCATATCATCCTACAAGGTAAGAGTGATAAACTCTGTGAGTGCATAGTGAGGTTTAATTAAAGTGGAAAAGCACTTCAACCTTCTCAGCACAAACCATTTTAAACAAAACCCACGATAATAACAACCTGGTTACAGCATGAAGGAGCCTGGGAGAGGGACAGTGACACACAGCAGTGGCAGGATGGCTAAGAGAGCTCACCAGGACCACCCACATCTAAGCCTGGCTTTATCACTGATCCAGCTTCAGGTGAGACCTGAGCTCCTCATGTTACTGGGGAAAACTGTCCCTTCGCTTCCTAACAAGGACTGCCCAAGCTTACCATGCAGCCCAGAGAAAGGTTTTCCAAGCAGCAACATGGGGGGGGAAAAAAAGACCTGAACGCAGCTGAAAACATTTCCTTGCTGCTCCTGTGGCCAGTGAGGTCTCTTGTCCTTTGTTTCGAAGATAAAAGCATCTTCCAGGGGCATGGGGAGTGACATTGCTCCTGCACAGGCGGCTGCCCCAGCCAGGTTGTTGCTCTGGCACCTCTCACATCTGTTGTGATCATCAGTGACTGCAACCATGGAGGGGAAGGGGTGCCACCCCATGCCATGCCTTGGGGTGCCCCAGCCCTCAGGGCTCCTTTGTCCCAGGGACCCCAATCCTGCCCAAGTCTCCCGGCAGCGCCGTTATCCCAAGGTCCCCCATTATGGATGTTTCCTATCTGTGTTCTTCTCCTGTATCCTTAAGATAAACATGTCCTTCACTGTAGTCATCTACTCCATCATACACTCCTATCAAATGAGCCTTGCTAGCTCGTAAATTACTGTGCAAACCATTCCAAACAATAAAGGCAATTTTACTTACTGAACCATTAAATTTACATACTTAAATTAGACTCAACCAGACGTTGAGAGGGGACGTCTCGCGGCCAGACAAACAATGAATTTAGGGAAAGAGCTGCCGTGTACTTCCCCACCTCTCACATGAAATTAATGAGGTGCTTCAATTTAATCATCATTAAAATTACATCTTTATTTAGTTACTTAGCAGAGTTTGACTCACTGCGTGGCGTGGAACATGAGGTAATGCCTCCGACATCAACCCTTCCCCAGAGGGAAGGCAGGGAGCGGGTCCATCTCCCCAAAATGCTTTTACACCCCTATACAGCCAGAGTGGGTATGCCTGCCAAGATCCTAAGTTGTTCTCCAGGGCTTATTTTTAGGGTAAAACAGTGAGGGAAGAGAAACAGCGAGTCAGAGTAAATTGAGAAAATAAGATCTGGGATTAGTGTAGGATGGGTTTGAGACTGGCAGACAGAAAGTCACATTATTCTTCAGGCAGTACCAACAAACGGGAAGCTCCCACAGCATCATCAAAGTTCTGTGCACGTGGCATGGAGACACTCATCAGAAAAGCAAGAGTTTGAAACAAAAGCACAGTGAAATGAAGACAAAGAGACAAGAAACACGCCTGCTCTCGTGTGCATGTGCAATTTGCTTTGCATTTGCTCCCACACACACATAATTGACTCATCTCAGGATGCTCCCGGGCAGTCACAGGGGAAGGCTGGAGCAGAGGACTCTGGGCACAGGGTGGGCAGTGCTGTCGGGCAGTCACAGGGTGTTACAAACCAAGCCTGGTTGTCACCTTTCCCAGTTTCCCCCCAGGGGTGCAGCACACAGCTGTACCCAGGACCGTGCACATCCCGAGACAAAGGTGAGAGCTCACAGCCCATAAACCCCACTGAGAGAGGGCTACTACAGCCACCAGCACTCACTTTGCTACCAGAAAGTTGCCAACAACTACAGGGATTTGTGGGGACAGCAGCAAAGCCTGTGAGGGTCTGTGGGGACAGAAGGAGGGATCAAACTGAGGGGACAGGCTGCTCGTTTAGGAAGGTCCAGCACCCTGTAATATTGAAGAGTCTCTGCAATATTGAAGAGTCATGTAAGAAAGCAGAATAAAGAGATTACAGAGCCCTGTGGAAGTGGTGTAAAGGAAATCAGTCCCTACTGTACTGGGCATAACATATGCCCAGAGTAAGAGATGGAAAGTTTCCAATGCAGAGAGCTCTGCATAAAAATAGGAGGAAGGGAGAGATGCTCCAACCCAGAGACATAGGTACCTGTGGTTTACACAAGGGCACTCAGGATGTCAACTGCCTAGTGAGGTCTTCCTCAAAATCAGCAATGGGCTACAAAAACACAGACCTTTTTGTTACTCAAAAATATTTCCATTCCAACAGACTAATTCTCTGCTCCTCCACTTCAGCCTTGTAGCTCAGTGATCTCAGTGACCTCCTCTGGTTTGATGCTGATGAGAATGAGCAAGATTAGACCTTACTGAGTTACATCTGAAGACATGAAACACTGGGAATCCCTCTCCCCCCATGGATACCCACAGCTCTGTGTGGATGGAGCACATCCACATTATTTCCATCAGAAAGCCTTTGCCTCTCTTTGACTCCTGCAGCAAAGGGAGGTGATCTCCCAACAAGCTCATGCCATGGATAGTGCTAATTGGGGGAATGGCAGAAACAGGGCTGATCTGTTAGGGCTACAAATTCTGACTGTGTATTCAGCTGTTACCTGCAGGCTCTTTTTTCCCTCTGATCCCTGCACAAGTCCTGTACTGGCAGGTGTTATGTGCCACCCTGCACCTTGGTGAGCAGTTAGACCTCAGCCCAGCCAGTGACCCCAAAACCATAGTTCAAGCAGGATGTAAGGGGTTTTGTTTGACATCCTTTTTGGGTAGCATCTTTCTTCAGACAGGGAGGATTATATTAGTTATGTATAGCAGGAAGAAGCACTTGCCCCTGAAATCTCACTGCATTAAAAAAAAAAAAAATGAAAAAGAAAAATAATAAGCCCACAAAAGAGCAAACATCAAACTGCCAACTGCTTTTTACCTTCTGTAAATCAAAATACACTCTGGAAGTAAAAACTCCCAAATTACACCAGGCGAGATGAAACATTAACCCACCAAGAGTGGGGATGGCAGTAGCAGGGATGCACAGACTAGAGCCAAAGCCACAGTTTGTCTACATTAAAAATGCAACATCAGCAGAGGTGTCTGAAAGAGTCATTTATCAACTCCTGGATTAGAGAGACATCTTAAAGTAAGTGCACCATTTATACGCACATATGCACAAATTGTCTGCTGAGGAGAGAGAGGAGAGCTGCAGTCTTTGTGCCTTGGAAGGTTCTCTCTAGTCCTCTGGGTAAATGTAGGGCCAGAATGACATTAGGCATGGAAAATAGGAACCTTGCTCATGGTAACAGGGGGTACAATTCATGTGAGCAGCCGGGATGGAAAGTAATCTAATGCTGCAATTTCAGAGAAACAATATAGAGTCGCTCACATACATCATGATTAATGGCTGGATACCATAGTGTGAAAACCATTTAAAAAATGGCATTTTTGTCACTGACAATGTTACACATATAGTAAAGGTCATACATGATAAGAGCATTATCCATATTTCTTCTGCAAACATGCTTAACCTTGTAGAGCACAATTCCCTGGAAGATTGGTGATCCATCTCCAGCTGCAAACTGCGCTCTTCAGAACCTGAGAAGGCCAATTTTGCATTTATATCCTTCACATCCACACTCACACACACACACAGAGGCTCTGGGAAGCCTGCATGCCTTTCCAAGCAGAAAAGGATGGAAGTGTTTTACAGCAGCACCCTCTCAGGGCTCTCCTCCCTCCACCTTGTCTCCATCTGTCACCTCACACTGGAGCTGTTGTTGGTTTCCCTGCTGAAGCCGTGATGGAACCACAGTTGCCTGTAAATCCCCCCTCTAAAGTCTCCTTGAGGAGCCCCTTTGGCACCCTCTGGCCACAGGTAGGTCCCAGCAGTGGGTCTGCACACTTGTCTCTGCTACCTGGCAGTGCTCAGCTGTAGGAAGGGGGTAGTTTCTTGACCAGCTGCTTTGTGCAGAGAAATCTCATCCCATTCAAGGATGGCCACCTTGGAGAAAGCGTGAGATGAGTCCAGAGACTCATTTACCTTCTTGAGAGCTGCATTCAGAACACACAGATCCCTGTCAAAGGGTTGGCTCAGGCTATAGAAGAGAGCAAGGTTCACTGGGTGACTCATTTCAGATCAAATCCAGTCTGACCACGACCACCAACTCAGACCCCACACACCTTCCAGAGCCCATATGTCTTGCCAGAATTGTTATAGTTGCATCTACAACTTGCACTGGACTCCAAACTCTATGAAACCCATGAGCACAGATGCCTATGAACCACACAGCAACCCTGCATTGCAGATCTGAAAGCTCAGATTAGGCTGAAATTTGGAGGAGCAACAAGGTTCACAATATATTTTGCAACACATTGTGTGACCCTCTGGAAAGCCCCCAGAAAGCAGCACTAAGCTGATTAGATACCATTGTCTTGTGGCTGACACACAGTGGCAGGGAGAACTTTTTCAGTATGCAGTCACATACCCAGAATCATGGAATCACAGAATGGTTTGGGTTGGAAGGGACCTTAAAGATCATCTTATTCCAACCCTACCATAGGCAGAGACACCTCCCACTGGACCAGGTTGCTCCAAGCCCCCTCCAAGCTGACCTTGTTTACCTGAGCATTTCTACCTACCCATGCTTGTGTGAGCATTCTGTGCTCAATCACACCATGCTCTGTTCACCTGCCTCTCAGGGTCCTTTTCCTGCTGGTACTGAGCTTGTCCTGATTAACCTCAGTTCTGGCTGCAATTCAGAGTTGTACTCTGCACTAACAAGCCCAGCACAAGGTCTTAAAGGCATTGTATGAAAATTTCATTATTTCTACAGCAAATAGACCCCTGCATGGAACAAACATTTGCGTAGTGAGATCCAGTGTAGAGCTTGTTCCATCAGGTTAGACACTACTTTAAGCACCTCTGTGATGCCTCACCTGGGACAGGGACTGGGTACCAGCACATGGGCTGTGCTCACTGATGCTGCTACCCTTAAGCAGGGAACAAACATGAAAATAAGCCAAAGTAACCACTGAGGCAGGCTAAGCAGTAATGCAGTGCCTCTGCATGCTGGATCTCTGCTAACAGATAATTATCACTATGAGAAGTGCAGGGACGCTCCTAAACCTTGCTGGGGCAGGGTGAGCGGGAGCTCAGAGGCTGCAGACAAGATCTCCCCCCATCACCAGCTCCCTGCTCCCCAGCAGATCTGCCCTCCCTTGGAGAGGAGAGCATGATCTCACTCCAGAGGAATTTCCTCTGTGGGAGACGCTGGAAAACGCTATAGGAGGAGATGGGAGCTCAGTGCCTTGTGACCACCTCCCGGAGCAGGGAGCCTCACCCCCCAGCTGGCTGCCAGATGGAGCTGGAGCACCCCAACACTGAGCACAGAGCCCCACATTCAGGGGGTAACCACAACAGAGAGAGCAAATTCCAGCCTGTGATTTGTGCATTGCTTGGAAAAGTGTGACCCCAGATCCCCCTACCAGTCCCACATGTCCCCAGCAGCTAGTGGGGGGTCAGCCCCTCACGTTGCTCTTGGCATGAGCAGCCCAGGGAAATGGCTCTGGGAAGGGAGGATGCCTGTGAGGAGGGATGGAGGGGATGGAGGGGACATTTCCAGGCTGGCATTTGCAGCTTGTCAGATCAGCTTGTGCTTTCTTATGTGAACAGCACAGCGAAGGCTTCCCACTGCGCTCAGGGTGGGAAAGCTTTTCCCCAGAGTGGTTTGCAAAGACTGGCTGGACCAAATTATTCTTCTCATCATGAATGCCTCTCTCTGAGCCACCTTACCCATGCAGATACTCAAATGTTATTAATATGAATGAATGCATCTTGTCTCGGGGTGTCTCATGGTAGAAGCCATTTCAGAAACACTGGGAGGGTGGAGGGAAGGAGGGAATACAATTGAGCAGCCCCGGTTGCATTGTCCTATTCCTCAGATGACAATTTCTCTCTCCCAAGAGCACCACAGACTAGAGGTACTCACAGATTATACATCATTCAGTCTTTTGCTTTGCAAAATTAGCTTTCTTAGCAAGGAAACAAAGGATTTGCTGTATTGGATCAGGCTACCAACATGTCTGCTGTTGCTGCATCCAAGCTCTGGCACTTAAGAAACACGGCAGCTCTCCTTCCTCTGCTGTGCTGGCCAAGTCCCTGCCTGGGGAGCTGCATGCACAGTCAGAGATTGCTTCCAGATTGCCACAGAAATTCATCCGATGCTCAGTAGCAGGTAGTTTAACTTCTCTCCTAATTTTGTCTTCTTACAGACCCACAAATGGCCAACATTATTTAGTCCTTTTAAAAACTCAGCCAGAACGTTTATCTCAGTAAGTGCCTTCGGCACTGCCCTCCATAAAGCCAACTGTGTACCACATAAAAGGAGGGTTTCTTTTTACTCTTTCAAAATTTACTGCCCTGGACGGTTTCACTTTACAGCTGTTAATACAATGAAAGCTTTTGTGAGGAGGGGACGATGTTGGGGAATGGGGCAGGAGCGAGCAGAAGACAAAGATAACAGTCTATGGTTAATGCACAGGCTTCACATGCCCAGCCCGACCGGGAGACCATAACTCATAACACATTTAATGGCACAGGCGAGGAGAGGGAGCGCTGAGCATCCCCCAGAGGTTCACACACAGCCCGTCCCCACCGGCTCTCGCGGCGGGTGATGGAGCTCGGCGGGTACCACCGGGCTGTGCAGCGACAGGGAAGGCAGCAGCAGCTTTTAATCCTTCCCCTCTTATGCAAAAGAGGGACGACGGGGGTTGTTGCCCGGGCAGAGCCTGCCGTGTTCCCCATGGAGCCACGGAGAAGGGTTCATAGCCGGGGAGGAATATTAAAGGCGATACAGAGCCCTGTGTCTGCAAACACAGGCTGAGCAACCTGGGAAATGCCAGGTCTGACACACGCCAGCAACAGCCTCTTTTCTTTTGACCTTTAACTCCTCCTGGCCCAAACCAGAGCACACAAGTCACGTCTCTGTGTTTTACAAAGCCTCGGATCAAACATGTAGCCAAAGGCACGGAGAAGAGGTTTCTGTCGGGATGAACCCTGCGCTGCCGCCGGGGTGAGCAGACGTGGGCTGTGCAGCAGCAGCTCTGCCTTCTCATCATGAGAATGCTGGCACTGAGGTGGCACTGAGAAACCACCCTCCTCCTCTGCAGACCCGCTTCGGGGAGTCCCTGTCTGCAACATTTGCAATAAGAGAAGGAAACCATCCCAGCTGCATGCAGATGGGAAAACTCAGCAGCTCAAACGCGCACAAATGCAGCCTCTACAGGAAAAGCAGCGTCCTGGCTCTGCACAATTGCTGCCCGTCCCCATCCAAAAGGCAGGGCAGCTCTTTGGGGCTGGGTGAGAGCACATGTGCACACACAGCACTGTGTCATGCAACTCCACATGGACAGACACACAAACCCATGAAGGGAAACCTCCCTGAGCCCTTGGGCTGCATTTGTGCCCAGGTGTGTGGTGACACACACGCTGCATGAGCATGTCTGGGTCTCCAGGCACACAGGGTCATATGTATTTTCCATCAGCTCCATCCTCCCTACAAGCCTGGAGTTAACTGCTGAGAGTGCTCTCTGCCATCTTTTGTGAGCTGAGAACCAGGAACGCTGCATAAATCATTATTCTTGCTAATTACCAGGAAACATCAAACAAGACAAGCATTTTACTCCTCATCACTGAATTTTGTTATGCTAATTAGAGTTGTATAAGCTGTTGCTATTAAACCTGGAGAGTCAGAAAAACATTTGCATTAATACCCACAAAGCTGCATCAAAACCTAGTTATTAGTATTTCAATGAGGTTCAGGTTACAGGGAAGCTGCTGCCATTTCAGGGGCTGGTTTGTTGTTTTTAAATCCTGCTGTGAGAGAAAATATAAATAAATGCAGGGTGAGGCCTCATGCAGACAATACTTCTTTTATATGGGGAATTAAAAAAAATAGGGAAACTTTGATCAGAAGCAGATATAGAAGGGAGGGGGAGAGGGGAGGCACAGCAGTGGAGAGATTTTGGTGCACTGTACACGGGGCTGCTCAGCCAGGGGCTGCACTAACTGTGCATGCCAGGCTGGGAATTACTCTTTGGATTTCTGAGTCCCTGCTGCTCCCAGACACTTTGCTTGATCTGGGTGGTTTGGGTTTGACTCTCTGAAATGCAGCTGGAAGGGGAGCTGTGTTGTATGCTGGCTCCTGCCTGCCTGTGGGAATTGCTGCCTCCCTGGAAATCACCCATTCAGAGTCCTCCTTCCCTTGCACCTCATGCATCACATTGAAACCCGGGGGGTTCACAGGAGGGGTGGGGGACAGGATTTCTGGTTACCAAAATGCAGGCACCAAGCCACGTGTCTAAACCTTTGTGGGGAACTGACTCTGCAACAAGAATTGGCAATTCCTTCTCTTTAGTGCCAATCACAGCAGCCGAGCGTTTCATCTGAGGATCTCACAGCGATTCAGAAAGGCAAATTATTCCCCCGTGTGCCCCTTTACTACAACAATTATCACCACTGGATGCATCAAATACATCCGAAAAACTTTAGGGGAGTCCAAACAGGTGGCTTGTGAGCCAGGGAAGCGGTACTTTAACCCCTGAGCTCTGAATGCTGGAGCATCATTTTGGTGAGCTATTCACAAAGGCACACTCACAGGGATGGTTTCCATCACGTGGAGGTGCTGGTATCTAGCCCACACTAATTGGTGTGGCAGCAAACTTTGTCCTGCACAGGGAGGCCCTGGGCTTCATCCATTAGCAGGTTCTCCAGCCCTTTGGCTCAAACCACAGAACTCCCTTTTCCTGGCATTTATTCCTCGGTAAAGAGCAAACCCTATTGACAGCTGGGTGCAGTTTAAAGAACACATCTGAGTTGTCTCTATAACCCACAGTGCTGTACTATTGATGGGGCTACAACTTATCTGTTTTTAGCAGACCATTTGTCGGATTCCTGGAGAGGAAGAGCCATTCACTCTCTCACTGTATGTTTCTACCAAAGAAATAAAAAAAAAAAAAAGGAAAGAAAAGTATGTCTTCCATTTTCTGTTGCTGGTAGAAAATGCAGGTGAATTGAGCAGTGATGTGAAGGAAGCAGCATTCCAGTAATGATGAATTATGGTGGCAGTGCTGTGTGCTCCATCATTTTGCTGATGTGGAGGAATGTGGATGCACAGCACATGCCATCCAACACCTCCCTGCACCAGCCCTGAGCTGTGGGATGCTCTGGGTGAGGTACCCAGCCTGGGGCCACATCCTCTCCCCCAGCACCCCATTGTATGCTCTCTGTGCACCCTCAGCATCAGCCTTTCCAACTTTGGAGAGTGTTGGGTGCTTCTCTCCAGCCTCAATTCCCTCTGCACGCATCCAGGAAAACAAACCACAGCACTTCAGCCTCTGGAAGATGATGCTAAGGTCTCAATCCTCTATCTCAATCAGGATCAGTGTCGGAAGAAGAGCCAAACACAAGCCAGGTGCCCCCATCCCACAGTGCTCCTCCAATGCTGCATCCTCACTAATCACAGGCAGATTAAAAAAAAATCCACATCAGCCACGCTACAGTAAAGAGAACTCTAAGAAGGATGAGGAAAATGAAGACACTGTGAAATGCAATAGATGTCAACTTCTACTTATTTTTTAATTTCATCTCTTACAAGCTTTTTGGAAGCTAACATGATTAAGTTCTTCACACAATTTATTAGCATCGTGTTGGAAATCCAGCAGTATATTACACTGTCTGAGTAATCCAATTAGTAAAATGTATTTATTTAACCAGAATATTAGCTGCACACAATCCCAAATGAAGTAAAGTCCCTGATCCTGGGGTTCCTCTCACTTCTTGGAATTCATTTACCAGCTACAGGAAGGCTTACTCTAATGAAATAAATATCAGCCTTATGTTTTTGGAATAGTACAAGAAAACCAATCTTGCTGCTCAGCTAACTGCTGCCTTCTTTTTTTTTTTTTCCCAGTTGATACTGATGGCACACAGTTATCAGCAGCATGAAGGCTTTTCTGGCTCTTCTACCTTCCTCTCACCCTAAACCCAAGAACATTTCCAAACCCCACAAGCCCACCTGGATTCCTGTTCTTTACAACTACCAAATCATTCCCAAAATTCAGAACCTTTTTTTTTTTTTTTCATTCACAACCCACATGCAAAAGTGAACCCCGTACCCTCTTTGCCCCGATTTGAAAGAGCTTTGAAATAAAACCACTGTGGGAAGCGAGGGCTCTGCAGCACTTTTTTTCCCTCCTAATGAAGGAGCTGAGTGACAGCCCCCGAGGCAGGAGGTCTGACACCACCTCAGCAGCATCCCTGCCGTGCTCACGTGCTGGCCCGGCTCAGTGTGAGCTACAGGGACTGTGCTGGGAGTGCTGACTGATGGGTGACAGTTTTGGGGTATTTTAGTGATTGTTTTAAGGTTTTTTTTTTCCCCTCCCTTTAATTTTGTTATTACCTTGAATGCTCCCCACCTAGAGCTCCTGGCCATAACCTGGCTGTCACCACTGGGGTGGCTCTCCCAGCCTGTGGCACCTCATCAAGGAAAGGTAAGTGGTGCCACTCAGCTGCCAGCAGAAGGAGGAGAAAGGCTCAGTCCTGCTGGGACCCGCTGCCTCTGCAGCTTCCCCCAGGGAATGCCTTGCTGTTGACCGATGGTATTTTTCCAAAGCTGCTACTCTAATTTATCTTCATTAATTGGCTTAATTAATTATTTTCCCCTGTGAGCAGCAGCGGGAGATTCAGTCACGAGCAACAGCAAGGAGGTGGTGCAGTGAGCTGAGTCCTCTGCCCTGCCCCAGGTGCTGCCCAGTGACCCCAGTGCTGTGGGCAGCTTTTGGCACCTTCCCTGGCTTTGGATTTGGGCCCGAGGGAGCTGCAGACACTCTCATCTTCTCCCATCTAGACAGGGTGTGGAAATAAAAACCTTGGGGTAATGCAGCATCCCTGGATGTGCATCCCAGGAACCCAAAATCTGGGATTTTGGGAGTCTGTACATGCCAGCAGGGAAAGGCACAGAGAGGATGGATTTGCTTTACTTGCTTGTAACCTGTTTTTCTCACACCTCATGAAGCATGACCACATTCTCCATCTCCCAGTGCTGCTGCTGCAGCAGCACCTATGAGATAACTCTGAAAGCCACAGTGGCAAAGTCGGATGGAGAAGGAAGGGACTAACGGCCAGAGTTAATAATAGACATCATTTGCAATGTGCCTCCAAAAAAATTAACGTCCTGAGGCAAAAGAGCTAATTTTGTGTTTCCTTTCAGATGCTCTGCTGAGTGCTGGAGGAGGGGAGGTGTCTGAGCCAGAGACTCACTTGGGCTCAGTGTGAGAGCCCCGTGTGATGCTCATTCACATGCAGAGAATTTGAGAGAGATCCTCCCATTAATGCAAACAGGAATTACCCATGTAATCTTGGGATTAACGGAGCCCAAGGAATTATTTACATTTCCTAAATGAGGGAAACTGTATCAAGTGGGTAAGGCAGAGACAGGGAGCTGAAGAGGGGAGAGCGACTCGATATCTGTGTCTGCAGGAACCAGTATCATTGGCTTTCATGAGAATGGTTTCATCTGGGGTTGCACAAAATATCTGGTGTCTTTGGACCAAAGCTGGTCCAAAGCTGAGGTACAAAGCAGACAGACTGATGCCATCCTCAGGCTCAGACCCCACATCTGTGCCTGCTGATCTTCCCTGCATCACAGGGTGCAGCTCCTCATTCTCCACCAATGATTACAGCAGCAGCAGGAATAATTAAGGCCAGTTTCTTACTGTCTTATTTCATCTCTCTTGCAATGTCTCTCACATGACAATGCAGTGCTCAGTGTGGCTGCTGGGTGAGGACATGGACCTGCTGCCTCCTGGGTCACACAGAGCATCCCTTTCATCACCTTCACCATCAAGATCTGAAATAGCTCTAAAATCTCTCAAATCACCCAGAGCATTCACCACAACATGCTTTTGAGTCTTTACACCTCAAAAGCCACAGTGAGAGGCAACAGAACCCTCAGAGCCCCATCTTCTCCCAAATGCTATAATACTCATCATAATCACAGCAACAACAACAGTTGCAATAACCCTCCATCCTTCACACACCAGACGACGAGGAGTCAGACTCCATTTCCAAACTAAGACATCTCATGTGCTATTCTCCCTCCCCTCCAGACTAATAGCTGACAATGTATGCCTTCCACATTAATGATAAGGGTTCAAGGGGAAAGAGACTGCTCTCCTGTTTCGCTGACATTACACTCTCCTATGTACCCACCAACATACCCTAAGGCAACAGAACTAGTAATAGGTTCCTCTAACTGCCTCCTGCATCAAATTTGACATCGGGTGCTTTCTTCTCCTTTCCCATCGCTCACCTTATAACTCTGTCATCATCATTGATTTTGACTTAAGGAGAGAAAGAAACCACCCCCCAACCCTCTCCCCCTGCTCGTACAGCACCAGGGTGGTGAAGCACAGCTGCTACGGGGACCTGGAGCAGGGAAGAGGCAGCCAAGGGGGCTGTTTTTCCCCAGTCTCAGCGGTGGAGGGACTGATGCAGCACGCCAGGAGCGTTTGCTGCACCCAGCAGAATAGGTCTGCTACCCCAGGACATCAGCACTGCTTGTTGGGATGCTTCCCAGGCTCCAGGCCAGCACTGTTCAGGTGCTCAGTGGCTTTTTGCGCTGGGCTCATCTTTCCATTGAGGTCAGGATTACTTAATTTTTAGGCAGCACTCCTTTCTCCTCCTTCTGTCTTTCTTCCACAGAAGAGGCAGCTGGAGTGATTTCTATCTACCTCTGGACTGTGTTACTCCACATAGTGAACTCCCCACTACTACCTCCCCAAATCCTCTGCATGTCCACCTGCAGTAGAGGTGATGCCTGGGCCCAGCAAGCCCTTGGGACTGGCAGTGGAAGGGGCGAGTGGTGGATTCACAGAGGGGCAAAGGACCCTTCCTAGCAGTGATCCTGGGGATGGTGACAGGTGTGTCCCATGGGACAACAGACAGCTATTTCAGCTCAGTTCAGTTCTCAGACAATCAAGACTCTCAGAGAAGAGGGCCAAGCTCCTGTGCCAGCACCGGCTGCTTCCCAGCATGACGCTGCCAGGAGAGACCTCGGTCCAACTGCCAGCGCTCGTCTTTTGGAGCCGCATCCCAAGATCTGCCTTCCAGGGGCTATAACCGTGCTGGAAGGGGAAGGAACCTGTCAAAATCCCCCAGCATGAGGCAACCCTTCTTTCTGCAGCCCTTCCTGGGTGATCCAGGCGAGCAGCTGGCTCCTCTGTCTAGTTTCTTCAGATACACAGAAGTGAATCCCCAGAGCGCGGCTGACCCACAGCTGGTGTTTTCTTTGATTTATGTCAGAGCCTATTTATGTCCTCTGCTTAAAACAATCCAGTTCATGTCAGCAGTAAATGAAACTGTGTACCATCCAGCAGCTGTTTGGCTGCTACCTGAAATGAGTTTCACTCCAGTTCTTATCATGGAGAAATGCTTTTAATCATCAAAACTGCCACGGTCGCCTTGGAGCTGTGATGGTGCAGTGATTGTAACAGGGGAAGGCACATTGCAACCCAGGGCCATGGAAAGAGACCTGGAATTGCTGCTGATTTTCTCTTCCAGGGTGGCAGTCACTTTGGACACAGTGACACCTGTAAATGAGGGTCTTTGGCTGCAGAGACCAGTTTGCTGCAGACCTGGGCACTGGTGAGGTTTAACTGGGGCTGAAAGGGCCAGGCTGGGTGGACCCAGGTGCCAGACGGCCTTTGGGGTTCTCACTGTGTCTCACTGGGGGTCCGAGCAGGCTCCTTACAGCGAAAACACCAGCAGTCACTAAAACATGCTTATTTTAAAGATTCTGCTGCTGATATTGTCAATAGAGCCAACAGGGGAAAAAAATCCAGATGAGATGGACTCTGAATATGTGCTGCAGCCATTACACCCTGACAAGTCTCCTAACGAAGGGTTTAACTAACGAGGCTGTTGGCAATGAGCAGGGATGCTGCACGAGAAGCAAGGAATATCTGCCCAAAGCTATTCTGAATTCATTAAGGAGGATGGCAAGAGCTGGGCTGCTCCACTCGGGGACACAGCATGAGGCCACATAACCTGCTTGTCCCACCAAAAACTAATGATCACAGCTTGAACTAGTGAGTATCAGGCACTCACAACACGCTGCTTGCAAACAAGCTGCAGACCAAAAGCAATTCGAAGGAATTATTTGGGAAATAATTGTAAATAATGAATGAATGGAGAAAACTGCAATCTGTTTACAGATAACTCGCCCGCAGAAAAGAGCTGAATTTGCCGAGTAGATGATTCACTATTGATTATTTCCCCAGCTCTAGCTGCAACCTTATAAAGCATTAATTAAGACAAGTCTTCATAGTTCAGCATATTCTAATCTGTCACAGCTCAGCAGTGCCCTCCTGGAAGGAAACCTGGAGATTCACGCCCTGCTGCTGGCTCCTGCTTGAGTGGTGAGGAGGTGGGGGACCCTGAGCAGAGCCCAGTGCCACTCCAAAACCCAGTGACTGATGCAAATATCTCAGCAGGCTGTGAGTTGGGACTGATGAGCACCTGGGTATGGCAGGGAAAGGCTGGATCTCACCTGGCTGCTGGCTGGATTTCAAATGGGACAGCTGCCTCTTGGGATAAACCCTTTAAAGACAGCCAAGGCAATCTGGCTAACCCCATGGTCAGCTGCCCTCAAATGACCTGTGGCCAAGTCTGCCCCTGTAGCAATACAGAAATGTGCCCCAAAGTGGCACTGTGCAAGTGCCCCCTGTGCCATCCAGCCCTTCAGGGGGGTCTGCATTGCCCCCCCATCTTCAGCTCAGGCCACCCAAGCACAGAACCCCCAGGGTTATAATCAAGAAAAAGGAACCTGTGTGTCCTTGCATTTTTACCAAGTGACTACAACTGCACCCATCCCTAAATCTGCTGGGAAATGGCATGCACATGGAAATGCAAACACACTGGCGGGGACTGGCACCCCTGGGCACGTCCTGCTGACACGAGCACAGCTTCAGCCTGTGCTGACGGCGTGTTATGAGCCAGCCTCCAGCTAATGAAACACAGGATTGTGTCTGGGTAATGCACAGACATGAAAATCCAGCAGAGCAATCTAATCCAGCACAGCAAGGTTTCTGATTCAAATCCCAGAGGAATATGGCTCGGGAAGCTGAGGGAAAGGGGCAAGCTGTGGCTCTCCAGCTGTGCTCCCCAAGGTGGACCTGCAGCCTCATCTTCTTGACAGAGCCTCTGAGCCCCCTCCCCACCCCCTGTCCCTCCAGGGCTGCTGGCCCAGCACTTGGCAGGCAGACATGTGCTTGCTTTCCCCACATCTTGGAGAAACGAGGATGTGATAACGTGGCACCTAACTGAAGTTAAAATACTCTGCCTTTCAACCAGCTGATTAGCTCAGCATTGCCCAAAGCATGTTTGCATCATTTCTGGATGTCTTGGAATAGAGGGAGAGCACGTCAGCACCTGCATTAAGCAAGCCTAGTACATGACTGATTTTTATTCTCATAACTTTGTTTCAGAAAGAAAAGCTCAGGTAAAGTAGTAAAGTTCTAACCAGTAATGAAATCCAGGTGACCACTGACTGATCTTTCTATCCCGTTTCCGTGCCCACTGTGAACTACCATAAATTTTCCCAAGAGTTTTCCTCAGTTCCCACAAGAATGATTTGCCAGAAGAGCCACCAGACCCTTTCTCATCACTCAGCACTATTTGGTGTGGTGCTCACTTGACATCACATCATGGCCAAGCCATAACCAGCTCCATGGGCCACACGGCCCTAATTTATCCTAATTTATGCACAAAGATTAAAAGCAAGACACCAGTAAAAGCCCATTTCCCTCCCATCAGATGCAATCAGCAACAAGCTGTGTCTCGCAGGGCTGAGCTTCGAGGTAAAGTTACACTTGACCACTAACCAAGGAAAGATAGCAGGAGAGGAATTAAATATTCAACCAAAATATAGCATAATCAGTTGAACTTTAGCAGCATGTCTAGATTTTTAATGATTTCAGTGTTTCCACAGACTGTTTTGGGCACGTAATGAAAACTATTTCGTATCATCTTTGCAAGAAAACCTTGTCAAGATTGCAAACATTCAAAATAACCATTTGAAGGACACATGGCACAATATCCGATTTCTCCTAAGCCGGGTGTTCAATCTTAACCCTTCAAGGTGACCACAAGGAAACAGAGGGGTGGGCTGAGGGGTCTGCTCTGGTTTTGGCTGAGCCATGACCATGCCAGACCAGCCCATCTCCCCTTGAACAGGTCCCAAATAACTGCACAGCTCATCATCAGACACACAAGCAAATATTTCTCATGGATATTGTCCGAAGCAAAATCCCTACCTGCTCTTGACTCCTTCAAGGGCAGTTTTCTGGTTAAGGCTCAGCTGATGGTTTATCCTTTGCTGAAAGACACAAAAAACAAAGAACAAATGCTTGTCAAACAGAAGTTCAGTTAGAAAGGACGAGATGCTCCTGTATATGGAGAAAAGACACATTTTGTGCTTAATTCCATTACTCTTTCATTCATTTCATTCTCTCCTTTCATTCATTGCATGCCATACACACTTAAAGACTTGCAAAATTCTCCCCACCCAGTTTATTTTATTTTTCCATTCATCAAACTCTTCTCTCTCCATGAGCAAATGTATTGCTAATTAGGACAGAGGAACAGATTAAGTTCAGATGAGTAGGTCTCCTTGTTGGTGCTGTTGCTTTCCCTGCCCCTCTGCAGCCCAAAAATCAATGCAAATCTTTTGGGAAATTGAAGCACATTTTCATTAACATGGATATAATGAGCTCCTGAAAGAAGATTTATCAGAGTTAGAAACTGTGTGAGGAAAGGGGATTGAGACAATGAGAGACACAGAACATCTTTGGCAAAACGGGAGGTGCTAAAAACACGTGCACATTATCCAACATCTGCGTTTCCTGGCCAAGCCTGGTTTGCCTGGGGAAGGGCAGAAACACTGGAAGTTTGTGTGTCCTCTCAGCTACAGAGACTTCCAGTGAATGTCCAGGTAGTGCAGATGGGCTTAGGAGAGTTTATGGTGATGTAAATGACCCCGCATTTAGTTGTCTTTATTTGAAGGAGTTTCAAGGGAACCTGCAGAATAAAACTTACAAAAGCTTAACCGAGCTCACACTATGATTTATTTGCCCCACTTCTCAAACTGAGTACTACAGCCAGATTTGATGCCATTATTTGGGAGGCACTCTGTGGGAAGAAGTCACTGTGCACATGTCCCAGGCATGGGATATGTCCAGGAAAACCACTCCTACTTCTGGCTGAGAACCCTTGTCACCATCCCCTCAACACGCTGAGGAACATGTCAGTGGTTAGTACAACCAGCCCTAGTGCCAAAGGGAGATATCTAAACCTTAACCCCTGCATGTAACAAATACTTTGGCATGGGATAGAGCTTTTTGCACCAGATGGACCCCCTGGTCTCTTGGTAAATCCGGTTCTTAGGCTTTGACACAAAGAGGTTTAAAATTAATTAGCAGACTTTTTTTTTTTTTTTTTAAAGAGTTCTGTGTATAAGAAGTGTGTAAGAAAGGACATTCATCAGGAGCTTTTCAGTGCTTACAGACCAAGATGAGGATTTGTAAGAGAGTTCCTTTTATAACTGGCAATTCCAAACCGTTAAAAGCTGGAGATGAAAATATTCCCTACTTTTCCAGTAAGACAATCAAGAAGGGGAAAGTTTTCTGATTTTTTAAAGGTGGCCACTTTTACCAAAAGCATCTCTCCCCTTTCCAGAGAGCTGACACCCAGCAGCACCAGGGAGCCACGACAAGAGGTGATGTAAGGTGTGCCATGGAGGAGGAGCTTCCAAGGAACAATTCACTACAACCTTCAGCTCCTGAGAGCTGAAACATCTGCTGCTGACCCTGGACAACTCCTGAGATTGTTCTGCAACAGCACTCACCATAACTGCTTTAAAAACACAGGTAGATGGTGAGAAATCTGCCTAGTTAAGCATATCACTCAAAAATATTATTCAAATGCTTGCTCCCATATTGATTCATTCCTTGACCTTGACAGAGTTGTTTTCAAAAGAGTGAGGGTTGGTGAGCCTTTGGTCAGAGTGGGGTTTTAAACAGGGACCTGCAGTTGCCTCCCCCCACAACAAGATTTCTAGGAAATGCACTTTTTCCGCCCAAAAATAGTCCCACACAAGGTGCATGCAGCTCCCTGAAACCCTGCCAGCACTGCTCACCTTCCAGAGCATTTGCCCTCACCCCAACCTCATCAGGAGCCAACCAGAACCACAAACCACCCACAACCTTAATTCACGTTAATGTTGTAATTAATGTCTCACAATTGACATCTATTTGCTAATAACTTTGAAAAAAAGCAGATAAAGCCCTTAGGAGGGCACATCCACAAGTTGAGGTTGTTCATCCACTTCACAGGGGAAGAGAAGACCTGCCAGTGCTGGAAGTGAAGCACCACAATATCCTTTAAAGTTATTTATTGTATCAGCCCTGTGCTACCTCCCAGGAGTTTATAGTGCCCACCAGCACGTGGAAGAGGAGGAGATGCATTAAAAACCACCAACAAGCAATCCTGTTTGGTGCATGGTGGCCCTGCTTGGTCTTCTCCATTGTAAGGGTTTCCAGAGAAGGCTGGTGCTGCCAGGCTGCTGCACTGCAGCGACAGCAGCATTTCTCCAGGAATTAAAATACAACTTTGTGCTACATTAGCAGTATTGTCCCTGGAACCTTTAGTCTTTAATAACTTCTACAATTATTCATTGATTTACGAGCCCCTGGTGATCAAACCCAAACTAAATTAAAGAAGTTTTTCTTTGTCATAAACCCACCCTGCACGTACACGGCAATAAGCAAAATCCCTGATTTTGCTAGAAAACATTCTAAACTCAGTCCTGTCTTTATTATGTGCTTTTCCACTCTGTTTTACTACTCGGTATTTCTGGGGAAATTTCCTCTGGAAAAAGGCTCTTGTCAGTGTTTTGCTGATGGTGTTTTGGATCAGCTCTGAGCAGTGTGGAGCGGCACCGTGTTTAAAGCTCTGTCAGTCTGCCCACTCAGCCATGCTCTCTCCTGTCTAGCTGCTCATGCAGTACCAAAAATGAAAAATTTAAGGAGAGTCAGACTAGTTTAGAATTTGAAATGTTATTTCGAGGACTCAAAGAGCTGAAAGTACAGGAAAACCTGAGCCAAAAAGGACATAATTGGTAAAAGAAGAAATCATCTGAGGTTGGTAAAGTGATTTGCAAACCTCCTCTAGCTATCCCAGGTTAGGTCTGAGATGACAGAGAAATTTAAATCTTATCCTTTAAAATATTAGAAAGGGAAACCATGTCTTTACAGGACTTGAGATTGCACTGAGATTTGTAAAGAGATGTTCACATGAAAAAGCTAGGCTCCCAGGACAGAAATCATTCCCCATTCCTGCTGCCAAGCCCCTTGGAAAAATATTGGGGAATGCCTAGAGCAACCTGCATAATCAATATTACTCCACTGACCCAGCTCTTACTTTCAATTTTCTATTCTATCCTAACAAAGGTGGATTTCCTGTACAATAGTCTGAGGATAGCAGAGGTGAGGGTATTTGTAAGGAAGGCATAAAGAAGATAATATTACCAGGCTAGGCTACATTCAGCTCTAACTGTTCAAGTATTAAATCCATTTTTCACCATCAAGAGTGTTATCCAACAGCACGAGAAATACAACAGGAGAAAATATTCTCAAGTGAAGGAATTGATGGCCGAAGCCTTAAAGTTTGGTAAAATGCTTTTCCACTTCATGTCCTACAAGCTGTCAGCACTAGGATGGAAAACCACAAAGCAGTAATTGCAAAGGACACTTCTTCCTTCTTACACTGTCTCTGTCTGTAAGGGAAGAGGATGGCAAGTTAATTAATTATCTACAGCATCAGTTTACTTGAAGATCTTTTTTTCCAGCAGCGCATCAAAGGAGACTGATAGAAGCCTTGATTAGAGGGATAATGAAGGAAATCTCTAATAGATTATATCATTTCTTGCCCATCTGCAGCCATTCTCAAACTGGCTGCTTCACAGGGCTGGGAGTCACGTCTGGAAAATATCACAAGCATGTAAATCCACCTCCGATGCAAAATTTATGGAAAAATTCAAGTAATTGCATGTTTACCATATTTCTGTCAAAGGTCTGGAAAAAAGATATCAGAACATCTGACTTGCTATAGAGCAGAGATATTCCATGTGTCCTGTTAGGGTCTCTGACTCCGTGGGGATAAATCTGTATTTTGAAGTCACATCAGACACAGATAGAGAAAATTTATTAGATAATACAGAGCAGGAGGAGAGCAGAGATGCAGGAGGAAAGCATACACTGATGTGTGGGTAAGACAGACAGTTTGATGTCTGCCTTGTTATCTGTCCTCAGAAGCCTTTTACCAACAATGACCATTAGCAGGGGTCATTGGCGAGGTGATTTATCTGATTTTTTTTCTCTTTCTAATCTTGCCTGCTTTCACCTGCAACACAACATCTCAAGCCCAGTCCTTGCTTCAGACCAACAGGAGCCTCTGGAGGGCAAAGTGGGCTCCCACTGCAGAGGAGGAAACTTTGGTACTGCTGAGTTCCAGCTCTCCATGCCTGTCACACCAGTGCCTCACAGTTTGCCTCTGCATTGGAATTCCCTGGGGGATTTCAGTGCCATTTCCCTCTTCCCCAGCCTGTGCACACACTGCCAGATCTAATAGGGAGGAGAAATGAAGTGTCAGGTTCTGATGCACCGCCACACTGTGCTGATTTCTATCTCGCACAGATAAACCCCGAGCCATTCCCAGGAAGTCCCAGTGGCACGTTTAAGCAATCTATTTCTTTTAAGATGAGACTAAAGATTCTCCCTGGTTGCTGTTTGATGCTTAATAAAGCATTGGTGGCACTAGTTGCACTGGCTTTTGGATGCTCAGGCACCAACATCTCCAGCGAGAGTTTGGAACAAACCACTGTGCTAAGGAAGGGATTATGAGTTTCAGCAAAGAACCACAGAGGAAGACCATCATCACCATGTCACCCAGCAAACCCACCCTGCTCCCTCACACGCATCTCCAAGCTCCTGTCCTGGCCAACAGGTGTCACAGAGAGATGCTCCAGCCCTTGCCCTGGGTCTCTCCTGTCTCCCACAGCCATCAAGGGCAAAAGTAAATGGTGCCATGCAAGTGAGCAGAAGTAACAGCAGAGAGGGAGCGGAAAGAAGTGTTTTATGGGGTTAAACATCCCAGTCTGAAGTAAAGCAATTTCCTTCGGTCTCCTGCCATTTCCTTGTGGGGGCTTATCATCTCCAGCTGGGACAATATAAAGGCCCATTTAATCGAGATCCATTTAACACTGAATCACGCTAACAAGATTACTTAGCCAGGGCTAATTCTGCATTTGCTGAAGTGCAGTATCCAGGGTGAGTAATCTCTGTGTGCTGGTGGCAGGTTCAGAGACAGGTTAGCCACTGGCTTAGCATCACAGACAAAACGTGGAAAGTACATGGGGGACCATGACAGTGAAATTGCAGCCTGTTTAGCCCATTGGGCTCTTTCCCTTCCCCTGCTCAGTGTTATTTGTGATCAGTGCAGCAAGGGTTTCCTCATTACCCCATAGGGTCCTAAAAGGGGAATTATTTTCTTTGTCCTCACAAGCAGCTGAGCAGGCAATACAGCAAAATCCTCTTCAGTCATTATCTGTTAAGTGCATGGCATCCTTTTGTGAGTTAAATGACACAGTATTTCTTGCATGGGGCTGAATTCAAAAGGTTTTGCCTTCCATCAGGAGATAACTCAAGATTTGAGTGCTAATTGAATACATTTATATGCACACAAGTGATAGACATTCATACAATTTCTTAAAGTAGATTCTCACTATTCAGTCATTTAAAAATATAGCACTAAGGGCTCTATTATTTATGATTATTAAATCACAAATCTGAGTAGCAAAATACTTCACTCAGGGAAAGTGTGAAGAGGCTGTTTCAGAGGAAAAATCTCTTTTCCGGAACTTACAGAACATCATCGCAGGAGGATGCTGATAACTAATATTGTTTTACAGCTCAGGTTCTCCAAGTGACTTACTCAGGTAAATGGATGAATCCTAATCACCCCTTCAAATGTTCCCAAATCCCACAAGGAGTCAGAGCTAAGGTTGACGTGTTCTGGGGAACTATTCACTTTTTTGTACAGATTGACTCATTCTGCCGTCACTGTAGGGTCTGGGACATCCCCACAGTCATTCTGCCCCTGGCTTTGAGAAGATGAGCCTTGTTGTCACTTCTGAGGGGGATTCATCTCACCTGGTGTCAGAGGTCCACAAGGCAAGTATCTACACTTGAGTTAGTCTCTTAAATGTGTAAGTGGAGAGAAATTGCAGTGATTTGTCTGACCTATTTTAGGCAACCACCTCAAGATGAGAGCAATTGCCTGCTGGAGGTGCCCATTTCTCTCCATTGACAGTAAATGAGGTCTGAGTGCTCAGTGAGACCTGGGTGCCATCAGGTGAGATGGATCCTATCCACAGTAATTGCAGCCTTTCAAAAAGAGAGTCACTGTTGGTTTTTTCCCCCCCTTTTTTTTTCCTTAGGGAGTTTATTTTAACCATTTGAGGAGTTTTCGTTTCTGTCTAGTGTCTTTTGGTCTTTCTTCCCCCTTTGGCAGCCAGTCCTCAAGCTGTGGCAACCAGGCTGTTAAAGGGAAGAGATGGTAGTGGGAGAGCCCTGTGCCTTTCCTTCTATGGAACAGAGCAGGGCTCATGGCTTTATTTTGTAACCCAGCCCAGAGCATCTTTTGGTGCTCCAAGGGCTCAGAGATCCAACTCAAGGGTGAGTGAAACCCATCTCCACAGACTGGGTGCAAGTTCTTCTGGAGTGGGCCCTAGTGTGAAGGACACAAGTTATGTTAAGTCAGAAGAACAAGACCAGAGATGACAAGATGACCTCCAAAGGTCCCTTCCAACTCCATGAAACAACACCAGTTGTTTCATGATTCTATGAAAAAGGAAAAGCTCTCCAGGGCAATATCTTCACACCAGATATGGAGATCCCCATGCTCAGGGTGCTGGTAGGGACAACCAGGACCTTTGCTCCTGGAAACACCCAGCCCCTCAGCACTGCTGGAAAGGCACCTCCAGGAAGTTTTAGGATATAAAAAAAGTCATCTAGGCAGCTGGGGGCCTTTAGGGTACAGCAGGACCTTGGCAAAATCTTCAGTGTAATGATTTATACTCAGATCTCTAAGCCCCCTTGAATCCAACCCACATCCCAGTCTCAAAAAAGGGACATTCAGAAAACTAAACACCCCTTGGACAGGGGCTCTCAGCCCCCCATATGCACGAGCACAGAGGTGTGTGATGCTGCTTCGTGTGCCTGACACAGACCAATTCCAGGAGGAGATGAAATGCTGACATCAGAGCTGGAACCAAGCCCTGTGCGATTCTGGCCACGTGCTGAGGTCACTTGTGAAACTGGGATTTCTGCTGAGATTTTTGACTCTGGTTTTTACTGCAGTCCAGAGCTCAGACCAGACATATGCACCCCTTCCTTCCTCCCTCCCTCCCACTAAACACAGGTACTAAACCATGCCTGTGGTTATCTGCACAACGAGAGGGCAATTTGCTGGTCAGCTCCACTCAGGGAATTCCTATATTTGACATCCACCACCTCAGTGCCTAGAAGATTACCAACAGATTTTGAAGTTTTGTTAGAGAAACAGGCAGGTGTGAGGAGAAACATGCCTGTCCAAGGCTTGTTTCCTTGAGAAACAAAGTTCTCAGTCCAAACACTCAGAAAACTTTCCAGCTGCTCTCCTGACTTCATCCTCAACACCTGAAAGCACCAAAATCTTAAAAGGGGAATTAAAATCTACCTCAAAAATATGTTCAAGTCATACTGGAAATTCAAGGGACTCCCTCTACCAAGTGCTCAGGGTGTCTCCAACTATACAAAACCAAAATGCATCTTACTCATATTCCTCCCAAGACCAGTCAGCTGGCCAAGGGGTTGGATTGCACACAGACAGCCCTGTGACCTGGACACCATGGAAGGAGCTGAGAACCTAAAATGTAATTTCCAAGAAAAAATTTCCAAGCACTTTCCAATTTTAATCTTATCTAAAACAAATTTACACATATATATCTGATAAAGGAATAGACTGGCATGCAGTAAATTTAAAGCCCAAAGCTCCCTTTCCTCAGCTGCCTTTTTTGAACCTCTCAAAAACAACCTGCTGGCTGCAGGTTGCTCCATTACTTGTCATCTTGTTTTGATATCGTGCCATCATCTTTTAATTGCTGGGGCACAAGGGTTTGAAAGACATGAAGTCCTGCCTGCACGTGTGCTGAGAGCTTTCCACAGTGTGACAACCACCTCTCCACATCTCCCTGCTGGCTGGGCAGCAGTGCCTGACCACATTTATGGCAACCACAGAGGCAAAGCGTCTCTCTCCCAGCCACAGGACCAACCAGACTCCCCGGGAATCATTATTAACTTGGCTTTAATTACAAACTAATTTCCTCCTGCATAGCCAGCAATTTCAAGCTCTGCGGAAAGTACAAGGAGACAACAACATGTCATTTGCCAGCAAAAGAAGCATAAACAAACATGCAAAATCTAGAGCTTCTATGGAGAGGGGTGTATTTAAATACTCCAAATGCAACTACCTGAGAAATTTTCCTCCATCCAAGCAGAAAGTTTGTTTTGTTTTTTTTTTTTAACTTTCCAACTAAATATTTCATTTTTAAGGCCACCCAATTTTACTCAGTTATAGGGAATACCTAGAAGTTCTTTGTAATAGGAACTGCCTGCACCTAAAATATGCACAGGCTACCACCCCTCTGTAATAAGTTGCTGCTGTAGGTTGCTCTTCAGCTCCAGCACTGCTGAAACTGTACTTAGCAGCTGACAGACAGCAACTGAGAGCTGGAGGAGCATGAAGGCTTGTTAGCAGCAAGATTTTCCCAGCTGAGGCTCAGACACGCACTGATTGGCAATTCAGATCATGGAGTTTGTCCCGGTGGAGCCTCCATATGTTTCTTCCCCTGGAGGAACGATGAATGTCAATTCACCCCTTGGGGTGCGTCAGGCGAAAATCCTCCCGAGGGTGAAACGAGAGCTGACAGCAACCAGCCACAGGTGCCCGGACCAACTTTCATGCACTGGCCAATTTTGCAGAGAGACAGGCAAAAAGGAAGCTGTGTTTGGTGCATCTCCATGCACAGCACTGGGCTGTACGTTCCGCCCTCAAAATTAGCCATATGGAAACGTAAATGAAGGTATCACACGCGCTCGCACACCATAAAACAGGAAAAATTCATGTTTATGCTGGTGACTCATCAGCACGCCTGGGATTTCCCCAGAATTCATGGCAGTACCCTGGCAGTGCAGTCTGTGGCAGTCCCAGTGAATTGACAGTTCCATCCCACTCTATTCCATTCATCCAAACCCATCAGGATACATTTTGCTCCCTTACGTCCACTCCTCATATCAACCACTTTCTCAGAGCGTTCTGCCAGCAGCTCTTGACGGGCTTTCCAGAACTTAATTAAGCTTCAAGACACCTCAGTGAAGTTGACTAATGTAATTAAGTGAATCTTGCAGATGAGCAGCTGAGGAGATCAAACAGCAGCATCACGGAGGAACTGTTACCCAGTGGCAAAACGGGTCAAAGGGTCCAGAGACCCCATCCCTGACACCTTACAAAAATCACTGCCTTTCCTTTCTGATATCTGGAGTTGATTATGCCTGATTTTCTCCTAGAAAAGGCAGTTTGGACCATTGTCTTAACAAGAAAAGCAGCTCCTTTCACCAAAAACGAATCGAGGTAGAGCTGCTGTCTCTAGAAGTGCCACACATGGGTGTTTATTGCAAGTATCAAGAAGAATCAGGAGTCTCCAATTATTATTATATTAAACTGGGGTCCCAGTTTATATATAATATCCCATGAAATGTTCAAGGCCAGGTTTGATGGGGCCCTGAGCAACCTGGTCTGGTGGAAGGTGCCCCTGCCCAAGGCATGGGGGCTGGGATGAGATGGTCTTTAAGGTCCCTTCCAAACCAAACCATTCTCTGATTCTAAGATAATTCTGTGTATATATGTAATGATATATTTTATTATTAAGGTGACAGGAAGCTATAGTCCAGTGTCTTCTTTCAAATACACTTTCTGAAATTACAATAATTATATAGATTGTATTTAAATCATTCTAAGATTATCTGGGTGTCTCCTAAAAACAATCTCTCATGAGATTTCTTTCATTAGTTTTAAAGTAAGCTGGAAGAATGACTAAAAGAAAAGCCTGAATCTTGTTATGACCTGAAGAGTGACTTGTGTCATAAGTTTACAAGGGTTCTTATGGACTTGAAGATGAACATGCATCTAAATCCCTCCATGACTGAAGCCTTACTAAGCCAGACCATTCACTTGGGGCTTTTTCCTGGAAGTTGATGTCTAGAATGACATATTAGGGGTGTACTTCACTAGAATGAAGTATTAGGATGCAAAAGGAACAAAATGGAAAATTTCCCAGCTTGGACTTGAACTGGATCTGCAATAAACTTCCTACAGGGACTCTCCTCCAAAAGAGCCTTTCCCAGGGAGTTCAGCATATTCTCAGTGCCTAAAGAGCTCTTGCAAAGGGCTTTTTCCTTCCATGCCCATATCCAAATGAGGTTATGTCGCAATGTCCTGAGCATTGTGGCCACTCAGCACGTAGGAGGCTCAGCCCTTAGAGGCAGAGGTTCCAACATTATCTCCCATCCCACAATGTGGAGAAGCACTGGAGAAGAAATCCCTCCTGTAGCAGTTGTCAATTAGCTTTTGACATGTGCAGGGCTGTTGCTTGGCTCTGCCCTTGCCCTCCTAACACAGGCACTGGGACTGTCAGGGAGCACTCAGAGGCCACAGATTCAGGCAGCTCATACCACTGACTTCTCTTCCCACCCAGGCTCTGGTGACAGCATCACCTGACACCCTTCCTGAGTCTGCCAGAGGGGACAAAACCCACACAACTGAGGGAGAATTCATGTGACACCAGTTCCCTTTAAAACTGCTGTTTCCCAGTGCTGGGACTCTATGGAGAGCTATGAAGTGATGGCAGCTCCTGGGACCTAAGCCACGCTGATTTTTTTCTGCTTTGCCTCATCTGTTTCTTTATACTTCTCCGTGTCCCAAGTGACTCTGACACAGGAATTCCCGCTTTTCATTTTTCTGCTGTACAAGATGTCAGCAGATAACAATCCATGCTTCACTGGTGCCATTCCATAATTGAAAGAGCCAGCAATACATCAGGCTCGGAGTCTGCAAACCTCATCAATAAGTACTCTATTACTTGGGCATAATTTTCCACCACCCCCTGGATGAGACTTAACAGGCAGTAGGATGATATCACTGAAACCACACTTCACTGCAAACTGTTCAAGGTAATGTCTGCTAAACTATAGCCTATTGTCACAAATTAGTTTCTCAGACAACCAGTATCTAGCGAAAAATATACTTAATATGCAAAGCTGTCTGTTTAGATCTATCTGTTTTGCAGTGAAGCTACCTCAGGGAAAAGAGAACTGTAGCCCAAAATAATGGCACAGGTTTCTTTCCAAGTCGACATAAGTAGAGCTACACCTTGCCATAGAAACAAATTTTCCCCGTGTCACCAAAAGGGGTTGTTTTTTTGCTTGCCTTATCCCTCATTTTCAGCGTGTAAGAGAGACCTTCACAGTTTCTGCAGCCTTACAGATTGTGTGAGGGCAGTGTGAAACTTGCTGGGCCTCTCTTTTTAGATTTAATTCTCTGAGATTTTCCGTAGCACGTTGAGAATCAGCTTCCTGGTCCATTTCAACAAAATCCTATCAAGTCCCAAGAGTTTCCCCTTTAAATAAATACCAGGGGCTGGAGTTTTAATTACTTTCTGCAGAATCCCCTTATCAGCAGTAGCTTTGACAGGCACAGGCTACACGTTATCTGGAAACACAACTGAGATCTCTTAACTCCTTCCCTGTCTTTAGCCCTTGAAGATTGTCTCATACCTATTACATATCATGCCCAGAAGCACTGCCAGAGTGCAGGCTCTGATACCTGGACAGGCAGCTCTTTGCCTCCATAGCTTCTTATCCCAGAGGATCCTTACACCCTTCCCCTGTTGCTGGCACAAATAAATTGCTGCTGCTGAAGTTGTGCTGGCTATCTACCTGCACACCAGGCACCTCCCAGATCTGTTATTTCTTTCACAGAACATAATTTTCATTCTTCTTCAGTTCATAAGCTTTGGGGCTCTGCAAACTTCCCCGAAGTTGATATCTACAGCAGGAAGTCACCTGTGCAGGTGATGAACCATCAAAGGTCTGTGGAAGGCAGAAGTAGAGCAGCTGGGGAAGCAGAGCCTTTTTGAGGTTCAGTGCACCCATGACTATTCTTTGTTTCCAAGAGTAACTGGAAGAACTGGTTTAAATTATTAAAAAAGAAGAGCTACTCGTTGTTTAAAGTTTGCATAAAGGTAATTTTGAGATCTGGATGGAAGTTCGGGTCCTTTAATACATTTTCTCAACTGGATCAACCACCCAGCAGTCTAGGAACAGCTTCATAAAACCCTGAAGGAATGTCTTACACCCCAATTCCTCCAAAATCTGCTACTGCACTGAAAGCATAATGACTTACTGAAGGACCATCATTACAGATTTATTGGAATGCCTTCTCATTTTTATCCTTGTATCCCCCAGTGAGAAGAATTGCACTGCCCAGTGAGAACAATGTTTGGCTCTTCCACCTCCCACACTGTTCCCTCCATCCCTCACCTGCACAGCTGGTGTCTTGTGTGATTTTTCAGCCTCCAGAAATCACTGGAGATAAGAGCTGTAATCTAAAGCACCTATATGTGTGATCAGCTATTTTCAAAGGGCTCCATTCCTGACCAGGACAATGCCTAAACTCTGACTGCAGTGCACACTTGCTGCTTTTGTGCATGGCAGAGCTGTACCTGCCCCAGAGGGCACCCACCCACTGCCTTTTTACCATATTAATAGTCCTGCTCTCCTTCAGTTCACCTTTGTGCCAGAAATGAGGTAGCCAAACTTCACTGCACCGAGAACAAAAGCAGGCAGCAGACCAGCCTCAAAGCAAAAGTAGACATAAACCCCCATTAAACCTCATGGTTCAACACATAAACAGAGCAAAGGGAGGACCTCCCAGAGTCCTGTGCATGAATCCAATAACCATCCATAACTACCCCTAAGGATAGTTTCTAAAGAGGGGAGAGCAATAAACAGCACTTCCCCTCTTCATTACACAACTCCAGCAATAACTATGATGAATGGCAACGAACAACTGGGTTTCATTGCTGGATTTCCAGGCTGTGGTGTCCAACAATAGGAGCATAATAAAGACAGATGGCAGTGGATTAACTCTTCTTGCAATGCGGCCTGTGCTGGTTGTTCAACCGTGCTCATCCCCAACTCCAGCGCAGGCACAGCCTCACAACAGCCCCATCCCTGCCCAGCAGCAGGGAAATATTCCTTGGTTTTGTGCAGTGTTGGGTACGATGGGGATCAGGCACGATGCAAACCAGAGGGTTTGCTCAGACCAGAGAGCAGAGCTGAGCAATATACCCCAGTTCTGGTGCTGTGCTTTGCTTTTAAGCACAACTGCTAAATACACAGAAAACTCAAAAGAAATTGAAGTGGATTTTCCGTAGAAAATTTCTGCTATTTTTAAACTGATAGTATTAATTCCTTGACTTATTTTTAACTTGTAAATCTCGAAAAGAAAACCAACCCAAAACCTAAACCAAAACCACACCATGAAATTGTTGCTGCTTTGATGCAAAAGAGATTGGTTTTTAAAAGCTGTTGTATTTTCCCTGCCAGTTTTACCCATTTAAAACCATAGAATCATTTGGCTTGGAGATCTTGAAGATCATAGAGTGCAACCATTAATTAGCATAAAAAAGAGATAAAATGAATATATAATGACATAGACATTATATATATATTATATATTATAAGATATATATTTTCAATATATACTTATTTAATTATAATAATATAATAGATAATAGTAAAATAGCACATTTTGCATTCTTTTTTGGTATCCTGAGTATAGTCCTAATAGGTGTGTGTTGGTTAAGATTCCCAGGAAATTTTGGGTCAGTTCAAACAACAGAGAAGAAATAGGGTCTAGGAGGGCTGAGGAAGGAGGAGAGCTGGGTTGTGTTCACAGCTCTAACAATGCTTTGCTGTGTGCAAATGTATGAGATTCGCTCTAATATTCAGCATTAAACAGGTGCCTGCACTGCCAAAATTAGCAGGGGAGGGGTCTCACCACAGCTAATTAATTGAGTTTGCAAAGCGTTTGGAGACCTTCAGATGGAAGGTGCTAAACAAAGTGAAAATTATCATTATTTCTGCTTAAGTGAAAATGCCAAGCAATGCTACTTCAATCATTCACTGCAAATCAGGGTCCTTCTGCTGTTTGTAAGTCCACTGTAACCCAACTTAATTCCTGCAGATGTATTTGTTATTCAGGAGCATTCACTGGGTTGAATAATTTTCAGACGGAGTTTTTGGGAAACATGTTTGATTTGCCTATTCATGATCTGTTACTCCGGATGTGTGATGGGCTACACAAAGCAGCATGTTGCTGTTTCCACTCACTGCCTGAATGGCAGAAAGTTTATTAGATGGAAGAATAATGAATAACCAATAATGAGTACTCTTGTTTTCATGTGAAAACAGATGAGCCTGTGAAAAGCAGTGTCTCCCCCCCGCTTTCTTGCCAACAGATCCTCATTGACAATCATGTTTTCCAACAGAGTAAAAGCAAGCAGACTCTTGATGCAGCCAAATATCTGGTCATTCACAAACTCTAGTTTTACTGTCTGACCAGAATCACCTACATCTCTGCCTGAAACAGGGAGGTGGCTGCTCTGGGGTTGACCTGTTGCTTTTACGAAGACAAAACAATTAAAAAATGAACGTCCTTGTTTTTATGGTGTGTGTTAATTAGTCACACGGAACTTTGGGTTTTGTGATCTCTCCTGGGGCACCAGCAATTTCACCCTATGGTATAGGATAACTCCTGCTCCATGGGGGCTTCTCCAGAATATCTCATCTTGTCAAATCGTTTTGGGCTACGGGACTTCTGCAAGCCCATATTTGCCACCTCTCTGCTCTGGTACAAACCTCAAACGCCTGACAGTGAGTCATGCCCAAACCTGATTGCATCAACCACCCCAAACTCACATCCCCCTGCAGCTCTGCTTCCTGCTGAAAGATGGAAAACTCAAATTTACACAGACCCACTTCCCCGTTTCACTTTTTGCTGACCGTGTGACTCCCGGTTGCATGTAATTATTTTGGTATGCTGGTGTTAATGATGTGTCCAGTTCACTTAGCCTGTTCATCAGTATTGCTGGTCATTTGCTGTTTCTTTGTTTCTTGCCTCCCAAAAGGTCACTACATCATCAGCAAAACCAAGCACAATTCATCCATTATTTATCAAGCCAGGTTTGCTGCTCACCTGTCCCTGATTTCAAGGCCATGCTCCGTCCTACATCTCAAACCTACACTCACCTTCCAGCCCATGCTTGTCCCATGGAGCACCTACTGGCATAAATCATCTATTAAACAGAAATTGTGAACTGTAAAAGCAAAGCTTGTTGTGGTGCAGACAGGGATTTGGTATCATTTTAAACATCCTGCCTTTCTCAACCTCAGGCCCCCCGGTCTCACTCCTCCTTTGCCTCCTATTGACTGAAAAATGATTTATAAGTAAATCTTTGCAATAAAAGACCTGCCTTGTAGTATTTGGCCTGAGCTGTGGTTTGCTTTAACCCTCCATCAGTGAGGGCTGCCTACATTTGTTACTTCCCCAGCCTAACCAGTTGCTGAGTGCTCCCCACGGCTTCCTGCAAGCAGCCCAGCTGTGTTACTGACATCTGCCTCTGGAGCAATATCATGGAACAGCATCCCTGAGGGGAACTTACAGATATTGTGAGATGCCCTGTGAAAAATCAGGGATGCTCATCACAACTCTGCCCCAGCACCTTCCCAAAGTGAGTGCCCCCTGTGCCAGTGCTGCCCCTGTGTGAGGCACCTGCAGCCTCACAGGCTCCCAGAGAGGTTGGGGTACACGCAGTGCATGATGTTATCAGAGCTTCATCTGCCTCCGGGGAGTCTTTTAAATCTCAGCCCCTGAGAAGAGCAATAACCTTCAAAAAAAAAAAACCACACGGGACTTATTACAAAAGGGAAACCCTAACCTACAAATAAAGGCAATAAAGAGGCAGACCTCTGCATCTAACAGCCTCAGAACAAGGGGAGATGTCCTGATGAGCTGCCAAGGGGTAAAGGCGATGTCAGCCTTGCCTGTCGTGGAGGAGGACGGTGGCTGTGCTGGGGAAGAGCCACTGAGCACTGCTGAGGTCACCCCAGGGCAGCTCAGCTCTCCTCTAACCTGCCCCTGGGGTTTGGCTGATGGCATTTATCATATCTATTGCTCAGACTGAAAGCCAAGCCAGAAGAAGGAACCCGGCAGGAGGGAAGAGGGGAGGAGAGCAATGCCATAGCCACTCTCTGCTCCCCCCTATTTGTCCTGGTTATCAGACTGGAAAAGATCACCAATTACCCTCTTCCCAACCACCACCGCTCCTGCCAACAAAAGATGAAAAGCACATTTATTTCTCTTAAGTGAGATCTTTTTGTGACACATAAGGACCCTTGTATACATGACAATTACTTGTAAAAAATGTCTCTCTGTCTACAGCACATCTGTAAATGGATTTAAGCCCATATAAAGGATGTAAAAATGGCAATAACCTCCCCAGTGCAGCTCCCTGGAAGCTCTCAATGGTGTTTTTTTCACATATATAAAAGCCAACACAGAACAAAAAGGCCTGTCAGCAAAGACAGGTAGGCTCGCCTTTCCACACCTAACTAGGGAAACTTAATTTTATTTATTTTTATTGACAATTTCAACAACTATTTCTCAATCATAAAACTAAAAAGCACAGGCTCAGCTAGTCGGCCCATCATTTCTATTTAGCTTTTTATTTGTGCGAGGAACTCTTTGGAGATGCAATATCTTGTTTGCAGAGACACCCTAGTGGCAACACGACATCACTCAAACCACCAAATGAGGCTTGTGCAGACACTGGAGCCTTCTCCTCTGGCCCCTCCAGCAGTTAATGGATCTCACCCTGCAGCTTGGAGCTCCTCTGCTCCCCACATCTCCCCAGCCTCCCCCCACCGTTACCACCAGCTCCTGGCTTTGACATTTAGGGAGGATGAGCAAAGCTTCATTTAAAAACAAATGCTGTCATTGCCTAGCAGGTGATTATTGACCATTGCATCTTATTATTATTTTTACCATATACTTTTTAGAAGATGCCCCCCGTGGTTCTGCCTCGCTGACCGTCACAAGCGACACCACAAGGTGCTGTGGGATTTGTCTGTGCCTGAATTACAGACACGACACAACATCCTTCCCTGGCCCAGGGGTTTCTAAGGGCCAGGTTTGCACAAGTAGTAAGGAGTCAAAGGATGCACGGAGGAATGAGAGGAACCCACTGGGATTTGCCAGCCAAGCTATCTGGCTCCCAGATCCCAGCTGAGTCCTTGGGAGTTGGGCACCAAACGCTCAAATCTGTTGGATAACTTTGGCTTTGGGCACCACGGTCTTGTTGCAAGGCCAGTGATGTGCTTGGTCCCTCGGACTCTCTGCAAGGCCAGTGACCTGTGTGGGGTGCAGCAGTGACCCCACTGCATGTGGTCAAGGGCACAAGGGTCCCTTCTTAATCTACACACAAAGAGCAGAGCAGAGGGGCTCCCTGTCCTGGGCCAAGCAGATCAAATCCTTTGACTCAGGTGTGGCCAGCTACCACCTATAATTTAAAAACTGGGACACGCAGGCTGGCAGGGATACATTGCTTTCGGGCAAGGCTTGTATTCACTTCCCAGAGCGAGTCCCTTTGGCCCCGGCGGATAATGAAATCAGTGTTATGCTACCTTGGCATCTGTGCCTTCACATGGAAGCGAGACAGACTCAGCTCCTATTTGCACTCTTACCCCAACAACAGCACAGGGTGTCAGGTGTCTGAGAGCTAAAGGCTTCCCTCTCTGTGGCACGATATTAAAAGCATATGCAATGAGACTGCACCTTCTGTTCACACTCTGTCAGTAATCCTGCGCAGGCAGGTTCGCTGTTAACCTTCCTAATGGAAAGTCTGTTCAATGGCTTGCTGGCTTTGCCTCAGTTCAGTATTATCTGCAAAGATGCAGACTGTTGATTTGTGGGCATCTTCTAAAGTGAGAGCTGCAGAGGCTCAAAAGGAACGATGCAGCCTGGAGCTGCAGAAGGAAGGTGATTCTTTTTGCCCAAACACAGGCCAAGTCAGTCACATATAATTCCTACAGAAGAAATAACTTGCTTTAGCTGGTTTGGGGAGAGGGGAAAAAAGAACTTGTCTCGGCGTAATTACAAATTTACTTCTTTCTCTTTCCTCTCTTGCCATCCCTGCCCCTCACCCCCTGATAAAATGAGGGTAAAAAGCCCTGCAAATGGCAATATCCAATATTCATTAGTGGCTTGTGAGAGAGACAGGGAGACACAACTCATTACTGGGTTCTTCACCTTTACCCTTGACAATGGTTATTTACATAATAACCTGACCCTTAGGTTACTCTTCATTAACAAACACATGTGCAAACATAGAAGCAGCTGGCTACAACTCATAAATATATATTGTTAACCTTGGCTTAGAAGACTTACTTTCACTTACTAAAGAAGAAAAAAAGAAGAGAAAGGGAGACACTATTTTGCATAGCCATTATGTTATAACCCCAGTAAATGGTACAATGAGCCAGAGGCTCAGCACAGAGCTGGTGTGCTTGAGCTTGCAGGACACGGCACCATGGCTAGGGTAGCTCTCCACACCTGCTCTCTGGTGGATTTGCAAACCAACCCATGGGTTATCCCCGTCTAGAACATCTTCCTCTGCCCTGTGGAGACTGTCCCAGTTGGGGGATAAAGCAGAGACCACGAGTACTGGGAGGGGAGTCACAGAATTGTAGAATCAACTGGGTTGGAAAAGACCTCTGAGATCATCGAGTCCAACCCTTGATCCAACACCACCGTGGTTCCCAGACCATGGCACTCAGTGTCACATCCAGTGTCTTCTTAAAAACCTCCAGGGACAGTGAACCCACCCCCTCCCTGGGCAGCCCATTCCAAGGTCTGATCACTCTCTCCATAAAAAATTTCTTCCTGATATCCAACCTAAACCTCCCCTGGCACAGTTTAGGACCGTGCCCTCTTGTCCTACTGCTGGTGGCCTGGGAGAAGAGCCCAACCCCCACCTGGCTACACCCTCCTGTCAGGAGTGATGAGGTGTCCCCTGAGCCTCCTCTTCTCCAGGTTACACAATCTCAGCTCCCTCAGAGTCAGTTCATCCCTTACCATATTCTCAAACACAGACCCAATGACTTTCATTCAGCTAGAAGCTTATGTTTTCCAGTAAATACTTGAGTGGCCACACATCAGACAGTCACCCACAGGAAGACAAGGCACCATCAACACCACATATGGAGAGCAGCTTTCATTTTGGCCATGGCTTCATACATGTCCAACCAGAGGAGGTCACACAACCCCCTTTTCTAAATGGTCCTGGCAGCAAGCAGGTAGGCCTGGTGTTCAGATTCTACCAGTAAGCCAAGAATCAAACACTTCTATAAAAGTGGGGGGTTTTGTTTGTTTTAAACAGTAGATGTTGCTCAAAGAACCACAGCTCACCATCCTGCACGTGAAAATGGTGCAGCAGATTTGTAGGACCATGGATGTTCATCAGCAGCTCCTGGCAGAGGCCATCTGGGATCCAACACAGAGATCTTCTGGGATACCACCACCACCAGCTCTCTGCAGATGCAGGGTGGATTTCCTGGGCCCCAGTGGGATCACCCTGTGCTTTAGCTCCTCTCAGCTATGATGGTTGCTCTCTTCAAGCCTTGCCCTGTCCCAGCCTAGATGGCAGAAGGAGGCATTTTGGAGGTTGTGAGCAAAGAAAACAGCAGCCACGGATCTGCCTCAAGTTTGACATTTGGAAAACAAAGGAATTGCTTAATGAGAACTTAAATGAGGATAAGATGCAATCGAAACAGAGCTGTATCTAGTGTTTACAGAGTACAAATGTTAATTGTGTTTACGTATTGAAAGCTGAAATTTGAAAAATCTCGCAAGAAAGCCAAACCCTGCTGTTCCAGGCAGTCTGTATTATCCAGCACAAATCGCTCAGAAGCCTTTTTACCTATTCACTCAGTATTTCCAAACCAATTACTAGCTTACAGTTTGCAAAGCAGGCTGACACTTGGGGTTTCAGGCAGGGACTTCCTTCAGTCCCACTACCAATCCAACTATGTTTTAATTTAGTGAAGAGGGAAAGCATATAATTTTTTAGCTCCAGGGAAGCCAGAGGCAATCACAAATATCCCTTGAGCTGAGTCAAATTCTTCAGTTTAAAGAAGCAGCCCATTCTATTGCAATAATTGGACTTTAGTGTCCCTTTCGTTTAAAGAAACAATAGCTGATCTGGAGAGCTGATGGCTTGGACACAGGGCACTTCACCTCTGGGACTCGAGTCACAGACCTGACTATAATTGGATGAACCCAGAATAGCAAGTGCCTCACTTGCACAAAAATAATAATAATAATAAAGCAGATCAACACACCAGGGACGCCCCCACAGCTGGGTGTTTGTTAGCATTCAGCATCTGGATGATGCTACACCAAGACAGATGTCAGAGAAATACAAACTTCACGCTCATGAAGAAGAGATGGATGAAGGTTTGGAGTTTTGGGTAGGGCAAGACCTGCCATGAGCAAGTCTGGGCACTTTAAATCATACCCCTCTTAACCACTTAAACCCCTCTGCACCACTTCAGAGCTGAAAGGAAAACATCTCTAGGTGGAAGGATTGGCCAGGAGAGATATCCTTGGAGACTAAATGAGCAGATGGGAACTACTGTCCTACGAGAAGGCTGAGAATTCTTATTAGAGCAGAAATTGGAGAAATTAAGCTTCTCACAATCTCAGTGATAGCTGAGCTTCAGAGTGAAGGATTCATTGCAGCATCCCACCAAGAAATGGTGAGATGAGCCCCTCAACACCACCTCACCACACCTTCTGCAGAAGAAGGGGCTTTAATTGCTCCACGAGCAGTGATTAGAGAGGCCTCATCCCATCCCCGCTGGCGCGCCGGGGAACGGGGAGTTGTAGCACCTTGGGAGGGGATGGCAGCTCTCCCCAGTGTGCACCAACAAACCACGCTTCCCCCTGCGCCCGGCAAATGTCAGCCCAATATTAGATATGGCAGTGGCACTTATAAATCCAAGTTAGAAAATGCCATCATGTATTTTTAATCCAATCGCCTCGTCACCGCATAATAAAATGAAAGGATTGCCGAGTTTGACTGACATTTGTAAGTAGCATGTGAAAGGGGCTAATAGAGGGAGAAAATTAACTGCATTTATCATCTTAACTACATTCATATTACACTCACGATCCAATTGTTTAAAAATTGGGCTTTTAGAGCAGGTCCTTTTGAAAGTTTAAGCATTCCAAACAACCGCGATTTATTCTCGGAACAAACATTACCTTAAAAAAGATTTATTCTGTAGCCTTCGTGAATTGTAAAAGGGATGGACTTTGTTCCACGGCTTTCTGGTAAGTACAGTCAGCACCAAAGCCAGTCAAAACACAGGATTTGTGTTCTACACCGAGTGCTGGTGTTTAGAAAAAAAAGTGCAATTGGGACCTATTTAATGTTGGAAAAAAACCCTCCAAAATATTCCCTCTGGAACAGCCCTTCATTTAACAAAATTTTCGAAACATTCAAATTTTGAGGTGAGATTTCTTTACAAATTTTGTTTTACCGTTTTTCTATTGTAATTTTACATTGTTGCTTAGCATTCAAGTAGTTGCAGCAAGTGGTGTGTTTCAAGGACATATTACAACCTAAGACTTGAAACCCTGTAGGATTGTTGCTTTTGAATCGCTCAGGTCATCTGTTTCTCAGCCCTGATTGAAATATATTATCTAATTCATAGCAATTCCTACTTGTGATGTAACGAAAACATAACTGAAAAGAAACAATATGAAAATACGGGAGAATGAAAGTACTTGCCAAACTTGCCATAGTACAGCTGAACAAACCTGACCTAGAGGTGCAGGTATTTTAAGTAGTACTAAGTATCACTATCCCATAAATGTCTGAACAATGAACAGACCTTAACAAAATTCCTAGTTTTAGGCCATATTGTGATAACTCAGAGGTTGTTCAGTGCACTGCCATGACATAAATATATATTAAAAAGTTCTGTGGCTCTGTGGAAGTAATCACAAAGGGTCACCATTTTCTAAAAGAATGTTTTGTTTCACATTATTTTTGCACACTATTTTCACCGAACACTGAAAGTGATTTTTCTAAAAAAAAACCCATTTTTAACTCTAGTTTGTGATTATACCAAAACAATGCAAACTTGAAATTAAGGAAAAAAGTTTCCCTGTGATTTATTACTGGTGTTAGTACAATGATCCTCCAGCCCATGTCGGGCTCCATGTGCAGCTGTAGGACCTGCAGTCCCACTCCAGCCCAGCCATAGCACGAACTTAGAGAAAATCTCCCACTTCCACACAAAATTTCCACTTCTGGGGTCCTGCCTGCTGTTCTCCCACTTCCAGTCCCCAGGGCAGTTTCCTCCTCAATTAGTTTTTATCATTCCTTTTGATCCCAGGATGACCTGAGAATTTATTCTGCTGCTGAGATGTCTCCTCTCTGCACCTTGGCAGCAGGAGACAGTGTCAGGAACCAAAGTTTCCCTGCCTGCTCTGCTAATATGAACTCCAGGGAGGTGGGGGTTGATACTCTCCAGGAGCAAACCTGGCAGATCTGCAATTTCAATCAGCTGACAGATGCACCTTGACACAGATCCAGATGCTTAAGGACAGGTCACAGACTCTTCTGCAAAACTTTGGTGGTCTCACCAGTGCAATGACACCTGGGTGCCTGGAAACAAAGTGTTCCAGGAGATACATCATGGCTGGGACAGAGTCACCCACAGAGTCCTCTCCTTAGATACTGTGGTGTTCACCTGCCTCCCCTCTGATGTCCATCTCCCCTCTGATGTCCATCTCCCCTCTGATGTCCATCTCCCCTCTGATGTCCATCTCCCCTCTGATGTCCATCTCCCCTCTGATGTCCATCTCCCCTCTGATGTCCATCTCCCCTCTGATGTCCATCTCCCCTCTGATGTCCATCTCCCCCCTGATGTCCATCTCCCCCCTGATGTCCATCTCCCCCCTGATGTCCATCTCCCCCCTGATGTCCATCTCCCCCCTGATGTCCATCTCCTCTCTGATGTCCATCTCCCCTCTGATATCCGCCTCCCCTGTGATACTGTGAGTCTTCCACTCCCTCTGCAGCCAGCACCCTCCTTGCTCACAGAGATGTGGAGCACAGGAATACACTAAAGGGTGTCAAGACAGTTTGGAGGAGGGTAAATCCTAAGAAACATTCAGGAAATAAGCCACGGGGCTCAAGACCGAAGCTCTACAGGCACCATGAGATCTGCAGGTCCCTCATCAGGCAGGAGTGACCCTTCCTAGTGGAGAAGGTGGCAAAGAGCCACTTCATTCTCCTGCTCATTGCTGGCAGAAATCCAAACCCCAGAGGCAGACTGTTGCCTCTCTTTCCAGCCTGACCACCTTATCTCACCCAGCTGCCAAGGGGGAAGGCTCCCCTTTGCCTTCTCCCTCCACCCCTGTCCCAAACAGTGATTTTGCAGCTTTTCATTCACGCTTTGAGGGACGGCTCTGTTTTCTAATTAAGCTCTCGGCGCACACCCGGGCGATAGTGGAAGTGTGCAATTAGCCCTGAGTCATCGCTCGCACTCCTCTCCCTCCCAGCCGCGCCGTCCTCCAGCGATAGAGACGTCGCTGGCAAGGCAAAGCGTTTCAGACCGGCTTGCTGGGAGGAGTCACTGACCCACTCAGTAATTACTCATGCTAACAGCTTAACTAACATGCAAATTCCTCTGCTGACTGACAGGTAAACAGTGAGCTGGCCTGCCTGGGTCTGGGGGGAGCGGAGGGGGCGGAGTGACATAGATGTAAAAGCCTGTGTCAAATTCCAGATCTAACGTGGCTTCAAAGTGCGACATGATTCATTAGCCTTATTTCATGCCCAGGATAACAAAGTTGTGGTTGCTGTGTTAATTGAGGAGGGAGGAGCAGGAGGGACTTGCTGGCACAGCAGCTCCTGGGCCACCCTGCAGCACCCACGCTCCTGTCACAGGGATGTTTGGCACCTCAGCTGGCAGCTGGATGGGGGTTCTCTGGCTTTGAAGGAAAGGGACCACTCCATCTTCTGCCTTGTTTGATCCAAGCTACATGTTGAAGAGGCTGGAAGATGCTCCAGGGGCTGCTTCTCCTCCAGCATCCTCCACTCCTCCCTGCAGCCAGGATCACTGCAGCTTCCATCAACAGCAACTGCTACTCTGCTGCTCAAGCAAGCTGCTTGAAAGCAGCAAAAACAGAAGGCTGGAGCAAAAATTTCCAACTCTTGTCATATCAGCCCTTGCAGCTCAGCTCCCTGTGTCCAGCAGTTCTCCCCTCACTCTCTCTTTTAACATTCCAGACACACTGGCCAGCCCCATGCTTGTTAAATGAGCCCAGCTCTGAGTTAGGCAGCACTAGGGCTTATGGTGGAGGAGGTGGAAGGGAGGAAATTGCAAACCTGAATTTAAGTCATGTTTTGGAGTGATCTAACACAGCCACTAAGCCCAACAGTTCCCTCATTTCCTGCTCCTCGAAGAGTTTCTGCCCTGAGGTTTGTTGACACTGGCTCATGTCCAAGGACCTGAAGAAATTGTACAAATCCTCTTGTGTCCCAATGCAACACAACCTCTGAAGGCCAACAGGGTTGGGAAGGAGTCGTGACAAGGGACAGTACTCTGATCAGCACCCCTAAAATGTGGGGGGAACCCAGAGCACGACAGGACCTCACACACCAGTACCCAGCAGTGGTTCCTGACTGCCCAGCACCAGCTCAGGTCAGAGCAGAAGGATTTTAGTATTGCTGACACTATGCAGGGGATGGAGACAGCAGGGACTGGGTGCTGTGGAGCTGGGTGAGTGCAGTGAGAGAGCCAAAGGCTGCTTTCCCCTAGGAGCCAACCCCAACCTTCCCACCCACGCTGTGAGCTCAGGATTTAGCAGAGGAAAGAGAAAGGGCTGCACAGCTCAGTGCCCCATTGCCCAGCCCAGTGAGATCCTGAGCTCTCTGACAAACTCTGCAAATTGTTCAGTTGAGTTAAAAAAGGCAAAAACATCCAAGAACAGCAGAGCACTAAAGCAATCCCAAACTTCACCTGCTGTCAGCAGGGGAAAGGGGCACCCAAGCAGCAGCCACTGGGCTGGAGCCAGGCAAGGAGTGAGCATCCCCCCTCCAGGCTTTGGAGGAGCTCTCCAGAGGGATAGTGGACTTGGGGGCTGCATGGCACTGCCACAACCATCAGCCTCCTCTGTCATCACTGGAGGGATTTAAAAGACATGTGGATATGGCACCTGGGAACATGGGATAGTGGTGGGTTTGGCAGTGCTGAGTTAACAGCTGGACTTGATCTTATGGGGCTTTTCCCACCTAAACTGATTCCATGATCTGCCAGCCCAGTGCCAGGAGCTCCCAACACTGAGCTAGATCATCCCTCCCACCATTCTTCTCTCTGTGTATTTATTTCTTTCAAGTGGCTGTCAAAAACCTCTGTCATATGTAGCAATTCGAGGGGGATGGGGAGCGAGCTGCCCCACTCTCAAGGCTCCTTGCCTCAACCACCACCTTCATTTTAATTTTATTTATTTATTTATTTTGGTTCAAACCTCCGGTGTCAGCGCTCTGCGCAGAGCCTGCTTACAGCTCCAAAAAGCACCTCTATTATTCTCAGGCCATTTGGTAGCAGTTGCCATGGAGATCAAAAGCAAAATGGCATGCAAATCAACACGGCCCCGCGCTCGATAACAACGGGAAAAGGGCAGCAGGATAAAAAAAAAAAGCCAACAAAAAAACCAAAAAATCAACACAACCAACCCACTTGAAATGTTTCAACCTGCATTGCTGGTTCTGATTAGATCTAGAAGGCAGGAAAAATACCCTAATGGGTTACACCAAAGGACTCGAAAATACAGCTGAGCTGTGGCCTGTGTGATGGTGTCAGTGTAAACCTCTCCATACACACACATGCCCACGCACACACACGTATTAAAGTGGAGCAAATACTTTACGATGATAAATTTATCCAATAATTTCCCCCCCCTCCCCTTTTTTTCCCATACTATCCGTACACAGCCACCAGGTTCCCGGTGTTTATCAGCAATCTGCGGCACTGCTGGACTGCAAACGAATCTCTTCCCAATTCCCAGCTCCCCTTTTTCCCCCTCTCCTCTCCGGGAAGGGGTGACACGTGCTGCGATTCCAAGCCATGCCACTGGGTGCTGGGCAGCCTTGCAAGGAGGAGCTGCCTCTGCAAGTTCACTTCTGCCCAGCTGGAAAGTTCACTGCCAGCAATTTCCCACTGCTCGGGAGCCTTTGGAAGACAAGCCCCACACAGCCCAAGCAAATGCACCAAATGTTAAAAACTAGCACCAACCGCCTGTTTTATTCACAACTTCTACCCTGAGGTGTCGCAAGCAGCAAGATAAATGCAGGGGTGTGAATGTCAGCGTTCAGAAAACAGATTTTTGGGTGCCCTGGGGCTGGCTACCTTCTGATGTGGGCTATGGCATCCCTGGCAGCCCCTCACTTTGCAGGACCCCAGCCCAGCCACTGCACTGGGGGAGGATGCTCGTTTAACAAGCAGCTCGTCAGTATTTAGTTTTCTCCTCATTGTTATGGGCAAACTCGTGCCTTCACACAAATCAACCCTGCTTTGAAGACAGAATTACTCATTTTTCACAGGCCTGCCCACAGCATTACAACTACGGTACTTAGTGCCTCAGAAATATGAATGAATTTATTATGTGCCACAACAGGCAGTATTCACACTGCAGCCCTTATTTGTACAGAGAGAGAACAAAGACTTGGCAGAGAAAAGCATCAGGGATTTGGGATAAGGATACTTATTTTTTTTTCCAGGTATGTAGTAGCATTAGACAGCAGTGCATGTGCCCAAGGGACATGTCCTGTCACCTTCATCCCCAAACCAGAGCCCAGCAATCCAAGCCAAATAAAAGGGAACACATAACTGAGTGCCCATCAGTGAAGAGTTTGGACAAGGGACCTCAAATGCATCATATGAATTCTGATTTTCCAAAGGCTTCAAACTTTGATTAGCCAACGCTTTTCCACAAAAGTCAGTTCCTGCTGTCTTCCAGGAATCTTTTTTAAAGAATTTTGGGGGTGTTTATGAGAAAGGACCTCACAGACTGCTGGATATGACCAAGCTCCAGCAAAGCAGCTTGCTAAGGAAGGGCTTGATTCCTCCTATTTATCTGCGAGATTTGTCTTCTGGAAGAAAACAGTGCCAAGGAGAGGGAAGGATTATGGTCACATTAGATCCTAAAACAGAGACTGAAACCAAAACAAGAGGAGAGGAGGTGCCCTTAACCCAAGGGAGAATTTCCACCTACAAAGTGCCACGGGCGCTTGTTGCCCAAGGGACAGAGTCACATTTCCTTCGAGTTGTCTAAACTTTCCCAAATACCATAAATTCTTGTTTTGCTTTAGCAAGCTCTTTATCAAATCCACATGCTCCTCTGGGCTGTGGAAACTATCTGGGGACAAGTCGAACATGGAAAAGTTGCTGCCTTGAAGGCTCGTTGTTTGATTGCCTTTTTTTTTTCTTTTATTAATACTGTTTTTATTTAAAGTCAGACTCACTCCTAGCAGGATTCAGACTCAGGCTCTTTCAAACTCTTCTTCCATCCCACCTTTGGGCCGTTCATTTTCAGGCTGTTCAAGCTTTTACAGCAAGGCACAAGTTTTTTCCAAGCAGCACATTTAGCTGAGAACACCTGAACTGAGCAATTCAGAACTGCGTGTTTCTAATGCAAAAATCCCTTTTGGCTTCCTTACAGGAGCCAGATAACTTCTCTCTTCAGTGTTAAAACCCAATTATATTTAATAGAATCACAAAAAGGTTTGGTAGGAAGGGACCTTCAAGATCATCTTGTTCCACGCCCCCTGCCATGGGCAGGGACACTTTCCACTAGACCAGGTTGCTCCAAGCCCTGTCCAAGCTGGCCTTAAACACTTCCAGGAAGAGTATTTCTGGTGAAAAGCTTAAAACCTTAGCCATGCTTTCCTCCACTTTGAAGTGCCCCAGTGCCATGAAGCTCTGCCGCATCCCAGGTCCATGTACAGCTTTGCCTCCTTGCACCACCCACCCAAGACCCTTCCCACCTCCTCAAGGGCATTTTTAAACCCAGGCTAAGCCTGCACTTGCCACTGCCTTTGCATTACTGAAGGAGCTAATTGGGAACCATCTCCTTTGCCTCCCCAGCCCCTTGCTGGAGCGCAGCAGCGTGTGGAACGCACACCTTCCTAATTACATTTATTCACAGAAATCAAAAGGAGAGGGAAGCAGTTGAGTAAAGGTCACATTAATAATACAGGCTGAAAGAAAGTCTGTGGGTATATATTTTTCATTAGAGACACATTTGACTGAAGGGGACGGTTCATTTTTGGAGTGACAGTGTTTCTCTGGGAAGCCATCAATACCGTCGGAGAAATTCAGCTATTTTTCTTGTCACGGCTTGCTGTCTGATGGAAACTTGCTTCTTTACCAAGAAATGTCAATACCACTGTATGCACTCAAGCTTCTTACATGGCCAAGGTATGAGAGAAGAGGAATTTCTGCCTCCATCACAGCTATAAAATTTATGCCAGCCTCTACTTCTGCATCCAGTGGGAACTCCTTCAACATCCCATGCCCAGCCCCAGTGTGCCCAGGGCTGCTGTAGCTCCAGCAAGACCCTTCAGTGGATAACACTACCACTTTGCTGGATCACTGACATCAAAATAATCGCCTGAGGATAGCCTTTCAACATGTCATATCCACACCCAAGCACCAGAACCTTCGACTTTGTTGTCACCTTCGAGACCAACCAGCCCTGTAAACCAGCCTCACCACAACGTACCCAGAGCTCCAGGTGAACTGGGGTACAAAAGGGCCCCGCAGCTCCATTTTTGTTAGCACAAAACGGCAAGAAGATGAGATTTAAGAACCCATTTATTGGATTTGGATGGCTGATAATGCCGATAGAAATGCAGTGACCAGCTCAGCAACATCCCATCCAAATCCCCTGTGCCACACATTGAGTTTTCCCAGGCATCTCAAACATGCAGCTCCCTCAATATCTTGTTTTGCTGTTTATTCCCGTTTTTCCCAAAGCACTTTTTCTCCAAGCCCACCACACAGCACTCCTCAGGACCAGTTCAAAGCTGGGTGACCCTGAACTGGTGGGGAGGTGCCCAAGCATCACAAGAGGTGCCAAAAAGCTTCTGGGAGCTGCTTAACGCAGCAGCTCCCGCAGGTAGGCAGCTCTGTCACAGCTGTCTGAACAATACATTTGCCAATTAAGTTAATATACTCAAATCCCTCCTATCCACCAGAAAGGGCAGAGCAAATCCAGGTGAGAGAGAGAGTAGAGTCTTACAAGTCTCCCATGTATCACATGGCAGAAGGACAAAGGAATAGGAAAAGAACACATGAGAAAAAACTGTGAAATCCACTATTAATTATCACGAGGTATCAGGGGGCTCGTTTATACCTTGACCTGCTGCTCTGCAAGGAGGGCTGGGGCAGGTACATCCAGGAGTGGGTGCACGGTATGGTTCCCTGTAAGGAACTTTTGGGAACTGCTCTGCAGTCATTCTGGATGAGACACAGCTAAAATTCCCCCATAGACCCACCTGACCCTGCTGGGGCCTAAGGAGCTGAGCTCCCCAGCTTGGGTGCTTGGCTGGAGGTTGTGGGTATGAAGCCAGTCTTTAGGGGTAAAAGTTGTTCCTGAAGCCCCCCAAAAGGGAACTACTAGAGAGAAACTAGCCCCTAGAGTAAAATATTTCAGAATGGAGGAGCAGCTGATGTAACTAAACCTTTGCTTTTTCCAGCTACGTCTGTTAGTCTAAAAACCAAAAAAACCTCAACAAAACAAAACTGAAAAAGCAGTTAAAAAAAAAAAAAAGGGAAAAATTGTGCTTGTTCTTATATACCATGCCTCTGTCACAGGCTGTGTTGGGTTTGGGTGATACCTCCAGACCCCACTGAGGCAGCTCCAAGAGCCTCTTGCTTCTCATGAGTGTTCTCCATGCCCAAGACTGTGTGGGGAGTGGCTGGGGTTCCCACCACAGCTGGTTTTAGCACAGGGTGGTGATGTTCCTGCTGTCCTCCAGTGAAGGAGGTAACCTCTTTCTGGAGCTACTTGGTGAGAAGCCACTGAGGGGGAGCAGCTGCCTGGGGACACCTGGTGCCGTTCACTGCCCTGCAGAGACAGGGACCTCCCTTGGGTGGACAAATAAGAGCTGTACAAACATGACCCACCTGCAGAGAAAGGCTGAATGAGCTGGGTTTTGGTCTGCAAGAGGCTGAGAGGGGATGGGATAATCCAGGCTCTATAATGAAGCCAGCAGGCAATTGTTTCCTGTGTCCTTAGGGGCATCACAAAGCCATCAGCTTAATTTGCAGGAAGGACTTAAAGGAATTAAAATATATATATAGTACAGATTTTCACCTATATATTAAATATATATGTACTTAGTGTCTTTTCACCTGTATATATTAACTGTATAATTAATAAACATAAAGTACTTTAATACCTCTGTATGAATAATAAATACATTTTGTAAATGTATAATTTATGCACCTTCATGTGCATGCACATGTACATATAAAGGACACCCCTTTCTGTCTGGTTGCTCTAAGTCCCAGAACCTGCTGTGGGTGGGAACTGTGGGATTTGCTGCTTTGAAGGTTTTTAAGAGCAGGTGGGACAAGAGCCTCTCTTGAGAAGCATCTCTGAAGGACCAGTTTTCTGTTTATGCAAATTGCAGGGCTCTGCCCCATCCCAGCTTGCAGTCCAGATTTCCTTTCTTAAATTTAAAAGTTGTTCTTAAAAGAAAAAAAAAAAGCAAAACACCTCAGCAGAAGGTAGCGGTGCCAAGTGCCATCTGCAACCAGGTCATCAGGGTGGTACTGGGCAGGGCAAACACCCACCTCGGGTATAATGGGGAAAGAAACAGTGACCCAGGGAGACCTCAGAGACCACATCAGGGGGAAAAAGTTCTCCTGGAGAGGGCCTTTTGTCAAGGGCACGTAGGGATAAGGTAAGGGGTGATGGCTTCACACTGACAGAGGGAAGGATTTTGCATATTAGGAAGAAATTCTTCCCTGTGAGGGCAGTGAGGCCCTGGCACAGGTTGCCCCAGAGAAGCTGTGGCTGCTCCATCCCTGGAAGTGTCCAAGGCCAGGCTGGACAGGGCTTGGAGCAACTTGGGATAGTGGAAGGTGTCCCTGAAGGGGGAGTGGAACAAGATGAGCTTTAAGGTCCCTCTCAACCTAAACCACCTATGATTCTATGAGCTATGGTTGTGGAGCAGCACTGGACACATTCCCTTCCCCAGGCTTCTCTGCAGGGCGAGGAGGAGGAAAATAAGGATGCTGGGGAGATACAACTTTACATCCCTCCAAGGCAGGACCCAGTCCAGCCACAGGGCAGGGAAGAGGCCAGTGACAGATGCACCAACAGGGAAGGGATCACCAGCAGCCACTGAACCCCAAGCAGAGAATACTTTGTGGGCAGGAGTGGGACCAGGTATGGGCTGGGAGGAGAGAAAAGTGCTGCCCTGGACTGGAATGACCCTGGTAGTCCCAAGAAGGGCAAAGGGAAGTGAGAGGGAGCAGCTCTGCTTCAGGGTAAAACTAGTCTGCCTCCCTTCCTAAACCACAGGCAAAGGACCTACTGAAGGCTGTCAGTGGTTGATGGGTGACTAAAATAGAGAACAAGATACAGTAAATAATGGCAGCATAACACTTCCACACGGGGACGGGGTGGCCGGGGGGGAGAGAGGAAATTTCAGTAAAATATCTGCAACCTATTGGAAAACTGAAGTGAAATGAATCAGGAGGATGGTTAAAGCAAGGGACTCATACATAACAGCAGAAGGTCTCCTATTTATCAAGAGATGTGACCGATTTGCTGCATGAAGCAGGGACATCTGTCAACCCTATGAGCTGCAATTAGCTGCTACTCTGCTACCCAAAAAAGGTCACTAAAACCTACAGGTTCTCCCTTCCCAATGCAAAAACTCCCGGGCTCCACATTTCCATTAAGAGCAATTGCAAGTTTGGTCTTCAACATGATTGAATGATCTGGAGGAGCGATGGTCTTCGTGGGTCCTGCAATTTGTCTTGTGGAATACCAATTACAGTCATTTTAGAAACATGACACAGCCCCAGCAGCTCAAGGATGCCGGGTTCTGCCCGAGGGGTCTGTGCTGGGCACTGGGGGGTGCGCAGGACTAGCGGCAGATTTTTTTTAATTTACCTTTTATTAATTAGTCTTAAGGCTTACAGCACAACTGTAGAGAGCAGGTGCTGTGGGAGGCTCTGAGCACAGCTCTAACCCATCCCCTGTGCTGGCCATAGATCCTCCTGCCCCAGCATGTCCCTGATCTCTGGGGATATCCCATGTCATCCCAGGTCCCATCCTTGGCTTTGCAAGTGAAACAGCATCTGGAGCTTTATTTTCTGATCACACATTGAGGTCCCTTTTCCTCAGCATCACAGACAGCTTCTGCACCACAACCTGAGAGCAAATCTCTGACAAATAATTCACAGGAGGGGTTTCACTTCTGCTTGGGAGCAGCCTGCAAACCGCAGCTTTCTCGAGCTGAGCTAAATTTCCCCCCTAATAAATTATGCAAATATTTCACAGCCTGGTAGCAGTTCCCAAACTACATGTTGCAGCATTCTGAGTGTACACAGGGGCCCCGAGATGTTTCCCTGCCTGACACCCAGGATCTGCTTTCCTGTGCTGGTATTAGTGATCAGACTTTGCCCCTCACTTCCTGCAGATGTTCTGAAGGAGCAGAGGACTTTCTCTGCCTCCCTGCACAAAGTTGGTGGGGAGAATTATCAACAAGGGGACCTCAAAGGGACCCAAAAACAGGCAAAAGTAATTCTTTCCTGTTTTGAACTGCTAACTCATCGAATCACAGAATGGTTTGGGTTGGAAAGGAACTTTAAAGGCCATCTAGTTGAACTCCCTGCCACAGGCAGAGGCACCTTCACTAGACCAAGTTGCTTCAAGCACTGTCCAGCTTGGACTTGAACACTTCCAAGGATGGGGCAGCCACAGCTTTCCTGGGAAACCTGTGCCAGGGCCTCACCACCCTCACAGGGAAGAATTGTTTTTCTCTGCTCCTTCCTTTCTCACCATGTTTTCCTGCCTTTTGCTCCTTGTGGATGGACATTGGGTTCCTGCCCCACGTGCAGATGGGACTGCATCATCTCCTTCCCTCTCTCTTTTTCAGGTTACCCAAAAATCATCCTTACTCTTTACCTGCCTTCATCAGGAGTCTCCTACTGCAGCATTAGGATGCTCCTAATTGCAGCAGGGGATGAAGTCATGAGCACACCACAGAGGGAGGGGAAGGAGATGGGAGATAAACAGGGCTCTCAGCTCCTGTGCTGCATCAGGTGGTGCAAACAGATGCGCTGGGGCTGCTGCAGAGCCTGTCCCCTCCTCCCACTCACATCAACCCAGCCTGTGTCTGCACCACCTTTTAAAAGCAGCTCTCGCTCACTCACCACAAATCTTCACAGCACACATCAGTTATATCAAATTAATTCAATTGAATTAATAACAGTAATTAATTCATGCATATTAGCATAACATCATGCATCATAGATGGAGGCTAATAAATGCAATACTGATTTTCTTAATCGACTTCTTCAGTTGCCATGTGTCTTAGTCAAAGGGAAGCTGTGGGGTCTTCCCCTCTTTTCCTTATGCAGACAAGACAAAAAAAACCAACCAACGAACCACCTTAGAGACCCAAAAGTACTTCTGATTCAGATTGTACTTCTGCAACAACAACAGAAGCGAGCTCTGTTGTTTGTGCTCTCAATTCCCTGCAACCCAGCCAGGTCACAGGCTACAGTCTGGGGCTATTTAAAGGTCACCCTGCAAGTGTAAGGTTCTATAACAGACACTGCCCCAAAAGCAGGGAAAGGAGCAACAGTGGCCAACGACCACTGTAATAATCATATATCTGAATATTATTTTCTCCCCTCACACATGGTTATTAAGAGACGATGCAGGTCTTAAAGCTAGAACCTTTTGCTCTGGGAAAATTATATGTGACACTTTACATACGGATTAGATAATTAATGTATGTCCTGATTTCTTCCACCATAACATAAAAAGGGCGAGAGCAGTGCTATAATTCCAGATAATTAAAGAGTGATGGAGTTACAGTGGCCTCCACGGCGGTGGGAGTCCTGCCTGCTGCCATTAGCATGGGAGAAGCCCTCTCTATTCTTCACACACTGCTGCAGGCTGTGCCCTCCTCCCCAGGGGCCATCCAGCCATGGCCCTTACTGTCCCTGGCCACCAAACCCCGCCCTGTCCCTCTCCTGCCATCTGAAGATGCTGGGAGGAGACAGGACCCTGAACTCTCAGAAACCAAACTGCAAAAACGCGCTCCAAGAAACCACTGAGCCGGTTTGTGCTTCAGCAGATGAGCCCATCCCTGTGGAGTCTGGGCAGCTCTGCACTGCCGGGCACGTGGGGCTCAGACTGAGGGCAGCCAGTCGTGGCAGACACACTGAGCCACCTTGGCACTGCTTCCAAACCTCGGGTGTGCCCAGCAAAGAGCTCTGCAAGTTCATCTCCTGCTGAAGGAGCGGAGGGCATCAGGAAGGACAAGCACAAACCCGGGCTTGCTACACCAACTAAATGAGTGTTACACCAGTGCTAAAGTGAAGTGTAACCTCCCCAAAATGGACTAACAGGCAGTCCTGTGGGCACCCTGGTCTGGCAGAGGGCGGGTGTCACCCACGTCCCTTGGTGAGGCTGCAGGACCCAGCACACCTGCACTGGCACTGGGGTTCAAGTGTGTCTATGGCACTGGGGGACAGAGACTTTAGAGATGCAGCAAAACAGGGCACATTCCTCCCAGCAGCAATACGTGTCTCATGCTTGCACCGAGCCGAATTTGCATGAAGCCCAAACTAGTTTTTTCCAGCGAGGTAGGCGAGACGCACTCATTTAATGTAAAGAAAATGCATGTCAGTGCATGGGGACAGAGTATCTTTTGAAATCCCTGCAGGACCTCCCTGCCTGCTGTGATCAAACATTAAAATCTAGAGCTGTCACTAAGCAAAACAAACACAAACTGTCTGTGCTTTCATCTGCACAGCATCCTGCATCCTGCCCCGCCGACGTGCCCCCGCTGCCCCTGAGGGCTTCAGCACACGAGGACCACGCCAGGCTGGGGGGAGAGCAACAGCATCCAAGGCCCTCCAGTGTGACAGTAACGTGCTCTGAACAACCAGGTGTTTCTCTGCTTGATCTTTTAGCAGGAAGCTGCTGGCCTGGTTTTAGCTTGGTGCAGCCTTTGGTGTGTCCCTGCCCCAGGTGGGTGCAGCCCTTGTTTCCTGCTGTCCCCAAGGAGTGAGCAAATATAAGCAACTAAGGGAGCAAGACAGGCTGAGCAGTGTGGGCACGCAGGGCACTGTCCCCCTGCGCTTGTCACATCTGTGTGTGTCAAACCTCCCTCTTCCTGTGCGGCTGAGCTCTGTTCCCAGAATAAAGCAAAACAAAAAAACTAGAGGGAGGGAAAAAAAAAAAAAAAAGCACCCACCCCAGCTGCAGAGCTTTCAGACAGGCTCCTCTCATTAACTGGGGCTTGAGCACGAACGTGCTGAGGAGTGGAAAGCGCGGGCTGCAGGTGAATAATTTCCTCTTTCGGGCTCCTCGCTCGATCTCTCCGCGTCTCCCGCTGCAGCCTTTGTTTACCCGCGCGGCTGCTCCTCCATCACATCACTCAGCGCGTCTCAAGTGCTCGCTGCTCTCTCTCCCTGCTCCCCGGCATCTTGGCAATCTCGTATTTAAAACACTAATGATAATCAAGACGTGCTATTTTTCCTCCTCCTGCAGGATCTCCTACGGCTGTGAAGGTCTCAAACGTTTGACCGCGAGCCTGATAAATGCTTGCCTTCAGCGACGAACTTTCTTGTACCACCTTTGAAATATGTATGCACATGTTATGCAGTGTGGATGCATATCAATGCCACATCTACCTTTGCATATTAAATCATCGCCACATCTTCCCTGGCAGTAAAATATGCAGAGCATATGCTAAAGACAGCATCTTCCCTGCCTAAGCACAGCAGCCCTCCCCCTGTGCGCTCCCCCCGCCCCAGCACAGGCTCTGATCCCAGGTATTTCAGCCCCTCTCTTTTGTCCTTCTCCTAGGAGAGGTATTTATTTTTATTTCCTCCCCCCACATTGCTTTCATGCTTGTAAGGACTTCTGTTACTGCCTGCTTACAAATATATTCCAGCTAGAGCTGTACCCTAACTTCTCTCCCCCATCAGAGGGAAGACAAATAAGAGAGAATATGGAAAACCACCTGAAACAACAAGCCAGTAGGAGCATGGGGTTGCCTTCCCCATATTTACCCTCTCTCATTACACAATCCTGCAGAGGCAATCAGGGATTTCAGAGGAACCTGAAGTCCTGCCATTATTGCTGCCCCATCTCGTGTTTTTACACCTGAGCAGTCAAACCTGGCTGACATCAGATTTGAGTCACAAAAAAGGGAATGAGGTGTTTCTGATGGAGGGTGGGAATATTTGCTTTGATGATCACTGGGATAAAAGCCAGAAATAAGAATGATCTTTTGTGGGGCATAAACCAGCTGCTAGGTGCTGGGGTTAGGCAGAAACCTCTTGTCAAGATCTGCTCCTTGGAAGGAGCCTTGGTCCTGCTCTTGGCACCTGTGGGTTTGTGCTACACAGAGGCTCCAGAGCCTCTCCCAATACAGGGCTTCCCATTCTGCTGGTTTAATAAAAATGCTAAAATTTACAAGAGGGTTACCCAAATTCATACACAAAACATGTGCTCACCTCCTGTTTGGAGTAACAGTGGTGGTTTGCCCAAAATAATCCCTTGGGCACCTAGTTAATTGTACATAGGGGTGTCAGACCTGGAAGCAGGAAATATGCACACACCATGGAAGCAAATGGGGCGAGTGGCTGCTGTAATATTACAGGTGTAGTAAAACAAATTATTGTTATTATTAATAACAGTAATAGCCCAGGCACCCAAACCAACAAATCCTCCAGCCCATGCCCTGCCAGTCCCTGGGGCCAGGCAGGCAGCCAGCTGTCATCACTCTGTTCTCACCAAAGCTCTCTGGGGTCATGGAGCAGTGGCAGAGGGACCAGCTGCCCTGCACCACACCCATCTCTGCAAACCCTCCTCTACTTCCCTCTCTCAGCAAACTAGGCCAAGGTTTCACATTCTCCTGTCACACTGGTGATGCTGTGCCATCCTACAGCAGGGCTGGCTGATTTTCAACCCTCCTGCTTTCTCGCCTGCTAATTTTCCTCTCCTACCTGTGGGCTTCTGTGCTTCTCTGGCATTCCTCTTCCAGACTAACTTGTCTCTCTCCTCCTCCCCCCACCTTTCACTCACCCTAATTTTGCAGACTTCAGAAAAGAAGTGAGGAAAGCTGTCACTGTTAAAGGGAGCTCTAATAGAGCAGAACAGCACGAGCCCTTTTGTTTCTCTACAAGATGTCAAAAGGAGAAGGATTAGTGAGAACCATTTTCTCCTCATCTCTCAGGTGACTGCTTCCTCCTGTGGGTACTGATCCACTCACCTTTCCCTGCTCTCCAGCAAAAGCCCCTGGACCACACCTGCAGGGACACCCTGAACCAGCTCCATCAACCCAGAAAGGAGAGGGGGCATCATGCTCTGTGGTCCCACCTCTCATCCCCATCACACAGAGCAACGTTGGAGCGATGAGCTGTGCAAGGCATCGGCCTCTGAAACAGCTGCTGGATCAACTCTCATCCTATACTACTGATATTCTCCCTAAATCAAAAGCAGGATGTGATACATGGGCCAAGAGGGGCTATTTGGTATAAGGGCTCCCTCCTGGCTGTCACCACTGTAATTTTCCAGGAAGAGAGGGACCAGGCTGGTTATGTCACTGTGTCACCAGGCTCATTTCTACCCACAGCTGCCTTCTTTTCAATTACCACCTGCCCCAGGTCAAAAAGAGCTTGACCCCTTTCACCCAGAGAGAACTGCTCTGCTTTGGCCTGTGGCAGATGAACAAATCCTTCAGCACAGATTAACAGCATAGGAAGCACTTTTTCACCTGTTCTTCTCTAGAAAGCAAAGTCCTGTTAAAGTCTTTCAAGAGATCAATTAACACCCAGAAGGGCTCAAGCCTGAAGCCCCCAAGTTCTCCAATGGCACTGTGTGTCCTACAGAAACCACAACATGAAATGAAATCTCCCTGACATCCACCTGGAGCCTCAATCCTCAGCTCTGGCACAACTCAGATCAACCAGTGCAGGACTTGGAGCTTCTGGAGTGAGTCCAGAGGAGTCCACGAAGATACTCTGGGGGCTGGAGCATCTCTGCTCTGGAGACAGGCTGGGAGAGCTGGAGTTGTTCAGCCTGGAGAGGAGAAGGCTATAGGGTGACCTTAGAGCCCCTCCAGTGCCTAAAGGGGATCTGAGAGAGCTGGAGAGGGACTGTGGACAAGGGATGGAGGGACAGGACAAGTGGGGATGGCTCTAACTGGAAGAAGGCAGAGTTAGATTGGCTATTAGGAAGAAATTCTTCCCTGTGAGGGTGGGGAGGCCCTGGCACAGGTTGCCCAGGGAAGCTGTGGATGCCCCATCCCTGGAAGTGTTCAAGGCCAGGTTGGATGGGGCTTGGAGCAACCTGGGCTAGTGGAAGGTGTCCCTGCCCATGGCAGGGGCTTGGAATGAGATGATCTTTAGGGTCTTTTCCAACCCAACCCATTCTGTGATTCCATGACCCTCAATGTTGCTCACCAAGCCAGGTGTCCCTGAGCTGTGGGGTCATTACCAGGCTCATGGCAGATGATGGTGATGTCAAGCTGAACCAAGGCCAGGAAAAATACAAGTAGGTACATTTTAAAGCCAAGGTGTGATGCCATCTTTTAATTTGCTGGAACTTCACCACACACAGCTAACTGGAGTACCCTGGTGTGCTTAAGGGCAGCGACAGCCTACTGACAGCTGACTTTTGGCTCCATCAAGGACAGGGCAACCATCATCTTAATCCGTGCTGCTGGCACAGAGCTTCAGAAAATCAAGTCTAGGGACTAGCAGAGATGAGAAACAGACTCTTCACAGCACTGCTGCTAAAATTTTGGGAGGAGATGAGCCAACTGCATACATCTGTGCCACTTTAGAGGGGAATAAATTAAGAATAATTATAGAAGAAAACACAAGTAATTGAAAGTGGAAAATCTCTGCCAGTGTGGCCAGTGATCATCATCTCCTGTGACACCCCGAGGATGATGATCACACAGAGGGCTCTCCCTTGGCACAGGCTGAGCCATGAAAGCAGCAGTTTCACCAGAGCATCACCTGCACAGCCAGGACTGTCCTGCTGCAGCAGCAGATCACGACCTGTGGCTTGAGAGTGTGCTGTGTGTAATCCCATGGTGGGCTCCATCCCTCTCCTGCCTGTTGCTGTAGCTCTCTGCAGCCAGGTCTGCCTGCCCTCACTCCCCAGCCAACCATCCTGCAAGGTCTGTGCATCAGATTTGTGCCCGTTTCACCGGGAGAGAGATTTTTCATTAGCTCTGGTGTTCCTCTCCATCTTTCAGGATGAATCATGGCTGGTTTAAGCACACAGCAAAGATTTATGCAGTAATAGATGTGGGGAATAGCTGTGGCTCCGGGGTCTCAGAACAATAATACATAATTCAGAAATTAATACAGGGTAGCAAAGACAATGGGGTTTGAAACGAACATTATCGGCCACAGCAAAAGGAAAACTCCACAGGCTCATCGTGTGCAGATGCTTCCACGATCCACACACCCAATTATAACTTTAGCTCTTACAAAGGGAACCGACTTAAACCATTAAATCTTTATTATTTTTTTTCCCCCGTGGTGGGAGGGGGAGTGGGAGTGCAGATTCCTTAAAGATAGAGAGTTTAAATTAAGCTTTAAAACTGTGACTGAGCAAGATTTAATACTGACAATTAGCCTGGACAAACAGTTAATCGTCCTGCAGGCATAATTTATATATTCTCTGTGCAACAGGGAGAGAATGTCAGCACATTGCACTGCAAATTAGTGCAATAAAAGAATCTCATAACCTCTAACAGCTCGGCTGTCTGACAAAGAGAGATCATTCCTCTGCTCCCCATGCTGTTGCCTAGCCACACTCACATCACCCTGGGCTGCTGCTCTTGCCTGTTAGACCTTATTTTCCAGCTATACCCCACTGCCTGGACCTTCCTGCCTGGTGGAGAGCTCTGCCAGATCCCCTGGGATGAGCCAGGTTGGACGTTTGGTGAGAAGGTGGTAAAAATATAAAAAAGCATCTTCCAGGACATGGTGGTAATTCCAGTCCTGATTTAGAAAAGCAATTAAACACATGCCCAAGAGTGAGGATGGGCCTGGGCAGCAGTTTGGGGCTTGGCTGAGCAGAGCCAGGCTAAGCCCTGCTCAAAAACTCTCAGCTTTCCAAGGTGGGCATCAGCCAGCTTGAATGTGAGCTGGGGTGGTGGTGAGGGGCTTGTGTTCTTCCAGGTCAGGTGTTTCAGATAAAATACACAATTGAGACCAACCAACAGCACAACATCTTTTTCCAAAAAAACACTACCAGCGTTTAGGCCGCTGTGATGAGCAATAAAACCCCCCCATAATGATCTTTCTGGATATTTATATTTGGTAAGGACACAAGGGTTGGAACACTTTTTAGCAGACCATGGCTGTATCTCATTCTTTATAGTCTCATGCTAAATCCCCTTTAGAGAAAGTTAAATATTCACTCAATTTTCCCTGTAAGTCCAATGGCTATCGCTGCAACCCATATGTCATATCACAACAGAAAGAAAGCAGGAACTCATAATGAAGAAGAAAAGAAAAAAAACCCTTTTAACAATATAGTCCATATCCGATATTATTATTTCAAGAGTATTATTTCAGTGGAGGCTTTCATAATGACTTACTGACCTAAACTATTAAAAACCATCCCCATGTCTGCAGTGGAACAGATGAAGTACTCCAGAAATAGCTACAATTCAGTGATACATACATTATACACTCTGCAAATTTGTTGAGGAACTTTCATAAGAGGGCTATAGAAAATTAAATTAATTATTAATAAAAATCAGCAATATCTTTTCCCTCATCTCCTTCTAATACCATACAGGTGGCCTGCACTGCTCTATTCTTCCACACAGAATTCTTTTCCCTGCTAAAATTCTTTTGCCTTTCTGCGCCAAAGGAGCCTGTGGGAGGCTGCTGTATGTAAAGAATTTGTTTTAAGAAAGGCAAAATGTTAGATCCCTCAAAATCAGCTACTAACCAGTGGGAGACACTAAGATATTGGAAAAAGAAAATAAAAAAATCATGTCTTATTCAAGAATATCTTTATTTCCCGTGAAATTAAATTTGCATTTCTTTTGGGGTAAGAGAGAAAAAGAAAGTGGGGAATTAAAGTCCAGGGAAAGCTAGTGCAGGGATAAAATATAAAAACTCTACTGGGACTACCAGCTCTTAGGCACAGCAGGAAACTCAACACAGATTTACTTAAAATAGGTTAACAAGGCAGTTTGCCATCATCTTCCTTTAGCACTAGAGATCTCTGCTTTCGAAGGACACAATTAAAGGAGGAAGGATCAGCATTTCCAACTCCGGCATTTCCTTCCGCTGCAGCTGGAGCAAATAACTTCTTTCTGCTTCATTTCAGCTCTCAAAGACGTGGAGATAACAGACAAGTGGGGCAAACCTGCACAGGCCTGTGCTCCACACTTATCAGAGATCTGGTCCAGCATCTACCTGCCTCCTAAAGACCTGAGGATGCTTATATGGGACCCACACACAAATGCAGACCACAGTCCTCACCATAGGTTTCAAATCCAGCCCACTTTCTCATCCCTCAGTTCTCTCTCAGTGCCAAGCTGCTCAATGCCCAACATCACCAGTTTACTACCAATGTCCTCCCAGAGAAAACTTTTGGGGAGGCAAATAAATGGCCCAGACTGATCACCAGGCAGCAGGACATGCTAGAAGTACAAAAGCACCAACACTGCCTTCCCTGTAGATTTACAATCTATGACATCTGTTCCATGCAAGACAACCTGTTTGCATAAAATGCTCAAAACACAACAGGTTTCCAGTGCCATTTCTCTGAAGACTCACCCCAGAGCACACACACCTAAATGCACACATATCCCCAGGTGTCAGCTCAGCTGTATGAAAAACAAGCTAAAATGCCTTTCTAATACAGGACTTTTAATAAAGCGTAGGTGGAGAAAAAAACCCAACCACACAAAACACTTCTTGAGAAGTTATTACTACTTTTTAGTGCCATGGTGAGGTGTTATTTTTAATGCAACTAAAACCCTGGTATTACTGTGAGCTCAGCCCAAGACACTGACATCAGGTCTTTGTGCTGAAGACTTGTTGATACCAACATTTGTTTGCATTTGATTGAATGTTTGGCCTCCTAGCAAATGAAAACACCAAATATTTTTCAGAAATATATATTACATGGCTTGGTAAGGTCACTTGCTTCCTCCCCCCAGCTCAGCCACCATCCTCCCTGGGATCACAGGCTTCTCCATTGGCAGGGCAGGTTCAATCCTCATGGGCAGGCAGAGCCCTGCCTGGTAGCCTGGACAGCACTGCCTTCCCCTTGTCCTTGCCAGGGCACACTGGGCAAGGAGAAGTCCCCAAAACAGCCCTGATGTCTTGCAATAAGGGGAATACAGGAGGACATGGAGTCTTTCAGTGTCTCTGCTGCTGGAGTGTGGGAGGGAGCAGCTCAGTTCATGAATGTCTGTGCAATGAGAGCAATTCCCTCAGTCCAGTGCTGCCATCCCACTTCATCCATGTAGACCATCCCTGCCCCTGGGCAGGAGGACTTGGGTCACTGGACCACCAAGCAAACTACAAGAGCAAATAAATGCTGATGAGGATGAGGGTGCTGGCAGAGCTCACACAAGGACACAGCTCCTCTAACACCTGCCCAGTGGAGGTGCCCACTTGTTGCCAAAGGCAAAACAGCCACTTCCACACGGAGCTAGAACTGTATGACCAAGTCCAAGACGCTGCAGAAGGGGCAGTGAGTGTGGCTGACGTGGCCCCTGCACCTCTGACCAGCTGAGCTGAGGCCAGGAACACATCTGGGGACACGCCAGAGCTCCAGCCCACACAGCTGGGTTTGTAAACAGCCTCAGGGTCAGAGCGTGACCCACAGCGTGGCCTCAGCTGGGGGATCACAGCATCCTTTTGGCTGAAAACAAACAGTTCTGGTATGTCAACAAAACTACAACCCAAGGGGAACAAACAGCCCCGCAGCAACCACCAGCCTGTGAGACACTGGATGTCAGCTCTGCAGGATCCCACAGCCTCACTTGCATCACAGACTGCCTCCATGCTTACAGGAGAAGCAAAAATGGGGAGTTTTCTGCTGGAAAAACTGTCACTGAAAATTATTACTGATTTACTTCTCATCAAAAGATGGCATTTTGTAAAGCCTTCTGCTCAAGAACAACCCAAAATGTCAATGGAACAACACTGAATTCTCTTATTTACAATAATTGCGTGTTAGTTTGTCTGCTGTGCCTAGAGTGAACCCACCAAAATAGTAGGTGAAATGCTACTTTTTAATTTACTATTTTTTTAAGTAATGGCACCTATGAAATACTGATCAAAACAACTTATTGTCTTCTGCAAAGAATAACGCCTTCTGTAACAGTCATCTGCCAGTTTGGTATGTCATGAAATAAAACAGAGAGATATGGGAGATATATAATACAAGCATAAGGCAATCAAATCGAATATTCAGAATTCCAAAAGTTAATTTTCAATTTCGAAACAAATTTCTCAGAATTGAATAATTCTGGGGAGTTTAATAAAAAGAAATAGGGTTTTCACTGAATAAATGAATGGAGTTACATCTGGAAACAGCTCCGTTTCTAATAAGATACGAAGTCACAGCTTCAGCAAGAGTCAAGTTAGACATTAATTGAGCTTTGCCTTGTCAGAATGGAAGACAAACTTTTTTCACAGCAATTTTGAAGCAGCCAAGCTGCCACTTCTGGCAAACACCTAAGCAAGAGACTCCAGTATCAGCAAAATCAGCAGCTCCAGCTTGGGGCACGTGGGGTTTTCCCAAACTGGGGGAACCTCAGGGGGGAAAAAGGGGGCTGAACAGAGACCTTATTACAACTCCCTGACAGGAGGTGGTGGACAGGTGGGAATCGAGCTCTTCTCTCAGGTCACAAGGCAGGAGGAAGCAGCCTCTGTTTGCAGCAGGGAAGTTTTAGACTGGATATTAGGAAAAAAATTGTTCACCAAAAAGGTCATCCAGCCCTGGCACAGCTGCCCAGGGCAGTGGTGGAGTCACCATCACTGCAGGGATTTAAAAGACAAGTGGATGTGGCACTTGGGACGTGGTTTATTGGTCGCCTTGGAAGTGCTGGGTTAGGGGGTTGGACTTGGTGGTCTTAAAGGTCTTTTCCAACCTAAACGACTCTACCATCACATAGTTAAAAGCACTTGATTATCACCTGCTAACAAGTGAATCGAAGGCCTGGGGAGCACCGACTCTCCCAGGATGGATGCTAATTAAGTCCAGAAGCACAGCCTGGATGTGCAAAGTGGCTTGCACAGAAGGAAGTGTCTTTCACACCTAGTCACTGTGCATTGTAAATCTGTTCCAACAAAATTATCCCTTGATCATTCGTTTCTGTTGAACGAGGTTTCACATTAGTCATCCCAAAAATAGAAGTCATGAATGGTCTTTATCCACTTAATGAGGGCGGTAATCACTTTATTCCAATGGGTACAGTCTGCAGTCTATAAACTACAGTTTATAGTACTAAAAGGATCCTTCTCACAGTTCCAAATTCCAGTGTGGGTTTAACGAGCTCCAGAAAAGGCAAATCACTTTTCAGAAAGACTGGGCTGCTTTAAACACCTTTGCTTTTCCTATTGTTCATGGTAGGTCTCTACAGGTTTAAAATTAAAATCCATTGTATAAACACACTTGTCACTGTTGGTTTATTGTGAAGTATTTTACTGCAAAGGTGCTCTTCAGTGGTCCCAAACTGTGACACCAAAGAGCAGACAGACCTCAGAAGAAGGCTGAGCTCCCCTTTGTGTTCCCCTACTACCGGTAGTAAATCAAATATATTCTGAATGGTTTTTATTTGGCTGTGACACAGCATTTGAATCCATTTTAGGGCAGGTTTTTTATTTTGCTCCACAAGACTGTTGGTCTTTCAAGAGGTATAGAAATGTGAGAGTGTACACAGATTAACAACACGGAATTTGCAAGGAGCTCTAACAGAGGAGAGGGAAATAGGTCACATTTTTAGGCTTACTAACATTAAAGGTGCCCCTTTAAGGAGTTAGTGCTAATGAGCCAGCAAATTATTGCAACGGAGCCAAAACTGGCCTTCTGGTTCTGCAGATCTGGAGAACCAATCTGGAGGTGCCCAAGTGGAAAATGATGTGGTTTGTGGAGGTCAGTATTTCAGGTCAGTGTTTGTGAGGGCTGCCTGCAACTGCCGGGGCTGCCCACGAATATATCACAGCTGAAGTCACTCATAGCAAGCGGCTGCGACCTTTGCAGAGATTACAGAGCAGCTGCAATTGCAAGGGAATAGGCTGGGAAATGGGCTGGGAACAGCAGCCAGGTTTATACAGGGCTCTGTCAGAACCACAGGGCCCTTCCAGCAAACCTTAGCCTGCCCAGGTTCAAGGTGGAGTGGACACCATCCCCCCTAAAGGCTGTTACCCCCACAGGCAAACCAGCAAACATACAGGGAGAGGGAAAAATGAGATGTCACATGAAAGGGCTTTTCCTGGATGAGCATCTCTAAGGGCAGAGCTGGGAATGGAGCCTCCTGCCAGAATAAAGGCACTGGAGGCAGTGTTGCTTTGCAAGCTCCAGTCTGATTTGCTTCTCATTAGAGCACATACATCTCAGTGTTTTTACTCATTAGTGTTTTACATCCCTCAGAAAATCCATATTTTGCACTAGCTGTCTCAGTGTTTAGTCTCTTACATTTTCCTGCCTGAGTTTTCTGCCTGTTCCCCATCTTGTTAATTCCCTTCTCTATTTTCCCATCTGCCCTGATTCATGAAGCACCTCTGAATGTAGCAAAACCTGCCAGAAGGGAGGCAGGCAAAAGCAGGACAGCCCCTAACAGTCAGGCAACTCAATGAATGGCTTAGAGTCACGGAATCACTCAATGGTTTGGGTCGGAAGGGATTTTTAAAAGTCACCTAGTTCACCCCCTGCCATGGGCAGGGACACCTTCCACTGGCCCAGGCTGCTCCAAGTCCTGTCCAACCTGGCCTTGAACACTCCCAGGGATGGGTCAGCCACAGCTGCTCTGGGCAACCTGTGCCAGGGCCTCCCCACCCTCATTCTACAATCTTTTTCCTAATATCTAAGGGCTGGAGGGAAGGAACCAACTTATTTCATCTCAGCTGCAGGATCACACCTGCAAACTGAGACCTTCTGCAACAGGGACAGGGGTAGGGGCAGTTCTCCCAGGTCCACCTCGAGCTCTCCAAAACATATTTCAGAGGTATCTTAACAAAAGAGGAGCAAGGAGAAGCTCCTCCTTCCCAAGCGCAGGAGTCCACTGAACATTTGCATTACTTCTTACAAAAAGGGATGGGGGGGAGTTAAAATGGAAACTGAGATACAATTAATTATCTGTTAACTGAAATGAAGGACCTTTTGCTCTCAATATCTAACCCAGTTTAATTATAGGTGTCTGGAGCTGGGGAGCCTGAGTGTTCACAGGTGGGGTAGGAGGTGGTAATAGGCAGCTCTTCCCCCCCACTCCTGCCTCCAACCTCTCACTGTACCTGTTTCTGATATGTGCAATAAGCATGAAGAAGGGCTTTGGATCACAAAGAGAGACCTCCCCCTCACCTTGTAATTACCAAATTAACACATTCTAATGGGTGAAGTACTCCAGCAGCAGACTATGATTAATGCACAAGTCCAATTAGCCGCAGATTCTTTCCCTCTAATTTTAGCCCACTTAAATAGCATGAGACAATCTGTAATGTCTCTGGGGTGAACCTCCCCTCTACACGGGCTCCCTCCTCTGCCATTTAATGAAATCTCTGGTGCTTAATGCGAGAGGCAGCTCAACTCTGCCACTCTCCTGGAAACCTCGTCCTGGCGCAGCAACGGCACCGCCGAGCGCGGGCGGGGGAAAGCTGAGTCCATGAGAGACAAAAACATCAGCTGACGGCAGCTTATCTGCTTCACACCAGGTGGAGAGGCGGGGATAGCTGTAGAGAGACCACGTTTAAGCTCCCTAAGAGTGCTGCTGATGTCCCCAAACCTTACGCCCACGAGGAGCCTCGCTGGCAGCAACCCGACTATATCTGAAAATGACTACTCAGTCACAAGGGTTCCCAATCTGGACCCTATCTAAACATAAGTCCATTATTCCAACAACACCGTAGACATATCAACTGTTAAAGCTCTCATTCCTTTAACAACATACTTGGATTCTTTTCCCTTCAAAGAAAAGTAGGAAAAATTCCTCAGAAATGCCCTTTGTTGAGCCCCATTTTCTGTGTAAAGGGGGATCCCAGCTGGTCCCATGGTGATTTCATGGTGCTAGAGAAGGAACTCAGGGACTGAGGAAGAGGAGAAGGCACATCAACAAGAAGCTCAAAATACTGTGGGCAGCCTGACTCAGCCCAGGTAAAAAAAAGTAGAAATGGCTCTTTGTGCCAAAGCTGGAGGAAACTCAACCCAATGCTGGGGTTTAATAAGAGCCTTTACCCACTGGGGAAGTCTTAGGAAGGTGGGACACCAGTGCACCCCCACATCTGGCAGGTGAACACAGCCCTCTGAGGAGCAGCCCTGGGAATCCTGGGCAGAAGGCAGTGGATGCTCCCAGGGGAACAGTCCAAGTGGCTGCTTGGAGAGGATCCCCTGGCTCCCTTGTCCAGTCAGGGAAGTACAAATATCAGCTGCTGCTAAAGAACCTGGCAAATGGCTAAAGGCACACTCATCAGGGGGAATGGTTTCACACAGAGAGAGCAGGTTTAGATTGGATATTAGGAAGAAATTGCTCCCTGTCAGGGTGGGGAGGCCCTGGCACAGGTTGCCCAGAGGAGCTGTGACTACCCCATCCCTGGGAGTGTTCAAGGCCAGGTTGGACAGGGCTTGGAGTGACCTGGGCTAGTGGAAGGTGTCCCTGCCCATGGCTGGGGGGTGGAACAAGATGATCTTTAAGGTCCTTTCCAATCCAAACCATTCTAGGATTTGTTAAACTAACTGCTTCTCCTAAGCCATTACTTGACAAAACAGGTCTCCACTGCCTGGGAAAGACCAGTACCTGTGGAATGAGCAGTGGTACAAACTTTCTGAGCTATTGGCAATATTCTCCCAGCTTCTCATACTCAAGGAATTTCACTCTCCCAACTCACACACCTCTCCAGGTTATGAATGGCAAAATGAACAGGTTTCTACAAGGGTAACAGCCATATGAGCAGTGAGGCTGCATGTCACTGATGGTTCCCGGCTAGCTGGGGGTTTTTTTTGCATGATGTTCTCCAACAACAAAATTTGAGTGGAAAAGAACAACCCAAAAATTCCCACCAACCCTGTGGACGCTCAGACATATACAGTGCCCTGAACTGGGGGATCCATAACATTTGAAGCTGGTTTATGAACTTCACCTCCTCTGGCAGGGAAAGGAGGACAAGGCTTCTGCAGAAGGAAAATGCAAGTGACACCTGACAAGGTCACCCAACAAGTTTGTGATTGAGAGAACTGCTGCTTCAACTGCACTCCTGGTGCCCTCTCCACCCAGCTTAGGACAAAACTCTCTTGTCACCATGAACAGACTCATCAGTGTCTCCTGCAACAACCTTTTTAATTTTATTAAAGCATAACCTCTTACTTTCATTAATAAAATCCACTGCAGTAGCAGCAGCAGGTTCTTTACTGAGCCACTCCCAGTACTGCCCTTTTTGGCCATCACTTGCTTTTTCTAAGATGTAAAGAAATCTAATAAAGCTTTCTAAGCAGATGATGTTGTGTACAAAATATTAATGCTGCTTATCCCTAAATTGATATTTCTTTGAAGACTTCTAATAAAGCCCAGTTCCTCCAGAGCCTTAACCATGACAAACGTCAATAAATGTTATGAGTCCCTGAGGCTGAATTTTAAAGGAGCATTAAAGATTAAAGAATGCACAGGTCAATTACTGAAACAAGCAAATGACTTTAGGAGTAATTACATATAATTTTGCCTTGTTTATTTTGCATTAGTTATAAGTGTCCATAATCCTGTGTCCCCCCCAGGGTCTCTTATGATTTGGGTTGAAAAATTCCTTCATCTCTCATTTGATTTTAAGTGCAGTTGCTGGGGCCAAAAAGTGGTTTTAAAAATGATTTTTCTAGTGCCATATATATACATGTATATATGCACACACGCACACTTACACACACACACACACACATTCCCTCTGGTATCTCATCTATCCAGCACGAGTTCCTGCCTCTCCAAAGCTCCCTGGAGCCACATCCCTGTGCCCCAACTGGCACAGCCCATTTAGCTGCAGTAGGACAGTTCTCCATTTCAATACTTCCATAAATGGCTAAAGCTACTAAGTGGCATTTTAAAATCTCTGTTATTCACCTGGTACCTCCACGTAAAATGAGCTGATGAGAGAGAGCTCAGATCCCGAGGTTCTCTCCCATCCCTGGGCACCTCAGCTCCTCCATCCCCTCCTGGCTCTGTGCACACACATCTCACTGCACTGTTTTAACATGAACTGAAGCTTTAATGCACTGAAACCCTGGGGCTGCTGAGGAAAACCTTCACCTGGCCGTGCCAGGGGTTACCATCATCTCCCTTAGTGCTTGCCCAGGTACCAACTGTTGGCCAACCCAAGGCTCACCCAGGGGCAGGATGGGCCCCTGGAATGCACAGGGATACTGGAAGGGGAAGGCACTGTGGAAGGGGACCCATCAGGACATAAAAAGTGCTTGCGTAGGGCTTTCACCCACTTTTCATTTCTTCTGTGTTCTCAGATGGCACTAGATTAGCAAAGTATTTACATAGCCCTTATGAAGTACATTTGATGTTCAGGGCAGAGTCAGCATCTCTCGTGTGGCTGTTCTGCCTCTAATGTCATTTTATAGTGTGCCTGCTTATAACAAGGGTAATAAAATAAATTTGGGAGGGGAGGCGGAGGCTGAGGGACACATTATGGAGGAATCTGGACCTCTCTGCAGCCAGCAGGAAGAGGAAGCTCAGTAATGGACATGTCATAATCTTTCTGTGCCAGTTAATATATGTCCAGCGTTACACTGATGTTTTATTGCACTCCACACATTCAGCAGAAGCCCATTTCTTTTAAGTGATTTTGATAAGCTGATTGATGCAGTCCCTGTTTTTCTCATATGTGTGTGTTTGTAAGAACCCGTCTGCCTGATGCCATGGGCTTCTATCTAATAAAGGACCTATAATGTACTTATTTTCCTCGACCATGACTTTCCTCCACTTTTGCCTGCAATTTACTACTTTAGAGAAATTTAATCTGCTGCTGAAATTCACTGTATTATTAATGGAGAGTCAGTGCACAGCCTCACTGTAATTAAACTACGCACCAAGGAAAAAAAAAAAATCTCAACCCACCCAGTGCTCAAACAGCATCAAGGGTTTCACTGGAACTGTGTGGAGCCAAGAAATGTAAAGCCATTGCAGGACAGCTTTCCTGGTTACGGAGCTCTTTGCTGGTTTTTGCAGACCCAGGATGGCACACAGATTCTCAACCTTCACAGCTTCCAGGGGATTAAATAAAACTCCTCCCTGCAGGTGTCATAAAGGGCAAATTCCGTGCTGAAAGAGGGACAGGCTCCCTCCTTTTGGTTAACAAAACACCTCAGCCCTTCGCACATAAGTTTTGGAAAACGCTGCCCCAGGAGGGTGCAAAGGGAAGAAGAATAATGTAAATGGGCAAATTCACACTGTAGGAATTTATTGATGTCCTGAATGATCCCAATGCAACCCGTACTACAGGAATGTCTTAAGCTGTTGGCAGAGCAGACAAGACAGGAGCACTCTGCTTTGCTGGGAGCAGCACTTCCAGACACAGGGTTTGCACAAATGGCTACAGTGACCTCCAGAATCACTTTTCCAGGCTTGCCCTTAGCCCTGGGTCAGGAATGATACTCATTGCCTCTGTCCAGAGATGCTGAGGCTCAAGGGTTCAACAGATGTAAAACTGAGGCACAGAGCACCCCTTTAGCAGGGAGAGATAGACTGTCCCTTAGACTCCAGCCTAATGCAGGGAAGGGCTTCACCTGCATCCTTCAAACTCCATCCTAACGCAGGGAAGGACTTCACCAGCATCCTTCAAACTCCATCCTAACACAGGGAAGGACTTCACCTGCATCCTTCAAACTCCATCCTAACGCAGGGAAAGACTTCACCTGTATCTCATTTTCCTGTGCAGCACAGGCAAAACTGAGATAAAGTGATGCCAAACTGCCTGAAAACTGGGAACCTGAGAGGGGCTCCTCTAAGCTCGTTCAGATCTCAGCAAACCAAAGACCAGCAATAAACTAGGCCGGTGCCTCGGGGTGTCACACATGGGAACAGCTGAGCTGTGATGGCAAGTGCACAGTGCCAGGTCATGGACCACGGCCACGGGCAGCAGGAGAGGGTTCACTTTTGATCTTGACACGGTAGCTGCTGCTGGGATGAAAAAGGCAGGATGTGACATGTTTTCTTTGGGACTGATGGGACTCAGAAGTCCCAGAAGATCACCAGGCCACCGTTTGAAGCTCTCTCACTTAAAAGCAGCCAGAGAAAATAGGGCTGCACCAATTTTTTTTTTAAGTTTGTTTTTTTTTTTTTGTTTTTTTGGGGGGGCTGTCTCTTTTCATTTGTCAAACCTCCGTAGCAGGATTAAGCTATAAAGAGAATATTTGGCAGGAGACATGCAGAGGCAAGAGAGGTAGGGACAGCATTTCTTGGGAAGAACGGGAACGGCATGGAATGCAGAAGGAAAACAATGCAATGTTATCTCTGCTGGTTTGTTCTCTTGACTCTGCACTCCCTCCTAACACACCTGTGAAAACACCAGCTGGGCAGCCAAGAGCACAGATTTGCAAAGAATACACTGGTGGGAAGGGCTGACCAAGAGCAGGGAACAAAAGAAAGGAAAGAAATGCTGGTAATTGCTTTTATGCAAGAGTTCCAAAGTGCTGACAGAAAGTGCCAGTGTCACAAACCTGTGAAACACTTGAAATTCCCAGGAAAAAAAGTACCTCTCCTTCCTCATTTTATACAACTCACTAAGCAATTTACGTACAATGTAAATCAAAAGTTGGAAGGGTAAAAATTTAGGGGTTTGAACAAAACTATGCTCGAGTCATCAGCAAAGGAGTTGCTGATGCACCACTTTTAGAGACACATACGTGCTCATGAATACTCAGAGCACCCCAAATCTCAGCTAAAAATAAGACAGAAAGCTCATGCATGCTTGGCAAGGACAAAACCTCCATTGATTTCAGTTGTTCAGCGCTGGTACCTCTCTGTGAAGACTGCAAAATACATTCTTCTCAAACTGTAAAAAGCTGCAATTACAGGTGGGTTCCTCAGCAGAGAGTAAGAGTTGCATTCCCAGCAGCAGGGTCACCCCCTCCCCTGGCAGGGCTCAGGCTCTGCTGTATGAGGGGGACAGACAGGAGATTTTCAGAGACATCAGACATCACAGTATTCTGACTTTTGTTGGGTTTCTTTATTTCTTGATGGGTAGAGCAAAGATTTACCCCCCTCCAAGTTTCCTGAAAGGCAGTTGAACTGTTTTGCCCCAACTAAAAGGAACCCACACATCTGATAAGAGCTGAGGTAGAGTTTGTACAACTGCAGGCCAAGATTTTACACTCAAAATTGGGAACTGTTCCACAATCTTAATATTACCTTGTTCCTACCAGCTCTGCCCACAAGACACTGCTGCATGCAGCACGCAGATGCTAAGGACAAGATATTTTGCAGGTTCATTTTTTTTTTTTAGCAGAAGGCTCACCAATGTGATCTCCTTAAAAACATGGTACTAGACAGTGGCAGCGGACACACAGAGAGGAGGAACACAAGAAATAACCCAAAAGCTGAAAGAGTCTCTGCATCACTTCCAGAAAGATTTACAGTTTGCTACCTGGAAGTAGGTGAAAGCTGAAAGGGCAAATATATATATTAAAAAAAAAAAAAATCCTCATTTGTCTCCCCTAGGGTTGAAAAGAAAAGGAAATATGATGACTGAAAGCAGCCTCTTGACTTGGTAGTGCAGCTTCTTATTGGTATTTATTCACCAGCCTCTAGTCCCTACGTTTCCTTCACTCATTTGGGAAGGTTTTGTACAGTGTATTTGTGAAGGATGATTGACTACAGGGAGTCTTTGTTGTACTATCTGCTGTAATTATTTTAATTCAAACACATTCCCTTATAGGACTGACATCATAAACGCTGTTTTCTATAACAAATAGCTGTCAAGGCTGTCAAGCAGATCTGCTTACTGTTTTATATCATTACGATATTTAATTTCAACTCTGCGTTCTTTGTCAAATGTTCTCAAGATTTCCTTTCCCCAGCAGCAGATCAGACAGACGCCTTCAGTTTCCAACAGATCATTCTTTAGGGTGAGGTCAGAAAAAAAAAAAAAGAGGGAATGTGCAGGAAGATGCTCACATCCCAATGGGAACTCATGGCCGGCCTTAACTTTCCAACAGTGCATTACTGTATGTGGGGTGTTATTAACCACCAAGCTGGTTGGGTTTTATGACATGCTCAGACTCAAACCTTCTCAGTAATAAGATCACAGGGAAGCCTTTCTATTATCAGGTTATAAACAGGACCAGGAACTGATAGAAACAGGCAGCACTTAATTCCCAGCTTCTTCTTGTGTTTCTCATTGATCTGACTTCCAGCCTTCCTTGTTAAATGAAAAGCTGTGGTTCAAAAATAAACACTTCATAGTCCTCAAAGGAGAAAGACAGTGGCACAGACCAGAGCCACCATCACACAGCACAGAGTGTTTTGCTTAGAAAAAGGTAGGTTTCTGTGCCTGTTGCTCCCAGCAGCTGCTCTGCTCAGACCCCCAAACTCTCCTGGACAGTACCTGCACTATTTGAGCCACCTCTGAGCTTGTTCCTGCCATGAGAACCTGATCCAAGGAGCCCCAGGCACTGTTTTTGCCGTGGTGCACTGAAATGCAAATTATACTACAAAAGACAAAGTGTGGAGCTGCTCCATTTCAGGAGTTTTGGAACTGGATGTTTTCTCCTTGGTAAGCACACCAAGTGTTTTACCCTGTCCATCTAAGGGGGGACAGGAGTCACCAACTGGAAATGCAAAGCAAATCCAACCTTGCCCTCATTGCAGACAGACACAATGAACCCATGTTTCTGTGGGCTGAGACATCTGAAACAGGGGTTTGGTTCTTGTGTGTTCTGCCAAGTCATGTTCACAGGCTCCTAGAAAACACACCTGAAAGGAGGTTTCCACAGGCCACCTTGGTGTATCATTGCCCTTTACAGGTGCTGGTCCATCCAGAGGAGGTCACAAATGCCCATCCATCTGCTCCCAGCTTTTCAGGGCAAGGGGAGAATAGAGCAGCAGAGAGTTCCTGGGGTACAGGATCAGCCCAGAGGGAAGGAAGATGCCTGAACAGAGTGTGTTTCAGAGGGGGCTGAGCACAGCCCTCTCTGCCCACAGCAGGCTGCCCAAACACCAGAGAACTCAAAACTCTCCCAGCTGCTCTTCAGCTCTGCTGGGAAAGCTCCCTACATGTCCTGAGGGTTCCCAGTTCTCCAAGGCAGAAGCTCCTTCTTGCTGATTATTCCTACCACATATAGTACAAAGCAATCTTAATTCTAGGTTATTGAATGAAATCAAAATCAACGAGAAGTGAAAGGCAGGCATGGCTTGACCACTCTTTCCATGGCAGAATAAGACTTGCCTACACAAACACCAAGGCACACAGCCATGACAAAACCCAAACCCCTGCTCCCTCCGAAGGGTTCATCATCAGCACAGCAAATATGTCATTTGCTCAACTGCTGAAACGTGGGGTTGCAGCCAGTTAGGAGCCCTGCACACGCTCTGCTATTTGGAGCTTATCATTTAATTAAAAAATAACACACAGGTTTGGGGGACCAAGCCAATGATATACACAGAGCTGTCTCCTCTCCCGTCTCTCTCCAGCCCTCCCCGCCTGCCTGTGTAGGTGTATAACACTGTAACCTTGCTTTCTGACACAGAAGTGCTATAAACCGTCAATAAATTTTACTGACTTTCCCGTGACCTTCACGAGGACTGGACGAGTCGCATCTCACACCAAAGATGGAGCTGTAAATATTTTATCTGTGCAGTAAACACAGCGCCGACAGCAGCAACTCACTCATGTCCCGGGGACTGCTCTGTGAGTGTTCCCGCTGTGCCGGGATGGAGATTTATCTGCTGCTTCAAGAAGAGCCTGGGCACAAAGGCAGAGCAGCTCACAGAGAGCTATCTTATTCCCAGCAGTTTCATGTCACCGGCAGCGGCTGCTGCCTCATTACAGAGCAATTCCCCGGCTCGGTGAGAAAGGCAGGGAACAGGAGCCAGGCTGGCAGGAAGGCAGAAGTGCTAACTGCTCCTTCAGCGAGGCCCTGAGCCAGCAAAGCCCTAAAACATGCTGGAGTTTGACAACATGAGATGTTCTCTGGCTGCTGCGGGGTTTATGGCACCTGGGGTTTGTTCTTTTACAGACTCTGGGGATAAGGTTTGGGGGATGATCATTAATTCATGTTTCCCTCAGCCATGTAGGTCTCTTACAAGTTCAAGAGCATTCACACACAGCCAGATTTCTCACTGTTGCAGGTAACCACAAGCTGACCCATTACCAACAGGAAATTGGACTGTCCTCACCCTGTGTTGGAGGCCCTGGTCCTGGTACACTCTGAGCTCTGGTGGCTGCTCTCCAGAAGAAGGTGGCCAGGTTCTATTTAGCCCTGAGGATCACAGCAGCTGGAGCCACTGACCTGTAGTGACCAGCCATTCATGAGAAACCATCTTGTCTTACCAGGGATTTCTGTTAAGGAAACAAAAAACCTCCTTTCTGCTAAGCCCAAGATCTGCAGAAGGGGAGGAAAAGGAGGGCAGTGAGCCTGTTACCAATCAACTCCCCAACAAGCGTGAAAAGTGGCTCACAAGGGACACAATGCAGCTCCTTGCACCCTGCTCAGAGTTTAAATCTGCCCCATGAAACAGTCAGTTCTGTCTCATTTTAAATACTCAGCACACCCAAGGACACACTCCTTTAAGGCATTACCGCCTCAAAGGGTAAGTAATTCAGCATCATGAGGTCACCCCTCAAAAAGCCCAAAGCTCCTCAAGATCTTTGTTTCCCCTCATCACCACGTGCCCTCCGAGCCTCTGCCACACACATCCACCCTCCTGCTCACCACCCACCCTCGGCGCGCTCGCATCAACCTGGACGCGCTGTTATTCTGTAATATTTCTTAAGGCAAAACCACGTCTACAAGACAATCCCCAAGGATACATCCCTTTGTTTTCCAGCACGCGCTGCCAGGAGACATGCACGTGAAATGCCTGCTGCTATAATTGAGCCAAGAACAAGCAAGCCTCCGAGGGCTTCACTGACAGCCTCCACACAGGCTTCCCTGGCTCCATCACTCCTGCTGCTGGCAAGGGATGGGACTACTGGGAAACCTGCCTGAGGGATGTGAGAGTAAGAGGGCTACTGGCCTGGCTCTCATCTCTGCTGTCTGTCCTCAGATATCCTTCCTGATCCTGCTGGCTGCATCTGGTCCTAAATCTTCAGCTTTCTCCCCAAGTGAAACAGCCCAGCTTGCCCTGGCACAGCCTGCTGCCTTGGATCATCCTCATCTCTTCCCTGTGGAAAGGGGGAATTAGAATCCCTCCCGCTAAGTACAGTCTCATTGCAGCTCCCCCAGTAGCTTCAGAGGGCAGGGACAGCCCAAACTGTCCTGCTGTGGCACGAGGCAGCAGCCTGGTTTGGGTCATTTGCCCACCCAGAGACCCCCGTGAACACACTCACAAAGGCACAGTGCTCACACAACCCCAGGCTGCTCAGTTTGCAGAGGGTGAGCTCGTGAGAGTAAAGGGTTAGTTTTGTCTGGCAAAGGCTCCCAACCACCACCACCCCCCTCCCGATTTATTTCTGCAATTGTAATTAAGGCCCTGACAAAGTGGTTTAGCTGCCTGAGTCTTTTGTTCAATTTATTGATTAGCTATTTCTCAGAAGTTCATTACCATCCAGAGGCTGGGAATTGGGAATTGGGTCTATGTGGTTTTTCAAGGCTTCATCTCTGCTTCAGATGATTAAATGCAGCCACAACACATCCATCCTGCATTGAACAGCTCTGCCCAAGGTCAAACATTCATGCAAAACAGGAGTGCATATCTGCATGTCTAAATATCATCTGCATGAATTTCCAAGAGGATGTTTTTAAAGCTTTCCCAGCAAGTAGGAAAAAAAAAAAGTATTTATGGAGGTAAGGCAGGTCATATCTTAATGCTCTTAATACAATATACTTTAATTATAAACTAATATATTAAAAAAACCCCTCAAGATCCACTCCCTCGAAGGAGGAATGGGGGAGGTGGGAAATTGTTATTGGCACAAATTGGCAGCTCCTGCTCAGGAGCTGAACGACAGGGTGGACAATTCTGCAAGACAGAAACACGGAAGAAATACTGGATACCACCATCCATCTTATACTGGGGGAAACAAAGGACTCCAGCACACAATGCTGTCCATCAGCAATCTTCATTAAGTTCACTATTTATCACAAGCACAACATACAGCACCCCCAACCTGCTGTCTTTCCTTGAAAGATTTTCTAGGCAAATGAGATGCAGCAGGTTTCATCCAGATTTCCACAGAGCATTTGTCATTAGCTAAGCTTGAGAAGACAGGATTTAGTAGAATCTGTGACATGGGTGAAAGTCTCAACAGAAGCTGAAGGGCACAGCACCAGGAGGAAGGCAATTATTGATGGAGATGCAAAATAGCTCTTCTTATTCAATACTTTTTGGGGTTTTGACCACAGCATAAGAAAAATAAACACATACTGAGGAATGGTACAGAGGGGCACCAGGGCAGGTGCCAGCAGGAACAGCACAGGTCAAACCAGGAGAGCTCAGGGTCAGGATTAGAGCTGGGAAAGTGCCCAGGCAGTGTGCCCAGGTGGTTAGGAAAGCCAGTGGTATCTTATCTTGTGTCATCAATCACGTGGTCAGCAGGACCATGGCAGTGATTGTCCCCCTGTGCTGGGCACTGGTGAGGCTGCGCCTCAAAACCTGGGTTTAGTTTTGGGCCCCTCACGACAAGAAGGACATTGAGGTGTTGGACTGTGTCCAGAGAAGGGCAACAGAGCTGGCAAAGAGGCTGGAGCACAAGTCTCAGGACTCTGCTACCCTTTCCTGTGCCTCCTATTTCCAAGGGACACAATCTCCCTTCTCCTCCTGGCACTTGTTCTCCCGTCTCCCAGGGTCAAGAACAGACACAGAGAAGATGCACTGGGGGATAAACAAGAATTTCTGCTGCTTACTGGGAATTTCACCACTTGGAAGACAAAAACGATGCCTAAACTCATCAGACAGCATTTCCAGTAGAGAAAGGTACATCTGGCAACTCTCAACACTTCTGAATAAGAAGGTCATGGCAACCTTCAAGGAGGAGAGACAGAGGCTACAGAGTAGCCTGGGGGGAGCAGAAGGGCTGTTCTACAAGGGAGCTTAAAACGGTTTAAAGTGTTGCAGCCATTAAAGTGAAGGCTGAGGACAGAAGAAACTGCTGATAAACACACTGAGGGTGTAAACCTTTGGTGAGGCAGAGTTATTCAAGCTAAGGGGCAATGCTGTGTGCCATTAGAAGGACATGGAGATAAATAGAGCTCCAGTGTAGAGGGGACATAAAATAATTACACATCTGGACCCCATGAAGCTCTCCTGTGCAGTGACAGGGAAGCCCAGCAGCCTATACCATTCGGAAATATTAACAGTATTTTTTCCTGAAACACTAAAAAGTTTGAGCTTGGCATACACCTGGGATAAAGTTTTGAACTTGGGCCTGCAGCATCATCCAGCTCTTCAACACCTGACACAGCCTCCTTTTCTTTCATGTTAACAAGGAAGGTTCCTGCTTCAGTGTTCCCTTCGTATCTGCCTTGCCTTTCACAGACCAGCTCTGTGACGTGGTGAGAGGCACTGAAAAAAAACCAATCCCACCGAAAAAAACAAGACAACTTTATTCAGGCACTTCACTAAGAGAGAAGGAGAAATAGTAAAACCCTTAAAAAAAGTTGTAGGAGTTGCCAGAGAAACCACTGCTCCTCTCAGCACACTGCTCTTTGATACCACGCTCTCCCTTTTTCAAGCTCATCCCAGTGCAAGAAGCCTTTAAAAAAAAAAAAATAATTCATTTTCACCTCAAGGACGGGAGATGAGTAGTTTACTCAGTTTCTTTTCAGAAAAAAGATGCATTGTTTTCTTCTCTGACAATTGAATTCCTCCAAAATAAATACCATTTATATTCAGACAAGACCATTTCCTGCTCCCCTTTTGAGTCAGCACCTGTGTGTGTAGCACCGCAATTATTTCCGCAGTGACACACTTGTCACCGTGGTTGCTCTGTGTTGGGTGCCAGCTGGAGCACCAGGAAACTAAGCAGGCTTTTATGTAGGGAAAAGGTGCTGGTTATTGGTAATGAGTAAGGAGAAAGCAGGGAGGGGGTTGCTTTTCCCCCTCTACCTCCTACATCCTCCCGTCTGAAGATTTTTGTCTCCAATTTTCTCCCCTTGCCTTGGGGTCCCTTTCAAGGGATGTAATTGATATAGTCACTGAAAATAATGGAATTTATAGCCCAGGCTCAACACTATAAATTTAGCTATTATGTTCCTGATGGGAAAATGAAGAACAAAATGAATTGAGACAGAATATTTGTCTTAATAATTGTCTCTTTTCTGTGCCGTATGTGTTTAATATGTCTGTGCGTATGTATGTGTGAATATATACATACACATAACTATATTTAGCAAAGGGGCTTTTTGTTTGGGATCTTTTTTTTTTTTTTTCCTTCTTAAATGACCACATCAGCACATATCCATGGCCAGGCAAGCACATTAAGAAGCCAGAGCAACAAGGTGAATTTCCCATTCTGGAGCTGTTTGATGGGGGAAGAGCTGAACTTTGCATAATCCAGACACGGTAACAACCAATTGCTCCACGCTGCAAAAAGTACACGGATCCTTCTTGGGGCTTTTGGCTGTTTTTCAGATTTATTTCATTTTTAGCCAGCAAAGTCAGAGCTGAGCCAGCACTTCTCTGCTCAAAGCCATATCCCTGAGACTCTGATAATGTTTCCCAGTGAAACCTTCCCTCTTCTCCACTCCTCCCTCCCCATCTCTGCTCCAGCTTGGGCTGGTTTGTGTTGGGATAGCCCAACATCATCCCCATCCTGCTGGAAACGCACCACCAAAGAGAAAAAAGTTCATGTCCAGGCTGTGATCATTTGTCATTTAGATAGAGTCTATGATATGAACCATGGCAAACACTGTAATGACTAATTTCAAACATTTATTACAACACTTGAGAGACTTGAAAGCTCTCCCTGCTCTTGATTTTAATAAATGCAGTCTTGAAGCAGCCGCTTATCAAAGTGACACAAATTGTGTGGTAAATAGATTATGGCACAGCTGAAATACTGGAAAATGAGATCAGAAATGCTACTATCTCCCATTTAAGGCTTTGTAAGATGCTCCGATCGAGCGGATTCCAGAAAAGTGGCACGGGCAGGGCTGGTGGAAGTGGGAAGAAGCCAAAATGCCAGGGGATCAAGGCAGGGCCAGCCGGCTGCTTATCATCCCCCCATTTGCATACGTACAATTTCTTGCACATTAACGAGTTTGTACACCAAAGGGCTGGGGAAGAGATACCCACAGCCCTTGAAGTCGGCATTTTAGTGCCAAACCAAGATATAAGACAGGCTTCATCTGGAAAGGAGTTATTATCACACCAGCAGCAAGACTTCCTCAAGCTGTTCCCTGCTCCTCGACCCCATTGTCTTCACGGAATAAGCACAACTTGCCGCAGTACAGAGAAGGGAAATATTTTGCCTTCTTGTCAAATTGCATATAGATTTCTATATGCAGACAAGCTAAAAGCTGAATTAGTGTTTGTTTTCATGAAGTTCTAAAAAAATTGGAGGCAAGAGCTTCATTTCTGGAATACGCTTTGACCAAGAAAATTGTTGAAAGTCTGGAAAACAGTTTTGTTTTCAAAAAGTATTCCCAAAGGGCACAGAGAAGGGAAGTGTGACTAGCCACATTTTTCAGCCAGCCACACAGGGACTCTGTAGGCCAGCTGGTAAAGGAACATAAACACAAGAGACACGAAAATTACCTTGCAAATGTAAGAACTTTCTCACCAAAAATAGGTTTCATTTATAGAATCAGCTCTTGCCAATTGTTTTTAAGGTACAAAGAGTACCTTATTAGGTGTCTGGTATTATGGGATTTCTCACTCAATAGCAAACACCATGAGTCAGATTATTTTTACATTTATAGCTCTCCTCCACTGAGGCCACCAGGCCAAATGGCATGGGAAGAAAACACACCCAGCTTCAGTGAAATAGGAATTTCAGGGTTCAGCTCAACTTAAAACAAATGTCACAGCTATCCTCGAGTTCACCCACAACAGCACAGACACTCATGGGGCAGGATATTCACCCCAACCCAAAGCTCCTTCAAGCTAAACTTTGAAGATCCCTCTGGTCACTGAGTGTTGAACTGGTTGCAGAGTTAAATATAGAGACAGTACTGGCCACAGCAGCCACCTGGGCTCTAAATTTGGATATCTAACCTGGAAGTTTTAAATTTGATGGAGAGAATACCTCCCCCCTCCCCCCAGCTGTGCCAATTTTGGAGGATCTTTGCCTAAATCCCCTGGGCAGTGCTTCTTTCCCTCTTTATAGCTCATTCCTTTGAAAAGATGCTGCCTAAGAATAAGGCTGCAAGTTTTGAATATGCAAAGCAGGAATATTCCCTATCAGATATTCTTTTGCTTTATTCATATGATTGAAACTCTTGCTATGGTTCTTGCAAATCCAAGGAAATGTGTTTACAGTCTCATCAACTGAAAAGAATTGGATTCCCACATTGCAGTTCAGGGGATTTTCTGGGGTTTCTATCAAACACAGCGACTCTGAAGGCGGCGACTTTAATAAGTGTCTGTATTGCAGTTTCTTATTAGAATACACAATTAAAACCAAGAGAGGAAGAAAATACACATGCTTTCTATCTCCCTTCAGGAGGAGCTCCAGAAATCTGTGCAGTGAGGGAAAACAAGTTCATCCCAACCACCCGAAGTTCTCTCCTATATTTCTTTTGCTTGATGCTCAGTTACTTTTCATCCCTAGCCATGAAAAACCTCTCTGGTTATGCACACTAAGATATAGAAGATGCTGTCAGAAGGGATGGGAGCTCTGCAGCAGCACCCCTGCCCCTTCCCTGCCACCCCTGCCCCTTCCCTGCCACCCCTGCCCCTTCCCTGCCACCCCTGCCCCTTCCCTGCCACCACAATCATTGCTTGTGCCAAGAGTGAAGCCAAAAGGGGAGAGGAGCACTCTCTCTCCAGACCCCATAGACCAGTGTTACAAACACCTTCCTGGGGGATAGTTAATACCCAAAGCAGCTTCTTGGAGCACAAAGATTCCTCATCCAGAGCATTTCCCCTCTGCTGCAGCACCGTCACGAACAAGAGACGAGTTAGAGACTTGGCTGCTGTGGGGCACAAACCATCAGCTTTCCCCAGAACTGAGAGAAGTTTTCCAACAAAATAGAAGCAGTTGGTGGCATCCAGCATGGATGAGGCACATGTGGCACAGGACTGGGCAGCTGAGCCCATTTAACACATTCCACCTTCTGGCAGTGCCTCCCCTTCTCCACTGACTGTGGACAGTGAGCCCTGGACTCATTGCTCTGAAGATCTGGCAGAAGGATCTGGCACTGTGAAGCTGGATAAGCACTAGTGATCACATACACCTTGCCTACATGACACAGTTTGAAATGCAGCTAATAGGATCTGGCCCAGAACAACCTTATTTTTCCCCTATGCACAATTCCTTTGGCCAACAAACCTACTTGTTTCATTCCTAATCAATATCCCTGAGTGAGATAACACACATTCAGTGGGGATGGCTTGGAAAAATGCAAACCATAGAACTAAATAGGAACCAAATTGGTACTATAAAAAACCTAAGAGGATGCTGAGTTTTGCTTCCAACTGCCTTACAGCAGAGCAGTGGGAACCCCACACTCTCCTCCCAGTACAGCACTGGGGGCTCTTGTTCAACCCTGACATCCATGCTTTGGGTCCTACAGTCTTAGATAGGATTTTCATGCTCAGTCAAGGCACTCAGGCACCCCAGTAGTAACACCCCCCCAAACACACATCATTACTCTGTCAGCTTTCCTCTATTTCTGCTTTATAGCCTGTAAGCAGATCCAGGGGTATTTTTGTGACAGAAACCCACAACTGTTGTTGTGTGACAGAGGAGCTGCTCTCAGACAAGTGTAACAGCCCAAAACGTAGTTTCAGTGGCTTTCATCTATAAAGCTCGAGCTGCCTTTAGGTGGCAGGTAACTGTCACCCCTTCAAAGCAGGGGACCACAGCAGGCAGAGGTGTTTGCATCAGGAAGGGCAGAGCTGGAGCTCAGGTTTCCCAGCTCTCTGTGCAACCACCTCCCATCTGCTTTTCATTTTCTCTCTTCTCAAGTCATAAACAGAAGGAGCTTTTTTGACAGGTATTTCAAGCTCTTGCTGGGTTCATTTTTTTTCCATTTAAGGAGTCATTGGCAACAATTCACCCAGCTCTAATTCAGAGGAGTGAGTCTGTGACCCACTACCCACTGCCTCTGTGCTGCTGGAGAGCCCCAGCCCAGCACTGCCCATGGCAGGGTGGGCTTCTGAGCACAGGCAGCGACCCTGGCAGAAGAAAAGACGCTGGGATAAGGAGAGAGATGCTCACACTGAGATGTAGCCATGGCAACATGCTTTTGCAGAGCAGGAGGCATATCTGCCAAGGCTCAGAGATTTGCCATTTGATCGCATGGATTTCCATGCTCTGGATGTGATCACATCACACAAAATCCAGGTCAGGCTCGATGCCTTGAATAATTCTCTACCCTCAGGGGCACAGAACTGATGTAGGAAGCTGCGTCTCATGGAGGATGTGGTAGGATTAAATAGATTATCTTTTTGGCCAAAAATAAAGGTGAGCTGTGCAAAAGAGGAGACACCCAGTTCTGCTTTTATTGCCCAGGAGGCAGTGGGGAAGCAACAGAACCTCAGAGCTGTGTGTGGAAATCTGCATTCCCTGGGCAGGAGATAAAGCAAAAGTCTCTAGAACCAGGGTAGAATCCTTCTTGCTAAAACTCCCACCCCCTCCTCCCCTTCACCTTGTCACTGTTCTCCAAATATAGGAGTAACCACATTTCTGAACTCAGAGCAGTCACAGCATCAGTTTCCAATTTTTTACCCAGGGTTGCCTCTGAACAACCCACCTGGGCTGGGCAGGCATTTGCCAAACCATGAGTTCAGACCTTCCCCTGGCCCCTAGCAATCAGGAGCAGCCACGGATGTGACAGACCCAGCAGCCCAGTGCCCATTCAGCAGCAATTCTGCTTTGGAGAACCAGCACCCTCACCCCGCACCCCTCTGCAAGCACAGGGGACCAGCAAAAGAGCAGAGCCAGGAGGTGCCAAAGGAACCTGCACCAGCACAGGTGGCAAGGAACATGCGAAGCCCTAAGGGGCAAAGGCAAGGAGACAGGGAGAAACCACAAACCCTTCAGGGCTTAAGGAGATTGGTGGTAAAGCCTGGGATGAAAATATTTTCTCTGGGGTTCTGCCACTGAGCCAGACCTTGCAGGCTGGCAAGGGCTGTATTTGCTCCGATATGTGCCTGTGCAAATCATGAAAGCCAGGTCTGAAGCCCAGAAAGAACAGGCAGCTTGAGAGCAAACAGCACAGAACAAACGAAGGATGTGCCAAGTGTTTTGATTTGAGCAAGTCTGCAAGAGCTGCTGTGAACTTCACACACCTCTCTGGGTCGGTGGGGAGAGGAAATGGGGAAGGAACAGCCAGAGTTCCGTGTCACATTGCTCATCCTCCTTTGTTTTGGTGCAATCTCCATCACCTGATCACAGGACAGGGGTAGCAGGAGCCACAGCCCCATGGAGCAGCTCTACCCTGGCTGTGACCATGTGTGCACTCAGCTCTCCGTAGTGGGGAGGGAGGCTCTAGAGATATATCAAACTTAGGTAGAAACAGGAGTCTCATCTGAGTCAGAACTTAGTGGTGCTTAGGAAAAAAAAAAAAAAGAAGAATCACAAGCTTATTTCACATTTGGAAGATATTTTCCTCCCTTTTTTTTATACTAGCAAGCCTGTAAACCCTAGAAATTAAGGTGTTCTTCACCTGGCATTTTTGAAGGAGTGTTGCCTTCCCTCAGCAGCTCCAGGGCTTTAACCTTTTTAAAACAACAGGTCCTGAGACCTTGAAAAGAAAAGCCAGCAAGGCAGAGCTTGTCCTCCATTAGAGCAGGAACAGGGAGGGAGGGGGGCACTTATCCCAGTGATACGAGTCTTCCAGAGAAGTTTAATTCACTCCCTTGTCAGGTCCTTTCCGCCTTGCCCTCCCCACTCCTCTCTGAACCAGCCTTCCTGTCCCTTGCTTTTCACCTCTGCAGGCTTGAGCATGAGATAAACATGCCCTAATTATTTTCCTCTTGCACAGCTGAGCCCTGCAGCCCTTCATTTCCTTACCTGAATGCTCTCGCTTCAAGTGGGTTATATATGACAAAGCCTTCCGAGTATATTTGTTGTGCAGCAGAACTCGGGTGTCACACAAGCAACTCAAAACCCTCTTTTCCCCAGCACAGACTAATAAGGGACATGAATTACTCAGACTTCTTACAGTCTGAGGGCCAAAAGACTAAGGCAGGGAAGAAATAAGGTCACAGATCCTCTTGCCTTCAGACAAATAGCCCGGATACCTCCCTGGTTGATAGAGATTAAAAATTGCCTTCTGTTTTGTGCTCAGGTTACAGAGGGACACCAAGAGCTTGGTGGCATTGCAACTGCCTTAACAGAAGCATAATGTCCTCCAGCTTAGCAGGCACCTTGTTGGCAGCTTCTGCAGAGGGTAGGGAGCAGTGGGAACAGCCACTGCACTGCCTGTCCCATGGGGTGATCCTTAGAGAGGCTGCTCCTGCTCTGGGCACAGGCAAATCAAGGGGCTGGGCAGTGCAAGGGAAGCTGGTGCTTTTGCTGCACTCACTACACCATTCCCTGCACACTTGTAAAAGTGAGGAGATCCAAAGCCTCCCATCACAACTGCTGCTTCCTTGTGCCAAGCACAGACCCCCCAACAGAGAGCTCCCACACATAGACTCCATCCCTGCTTTCACCTACAAACACCAAGTGCAGGATGTAGATAGGAAGGGGCACTGAAGGTCAGCAGACATCCAAACCTTGCTTTATTCAACTAAAGTGTAGTAGCAAAAACCATCCCCTAGAATACCCACTTGAATACAGGTCTTAGAAATGCTTCTACATCAGGGAGTCATGGAATGGTTTGGGTGGGAAGGGACCCTAAAGATCATCCAGTTCCACCCCCTGCCATGAGCAGGGACACCTTCCCCTAGACCAGGTTGCTCAGAGACCTGTCCAACTTGGCCTTGAGCACTTCCAGGGATGGGGCAGCCACAGCTTCTCTGGTCACCCTGTATCTACATCAGGTACTGAGCAGAAAAAGATAGGACACATTGGTCAGCACAAAGTAACCCTCTTTTAGATTTTTCTGGCCCTCAGGAACCCTCCACAGGAGGCAACTACCTTGCCTGTACCACACATGAATATGGAAACCTCTCACAGGTGATTCCCCAAGTCCTCCCTTTCCTTATAGAGTCCTTTTTTAGGGTGACTTCTTCATGAGGAAAGAAAATCCCAAAAACCATGGAGGCTGCAAAGCTCCTGCATTAATGATGCCAATAATGGTGGTATCACACCAGAGGTGTTACCAACAGATAAAACCTGTGACACAGACCAAGTGACAGAGGCCACCATGGCTTTCAGCTGTCAGGTAACTCTACCATAGTCCTTGGTCTGGGTCCACACGAGTATAGAGCTGTGCTGGCAGGATGGCTGTGGGGCCATGAACTCCCCACTGTGGAGGGAGCTGCTCAGATCATGGGAGGTTATTATCAGCTGGCCCCACAGCCCAGCTTGACATTTATCTGCTCCCCATCCTGTAAGAGCAGTGTGGAGATCTGTCATCCCCCAGCTCTGCTTCCAGAACTCCCTTTCCATAGCCTGTTTCTCCCAATTCCATGTGGATTTTGCAGTGTGGCTTGTAAGATCAAAAAGGTTGGCTGGGCTTTGCCCCAGCCCCCCCCCCTGCTTTGAACTTCTAATTATTTTGCTAATTCTGAGCCTAGTGCTAAGATGCTCTGAGCACACCTAAAACGTTCCCCACAAAAATCAAGCTGCAAAATGTCTCCCAGGATCTAATCCCCAGTGAGAAATACTCTAACCTTTCCCAGCAACCATGAGCAGAGCTTGTCTAGTCATTTGCAATTAAGCTCCTGAGCTAATGAAGCTGCTAAAAAAAAAAAAAACCAACATGAAAATAGCAAAAAAAAGAAAAGCAAAAAAAAAAAGAAAAAACCCAACAACCTCAGGTCAGTCTAATTAAGAAATGTTGTACCTTGCAGTCCCAATGTATCTTGTGGCAAACAGCTGTGCATGCTTTCAGCTTTGACAGCAGAAAAGGTGTGATTATTTATTTATTACATGAATGCAGTGAAGCTTCAGGAGTACGAGACTGTGCTGTGAGGGAGCTGAAGTAGAGAGAGAAGAAATGACATTCAGCTGGAACCTGTAATTATAAGAGGGGATGTTGACCATAGAAAAATGCAATTGTGTAATGAATACTTATGCATTAGCTTTTCTTTGAGATTAAAAGTACACAATCAAATCAAGGCCAAAGTGGAGCTTGCCCTCAAGGAAAGGCAGTTTGGAAGACAAATGTAATTATGCCACTGTCATTTACAGTGCTACAGAAACTGGCTGAGGAAACTTCAGGGGGAAGAAAGTCTTAGAGAAAAAACTATTTGGAAAAAATTTTGCTCCTGATTTGAATCTCTCTGTTCCTTCAACAAGGGAATAGATCTTTCCTGCTATCTACGGGCTCATGTACACAGGATCTCACCAGCCAACTTCTGCTCCCAGTGTGCCTTACTGATCTTAGATCTGCAACCAACCATCTTCCCTCTGCTTTTCTTTTGATGGAGTAACATTTGTGCAGCAAGAACTAGATCTGATCTTCAAGAGCAAAATTGTAATTAAGTGCCTAGCCAGAAAAAAACCAAATACTAATTTTAGAGACTGGTCCAACATCCTATTTCCTTACATTTTCCTATCCCTCTGCTTGTCTCTGCACTGTGTTAGCCCACAGCCCCTCTGCCCTGCATGACAGGATCCCAAAATTCCCAAGCATCCATCAAGCCATTGGTATGTGACACTGGTGCCCGGAACACTGATTCACTGAGCTTCACTGCTCTCTACTCAACAAGAAGAAATGACAAGGTGTTAAGCAACAGAAGTTGTAGTTAAGCCTATCCTTCTTTTTTAGCCAATTAGATCATTTTTACTATCTGCAGAAGACACCAAGGTTAGAGGGTAGCTGCCAGCACTGCTCGGGCACAGCTCATCTTGATCGGTTATTAAAATTCTGCTTGTTAGCTGGTGAGGAGAGACACATCCAAAATGACCTCACGTTGCTGAGAAACCCACTGAATTATCTCCATGGCTGAATGGAGCATTGGCACAGTCTCTCCTCCAAAAAAAAAAAAAAAAAAAAAGAAATTACAAAAAAAACCCAAAAAATCCCCATACTAAAGAAACCCAAAATCAAATCATCTCAGGAAAAACCTCAAATCTTTTCTGGGTTATATTACAGATTATCCACAGCCATGGGAATGGAGGGGCACTGTTGTGTTCACAGCTACAGCTTTCCATGAGTAAATCCCAGGTCCTCTGCCCCAGGCTCAGACTGCAGAGGACCAGCACTGCCTGGCTGAGCAAGGGCTTCACTGCAGTGCCCAGCTCAAGTGATCCTCCCCAAAACAGCCAGCACACCCCACACTGGAACAACACAACCACGGGGACAGACCATCCACCTGCACTCCAAGAGTGGGAAAAAGCCCCACAGCACACTTCTGCTAATCATAACCTTCAACCCTGAGCTACCCCACAGCCTGAGAGCTCAACAAAACCCCTGAAGTTACCAATCAGTGAGGATGCACAAAGGGACTCGAGCAGGAGGGCAGGGAGAAATTACAGGGAGAAGACAGACACCCCAAACCAGCATATGGGGATTGAGGGATGGAGGGGAAAATGGAATTTAGACAGAAGAGATGCAGTCAAGTGTGGGAAAAGGGAGGGAAGAGTGGGGGAAATAAAAGATCTCACGAGCATCCACTTAAGCTTTGAATTGCCTGGCTTTGTCTCTGCCTCACACAATGGAAATGTACAGTAGCAACAGACAGATGCTGAGAGCTGGTTTGCTTCTCATCTGCAATTCCAAACACCCTGTCAGGAACAAATATTTGAAAAGACATCTATCCAACCATTAATGTATCTAGTGGGGCAATTTTTTTTTCTTTTTCTTTTTTTTTTTTAAAGAAAAATAATTCTGCATTCATCACAAAGATGATCATGCAGAGAGATGCCAACAGAAGCACCGGAGGGATAAGCAAAGTTACAGGTCTCTCTTTAGGGCTGAAGACAGCTCGCTATTGAGCTGAGAAGGTGCAGCTGGTTGAGTATTTGCAGTACAGGGAAAGGGGAAAAAAAAAATAATCAGACAGCTGTATTTTTAACTGATCATGTGCTTGCTTCTGTTTCGTAAGATTTATTCCCTCATTAATCACTGCCCTCCCTTCATTCATGTTAAATATAAAAATGATTAGGAAAGATCCTCATCATGGTTAAAAAAATAATTAGCTGCTACATCATGTTGCACACATTCAGACAGAAAGGAGTGATTAAATTAGGAATATTAAAACCCCATTAATCTGTGTTCAACTTAAGCTCTGCTTGTTCATCTCACTGTGGCACTTATTATTTCTGACACTGAAAGATATTTGAATTACTAGCTGAAACAAGGTCACTATCAGAAAGATGTCAGGTCAGCAATTAGTCAAAGGTGGGAGAAGCTACCAGAACTGAGCTGTGCTTGACATGCCACAAATGCATCGAGAAGTCTTCCCCTCTCAGTGTAACCTGGATGAGCAGGTCAGTGCTGGGACCCCAATGGCACACAGGTCTGGATCAGCCCTGCACTGCCTACCTGCCTGTACCAGCCCTGACAAACCCTCTGTGCAACATCTGAACTCCTTAAGGTTGCCCAAATTGCTGAGTCCCAGACTTTCAGGGGACAGGCTGGGGCAAAGGGTTCAGCGTGGAACCCACACCCGGAGCTGTGCATCTTCCCTGGGCTGGCCAGGGTTCACCAGGGGCAAATGCCAACCTCCACCACAGCAGGGGCCAGCAGGGCATGGGCTGTAGATGGAAGGACGGAGTCAATGCCAAAAGAATGGAGCTTTAAGTCTAAACCAGCAGCATTGATTTCAACACCCCCAACTACCGTGTTCACCACTCGCACTAATGCCTGCGGGCAGGAGCACGTGCTGGTCACCTAACAAAGCATCTGAGATGTTTCCTCTCTTTCAAGAAGCTAAAACTTCACTTCTTTTTTGACTCACAAAGCAAAAACTACCAAGCCTGGCATAAGAGAGATCATGACAGATGCAACAGAAAGACCCTAAAAGAGTTATTTTCTCTAGGGAAATGAGTGTGAGCACACAAGCATTTGATTGCAATGAGAAAAGGTAGCCACAGATCCGTGTGTTTCATGGGCTTAGACTTAAAGTGTGGTCTGGAGGGAAGGCATAGAACTGGCATTCACTGTGTTGTCTTCCCCATTTGCCTGTCATTGCCAAGGAGGGAACATTACACAAGCAAAATCCCCCATGGGCAGTTGGCACCGGCCTCAGGGTGAGGGTCTCCAGTGCTTCCACTGTCCCACTCAAAGAGCAAGGAACCATGTTTGCTCACTGCCCAGGACAGGACAGTCCACACCTATCACAGAACCACGACAGCCATAATTGCCTATTTTACCTCCAGCTTCAAAAATGAAAACAAAAATAATTATTTTTTTTTAACAGAACTACCAGATAAGCTTTTTGGAGAGCCCCAGCAGTGCTGTGTGGGGACCTTTAGACTACAACAGGAGGTCTTTGTCGTTGCTGCAGGCCCTGCTCACCACTTCCACCATGCTGAGCAGAACCCTTTGAGATTTGTTACTGGGAGCCAGGCATTACCCACCACCACACACAGATAAGGGAGGATGCAAGCACAGGAGGACAAAAAGGAAGCTGACAAGTCAGTCACGTCTCACAGATGAGTTCCTAAGCTGTTTTTTCAAGCCACAGGTAGACTCAGGTGCTTGGTGGTTGATACCTTTGATATGTTTGCTACGCTTGCCCTCATTAAGGGGAAAAAAAAAGCACATAGACATTTTCATCCACAGATCTCCCAAAGTCTTTCCTAAGCACAGTGTTCCAGTATACAAACTATTTACTCTATACTTCATTCAGCACTGACAAAACCACCTCTGAGCCTCTTTAAAAGGGAAACAGATAATAAACCAGCTAACAAGCCTGCACTCTAATTGACAACACAGGAAGGAGGGAAAGATGCTGTGTCTTCTTGTAACCACAGGAAGAACTTTAGGGAAGCAGGATATAATTAATCGAGTTGGGATTTCACCGAGATCCCCTGGTCTTATGAAAAATGCCATAAGGCATTTAATGACCACAGGTGGGGAGAATCTTCAGTTTACATCTCATTTGAAACTGAGCACGCAGAATACAAAGTGATCCAATGCCACCACCCCCAAACCCCACATAAATTATGCTCTCCACTTTTCCATTTGCCTTCGGACATCCCACAGAGCTCCCTCTACGAGCTGTGGGACCTCTTTTTCAAATTGGGGAAACAGAACTGCTCCTTGTGACCATTCCAGTAACTGCCCAGCAAAACAATTAGCTGAATATGGATCTCTCTGCCATTTTGCTGCTACTTCGTTTTAGAAAAATGCAGCTGGGATGGGTGAAGGGGGAGGAAGTCAAACAACAAAAATGTTGTTGCTAAAATATTTATTTACTGTCAATACCTCAGGATGTGTTTGGTTCAGGCAGCAGCCACAACACAGCAGCAAGACACCCTGACTTCACCCATGACAAGTGGGATTTTCAGCTAGACACAAAAGCAGCTCCCTGTTGCCCTTGAAGGTGTCATTGACTTCACCAAGAAAAGAACTGAACCAGCAAAGAACTTTCAAAACCCTCCCTAATAATAATAATAGCATTGGCACCACAGGGCAGCTGAGTATTCAGCAGGTGAGATGATCTCTGTCTTTTGCTTCATTTGAAATGACTTTGAGGCTCACCTACATGAGAACAAAATCATACATGGCTGTTACACACCCATAGCTACCCTCTGACATTGGTATCAGGGGGGTTTATTTAGAGAACTAAGGGAGACCAGGAGCAAACCCTGGGAACTCCCATGACAGGCAGTGGCTGGTGGGCTGGGTGGCCAGGAGAAGGAGAGGTTTACTTGGTGACTGAACTTACTGTGCCAATCTGTCCCCACCCTTTGACCAATACAGTCTTGTTGACAGAGCCATATCTATGGTTAAAGTGTATTTTCATCCTAAATGCTTTTGGAAGTGAGGGAACAGGATAAAGGGAACTCTGCAGCTTTAAGTGTTCATCTGGGACCTCTGTATTTGGTAATTTGGGCATTATGTTGTGTGCACCTCATCGCTCCTTTTGCATGATTAATTAAAAAAAAAAATATCCTAAAGACCAATAACTAGGAAGAGTAAGAACACATCCAAATAAGAGGAGTTATTTTGTCCACCAGGAAGCGAGCAGACACTCTCCTGCCCCAAGTACTGTGGAATTAAGACACTCATAAATCCCTGCCCAGCAAGCCCTGGAGAAATAAAAGAGGCTTTAAATATAATCTAACCTACCACTTCATAGAGCAAGGGGAGTAAGCAGAATGGAGGGTAAGCAGAGAGCGGCAGAGGAAAGGACAAACATAATTGCTGGAGTCAAACAGAGGAAATTGCAGGTAAATACCAGCTGGATGCAATTCTAAAAACTCCCCCAAAAGCCTGAGGTGGCTCCAGGGTAACACCCAGCTCACAGCAACTGCAGGGACATGGGGTGAAGGAAGGGGACTGATGACACTGGGGTCAAGCAGAGCTGTGAAAGGCATCCCCAAATGCACGACAGCTCGTTAACCAGAGCTGTGCCATTGAGATTCCATTGCTGGATGGGCTTTTATACAGCTTTGACACTTCAAAATGGTGTTAGGAAATGCAGAGCTTGCCAGCTCTTCAGGACTCCAGCCAGCACAGTGAGTGGCAACTGCAGTACCTCTTCCAACTTGCTGGCACAACATTTTGCCACACATTCACACGTGTGTCCCGTGGCAGAGACCTGGAAGAGAGGGGGCTCAGAATGACAGATCTGTTAGGGAGGAAACTGTGCTGAGCTGGACTCACAAAAGGAAAAACAACAAAATAAATAAAAAACCCCACCATCAGCTGCACCAGCTCATCCTTTAGCTTCCCAGTCCAGGTCTGTACCAACAGTGGTGTTTCCCATGGCCTCTGGGCAGCATTCACTGTCTCAGCAGCTCAGGGAGGGTATTTTCAGGGCAGGGAAGGGCAATTCAAGAGCAGTTGAATCGCAAGAACTTTGTGTTGTCAGGGAAACAGCTTACTTGGTAATGGAAGCATCATTCTGGGGCTATTTTGTTCTCTTCATTGGTTTTGTATCCCCACAGCTTCAGCTAACTAAATCAAGCCCCAAAGCACAAGCCATGGGATATAAAGCAAAATGCTGCAGAACAAGCAAGAAGGTGAGGGGGCACACCAGTGCCAAGGCAGCAGGTGAGGATGAGCAAAGTTTTGCCTTTAATATCTGGTGAACTGCCTAACATTGCTATTAAATGCATCCTCATTAAGCAATAAATAAAACCAGGCTGTGTTTCTAATGGACGAGCCACCAGCTCCCAAATCCAGCTCCCTTCAACCAAGCCAGTCTCATGCCCTCTTCTCTTGCCAATCCATCACCCCTGAGGGAAGGGAAAGAGCCTTTGGGACCCTTCCCAGCACCCCTCCATTTCTGTTGCCCCATGCTAACAAAGCCACATCCACACTCCTTTGAATGCCCTTCTCCTGTTTCATCATCATGCCATGAGCTGTTATGGTGGCAAAGACCACATTAAAAGTGGAGAATGAGTCTTGTAGCACTGGAATGAGGGAGCAAACAGCACCTGCCACCTGGGGCAGGATTTAATTGGATGCCCAGGGTGCTGTGCAACACAGAAGAGTCTGCACACACCTCATGAGTTCAGTACAGACCTGAGGCACCACAGGAGAGAGAGAGACAGCATTTATTTTCCATTCATTGAAGACAGAAAACAAAAGGAACTCAACACTGAGCTTCACTGAAGGATGACTCAGTGTTCTGCTGGGAGTTACCTGGGCTGGGACCTGCAGAGTGGTGTGTGAACATTGGAAGCAGCATCTTCATCTCACTGAGCAGAGCTTGCTTAACTTCCTCTGCTTTGAGAGACTAAAAAGTATAATTCCTGCATTTCTCCCAGCTCCCAGTCTGATCCCTGTAAAGCTTCACTGGGCTGTAAGGAGCTCCTCACAGGGATATCCCACAACACAAAAACCAGCCAGCCCCTTGGTGATCTGAGTTCTTCAAAGCTCCTTGTGGGCATGTAGGTTGGTGTGGTTTAAGCCCAGCTGGCAAATAAGTACCACACAGCCCCTTGCTCACTTCCCCCCAGCCCCATGGGGAAGAGATTTGGAAAAAAAGGTAAACCCTGGCAGCTGAGATAAGGATGGTTTAATAATTGAAACAAAACAAAATATAGTTATAATATTAATGATAGCAACAAAAGTAGTAATGAAAAGGAGGGAGAGAGAGGAATAAAATCCAAGAGAAACAGCTGATGCACAACACAGTTTTTCACCACCCAGCCAGTACCTGAGCAGTGACTGGGAGCTCCCAGACAACTCCCCCCAGTTCCTATACTGGGTATAACTTTCCATGGCATGGAATATTCCTTTGACCGGTTTGGGTTGGTTGTCCTGGCCATGCTCCCTCACAGCTTTTTGTGCAGCTCCTCACTGGCACTGCATAGAACACTGAAAATCCTTGATTTAGGGTAAACACTACTTAGCAACAGCTAAAATATCAGTGTGTTATCAACACTGTTCTCATGCTAAATTCAAAACACAACATTGCACCAGCTACTAAAAAGAAAACCAACTTTATTCCAGCTGAAACCAGGGCATGTGACCAAGCAGTGACCCGCAGATACGAAAAACTACCTAAGAAGGCAAGAAAACAGGTAAAATTCACCAATGCTTTCTGACATTTTCCTTGGTGGAGAACATCTCCCAGTTAACATGATGCACACCAGAAGGAAAGCTAATCCTACAGGGGGTCCCTTCAAAAGCAAACTCTAGAAATGATACGTGCTGCTGGCCCCTGGCCCCATTCCCAGCACAGGGGCCGAGTGGTGAAACTGCTGCAGTCAGAAACTTTCAGTTTTAACGATTCTGAAATTGTCAGTCTGGGGGTTGTTTAAACTGCTGTTACTTTTCACAGCGGTCAAGATCTGGGGGATTTCCAGAGCGTTTCATTTGAGGCTTCTCTAATCAAACAAGTCATGGAAAGTTTTACAAGTTCATCTTGTCCCTCCTACACATGTAGGTAAATGAACCTATAGTGGTATTTGGCCCTATTTAGCCCCAAACCACCTCCACCAGGCCCTGTCCCCCTCTGACCCTGCAGAGAGGGAGCAGGATGTGACCCAGTGCAGCAGCAGGGCTGGAAGAGCTGGGTGTCTGCAAGCACTGGTACAGGGTCGTGTTACCCACTATCCCCAGATGTTTTCCAGTCACCAAATTGCTCCAGTTTCCTTGGATGGAGGAGGAGGAGACAGGCAGGGACAGACACAGGAGAAAGTTTTGAGTTTTCTTGTTACTTTTAGGTGATGTAAAATAATCTGTCATGGCTGATTTCGACTCAGTCAGCTCCTCCAGTGAAGTAGCTCTCAACACCAGGGGGTTGTTACAGCCATCCTTTTAAATTTGGGGCAGCTCAGGAGCTTGTCATTACCAAGGCAAGGAAGCTTTGGTGTTGCCATCCCCCCAGGCCCACCCCAGAGAGCTCAGGGAGGGAGCCAGGTGTGCAGGGGTGACCACATCCTGGGGTGCAGAGCCCCAGCAGCATCACTCAGAGCTGTGACAACAGGAAGGGAAGGGGGGCACAGGGCCAAGCCACACCATCACCACAGCATGGGGCAGGGAGAGGATGGAGAACGAGAGTTATCACAACATAGAATCACAGAGTGGTTTGGGTTGGAAGCAACCCTTACACCTCATCTAGTCCAACCCCCCTGCCATGGGCAGAGACACCTTCCACTGGAGCAGGTTGCTCAGGAACCCATCCAACTTGAATATTTCCAGGGACGGACAATCCACAACTTCTCTGGGCAACCTGTGCCAGTGTTTTAAAGAGTTCTAAAGCCTCTCCAAGGAAAAGTCACCTTTCTGGGTCCTTCCAACCTCAGCACAGGCAGGCTCAGAGCACTCCTCACCAACTCTGGTCCTTCATGAAATCGCATGTGTGAAATTTGTGCTGCTGCTGTGGCCCAAGTTCCCTACCTGGGCTCCCACCATTGTCCCAGCAAAGCCCAAACAGTGCAAATCTGTCCTGCCACGACAGCAAAGTCATTTCTTCTCCCTGATGCATTTTATTACCCGACAGAAGGGAACCCGTATTTTTGGAAACCGAATTACAGTTTCTTGAATATTAAAAGAAAAAGTTATTCCCTTTGCCAAGTTGCATTAATAACACCCCTAGTTTACAGCTCGCAGGGAGGGAACAGACTAAATTTTCTCGTGGTGGTTTTCAGTCCTTGAGTTAAGACCCAGAGGGTTGATCTGCTGCTCGAGGAGGCTGCATCAAACACCCAGAGAGAAGGCAGCCAGCACTGGGAAAGTGTCAGGTTTTTAGAGGCAGGACTTCTGTCTGGAGGACAACTTTTGAACCAGTGGCATCAGGACACTGCCTCCCAAGACTCTGATCACAGAAACAACTTTTAAAGAAACAAGCACACAAAGAGAGAAAAAACCCCATTTTATCTTCCCAATGTAATTTTCATTTTTACCAAGAGAAAACAGTCTTTTGTCTTTGCTTGCTGCAAGAACTTTGACCATGCAAACGTGTGGTATAAACAGGATGTTTCTTGCAACAAGGACCAAAAAAATCCCCAGACATACAAATATTTGAACGGCGTGTCCTAACCTAAATCATCTTCCAGAATTTCAACTTGATTTCAAGGATCTCATACCCCTGTCACCTGACAGAGCAGGAGGAAACTGGGCCTTGGTACAGAGGTATTTATTGTTTTTTCCTCTCTTTTTAGCCTTTTTTTTTTTCCCTAGGCCCGAATTTCTTAAATCACGACTTTTATTAAACCCCAGCATGGTGCAGATCACAGCCATAATTCTTTTTCCCCCACCTTCCCACCACAAATCCATTCAAAGTGAGTGACATTTGCAAAGTGTATTTTCACGGCCCTCCGTAATCCCTTCAGAATATTAAGACTGCATTACTTTGTCTTTGGTTACATTAACTTCAATTTTCCTTATGAGTAAGTATTTGGCTAAAAATTAATATAGTGAAGTTGAAAAGAATCTTATGATAGGAAAAAGACTAATTTCATCTCTGGCTGCTCAGATACCAGAGTACACTGGGGTTAATGTAATTAACTTACAATTTTAGCCTAGGTTGTGTACATACACTGAATCTCCCTGCTGGAAACAAGATTAGATTTTATTACACTATATATCCTGGTTATCTTCACCATGCCTCCAATATTACTTCCCTCAATGACTTCAAGGCTCTCTGCTGCAATGAAAATGCAGAACCATCTGGTATTGAGCCCATGCAGTTTATTTAAGGATTTAATTAAATGCTCTAAATGGAGAGCTTCTTTGAATTAACATTTTAAATGTGACTTATTGCAGGTTTAATATTGTCTTAATGCCAACCTGGGAAACTCCATAGCCAAGTTGTTGACGTTTAAATTGAATTCATTTGGGTGGCTCCAGGGGGACTCATTAATTAATCTAAACAACTAATGGGGATTGGTTCTGACTTTTGATGAAGATTATTTACAGAGACAATTTGCAGTGAATAAAGAGTCACAGTAGGCAAATGTTTAATTGAATTGAAAAAAAAAAAAAAAGGACATCTCATTGTGTTCAATATCAAGGATGCATCTTCCCAGTAAGCTTTGAAATACCAAGAAAGGGACGATTGCTTGAAGCTTCCTGGCTGCACACTAATAACAAAGAGAATGGGTAATTACATTTGCCTGTGTAATTTGCAGCTTGTAAGAGGACAACAGGTCTGTCTGCCTTACAGTACACAGAGAAAGACCCTAACAGGAAATATTCTGTTTTACCAAGGCCAAGTTGCCCCACTCACTTTTACCAGAAAATGGCATTTTCCAGCCAATCACTGCTGGAAAAACAGAGTCAACTCCTCTCGCTTACATTTGCAAAAACCCAGAACAACTGCAATGAGCTCAGCGGAGCCGCTTTAATTTACAACAGCTTAACCTCTAACATCCAATTTTCTTTTATTCTTTGATTACATCAACTTTGGAATCAGTTATTTGCACCTCCGAGCACACCACCAGCCCTGCAAGCACTGACAGCCAGTTATGTGGTTCCTCTTCACTAAGCCACAGCACCAAAACAGTACCTGCTTCCCCAGGTATCTGCACTCATTAAGGCAAATCATCCTTTAGCATTTTTCCTCTGTTATTATCATTATCCCATCTCATCTTCAAGTTTCCGGTAGCAGAGGTTGCCAAAGCAAGAAAACACAGTGGATTAAATGCTGTGCACACTTGGATTCCCGGGGAAACACAGCTCCTGCCCTGCCACCCCGGCTCCTGAGGGCACCAACACTTCTAAATACCTGTGATTTCAGTCAAATTCTTGAAGAGCAGTTTGTGTTTAACACAAAGCAGGTGTGGAACTGGCAAACAACCCAAGACAGCACAGCAGACCAAGAGTGAGACAGAGGTAGATCACAGGGTGAAGATGTCAACAGCAGGTTGGGGCTCTCCCGTCTGATGCACTCTCTCCTATGTGATATCTGTTCTTGCTTGTTACAGATTGCCCTTAACTTAAAGCCCAATTGATTTCAGACTTAAAAGCACAGCACTGAAGGGCAGGAGGAGGTGAAGGACAGCAGGAAAAAGCAGAATGTTGAGAAGAAAATACAACATCAAATGGCACAAGTGCTACTAACTTCTAATGTGGCCAATTAACCATGCAGAAAACTTTGATGGAGAAATTATCCAGCTCCTTAAACACTCATATAATTGGGAAACACACCAGCTACCGAAGATGTCCAGTGGGGGCTGGAGCAGCACACACAGACTGTCTCTCCCACAAAGGGGTGACAGTTACTTGGGAGACTCATCTCTCTTGGTATGAGAAGGGTGAAGGACCCCAGCTGTGCTCAGGTCTCTCAGGGAGCCTCACTGACTCTGAAAGCCTTTAGGTTTTTTCAATGGCAGTGGCCATTGAACAGTACTGATTTTGTCACCCACACAGGTCAATCCAATGTTTTGAGCTCCACTGTGCTGTGTCCAGCTGCAGCAACCAACTGCACAAAGACTTATTTTGGCTGGAAAAGACCTGTAAGACCTTCAAGTCCAATTGTTAACCCAGCACTGCAGAGTCCACCACTGAACCACATCCCCAGGCGCCCTCCCTTTTTCCACCACCACTGTATGACAGGAGTCCTGCTCCACACTAGCATTGCCCAGCTGCTTAAACCACCTCTGAAGGCTCTTATTGGGGGTGCAAACAAGACAAAACCCTTGTGAACACACTTCACCTCAGGAAAGGCTGAACCCAGGTTGGGCTCAAGGGGCTGAGTAGGGCTGTCCAAGGCAAAGCCACCGTGTTCCCCACATGCCCCAGCCTGTGCTGCCAGGGCCCAAGGCTGATCACTCTCCTCTGGTGTCTCTGGGTCAGGTTTGCATTTTATTTGCAATAATACCACAACCTGTCTTGCCTGAACGCAAGAGGTTCCAAACTTCTTTTCTTTCCAAGGCTGGACACATTCTGCATGCTAATTCGGGAGGCAATTGAGGGGGAGGGCACATTAAGGAACCACACGTAGCCATTAAGCCAGGGAGACTAAAGCATCCTGCCTGGATCAGCACTGCTGGAGACTGTCTAGAGCATTGCCAGCTGCTCTCAGATACCTACAGTGGAGCTCTTTTATGCAAACACCTCCAGTAACAGCTTTTGTGGATCTGACAGACAGAGTGGTTAAAAATTAGGCATTCAGTGGGTATCCAGTGGAGAGACATTGTACCGCACATCTGAAGAGGGGAGTCACACTCAGAAAGGAAATTCTGAATTGTCTGAAGGGGAAAGGCTGCTCAGGCAGGCAGGACAGATCCCCACAGCAAATCAAGCTGTGCTGTATCACCCATGTCATCCCTCCCCATCTTCCCAGGGATCCAGCTCCCATAAATGTGGATTCACAGACAGAAGACAGTCACATCCCAAAGGAAGCAACCACGGCAGATATTCCCTGCAAATGGGAGGATGGAGGGATGTGGTGTTTTCCCCACCAACTCTCAAAATTTCCTACAGAACCTCTTCTGCCTATTTTTTTTTTTTTTTTTAAATCACCAGCTCGCTCAGGGCTCTCTCAAGGCAGCAAGGCTTTTTAATGTATTTTATTTTCCCCAGGATTGCTCGCTCTCAGTGTGAAAAGTGTCAGTTATTTTGGGAAACCTGAAATCAAGTGGGCGAGCGATGGAATTATTCATGAGGACACCACCAGGAGGAAGGTTACCTCCTTCACCCTGATGGGAGGCCAAGAGCTCAGCCATTGTTTCAGGCTCAAAATTAAAAGGCAAAAGTTTGTGCCCCCTTGAACCTGGACAAGGCATTAAGAGCTGAAATTATAGGGAAAGGCACAGCTGGTCCATCACTGGAGTAGAGAGGGGAGCTACAGCAACACTTGAGGCTCCTTCTAGCCCTGTGCAGCCAAGTCTTCGGTAAAAATCAAGCACACACTGCAATATCCATTAGGTTTGAGTATCCACAGGGGTATAAAGCTGGTGTTTGCTTAGTCTGCAGGGCTGTGTCTTGCTTTAAATGCCTGCCCTCCCTTCCCAGAGCAGGCACCCTCCCATTTCACCCCTGGGGACTGAGATTTTTCTCATGGTGGCGTGAGGGAGAAGTATTGCTTGGAGTAATTCTTGCTTTCTAAAGCTTCTCTTAGACGTGATGCTACTTTTCTACTTGGAGCAACAATTCTGTCTGTGAAAATGGCACATCCTACAGAGAACCTCCTCAATAAAGGATGCTCAGTTTGACACACACAGGATGGAGGCTAAAGCTTAAAGAAGTGACCTTTCCTTCCAAGGCCTCTTAGAAAACAGTCCTTCAGCAGCACTGACTCACCTTAACTCTTTCCATACACCAAAGTTACACAAAGAGCCATTAAACCACCATTTCTGCTTTGCAACTCTGCCAAACAGAGAGTTTGGCTCAGTCAGTGGCAGCAAAGACAATGAACAGCAGAATCACCCACCCAGCACAGACTGTTGGCTGCAGGGGGTCACTGGAGTAAAGGAAACAATTTCTGAGCAAACAAGGCTGGGGGTTTGTGTATCTGTGTTTTGTTGTTTGGGTTTTTTTTAACCAAAGTCCTGGAGCTGCCGGGCGATCCTTCCCTCAGTAACGATTTCTGATATTCACTGCGTTTTCTTTTGAAACATCTTGTTGCTGTAGGGAACACCAGATGCTCTGGCTGTGCTGCTGTTGCCTAGGGACAGCCTTCAGACACCTTGTTTGATTTTTCTACTTCATTTATCATCAAATCAAAATATCTTATCCAAACTTCAGCGAACTCCTGTGGGTTTTGGTACCAACAATTAAAAGCATCTGCTAAGGGGTAACCATGCTGTTCCTCTCCAAGGTGAGAACAAAATAGCCAGGATGGGGAGCTGACAGATCTGGGACTGACATTTAGGTTACTACAAGACACATACCTAAATAATTTACATATACATTTCATATTTTATGTGTATAAATATATCAAGAACATATATACACACACATAAAAACTTCTTAAAACCCCTAAAATCTCTTCCAGTGATGCTATAAGAAGCCCTGATATGCAACCTATTTTAATTGAAGGCTGGTCAAACACAAATGCATGGTAGAAACAAACTTTGAAGGGCCAAAGGGCCTTCTAGGGAAGAACAGCTGATTCAAATCAGGAAACCAAATTTAGAAACAAGGTGATAGAAACTGGCATATGAAAATGCATTTTCTCTCTTACTCTCATTTACACTCCTCTGTTATAAATAAGGTTGTGTTAAGAAGAAAAAATAAAAAAGTTAAAGCGGTTATGTTGAAATGTTGGATGGCAAAGCCATCACCTTTGTCAGTGTTTGGATTAAAGCGTGACTTTCCACATCCTGCATGGAATAGAAACAGTGAAACTGGAACACTTAAATATTTACAAAGGGGGTTTATTTGTTTTTAAATACTTGTCCTACAACAGACAGAACTGACAGACCACACAGAGTGTTGTAAAACGTCACTTCTTTGTTCCCTTATGAAAAAGGAGCAGAAACATGTGCGTTACCAGAGATCTGCAAGTGCAGAACAGACAAGATTTACACCCCCAGAAGCAAACATCAGACCAAGATGCCCACATCCATTTCCATATATCGCATCAAAAAGCTACATGAAGATCCTGTCACAAAGTATGACCTTAAACCTGAGTTTCCAGAAAGCCAAGCCTGCATTTTTCATCTGAGATCCACATCAAAAACCTCAGTCTGGCTACCTCAGTCATACCTCATCTCAGCAGTGATAAAGACCAATTTTTGGCAGCCAGGAGGCACACACCTTTTTTTGTAAAACATAAAACATCAATGCAATCACCATGAAGTATGATTTAGCCTTGGAATAAACAAAGCTAAAAGACTGACCTTCTCACTGTCACCAAGATCTTGATTATCTTTGGTATTAAATTCAAAGGCAGAATTTTCCATGCCCTGGAAAAAATATATTAAAAGCCTGAATTCATATTATTCCTGAATTTTATACCTGTTTGTGTGCTGTGTAGTGTAAATATTGTTGGAACAAAGAGTTTCTGATAACTCCAATGCAGAAGAGATCAGAAATGATGAAATAAAAGTTTCCAGTTCCTCAGTGCTGATATAGATATACGGCAAAAGACAGTCAGCCCATTCTTGGGGGACTAAGTGGTTGGAAACACACAGAAAAAGCCTTAAAAAATACAATAAAACATTATTTTCCTGTCTAAACTTCCTCTTAAAAAAAAAAAGAAAGAGAGAGAGACTGAAAAATGTGAGTTATCTGCCACCTTCTGTAGCAAGAAGTGGGACTATTTTTCTAAAATCTTTTCAAATCTGACATTTCATCAAAACTTGAGCAGCCATTAAAAGCTAAGGATGCTCTGCAGTTCTGAAGCCCCTGTTTGCCCCCAAAGGTTCCTCCTCTCCCCTGTGCTGCCAACATCTCTATTTTAGAGCTGCAAACACAGACAGAAAGAGCCTTTTCCCCCTGAAAGCCCCCCCTGTCAGGTAACGACAGAGCAGAGCCTGCAGCTGCAGAAAAGCTGCCCCATCTCTGCTAGAAAATCCTGGAATAGCCAGAGGTGACAGCGGGAAGGCTCCAGAAAAGTCGTGGGGAATGGAGTCAGCTACAGCAACAATATCTCTGTAAATCGTTCTCCTGGTGAAAAGTCAGTGTGGTGCTAAAAACCACAGAGTTTTGCATTGTTACCTAGAGCATGAAATAACGTCCCCGTTGAGGGCTGCAGGCTCGTAAAGCATAACGGAGAGTCATGAATGGGATTGCCCAAGGTGCCTGAATGCTTTTCAATAAGGCTGAACTCCTAAATTATTGAGGTGCTTTGGAAAAAATCCCACTTCATAGAAGTAATTCCACAAGATATCAGCATCCCCTCAGTCCTTGCGGACTCTGTGGTTACAGAATAAGCACCCTAAAAAAAAAACATCAACCGTTAAATTATCGTGTGATTGCTGACGCCGGAGGACAACTTCAGGAGGGTGGCCAAACCCTCCTCACTTAATTCTACATTTTGCCTTTGAAGATATCAACAAGCTGCTCCAGAGTCAGCTCAGCTTCCTCAGAATTTCTGTAATGCTTATGTTGTTGGACATGTTCCTCAGGCAGAGCAAGGAAAGCTGCTAAGACAACATGAGGTAGGCTTTAAAAAAAACACTAAAAAGTGTATCCAAAAAATTGTTTCTACGGTGTGAACTTATTTTTCTTCACTGTGCATGTGGATGGACATCTCTGCCGTGGGCAGACACAAGAGTTTGCCCAGGGGTTTTCCCCTTGATCTCCTGGCAAATAAAGTTTAACACGACAGAAGATATCTATTGGCTGTTTGTGTTGAGAATATCTAACAGCGAGAGAATTACTACATGCCAGGTGAGACACCTTAAATACCAGATTAAGATACAAGTAGCAAAAACTCTGAATCGGATACCAGAGTGTAAGAGATGGGGCTGGCTCGGCTCTGCCTTGGCCGAAAGGCGGGAAATTCAGCCCAGAAAGTCCTGCTTCATTCACGCAAGAATTGGTAAAACCAGGTCTGTGCTTATGTTGTTTGGTAACTCAATTATCGCCCACTCCCTTTACAGCCTTCTGTGCTCAACTACCCAGGGCAGAGGATTAAGGGAGAGGGAACATGCAAAGTGGAAAGTCATCGGCATTTCTTTCTGGAGAAGACAGCTGAAAAGCTGGGGAGGCAGAATTAGAAAGAAGCAGCGCTGAGACACAAAGCATTCCAAGACAAATGCCCATTACCCAGCACAATGTGCTACTACTTTCTTAGGAACACGAGCGTCACTTGAATTAATTTTCTGAAAGAAAACAAACTGTCTCAACAGCAGCCTGATGGTCTCAGCAATTCGCTTCACAATTACTCACTAAACTACCTTGATTTAATTATTCAAGAAGAATCTCACTGCCACTGATAACTACTTAATTAAAAACACAACTTTAGAGCAATAAGAGAGTCACATTATATTGCATTTGAAATAGATTTCTTGCTGTAAACATGCGCAGTTCATTTTAACCAGCTTAATGTGCCAATATATTTAGAGTTCCCAAGGATTTTAAGAATGGCTCGAGCAACAGTCATCTTCCAGGGGCTGCAAACAACACTCATAAGCTTGTTCTCGCTTGGAGCAATTCCACTAAGATCAAATTAAGAAAAGCATCACTGCAACAGAGTCAGTGTAGGGCATAAAACATGATGCTCAAAAGAGTCCAAAGCTAAGAAATGAGTTCTTACCTTCCCTCTAGTCCTTCTCCTCCGCTCCAAAGCACCACCACTCTCCCTCTTTTCCTGTCCTCTCACTGCCCTGAGAGCTCCGCAGGTGAAGGTATAAAACCCTGATTGGGGCCACTCCCTTCCCATCCAGGCCTCACCAGCTGAGGATCTGCCCTGGTCCCAGCTGTGATAAATGCCGGTGATTTCACCCCTCTCCCTTCTGCTGTGATCCACCTGTGCTCTCTGGTTACAGAAAAATGGTGGGAAACTTGTGGCTGCTCTCCAAAAGCAGCCTTGGCCCCAACAACTCCTCAGTACTACCTTGGGTTCAAAGCACTGACAGGGCATGAACACCTGGTGTCCAGACTGGCTTCTGTGCCTAAACCTCAGCCCTGAAAGTCCCCAGGACCTTCTCCAACAGCCTGTGTGCGTGGAGGGGACATCCAGCCATTCCCTCTGTGACCCCGATGTCAGCGTGGTGGGAGCAGCATCCTCCACACTGGGGATCTCTGACTGAGGGCAACTGTCTGAAAGCAATTCCCATTTTATATGAATTTAGCATTTTAATGGGTATCAAGTGTTGGTATCATTAGATCCCTGCAAGAGTCAAGAGCAGTCTTTGAAAATCGGGTGGTTTTTAACCTGTGACAGAAAGAGCCGTGAGTTAATTGGCTCAGTTACTACTGGGATAGAGATGGATGCAGCTTTTGGGGGAAAGAGCTGTTAGTTGCCTATGGTCAGAGGGACCAGGTACAAGCAGGGGTGACTACAGACAACAGCATGACTCATGTGGTGCTTTCTGAGAGCACTGGCTGCATTTACACTGTGCCAAGTGTGATAGGAAAGCCTCCCAAATTACCAGCATGCCATCTCCCATTTAGTTATTTAAAACATCTCTCCTTCCCCCCAGCTAAGAGGAACCGACTCCTTTGGTTTTAATGCATTTTCAGTACAGCTGAAACTATATATGTATTTATATATGAAAAAATTAAATGACTGCCTTCTTGAATATTATCTTCCTGGTTTATTGTGTGCCCTCTCTCCCCTTCTCTTCCCGGAGAGACCAACCATCACATGAAAATGCTTTTCATCATCTGCAAAATTTGATGCCCAAAATAGCCCCACGGTTGCCCTAGCAACAAGCATTTATTCCCCCTCCCCCCAGCATCCCCCCCTTTGCATATTGCTGCATATTTCTATCATCTCTTTCCAGGCACAGTTCATAAACACGGCTGCATAATAAAGAATGTTATCACCAATGACTTACAGCCCAGCTGCTGCAAATAAGATATGAAGTGGCAAGGAAATACAATTTCATGCAGCTAGGACAACAGATTGATTGGGTGCCCTTCAAATTTGATGCCACTTCTTTAAGTCTGTCCAAATTCAAAAAAAAAAAAAAAGTTAGTTTCCCCACCTCCCCATCTTTCCATGGTAGCAACAGACAATAAAAGTGGGAGATAATTCACTAGGACACTCATTATGTCTGCAGCAACCTTGCCCTGAGAGATTGACAATTTAAAGAGATGCGCTTCTTTTCCCTGCCACCTCCTCTACTTTTTCCCCAGCCACCCTTCTTCATCAAAAGTCTTATTCCTCCAGTTTGGTTGCCTTTTTAATTCAATTATCTTCCCTTTCAAATTATTATTTCATTTCAGATTACTAGCCAGAAGGTTGTTACTGATAGAGACAATCAACCCCCTGAATGTCATTACCACCACCTCCAAAATTTTGTCCTTGTTTTTGTTTAGTTTTGGTGGAACAATAGGAAAAGCCTCTGTCCCTCAGCATTTCCATAAAAGAACACCCTATCAAGGACAAGAAGAGGTGGGCTTGTAAATTCTTCCTCACTCCTGTCATTTCTGATGGGTTGACTTTCAAGGATATGGAGATCTGCTTTGGAGGCTGATCTGAACGTGCAGAGACCACCTTGTGATCTTGTGGTACACCACTGTGTGACACAGTTCAGCGAGGACCAACTGCTGCCAGACAGGGTGTGCTGATGGACACGGATGCTCCTGCTTGCAGGAGAGAGAGAACATCTCTGGGTGCAGTCAGAGACAACCCCCCATGCAGGGTTTCTCTTCCACATTCACCTCTCCTTTCTGTCCCTCTCCTTTACAGAATTCTTTGCCCTTGTGTGTTGTACACAGCAAGCTTGTGGTGCTTGTCTCTGAGACACCATTCTTTCCTTCCTCCCCCTCAGGTGCAAACTGTCTTCCCCATGTCATCCCACATGGGCTTCTCCTCTGCATGGGGAGGGTGTGTGGAGCAGTGCTGGCAAGTGTGGGGTTATGCTTTAATGGGGGTCTTGGCACTGATCTCAGACACAGCAATTGTCATGGGAAGAGCAAGACACAAGGTGTGTAATGGGTGCACAGAGACCTCACTGCTTGGAAATAAGCAGCGAAAGAAAATGTGGTTTATTCCCATTTAACAAAGAGAACAGAGAGGCCCATCACACGTGTTGTGCAGCCTCTGGCTCCAAATTATCCCTAGAATTAGTTAACGCTAATCAATCTCAATCAAATCAACCACAGAGGAGGAAATCTCTTCTTGCAGAAGCTTTTCTCTCAGTGCTCAACAGCAGCAACAACCGCTCCAAAATTCTCCCAGAGAGCCCTGAACTAACTCATGTGCAGATGGAGACAACACGAAGGTTGAGGTCTCTGCAGCGTCTCCAGTGAGCATTTCTCACAGGCAGAGAGAAGCTGTGAGCTCTCTGCCTGCAACCAGCTCTCCCTGCCTGCAACCAGCTCTCCCTGCTCAAGAGCCCAGAGATACAGAGATGGGTTTCTCCTTAGTTTCTTTCATGGATTTTGTTGTTTGTTTGTTTGGGTTTTTTTTCACAGAAAGGGTTGTAAAGCATTTGAATGGACTGCACAGAGAAGTGGTGGAATCACCATTCCTGAAAGTGTTCCAAAACTGTGTGGCTATGGCACTGGAGGACATGGTTTAGTGGTGAACACGGTGGTGTTACTGGGTTGACTGTTGGATTGATGATCTTAAAGGCCTTGTCCAACCTTAACAATTCTGTGATTCACCAGACTATACTCAGTGTGTGACCTGCAAGATCCTGTTGGCCCTCAGTTCCCCCTTTCCCATCAGTACATTGCAATAATGGCTCCAGAACAAGGTTTCAAATACAAACAGCTCTGATTTGTGCACTGAGCTGGATCTGAATCCTGGCAGCTTGCACTCACTGCCCCTTAGGATGTTGTGATGCTTAAATGTGTAGGACATTTGCCAGCTCTTCAGATGGAAAACATGAAAGCAGCTCAGAAAAGGATTATTACTATTATTAAAATGAGAGATGAGGTTTTAAACCCAAAACTGCGCATCAGGAAAGTTAAAACCATTTTCCATCTTGAAATATGTTCAGTGATGGAAGAGTGAAGTCAGCATTAAAGCAGCATTCATGGGTCACACAGAAGAGCGTGTTTAGGAATGGTGGTGGAAGAGAGCACAGCAAATTTGGTGGATTTTTGTATCTTTTAAAGTACAGATGAAGAAAAGCAGAAAATGTGTAATATGAGAAGGAAAGATTTTTACAAACTAATTTCTACCACCTCCTTTGAGGCATGAGCAGCTCTTTAATCTAAGAAGGGTCATTTCTCTGTCACTTTTCTGCCCTAAGTGGAGGCCAAGTTCAAGAGAACTGTGTTTCTTTTAATTTCCTTTGGATACAAGTACTTGGATATAGAATCCCATTTATCTTTCTTGACTCAAGTAAATAAATTGAAAAAAAACCAACTTAGTGTGTCCTATAAATACCCCATAATATACTAGATCCAACATCACTTTTTTTTTTTTGCACCTAAAACCTTAAACCCTCCTGACACCATAAAACATCGGTGTCCCCCATCCCATGATTGTTTCCCATAATCTAGGAGAACATTAAAGAGAGAAAAATTGTACTGAAAAATTGCATCTTATCTATTTCCTTCCTTCCTGCCACCACTCTGTGTTTTTGTCATTGCAGGTCAGACACCTGCTCCCCACATTATAATCTGGGGAGGTGATAAATGCTCATTGGCAGTGATTACCAGTGGCCCCATTCACTGGGTGTCAATCTGGAAACAGGCATCTTCCCTCAGCTGCCATTCTTTGTCCTGCCAACAAGGCCCAAAAGGAGGGGAAAAGGAAAAAAAAAAAAAGGAGCTGACAATTTTTCTCTCCCTTCTCCTTGTCCCTGGAGGCGAGAGACACTGCCAGGATGCTGCGGAAACGAAGCAGGGATGATGCAATCTTACATTCCTACAAACTCTTATGAGACTGGGGCATAAGGAGGTTAATTTGCATGAGGTGGGAATCTCCTGGGTTTGACCATGACCTCCACGTGGCTATGGATATATTTAACATGGCAAGACAGATAGGCAGAAAGCCAAATTGCAACACAACCTGGCAAAGCCCAATTTAATCATAGTTGCACCAGCGACGGGCAACCCCCTGATTGACTGACCTTTCCTACTGCTGGACTGCATCACATCCTCATTTAGGCAGACCTTGGGCCACCCCAGCAGGGTTGAACAGGTCAAGGAAGAAGAGTTTCATTTGGCCCAGTGTAGCAGGTTATGGCTGTATCCTGCTTCCAAAGGAGTGGCTGCAGCACATGCATTGAACATTCCCTTTGGATCAGGCACAGCTCTGGATTCTACACATTTCAGTCTTGCCACAGGCCCTCATCCTTCCTTTTGGAACTCCTTTTGGTGTCTGCATCTGTCAGTGGTTGTTGCAATGTGTGCTACACCACATGGACTCTACACCTTGCCCATCCCCTGGAATGTTTGTGTCCGGTCTGAAAACACACAGTATTTCACAAGCAAACCTGGAGGTACTTGGGGAACCTTTCAGTAGGTAGAGGAGGCTCCAACACTGCAACATGCAAGAACTCAGGAGTGCTGATGGCCACCCCTGTTCACCACCACCCCTCTGCCCTCCAAGCTGGAGATGGGCGCTGGCATTTCCACGTGCATTTGCTTTGGACAGCAAGCAAGTAGGGAATGGCATCACATCCTTGAGCACAGGGTGAGTGGAGCCTCTGCTGGGCCAACAAACTTCCAGAGCATCCTTTTTGTGTTTGAACCAGTGAAGTGGGAGTGAAGCCCTTAACAGAGCAGCTCATGGTTCCCCAAATCACTCCATCACTTCACAGGAGGGGAGGACACATCCCAGGAACTGGCTCCCAAGTTGGCAATTACACTGTGACTCTGCAGTGCAATTATTCCTAAATATTTATACACACTCGCCCCCTTTGTTCTGCTTTTATGTGACATGAAGGGGAATTTTGGCTCTGTTCTCTCTTCCTCACCTGGCTTTGCTCTGCCCTTTCTGCTGGATACAAGGGATTTGATTGAATTAACTTAATTGGCCAATGTATTGTTCAGACAGCTGTGACAGAAATGACTTCGTGCATTAGTCAGGAGGTTAAGTGGCTCATGGCAGCTCCCAACACCTTTTTTGCTGCCAGACACCTCTGTACTGACTCGGAATCCCTGGGTTTTGAGGCAGGTTTAGAGGGCAGATAGATCTGCTGTGTTGTACAGCACGTTTGGGTACCAAGAGGCCACACAGTCAGACGTGCCCATGCCTCTGGCTCCTTGCCATGCTCCCAGCCATTGGCCATGGCAGCTGCATTGGAAACTGTGTCTACATGGCATTTTTCTTGAAAACAGGGAAACTGAAAGTCTGGAAAAGACTCAAGCAAGCCGATGTTTCTGCCTTGTCTTTATCTCATGCTATGGATAAACTTGGCCTGCCTTGCAGACCTCAGAGCCTCACAAGGAAGGCTGTGTGTGCCCATGCCCTGCTCTGCTGGTACCTTCACCCCTTCACCTCACCCTTGCAGCCCGAGTTCCTTCCATGTATTTTGATATTGGTGGGACCACATTCCTGTGGATGCCTCCATGGGAACAGAGCAAGAAACATCTCCAGATAGACATCCAAGTCTCCAGAGAGTCATCCAGGTCTCCAGAGAGGATGAGTTGTTCTTAGGCAGACCTTTCTCTCTCCCCTCTGACTCTGTAGTAGCTGAGATGATGAGACTCATAACTTCAGTGCCTCAGATAAGAGCCTTAAAGGGACTACTTGTCAGCAGTCCTTCCCCTTCTGCCTTGAACCACTGCCTGTTACTCATTACATTTTGCACCAATCACACAATTTTACAGACTGGAAATCCAAGATATGCATCATCTGTAACAGTGTTAATACTTTGGCCTCCTTTGAATTCCTGCAACTAGAAGAAAAGCCAAGAAGAGGTAGGTCAGCAGCACAGGGCAGCAGGAGAACCTGATGGCCAGGGATGTCACGGGACAGGTCAGGACATAAAATGGGAGAGACATATTTCACTCTTGTTCTCATGGGCTGCATCACTCAGGATGGAGCCAGGCCCAGCTCCCTGTGCTGTGTGTGTAGTGTATGTGTATCCCCTGCTACAGCAATGGGAAAAAGGCTGTCACCTTCTGTCCCTGGCAGCAGCAATGGCCATGGTACAGGGGTGATGGGCACTTCCAGCACATGTCCAAACAACCCTTTGGGATGTAATTACTGCCTCTACCACAGCTAGGGATTAAAGTGTCTCCCGTGCTCACAGCCCCCAGTGCTCACAGCCTTCACTGCTCTCCAACATTCTCCAGTCACTGGCTCCTGACGTAAAACCAGGAGTCTACAGCTGTGACCTGGGCAGGTTGATGTGTCCATGCAAACCTGACTAAATCAGTGACTGAAGCCCCACAGATCTGCAGTGACTTTGGGGGTGCAAAGAGAGACAGCAGCAGTAATGTCAGTGTTACCTGGGGAGTGGCTCTGTCCCAGCCATCACCTTCCCAGGATGCTGCCAGCACTCAGACTGAACTGCCCTCTCATGGGTGGAGGAGGTCACCTCTAGATGACTGGAAAGGTAAGGTGTGGGAGAAGCTCCTATTTACCACTTCCCTGCACCCTGAGCACCCTCTGGCCAGGCAGTGGCCCATTGCCCAGGGGGGCAGGACGGCCCTTCCCCAGCACCACGGGCACTCGAAAAACACATTTAAACCTTACCCTCTGCATACACAGGCACGGAGAGAATGGCAAATTTTCATAACCATTCTGATTTCCGCTAACTGAAGCCAGTGTAAATCTCTATTTTTTATGAATCTCACTTACATTTTGTGCCTGACTTGCGCATAAAACTTCCCCAGATTTACACAAGCTAACTCCATAAGTCATCCCCTTCCCAATCGGGCCCTATATCTTGATGACCTTTAAGAAACCAATGACTGCTTTCCTGTTGTTATCCATAATTGGAAAAGCACTGGAGATAAGAAAATTTATAGCAATGAGTGATCTACCTGCGAGAGACAATAAAGAACGTCGGGCGGTGAAAGAACGGGGAAGAAAAATCCCACACACGGACACGCGCAGGCGCACGGGCACACAGGGGTGTACCCACAGCTCAGGCTGAACCCTCCCTGCCTTTACTGAATACCTCCCAACTCCTTGAGCCCTTTGTTCCCCTGGCCATGCAGCCTCCACCCTATGGGACAGATGCATCCCTGCATTTGAGTTTTCTCGGAATTTACTCGCAAATCTTTAGGTTTAATGTGAATGAAGCATGATGTAGGAATGGGTTCATTCCTGGAGTGGATAATCCCATCGCTCAACAGAGTCCTCTAGGAAAGCAAGCCAGGACTGCATTGTTTGTAGTGCTACAGGTACAACACACAGGGAGGTGGGCAGGGTAGACCTTAGTGCTCCTCATGTACACACATCACTTTGGGGTTAGTCATGGAGAAGTTAATCACCTCACCACCATCCACAGAGATCTCTGCCTGCAGGAATCATTCCACACAACAGGATCACTGAACTCCTCCTGGGCATCAGAGGCCCCATTCCCAGACTGAACCTTATTTTGTTTCAAAACAAAGGTGGAAGCTCACGTGCTGCCACATCCCTTCTCTGGGACTGAACCAACAGATTGGGGTGCAGCACTCCCGTTTGTAAGAAGTGGGAGTTGTCTGTGAGGCAGCAGTCCTGATCTTGGTTGGACCCAAGAAACCCAGGACATGTCGAGACTCAAGAAGGGAAATGGTTCCAGTCACATCTACATTCAAGTCAAAGTAATCCTGATGACTTTATTGTCTCTAGGAACCAAGGAGGTCCTGAAATGAAAACAAGCATTTTCCAGACCAAGGATGAGGAAACAGCCACCAGCAGTGTTGAAAGGGCTGAGTGTCTAAGGTGTGCAAAGCAATGAGATGAAAATCTGTATGCAAATAACTCTTCCAGCTTTACAGTAAAGGTTGCCTTCCACCTTCCTGCAAGAGCAGGAGACTCCCATGAAAGGCAGCCAGGATTCAGGGGCATTTCAGGGGAGAAAAGTCCCCTCACTCTGGGGTCAGATGTAGCACACATGCAGGTGGCCTTCAGGAGGTTACTCATCCCTTTCAGTTCTCCATGTCAAGTGGCAATGAAGAAGCAATGCTCAGTCCCTCCAGCAGGAGAATTTTCAGGCAGTTGGATGAAAGTTGCTGAAGCAGTAAAAAGGTGGTTTCCAGAACCACTGCTGTAGCTTGAGACACGCATCTTCTGCACCCAGTTTGATTGCTGCACAAGTCTATCTACCACTCTGGCTTCAAATGCATCCCAGCCACAGGTCTGTGCCTCAGCTCAGCTTTCTTATTTGCAGCCAGCAAGATTACACAGAACTATCTGTAATAAGTAACTCCTGGGAGAGAAGTTTAAGTGAAACCAGTAAGAGCAAGCTGCTCAGAACCAGAAAAGAAAAATCCCAGCAAAACAACAGATGACAAATTCCTGGCAGGAGCTGGGATGAGGAAAGACAAACAGAAAGGAGCGGTTGACTTTGAGGAAACCCTGACAGCTCTCCCCTGCCAGCTCTCAGCCCTCACAAATAAAGATCTCTTGCAGCTTCAGCAAAGGTCACTGGGTTGTGTGTACAGCTCAAGGCTGCTCCAGATGCACCCAGTTTGCAGTTTTTGAGCTGGCTCCCTGTGAGCTCTGCCTAAGATTTTTTGGGGAGTGAGGTGGTGGCTGAATACCCTCCCTCCTCCCCCCCTTGCCGGGGTCTCCTCCAGCTGCTCCCCTCCAGTCCTGCTGAATTCAGTCTGTGCAGAGGACATCTGTATTTTCGGATTATTCATTATGAATTGATTAGTTCATCCCACAGTCACCCTGATCATATTCTTCCTATGTACTAACATCTCAATGAATGAGCAGTCAAGTAGAAAATGAATGCATTAGTGCCTGATTGTATTACTAAGCTCTTGTATATGCTAACGAATGCAGCAGGGCCTAATTCAGCCCAGTAACAAACAGGTAGTTACAGAGTTAAGCAGCACAAGTGTCCAAACAAGAATAAAACATCAAAAAAAACTCTTAATATCTTTTGTGCTTAACATTCAAATTAGCTTTGGACAGGAGTGCTTGTTTGAGGAGAATTCTTTTGTCTGGGTATAGAGACATTTTCCTGTTAGTATTTTCACAATGATGACACCAAATTAGCCACTTTCGTCCCTGCCAGAGTAGAATTGATTACAAACCACCTAGTTAATTAAAAAAACAGCTTGCATTCAGACCTGCTTTTAAGAAGAAACTAAGCTCAGAAAATTATTTTCTGTAAGTCCATTGGAAGAGCTATTTGCAATAAAATATGCCAGATAAAATTCTCTGCTGAGAACAGAGAAATGCCGCTTTTTTCCCCCTTCCTTTTTTTTTATTTTTAATCATACACTGTGTGAGACAATTTCCTATTTCCATCCACAGCACCTACAATTGCATACACAAAAAAGAAAAGCTCAGAGAAAGCACACCAAGCTCAAAAGGAACGGGCACATTTTCTGAGCAGGTTGGCCAGTCAGGAACTTTGTCCTTGTACACTGACTTATGCATGATGCAGAGAATAGCAACTCTCTGGATCACAATGTGTTCATCAAAACTTTATGAGTAATAGATGAAAAAGCCTGGAAAATCTTCAGACAGACCAAGCCCTAGGTTTGCCTCCCTTGTTCACAGCAGACCAGTGCTGCTGCAGTCACACAGAGCTGTGCAGTCTCAGCACACCCACTGCTGTGGCATTTCGGGGGGCACCGAGCACACAGACCTGCTCAGGCTCCTCAAATTCACAAGGATATTTACTCAGGCAGCTTTTCATATGGATTTCCAGACAGGCTCAGGTTGTGCAGGCAACCAGCATCCTAACAGGTTCCACATTATTCCTCCTATCAGCTGGTTACTATTCAAACACAACATGGGCAGTATTAAAAAAAATAATAGTTTTTCCTTCTTAGGAAAAAAAGAATCAGCTACAACACCAAAGACACTGCAACAGCTGTCAGAACAAGGTGTGGACAGCACCTCCCTCCACAAAAACGTGGGCACTGACCCCTCCACAGCCCATTAAGGTGACAATTGGGAAGAGCATCAGCTGAGTCCAACATGACCTGAACAGAGCAAGCTGACTCTGCCATGAGGTTGCATTTCTCAGGCAGCCTTGCTGGCTCAGGGGCTTGTACAAAAATCCCTAAGAAACCCCTCCTGGATTTTACTCCTCTTGATGTTTTTCCTAAAAGGGACAGCAACGTGCAGCAGGTGTGCAGAGAGGCCCTGGGCAGGGCTGGCTACCCCTTTAGAACTCTTTCAGATCATTGCACTGCAGAGGCTTCTGGTGCAAACCCAGACCTGCCAGTGATGCTGGACAGCTGATCCGTGGGACTGTGAACTGTAGCTGGGCCAGCAACCAGCCCTGCAGAACCAACCCTCCTCATCCTCACCCGCTGTGCTCCTTGTACAAAACCCAAGCAGTGCCACGAGCCACACGTGCACGGCCTTCCTCTGCCACTGACCCAATGCCAAATCCCTTCTGAGAGCAAACGCCTCTAGCAGGGGGAATTTGGCTGCTCCTTTGACTCAGAGATGGGCAGCTCTCCCAGAAGTCAGCTGAGGGAGATTTTAATTTCCCATCTCTGCTGAGTCTCTAATGGACTGGACTTGGCCTGACTGTGTGAAGATACCCAGACCCTGTGACCAAAGACCTGTCCTCCCATGAACAGCAGGACATTGTGGAACTGAGTGCTCAAAACCACTAAGTAGAGTCTAAATTAGAACCTGGAAGAGGTGCCTATAACAACCTGAGTGCAGAAGACTGACTCATCCCCTTGTTTTCCCCAAGTGCAGACTGTAGATGTTTGGCAATAGACCAAAGAAAATGACAGTATAAACTGCCAGATCCCAGCAAATCTCCTCTTTTGCTGCCTCTGTTTTTCATTTCCAAGAGGTAGTGTTGGCTTTGTTGCTATCCCATAGAGCAAGTCTTATTCTCAGCTCTAAATCTGGCTCCCCCATCTTCTTAATAGTCAAAGTGACAGAGGGATTGGTCTCAAACATTAAAAACTCTCTCCAAGTGTCAGTCAGCCCTATACAAACATTTGGGGGCTCCTCAATCAGTAGAAAGACAAGTGGGCTTTGCATTTTGGTTAAGGGCTGCTGAAGTCTTGCTGTGAGGTCCCACATGGGAGTCCTGCTGGCTGCACCCAGCTTGAAGGGAAAGTTCAGCACTTGAAGTCCTCCACAGGTGAGAGAGTCCTAACAGAGGCATGAGAGCAAAGGCCGCCAGAAATGCTGTATTCATCAGCCTTTCTCTGTGTGTGGAAGAGATGTGCAGGTTTAAAAAATGCATAGTAATAGTCTGACTTAAGTGCAAGTGAAAACTGCTGGGCTCCAACTTGCAAGAGAGCTCTGCAGGAACAGTGAGCGTGGCCACAGTGCAGACTCCTCTGAGGATATAAAGGTGAAAGAATTGCCCCAGGAAAGGTCTCCAGAGCTGCTGCCTCCTCGCTGCCTGGGGCAGAACTACTGAAAACAGGGCAGCAGAAGAGTCAGAACACACCCTCATTGCCTGCAGCATCTGTTAGTCCTGCTGTAAGGCCAGCAGAAATCATGGGTTTGCAGTGTGGGCATGTTTCCACTAAGAACCTCAGTGAGACCATTCACTCTTTTTATACAGCCCACCAAAGAGCCATTTAATGATAACGACCAAACCTGGTTTCATCTTGGAAACCTTTAATAGGCTCCTGTATATTATTGAGGTTTTAATGGAGCCAGGAGAAAACCAGCAAAAGCAACACAGACAGTGTGAAGACACTGGTTTTCTTTTCTGAATTGAGAATAAACCACTATTTCGAATTCTTTCCTCAGTATTTTCTGTACTTCCCATTCACTCAGAGAAGTTTGTACTTATTATTTCAGATTTTTCATCACATCTTTCTTCCTTTTTTTTTTCCCTTTTTTCTACAACCATTGAGGCAAAAGAATATAAGAAAAAGGCAAAAGAAGTGATGATGACCACATTAGCCATTCTCCAAGGACTGACTATTCTTCAAAAATCTGGCCTTTTGCTCTTTCACTTACAAGGACAAAGAGCTTGAGAAGGCAGCATGCACAGGCCCTGGGCAGAGAGCAGGACACAGCTCATGAGCTGTGTGACAAGTGACAGCATTTGGTGGGACGTGTTTGGAAGAATCATCTGGCCTTTCCAAAGCTGGACACGTACTAGAGGTGGATCAGACCAGTTCATTTGCCTTCCCTTGAGAGATGCCATTCTCCCTTTCTGGTTGAGGAGGGCAACAAGACAGGGGGATCTCCAGGCCTCTTTGAACACTAACACAGAGAAGGGAAGCAGAAGATGGGGCCCTCCAAGTTCCCCTCAACATAAGCAGACAAGGACATCAGAAATATTTTGCTGGCTCAGAGGCAAACAATAGGACCTACCTGGTAACTCGATAGTCCCAAGACTTGTCCTGTACAAAACAGGATAAGCTTCTCCATAGAAAATGATCTTTTCGACATTAGCTACGTGTTCCTGAGCCAGAGGAAAAAACTCTCTCAAGAACAGTGATAAAACCTTTCTAACTGCTGGGAACGACTAGGTTATCAGATGTTTATGGTAATCAAAAGAAGACAGTGATTATATTCAACCCCAGTGGGTTAGCTTGGATATCAGGCAACGTGGGCACAAGTACTCATGATTATGAGCTCCTGGACTAATAAAGCCAATTAGATATAAACAGAAGCATCAGTAGCGAATGAAACTAGGACCTCTGTTCCCAAACACAACTCCACCAGCTGAGCATTTTGATCTGTGGAAGCAAAACTGCTTTAGATAAACAAATTTGACAACCACATGTTTTACTCAACACGTGCAACTGAGCAGATTTCTAGTTTCACCCCATGCCTCCCACAAAAGAAGAAGTTATGAGGCTTTTACTCTTGCAAGTGAAACACTAAGTTTGGGAGGCAAACTGCCTTGGAGGGAACCCTTACAGTGATTTGAAGTTAGGTTTTATATCACATGAAGTGGCAGTGAGATGGATTGTTTATAACATAAGGAAAGCCTTGTCTTGCTTCACCAGGGAACTACATACAGAAGACAGGTTGCAGGAATTGGCCAAGCAGTTCAGAAGGGGAATGTATTGCACCAGGGCCATGCTCCCAGCTCATGTAGGAGCCATTTCCCAGCACTCCAGCATCTGCCTGAACTGACCCACAGCCTTCAAATATGGTGCTTTCTGCTCCTCCCTGTACAAGGACATAACCAACAGAGGCTGGGAGCTGGGAAGATGGGGCCAACAGCTTGGGGTGGGGAAAGGAGGACACGGGTCTTTCGGGTTTTGCGGTGGGTGGTTGTTATTTGGTTTTATTTTTTTTCTTCTTTTTGAGGAGCTGTAGTGTCATCTTGTTTTATTTTCTGGCACTGCAGGCTGCTGGCAGGATGACTTGGTTGCCAGGGAAACTGCTGGGAAAGTGCACAGGGCTGCTGCCCGCATCTGGGCACCAGAAACACCGACTGCCAGCAAGGATGCCCACTGCCTCTGGCTTTGCTGTGCCAGCCCAGGGTGGAAGGAGCAGAAACAGCAGCAACACTGCTCAGATTAGAGGCTGATCCAGGGCTCTGAGCCAGAGAGTGAGCCCTGCACCAGGGTCAGGATGGACAGCTGGCCCTCACCTGCCAGCAAGGACATGGTTAGCCCAGTGCCTAAGGGAGGCTCTACTTTTATTATTTTTTATTTTTAAATCACTGCCATTAGAAGAATTGTTATGGTTGGCAATTTGCAATAATCAATTTGAAATCACGGTTTGATTAGTTAATGCATTTTCTGCTGCTCTCTCCTCTTAATTTGATTGGGGAGAGAGGGGGGCATTTTATTTTCTGCTTTGTGACTCTGCTACAGCTCCAGCAGTACGTGCATGTGGTGACACATCCCTGCTCCTCACCAGTCCCCTGGGGCTGTGCCAGGTTCCAGCAGCACTGTGTGCCCTGTAGCACGTCCCAGCCAGGCTGGGTATCCCCTTCCCTCTCCAGGCAGCCAAAAGAACCATCCTTCCTCACATTCCCCTTGGGCTCAGCCAGTGCCTTCTGCCTCTCCAGCTTGGCACAAAGGGCTGTGGGCAGGTGGGTGGTCAAGTGAGCTCTGGAGCACAAAAAGAAGCTGAACATCAGCTTCTGAAATATCTGTAATACACGATAATATCAAAAATAAACTCCAGGCAGGCACTGATCTTCATACATGGCTGTGCTGGAGGTTCTCGCTTCAATGCCTACACATTATTCCCACCACCAGCAGACAGAGTAACAAAGCTGGAGGAGCACTCACAGGAAGGAAAAGAAGGAAATGCATTTCCCTTTCTCTTTCATGACAAATTCAGGCTCCAAATATCTTGTTAAAATCCATATTTTTCCATGCCAAACGTGTCCATCCTGCTAAGGCAGTGCAGCTCAGTCCATGCAGGCTGCTCATGGGTGTGCCCACACTAACTCTCCTTTCCAGGACATCCCATGGTCTTGCTGGGATTCCACACCGAGCTGTGTCTTGGATTGGCTACACAAGCACTAAGACCCAGCCTCAGGAAAGGTCAAATTTGGAGCTGCAAAGCACCCAACAGCTGTGACTCCAAGAGCCAAAAGGAAATTCAGAAGAACTATGGCTTGCAAGGACCTGGAGAGCCACGATCCTCACAGCTTTGGGAAGAGCTATGATAGTCACTTTGAAAAGGTCTTTCCACCTTTAAAATGACACCACTGTGACACAATGTACCTCTCCCACCCCCTCCAAACCAAGTCATCTCTGAAAAAAGAGCAACTTCTGTTTTGACAGAAGAAATGAAGTGCAAACCAACGTCCTTTGGACTTGGCATGTCCCAAATTGTAGAGGGGGGAACCTCAGAATGTGCAGGGGACACTTTCAGTCCTGTGAAAGTGTAAGAGATGCTGGGCTTTGTTTGGCAGAGTTATAAACCCCAGATCAGACTGATGGACAGAGTGGTTAGTAGAGAACCAGGGAGAATATTTCCATCTATTACCTTTTACTACACCACCACCAAGGTGACTCAGGCATTGCCAGAGCCCAGAGAATCCCAGATTGTTCCTCTCCATAGCAAACACTGTAACTTCCAAGAAGTCAGCTGGGGCCACCCAGCTCGGTGCTATTTTTCTCTCCCCATCACTCACACTGTCTTGTAGCTCTTCATTGCTGATCCTTCCTTTCCCTTCCTGCTCACACTATTCCTGTACTAGGCAGCTTCCTCCACCCACCTCTCCCTACCCCCAAATCTCTGTATTTGATGCTCTGTTCCCATCTCCTCAGTTATTCTCAGCACTATGTACCAAAGTTACACCAGGCAGAAAGGCTGCTGCCACTCTCCTCTGCTGCCCTAAGTGAGCAAGTTTATCTACGTGCCTTAAAGGGGGAGGAAAAACCCAACAAATCCATCTTTTAAAAGACTTTATACATCCCACCTGCTCGTAGAGCATCCTTGGGAGAAATCTGGATTGTTGTGACTGACATTACCTGGTGCAGCAATTAGAAGCTGTATTTACAGCCTTGCTACCATTTTAATGCTATTTTGCATCTGTTGTGCTCTCACTTAGAGAGTAAATGTAGTGGGGAACATCTGTTTTCAACTGCCAGCTCAGGCGATGTTCCCCGGCCAGTGATTTCCCCTCTGCTGCAATGGGCTGTAATTATTTCAATTACCATTGCAGGGACATCTCCCTGCAGCAACAGGTACCAGCCCTGGCTCAGTTTTTTGAGCAGAGTGGAGGTTTTAGGTGACCTCACTGGCAGTTTAACTTAACACCCCCCCACGATCCCTCTCATGCCAGGGCTCTGCTCTTGCTTTCCCTCCAAACCCAAAAAAACCCAACAAATGGGGTTGGTCATTTTACAAAAAGTGATGAAGATAAAGAAAAGACATTTACCTCCCTCATCTCTATCTATAGCACCAAAGATGTACCCTGGAGGCCCAGGTTGAAGGATCATGACTGGGGGAATGATACAGTTCCAGTTGATTTTGAATCTGTACAGGATTTGCTGTTGCAACTGAGTGCACATAAGATGATGGGACCTGATGAGATTCATCCAAGGGTGTGGAGAGAGTTGGCTGATGTTATCGTGAGCTCTCTCACAGCTGTCTGTCAATGGTCCTGGGAACCTGGAGAGCCCCAGTCAACTGGAAGCTGGTAAATGTTATTCCAATTTTCCAAAAGGGCAGGAATGAAAACAATGGTAATTATAGGCCTGTCAGTCTCACATCAGTGACTGGTGAAGTTGTGGAGAAGATAATTCCTGGAATTTTTGAAAAACACTTGAAAGACAGTGCAGTCATTGGACAAAGCCAACATCTGTTGATGAAAGGACAGTCATGCATGGCACTACCAGGTACCTGGGCTGGAGGCTAATGCTGTGTCCCTTATATTCTCTTCTTCTCTACAGTTCCCAGAGCATCCTTCAGCCTAGTCCAGTAACTTATCTGGATCAGAAAAATGGTATAGGTGCAACTGAAAAGCATTTCAGATCACTGCACTGATACAGTTGTGGACAGAGTCCTCCTCTTTTTGACTTCAGCTATTTCAAGTAGTCCTGAATCAAGCTAAACTAGCACAAGGGCATCTTCTTGCCCAGGGTAGAGTTGTGTGGTCATACTGGGACTGGTTTTCTCAAGGCAGAGCTCAGATGTGCTGGTGAGGCACAGTGAGAGAGCTGGGTGGCAACTGTAGCTGGGGGAAGCAGAGGAGGTGGCAGTCTAAGGTTGCACTCTCAGCAGGGTGGTGGTGTCACAGATCAGAAAGGTTATTATGGATCTTAAATGACAGGCTTAGGCTGTGTTTGGAAACCTAGATCCTTCTCCAGCACCTGCCCCAGCTGGCAATGGATCTTTTCCACCCCTCACTTCTGTGACAGCCTGGCTCGAGCTGCCTTTGTCAGCCCTGTAACACAACACGCTGAGCGAGGAAATCTGGCTGCAAAGGGCTCTGTGGCCAACTCGAGTTTCAGAGCAGATGTGAAGTGACCTTTCTGCAGCCTTAGGACTTGCTTCCCCCATCTTCCAGACAATCTGCAGGCAGACCCCATCCCAGTTTAGATTCACTACCTTGGTCCACCTTTCCTAGTCACACTAAGCAGCTCTGGGCTGGTGCTGCCTCCCCACCTCCGCACACCAGCACTGAGCACAAGTGTTGTTTCCCTTTGCAGGGCTCTCCAGACAATTCTACACCACAAATAACTATTAGTAAACAGCAGCAGCTAGAAAATGCACCAGGAAAACCACTCTGCTCCGTGGTACATCTGAGGAGAGCCAGGGTTATGCAGGTTTTCTGTACCGTAAAGCCAACAGAAGGTTCTTAGCTTATTTAGGTCAATTAACTACAGCTTTCAAATTAAGTTCTCATCTCGTTTTACAGACAAGCTGTAAGCAAAGCGTAAAAAGAGGGTCAGCTGAGGAGAGCACAGCACAGGGTTTCCAGACTGTTAAGTAATTTAAACCCAAAGGGTAAAACCAAAATTGAGATCAAAGAAGAGCCCAGGGACCACCTAACAACGTCTGCTGCTTCAGCCACTTGTTTTCTTTTGCTCTGTGCACCAGACTTCAGCCCAGAAAAAGAGAGGCAGAAAAAGAGGTAGAAAAAGAGGCAATATGAAGAGCTGTGCAGAGGAAGCCATTTGTGGTTGTACACACCACATTTTATTGGTCTCACGGAGCTGGGAATGACGGTCCATATTCTTGAGTGCCATCTACTGGCATTTTTATCTCTTTGCTGTAAATTAAAGCCAACCCCAGTGTTAAAAGAGCAGTCAGGTTGCAGTCAAGCACTTGAAAAATGCCAGAATCCAGAGTGCACAGATAACCCAAGCCCAGTCCCCTTGTATAGGTGCATCACAACACACAGAGCAATAATATGATCAGGGACCACTTTTTTTTCTGCAGGAAAAGGCCCCTTTCATACACCAGATGGATAGTGCTCCCTTAATGAGCAGCCATTCAATATTTTTCTTTATCCTCATCATTCAATATGTAGTCCTGTGTCCTGGGTATGGCATGCTATTGAAGTCCTGGGCTAAGTAATGAGCTATTAATTTTCTCCTGGGCTTTCACAGCATTTATTATCATAGCATCCGAGTGGTTTGCAAACATTAATTTGCCTTAGAGCAACTCTGCGAGGAGGGGTGGAATTATTCTCATACAGATGGGGAACTGATGCACACCCAGTTTAAAATGAGAAGGGTACCCTCAATTTGAGATGGGAAAAGGAGCCATTTCTCAGAGCTGTACAGGTCAAAACTTTCAGAGTTTAGGGCACCACATCAACAGCCTCCACCTTAGCTCTGAGTCCCCAGCTTTCCCCACCCCATGTGCCAGTTGGGAGTTCATTTGAGATAAAGCAGCAGTGCTGGGGCTCATTTGAGATAAAGCTTCTCCACATCTTGTCTGAGACTGCTGCAGGCACCCAGGCTGCCTCACTGATCCAGAGAGTCCCTCAGGAGCAACTCTTCCCTCCCAGATGGTCACCCCACACCACAGACCTCAGAGACAGCCTAAATAACTCCTCCAGCGTGGGGCAGTCAAAATTACACACTTACTGTGGTTCTTCCCAAAGACCAGCTCTTCCTCATAACACAGCCCACCACAGAACATTTCCTCACACACCTCTGGCAAGCTGAAGGCTTGGGTTGGAAGACCAGAAATCACAGCAAAAACATGCCAAAGGAGGAGAGAGCAGGAGCATCACAGGCAGACTGGGATCCTGCCACCAAAGAATAGTAGCGCCTGTTGATTTGGAATAACCCCTAAATACAGCACTAGGAGAGACAGCAAAAAGCTCATCCACATTGCCTGTACAAAGGGTACAGAGAAAAAGGTGTTCTCCCACCTCCAAACCCAGTGGGCAGCACAAACCAGCCCATGTGGGCACTTACACCAACTCTAGACCAAGAGAACGGTGCCAGGACATGCAGTCAGACTGTCACAGCAGCTCTCCAAGCTTCAGAAGGTACAAAATACACCCAAGACACAGTCAGCAAATCATGGATGAGGGCAGGGAAAGGATAAATCCCTCCTTGACACCTATTGCTCCCCATGCAGCCCTGACATCAATCAGCTGTAGCCTCCAAAGCCACTCAGGAAAGGAAGGGCTCAGTCAGTGACTGCCCATGAGTGTGGAACACAGAACAAGCTGCTTCACATCCCCACAGCCTTTTCTGTAGAGGCAGGGCTTCAGTTCCCCTGCTCCAGGGTTGGTGCATCTCATCAACCCAGTGCTCAGTAAAACCTGCCATTCAGTCTGCCCTGACAGGGGGGTTCCAGCCCTCTGATCACTATTTTCATTCTACTCTGCACACCCAGAAGAATCACAAGACCATTTTGGGGACCAGAAGTCAATATCTTGTGTTGTTTTCAGAGAAGGAAGGACTACTCATTTACATCATGACAATGTTATATTTTCTTTTTACTTTTCATCCTTTCCAGTCCTTTACTCCTCCTAAGACCTTATTTGCATTTTTGATCAGACCCATACACCAAGATGATGCCCTCAGGAAGCTGGTTGTAACAGTGCCCAGGTCCTCTTCCTGGGCTGAATCAATTAATTTACACCCCTGGGAATAAAATGGATTTTTTTTTTCCAGCAATATGTACAATTACTTCCATTTTTCAGTGGTAAAAGAAGGGGAGAACGAGGCTTTGAAGTGCAAAGTCATATGTGCAAATCATTTCCAGCAGCTTCAACCATATGATGTGATCCCAGGTGAGGCAGCATCTTACCTGTGAGGGAAGGACCTCTTCCTCTTCTGCACCAGCCTGCCCACACTGAGCCATCCAGGCTCATCCTCGCCCTGGGTCCCTGGAGATCAGCGGTGGCTCTGTTGGAGGAAAAGCACAGGACGGTTCAATCAGGAACCAAACCACCCTGTGCCTTCCCAAAGCACAGCAGCATCCCATAAACCCAGCCCCAGGACTCGTGTTCCCCTTGCAGGGCTCTCTCTGATCAATCCCCATCAGCCCCACTGCCCAGGTCTTCTATTTTTCCAAACTTCCATCTCAGAGCTCGAGTCCACAAGGCTCTTACATCCCCAGCATGAAGCACAGCAGCAGGAAAAGCTGCCATGGGGTCTGCCTGTGGGTTTTCAGTCTAATTTGCTGATTTGAGATTCTTCAGCCTGACTTTCTCGTGTATTGTTACATTTAGGATTGTTTTCTTTTTTTTTTTTCCTTGAGTGTATAAATATGGACAAAATCTATCACAAGCTGGCAGCTGGGGATATATTTTCTCTCACCTAACACTGAAAACATTGTTTCTTGATAGGAGAAGAGAGGAGGAAAAGCCTAGTGTGGTCTAATAACTTCTGCTAGGTGGCAACCAGTGCCAGATTGACCCCAAAGAGTTCTTTGTAGGTGCCTTAGATAAAATGCTTTTCCAGGCCTTGCCTTGCACAGGAGCTGAACCACCTCCTCTCCCTACAGCCCACACAGACAAGAGGTAACTGCTTTTAGAAATGGCCAAATTAGTCAAAAGTATTACACTACAGTTTTGATAATCTCCAAATGTGAATACTGCTGATTAGCCACACATACTGTCCCTTTCCCCTCCCACCTTGACTTTTCAGTTCCTCTCATTCCCTCCTCCCTGTGCTCCCTATCATGTCTATCTCACAATCCTTTCTCCATTATCCTGACTTTTCCCCTGCAGCCATGGATGGTTTTGAGGGCTCCTACCTAATTTCTGCCTGTGCTTCCCATCCCTCCCACTACTGTCCTTTCCCAGTTACACCAACACCTTCCTCCTGTGCTTTCCTGGGCACTGGAAGCTTTTCCCACCACCACAGCCAGCTGAAGCACATCTACCAAGCAGAGAAGAGCTGTGAAAGGCAGAGACCATCAAAAAAACATGAACACAAAACTGGTGACTCCCACCAGTTTGGTTAACTTTATTTAGGGTTACAGACATGCTGACTCTCACTAGGTTTGGCCAGTGGCAAAGAGACCTCCAGAAAGCATGTCCTGCACAAACACTGCCCAGGGAGCTCAGATAACTCTGGCTGTTAAAATTTGGGGTTTTCTGGTGCAGCCAGTACTGAGCAAATATCCCAGAGCCTCCCTTCCCCTCCCGCTTCAAGGCTTGAAGAAGGATTTTTTTCAGGATTCCTATGATTTGCCACAGAGGTGGAAGAACTTTTCTACATCAAGGGAGCTGCTGGAACCATCCTGCCCAGGTGCTGGGAGGTGAGAGACACAAGCTGCAGCACTGTCTGCCTCAGTTTCCCTCTCTCAAGACATACAAACAGTCACAGCCACTCTTTCAAGGGGCTGCAACATCCTCAGGTGCAGAGCATCCTTCTCCACACCAAGCTCCAACCTCAAGTGGAACGACTTAAAACTCAAGTTCTCCTCCTCGGACAAACTCCCTGCACAACCCCAAGGTTGAACTCTGTAGAAAAAAGAGTTAATTAATCTCTCTTGCTGCGGCCTAATTCTCTTTTCAACATGTGGCTGTCACTTCCCTGTCATCACAGCTGATTTACAATGGGGTTTAATTAAATCCTCCGTACATTATTCAGCATTCTCTGAAGACAACACCAAAGCAGCCAAGGGTATTTAAAATGTCACCTGCTGAGACGTATCATCTCCTCCTAAATAAATATGACAGTGATCAAACTTTGGCTAATTACAGTGACTTCGTTATTTGTTTGTATGTTTTAATATTTAATTGCTTTCGTGTTCATCCAATTACAAAGCAACAGCAAATAGAAATTAACTTTTTATCAGCGTGTTCCCAGCCCAGCTAATCAGCACTTCAAAGGCCAGACACAATAGGAGGCCATCCAACCTGAGAGTGCTTTACAATATATTCTCTGCTGAATGGACCGTTCTATTAAATTAAGGGAGAATTGTGTTTGTCAGTGTATTCCCAGCTCCCACCCGGATTCCCTTTATGTGGCCGTTTATGGGCCTTGTTGTAGCATCCTTGCAGCAGGATAGTAAATTGTTTGTATTGCTCCTGCTCCGGCGGTGCTGTTTGCTCTGTTGCTGCCCGAGGTGACAGTGGGCGGCTCCACATCAGCAAAAAGACACCGGGAAATCACTTCCCTTTGGAAGCTCGAGCTGTGGAGCAGAGGGAAGCACAGATCTTGCTCCCTCGCACGTAGGGAGCAGGGGCAGCATCACACAAAAAGTGTCCTGTCTGAAGTTAGACCTGACTTTTATTCCCCCCCAGTCTGAACTTTCCAGCACAGCCATGGAAGATGGAGTGTTCACAAGCCATGGGGCTGCAATAAGTTTAATTTCATCCTCATTCCCATCTGCTTGTTGCAATTAGGCTCAGCTTGGCATCCTTGAACTCCCATCCTTGCTGACTCTCTGGGAGATCTTTACCCATTTTAGTGATGACCAAGGGAAACCAGCAAGAAAAGCCTGAGGAGTCACAACTGACAGAAACAGGATTATTTCTGCCAGTGTAACAATCTCGCCAGCGACCAGGAAACTATTTATATTGTTAGAAACCCAAGGAAGAAAACAAAAAGGTTAAGTGTGGCTGCTTTCCCCCTGCAGATCTCCCAGCAGAAGCTTCCTGCAGACAAAGTGATTTAGGGTCAGAGAAAACAGAGGAATCACACATATGCCAAACAGCAGAGCAGAAATACCACCAGAGGAGCACACACATAAATGGCACACACATTCAAGAACTGCTCTGCATTGTGTTGGTCCTGCATTTCGTTGCATTGCCCCATTATTATTGCTCCAAAAAGCCAAGATTTTCAGTCATGACAGTGAAATTCTAGACAAGAGACCAGGAACTGTGCTGTAAATCAATGTGATTTTAGAAAGTGGGCTACACAGTGATAATAAAGTACAACCTCCTTGTTTTAAATGTTCAAACAAAAAAACCTGTGCCTCTACAGTCCCAGGCAGAGAGCTCTGCCTTGCAATCACACAAAAATTTTCGTGTTATGGCCCAGCCCTGTCTTGTTGTGCTTTGGAGTTTATCAGAAGTCTTTCACCCAAAGAAAATAAAGAAAAAAACACTTGCACAGCTGAAAATTAGGCACACTGGGAGGTTTCTTGCCACACATGTCACTCTCTTAGTGGGTTGTACTCAAACCTCCAAGAGCCAAGCACAACCACAGGTCCTTCACACAGAGGCTGGGAGATGCCACAGCCACTGTCACATCTTGATTTTACCTGATTACCCACATTTATTACAGCAAGACCTCACATGAAAAAAAAAATAAATAATTGGATATAAGATTTATTTCTCCAAACTCCACAGTGGCAAAAAGACATTTTTGTTCCTGGAGCACCAGGAGATCTGATACCCAGAGAGGCTTCTTTCTGCAAAGGATGCTGTGACAACATCATACTGAAATTCTCACATTGAAATAAAAAAAAAAAAGTACATTTACGAGATGGATTTATTTTTTCTTTAAAATACACAAAATCAACCTCTGTTTTCTCCCCAGAGAAACAACTCTATGTCTAATTTTAGGTTTCTCTCATGAAATATTAAATCTACAAAGAAATATGTTTGAAATACTTTGATTTTATTGAAATTAAATATTTAATTTGACTCAGATTTTTTTTTCAGATTTTTTTTTTAAATCTCTGAGGCTGGTTTCATTTGAGAAACCAAGACTTGCAGAGTTTTTTGTGCAAACAGGAGATCTGCTTTTTGCTGTCTCCAGTAAGAACTCATTCACCACACTGACTTGCTACAGATTTTCTTAATTTTTCTCCTCCAGAGTTATATGGTTCATTAAAAAGATACAGAAATGTTGGGTTCACAACAAGAATGAGGCTGAAATAACTTTGATGGGGTCCTTTGAAACAGCTGAGCAAGGATGAGGGAGAGATTTGGGGTTGGGAGGAAGAAAATTGAGGAAAAAATGCAGAATATGCATATGAAGGAAAACAGATACTTTCCACTTTGATGAAAGAGCTGAACATTTTGAAATTTATACACAAAGACTTCAGCAAACTTGGCTGCCAGTGACATGAGACAGGAAGAAAATAAGAAAACCACCAAGCTTTGTTAAAAAGGTCTGTTTGGCATCACAGAAAAGCAACTTTTTTTTACAAACCCGAGAGAACGTGAGGAAATGGTCAAAGGGCTTAAAAATGCTTAATTCCAGACAAACTCCCGAGGTATGGACCTTTCAATAAGGAAGCTAAAGAGAAGAAAATAAACTGATTTTCCTGGCCAGTACTAACAACACCCAAAATAACATTCCCATCCTACAGGAGTGGTGGGGTAGAGGCTTCAGGCACCCCCAGTGGCTCTACTTTTTTTTTTATATTAAAAAAACCTAAAAATCAGTTCAAAATCCTGTTTAGTATCACTTCGATATCCTTTGACCTAAGAGAAAAAAAAAAGTTGGAAAAAGTCCTGAAGTCATGATTCTATCACTTCCAACATGCAATTTATTTTCCTCCCTCAGCTCGCAGTGGATTTGGATCCTGAAGCTCAAGCAAACTGCATTTGTCCAACTCCAGCCAAAGCACAAACCCAAGGCTCAGCTACCAAAACCAGCCTGGGCCAAATCAAAGGTTTCAGCTGGCACAGCCTGTTCTCTTTGTAACTTGCTGATTTTTGGAATTATGATTTACCGTCCTCATCCGGGCCAAGAATGATACCGATATTATTATTATTTCTGTATCTAAATCTTGAACGTTTTCCAGGATGGCAAATATATCTCCTACTCAGCTTTCCTGCTTACTTTTTGTGTTTTTCAGCTCTGTGATATACGAGGTGACAGAGTCCAGGGCATATCTGCAGACTTCTGAAGCTGTCATGTCATCAAAACTCAAGAAATAACTCCATGCTGGGGACAGCACAAAGAATCCAGTCTCCCCACAGCTTCCCATTTCTCTGGCCCCAGGTTCTTACTACAGAGCTGTTAAGTTTTACATCAGTCATTTCGTAGAAAAATGCCAGATCCCAGAGTCAGAAAATTACAGGAGAGTCTGAACTTTCATTCCCTAAAGCCAAGCTGGATAGGGCTTGGAGCAACCTGGTCGAGTAGACCATGTCCCTGCCCATGGGACCTTCAAAGTCCCTTTCAGCCCACAGCACTCTGTAATTCTATGAAGAATCAAGTTTCTTTATAAGCCACGTGGCTGCTGAGGAGTATTTCAAAAGGCAACAGTGAAGACTGAAAATTCGCGAGGAAAAAACCCCAAATCTATGATGGTGGGAAAAAAACCAGTCCAATGGGACACTCCACAAATTAAATGCCAAGAGCTGTTTTGGTCATCACTGTTGAAGTGTTTATTATGGGTGCTCCTGAGGGATTATCCCAGGACATTTGGGATGGGAACTGGGTCTGGTAACCACTGGCCCCACAGTGGGAAGGAGCAGCCTGAGGCAGGGTGGCCCTGGACACGCTGAAAATGGGGCTGTGGAGCCAAAGCTGCCCAACAGTGTCCTTCAATCGAGCACAGAGAGGGAGAAATGTATAAACTAACTCTGACTTGCTTCTACTGTGTTTCCATCCCCCTTTGAATCCTGTTCATGCCTCTTAGTCAAGCCAACAGAGTAAGGTGTGAGAACTGGCTTTGTCCTGTTGCAAAAGCCCAGGAAAGTTTTTCAGATCCTTTCAGCCTGACATGTGTGGGCATCTTTCTGCTACACACACCTCTGGCTGCCCAGAAACTGCTGCTCCAGCCTATCCTTCATCTGTCATCTGCTTCAGAAAAGGAGGTCTCTGCTTCCCTCTGCCTCTTGGCAGACTCAGGAGCTGCCCAGTTGTCTCCATGGGGATCCATCATGTCTTCTAGGACAAGCCAAGCTTCTGGATAAAGGCAAGGCTATGTTTGGATCACTGTAAAAAACTATTAATAAAAACATTCTGTGCAAGACACATCACAAGGGCCAGATCCTGGGAGATGTAAATGACCACTGGAGATATTCCAGAACCATCTGGACACAATCCTGTGCAAAGCAGGGAGGTTGGACCAGATGACCCCACCAGTGCTCCCCTTCCAACCCGAACCATCCTGTGACTGATCTCAGCAGCAACTGCACACGAGGCAAAGCTCAAAGGAGACCCAAGAACACTGGGCACCTCCAGGTAGCACCCAGCCCCTGCAGCATCAGGCTCTAAGGGTGCCCTGTGCCAGGCCAAAGCTTTGGCAGAAGCAAATGATCGTGGAAAACCACAGGCAGGAACAGACTGACTTCCAACACACACAGAATTATATATATATAAAAAAAAATAAAAATCAAAGCCAGCAGCTTGCACACAAGCACTGCATTTGCAATTCTGATTCTCTAATAGGAAACAGCTCCCAGCTGGGGGAGGGGTAGACAGGAAATATTACAGCAACGTTATTTTGTTACACTAATTACCAATAATGGCACATACTAGGCTACCAACCACAGTCAATTCATTTTGAAAGCTATATAATAATGTTTAGGATAAGGAATTAATTTTTATAGCCACTGAAGCAGATTTACTTGTACTGTAATGCAGATTTATTACAAATTAAATTTCCTAACTCCAGAAGTTGTCTTGGAGAGGCTCAGCCAGACCTGAGGGGAGACATACCCTGCCACAAGGAAGGAATTTTGGCAGCATTAAGGCTCACAACTTCAGGTCAAAGAGTGCCCAGACCATTATTAGCCTTTTAGCACGCACACATGTTTGGATATACCCACCACCATGGGCAAATTCAGCCCCACAGAGTGCACATGAGGAGGATCCAGCAGATGATTTTCTTTGAGTCAACCAACTGTGAAAAGGTGGGGTTCAGGATTTTTTTATTGTATTGTTTTAAAAGGTAAAATTTCAGTACTACAGATTTTTTTTTTCCAGTGTAGAGAACTCCATGAAAGATTCATAAAGCGAAAACTTTGAAGTATAGTCAAGAAGATGCACTCGTTAATTTACAGAAGCATCTCTGGTGTCAATTATTGACTATGAAGTGGTTCAGATTGTCTCTTCCATGCAGGAGCAGATCTGCTGGACTCAGACTATGCACACAGAGCCAAGAGCAAGGCTGGACCTGGACAGGAGACCAGAACTGGGAGAGTCCTTAGCAGAGTTTCAAACATTCCAGAACAGGGACTGAACTTGATAATTTCTAACTGAAATGCTGTTTATGAAGTGATCTGGATAATTTCAATTTCTTCACTCTTGGTCATAAGCATCCATTACTACAGCCATCACTATCCAGCCAGGAAATGTCCAAGACCTTTTCCTTCAGGTGCATAAGCTGGGCTGATCTTGAAAGAGCTTTCCCTGGAACCTCAGGCTCTGGAGGTCTGGGTGGTTGTAGGTAGATGGATGAGGGCAGGAACCAAAGGGACAGCTGGGCTGAGCTCTGCATCCTCCAGAAAGGGAGAGGATGCATCCCTTCTGTACCCAGGGAAGGAACAGCCACTGTTCACCTGAGCACTTGGGACCCTCAGAGCAAACATAGCAGATGGTGGGAGCAGAGACTTGGCTTTTGGGATCCATCTCTTTTGGGTGTGCAAGGAAGTTTTTGGTTTCCCACAGGGAGCCTAGGCTGGGGCAGAGTGAGCACATGTGGCCAGATAAGGAGCTCCACATCTGTATACCCCACACCAAGGGACTTCTGATGGAACCTTGCAATGGAACCTTGATCCCTAACAAAACTCCACGGAAAATGTTTCTGGTATCTAGCCAGCCCTGAAATATATCCAGAAAAACACCCACAGATGGACACCCACCAGGATGCCTTTCAGGGCACTGGACAAGGACCATGCTGTGTGCAGCTCCTCATCTGCATCTTGGAAAAGGGGCCCCAGCCTGCCAATCCAACACTTGACATTGCTACTCCCTTAAAAAAAAAAAAAAACACAACACTTATTCAGCCTAAGTCTTCCAACAGCTTTAGTGACAACTGGCAGTTCAGCACAGCAGCCAAGGCAGCAGGAGGGGCTTGCAGTGGTTTTTAAACATCGTCTCTGCACCATCTGATCTATGCAGGCACCAAATAAAACCTACTCGAATTCCTTAGGAGGAAGAACAACCGAGCTGGAGTTGCTCCAATTCCCCTCCTGGCTCAAAGCAGGTCCTGGCCACGTCTCCAGAGGCCTCAGGCACAGACGCTCACACACAACATCGCAAAGAGAATTTGTCTGATACTGTTTTCATGTTGCTTTTTTGTTTAATGACACTTCTAGAGATCCCACCGCATTAAGTTTCATCCTGGGAGGGAGATGCAGAGGGAGGAGACTCATTAGCTTATCCCTGACGCCCGGCGAGGAGGAGAAGGGAGGAGGGGTTTCCTATGCTAATTCTGCACAAGCCGATTTCCCACCGATGCTTTCCTGTGCTCCAGGATAAATGAGACTTTTCTAATTCTTTCCCCGCTGCAAATCAACAGACAGGGAGCCTGCACCATGCAGTTTGCACTGCCCTATTCATCACCGTGTCCCAACTGTAGGTAGCAGTGATTACAGCTCATTATTGGCAATTACCACCGCTGAGCTGGTAGGTGTTTTTCCCCAATAACTTTCAGCGGCTCCAAAGCTCTTTGAGGGTTTCTCTATGAAGAACGGCTGAAGTAAATCACTCCCTCTCTGCCCAGTAGTGAGATCTTCCTTCCAAAAGCTGTAGCCATCAGATATCATAGCGCAATCACAAAAAATAACTGGAAAAAAAATTGCCAACCCTATGAGCCGATAGGATCAGCGGTGTGCCAGGTCTGCCCTCTCAGCACGGCTGGTTGGCAGGGAATGTCTCTGCTTGGGATGACTCTTCTTTCACCCTCTTACTCCTCAAAAAGCTTCTCCTGTGAGCAAGCGTTCATCCTCCTGCCCCTCCTCCAAACACATAATTCAATTCATACAAAAACCCCCACACCACAGAAAAGCACATGTACAGTCGGTGCTGCTTCTCCCGCATATAAAGTAACACGGCAGAGGACTGAGGGATGGACCCTTTGAGAAATTCATATGCCAGCCTTCCCACTATAGCAATTTCATTCTGTCTTTGTAATTGTCTGATATTACATTGCTCCCTGCCAGAAGATTAATTAGCTAGTCTTACCCTCCAACATACCATCCCTCTGCAACCCTCAAGGAAGCTGGAGTGGTGCCAAGTTGCAGGGATTTGCTATTCTGGCTGGCAGCTGCTACTGTCGCTGCAAAAAAAAAAAAAAAAAGGAAAAAAAACCAACCCCTCCTTTTGTCCCCAAAGAGCAGTTGCTGTGCCAACTGACCCCCATGTCCCTGGTCTTCCCAAAGCCATCGCCAAGGAGGTGGCCAAGTTTCAACACCACGGGTTGGGCAGGGAGGCAAAATTAAAGGGTGGAGGGAAATAGAAATTTAAAAAAAAAAAAATTAAAAAAAAAAATAGAGCAAAAAACACCACCACACACACCCAACCCTGAGCGCCCCCCACGCCCCAGCCCTCTGCCTGGCATAATTACTCACGCTCGTTAAGCATGGCTGCATTGCGTATGCGAGTCACGCGGGACACGCGTGCCGGGCTGCGGGAGCGCCGGTGCCACGGTCCTGTCTAGTGGAGGGAAGGGCGTGGATGACACAACATCCCCCATCCCAGCCCAGAGCCACCTTCACACCCTGGCCCACGAGAAGCCCGTGCCCCCGAGGAGAGGGCAGGAGCGTGGGGGGAACCACCACCCTGACCAGGGCTGGGAGCCGCAGCCGCTCTTGGCAAGGAGCCCGGCCCGGCGCCGCGGTGGATCTGCTGCTTTTGTTCCTTTCTCCATCTTTCATCCTCTCACATACACGCTCTGGATCTCTCCATTTTAAGTGTGGTGCCCACAGATGGGATCTGTGGAAGTGTGTACACACATACCCGTGGTCACCACCTCATTGACAAATGAGTTATGAGGGCACGTGGGGTTTCCTTCTCCTCAGGGTTTTTGTAGAGGGGAGAAGAGTTCAAAGATGGGGAGGTAGAAACCTTAAAATAATAGTCACCCATCTAAACTCCAATGCACACCACAAAACCAATGCTGGCAAGCACATCACCTTTCTTTCCAGACAGCCCTCAAGAGGTTCTATTCTGCTAAAATCACCAGAGCAGCTCCTGTTTGCTGGTTCATTTGCTGTTTTGCCCCACTAACGCTGCAAGGCTGCCCTGGCTGGCTCTCCAGCCATGTCCTCATCAGGATGTGGCACAGGGTAGCGCAGAGGATTTCAGCAGAGGACACACCACAAGTGCCAACAGGTTGTGTTTAAGGTGAAAAACTGAAAGAAAAGGAGACCAGAAGCCCTACAACACTAACAAGCACATCTACAAGCAGTGAGGGGTGTACCGGACCCTGTACAGCCCAACGTGGTTCAGCCCCAGAACCGAGACCCCGGGACAGACCAAACCCAACTGCTTTGCTTCCTGTCCCTCACCAAGCTCAAAAAAAAATAAAAAATAAAAAAAATAAAAATTTGTGATTCTTTAAATTTTTTTTTAATTTGTTGCAGCAGCTCCCCTGTCCTCACAAGCACACACAAGCCAGCTGGACGGGGACTGGCACGGGGACACGGGGCTGCCTTTGCTGGGCACGAGAAGCCGGTTGGAAATCACCCATTACAGGGCTGTGGGAAACGAGCCCATATTGTCACGGGGGCTAATTAAGCTCCTCCACTAAGACAGCGGATCTAGACTGTCTCAGCACCCGCCTTTGCTGGCAGCCCCCCTCCTCGGGTGCTACGGAAACGGGAATTAAGCAGTGATGAATGCAGTATTAATTAATTAAGAGAAGATGCACACGAAGGGGGTGGGAGGCAGGGGGTCTTTGGCGCTGTGGAAATTACCCAAGGAGGGGCCGCCGTAAATTTGGGTTTTTTTTTTTATTGTTTCTGCTCAAGAGAAGGCGCCGGGAGGGACCCACACGCCCGGGTGGTGGGAGTGACCCGCTGGCACCGCACCCACCCGTCCTCCATCACCGAGACACGGGGGGGAAAGAGGATATCTCAAAAAAATGACGAGGGAGTGGAAGAGGCGCTGGCGGCTCCGCGCCGCCATCTTCTTCCACTGCGGAGGCCGAACACAAAATCAATTTTGCACACTCCGAAATGGCTGTTCAGGAAGGTTTTTCTGCTCTGGAGAGGTTAATGGGGAAGCTCAACGCAGCTGACGCCGGGGGGATGCTACTTTTCAGTTTGCATATCAAGATTGTTTACACACATGATTAGCTAATATATTAAGCTTCTTACACGCACACACACACACACAAAAAAAAAAGATGGCAAAGCACATTGTTTAGCTTTGATTTGCATTCCTCATCCACTTTCTCCTTCACAATATACCACCCCGAGAAGAGGAAGGACTTGGCCATCGTTGCCAAGTGCTGGGTTTTGGAGAAGGGAAACAAATGGTTAAAATCCCATAAATGACTGCAATGCCCCATATGATTTGGCACATCCAGCCTCCCCACCACAGGCAAATGCAAGTCCCCATCATGCAAACCCCTGGGGCAGCTCAGCCTGCTCAGAGGTGAATTTTGGGTGGGCACTCAGAAGCCCAGGCTGGCCAGATTCTGACCTCTGTGGGAAAGACCTCCATGGGAAGCCCACTTTGCCAAGCCTGGCTTGGCCAGTGGCATCAGGGTGCAGGGGACAGGTGAGTTGTGGGCTGCAGAGCCCACATGCACTGGGAAATGCTCAGCACTGCAGCTTTTCCCCTCTGCATGACTCCTTGCTCCTGTGGGTTGGCCATGAATTCCAGTCTCTTCTCTATCTCAAGGCTGGAGACAACCACCCTTGAGATAACAGTCTTTGTTTCACCATCAGTGGGGGCAGAGAAATTCAACTGCAGAACCCCTTGGGACTTCCCTGGGCTAACAGGACAGGTACTGTCATTCTCTGCTCCAGACATGTTCTGGGCATCTCCAGGACACCCTTGTCAGATACCTCAAATCTGGACCTGACTGTTTTCTAACTCCTCCTGTCACACACACTGCTGGGAACATAAATCAAGGGTATCCTGTGCTTCAAGCAGCTCCATAGATTCATCCCTGGCTTTGGCCCTTGGGCTCTGAACATTCCTGCCTACCAGGCTATGCCAGTGGTTAACTAAGCCACCAAACAGGCTTCACTCAGAACTTCTCTTCCACACAAACTTCCTCCTGAATGAGGGGCTGGGAAGTGTTTTACAGGATCCCTTTTAAATGTCAGGCTGCACGCTCAGGACCTTTCATTATTTCTCCAACCTGAAGTCTACACTGCAGGCTCAACACCTACATCCCTGCCTCTTGGACCAGCTTTTTGGGAATCATCCAAATACAATTCCCTTGTGCATTTCCAAATACACTGGCAAAGCTCTTCCAACTCACCATCATTCTCCTCTGGCGTGATTTTAAAACCACACTTCTTCTTTGCTCCTTTTTTCCCCTGCTACAGGGATAATCCCTCCATAACCAGGCATCACAGCAGCCACTACACTGTCAAAACAGCTGCTATTCTTTCCCTCGACTTCCTCCCCAACTCTCACCACCCAGGGTGTGTTATTTATATAACATCTCTTAACATTGACTTTTTCAACACAACTTTTTCTTTAATTACTTGCATTTAAAATAAAAATGCCAACCTCTGCGAGCGACTGCCCTCATTACAGTATCAGTCCTCCAACTAATTAATATCTGTTAGCTTTGGCTTATACACCAGGATGCCTAAATCCAAAATACACAAGGCTGCCAAGTTACTTTGCAAACAGAAGCACTTGCCTTGAAGAAAGAATCACGTTATCCAAATTGCTTCTGTGCAATCTTACCATAACCCTTACTTTCAAGGTCTTAGAAGAAAAAAGAAAAGCTCATCCAACTCGAAAGAGATTGCTATGAAACCAAAGAGGAAACCCAGAGGAAAGCAAAGAGAAAGAGAAATAGGTCTCCAAAAGAAGCAGAAACACCATTTTTCTACCCATTTTCTTGTACTCACACAGGTCACACGGGAAAGATTGAGCCTGTTTAAGAAAAAAAACTCCCAGCAGCTCCCAGGCAGGCTCTTGCAAGGCACACACACACTTCTCCAGCCCACAGAGAAGGAAAGAGAGCTGAGTACAACTGATCTCAATCACACCAGTAATCACCTTCCTTTATGGAGTTATATTGCTGCAGTGCATGTCAGAGAAGCTTGTACAGGTGACAACAAAGCCAGAAGTCTCAGGAGTGCTTATGTAGCATGGTGACAGATAAAGAAGCCACCCCAGGGGGTACATAAGAACTGGCAGGGTGGAAAGGTGGGCACAGCACTCCTGTGAGCCCCCCCAGCAGTGCCTGAGTGTGAGTACATCCAGCACGTCCAAAGGCAGCAGGTTCAGAACTGATTAAAAACGGAAAAGCCTTATGTAAACTTAATGCATAATTAACCTGAGAAATGCACTCGCAGAAGACATTATTGAGGTCATGAAAGCATTAGAGCCACAAAAACAACTCCAGCAGCATATGAAGGATGAGAACATCCACTGTTAAATTATTTGAATGCTCATCTAATGCAAGGGATAAAACGTGCTGTATCCTAACCGGGACAAGCCTCCCCTCCAGGCAGATTAGAGGAGGTTTCTTATATCCTACTCGAAAGAATTTGATGCTGAAGGCCAGAAAGGAGGGCATGGGCTGGACAAGACCCTCTCTGAGATTTTCTGTCTATGTCAGGTCTCTGGCAGAGATTACAGGAGGGATTCCAGCCCTACTCTCTGTGTGTCCATGAGTGGGACACAGAGGTCTGCACCAGTAATCCTTGGCTGCCTTTGCACTTGAGACAACCAGCCTGTACAGGAATGATTCATCTCACCCCAAGTGCAATCAGGGGGATTGTCCTTGTGAGATGCCTGTCCCAGGGTGGTCCAGCCCCACAGATGCCCCAGGCACCATGTGCAGATGGGAGATGCCCTGGGGTACTCACCAAGCTGTGCTTGTGGCACATTCCTGAAACCAGTGGGTTGTTGGGCTTTGGGTACTTTTAAGCCTTTACAAGTCTGGGCAAGGATGGATAGAAGTGTCTCCTCTCCATTTTCACCTCCTGCCTTTTCCTTTGCCACTTCCCTGCCTCAACATCACTGTCACAGTTCCACAGTGCAGAGGCACCTTTCAGACCCACCCAGTTCTCCTGAATGGTGATTGGGGCTCCAAGGTCCCAGTGATCTTCCTGATGCCAACTAAACTCAAAGGAAGGCCTCCCACTTGTCATGGTCCATAAGCAAACACCCACAGGCATTGCCCTCCCCTACTTTCCTGGCTTCTTTACACCCATAGCGGCTGTTCCACATTTCCCACTTTTAAAATCCCATGTTGATTTAAGTTCTCTCTTACCAAAATCCAGCAAAACAGACTTCATGAAACATTTCATAGACACCAGGAGCTGCCTTTCCCCAGGCTGCCCCCCTGTCTCAGAAGATCATGATGCAAATACTTGAGGTTCCTTTTGGAGAAAGCCAGTGGCTGTACTGGCAGCCCTGCAGATCCAGCTCTGTTCCCAAACATCCCACGTGCACAGCACCTGCTGGGATCTCTACAGTGCCCCAGAGGGGTTTGTGGCAATGAACTCATGTGGGATGAGCCCTCATGTCCTCATCTGCCCTTGGACAATGGCTCTGATGCTTCCAGCACACACAAACCAGGGGCACTGCCAGCAGTCTTGCAGGGCAGTGCCAGGTCCTGTCTTCCTTTTCCAAACAATCCAAAATAATAAACCAGAATTTCTAAATAGTTCATTTTACTGGTAGTTTAATGATATTTTCATAAAATAAGCTTGGACTCCTTGTATTTGCAGAAATCAAATATTTTAAGGATGCCAGGCTTCACTTGCTGAAGTGCCTCTCTGCCCCTTCCAGGACTAGAAAGGCTCACCTGGGGAGGAGGGATGCTCTCAGACCACCAGACTCCAGGAGAAATGCAAACACCAGCTGTCATGACTCCTGATAAATACAGGAGCAGAAATGACAACACAGAACATGTTTGGGGCCAGGTGAAAATCAAGACTAATCCAAACTCAACTCATCCCACCACATGGCACAGAGTCCTGTCTGCTTCAACAGGACAAGGCAGGTGGAACCCTGGAGTCCTCTGCTTTCCCCAAAGGGCTCAAGGATGGGATTACTCCAGCTACTCAGTGTAATTAAACCCTCAGCCCCATGAGTAGGGCAGGGATACCAGCAAGGTGATGGACCACACGTGGGAAGGTGGCACAAAAGGGGGATTTGGCAGTGAAAGCCCTGGCTCACAGACCTGCAGTGATTATGGAAGTCAGGGCATATCCTTAAAAGCTTCCAGAAAAGCCAGGTTTCCATCTGTTGCTTTTAATGCTTGGAGTCTGCACTTTCACTGCAGGAAATGAAATCCTGGAGCAACCTGGTCCTTCAAACTGGCAAGTTGTGCAGAATCCTGTAAAAGCAGGGCAGTCATCACACATTTCAGCCTTGTTTCCTTCAACCTCTTGCACGAGGCCTCTCATTGCATTTAAAGAGGGTTTGTGGCATAAGCCATCATCCAGTTATCCTTTGCAAATTCCTTGGAAGAGCCTTGACAAGTACAACATCCGATGTCCCTCTGTTGTACCGAAAGGGAAAACTGACTGCTGGTGGCTGTGCAGGACCTCTGAGATGCAGTTCCCTCACCTATCAAGTGATAAAGCAACCCTTCCTCAGCTCACAGAGGTGCTATAACTCTTACCTGGCATTTACAACATTCCTTGGCAACCCCTGGCAAAGCCATTAGCACCAGAGGGGATGTGAGGCCACACTGCCACCTCTCTCTGTCCATACACAGCAAGTTACTGCCACCAGCTCACTCAACATGAGAAACTGAAAACGAAACTTAACTTTCATTTGCTTTATGTTGCTTTCAAAATGACATCTGGCACCCTTGCTGGACAGGGGAGATGACACTGTCACCAGGTCACCATGAATATCTGATTCCCTGGAGGGACATGGCTTCAATGTTTGGTTTTTTTTTTTTAAATAATATTGCAAAGACACTTGGAGACATTTCTCCTTGTTCACATGGAGAAAAACTTGCAATCTCAGGTTTAGTAACAACATGTGTCATGTCATTCATTTTTAGAACCTTGGAAACAATCAAGGAAAAAGAGAAAAAGTAGTATTTCACATTTTGAGTATAGCTCAAGGTGGCCTCAGTTTCCCAGATCCCTGGGCATTCCAGGTCTGGGAAACTGAGCCTTAGTAACTCCCCCTGAGATGGTGTGTCACCCAGCCCCTGCCAGGCCCTCCTTGCTCCAGGGTGGTTTCAGCACTTTTAACCCTCATAGCTGGAAACCTCTTTAGATCTCCAGTCATTTCCCTGGTTTCCACTCTGGTTTATTCCTTTGATCGGGATTAATATCTTCCTCTCACAGACCTTTTGATGCACATCATCCCTGACTGCTGCTGAAACCCCTAAACACCCTACTGGGAAAAACCCATCCCTCTCCAGGGCCCCAGTCCTGCATGACTGTTCAGCTCATCTCTACAGGGCCAAAGCAAAACAACATCCCAAAGCTCATGAGCTTCCAGAAATCAACTGCTCCTGACTTAAGTAAACACAAGGAGTACAGAAGGCTCATACAAATAACAAACACCCATTTTCCTGTCTCAGCATCAGCACCCCAGGTTGCTCCTCGGGTTCAGATCAGCTCCCTCCAACACCACTTCCTCCCTCCTTCCTTTCTGAGCACATGGAGCTTGCCTGACTTGGGCCAGGATCTCTCCTCTGTGTAAAACAGGATCACTGCTCAGGCAAACTCCCATCAAATGGGAACCTGCCGATCCACTGGGTCCTTGTTCCCCCATCAGAGGATCTTAAACTCACCAAGACCAAGGGCTCTTTCAAGGCTTGTCCCTGAAATCCAGGAGGAAGCTGCAGATATACTACGAGCACTTAGGAAGAAAAACATTACAGCATCTAAAGGTACTTTAAATGATTTAGATACAAACTTGCCTGTAATAAGACATCTATTTTGGTTAATCTCTTAGTTGCAAATCTTGAAACTCTTGAACCTGCCTCAGGCTACTGTCAGCAGCACTTCATTTAACACTGCTTATTGGGAATAACTGCTGTTTCCCCACTGTAACCTCCAAACCTCTTAAGTCTCTCTTATTGCTCTGCCCAAATATACTTGCCTTCAGGATACACAGAGTTTTGTCTTGCTAAGAACTGGTAAGATGATTTGAACAAGCCGAATCAGAGGAGAACATTTCCCAGGCGAAGCGGCCAAGACTCAAAACACCATCCCTGCAGTACTTTGGGAGTGATTCTGCTTTTTAAGTGTTTACTTGGGTTATGAAATGGAACAGCTGCACTTTGATCACTGCTCAGGAGCAAAGGAGTCCAAGGGATGGGGGTGTTCATCCTCCAGGAAAGCCACTTGGGGCCAACTGCTCCTGCCTGCACTGGGGGATGAGACCACCTCCCCTCACACACCTGTGGCTGTGGAGACCATTGCCACCCCTCCCTGCCCATGTTCAGAACTCTCTGAGGAGACCGGTGTTCTAAAAATCAACCACATTTTTATTTTAAGGGGTTGCAGAGCCATGGTGGGCACCGAGCTGAGAGGTGTCCAGGCCATCAGCCCTGGTGCTCCCCCATCCCAGCTCAGCAGGCTTGATTTTAAACACAACCATTTGGATTGAGGACAGTTGGACCCTGAACATACACAGCAATAACTGCATTGATGAGCTGACACAGCCTCAGCCCCAATAACTGGGGAATGCAGCAGCCCTGGAGGTGATGAACTTCCCTGTCCTGCTGACAGAGGGAGCAGCATTAAGCAACTGCCCATTCTGTTCCCAAGCAAGAGCAGCTGCAGCAAACAGAGGCACAAGAGCCCTCCAAGCACATCTTTTAGATAGGGCATTTAACTATAACACAGGATTTTCCAGTCCTGTGTCTGCAGCAACCAGTCATCACTGCAGGCTTGCAGACCCCACCAACAGTGCAACTTCTGTTACCACCTTCTTGCAGCTCACTGGGAAAAGTTTTGGTCACTAAGTAGTTTACCTCACAGGGTACAGGACAGAGAAATGGTTGACCAGGACCCCACAGAAAAGGAACAGAGCTCACACCACGCTGGCTCAGAGCATGCAGAGACCTGAGCTGGGATCAGCTGCTATTCCCATCAATATGCCTGAGAAAGTACTCTAGCATTAGGGGATCACAGCTCACAGGGACAGCTTAGAGACACACTCTCACATCCTTCTTCACCAAGTTTTACACAGAAATTTTGATAGAAAAAACCCCCCAAACCTCACTATGAAATATGTGTATATAAGCTGTGCTTAAAAACCAATGTATCTGTGCAGGCTCCGGCTGCTAAAAGGCCCTGTCTGCTGTACACATCCACCCTGGTTTAGTAGGAGTGAAACTACCAGTTAATCCAGTCTCTGCCAAACCATAACTGGCACAAAAAGAATCAGCTTGCTGACTACAAAGCCACATTGGTATCAAACTCAGAGCACTCAGCTTTGGCACACCACAGTCCCTGGAAAGCTGCAGAGATGGAAATTGCATCTTTCCAGCCACTGCTCAAAGCCTCTGCTTCCCTGCATCTCCCTGTGCTTTAGAACTCTGGAGCTAACCCTCAGTCTCAGCTCAGGCTGCAGACAACAAATGTTCCACCAGACAGAAAACAAACAATTTTTCCCCCCTTGCCCCTAAATATCCCACTTTGCATAATCAAAATCAAACACACAAACCCCATTTCATCCCTGCTCGAGGCAAAGCACATGCAGGGATGTACCTGCACATCTCTGGGCTTTTGGAGAGCACATGAAATTACATTTATACTTAAAGCAGAATAAAAACTCATTGAACCAACCTCTTCCTTCATGGCAGCTCCAGCTCTCACAGAAGAAGTTGCCAGCAGGACAGAACCATCTCAGGAGCTCTGGGTCAGACCAGTCTCACACATCTTGGCTCAAGGCAACACTTCCTCCCCCGCTCCCATCACTCCTAAGAGCAAACAGCTGCTGCTTTTAAGCCCTCCGGAGGGTTTAGGAGTGGAGCACCTGCACCAGCAGCTGATGGCACTTACTGCTCTTCAATTAAGCTAATTTTGCACCAGCAGGGAGACAACTGTGCAACTGCTCATCAGCCACCCCGTTCCCCTGGTCCTTGCACTGTGACAGTAACATGCAGCAGGTACCAGAGGTGCCTCAGACAGCAGGAGCAGGGAAGCATCAGAGTGTCCCTGCAAGCACAGGAGGGTTACAGGAGGAGTCCCTGGGCCCCTTACCATGGTACAGCTCCTCTTTCTGTGCTCTGTTTCCAGCAAATATCACACAGCCCGGCGTGCCCACGTTGTCCCAATGCTGACATTTGTGATCTAGCACACTGGCCTGGCTGACAATAGCAAAAAAACCTTTTAAAATCAGCTTTCTCCTGTAGCAAGAAGCACTGAGAGCGTGGTGTGCTCTGAAAAAGATAACAGAGGTGCCAGATTGAGGCAGGGTAGGTCCAAGACCAGAGCTTCCAAACCAGTGGGAAACATCCCATCTATGGCTGCTGGCAAAACCTCAAATCTACCTGTTCCTCCTTCACACCAGACTGCAGAAGCACTCAGAAAAGGAAACATCAGGCATCCCTGTCATCTTCTTTCCTCCATAGGGCTGAAATTGGGTTTTGTGCCTTCTTCTGCACGTGCCAGAGGAGAAAATCTGTTGCAGCCAGAGCTGTGCCAGAGCACAGGGGGACATGGAGGGTACCAGTGGGACAGGGATTTCTTTTGGGGCACAGGAGGCACCTCCAAGATGCCACCCCTTGTGTTATTTTCACCCAGAAATGGATCCCTCAGAAGGCAGCTAAGCTCAACACCCATAAATCTTTATAGTGAGGCAGAGGTGTTCCTTCCAAATCCTTTGTATCTTCATCCAACAGCTTTCTCCACTGGATAAGATCCCTTCCATTCTGGAGACTTTCAGATGTCACTGTCAGACATTTCAGTTTGCTCAATAATTTCTTTCCTTATTAAATATTGCTAATGATAGGGTTTTAGACTCTCAGCCATACATCCACTTTTTGTTCTAGCATAACTTTCAATCTATCTTCCCTCTTCCTTCTACTCAAGTCTTTAAAAAAAATTACTGGAACAAAAAGGAAAGCACCAAATAATTGAAAAGAGCTGCTAAAACAGAAAGGAAGGAAAGCTAAAGGGAGTTATGATGATTGAAAAGTACAATAAAGTTGGAGGAAAGGAGGAAAAATTCTAATTTTTAATGAAATGGATGGTGAGGTGTCACCAGCACATGGCAGCAGATCCCTTTGGCAAGGGCTGTTCTCCCACCCCAGGTCTGGTTCCCATCTCCATGGGCCAACACCCCACTTTGCTTCCCTTGTTTGAACTAGAGATGCTTTTTCTCCTCTCTATTTATCCTCATGCTAAATCTTTTCAGCTGGTGCTTTCAAAGCCTAACCAATAAAAAGCTGAAAGCAATAAAACTGTTTGTGGGGAAAAGTTTTGCGAACAGACAAAGCATGAAAATGATGTTTTAACAAAAGCTACGAGCAGAAAAGGAGAGGTTGGAGTTGAAAAGCTCATGCAGATGAAGCTTGAATGGTCTATTCTCACCATCATAATGAGCACATACATGATTAATGAAAATATTTATCCTCCTAACCCACTGCAGTGAGTTAATATTTAATCCAAAGTCCACGTGAAAGCCCAACCTCTCCTGGTTCCTCACCTGCCTCCTTGTTTCCTTGGAAATCTCTGAACTCTGCAAACTGACCTGAGGTTTGGCTCTTTGGGGCTGATCTGAGAACCACGCTGGCTTTTCCTGGCTTTCTGCATAAGTACCACACCTTTTGATCCCGAAACTGCCGTCACTGGGGACCTACAAGGTTTCTTAGATAATCCCAGAGAGTCAGTGCTTTGTAACACGTCTCACTTTGATATTCAAGGCAAAGCCGGACAGCCCACACATGAAAAGACATCCTTCCCTTTCTTCCCAGGCTTAATTTCATCTGCAAATTAAACATATCGAGATGGATATTTATAGAGGAATGCCCTGATCCTCCCGGGAGGGCCGGGGAGTCTCCAATGTGTAATTTTGCTTTAGGAGTATGATTTTAATCTTGACTTTCTTCTGAGGCTGGTGGCAGAAGAGGAGAAGGGCAGGGAAGGGGGAATGCTGGTGGCAAGGCTCACTGAGCACTTCTCTGCTCTCACACAGTTTAAGCCTTGGGCTAATGCAGTGTAAGATGGTGTGGATGTACAGAAGGGACTAAGGTTCTTCCTGCTTCCCTGTCTTTGTCCTCTGCAAAGCTATCTCAGGACATGGTCCTTCAGAGGTGAAAATTTGTAGTTTTAAAAAAAATGGGGTCTGTAAACTTTGCCAGCAAACATGTTCAGCTGTGGCTTGCCTAAAAAAAAAAAAAAGCCAACAGGCCTGCTGTAAAAATGGTGCACAGATTAAAATAACTGCTAAGCCCTGGATTCTGATGGTCCTTTGTGACAAGGAGCTCACATAGAGTCAGTCATGTCCCTGTATATCAGCCCCCCATCCCAGACTGTGGGTAATTGCCAACAGTAAATAAAACTGCAAAACCTGAAATGTTTTGGCTTATTGTCATTTCCAGATATGCCCTGGAGCAGAGGATAAAGGATTTTTATTTTGTTTTCCAGCTAAATATTTTCTTCTTTTAACCTTCTTGTTAAAGAATGACTCAATGCTCTTCTCTTGCCCAGCATCACTCACTTAAACCTCCATTGTGCTGCACACACGTGTCTACAACAAATTTTGGTGCTGGGAACCCCACTAAGGGGGCCTGGCTTGGCATATTGAGTTGTCAGTGCAGGTTGTGATGATTGATGTTGTGTTGTGCTGCTGTTTGTAAGAGCTTGGTTGGGATGCTCAAGCCCATCACTGCCAACCCCCAGGCACGTGGTGCCATCCTTGTAGGTTATTCCAGATGGGAAGAGTTCAGGGGAGGGAAACTTCCAGGAAAGATGGTTTCAGTAGTACTAAGAAAAGGGACTTTGGTACATTACTGCATGCTATGAGGTATGTCTTTAAGCTTCAGTAAACTTTTGGAGCCCCTGGGAAGCTGGTAATGTGCCTTTGAAGGAAGCATGACTTATGAAATTGCAGTTTTTAGCTTAGCTGGGTAATGTTAATGAGAAAATATCGTGGGCTGTGGGTGGAAGTCTCCTGAATCCCATAAGTTAGGAATAAATTATTCTGTTTTCCTAAATGAAGCAGTGCAGTGCAATGCTGCTCCTAAATCAGGCTGATGGTGAGAGTTATTTATTAATTCGTACAGGACCAGACACGAGCTCAGGCAAATAAATACAAACTAGACTGCAGCAAAGAATTACAAACTTGGGCTTGCTGTGGGCAAGAAAAGATTTTGCTGGGGTTTTGAGAAGGAGCAGGTGGGTTTGGACCAGCACCCTGTGTGATAGAGGTGGCATGAGGAGTTGGCACAGAGGTGGAGGGACAAATCCTCCTTTCTGCTGGAGATGCAGCAAAGATGATCAAAAATCCCCAGGCTTTCAACTGCAGTGCAGCAGCTTCTCAGTAATTAAAGCTTGAGATCACCAGCTCTGCCTGTGCCTGCTGCAGCCCAGCTTGCACATCAAAGGGAGATGTTTCCCATGGGACAGGTCCCACAGCACCGGATTCAGGTTCTGATGGGCACTCTGGGCTGGTGTGTGAGACTGATGGCCCAGGAAAGCCCCTTAACAGCAGCTCATACTGAGCAGGTGATGACACAGCCCCCTGAGCTACCCCAGGCTCGTGGTGACTCGGTGGTGCCCCGTGTTCTGGGCAGCACAGGCTCATCCAAAGGGACCATCCCTGGAGCAGGGGGTGGCCCTTTGGGGCAGAGAGGGCTCCCAGCTCTGAGGGCTTGGGCTCTGCAGGTACCACACAGCCTCAGCTTCCCTTCCTGCCAGCACCTGGCCTCCTACCCAGAGAGGATTTATTCCTCCCTGAACAGGTCTCCAATGACGTTATTAATCAGGGAGATGGACGAGTACAACACACTTTATTGTGCACTGTGGATGAGTGATAAGTCTGGGCACCGATGCCTGGGATAGCAATCAGGAGAGGGTGAGTGAAAGGAAGAGGAGGAAAGAGCAGCATTGTGGGTAAATATGTGCACTTCTGGTGGTGATTACCCTCCAAGTAATTAGTTTTTAAATCAGGCAGACGTTTCGGGAACTACTCACTACGAGCTGCTTTAATTATTTATACTCCCTTTTATTCTTATTATTTATAGTCATCCTCTCTGGATGGGGATGCTCTTTGGAACCTGACCCACCTCCAGCCCACCCTGGCCAAGCAGCCATCTCCAGTGCTGCCAGGCACCCTGAGAGCCTGGGGGGTCCCCCTCTCCCTCCCAGAGCCAGGCAAAGGGGAGTGAGAGCCCATCGCTGCTGCTGAAAGCCCTGCTCGGATCGGTAATTAAACTCTCACTCATCTTCATTTCCCTCATTTGTTAAAGTGAGGCCACTCAATAAGCCATTAGTGCAAGGTCCTTTCTGTCAGCTACGGCATCGTTAAGCACATTCCCCTTGGAGACAGCTGGGGAGGGTGCAGGCAGGGGGAGCAGCCCCTTGCCTGCCTCCTCCTCTGCCCAAATCCTCCCCATCCACCCCTCCGAGGTCACTCCTGCCCTGTGGCCAAGGCTCTAGGGAGTGAGGGGGAATTTTGCAACGGCAAACCCTTCCCCCAGCTGGGATTTTTCCCACAGCACCACACAAACCCCTGTTTCACCAGAACATCAGAACATCTGCTGTTGTTGGTCTCTCTTCACCAACCCCACCTCTCCGGAGCTTCCCAACATCTGGAAACCATTCCCTGCACCATTCCCATGAAGGGACCTCCGACCCACTGAGCCCCTCCTCTGGGCTAAACAAAAGCTGCCCTTATTGCTGAGCTGGGGAATTTTGCCTGCCTTCCCCTTGCTCCAGCCACAAACTGTTTCTCAATCCATCATCAGGAGAGCATCTGCCTGGGGAGCCCCAGAGCATCCTCCGCTTCATCTTCCTCCATGGACACACTCAGATGTCAGCATCTGCCTGGGGAGCCCTGGAGCATCCTCTGCCCCATCTCCCTCTATGAGCACATGCTCAGATGCTGCAAAAAACCCCAAGATCCCAGCACAAGAAAAACCACAATACAGGGAAAAGCTGCTGTAGATTCACCCGGAAGAAAATCCCATGGTCCATGTGTGTAATTACTACAACTACATGTTGATTTCCCCTCCCAAGAGCTTTTATTCTGGCTCTTGCTCTGGTTACAACAGCAAGAACACCTTGATCTCGCTGCTTTCTCCCCCATGGAGTCATTTGGCAACAAGCCATGAGAGTGAGGGGAGTTTCAGCTGAAGCAACCATGGAACTGCTGTGCAGCACAAAAATAAAAGAGTATTGCTAGGGATGTGTTTAGCATGGGGACAAAGTGGGGCCCATCAACAACCTTTACCACACACCTCAGTGGAGACAAGACAATTCACTGCACCAAAACCCAGGTGAGAGCAAAAAAGCAGAGGAAAAATGTACACAAGCCTGTCCCGTGCTCTACACCCTCACAGGAACCCAACCTGAGTGCTGTCCTCTTGGGTCTGTTTTCATCCAGCTCCAGCATTGCAGAATCCCGGAGGGGCTGAGGTTGGAAAGGATCTCTGGGGGTCACTCGCTCCAGCCCCTGCTCAAGCAGGGCCACTGTGAGCTGGTCACTCAGGACCATGCCAGGGTGGCTTAAGAGTTCAACTACTTGGGGAGAAAAATACAACAAACATGTCAGATGCAGATTAAACCACCAGAATGGACAGTGTCTTGTCTGTAACACCAGAGAGAAACATGGTTTTAAGGAAGGGGAGCCCTCCAAGTGAAGCCAACTTCCAAGGGCATCCCAAAGCCAACCCTGCAGTCACAAAGGGTTTTGATAGACCATCTCCCTGCAGAGCCAAAGCCACATCTGTGTGAAAGACAAGCTGCTGCCTGCCCTTGAACTGGGTGCAACCCACTTCTTCATAAAAATACCAGCAACCACAGTGGAAACAGCTTCCCGTGGGAGCAGAGGGAAGGGATCCACCTGCCTCCCTCAGGATCGTGCTGGCTTCATCCCCAGGGCACTCAGCACCAGCAGCTCCAGTGTGTTTTAGAGTACCTGGGGCAGGTATCCAAAGTGGGAAGAGTGAAGGGGGTTAGGAATAATTAACTTTCACCCCAAAGAGGGCAGAGGACAACAGCTCTGGGGCTTGACTCTCCCATCACTCCCAGCCCCACAGGGTCCATACAACAACTATCACACCGTGGCTGGGAACAGACATTTCCAAACAAACCTCCTTCTATTTGCATTTGAAACATTTATTTTGGGAAATACATATTAAACACTATTATTTATACAAAAATGGACTAAATTTTCGTAATGCTTATAACCCCCAAAAGGCCATTTTAATAGATCTGGATGAAGGGTTTTTTTATTGTATTATTTTTTCTTTTCTTCAAAAAAAAAAAAAAAAAGTCAGGTTACAAAGGAGAAAGCAGCGTGTCTTGCTTTGCCCAGCTTCAACTAGAGGAAAAGAAAAGTTTAAGATGACATTTGCAGAAGTGCCTCACACAAAGACATTTTTCTCCCCTTTCAGTCTTTTTTAACACTTGAAATATATATATTTTTTTTTCAGTTAATACACTTTTTTTTTTGTTGGTTTTGCTAAAATATAGCAAGTCAGCAAGTAGAGCTGATGTACCCCAACAGCTCCGTGGTGCTGTTGTGGCGGGGGAGGAATATGAGTGAAGGGCAGAATGGATTCTCACAATGCACCCCCCTGCCCACGCCTCTTTGGGAGGACACGTGTGGGCAGCCCCTGCAAACCCTGTACAACGTCATCTGGGCATCCCCACCGAGGTGAGAACAACCTCCTCCTTCCTCCTGGTCACCTGTGCCGAGGAAGGCTCTGTCCCCCATGGAGACCACGGGGCTTTGCACGCGCCTTCCAGTGCTAGAGGATGGGACACGCTGCCATTTTAGTGTGTGCCCCCCAAAAATGGGTGATTTGCAGAAAGTTTTATCCCTTAGAGAGGATATGGAGACTGGTGGAGTGGAGAACAGAAAGGGAAGCGGAGCTGGGGCGGGGACAGGACTGCAGAGCTCTGCTCCAGGACCATCCTCTCCTGTGTCATGGTGCTACCTCACCCTTGCAGGGACTTATTTACTGGAGATACAGTGAAAGAGGAGGTGCTGGGGGGCAGAGCAGGGGGAGACGTCGGGCACAGCACCCACAAACACAACCCCAGCCCTCCCCAGGGTGGCAGGGCTCGGTCTGCACATGCACAGACCCCCTGCCCAAGGACCAGCAAAACACAGGAGTGTGTTACAGGGACACATGTCACACAGGGGAACCGGAAAATAAAAAATGATTGAAAAATGCCCAACAGCCTCCTCTGACGCAGGGAAAAAAGCCCAAGAATCACAAGGGTAAGACAGGACAACCCTCCACCTCCCACCACCGCTTTGTGGAGACGTTCCACTCTCAGCCCCCTTTGGACAAACACACTCCCAGCCTTCAGCACACAAAAATCCCACCCAACTGAATGAAAAATAAATACACAAGTGTTCTCAGGACATCAGCTACATCTGTGGTCCAAGGGAGAGGGAACAGGAGTCCCTACAAAGGTCTGCAGCCTTTTGCAGGCTGCACAGACAAGGCAGACCCTCCTTCCCCTCTCCCACACTATTGCAAGGTCACAGTCTGAAAAGGCACTTCTCCCAAAGCAGGTCGCTCTGCCTGGCAGGGGGTTGGTGACAGGCAAGGTGACACCTAAACACTCCCAGTTTATTGCATGTAGATGGGGTACAAGGGTTGGGTTGGGGGCTGGCAGGTCCTGGAGGGCTGCAGAGGGCTCGGAGGAGGCGGCAGGAGACAAGGATGGCACTGTCTTGCTCTCTTCGTCCCACCCGTACCTTGCTTCCGAAGGCTACGTTCACCTGGAGAAACCCTTTTGCCTTCAACGGACGGAGAGGAGCCTCTGCACGGAGGGGCAGGCAGGGCTCCTGGGGGCACCCCAATCCTGCCGGCCCCGTGGATCTGCTCCCCTGGGTTCGGCTGCCGGGCCAGAGCTGGGGGCAAGCGAGAGCTCGACCTCCATGGAGGGACAGTCCCCAGCCCGGGAATGCTGGACCGGGGGCCGAGAAGCAAATTCATGCCACAAAGCGGGGGGTGAGCGGCCGCCCCGCTCCACGCCGGGTTATTTGGTCAGTTAACATGGCAGGGGGTCGGGGACCGGGGGGAGGGGGACAGTGGCAGAGGATTTATATAAAAATAAAGGGGGGAGAGGGGAGAAATAGCGAGCGTGAGCGAGCAAGGTCCTGGCTACGGAGCGAGACGGTTACATTTCGTTAGCCACCAGCTCTTTGTCGGTCACGCCGTTGGAGAGCGAGCCCTGGCCCTCGTTCAGCCTCTTGACCCTGTAGGCTTCGAAGTGGATGTTGCTGGTAATATCCTTGATGTTCTGCATGTGTGTCCTGCAGGAAAGGGAAAGGGGAGCAGTCGCATCTTGCCGGGAGCAGCTCAGCTGCCCAGCCTTCGCCTCCGCACCCCAACTCCTGCACACCCCAAATACTGCTCCAAACACTCCCCCAGCCCCAATGTCCCACCCTGCTTTACTGGGTAACGGTGTCTTTAGGGAAGTAAAGGCAAGAAGGGGCAGCCAAGGCCAGAAGCCTTCATTGGTGCTTGGGGATGTGGGAGTTCTGGCTACAGAACACCCATCTGGGGAGATCCCGGTCCTGCAAGTCCTGGGATCAGATTTTGCAGTCCCACCCAACTACCTGTCAGCAACAGCTCAGGTACGCAGAGTTTAAGAGCTCAGTAACCCCCCTAGCAAGCCAAGGGAGCTCAGCCTCCCCCTCCCCTGCAGCAGGGACACCTCTTTGAAGGGGGAGCAGCCATCACTCAGACCCTGCAATGACACCCCAATTCAGGGTGATGTCTTTGGACTGGGGGTAGGACTTGGGACTGGTGAGGGACCACTAAGGCCAAAAGCTGCTTGGCAAGCATGCTGGAGCCACACTGCACACTGCCAGCAAACCTGGAGTGTCCCAACCCATCCACTGCTCCTCTCCTCCCTTAACTCAGCACCGTAGCTGAGAAAAGCCCCCTGGAGTCCCATTCAGGGGGACCACCCCTTGCAGAGGGGCTGCAGTGTGGCAGCAGGCTGGGAGGGGAGGGAGGAAGGGATGGATGGAGGAGCAGAGCAAAGCAGCTGCTTCAAGCTGGGCTGGGCTCTCCCCTTTCTTTGGATGCCACCTGGTGACTGAAGACTACTGGGAGAAGGCAGAGTCCCACTGACCTGATGAGGAGGTCCCGCAGGTAGGCGAACTCACAGTGTGTCGTGTTCTCCACTGGCAAGAAGGGAGAGAAACCCATCAGTGTGCACCCATGGCATGGGGACAGCAATCCCTCAGGGTAAGCAGGACCCTGGGGGGGCTCCACCAGCATGTGGAGGGCTCAGACAGGGTCTTACCCCCTGGGGCTACAGGATGCAGGACCCAGGAGTCCTCTTTGCTGCTGTGAAGCTGGTACCAGGTACCTGCCCCAGCTCAGCATGACCAGCTGGCTGGTGAGGTCTGACTGAGCATCCACAGTCCCTTCCCACTCTGTTCCAACAACAAAACCTGTTGTTCCAGCAGCATCTCCCAAAGCAGTGTCCTTTGGGACCCCCTTGGGCCCCAAACAAGGCAGGGGAAGGGGCAGGGTGAGCTTTGCAGTGAGCACCAGGCCTGTCTCCACAGAAGTGCTGGCCATGAGCATCCTGCAGCATTCTGGGCACGCTGGTGACAGCTGCCTGGGTTGCTGGTGTTGTGGAAGGACACAATCTCTTGGTGACAAAGGCTATTGCTGTCAGAACAGGGCTTGGAGCAAGAGGGGTGTTTGCAAGAGGGAAAAGTCAAAGGGTGTTGCTCCACCACAATTAGTCTAACAGCTCATATTTTACCCCTAAATTTATTCAATTTAGAGGATGAATTCTGTTTTTAAATTTTTTTTTTTTTAACCCAAACAGGTTTGTACATAGAATCACAGAATCCTTTGAGTTGGAAATGACCTCTAAAAATTATTGAGTCCAACCCCTAAACATCATCAGGAATGGCAAAACAACAAATAACAGTGTTCTGCAAAGGCTGCCTATGGCTGTGTCCGTGTCCTTGAGGTTTCCCTGTGCTGAAGGGAGATGCCACAAGCAGAAGGTGAGGGGTTTAATGAATCCTATTAAACCCAGAACTTCCAAAGACACAGCACAAGAGGGCAGCAGAGCTTTAAAATACACTGATTTTCCTGGCAGCTTTGTTAAACCATCCCTCAACACAGGATTCCCATAAAAAAGACTCATAAATGAGGGGAACCAAACGAATGTGAAATGAAGGGGAGGAAGATGAGAGGGGTGGCACTGGAGATGTGCCAGCTGGCTGCCAGAAACCAAGGACAAGGAAATGTGTAGATGTGCTGGAGCCAGGAGCTTTCATCCAGCCTTTAAACCATCATTGTAAAATGGGGGAGAAAAAAGGAAGATGCCAATGGGAAATGGAAGAGGGAAGAGATCCCACAAGGGCACCAACCAAATGCACAGTGGAGGGTACAGATGCCAGGGGAAGGCTCTAACAGGAGCTTGATACACTTGTGTGCCCTAAAATCCTGCCATCAGGTAGGATTTAACTGTGTAAAACTGTTTAACTGTGTAAAAAGCACAAGCCAGGCCATAAGACTACCAGAAGTGTCCCCTTCAGCACTCAGTAGCCCCCTGAGCCACACAAAGGCCACACTGGCCAAGGTGTTTCCAGTCCTGAAACACCAGGGAATTTATCTTCTTTGGAGGGGCAGAGAAGCACTAAATACACTTCTACTGCTGTTTTTGGACCTCATTGCCTCCTGTCAGGACAGGGAGATGGGCTCTGGGGGTAGGAAATCAAGAACAAGGTACCTTCAATGGTGCCCCACTTGGTCTTCCTTCCAAGGATTCTTCTTCCATTCACCTGGTATTCCTGGTCACTGCCCACCACTGCAAATGGGATCATTTCCTGTTCAAAGGAAAAAACAAGGTCATGTTTTCCTCCTGAAAACTGGTCAGGAAACCAAACTGGTGAGCAAAGTCCTACATCAAGCTGTTTTCAGGAGAGTTTCACGGGATGAGCTGGTCTGTCCCTAATATTCCTGAGCAGTGTTGCTTGCCAAGGTCTGCAGGCAGCCCAGGACCTGGGCAGGAGTATCTCTTGTGCAAGTGCCCAGTCCAAAACCAGTCTAAACCCAGTCCAAAACCAGTCTAGCCCAGCCCCTCACTGGCAGGTGACAACATACAACCAGAGCAAAGGTATCATGATGCTTCCCTGGGAATTGCCCCCAGCATCTGGCAACCCGTGGCCAGATTTCTGGTCAGTCATTTCCTGATCCAAGGTGGTATCTTTGAATTTCAGAGCCCCTTGAAGATCTTTTTCTTGCTTGAATTTGTCCAAACCACTTTACTAAGCCAAAAAATTCCCAGCTATTTCCTGTGGCCTGGAGTTGACAGCCACAGAGCAGGGCAGCCTAGGGGGAAATTCCCTCCTGGTGCTGGGAAGGCTGCTGCCCTATCTAGGGATGGGCAGGCACCATGCACCCCCCTGCTTGCAGACTACTGAGGAATTCCTTGGAGGAATGGAGATGGGGAAAAGAGTATGGACAGAAGAGGACACCTTCCCCAGGAGCCTTTGTCACCCTCTTTCTGTCCCTGCTCTGAGCTCTGGAAGGATCCTTGGTCCTGGGCAGACCCTGTGGACAGGGCACAGTAGCCTTGGAAAGAAAACAGAGGCCCTTTGGAAGGGACTCCCCCAGGACATCACCAGGCCCCAGAGCTGCAAGGCCCATCCAAGCCCAGCCCCTCACACCAACCCGGAATTTCTCGTTCACTAGCCGATCTTCAGAGTCTTCATCAAACTCCTTCTGGGGATACACGTCGATCCCGTTGGCCAGAAGATCAGCCATTATCTAGGAGGGAAGAGCAGAGGAACATGTGAAGGAGATGCAGGCAGAGGAGCTGCACTCCCAGCACAGCAGCTGCTCACAGCCCACCCGAGAGGCTCTCTGAGCAATGCCCACCAGTCACAGCAAAGGCCAGCAGCAGCTCTTCCCTTTCCATCCTAAACATTGCCCACCTGGGGGAGAGACACCCGTGTTTACCTGCCACACACCCACCAAGTGCTCATCCTGGAATCTCTGCAAGAACCTGGTGCCAAGACATAACTCAGGCTGAGAGTGAAATGAAGTTACGTGAGCTGGGCGTTGTTTTGGGATTGAAAAAGACAACATGACATTACAAGCTGCCCGAGCAATGGGGAATGCAGCTGCCAGGCTTGTAACCCAAAGTTAAAAAGCTGATTTCTGGTGTTTGTTTATGCTCCTTGGAAAAGGAGCTTGATCCAAGGGGACAAGGACACAGCTTAGAAGAGTGGCCTCTAAGGACTTTGCTTCTGTGCAAAGCAAAGAAATGTTGAAATCTGATTCCTGGGTGGAGGCTCAGCTCATGGGGAGCTCAGAGGATTAGCCTTCTCCTACAACACTGCAAACTCCAAGTCAGCCTCTGCACCCACTCCCATTGCTTCCTATGGCTATAAACTCCTCCACATCAGTCCTACATTGCAGGCTGGGAAAGGAAGTGGATCCAGCCCAGGGAAATCCCCCATCCAAACCCACACACTATGTTTAGGGGAATGACCCAACAAAGCCAACTCCACAAGGCACCAGAGTCCCTCATTCAGTGCAGCACTGGCATCAGCCTGCAGCCAGGCTGGTGCTTTACCATCCCCTACCAACCCCAAACTGAACCCAAAACAGCTCTCTGAACCAGCTACACCCCCAGATGCAGACAGGGCTCTGCTTTTTGGAAGCACAGACACAGGAACATTGGAGTGAAGGCAAAAGGTACCAGCCTGTGCCCACCCAGCCTGATTTCCTGCCCTCGTGTCTCCACCAGTGAATCTGCAGCCAGGAGCATGAGGAGAGTGAGCAAACACACCACGTGGCTACATGTTCTCCCTCCATCTGGAAGGATTTGGGGGGTCTGGTTATTATCAGGAATGTAATTAGAGATGGGGCAAGCTCATCCTGCACCAAGCTGGTGCAGAGCAGGCGACTCATGTGCTCCCTACCCACGGTGTTTCATTACACAGGGATGGCAGCAGCAGCCCAGAGTGTCCAGGTGACATTTTAAGTCCAAGACTGACTTTGTAGTCCCAGCCCTCCGTGTTCCCACACCAGCTCCTCACAGATCCCATGCAAACAGGCTGACATGCCAATTGAGCCCAGCCTGGATTACCTTTCAACTCCATTTCCAGCTATCCTCTAGCCAAGGAAACTGCTTGCAGAGTTTGAAGTTTGGATTCAGCTCTCAAAACCAGACTGGATATTTCAGTGCCTGATCCTGCTCACCAAGAACTGGGAAGACATTGGTGTGGGAAGGAGTGGCTCATCCCCTTCTGCACAGAAGCATGGAACAACGCCTGGCTAAGGTGTTGTCCTCTCTATAACTAATGGACTCTAAAACTGCCTTTTTGGCAAGACCCATTTCCCTTCACTTCCCTGCAGTTCAGACTCATGGACCAAGGAGCTTGGTGGTTTGCTTACTTCTGCAGGGAATGCTGAGGCCATCACACCTGCAGCCACATCCATCAGCTACACAAATGGATTTACAGTCCCTTACCAAACCCCAAAATGGGGTATTTCCACCTCTTGGAAGCCTCAGGGGTACACGGAGCAAAGCTCATGCCTGGCTGCGGATTTGAACAGCCTCTCCTTGGCTCCCACCACCAGCTCCTGACCAAAGGAATTTCATACCTTGCTTCCCTCTTAAATCTTGCCCAGCTGAGCTCAGCAAACCCACACATTTTTTTTTGCCTGGTCCCTGTATCAGTGCACGATGCCGCACCGGGAGGTTTTCGCTCCCAAAATAACAAAAACCATCCTGAAAATAACAACAACAATAACACAAGAAGGCAGGAGAAGCAGGCCTGGAGACGTAGAGCTCCACGCTTATCCTGCACTGACAAAGATCCAAGAGAAACACAAGGAACCGCTTGGAGCGCAGGCCTTTCCTCCGGCCACGTGGGATCGCTCGGAGCTGCAGCCCCAGGAATGCGCTGGGCTCCCGGCCAGGAGCTCGCCTGCCCAGCCCTGCCGGGGGAGCCAGGAGGGGGAGAGGGGCAGGAGGGGACGGGGGACAAGAGATGGGAGCCCGGGGATACGAGCCACCGACCCCTTACCCGCTGTTTGAAGTAGTCCCTCTCCTCCAGCGTTAACGTGTCAGCCTTGGCGATCACGGGGACGATGTTGACCACTTTGCTCAGGCGCTTCATGAACTCGATGTCCAACGGTCGGAGCCTGGAAAACACAGCAGGAGAAAAAAAAAAAAAAGGGGGATTCAAACACGCTCAGCGAGGTGGGAGCTGCTGCAATCCCCCGGCAGAGAGGGGCATTCAAAGATCAGACAGAGGGGGAATCACTTCCTTTCAGACAGGACAAATAAAGACATTTTCCTAAAAGCGCGGAGATCGTTTGCAAGCACTTAAAACATTTCCCTTTCAAAGCACCTGCTATCGCCTGCGAACCTTCACAAAGGCCCGTGAAGTGGCAGAGGGCTTTTATCTCCGGGCTTTTATCTCCGCAGGGCTGCTCAGCCACAGAGGACTGCGGGAACTTGCCCAAAGCTACACGTGTCCTTGGTGAAGCCGGGATGAGAGCACGGGCAATGCTGGCTGCAGGGCCAGCCCACTGCCATGTACAAATCAAAACCTCCTCCAGCTCTATCCAAGCTGTCACCAACCATCCAGGGACAGCACAACACGAAAATGGCCACAGGTGACTATTCCTGCTCACACTCCCCCCTGTGCTGAGCACCAGTCCACTGCTGTGCATGAGCCAGGACTGCATCTCACACCATCAGTTGGGATTAATAAAAGCTCTGTGAATTCTCCAGGGCCTCAGGGAGCAAAGAAGAGATACTGCTTGTTCCAGAGGGCAAAAATGTCAGAAAATCTCTACAACAAAAGTCTCTGCAGAGGAAAACTGAAGAGACTGCATAACCCCAGTGATTAGTGCCTCGGGAAATCCCTCTCTGCTGAACGCCCCTGCTGACAACACTGACAGGGTCTCTGGTGCCACACTTCTCCACATCCAGGTGTTTTTATTGCTGGGGGTTCCCAAACAAGCTAGATGAAAGCCCTTCTTGGGACACCTTCAGTTGCTGCAGGAACCCCTCAGTGGCTCTGGAGGTGATGGGGACACACACACATGCAGGACAGTGGAGCAGATGTTGCCTTGAAAAAGGAAACCTGGAGGTCCCAGGGTCCAGGAACACCTTTGGGTTAGGAGCCTGTTTGAAATGAGCCCTCACTGAAAGCACACTGAAGGGGCAGGAAGGTCAATGTCAGTGTCCCAGAAGCAAAGGGACACTTCTGTACCTCGGACATCCCCAAGACCTCCAGAGCTGGCATGTGCCAGCAGGACACGAGCCCAATTCATCTTTGTGGCAAAGAGAGGTGAAGTCACCTTTTGAAGGAGCCATGGGCATCAGTGGCAGAGCTGGGACCAAGAATGAGACCTCAAACCATGATAACAAGGAAGAAACTAAAATAAATGGGATGGTGATTTAAAAGGCTCAGGTGCAAGCAGGCATCCAGCAGGAGCCCTCTGGGGGGAAACACAGAGTGGAACACCCAGGGAGAACATGGCCAAGAGAGCACCTACTGCCAACACACTCAAGCAAACCCCATCACAGCCTTCTCAGGCCCTACAAAAGGCTCAGAGACCCCTGCAAACCCAGCAAGAGCCACAGGAATGCAGAAGGGAAGGGACTGATCCCGCTCCTCAGCAGTCACCAGGCAGCGTTCCCATCCCATGGGGTCACCCCTGCTTGGCTCCAGTGCCAAGGGAGGGATGTCCAGGAGAGACCCACTCAGCTCACACTCATCTGAAAACAGCAGCTCAAGGCTGCTCCAGAACAGCCAGTGCTGGTGACCCAATGAACTCCTCCCTGGTCAAACCCACTCCTCTCCCAGGGATCAGGCTGGACTGTGCCAGGTGGACCTTGTCCCTGCACACTAATGAGACACATAGCCCAGAGCACATCATTAGCACATGGACAAACAAGGTCCTAGCACAAATCAAGAGTCACAGATCACCCCGGGCCCCAGGAAAGAACGATTTTGGCTATTAAAGAAAAAAAGAACAGAAAAAAACTACAAGGAACCCCCCATGGACACATCTAAGCTGACTTGCTGCTGGCAAACATTGTTTGGAGCTCTGCATAATGTATTTCCCAGACCTCCAAGGAAGTAATGCAGTTATGCTCCTTTCCCAGCAGAATTCTTTCCCCTCCTCTCTCTATGCTATTTTCCAAACAATTTTTTCCCTCTAAAAGCTTCTTCCCTACTGAGTCTGTGTTCCTGCCTCTTTCATCAGCTTTTCCTTTAAAGACCAGGATGCATATGTAGTGAATGCAGATGAATTCACAATCAGGCAATCAACTGAGCTTCAGCTCAAACTACATGTTAAAAGCCCAGTTACCCTCAGATCCCTCACAGATACCCAGGGGATGAGGATGCCAGAGAATAGGAGGCAGAGCCAAACTCAGCCCACTTCCCTGCCTGTGTCCACCCCATCCACACAGGCACAGTGACCATGTCCATCTGCACCCAAAGCCAGAAGAGCCCAAGGCACCTTTGACACAACTGTGTGCTCTGATGGGCTCCTGCAAGTGCCTCGTCCGTGGGAGGTCACCTCCCTGCACCATCCTGGAGAACACCACAGGACTCCCCAGAGGAACAAACTATATGTTATTAGGGTATTTTGCAATTTTCTAGATATTCTACCAATTTCTGATGGGTAGCCCCCAAAAAACCTTAATTATTTAAAACAAAGTGAATCTTTTCACTAACAACAAGACCTGTCACTAGACATCGTGTTCATGTGAAGACACCAAAGGAGAAAATATAGCTTGATGATGACAAATGCTATCACAGAAGGGAGGGTAGAGCTCAAGAAAAAAAACATAACCTGTTTTCTTCCCCTTCCTCAAATGGTCTTTGATATTATTATCTTGCAACTAGACATACATGCTTTGGGCTTTGCTGGGAGGGGTGGAGGAGCTCTAAGGGGAGCAGATGGGCTGGAGCAGGAGGTGCAGGATGGGTTCCAGCCCAGCCCAGCCAGGGCTGGTTGCTCCCTCATCCCCTCTTGCTATGGGGATGGGAAAAGCTGTGCAGCTGGGCACACACTGTCAGGGCTGGGCACATCTTCTCAAGGCTGGACACATGCTGTGGTGGCTGGACACACATTATTTCTGCCTTGCCCTCAGCCACTGCACACAGACAGGGTCTAAGCAGAGGCTCATTCCTGCTGGTTCCCCTGAAATGCTATTACAGGAATCAAAATTCACAGCGAGCTGCAAAGTTATTTCCTTTTGGTTGTGCCCCAGATCAAACTCACAGCAAGAATTTGAGCTGTGTGTTAAGCAAACACCGGTGAGAACCCAGCAGCCGCCCAACCCCATCACCTGCTGGAGGGAGCTGGTGGGCATCTGAGAGGGGCAGCCAGCAGGGAAAGCAGCACTGGGGGCAGTCCCTCAGCCAACAGCCCTGGTACAGGCAGCAGAGGGGCTGCTGAGGCCAGGCAGTGTTCCAGAACCCCATTTCCGAGCTGAACAGAGCTTTGCAGGGGTCGGAGCAGAGATATTTATTGGGTGGCAGAGCCAGGGTTGTGCAGCTGCAGCTGAAAGCCCCTGCCAGCACCCTACTCAGCCTTCATAGGAATGGTTATATGGGAGTGTTACAAGAAGGACAGGCTGTGTGCAAACTAGATGGGCTGCAAAGCCTGGCCTGAACTCCCTTGCAAACCTCCTTGCACAGCAGAAACTTCTCCACCGATTAACCCTTGAGCTGCTCAGATGGGAGGGCCAGACTGAAACAGAGCTGAGCAATCCTCTGCTCTGGCCTCTGAATCTCTGCACCTGGTTAACTTTGCTTTTTATCCCCTCTCTCACCTTTTCATTTAAGAAAAAAGTAAGCTCTCACCCAATGACAGGCTTAACCCACCCAATGCCTGCAGCACCCATGTGCCAGGGAAGGGATGCTGAATTCTGTGCTATGCCCATCCACATCAGCAGGGAAGGGCAGAGGGACATGAGTCACTGCTGCTTTGGCTTGTGAAGGCAACAGCTCCCCTAAGAACTATCCCAGGAGGGGTGGCACCAACTTCCCAGGATGGCAAGTGGGGCACGCAGACGGCATCATGTGGGCATGGTGGGGTTCTCTGGAGTTGGGTGTCCCCAGTGCAGGTCTCTGCAGCTCTACCAGCCACTGCCCTTACCAACCATTCTCCCCATCCTCTCCTAGAGAAGCTGGAGGCACCACTGCGAGGACCTTGATGGCCTTCCCACACCCTCCTGCAAGGAACCACGGATCACCCGCCTCAGCTGGGGCACAAACCTGCACTCAGCCTTGTATGACAACTCCAGAACATGAGTTCCCAAGCAGGATCTGCTGCTACTGGCACTGCCACAGCAGCTCCACCCCACAGTAGAGGTGGCCACATCATCTCTTTGTGGGCACCACTGGGGAAAGCCTGTCCATGGTGACGAGAAACATTAACTTGGGCTTCACAAGAGAGCAGAAAGGAAACCCAACGCCTGCTCGAGCTCTCTGAGAAGCAAAATTCCCCAATGACTTCTCCCTCCTGGTGGGGTTTGCCCCCTTCACTCATTTCCTCTGGTTCCCTCCATCCCGTGGCAGGAGGGGGTATGTGAGCTGGAGACAGTGGGGCAGGACAGAGCAGACCCTGAGTGGGTCAGCACAGAGCGAGCGCCGGCCCCAGCCGGGCTATCAGGCTGCGGGGAGAGAGGATCAGCACAGGGCTCAGCAACAACGGCCCCCAGCTGCCGGGCCCGCTCGGATATTGGAAACACATGTTTGCTGGAGAGAAAGAAAAAAAGCAGCTGAATATCCACACAATTGCTGGGAGCCGGCGGGTGAGAGAAACCAGAGCGCGCGGCTGGAGAGGCTCCGGCGGGGGACACGGGGATGGGGCTCCACATCCTGCGCTGCCCGGGCACCCACAATTTCCAACCTCCGTGCAGGTCAAAGATCCTAAGCATCAGGTGTGTTTTTTTTAAGAGTGGAACAGCCCCAAGCAATGAGGAAAAGCTGGAGTGTAGCTCATGCTGCAGTGGCCAGGCCTGCTGAGGCAGGGTCTGTAGATCTGGGCTGAGATAAGCGGGACCAACACGGTGGACTGACCTAAAAATGTCATCTCCCTTTGAAACCTTTTCTGCTTTATTGTATTAAACCATAAACGTTTTGTCAGCCCCTCTGCTCCCAATCAGTTACCCAAGAGGAGCATAACTGGCCCATGCAGTCATTTTATTCCAGTGAAAGATGCATTTTTGGTCTACCCACTGACAGAAGCAAAACAAAGTATTTTCTATTAGAATAAATCTCCACATGGGGAAGTGGAAAAGGCTGACATGAATACAGTGCTTGAGGCTTAAATTTACTTTCGAAAACAGACCCAAAAACATCCCCATGCAGACAGAGCCAGAAGTATGAGGAATTGACACAAATCAAAAGGAAACTTAGGTCTCGTTTTACGTTGTGATACTTCAAGCCACATTTTTCAAGACACTTTAAGCGCCCCAGATTTTCATGGTGGGCTGTATGCCTAGGAGAAAAAAACCAACAAAAAAGGGAAAAAAAAAAAAAAAGTAGAGCGAGATCTGGGCCTTTGATGCTGTCACTTGAGAAGTGCCAGAGCCAGGAGAGCTCTGGGCTGAATAAACAGCATCCCACTTGCAGACCAGTCAAACAACCTACAAAATACCCTTACAGGGTGAGGGTGTTTGCTCCCTTGGAAGCACAAGGAAAACTGGCTTCTCCCCTTACAATGTCAGGGGCACAGCAAGAAAAAATTAACGTTCTGCTTGCAAAGGCAGCACCTCCAACCACTTTGAGAGCTGGTGTCCACCCCTGGCAGAGCAAGCCAGGTGAGCACAGCAAAGCAAGCAGCTCCCTGGAGCTCAGAGAGGCTTTGGTGGCCCTATGGAAGAGGAAACATCACATTTTTCTGGGGTACAGCAGCTCTGCTGTGTTATTGCAAGGGCTCCAGATGCCACAGCCCTGAGAAGGACAGCTCCACACTGTCCTCAGGTTCCTCAAGTCCCCAGGAAACACAGGAGGATCCCAGGCAGAACTGTGAGCTGCCCCAGACCGAAGGCAGGAGAGGGAAGCCCGAGGGGGTGACAGGGACAGCGGGGTACGTACGAGTGGCCCGTGGCTGGGATGAAATATATACAGCAGTGAACCCGCGTGTCAGGGATCCGCTTCTTCCGGTTAATGTTGGTTTCCTCCTGCAGGTACTTCTCGTACTGGTCATTGATGAACTTCATGATGGGCTGCCAGCTGCAGAGAGAGAGGATCACGGGATGATGGGGCTGTGTGAGGGATCTGGACCACCATGACCCTCCCACGTGGCCTGTGTGAAATAGAGCCCTCCAAGGTAGGGACACTCAGCATCTTAGAGAATCCCACAAACCTCACGTGTTCACTGCTTAGCAACTCCATGCACTGATGAAGGGGATTTACTGGCTGGTTGAGACAAGCAAGTGCCTAAAAAGTGCTCCCTTCTCTCCTCCTGGACCTGGCTGAGGGGCAGGACATGGCTGGGAGCACACCTTGGCCCCTTGCATGGTGTCATAGCACAGGAGCAAGAGCAGAATCAAACCCCACAAACCCAGCTCAGCTCGTGGTGAGGAGAAGGCACCTGCCACTGCCCAGCCCTGTCCAGCCCCGGGGGCCATCCCACAGAGCCTGTCACTGTCCCAGGGATTCCAGGGACAGTTCAGCCTTCAGAGCCACATGAGCAAGGTCCGGGGACTGGCCCTGCTGGCACACAGCTGCTCCTGGCCACAAACAAAGGTTGTCTCATGCCCAGAACAGCAGGATGTTTGTGGGCTCTCACAGGGCCCAGGGTCAGCCCCGGGGCACATGGCACCGCGCTGCCACCACAACAACCCTCCTCCCTGCTCCCCACGGAGTATGGGTGGCACAGGACCAGGCTACAGCCCTCAGCACCAGGTCAGGATGGGCCGGGGCTCACCCGCCTTCCCTCTGCCCTGGTCCCCGTGGCAGCTCACCAGTTCTCATTGTTGATGTGGTCTCCAAATCCCGGGGTGTCGATGACCGTCAGCTTCATGCGAACCCCCTTCTCTTCAATCTCTGAAAGGGAAAGGAAAGCTGGCACGTGAGGCAAGCCCACTCTCCCAAAATCAGCTGCAGGGCTGGAGCTTGCTCCCAGAGGAGCTCCACAGCTTCTCACAGCCACAAATCAGCACTCCAAAGGAGCCCCGCATCCGCCCTGAAATGCCATCCACACAGCCACCTCATTTGTTCCCTTTCCAACAATATTAAGCTAATGATGATGAATAAAGAAAAAAATAGACGTTTTCTCATCCCTGCAAACATCACAAGATGGTAAAAGCCCCTTCAGAGAGATGAGGGTGGAGGTTTAGTGCAGGACAATAACCCCTGCGAGCCCCCAGAGATACAAGGCAGAACAGGACTAAGAGCCAAAGCACCAGGTGGGACCTGCAGAGCCTCACCGTGAGTGATGGACTTGATTTCAATGGTCTTGGGGATCCGCTCCTCAGAAGTGGGCTGTACAGATTTCCGGCTGATTTTGGATTTGAAGAGGGTGTTGATTAATGTGGATTTCCCCAAGCCGCTCTGACCTGGAAAAGAGCAGGATAACCCATGGTCAGCACTCACTTGTTTCCGGGCTGTTCTGTGAGGGGCCAGGGAATGGGGATGCTGACAGACTCAGCCTGCACCGGATCTGCCAGAGGGAGGGAAGAGGTGCAGCTGCTTGCCTGCAGCTCCCCTGGCTCAGGGAACTCATGTCCAGCCAGGCAGGAAAATTCTGCAGGCAGCAAGCAAACTCCTTCCCTGGCTCGCTGGGAGTGAGCAGACCAAGAGCTGGTTGCCTGCATCCAGGCAAAATCACAGCAAAACCAAGGACAGGCAGACACTACTGGGGATGTTTGGAGTGCTGCACTGACACTTGGCGGCCCTGAAGAAGGGCATGGGAACCAGGGAATCCCAGGAAGGAGCATCTTGACGTATCTATGCCTTTACTCTTGCACTGTCCTCTGTCCAGCTCCACAGGGAAGCCTTTGGAGCAGCTTGGCAAGCCCTCAGCTGGACAGGACTAACAACAGCAACAATCTTACAAACCTCAGCCCTGACCCATCTGCTGCTCCTTCCCTGGCGGACTTGCTGTTGCAATCAGACCAGCTGGCTGCACAGATCCCTTCAAGCAGGTCTAGGCCAGGAGCTTCTCTCAATCCCACAAACATCATCCCAGGAAGCACATGAGATTCCACAACTTCTGAATAAACAGCTTTTGGAGACAAGCATTTTCATGCTTTATCTCCCAGAGCTGAGACCAGTCTGCAGAGAATGTACACCGGCAGCTCTCAACGCTCCAGATCAACTGTCCCATGAGCTCGGAGAACAATTTTTCCACAGCAAAGAAAACAGACCAGCTCCTCTAAATCCAGGAAGCAGCTGGCTCCTGCTTCAGAGCAGATATTCTGTGCCCCCTACAACCACTGCAGAGTTCCTGCACACACCGTGGGGACCCCTCTTGTTCTGCCAAGATACGCTGCAGCCAGCTATTGTGGCATTGCCACTGGCATGTCCCTTGTCCCACACAGTGTCCCTAAGCAGAGTCAGCAAGGGTTTCACCCATGTCCTTCAGGACCCTGACCCATCCAGAGCTGCCAAAGACAACTGTAGGGCCAACCCGTGCATAAGCATTGGGCATCACCTCCTGGCATCACTTCACTCTCTGATCAAACAGCAATTTAAAGCTGAGTTTACAATGTTACCAATGGCATGGCTGCAATCCAAAGCAGGAAGACTCTGACATGGTTGGGCTGTAAGAGAAACACACGGACCAGGCTGGGGACAGGTGCTCCTAGTCCTCTGCTGTCTAAAACACAGGGCCAAGCACAAAGAGGTCTGGAGCTGGGCACACAGAGAGCCAAGGCAAAGCCCCTGCTGCACCACTGCTCATCATTACATGGAGCACCTGGGGAGAGGTGAAAGCAGGGTGACACCCTGCCAGAGCTCCAGGCAGTGGGTCTCTGTATTTGTGCCTGCCCAAACTGCTGGAGCTGCACTGCCTGGAAAGGGATCAGAGGTGAGAGCCATGGATGCAATGTCCCCATCTGAACTGTGGCCGCAGGCTGACCTTGCTGGGAGATGATGGGGCTGCACCCAGGGACCCGACAGCCGTGGTGCAGGTGGCTGAGCACAGGGCAGACTCCCTTCCAACACCCCTGGTTTGCAGCTCACTGCCTTTCCCAGAGCTGAAATCCAGCAGGGAAAACTCAGCTGAGCCTGGCCACCTCTCCTCTCCTTCCAGCTGCTTTGCACCAAAAACTGAACACAGAAGATGTGCTTTGGGTTTGTTTGTTTTTAAGCTTAGACATTTTTCTCATCTCTGCAGCCTTAAGCAGACACAGGGCTAAGCCAACCTCAGTCCACAGCCCCCTGTCAGAGCTCTGGTTGGGCTGGTGAAACCCTTTTGAACAGGGACCTTGGTACACTGGGCAGAGGATTTTCACAAAGCCCCATCACAAGGACACGGTGAGGAGTGACAGCTCTGGGGCAGTGATGCTCAATTCCTACCTCCTACACAGGAGAAGTCACCTCCCACCTCCCTCCCCTCCTCTCCAGCCTGTAAAACAGGGATGGTAACAATTTCAAGGCAAGGACTCACAGCTCAGACTGGATGGGAATAACGGAGCTAAACTCATCCCTAGCAGCCTGACCATCCCTAGAGAAGCACAGCAGGGTGAGGGCTGGCTGCTGCCTCCCAGCCTCAGCCCAGCACCCCCTTCCCAAGGGACACCCGGCGAGGTGCTGCTCCTCCCGCATCCCCCCTGCATCTTCTGGGAGGGCCAGAGCTCGACTTGTTTATGCTGCCACGAATTCCCCAGCCTGTAAACAGTCAGCCCAGCGCCTGCCAAGGGGAGAACAATGTCTTCCAGCACTGCAGCACGGGCGTTCATACCACACACAGAGCTGCCAAAGCATAGCCAGGCCCGTTCCTGAACATCTCTCCACATCTGCACAGCAGAAAGCTGAGCCTGCTCCTGGAAAGATGGGAGCCTCCTCTGACAGGGAAACGTGGGCTCAGCTCAAGTAATCTTACTTGCAGGCTCTCAGGACCAGTGCAGTGATCCCTCTGCCTTGGGAGTGCTGCTCCACTAGCAGTGAAGAGCTGGATTTGTTAAAACACCTCTCAAGAACTGGTTCTGCAGTGACCAGGCTTGCTGTGATCACGCAGCCTGGTGAGCCCTCCCTATAGAGGGAATGAAAATATAAAAATGGGAAAGGCAGAGCATCAGCAGAGCTTGCTGGGAAGCTACAGTGCACTGATATCTTTAACAGAATTAGCAAACTCTGGATCAGGCTCTTCCATAATTCCAGGGAGACCCCCAGGGGACACATCACAGGTGTCCCTGCATGAATGGGAGCCTTATAAAGCTCCTCCCAGGAGGATGAGGGATGGTGAGGCCCCATCACCATGACACTGGTCATGGCCTGGGCTTTACTCTCCTCATCCCCCTGCAGCTCACATGACAGATTCAGACAGGGAGAACTGGCGTCTGCCCAGCCCAGCCCCAGGGAGCACAGCCCAGCTCACAAAAGCTGATCCACAGGACCAAGCCAGATACAAATAGCTGGAAAAAAGCAGAAAAGGCTCATTTCTTTTCCCTTTTCCTCCTTGCCTGGTGTCCCACAGTGCCTGCTCAGCTCTCCAGCACACCCAGCATTTTGCTGGCAGGTGGCTGGTACCATCCCTGGCTCCAGGAGCCCAGGGGCTGCTGGAGTGCAGATCCCAGAGCTGAAGCTGCAGCCAGAGCAGTGTGGCCTCTGGCTGAAATAAAGTTCCTTCATCCCATCCACCCTGTAGCCTGGGAAAGCTGAAGAACAGGAGTTCGTAGGCAGCAGGATTTGGACAGACAAGTCCCCAGCACGCCCTCCCTGCACCTGGGCACCCTGTGGGACACTTTCATCCCCCCTGTGCCACCCTGCAGGTCCCCAAAGGAGCCACCAGCAGCAGAAGCCTCTCAAGCCGAACAACCCAGCTATGCAAACCCCTCCTGCTGGTCTTTATTCCCACCAGTGAACCACTGGTTTTGGTATTTTTTCCCTTGTATTTGTAGCCCGGCTGCCTGAATACAAGAAAACTCACAAGCAGGAATTTTACCCAAATTGCTGGAAATACCAGCAAAGATGAGGGCTCTGGTATACCAACAGCAGTGCAGCCCCTTGAGCCCTTAAAACACCCTCTGACTGCTCAAACCAGTGCTGGGCTCCCAGGAGAGCTGGCAAGGGAGCTCCTGTGAGTCCTGACACCCTTCAGGGTGTTCCCCTCCTGGATGTACCCATGGGTAACACACCCCAAGATGCAGGAGGATGCACAGGACTATGGAGCACATCACACTGACAGCTTTAACGACAGCTGAACTCAAGCCAGCTCCTTGGGAGCAGAGTTTGCTGACTCCAAAGGCAGGGACCCCAACGCTGAGCCCGAGTCGCTGCTCCCGAGGAGACTCCGGAGAGGACAAACATCATCGTGGAACAATAAAAACAACTGGCTGAGCACGTTTCGAGCAGCTGGCGCAGGGGGAGAACTCACCCACGACCATGATGTTGAACTCGAACCCCTGCTTCATGGCTTTCCGCCTCAGCTGCTCCAGGATGGCGTCTATCCCCACGTAGCCGAAGTCCGCAGCCGGTTTCTCCGGCCGCGTCGGCGCCGCCGGCTTGGGGCCGGCATCCCGTGGGGCGTCCGTCATGCTGGGTGCGTGGCTGGGAACTGCCTCTGGACCTGGGGAAGCAAAGAGAGGGTGGTCAGACGGGCAGGCAGTGCCAAACACGCTGTGTGCTGCTCCTGGTAGGGAATCGAAGGAGCTGCCTCTGCTGGATGTGAAGCGGGAATAAAGCACGTGCGGAGAGCGGAGACTCAGGGCACCTAAAGGCTGAGAGGGAGGAGGCATGTGGGAACTTCCTTCACCTGTAATTACACTCAGTTTGAGACTTCCCTTCTTAACTCACTGGATTCACCTTGATTCCTGCCCGCAGCAAAGGAATGTAAGGGGGTGTAAGCACACCAGGTCCCACATCAGCCCATCTGTTGCAGGACCCAGCACCCAGAAAGTCTCAGCCCACAGCTGGGAGTTTGTTTACTGAGTGACAAAGGCTTTTAGCACCGCAGCCCTGTGCCCAGGTACTGCCACTAAAGGCTGGCAGACCTTCTTACCCAGCCTGCCAGCTCCTCCATACCACAGGAATTACAGCACTGTGCAAACTGCTGGTGTGAATGCCCCATGGCCACGTTTTGGGGAACTGGATGGCTTTGCAGACACAGAGAAATCCTTGGCACCTACTGACACGTGCTCTCCTTGAGCTCCAGCTGACACAGATCAGAGGCTGCCGCCCAGGCTTGCAGAAAACCCAACACATTTGCATCAAAGTGGGTCGTGCCAGACAACACCCACACAGCCATGGAGCTCTTGTGATCTTGCTCTAATTCTGTCGATATTTACCCCAGAAACCCAAACCCTTTGGTGTCGCACAGAGACAGGGTGCTTGTCTCCCCTGCAAGATGCTCCAGATCAGCAAAGCCCTTCAGAAGAAGCAAATATACAACTACTGCTTTGTAACAAAAGCCAGGGAACCATCCACTTCCCCAGGCAGGAGCATCAGCCTCCAGGAAGGACAAACTGCCTCATGTGCTCCAGGATGATGCAGTCTGCTCCCACCCAGCCCCAGCTGCTCCATGTCACCCACGGTGGATACAGCAAATATCCCGAAGGCAGCATATGTACAAGGTCAGCCCCGTCCCTGCAAGCTCCTGAAGGCATCAGCCACACACAGCATGATCCTCTGATCCAGGCATGGAGAGGGAGGTTACAGGAAAACACACTTCTAAGAGCCCTTAGCACCCCAGCCTGTTGCTGCTCAGTGCCTGGGTGCCTACAACCACCATCCTAAGCGAGCATTTTATTGTTGTTCAGCTGTTTGCAATGCTTATTTATTTTCTTTTTATCATTTATTATTATTAATGAAAACATTACTATTTGCAAAGGACTTATTGCAAAGTCCTCTCCCCTCCAGACAGCAATACAGTTCTCAGCTCATCTCACCAAGGTTATTTCTGGTCTCCCACAATGTGCTGCCTGGTCTTCTCTCCCTCCCTCTCTCTATGGGAGTGAGCCTGGGCCAAAGGGGCTCCTCCAAACACATGCCCAGTATCCCTCCTCCTCTGGTGACAGCCTGGAGCCACGTCAGACCAGAGCCTGCTGGGTTCTTTGAGGCAGAACCACTCTCTTTCTGTGAGCACAGCCAGTTTCCACACGCTCAATATAGGCCAAGGAGAAAAAAATTATGTAAAAACAAGAAAAAGCAAATCTAGAACTAATCCCAAAGACTGTTGGGGCATTTTGAACACTTTTTTCCAACCCTCAATCCCGGGCTGTGCAGCTGAGTGTTACTCACGGAGCTGCTAGAGAGCAAACACGCTGTTGCTGACACACATGGGAGCATCTCACTCCTCCCAGGGACACTGCACAGCTGGAAACGTGCTGCCACGCTGCCCCTTGCAATGCCAACCAGCCCAGTGTGCCAAGGGATCTCACCACAAATCCCAAATCAGCTCCGTTCCAAAACGGCAAGGCCAAAAGCAAAAAAAAAATAAAATCCCTACATAACACTAGAAAAACAAAATGACAACTAAATCATGTGGAAAATATGCTGCCACAAGCAACAACGCTGGGTTATGCAACGGGTGTAACTCCTTCAGGCACCACTTGTGTGCACCAAGTGCCCTGGCCCTGTGGGATGGGACAGCAAACTGGGACACTGGTGCAGGCAAGGTGCAGCAGCATGCACAGAGAAATAAAGAAATTAAACAGAGAAGAAAGCCACCATCCACTTGTGACAAAGGCCAGGAGCATCCCCAGCATCTCCTGGCTGCTCAAGCTCCACTAAGGAGCCAGCAGTGTGCAGAGGGGATGACCCAGCAAACCTGTCCCCAGCATGGGGAGCAGGCACTGTGTGCTGCCTCACCACATTGCCTTCAGTGGGAGAGGGAGGGCTCAGGGCTTCACAACCAGACCAAAGCCACAGGAAGCACGGGGCAGGGGCAAGGCAGCACCTTGTCACATGTAATGTGCAGGCGTGGCCGCCCTGGATGTGCTCGAGCAGCACCACCAGCAGTGCAGCCCACGCTGCTTCTGTTTATCTGCTGGGAAAAGGTGATCTAAAGCACCTGGCACCTGGGAAAAATACAATAAAAGTCAATATATTGCAACTAGGAGCATCTGCAGGACAGCACAGATGCAAAGCCACCGGTGTCCCAGCAGCACCAGCAGACAGGCTCCCAAGGGAAATACCACAACCCAAACCTGCAATTTTTTCTTCAGCTTCCCAGCACTGAGCTGGTGTTTTCTTAGCAAGGACTCCAGTATCCCACTTGGATCCAAGGGGGTTGTGCCAGCAGAGGCAGCATGCAGGGCCACTCTGCAGCACAGGCACATAGGGATGCTGTGCCGGGTGTCAGGGAGCACTCCCTGGGGTCACTCGTCTCAAAGAGAAAGACCCCAGAAATAAATTGGAGCAGAGCTGTGCATGTCTGGGACACATCATGGGCAGATCCTGGACTCGTCTGACCCACTGTGCTCTCTGTGGTGTCAAACCTGTGGTGCTGTCAGAGCCACTATCACTGAGCTGGTCCTTATGGAGCACTGCAAAGAGGGATGGGTTAATAAACACCCAATTACTGTCTGAAATTCCTGATGGCCACTGAGTCCCTGGAAAAGCAGGATTAGACCTCACATGCCACTGCTCCACCAGTGTCACTGTAACCTGGCTGTTGTCCCTCCTACAAGGGGACAACTGCTCTGCTGATGGGACAGAGAGCCCAGAGCCTGCAGCTCTCTCCTGCTCAAGTGTTCCTGGATAAACTCAAAGCACATGGGAAGATGTGCTTGTGCCATATTTAGACCTTCTCTGCCAGGAAAACCCTCTCCACGTGGGCACCAAGACGGTCAGGGCAGCACTGCACCAAGCACAGACAGAGCCAGAGCTCCAGCTCAGGCACGGGCTGACTCAGGACAGCTGCTCCAAAGTTGATTTTGCCAAAGACTCCAGGCTGTTGCACTATAATTGATGCATGTCAGGCACGAGCCAAACCCAACATCTGTGAAGCAGCAGATGAAAGGCACCCCATGGGGAGGGAAGCCTCTGGGAACCCCCCGGAGACCCTCCTGCTCCTTCAGCCAGCTGGACTCTGTGCGTGGGACGGGCTTGGCGAGGGGCTGCAGCAAACTGAGGGCTCAGAGACGCTGTGCTGATGCCACACGGCTGCCACAGCCCGGGGCACTGCGGGCAGGGGATGCAAGGACAGCCATGGGCTCACCTGAAACCCGGAACCTGGGCTGGCAATCCTCACTGAGGATCTGGGAAAGGGATATGTAAGAGACTGGTGTCTCCACTGCAGATACACAAAGGTCAGAGAACCCTCGCAGAGCCTGCACTGGGACCCCAGGTCCTGGCTAGACCCAACAGCTCTATGCTCTGCTCCAGCAATGCACAGGGAGCAGGATGGTGGTGATCTGGGAGAGCAAAGCTGATCCTGGAATGGGGCTGGTCATAGACCTAGTACTCAGTGGCTGCACAGAACAACTGGAAAGAGGCCAGGAGGCTGCACCTCTGCCATGGTTGCCTGTCAACAAATCCAAACCATTGGCAAACTACACAGATGCACATGCAATCAACGGCAAAATGCTAATGCCTGCAGGGTAAATCCAAGAAGCACCCCTCAGACGCCAGGGGCACCAAGCACTGGCCACCTTTTGGTGATGGTGTAACCAATTTTGCAGAGCTACAAGCACTCAGAAGACCAGGACACTGTGGTGGGAATAGCTCCCCTTTCCTCCACACAGCAGACACTGGAAACACCATGGGCTTATGGATTTATGCAAACACAGAGAGAAGATGCAGAGCAGTGAACAGTGCTGTATCAGGGTGTGAAAGCAAAATCACCTCCTGGGCAGCTGAGCATCCACAGAAGTTTTCAAGGGAGCAATGTGGACAAACTAACCTTTTGATTTTTGGGAGCAGCTATCTTAGAAAATTGTGCCTGTAGGGAGTAACAGAGACATTTTTAGATCTAAGGAGTGAATTTATAGCTCCTGGTTAAGCACAGCTGGCCAGCAGGACTGCAGCACACGCAGCCTCCAGGGCCTCTCCCCTTGGCACACTGAGCCAGAGACCACAAGCTATGGAAACAGATCCAACCTGCGGAGGAGGTGGCAAAGCCACAGCTCTCCCTTCCGAGGGGACAGGAGGAGTCGGGAGGGAGGGAGGGAGGGAGGGAGCAAAGCCAGGACTGGATGCAAACCCAGCATGGCCCAGGCACTATTGCTTTTCTCGTCTGCCCAGTCATTGCCACCATGGGATCCCCTGGTGCTGAACGTGGCAGGTCCATGCTGGCCCCACAGGGACCTGTGGGTACCAGGGAATGTGAAGCACAGCTTGGTCTGAAACATGGGGAGGGGCATTCAGCACCCCAGAAGTGGGCTCAGCCTGGCACACAGAGCAACTGCTGCAGATCCTGTAACTAAGGGACTTTGCTATTATTCAATTGCAATCAGCTGCACCTGGCTGGCACTGCCAGGCCCGAGCTGGAGTCTGTCCCTTGCATCTCTCGGCATCAGGTTGCAATTTCAGGCTGGCCAGCAGCCCAGGCCCACCTACCAACCAGTTATGTTTCCTTCTCAGCTTGCATTTCCACCTGGGTGCCAACAAACACAACCCAGAAATAGCAGAGTATGCTTAACTACGCTCCATTAGACCAAATCCACCCAAGAGCTGTCAGAGAGGTGGTCAGGTGCCTGCTGAGCACACAAGATGCTCCAGCTTGAAGCTTTTCACTCAGGTGGGGAATAAATCCGTTTTCAGTGAAAAAGGAGACAGGGATTCTTGCTCTAGAGTGAGCACTTCCATAGGTGACCAGGCACTGCCACAGCACCAAGCCACAGGCATAAGCCCTGGGCACACATCACGCGCAGGTCCAGCTGTCCCTGCTTGCCACGTGCACTTCCCTCCTCACTCACTGTGTGCTCTCCCTCCTCACTCACTGTGTGCTTCCCCTCCCTGCTCCGGAAGCAGCTCCTCTGCAGCTCACCCCTCCTGGCTCTTTTATTTACCAGAGATGGATGCTTCACCCCTCCTGGCTCTTTTATTTACTAGAGATGGATGCTTCAGGGCTTCCAATCGCTGCTTTGCTTCCCTTCCCATCTTAACCCCCCAGCTGCTGCAGGTTCTGGTTGCTGGCACTTTTGGGCTGGGATGCAGCGAGTTCATCCCAGAGGTCAAACTGTGGTGCCAACTCCACAACCTCAAACAGTTGCCTGTGAGCTCCTGTGCCCCCCCCCCCAGATCTGGCATGAGGCTGACCCACCTCCCTGCCCCAGCTTGGACACGTGCAGCCCCGGCAGCGCAAACAGCAGTCCTACATCCTCATTTCTCCAACCACGTGAGACAGCAGCTCTAAACCACTTGTAGAAACCTGCAAGGAGTTGTTAGACTGTTCTCCTCCATGTTTAAAAAGAAGGAGATGATCACGAACAACCTCAAGTCTTGGCTTGGGCATGTAGATATCTCTGGCCACACAGCCCCAATAATCTCCCTCCGTAAGCAGCTTCCCCTGGAGCTGGAGTGAGCTGACCCTAGAGCAGCCCTTCCTCACTGGGGACAGCCCCATCACAGAGGAACCCTCCTGCACACAGATGCCAGCAAAAGCTGCTCCATCAACCAGCCTCTCACACCAGACCCCAGCAGCCAACACAGTCCTTGCCCCCTCAGACAGGCTCAGGGTGCCCGTGCCCAGAGGGATCTGAAGACACCCTCAAAACTGATTCCCTGAGAGGTCTGAGGATGGGACCTCGTCCCAACCCCTGTCCACCCCCCCTGGATGATGGTGCTCAGCACAGGAGGGATATGGAGACCCTTCCCAGTCCCTGGCCAAGAGAAAGTGCCCTTCACCCCTGTCACCACTGCTTTGCAGAGCTCTGTGCTGTGAAAACAAAGAAGCAGGTAGCACTCCCCAAACTCAGCTTGTACAGAAAACCCTGCAGGAGGAATGAGTCCACGGCTGCGTGTGCCCAGGGCCGCCGAGCCTCACAGTGGGGCTGGTGCCTGTGTCCCACGAGGCACTGACTGCAGCTAAGGCAAAAAAGGGAGCAAGCCAGAGGGATTCACATCCTGGGGGATCGCAGTTCAGCTTTCCTTCCTTTTTCTCCTCCTTTCTGTTCCCCCCCCCTTTCTTTAATTTTCCTTTTTTTTTTCCTTTTCTCTTTTTGCTTGGCTTTGTTCTTTGAAGGGTAGAGGGGTTTTTAAATTTCTTTTTTGTTGTTATAGTTTTCTTTCTTTTACTAAAGGCAGCTGCGCCCCAGACGCCCCGCGAGCCCGTTTGCGGGGGGCAGCAGCCGCAGCCGGAGCAGGACGGGCAGGAGCCCAGACCCTCGGCGGGCAGGGTAGGGGGCGAGGGGGTCCCTCCCGGGATGGGCAGGGGGTGCCCCCCCGGCCACAGCCGCTATTCATCCCGGACAATGCCGGCAGCGCGGCCAGGCGGTGCCGAACAACGGCCCCTCTTGTGGGGCACAGGGGCGAGAGGGGCAGGAGGGGGCTCGGGGACGAGCCCCCCGCAGCTCCCGGGTACCCCTGCCCCGGGGGGGATGCCGTGCCCCGGGCGGGACCCTCCGCACCGCGCTCCGGTGCTCCCCGTGGGAACGGAGGGACCCCCCCTCCCCGCGCTCTCAGGCGCTCCCCCAGAATAATTCACCCCCAAAAATGCGCTTCCCCCCCCCCACCACCACCATAATCCCCCCTCCGCTGCCCCCCGGCTCCGCGGAGCCCCCGCCCCCGGGCACCGGCGACTCACCCGCGGCGGCGGCGGCTCCGGCAGCCGGCGGCTCCCGCCTCCTCCCGCGCTGCCCTCCGCCTCCTCCCCCATCGCCCTTCCTCCTCCTCCTCCTCCTCCCCCATCACCCTGCCTCCTCCCCCTGCAGCCCGGCCCGGGGGGGGATGGAGCCTCTTCCCGGGAAGTTGCTTCGCCCCCGGGCGGTTTCCATCCCCCCTCGCCGCTTCCAGCCCGGCCCGGCCCGGCCCAGGGGGGCCCGCAAAGGGTGAGAGGAAGAGGAGTTTGGGGGCACGTCCCACCCCGTGGGAACCCGAGGCCACTCCCGGGATCGCGCAGGAGATGCGAGGGTAATTCCACGGGGAAAGAGAAAGGCTGGGACAAACGGGGCAGCCCCACCCCGAGAAGAGCCCAGTGCACCCCCTGCTCCAGGGACAAGGGGCAAAGTCCCGTCCCCATCAAAGAGCCCAGGGAAACCTGCCTTTTGCTTTTGAGCATCCCGAAATTGTCCCGGCAGAGCCCCAAAGCAGTCTCGGGTGGGTGTGAGCACTGGGAGCATGGGCTTACTTTGCTCTGCAGCTGGTTGAAAATCCCTGGGCTGCACATCTGTCGGGGAGGAGACAGCAACTTACACCCACAGGCATGGTTGCTCTCTAAACTGATGTCAATTAAGCTAAATAAAGCTATTAGCTGTCTCCACAAGCCTCTTCTGCCTTACACCTTGATCCCAGAGCTTCCCCACCCCTCTCTCTCTCCCTCGAGCAAAGGGAAGGGCCTGGCCGTAGGAAGGAAGACACGATGTGCATGGGGTCAGGCAGGTTGGGCTGCCTGACCTGGCCGTGACATGTGATGTCCCAGCCACCTTGGTGTGGGGCAAAACCCCCTCGGTGATGTTCAGCAGTGATGGCAACACACCCAGGGGCAGCAGGCAGGGAGAGCCCTGTAACAGTCACACTGTCCTGGCTGCAGGGCCAGGAGCAGAAGGGGCTTTCTCTCCCATCACAGCCAAGATGAAGCCAACCTGCCTCTTTTGGACTCCTGGTTCTGACATGTTACTATAACCTACCCCATGACCTTGGGATACTTTTCCCCCCAGCTCCCTGCAGTTCTCACATGTGCATTCCCAGAGAAAGGCCTGCGGGTGACGAAAGGGTTAAGACAGATTTGCACATTTGCAGTCTCCAACACCCAAAGGACACCATTTCCCACGAACAGCCCGTGCACTGGACTAGTACTTATCCTTCCTTTTTGACCTATTAACAACATCACCACCCTCTGTCAGACTCCTGCTCTTGAGGCAAAACCTTCCACCAGTGGCACCACAGCCCACCCTGCCCTGTCTCCTGCCCGTGGCTCTAGCGTGGCTGTCACCTTCCTTCACCACTTCCTGACCACCAGCAGTGGTGGATCTTCCTGCACACAGGGCAGCTGCCACACCCCAGGCTGGCAGCATCCCCTCCCTGCCATGCTGGGCTGGCAGTGTCCCCTCCCGTGATGCCCAGCAAGGCTGGCATAGGCTACCCTGCAAACAATTTGTGCTCAAGAGAGCAAGACTCTCATCCCCCCACATCAGCAAGTGCCACAAACACCAATTTCTGAGAAACTTCCACCCAGCACCCAGGCAGGAAACCCTCAATCTGTTTACCCTGCAGCTGCACACAGCTTTCTGCCGGATTACACCACTTTTTATGACTTATTAAAGCTTTAACCCCTATCAATGGGCATTAGTGTTTTAATCTCCCTAATCTCCTGGAAAATCCAATGCTAGATTCTAAACTGGGCTTGCCCAAAGAGCAGCTGAGTCTGTTTGCAAGTCACTCCAGCCTTGCTTTAGCTGGAAAAAGGCAGGAAAAGGCTCGCTTGGGTGCTGTGCTTGCATGAAGAGATAAGGAAGGATCTCAGGTGCATGTGGGCTTTGCAGATACAATCTACTCTACATGTCCCTGCCATTAAGTTAACCACATCTGTAAGGTTGTGCTGGTGATAAAAGTCCAGTACGGGGTTCACTTGCCCAAATCAAGATCAGCAGAAGGGGGGTGAACACGGTGTGCTCAGCCACATGAACCAACACCTCGCTCCTTGGTGTATTTTTCACATTGAAACCATGGCCATGTTTTAGTCTTGCCTGCAAGGGAAAAAAAAACAACCACAGAAAAGTTCCCCCTGTGGTCACTGAAGCCCTGCAAAGACACTTCATAGAATCACAGAAGGGTTTGGGTTGGAAGGGACACTAAAGATAATCTCATTCTGACCTCCCTGCCATGGGCAGGGGCACCTTCCACTAGATCAGGTTGCTCCAAGCCCTATTCACCCTGGCCTTGGACACTTTGAGGGATGGGGCAGCCACAGCTTCCCTGGGCAGCCTGTGCCAGGGCCTCGCCACCCTCACAGGGAAGAAATTGGGGCAGGATGGGAACTCAACACTATGTACAAGCTTTTTCTCAGATTAATTAGTAGAAAATATTTTGTTTCAACTCGTATCTCATCTCTCCCAGGAGTGAACAGAGGCGGGGGAGCAAGCAGCTCAGAAGGACAATAAAGTGGCATTCTTGGCCTCAGAGCAAGTACACAGGACTTTGGGAGCTGTGCTGCTCCTCATGACGGCTCTCGGGTGACTTTGGAGTGTTTGCACAGAAGAGGCACTCACAGGGTGACAAACAGCCTCCTCTGGGATTTGTTCTTACAGGAGCATCTCTATCCCTTGAGGGAGAGCAGGGCCCTGCCATACTTCTCCCTCTGCTCATTTCTGGCTCTGCACACAGGCAGGACCCATCAGTGGAGGAAGAGGCCTCACCCTTCCAGTGCAGATGAACAGGAGAGGGATTCAGTGACTCGCCCAGGATCACGCAGAAATCTTACAACAGAGCCAAGGACTGGATCCAAACCCCCTGACCAAGAGTTTTAAAATCTCAAACTCATTTTTCTTCTCTTTAAAACAGCAATGATCAGTTAGGAGCAGTTCTAGAGAAGGCCCCTTGCTGTTGTAAGTCATACCAAGGGATTTGAACTACAGATCCAGCTCTTAGTCATGCAGCTAATGAGAAGTGTTAAGGAAGACTCCTGCCTGCCTTATGCAGTCCAATCTGTGCTATTTTATGGGACATCTTTGCAGGTGAAAGCAGGTCCCCATGTCATGGCCACACTGCACAGGGCAGAAGGGACAAGCCCCCACATTAGTGCAGGGCTGGCAGGGCTCACTGGACAAGGTGGTCCAGCACTGATGCTCAGGAAAGGGTGGGAGGCAGCAGGAGGAACAGTAAAGATTTCAACAGTACCTGAGTTTTGGAGAAAATCCCAGCCACAGTCCTTTTACCAGAAAACCAGCTGTCCAACTCTAAGAAAATATCAAATCCCTTGAGCAGAGCACGAGCAGGACATATTCTCTTGCAGGAATGCTGAAGGGACATTTCCAATTTTACTGCACCACAGCCCCCAGTTAAAAATGCACTGTTAGGGCTTAGTAAATAATTTTTATTGTTTTAATATTGCAGCAATGCTGACTACCTGCAAGTCCCCAATGACTTTGATGGACAGCTGGAAATCCTGCCAGCTATATTTATAATCTCAGATCAATAGCAGAATGAAAAGCACATCCAGAGACCTCGGTAAAGCACCAGGAAGCTCAGTAGAAGGCAGCATGACCGAGAAAAGGACATGGGCTGGCAGATCACAAGACTAAAATTTAATTTTTTTAGCACTGAAAGAGCCACCATCACTTCTAGCAGGAGCAGAAAGGATCCCATACTGCCAGGAACATCTAAAACCAACTTTAATGCTTTTCTAAGAGCCTGAGTACAGGTCTGCAGGTGTTACCACCCAGGGAGGGTTCTGGCAGGCAGCCACACCATGGTCCCTTCAGTATGTGCAGGGTAACTCTCCAGAAGACCTCTAAGACCTACAGAGCAATGACATTTCCTCCCCTCTGGCTGTATGGAACTCTCAAGTCTATAGATGATGCTGGTTTTTTTTTTCTTTCAAGCTACCTGGCTTTTGGCATTGAGCAGCTTCTCTGAGCAGCCCATGTCAGAGAGACACCTCTGCAGGTATCCCACTGCTTCCTTCATAAAAGGAGCTCTTGGGTGGTTTAAATCTCCCTAGACAGAGAGGGCAGTGGAGCAGCAGGTAACATGGGATGCAGGCGCTGCTGGGAGCATCCCAGGACCCTCCAGAGCAGGGACATCCTGAGCCAGCACAGGGAGCAACCACCACCAACCCCTCCACGCCGTGGCCAGGAGTGTAGGTAGCCAAACCCACCACCACCACTGCACCACTGTCCTGTTGAACCCACATCACACTCAGCACCAGGGCTGTCCCAGCTTCCACCACACCAGAAACTAGAGGCTCCTCCAGCCGGACACCTCCAGACCGCTCCCATTCTCCAGGAAGGAAGGAAGGAAGGAAGGAAGGAAGGAAGGAATTATTTCACACGCTGCCATCAGCCGTCACGCGCAGCTGGCACAGTGTCCTTGGAGTGACTCACTCGCTCCCTGGGGAGGCCGTGCCTCGATTCCCGGTGTCGCATCCCAGCAGAGTCCCTGCAGCAGCCTCCCTTCCTCCAGCAGATTCCTTCTGCAGAGGATCTGCAGCGTCTGCTCAGTTGAGCAGGGAAGGCAGGAGACTCCTTGCCACGCTTGAGCAATCCACCATTTTCCAAAAGGGAACAGGCTTTCCTGGGAAGCCGCTCCGGAGTCACAAATATTTGAAAAAAGCGAGAATAAAAAACCCGTTCCTCCCAACATCCTTTTTCCTTGCAGGGAGCACTGGTTTGGGTACTGCCATGCCAGTTCAGACAGACATAAAGCACACTCAGCATTTTCCAGGCACTCCCCCTGGTCTCAGCTCTGAGCACAGGTTTTGCTCAGCAGGGACTGGTCTGCCTTGGCACTGAAATGCTGCTGCTCAAGTCCCCAGGACAGCTCTGCAGATGGCACAGCTCAGCCATGGCCAAGGAAAGGCACTTGGCTCTTTTGGCTCTGCCTCTTCCTTAGGAGCAATTCCCATCCTTCCTCCTCAAGGGCATGATCTACTCCCCAGACACCTCCACAGACTATCACAAAGGACAAATTACCCCGGAAAAGAGTAAAACAAACTTCTCTGTATCTCACCCTGCCAGCAACTGCAGAGCTCCACTCCACAAACCCCTGCATCCTGCCCTGCAGAGAGAGGGGAAGCAGATGGAGCCTCCATGTGTCCTGCACTCCAAGGGGCACCTCACAGAGCCCCAGCATTCTCCAACGCTGCCTCGGTTCCTCTCACCACCAGCAGCATGGTCAAAGTGGACCCAGCAGCAGGGGCAGAGGATGAGTTTGGTGAAAACAAACGACAGGGAGTGAAAAATTCAACTGCCTGAGGACACCCCAAACATGCTCAAGTTGTTTAAACTCTATTTCACCCCAAAGGAGTATCTCCTCTCTAGATGGGGAGATGCCCAGGCGGTGACATCCCTGGAGGTCACAGCATCCACCTGGTACAAACCAGGCTGCAAAGTAGGTACTGGAGTGTCCTAAGGCTCCCTGCAGGCCTTCTGAACATACATGCTCATCACCAGCAGTGTGATGGGTAGGCATCTGTGCAAGCTGCACACAATGGGCCTTTCTCCATCCTTTGTCTGCTGCCCCTTTTCAAACCTATAAATTCCGTTTGGACGTAAAGAAGAAAGAATTTAGGGCATCCTAACCTTGAAAAGAAGGAAAACTCCATTCAAGCTGCCAAGCTGCCAGGCTGTCTCCTGCAGCTTAATTAACAGCAACCCATCCCCAGCAAGCCACTGCAGCGCCAGCTGTCTCCTCGGATGGAGGTGCCTTGCTAGGAATAATAGTGCTTTGTGTTTTGATGGGAAAAGGTCAGGAGGATAGCAGGGCGGAGGAGGACGGGTGGGAGGGAAGTGCGTTGCTTCCCTGCAGTTCCCGACTCCGTGAGTGAGTCCCACTCATTCCCCATCTGCTCCTGGGCTCAGAGCTGGGAGATGGCAACACCCCTCCAAGAGCCCTGGGGCGATCACGTCCTGACACTCAGCAGAGAGAGGGACACAGGGAGAATTCAGGCCTGTGGCCTGCACTCCCACTGCTGCCTGGGGGCCTGGGGAGCTCCTCCTGATGCCACTTTGACATGATCCAGGCCCCCTGTGGGGAAATCCCTGCTCTGCTCTTATCAGGAGCCTCCCTGATAACAGCACAGGATCCGAGCTGCAGGGAGCCTGCACTGGGTGCCCCTGCCAGCTTTTCCAGGCCACCAGAAAGAGACATTCCCTGCTGCCATTTGGCTTTTGCCTAAATAAGCAAGCTAAGCCAAGGCTCAGAGCAATGTGGCTGAATCCAAGGTGATGCAGCAATGCAGCACAGGGGAGGGAAACAAGGCAAAATGGGCTTAAGTCCTGCGTGTGCAGCACGAGGTGCCACAGCCCTCAGGGCACAGCCATGAAATCCCTTTCATTTCTGCTTGGCCACAGCAGATCAGAGCCCAGCACCAAGTACTAAACCAAGATTCTTTGGATCCTGGGCATGGGAGCTGAGGGCTCCCAGGAGACAGACAGGCTCTCTGCCTGCCATTGCCCTGCTGCTGGCAGCACTGGGCTGGGCACTGGTGTCCTGAGGAGCACCACTGACACGGTCACTGCTCTCTAAGGAGCACACAGGCAGCTCTCACGCTCTGCCAGCTGGCCCTGCCTCTGCACTCACTGCCACTTTTTCCCCCTCCTTGTTCCACCCGTGTCCATCTGTGCCATCCAAGCAGCCTGGGGCTGCCCCAGCATGGAGAGGGCTCTGCTCCCCGTGCAGGACTGGGGCACATCTCCCCTTCTGCTCATTTAGGGGAGACAAATAATGCCAAAGAAACACAAAAGAAGCAGCATTAGGGCAGGTCCCTGTCCCACACACATGTCCCCTACTCAGGCACCAAGGCTTTGCACTTCATCCCCTGGCTGTGTAAGGGGAGGACACATCCCACAGTTCCCCCACCTCCACCCACAGCCGCCCCAGGAAAAGATCCCTGTTGCTTAGCAAAGGGCCATTCATCCCCAGAACTGTGTGGGATGACAAAGGGTTAACCCGCTGCAGCTGGGCCAGAAATACATCCAGGACAAAGAGAGACTTCATGTCACCCGCATCCGCCCAGCACTAAGAAAAAGGAGCCTTAATCCGATTCCCAAAGAAAATGTGGCTTTTACAGCCCCGCCTGGCCAGGGCCCTCCAGCAAGTTTTGCATCCACGGCAAGAGTTAACCTAGTTTGAGAAGAGGCCAGAAAATGGGAAGAGAAATCACTTTTCCACAAGCTTGTGAGAAGGGAGAGCTGGGTGGAGGCAGCTGGACCCAGGCAGCTTTCCTGCAGCAGGATCGGGGGGACAAGGATGTCTTATCCTGGCAAAGTCTGATGGCCCAAAAGCACTCCCAGACCTCAGCTGTGGTTTTCACAGGATTTATCAGGGACTGGAGAAAGCAGCACTGCTCAATTCCTGCCGAGCATTCCCAGCCACAGCAATCACCAATGGCATGGTGAGGGACCCGCGAGCACCCCAACACTGCCTGGCATTTTGGGGAGCACGCCCCAGGATGGCAAGGGTGAGCCAGCATAAGCCAGAGATCTTCAGGGTGTTAATGGCAGAGCTCTGCCTCCTCCCTGCCAGGATGGGAACAAAGCCAGGGATGCTGCTGGGAAGCAGACAGTGCTCACATCCACTACAAAGGTCTTTGCCTTCATCTCCCAGCTGACACCCGGGCACACATCCCACAGTGCAGTGTCCCAGCCCGTGTTACAGGATGGCCCCCACAGCTATGTCCCTGCAGCAAACAGGGTTTGTCAGCCTGGCCCCTCTGCCCCGGCTCCTGTTACCTTGGTACGCCCACTCTCCTCTGTTACCTTGATATGCCCACTCTCCTCGGGATTTTTGGACAGGCACTCCTAGGATGCCACTGAGCTGTAATTGCAAGATTAACTCTCTTACTCCGGTTTTGGTGGTTATTTTTTAACAAAGGATGTAGCTTTACCAAACCCTTCCTCTGAAAGCACCAATCAAATTTCAGGGATAAATTAAATAAGGTACAGTTGTATCCAGCCATAAGGTCACAGCACCCAGCAGGCATAACCCCAGGAGAGCAGGGCTTCCCTTTCCCAGGCCAGCCTTTCCCACGTAGCAGAGCAAAGCCCAGACACGTTATCCAAGGATCAACAGCTCCAGCACAGGTTTCACCCAGCCCCAGCACAGCTTCGACAGGGCTGGATGTGGCGGCAGGGCCATACGGAAATCACAGCATTTAAAACCACAGGCTATAAAAATTCCACCGTGCTCAGAGAGGGGAAGTCTGGATTCCCTCTGGAGAGGCGTCCAGGAACCACCACTGCCGGGTTATTAGCTACCAAGCCATTAGACCCTGCCACATCTGCATACCTCGAGCTACGGCCAGCACACACCAGTGAGAATGTACGTGCCGAATGGCTGTGAGGTCAAACACATTCAAACACCACCATCCAGCTACCCACAAGCCCCACAGGTATTCTGATCTCAACATGGAAATTCATGGATAGCAGCTACAATAGCACAGAAGGGGTCACAGCTTGCAGGGCTGTCACAGTCTCCTCTCTGCGCTCCAAACTTATTTTATCTCAACACGTACTTGTGCACTCAGAACGCCCTTACAGCAGGGCACACATGCTGGACAGCTGTACTCCTCCTGGATGCTGTATCCTACAATCTGGAATCACACCTGGATGAGGGGATGGTGCTTACGGGTTCACGTGTAACCGCAATTCTTGCTCTTTTGCATTTTTACAGGGTTGTGCCTGAGCCACCACTTGTCTGAAAACCAAAGCTCAACCCAGCACTGCCTGCACATACAAATCTCCCACCCACCAGCCCAGGCCCACTTATCTCCCAGGGGAATTCAGTCAAACCAACCAACAGCCATGAGCACCAGGGAACCCAGGAGGCTCAGCCAGCACACCTCCAACAGCAGCATGAAATCCCTTTCCACCCTAGAGCTGCACCACCAGTCTGCTCCATCTGCCGCACCCACCATGCACAGCAGCAGGAATTCAATAAAATTAAGCAACTTTAACCCAAAACTTGCCTGGTGCTCGGGTAGGTTGTTCCTGACTGCTCTGGTCTCTGTGTTCCTGCAAGTTAACCCTTTAAAGCAGCAGCAGCAAGCCCAGTGTGCCGTGCAGGGCACACAGCAGCTCAGCTCACACAGGGCTGCATGTCTGTGGCTCCAAAGAGGGGTTTGGGGGCAAGATGGGGTGACCCGTGATTTATGGAAGGGCTGTCTGACTATAAATTCTCCAAGAAACCCCTATTTAAAGAGGTGGGTGTATGCTGGAAGTCACAGCACAGGGCAGCAATACCAGCCCCATTGCAGCCCTGCTGCTCCCCCAGCCCCGACCTGCTCTGGCAGAGTCAAGATTGTGTCAGCCCTGAATACGTCAGCCCAGATCCATCCCGGATGCTCCTTCCCTAAATGAAGTGTGGTCACACCAGGATGGATATAAAAAGCCTGGCCTGAAATCCTCTTTCCCCCACAGAGGCTGCCTGTAGACAGGAGCAGCACGGGCAGGAGTTGGACCCCCGGCTGCTTCCAAGGAGTGCAAAGGTGCCCAGCGACAGTGAGACACTGGGATACAGGGGGAAAGAGTGATTCCTGGAGGCACACACTGACACGGCCCGGGCTGCCGTGCCCAGCACCTCCAACCTCTGCTGGAATAAAGCGGTAAAACCTCTGTGCTTGGCAAGTCCGGAGGGATACTCTGTGTCACCTACACATAACGTGTAGCGGTCCCTGGGTAAACAGCCCTCGGGAGCTGCGAGGGGAGAATGCGGCGGGGCCATTCAAATTATGAAAAAAGAAAAAGAAAGGGAGGACAAAACCAGTGTGGGGTTCCCAGCTGGCCGGCTAGCAGAGCTCCAGTGCCGTGACACCGCACGGGACAAACTGCGGGAGGGGACGGCGGGGACGGCACATCCACGGGGACCGAGTGCAGCGAGACCCGGCTGCCGCCCCCGGAGCCCCGTTCCCAGCCCCGCAGCTTCTTCTTCTCCTCCCGCCGCGGGGCTGGGAGAGCCCCTGCGTCCTCCTCGGATCCCCCATTCCCAGGACCCCCCATCCCCATCCCCGAGCACTCACCGGCGGCTGCAGCTCCAGTGCGGGGCCTGGACCGGGGGGCGGGAGGGGCTTGGCCGGGGCTGGTTCAAAAGAGCCAATTAAAGAGAGGGGGAGGCGAGTCCCACTTCAGTGGGCTGTGCCACGCGTGGGGACAGCGAGCAGCTGGCACCCCCCACACCCCGCTCTCGGGGCCGGGGGTCCCGCAGGCAGGAGCCTGAACATTCCCCCCCAAGGAAGGGATCAGCCGGGCATCCCCACGTGCCCTGTCCTCACGGTGTCCCCAAACCGGTGTTATCTCTGTCCCCACGGTGTCTACATTCCAACGACATCCCCATGCGCCCCCTCCCCATGCTGTCTCCATCCCTGCAGTGTCCTCATCCCTTTGATGTCCCCATCCCTGTGGTATCCTCACACCCCTGCCCTTTTTGGGGGGGCTGGGATGTCCCCAGGGCTCTGGGTGATGCCAGTGCACCCCACAGTGCATCCTCCTGCACAGGGGGGGACGTTTGCACTGGGCACAGTTTGCAGCTCAGATTTTGGGGCTGCTGCAAGGGCTGGGACAGGTTGGGTTAGAAGAGGGGAGGACAGGAGGTTGCTTTTGGGAAGCACTTCCCACACAGGCACTGAGAGCTACAGAAAAGGGCTGGAGAGAGGAGCCCTGCACCCACTAAAGCACACAAGGATGCTCAGAAGATGGGTTTTCCCCAGTGCTCATCAGGACAAGGGGCCATTAAACACCAGGAGGTTCCTTTCCCACATCAGTTCACAACCAGCTTTCAGAGCAGAAAGCAAGGAGGCAAACATGGACTGCCAGACCTCTCTTACGTCACGAGACACACTCCCCATGATGCCACAGAAATGCATTTGCCAAAAGTAATGTAAGAACATCTCCAATGCAATCAGCAAAGCCCACACGGCCACACATCTGCCAGGCTGGCGAGGCTGCAGCAGCCCCTTCCCATCACCTGTGCATTTGGAACCCACACCTGGGGCAGGGCTCCCAAACTCAGCACAGACCCCACCACAGGCAGCACTCCCACCCTTGCCTGGCATCACCAGCAACCAGGGTCTCTTTTCATCACAGGGCTGCAGGAGCTGGGCGAGGACACTGCCTGCACCATGGTCCCAGCCTGCTGGGAGCTGACACCCCAGGGAGCCCCCACTGCCTGGACTATGTCAGGGTTGCTGCCACCCCATTTCACCCCCAGGACCTGCCACCAGCCACTGTGATTCCCCTCTCCTGCTCTCTGCCTGCTCCAACCCTGGTGGCTGAGGCTCAGCCCCACACAGCAAAATTCCACAGCGAGCTGAGCGGGTGGCAGAGCTGGCTCTGCCTCCTCCCTTAGCACAGGCCCTGACAAATCACTCTGCTGTGACTGTGCCTGCATCATATCCCTGGTATTTTCCCCCCTGCTAAGCCACTGCTCTCTTTTCCCTCTCCTTACCCTTCAAACCCCCATGTACTCAGCACATGGCCACGCTCCAGCTTGCCCACTCCACGACTCCCCACTGGCACGGCTCTGGAGACCCCAGCACAGCCCTTGCCACAGCTTTTTATTCCTCAAGGCTGGGTAGAGCTCAAGCAGAGAGAGAGACTTACTCAGCCAAGGATGACGAGGAGGACAATGCACGAGGAGGACAATGCACGCTGCCCGGCGCCTGCGAGAGCCAAGGATGCTTCAGCACCTATTTCAGCTGCCTCCCCAGCGAGTCTCCCCCTCAACTTCTGAAAAGTTTTGCTCAATTCCCTTCGAAAAGGTCTCACAAAGCAGATTCCTCCTGGCTCTCTGCCTCCCTCACCACCAGACATGAAAAGCACTCCAGTTTCTCCCCGGGTAACGCGGGTAAAAGCCTCCAACATCAAAGGCACCACACAAGAGTTCTCGCCCCCCCTGTCCCTCCCAGGCAGCAGTGCTGGGGCTGCCCTCCCTTGAAAGCTCAGCAGCCTCAGTGGTCGAGGCGCCAACTGTGCTTGAAACAGAGTTTTGATTTTTTGTTTCTGTGGTTTTTTTTGTTTTTTTTTTTAAAACTCAGCCACAAAGTGGGGGACCAGGGGGCAAATCTGAGCTGGGCTCTCCTTTGGGGGCAAGGCAAACAGCGTGGTGCCAGTGGGGGTTTGCTCACTGTCTGGTGTGTGGTCACCCGAGAAAAAGGGGAGCAGAAATATTCCTTGTGCCAGTCCTGTCTGCTCGTTGCCCAACTCTAAAGGAAGCCACTAAGTGTCCTGAAGCAAAACCACAAGCACCCTCCGAGTGAGCAGATTCCCATGGATTTCTCAGCAGCCTCTGCAACTCCTTTCCTCCGTCAGCAAAACAGAAACAACATTTCCCCTCCTTTGCGAGGCACTTTGATATCTGCACAGCAAAGCAGGGCGAGGGAGGGGTGTTTACTTTCCTGGAAACAGGGAGCAGCATTTACACCCAAAACAACAAGGCCTCAGCACAAAATTCCGGGGGAGAGGGAGCAGTTGCAGATGCAGCAGGAATAGCCGTGGATTCAGAAAATGAGGAGGGCCAGAAAATAGCTTCAAACACCGCAGGGATTTCAAAAAGTCCTAGGACCACATGGTTTCTTGGCCCATTTAAGAGTGTTCCTCATCCCTTCATCCCACACAGACGCTGTTCCTGCCAGATCACCGCCTGCCCCGGAATGTTAGGTTCATTTTATTGCTGGAACATGGAAACAACCTTCGTTTGCAGGGGGGAGGTGGGAGGGCTCTGCCGTTTAACACTTGGCTGCGCTCACGCTGTGATTAATATCACCCGATGCACAGATACCAGATGTTCTTGGGGCAGGCTGGAGCGTATCCTAAATTGCACCAAGATGGAATTTTTGGGCAATTTTCAGGGAGTGCTGAGGGCAGGCACTAATGGGAGAGCAGAGATTTACACAGATATGCAAGAAAAGAGAAGCTTGTGGGGTTATGGCACCAGTCATAACCCCTGGGCCAGCTGCAATACCATGGGCTGCACTTATAACCAACACCTTGTCATTTTGGAGGCAATTACTCCAATTCCTGATCTTTAGCGAGCCACAAACACACTAAATCTGATTTCCACATGCTCTATACTCCTGCCTCTGCTGATTCCCTGGAGCTTTAGTTCCAGGATGGAATTGCTGCCTTGGGAACAGCAAACACTGGTAAGGTTGGACCTCTCCATGCTGCTTCCCCAGGGTCCCATTGCAAGTCCACTCCAAAGCAACCCCCTTAACCAAGTGCCTCACTCCATCAGCAGCTTCACTCCGCCCCTATGGGGAGGAGTGCCTGGGGTCACCTACATGGGTGTCCATTTAATTAGAACCAAATCTTGTTGTGCTGGAGATGGAGTCATTCCAGCTTTCTGGAGGCCACGCACTGCCCTGCTGTACAGCTGACCTTGGTCAGGGTGACTTCTGGCTCACTGCTGGGTGCAGAGTGATGGGGGCATCAGCTCATGGCAAGTGTAGCTGAGACCAGAGTCCTGCACCCTCTCCAGCATGACACAACTCAAGACTTTCTCTGGGATGGGGAGCACCTCACTGTCCCAAGCAGCCACGGAGCAGCAAAGTCTCTCTGGATCTCACTGTGGCTCTGCAATCACAGAGGGACTCAACCAGCAAATATCGAGGTCTAAGTAAGGAAAGAATCTGCTGGAGTACCTTCAGCATGGTAGAACTGTGTGATGGCTACTATGAGATTTCAGAGATCTCTGTGCACGGTTCCTTCCTGCTGATCCCAAATGTAGGCCATGGCTGATTCCTTGAAAAATGAATTCAAGCAGTACCTGGACCTGCTGGTTTTCTCTTTTCTTTGCCCAGGTTTGGGAGCTTTCCCAAACCAGCTTTCCCAAACTATAGAGGTAGCCAGGCTGTGGTTCACATACCACTTCAATAGCCCTGGGTGCTGCTCATTACATGAGTGGTGGCAATCACCAGAGCTTGTACCATAGGACACCAACTGGAGAACAGAAAAGAAAGAGTGTCCAGGGCAGAAAAAAAGTGCTAGCTGTGTCTTCTGCTGTAGGCATTAAAAGAAGCAATGAAAAAGAGTATTTCCCCTCCCTGAAACTCCATAGACATGCTTGCTTGATGACAGGGAAAACCAGGGACTGTGTCCGTCTATCTGGGCAGGACCTGCAGCGGCTCTGGGCGTGAGAAACCCCACATTCCACATCCCACGGGGCTGCCTTTGTGCTTCTACTGAAATGACAGGGTCTGGTTGGCACCTAAAGCCTGATTTGAGGGTTCATCAGGGCAGGAAGGAATGGTAATTTCCCTGCAGGCTCCCAGCTATGGCTATAAAGGACTTCACTCAAGCAGTCTCTCTCTGTCTCTCCTTCATTTTTTCCCACCACGGAATTGTGCTGTGCATACAAAACCATCGCTGAGTTGTGAATTTACACCCAGAAACCAAAAGTAAAAGATCTCTGTTATTCACTTCTTTCAGCAAAGGTTAAATCCTACCAAATACATCAGCTTTTGTGGACAGGACAAGCGTTTGGCAGCCAGCAGGAAGGAACAGGAACGTGGGAATTCCTCCTACGACTTGGCAACAGACTCTTCCCCCAGCACGTGAGCCTTCTGGGGTCTGCTCAGCCCCTGCCAAGCTAAGAAAGCCCCTCATTAAAGCACTCAGTAATCTCACAGGACATCCTGTAGCTCAAGGAGGAGTTTAAATGAGGGGCTGGATGGATTCAAGGTGCCTAATCGTCAGAGAGAAATAGGAAAAAGGTGGGGCAGCAGACCTGGAGCTGTGATGTCCTGACCTGCTCTTTGGAGAAACACCTCTTGTCCTACTGAACACAGAAGGTGTTTACAGCAAATCAGCTACTGAATCAGTCAAGCTGCAACATGATGTCTGCCTGCCATGGGCTCCATCACGACATGAAAGAAGCTGTGCCAGTATTTCCAAGTTCCTCCCCCTATATCCAGGAGGTATTGGAGGGGCATCCTGCCTCTTCCTCCCTCACCCCAGCTACTCCCATCATCCCACTCCCCACGACAGAGCACATCTTGGGGTTTGATGCTCTTTCATCATCAGGGTGGTGGGGCAGTGCTGTGTTCAGAAACACAGAAGAGCCAAGACATGCATCCTAAATGGTATTTGGGCACCTAATTCCAATCAGGCTGTAATGGTCCCTAAGAGATTGCAGGACAGAATCAATATCTGAGAGACACTTAGGGGCAGGCCTGCAGCACAATCACACCAAGTGGGGAATGAAGCACTCAGCACGTGCACGCAGGTCCCCATCACCACCCCATTACTACATGGACAGAAGACCAGCACTCAGACTGAGAGCTGGGTGTCCACACACCTGTGATGGAGGCCAGGGAGGCAGACGGCTGCATTTGCTGGGGAGAGACCTAAATTAGTAGCTGCTGCTGCTGCTGAATAAACTCTCAAAGCCACTCATGGGGAGCCACCACACGCTGGGGAGAGTCACCTTTAATAAAGCAGAGCTTGGCTTTAGGTGTGAGTGAAAGGAACATTTTTTCAGTCCTGCCGTGCACGCTTGGCTCGTGTTTTGATTTTGGGGTTCATTTGTACCTGTTTGGCCCTGTTAAACCCAATTCCCAGCTCTACAGCACCCACAGACCTAACACTGTAACAGCAGGTCATACTCTCCAGTCCAGTGGCAGGAGATGCTTCCGTGGGATATATTCAGAGCAACTCTCCTGAAACCAAATCCGCAGGACACAAAGGGTCCTTCCAGCCCTGTCTCCCTTTCCTAGAGCCACAACTCAACATGGCCAGCACAGAGTGGAGGCCAAGCTGATCCCCATCACCCCACGGAACCAGAACAGCCCCGTTGCCTCCCACACACCAACTCAGAGAAACCAGAACAGCCCCATCACCCCACAAGTGCCGCTCAGAGCCTCCTTCCCGGGCTGTGATCTGCAGATAAAGGCAGAGGCTTTGCTCTGTGACACTCTGTGCCTCTTAAAGGTCACGGGGCCCCATTGAGGTTTGAGGTTTTCAGTTCTACAGGATACAGTTCTCATGTCTGACACCCTCTTGAAGCTGAGAGCAGAGAGTGCTGCTGACTTCAGCATGTTCTTGGGGTCCCAGGTCCCTCCACAACCCTGGAAGTACTCTTGGGGATCTATCAACCATCAGTCACATTTTTGGTCCCGAAGAAAAAGCATTACTGAAGGCCCCAAGGCCCCAGATCCAGAGTTTGGGACCATTCAAGCAAAGGCTGTGGTGCAAATTTATTTTTTAGATGAAGAGCAATGAGGAAACCAGCTGTGCCCTTCTGAGGCAAAGGTTGGGTGCTGGATTCATCATTTGGGGGATGGAGGCAGGTCCAGTGCAGACCCCCTCTATCTGATGGATATGAATATCCCTGCCCTTCCCATCCCAATCCATCCCCTTCCTGAGCAGTGAACACCACATCAGGGCAAGGCAGGACCTCAGAGTCTCACAGAGACTTGCTAAAACTCGAACTGTCTGTTCATTTCAGATTTAAGACGAGCTTTAAGGAAGATTTAAGACAAACTTTGCCCCCCTACAGACCTGTGGTCCAGCAAGGTAAGCACTGCCCTCTGCCCTGCAATGAGCCCTTTCCAAACCTCTTCCCAAACCTTTCTGTGCCCTTCCCACTGCTGCAGCCCCAGGGCTCCCCATCCCTCTGCAGGAGCCGTGGGAAAGGTGGGAAAGGAGGGCACTTCCCATGTGGGGATGCACTGGCCCACAGTCACCCGGAGGGAAGGGCTGGGAGTGGGAGGCCGAGGATCAGCCAGCAAGAAGAATAAAAATAAATCAACCATGCAGTGATTACACAGCAGCATCGCTCCTCCCTGCAGACCCACATTTCCACCACAGCTGCTCAGCACAAGCTGAGGATGCTAAACCATCTGATGGGCTCCAGGACACTTCTGGGGAAGGATGTTTCCTTTTCCAATGAGTTTCCCCCATTCTCCCAGCCCACCTGAAGCTCTGTGGACCCGAGGATGCTGTGTGGGTATCTGCTTCACCAGCTGATGGGGTGAACAGGGTAAAAGCAGCCTCCAACCCAGCACCATTTGGGACAGCAAAGCCTTTTTACATACACCCCCTGTCCCACATTCTGTGTGACCACCCCCCAGACCCTGTACAGTGTGGCAGCCATGTAGGTAAACGGGGAGGATTCCAAGTCAAATAACTGTAATTCTGACCCCAAACAGCCCAGTATCTGCCCCTCCAGTCCTGTAGCCCCCCATGCAGCCTGGTGCAGCCCACCCCTCCTCTCCTGCCTCCCAATACCCTGCAATGGCAGCCCCAGGGCTGGCTCACACTCCCTCAGCTTTGCCAGCCCCAGCCCGCTGTCTGAGAGCTGTGGGCACTGCTGATGGATTAGGGGGTTGCAGACACAGCTTTCAGCCAGCTGTAACTCCTTCTGGGATTCAAATCAGCCTCATCTTCCCCTCCCCAAAGTTTGCCAGTCAAAGCCTTCACGGGAAAAGCACCCCATGAAAAAACCTTGGAAAACAAACAGCTCAGCCAAATCCAGAGCCCCAAGGGCTGCACTTCTCAGGGTTTAGGGGGGTTATGTGCCAAGGGGAAAGGTTGGCACCAGCAATCTGACCTCCCCATGCCCAGACCTGCCTGTTGAGGATGGAACTTACCCCTCTGGACCCACGCTGCTGCAGAGCTGCCTGGGCTCCCACCATCCCACACGAAACAGCGCAGGAAAGGAAGGGGTCAAAGCGGAAAGCCTGGGAGGAGGGTGCTTGGAGCACAGCATAATGCTCCATTCATGGTGCACCCGCCCAAAGAGCACCCACATGCTCTGCTCCTGCTCCTGGAGCTGGAACACGCCTCCCAAAGGGACTCAGGTCCCAGCATTGGTGTCATTTTCCTTCCATTAGGAGCAATTTTATGATTCTTAGTGACTGTTGGAGGAAGTCAGGAGTGAGCTCAGAACAGCCCAAGCTTTGAACTGTACCCTGCTTGTTCTGCCCACAGCCCTGCAGCCCCCACCTCATTCCTCCACTGCAGGTGCAGACCCCCAGCCACATGGCTCAGGTATTTTTTACTCAACTGATAACATTCTGAACAAAATTACCTAAATCCCCAAGCTCCAGCCAACAAACTGGGGTTTGGAGAAGTTTCCCATAACAGGGCAGTAACCCCCAGGCAGTTGAATAGTATCTGCAGATGTGACTCCCACCCGAGAGCTCCAGCGAGGACCACCCTGCCCGCAGGTCCACTGCCCTCCCCCCTCATGCCTGCCCTTCCCCATGCTCCCCCCCACACATGCTCCCATTTCTCTTCCACCCTTGTCCATCCATGCTGGATGCACAGCCAGCTGCTATTCCCTGCCTGGCCAGGTAGATGGTGCTCAGCCAGCACCAAGTGGGAATTCATCAGAGCTGGAAGAATTAAGTTGCCTCTGATTAAGTCAGTAACTCAATGTGTTTTTTGCTGACAGATGCAGAAAGTCCCATTCCAGCCCCAAACAAACGGGACCAACTCAGATCCATCCATCCTAGACATTCACCTTTCACTTCAGGCTGAAAGGTGGTGGATAAACTGATACAGACACTTTGTCATAACCAGTGCTTTCCCAGATCCCATTTTCTGCTGGAAACTCACTCTGCTGACACTATAGCCCCGCACCTTTGACCAGTTCTCCCCACACATTTCCCACAAAACTAAAACACAGCCAAGCCCTGAGGAGCAGGAAACAATTTGCCCATTTTTTCCCCCTCTACAAAGTCAGGGGGATGAGGGACTGGGGGGGCCCCTCATCCTGCTGGAAGCTGCTGGGCACAGGCAGCAGTGGGGGGTGGTCTGGGCTTTCCATCCCATCACCCCCGGGTCACCCTCCTCTGCCGGGCCGGATGTAGGATGTCTAATATTTCTCCAGTTCTGTTTTAACACTCACACCATCTTGGGAGCAGGAAGCTTAAGCCATTTCCTGCAAGGCATTGCTCTGCCCTTCAAATATTTTCAGCCTCGGTGCAAGCTGTTTTAAAACCAGGCCTGGCAGCTGGAAGTGCAAATTCAGAGGAGGGGCTTGTCCAGGGAAAATTCAGTTTGTGAAACCCATCCAGGCCCCGCTGCCGCAGAGCAGCAAAACAAATATTGCTGCAGACAATGAAAGGGAGCAATTAATTTTGCATGTCTAAAAAATGAGAAGGAGAAGCAGAAACTCAAAACAATGTTCTCTGTGTCCCTCCCTAGGGACACAACACTGTTACCCAGCAGAAAGCCACAACCATGTCCCCCTTGTCTCTGCAGCCATGATTTGAAGCTTTCCCAGCTTTGCTCTTTCATTGCAGCCCAAGTCACGTCTTTGGTTTGCTTGCTCTTCAAATGACTGTCCTATATACAATCTGCCCCACACATGGGCTGAAATAACCCCAAAGAGACCCTTTCCACTCGTCCAAGTGGCGGAGAAGCCAAATGCTCTTTCCCTGAAGCTCCACAGGGCAATTTTGGGCAGTGCCAGGGCAGAGCTGGAAACCTCACAGACCCTGGTCAGAGGAGCTCAGCCCCATCCTCACGTCACCCTCAGCCAAGGGGGGAGACAGATGGATGGCAGCCCATCCCCTGCTGCTCCAGCCCACGCTGGTTATCTCCTCTCAGCTCTGCCCCAGGTGACACACACACTTGTGACCTTATTACAGGGAAACAAAGCCTTGCCCCAAGGCCCACGCAAAGGGCTCTGCTTCCCCCAGCTCCCACCCACAGAGCTGCTCCTTCCCAAGACTTTTCTGCCCAGGAACCGAAGACACAAAGCCGAGAGGAAACCCCAGAGCTCCTCCAGGGCCCTGCAGGAACCCTTCACCTCCCAACCTCTGGGCGTGCACTCCTGGGCTGTAAATAAACTTTTATTTACTACACAAAGTAGGGCAAAGAGGACCATGTCCCTGAGGGATGGTGGGAGGAACATCAGTGTTACGGTAGGATCTCAGATTTTATCTGACTCCACAAAGCAATTCCTGGAGACCTCAGCAGCAGCCACGCAGGGCATGACAACATCTCTCCAGTGGCCACATCCCACCCAAATCCTGATTGTCCCATCATTTCCAGGTCTAACAGGGATCTCTCTCAGGGGCAGGGCTTTGCCCAGCCACCCTATGCCCAGGACTGCCAGGTTTGGAGAGAACTGGGCTGGAGCAAATTCGTCTCCTGCATCCCACACAGCAACATGCAACCAAGGTCCAGCCTCTGCAGATGCACCAGGATGGATTTACTGCTGCCCACCAGAACCACTCACACCACTGCATTATCAAGGTCTCTGCCACATCTCTGAGCACTGAACTACTTAAAGCCAGGGCATCATCCTCAGCAGTCAACTGCATCCTCTTGTCTTCCCCAAGGCCACCAAAATGGATGGACAGGGGATCTCAGGGGTGGTGTGACCCCAAGGGGGGCCTCAGCAGCCTGTGAACTCGGCCTCCCACTTCCACCCCATTTATCTGCCTGCTGGGATGCAGGAGGAAGCAAGTTCAGCCAGAGTTTGTCTAAACAATTATGTTTTATCAGAAAAGCTGCTCACATCTACTCCTTTTTCCCAGGACATATCTGGACAACTCCAAGGTAATCTCCATTCTCCATGCTATCTGCACCACATGGAAGCAGGGGAAGAGGACATGAGGCAAAGAGCATCCAAACACCCCACCAGTGCCTGCTCTACCTCCCTCAGTGCCAGCAGCCTCCAATCAGGAGGCAACATCCATCCCATATCTGCTCCCTGGGACACATCCAAAGTTTGCCTTCCAAATCCTTTTTTCCTCTCCAAACTATGGGTTTTTCAAATTTAGGGGAAAGCAGGGTAGAGTGGAGAAAGTTTTGATACAGAAACCATCTGATACCCTCCCTCTTCTCCTGGACAGATGAGGACTTCTCTCTTTGTAGAGCCACTCCAGTGACCTGGGCAGAGCAGCTTCTCCCACCCTGCATGATCCCACTGCACCTCTGTGACCAAGTCCAGCAATATCCTTATCACCAGCTGAACCTGGATGAAGAAAGGACCTGACAGAAGGACCAAAATCCAGATATCTTGCCACGTTCACCAGCTCCTTGTTACAAAAGGAGAAAGTGGAGTGGGTACTGGGATTCCTCCAGGACAGTGAACAAGTGGACAGCAAAGACAGGAACACAACCGGGCTCTCCTGCCAGACGAATTTTTGCCAACTTCTCAGTGTTTTTCTGGCTCTTGGTCCATGGACTCATTTCCACTACAGATGGGGGTTGCCAGTGAATGCCCTCAGTGCATCTTGCATGTGATGGGGCATGAGCTGCACATTCGTAGCTTCAGAGACTGTAACCAGGGACTCATCCTGTACCTCCATGTACCAGAGCTGCAGAGGAGGGTTCAGATCACACCACGTTGGTGCATCAGTAGAAAGCTGATGCTTTCTACTAGCAGCCTCCCAGATCAGAGCAAACAAAAATGAGTAAACATGAAGAGTAAACAGAAATTCCCCTCCAGAATCAAAACACACAGGGGAAGAAAACACAGGCAGGGGCTCCAGTCCAACCGGGTAGGGCAATCCCTGTGATGTCCCTCCAGATCTATCTATCCCACATGCAATACACCCCAGGTGCATTCATGCTGGAGTTGAAAGCAATGCCCTACAATTTAAGACTCATGAGCTTACACAGCTGTAACTGAGAAAGCTCCTTACAAGAGCTTATGTATCATTAACTTTTATCACTGCCCTCTCCTCCTAGGAACCACATCCTTTTGGATTCCCATCTAATCTTCTTTCTCAGATCTCCCCAAACCAAGCTTTTTTTTGAAAGAAGGAAGGAATGTCTGTCCTAGTCCATGTGCAGCAAGAGAGGAGGAAAGGGGAGAAGGCAGAACTGCCATAAAAAGTTAAAAGTACTCTCGATAAGCATCAAAGACAGTCTGACCCACGAACTTAAATAAACGATCGTCCGCAGCAATAAAACAACCTGACCCAAGGGGAGCAGGTTTGCTGGGGGGCTGTCAAGCACTGTTGATAACAAGGGATTAGTGGGTGGCACAGTTCTGTTCTGCTGCAAGATCCCTTTTCACCTCCATCTCTGATTCTGGGAATAATACAGGAGGGTAAAGTTTTTCTCACCCAAACAGAGACATCTCCAGCAAACCAATCCCATAAGCTCTCTTTACGTTCAGCAGAGAAAAATAAACCCTTTGAGGACATAATTTCCACCAGCTTGAGGCAGACATCCAGATGATTAGCTCAAGTGCAGACATCTCAGACAAGACAGGGTGAATGCCATGGATGGATGAAGCCATGTGCATGGGATCCACTGGGAGTATTCTCTGCAAAAGTCTTGCTCATAGATGGATGAAGATTGAATACACAGAAAGACAAAAGGACGTGCTCAGTTTCCACTAAATATTTTTGTACCCCTCAGAAACATAAGCCAGGGACCACACTAAAGCTGCACCACGGAAAGCCTCTGCAGAGCCAGAACTCAGAGAATACCCAGGGGCTGGTAAGATCCCCCAACTCAGATACCATCTCAAGGGTTGAAAAGCTAAACATAAATCCAAGGTTATGCTAATATTTGCTAGGGCACCATCAACCTTTGAACTTCAAGGTGCTGCAAGATGCTTTGTTTCAGCCATTCTTCATTTCGCTATGCAAAAACCAACCCACTGCTTCCACACAGAAGAAACCGCAGTACAAGCCAAGCAACCCAAAATCCCCACGCTGTCACTCCTGGGCTGGCACAGCAACCTTAGATGGCTTTTCTAAAATTATTTGCTTTTCATAAATGCATAAACATCTGCAAAGTTCTGTTGTTTGCAAAACGTTTTGGGCCAGACCCTTCGGTGCAGCTTTGTCCCTCAGTATGTCCGGTGCTATCTTCATGCCAAAACAAACCAGAACCACTCAAGAGGGTAAAATATTGATGTGTGTGATCCTACAGAAACCCAGGGAACTTTTTGTGCAGAGACCCATTCAGAAGAGCAATGAAAAAAGTAACCCAAATTTAACCAACCCAAAGGCTCTCTCCCCACATCCCTCCTTTAAAACCTGTAACAGATGTAAGAAAAATTGGGCCCAAAGAAGTCTGAGCACAGGCTGCAATCCAAGACCAGCTGCTTTTCCCATTTATAGCCACGTTCACTTCAGCTTCATCACGGCATCTTGGACAATGCAAAAGTGTCTCTGTGTCTGTTTGTTTGCTGGAGGAGTCAAGAACTGGAGGAGTCAAGAACACAACTGGCTTGCTGTCAACTCGTCTTTTTTGCTCACGACAACGTTTGATCTTCTCAAAACAAAGTTATCTCTCTCTAATCTCAATTCAGTTCCTCGAGTCCTGTGACACAGTTTATGGAGTTGGCACTGCACCCAGCCTATGGTGTCCCTTCAACTGATGGCCAACAGAAACATCTCAGACAGGGACAGAGGTCTAGAAATAGCTTAAAAGAAAATGATTTCTTAATTACAGAAGGTTCATCACCATTGCCATCGCTTCCCTCCCCAGGCAGACAGCAGAGCAGTCACAAAATGAGCGGCCAGGCCTTACTGAGGGAGATCAAAGCAAACTCTTTGTTTTATCTTGGTCAAGATAACGGATTTTATTTGCCTTATCAGCCTCTAGGATGATTAACTTTAATGTGAGAAATCTTGGAGATGCCAAAGGAGCTGGTGGGTGGGGAGCATGTTCCCCAGCACGACTGCCATGGGCTCCAGACATGCAAATACCACAAGATAAACAGAGAAACTCTTGGGTCTGGTTCCTGCACACCACCCTCAGCCAGGGCTGTATCTCCCGTCGCCTTTCAGCACCACTTAGATGAACACAAACCCCACAGCAGGCGGGAACGCTCACCCCTGTTTCTCAGCCAGCAAAGGCACCTCTGCCCAGGGGCTGCCCTGGTTTGCAGGCACAGAAGGTGCAGAGCCAGAGGGTCCTGAGGCTGCACAGGGCTCACACCCCAAGCACAGACCCCACGAGCCTGCAGCCAGCCAGCACTCCAGATGCAATGCACTTGGTCACCTTCTGCCTGGAACAGGAGGCTTTGACCTCCACAGAGACATGTTCACCCACAGATGCTTCCTGCCAGGTTCAGGAGGAGATGACGTGGATTCCCCAACCTCACCCACAGACCCAACCCACCTAGGGAAGAGGCCTGCCAGGTCACCAAGCCCACGGCCAGGATGACTCTGCAGCTTGGCAAAGAATCACAGACTGGTTTGGAAGGGACCTTATGGACCATCCAGTCTCACCCCCTGCCATGGGCAGCGACACCTTCCACTATCCCAGGTTGCTGCAAACTCCATCCGACCTGGCCTTGAACACTTCTAGGGATGGGGCAGCCACAGATTCTCTGGGCAACCTGTTCCCACACCTCATCACCTGCACAGTGGAGAATTTCTTCTCAATATCCCATCTAACCCTGCCCTCTGGCAGTGGGAATCCATTCCCCCCTCTCCTGTTACTCCAGGCCCTTGTCCACAGTCCCTCTCCAGCTCTCTTGGAACCCTTTTAGGCCCTAGAAGGGGCTCTCAGGTCTCCTCTGAGCCTTCTCTTCTCCAGGCTGAACACCCCCAGCTCTCCCAGCCTGTGCCAGAGCAGAGGGGCTCCAGCCCTTGGAGCATCTTTGTGGCTTCCTCTGGACCTGCTCCAGCAGATCCACGTCCTTCTTATGTTGGGAACCCCAGAGCTGGATGCAGCATCCACAGCTTCACCCTCTCCTGGTCCTAAATCACGTGTGGCAGGGAAGGGAAGTGGGAACTGTAATGTTTCCTATGGGAAACTATTCCTTTACATAATGAAGCTGAACTGGGGAGATCACTGCTTTTCCTTTGGGCCTTCAGGGACTTCCAACAAGGCAAACCAATTCTCCTGGCTGGCTGTACTGGAGCCTGGAGGCGGGCAGGCTCACTGCCCAGGGTGGAGCATCCACGTGGGACCATGACAGTATCCACATAAACTGTGCCCACGCAAAGCAGGGGACACGTGAATGCCAATGTGACCAGAGATGAACATAATGAGTTTGGGAACAACATTCCTGGGAGGCAAGGATGTGCAGCACAAGTACCACCACAACTACATCACCTGGCCTCCTTCCTGGCATCCTCAGTGCCCAGAATACATCCCAAAATGAGGGTGGCTCCCTGCACAGCCAGGGACAGAGCACAAGGTGGGAGGGGGGAGCAGGCAGAGCCAGGCCCCCCCTCTCCCCGTGCAGGCAGGAGACCACGCACGTGGCGTCCTGGATCAGGCAGAGCCTCCTTGATGGGACATGATCATCTCCCCCACACGTGCTCCCGCTCCTTCCTCCCAAGTCACTGGCGCTGCAGGTCTAGATTTTTCCAGATTATCTCATTTTTGGCACCTGAGTTCAAAAACTGGGACTCTGCCTTTCCCACTCAGCCCCTCCATTTGGTATCTCGGGCTGCACGCACTTTCCCATTAAAAATAATAACAAGAACAAAAAAAGACTACCAGTAATCTAGCCCAAATCTGTCAGCTGGTTTTAAGGAAACATTTCCCTACAGCTTTAATCTCTTTGTACAGCTAAAAAGCAGTGCAGCTCTGGGAGTTGGAAATGGTGACTCACTGCATCTCCACTCAGCTCTTCATCCCGGAAAGCTTCTCACTATGTTAATAGTTGTCCAAATCCCTCTAACCCAGCTCCAGCCCAGCAGACCCACACTTGGTGTCACTCTTGGAGGACAGCACAGAAGAAAAGTCACCCCAGGGCTTGTTGGGTGTCCATGGTAGGATGGAGCCTTGAGGCTGGGGGGGCTCTGGGCTGCATCCCCCACCACAGCTTCCTAGCACAGAGCAACGGGCCCCTGGCTTACACTAGGATCTCAGTAGATATCAAAGTTTCCCTCTGGTGGTTTTTTTTTTTAAGTACTTTTTTATTGCTTTAATTTTAGCTCAACTCTAAGGGAGTTCTTTCCATAAGGGTTCAAGCTGGAAAAAAGAGTGAAACAGCTGAATTACTTCACTATCCTGATATCACCCTGCTTGTTCTGCAGCAAAAATAAGAAAGGGGGCCCTGCTGCCTTTTAAGAGGCAACTGGCACCTTGTGTAGCTGTCCCAAAGTGCAGCATTAGGCAGCGACAGGACAAAGATTCCAACCAAGTTGAAAGCTCAGAGGTGGTTCAGACTGTTCTACACATCCCACAGCTATTGCAGAGGAAGGTCACGTCCCTGTTTAAGGTAAATGTTCCTGTTATTCATTGTATCTGCCTTGATGTACCTAAATAAGCTCCAGAGCATCCAGAAAGGACCACTGGGCAGGAGCAGGCAGCAGTGCTGTGGGGCAGAGCCTGCCTTGCTGGCTGCATGCTGTTCTCAAGGCCTGGGCACCCACAGCAGCTTGTGTGGAGATAAATAGGATCACCAGATCAAACCAGCTTTCACTTCTCATCTAGGATTTCTTCCAATCCATCACCCGGGATCCCAGAACCGAGCCTTCACCTCAAATACAAACAGGTTCGGATGTGGGAGGAGCCGAGACAGACTGTTAAACCAAAATGGAAAACATTAACCTTTCTGGGACACACAATGCCTTCCCCCCTCTCCAAGCCTGACCAGCACCATGTTGCAAGGCATGAGGAACAACAGAAGACCAGCATGTTCAGCCACACAACGTCAGCATCAGTGACAGGAGGCACCAGTGGAAGGGGATGCTGAGGCAGGAGGACATGGGAGGATTAGCTAAGATAGACTCAACGTGGCTCTTCCTGAGGGTTTGCCTGTCCCTCAGCCAGCTCACGAGGACCCCTCAAGATCTCTCCTTTATGAAGGGCTGGCAGATGTCTCTGGATGAAGCACTGCTGCTCCCACAATGATTCCCTGATCCTCTCCTTACAGGGAGACACCAGCTCCTGCCACGCTGGCACAGGCACCACACACCCTGCTCAGACCTGCCCTGTCAGCACAGGAGAGGAACATCCTTGTCTGCCAGCTCCATCCTGGGCCAGTGCCCCGGGACTGGGAGTGAACTGCTGCCCACGGCAGGAGCTCGGCAGAGGTCACCACCACCCACGGGCAGTCATATTTGGATATGAAGATTTGGTAAGTCCTGCATAGCAAAGGCAGCCTCCCACAGTGCCTGAGGCTGCGGGTTCAGAAACAGCCCTTCCCTTCACCTTGCTATGTCTGGTTTTAGTTGCTTGTGCCTCTTTCTGCCCTCTGCATGTTCTGCCCTTGCCCACACCCACTGCACAGCCCAGCTCAGATTTCTCTGGACAACTCCAGCTATAGCAATCCACATCTCCTGGTCATCCCATCACCTTTCCTTGTCCCAGCTGGGAGCACCAGCCACTTCAGAGACACAAACTCCAGCTTTGCCCAGGATGCCAGTGCAGTGGGACATCACACTGTGATGGGTACCATGTCCCACCTCCCTGTCACCAATGGCCCAACTCAATGTTACACCAGCAGAAGCGAAGCCAGTACTCTCCTGGGAGTGCAGGAGAGCACAGTGACTCAGAGAGGAAGAACAGGGACAGGGAAAAATATTTTTTGCCCCATCTAGACATCTCCTGCCCTCCTCCCACCTTGGGAACCATGGCTCCAGAGCAGGCTCAGCCCACACCAGCAGCCACACCGCCTTAATGAAGTTCAGGGCTATAATTACTCCTTTCCTTTGCGGTTTGTTCTGAACTGCCAAGCTCTCTGTGACTGCTCTTCTCCTCCAACCAGCCTCTTCCTGCACAACATGCTCTCCTGCATACCTTCAGCAGTGGGACAAGGGGTTGAGGGCAAGGCAGCTGAGCCTGACAGCTGGGGAAGGCAAGTCCCAGCACAGCACTGAGGGCAGCTGGAGGCAGCTGCCTGCACCCCCTGCTCAGCTGTTTGCATTGGACAGCAACTGAGCAACAGGACTGAGGGTCGTCCACTGCCAGGGGAGCACCTCTTGGGTGACCCAAACACCGGGAGAAGGACTTGCCATGTGTTGTCTCTGCTGCAGACATCAGAGAGCCAGCATTTTCACTCTGGGGGTTGTGATGGGGCCAGAGCTGCAGTGGAGCTGGTGAGCGTTGGCAACATGCCTGCACCCATCCATGGGACATCCTGAGGGTCCCTGTGCAGCCTCCCCAAATCCCCCTGTGTGCTTACACCAGCAACAAGGAGAGATGCCATCCACCCACCCAGCATCACCTCAGGGTGGGTTTTGTGGACCACAAGGGAAGGAGCACCCCAAAATGGGGTCCTGTGTGAGAGCAAACTCAGGCAACCTCAAGTGATGGCAATGGAGGAGGTGGAGATAAGGAAGGGGACAATTGCTCTGGCAGTGACTCTGGTCTGTGGACTCATGCTGACACAGAGGGAAAAGGAGACAGAGCCCTCACAACCCACAACTTTGTCTCCTGGCTCTTCATGGCAGTGGAGTTGGAACTAGATCTTTAAGGTCCCTGCCAAGCCAAACCATTCTGTGATTCTGTGACTTTTGGAGACATTTGGACTGAAAGCCCCTTTTGTACCAGGACCAAGGCTGGCTCATGCTGCAAGGCAGACTCCAGACAGCTGGGCTCATGGGTAACACTCATCCCAGCAGCTGTTCTCCCTCTCCCCCTGCCCAGGGCAGCTGGAGGATTCAGCAGCTTTAGATGGTCTTCTGCTCTTAAAGTGCCCAGCCATCCTCAGTTCAAAGCCTGGGAAGCTCAGAGCAGCCCAGGACCCATTAGGACAAGGCTGAGCACCCACCCATGGGGGAAGATGAGCCTCCTGGGCACCACACACATGGCAGTTGGGGACAAAAAGGGGAGGCTCAGCCAAACCCTATCCTTGGACTGGGGCTCAGAGCCCAGCCATGCCCAGCTGGAGATGGACTAACCTGCAACCTGCTGCAGGTGTTGATGCACTCTTTAAAACCCAGCTCAGAAAAGCCACGCCTAAGCCACACACAGTGAGAGAAACCCACTTGAGTCCCGTGGGTTTGATATCAGCTCCACTGCTGACTCCTGATTTGATTTCAGACCCTGCCCACACCAAAACTTGCCCTCTCCACAGACCCTGTACTGCCCTCTGACTGCAGGGCTGCACCCAGGGAGAGGGGATGGAGCAGGACAGAGGACCAACCCATGGTGGGGTGAGACAAGGGCACGCGGCCCAGCTCTGGGGCCAGGCACAGACCTCCCAGGTCCGGGGAGGGACCACATCATCCACAGCCCCTGGGGAAATGCATGGGGTGGGGAGGGGAGGTGGTGCCTTGCATCCCTCCCAGGACAGAGCTTGTGGGTGATGGGGAACGGAAAAATAATTAACAGGTCAGAGGAGGAAAAAAAAAAATCTCCTAAACATTCGGGAGAATAAATGACGGCTGGCGGGGGAGGGAAGATGGCTTTAATACGGGATTAATTGAAAACAAGATAGAGCTAATATAAGCCAGGGCTCCAGTTTAATAGTGGCTCTGGTCCATGATGTTATTAGACTTCGGCTCCAAGGTCAATAAAACCCTGACTCCTGCTAATGAAGAGGCGGTTTCTGCCCCACAACCATAAGCAACAACACTAAACAACGAGCCATCTCAACAACGCTTCCACAGCCCCCGCCCCTCCTGCACCCCAGAGCCTTTCCAGGATGCTGGGTGGGTGGGTGGGTCTGCACACAGGGCCTGAGCTGGTAGAACTGTCTTTTTCTGCAAGCACCCGGGCTTTTAGCCTTTTCTCTTTTCTTTCCTTATAGGCTTGATGGCATTACTTATTCAAACTGACAGCTCTTTCAGCCAGGATAAACCCCAGGACAACAGCTATGCATGTAGACACATCTGAGCACAGACCCAAGAGCCTCGAAAGGCGTCACCAGCAGAGCTGACAGAGCAGCACACAGTGCTTGGCAGCTCTGCATGGGGACCTGTGGCAGGTACCAGCCAGGGTCTCACCCCAGCAGCTGCCCAGAGCTCTACTCACCTTCTTCTCTCTTTGGTGGGCTCTCCATCGGCACCGGCTGCAGCTTTGGCTCTGCCTGGGGAGGCTGGGCGGGCAGGGGAGGCTCTGAGCTCTCCACCTGCCGTGCTGGTGGGGCTGAGACCTCAGCAGCCTTTGCCACCTGGATTTCCACGCGCTTGGTGGCCGTGTCAGGCGCGGGAGCGCTGGCTGTCTCAGCTCTTCGCTGCGGCATCTCCGGGATCTTTGATGCCGGTGCCTCCACCCTCCGGAGACCCGGCTCCTGGGGCTTGCCGAGGGTGATCTCAGTCCTCCTTGGGGTGGGCTCGGGGGGTTTGTGACCCAGCACATCTGCTCGTTTGAGGCCAAACCTTGACAACCCTGAGGTGGAGTTCTCCACCTGTTTGGATGAGATGTCAATGGAGATTTCTGTTCTTCTGGACACTGGCTCGGGCAGTTTGGGTCCAGAGAGCTCCACTCTCCTCAGAGGGGGCTTGGGTGATCTTTGGACTGTGGGCTCTGCATGTCGGGCGGACGGCTCCGAATTCCTGGCGCCGAGTTCCTGAAACTTCTGCGTGGAGCTGGACACGGTGGACCTGAGGAGGGTGTTCGGGGCCCGTCTTTGTGGGGTGGAGGAATTCGAAGACTGATCTACCTCCTCGACCTCAAAAGATCTTTTCAGAGCTGAAAAACACGAAAAGGAGTTCAGAATTTAGTTACCATCCACCTGAGCACCTCCAGAGACACTTACAGACACTGTGCAAGTCTCATAACTCCACTTCTGCTCCTTCATCCGAGGGTTCACAACCCATTTAAGCAGGTGGGTACTGAGGGCCACGCTCTGCCTCTTCAGACAAGTTACAAACACAGTAACAACACTGGAACCA